>NC_137285.1:148285000-149582500 GCF_054371585.1 Giraffa tippelskirchi | reverse complement strand
TCCAGACACAAATGTGTGAAATTAGAAATTAAATACGAAAAGAATACTGGAAAATTTGCAAATATGAGGAGGTTGAACAGCATGCTACCAAACATCATGGGTCATGGAAGAAATCAAATTCAAAATTAAAAAAAATTTGGGAGATCCCGGGTGGTCTAGTGGTTAAGAATCTGCCTTACAATGCAGGGGACATGCCTTTGATCTCTGGTTAAGGACCTAAGATCCCACATGCTGCAGAACAACTAAGCCTGCACACTCCAATGACTGAGCCCATACTCCACGACTAGAGAGTCCATGCAGCGCAATGAAAGATCCCACATGCTTCAGATAAGACCCAATGTAGCCAAATAAATAAATAAATGAATATTTTTTAAAAATGTCTTGAGACAAAGGAAGTAGAAATACAACATATAATTTATGAAATGTAGCAAAATCAGTTTTAAGAGGGAAATTCATAGCAATGAATGACTGTGTAAATAAAGAAGGTCTTTCAAAGTGACTGTATCAATTTACATTTCCACCAACAGTGCAAGAACATTCCTTTTCTCCACACCCTCTCCAGCATTTATTGTTTGCAAACTTTTTGATGATGGTCATTCTTACCAGTGTGTGGAGATATCTCATTGTAGTTTTGATTTGCATTTCTCAAAATGCCAGCAAATATGGAAAACTCAGCAGTGGCCACAGGACTGGAACAGGTCAGTTTTCTTTCCAATCCCAAAGAAGGGCAACGCCAAAGAATGTTCAAACTGTTGCACAGTTGTACTCATTTCACATGCTAGCAAGGTCATGCTCAAAATCCTTCAAGCTAGGATTCAGTAGTGTGTGAACCGAGAACTTTCAGATGTACAAGCTGAATTTAGAAAGGGCAGAGGAACCAGAGATCAAATTGCAAACATCCACTGAATCATAGAAAAAGCAAAGGAATTCCAGAAAAACATCTACTTCTGCTTCACTGACTGCACTAAAGACTTTGTGTGGATCATAACAACCTGTGGAAAATTCTTAAAGAGGTGAGAATACCAAACCACCTTACTTGTGTCTTGAGAAAGCTGTACGCAGGTCAAGAAGTAACAGTTAGAACCAGGCATGAGACAACAGCCTGGTTCAAAATTGAGGCAGGAGTACATCAAGGCTGTATATTGTCACCCTGCTTATTTAATTTATATGCAGAGTACATCACATGAAATGCCAGACTAGATGAAACACAAGCTGGAATCAAGATTGTCTTATGTTTTTAAATCTGTTTTAACAATCTGTCCTGTCTAAATGGTTAAATCATTGGTTTTTATCACAAGGGTATATAACTACTAACAAAGTGAAAGTGAACGTGACTCGGTGTGTCTGACTCTTTGCCACCCCGTGGACTATACAGTCTGTGGAATTCTCCAGGCCAGAGTACTGGAGTGGGTGGCCTTTCCCTTCTTCAGGGGATCTTTCCAATCCAGGGATCAAGCCCAGGTCTCCCACATTGCGAGCAGATTCTTTACCAGCTGAGCTACAAGGGAAGCCCAAGAATACAGGAATGGGTAGCCTATCCCTTCTCCAGCGGATCTTCCCAACCCAGGAATCGAACTGGGGTCTCCTGCATTCCAGACAGATTCTTTACCAACTGAGCTATCAGGGAAGCCAGAAGTGTCAGTGAGTAGTAGTAGTGCTAGCTGCTCAGTCGTGTCTGACTCTTTGGAACCCCATGGATTGTAGCCCACCAAGCTCTTCTGTCCATGAGATTCTCCAGGCAAGAATACTGGAGTGGATTGCCATTCCCTTCTCCAGAGGATCTTCCTGACCTAGGGATCAAGCCTGGGTCTCCTGCATTGCAGACAGATTCTTTACCATCTGAGCTTTACCATCCCTGACCCAGGGAACCTGGGTCTCTATTATCAAGAGTTAAATCACATAATTAACTCATTACCCACCCATCTCTTTCTCCCAAGAAGTAAGATTAGTTGAAGAAGATGAAACTGAGAACGGGGCCTTCCTAGAATATCTCTGTATCCCCAGGAAGGACAGGATAGATGAGCTCCATTTAAAACAAACAAAAAACCCCCAAAGAGTTTGTGAGAATCATCTTAAGTAGATATTTTTAGTGAATGATTAGTAATTCAGAATATTTTGGAAAGAACTCCAATTTAGAACATATTAGTTACACCTGCTATTTGTGGGGGGATAGGGGAGCTGCCTTGTGCAGCAGGCAGGATCTAAGTTCCACAACCAGGGATGGAACCCACGCACCGTGCATTGGGAGCTCGATTCTTTACCACTGGACCCCAGGGATGTCCCCATTATGCCCACTATTAACAGAAGGCATGCTGCATAGTACACACTCTAAGTACTTTATGAGCGTTATCTAACTTGAATCTACTATCAGTCCTATATTATAGGTGATACAACTAAATCTCAGATAGGTTAATTTGCTGGAGGTCACACCCTCATCAAGCAGAAAAGCTAAAACTCAACTCAGTCTGGCCAATACCAATGCCTGTGGCTGTAACCATGATAATTTATGGCCCCACCATGAATTAGTTTTATTGTATTTCTTTTTGCTTAAATTTCTCATTTAGGCATAGGAAATAATGCCATGTCCATCTCTCAAAGTGTTGACTGAGTGAGATTAGGTATTTGAGAAAATGTACGTATGTATATGAGCTTCCCAGGTAGCACTAGTGGTAAAGAAACCGCCTGCAGGAGACATAAGAGACATAGGTCAATCCCTGGGTCAGGAAGATCCCCTGGAGGAAGGCAGAGCAACCCACTCCAGTATTCTTGCGTGGAGAACCCCACAGAGAGAGGAGCCTGGTGGGCTACTGCCCACTGGGTTGCAAACAATAGGACACAACTGAAGTGACTTAGCAAGCATATAGGTATGTGTATATCTATAAAATGAAATTGCTTTGCAAACAGGAAAGTGTTCATATATATGTAGTTTGTTGTGTTCAAAGTATTTTTCCAGCTAACTGTGTCATCTTGGGCAAAATTTTAGCTCCATATATTCAGATCCTCACTTGGAAATCATAGGTATAGGACTAGAGGATCACCATGTCCATTTCAGCTCATAGGACTCCAATTTCATGAAAAGAAAAGCTATAATGATGAGATCATGTCAGGCCCAAGGGAGAGTGAGAACTGAATCAGAAGGGACATGGTGACAAAGGGCAGGAAATTAGCAGGGACAGAAAGCTCCATGACAACCGTGACTCTAGAGAGCAAGTACTTGGAGTTTTTGTCCCCTAATTACCTTCCCTCCCACCTAACTCTGCCCTTAGTAACACATTTAAGAGGATATTCAGTGTGGGCATCTCTCTGGCTGTGAGTGTATAATGGTTTAAAAGTTTCCATCTCAGAGAGCAATAGGACCCACCTGAAAAATTCCTTTGGAAAAGAAATACAAAATTTCAACCTTTGGCAAGACCTCTGTCTTTCTGGGTATCTGGGTCAAGGTGAGAGGGCAAGATTTAGAGAGAACAGTAGACCGTGAGATGTCTCTATAGCCATGTGATCCTTCCAGTAGGACCTCCGCAGAAGAAAATTTATAGTCCTCAGTATTTCCCATCCTTCTAGTCTTCCCCCTCCCTTATGTCCATACCTTCCATTTATGGCTTTTCCTCGAGTTTTCTTTCTCCTTTATACCCGTTCTCTAACCTTCAGTGAAAAGATTAATCTGTAGTGTAAACATCAGGTATTGCTCTGGGGTGACAGGTGGGTGTTGAGTTCCAGTTTTGCAATTTCTTAAGGATGTGATCTTGAACTTAGTTACCTTCTGATTGTTTTTTCACCTGGAAAATGAGGGTAAAGGATCATATAGAATAAAATGAGGTAATGTCTATTAAGCCTACTACATTGTAAAAGTGAATTGTGTTGAATCAAAAATAATCATTTACTGAACTTAATGGGAATTAACTATGGTCTAAACATGTCTGCCTTATTCTTGCCAAGAGCATTTCCAATTTAATTTGTTCCCTTGAGGATGTTTTCATATAATAATAATTGATTTGATATCCATTTCAATATATAGCTTTGAATCATTAATTTATGTACAGGAAAGCCAAGCTAGTTACTCCATAATAATATGTCAGAACTACTCATGTATAATTCCACGGCCTTTTGAATTATACTTCACTAGTTTTCCATTGTCATCTTTGGAAATCCTGGGGCTCTGAGGATGCTAGAGTGGGTGACACAGATATCAGATGTGCCCCCCCAAACACATGTGTGTGTTAGTCACTCAGTCGTGTCCGACTCTTTAAGACCTCCATGGACTGTAGCCCACGAGGCTCCTCCGTCCGTGGGATTCTCCAGGCAAGAACACTGGAGTGGTCACCCTTTTCTCCCCCACCAAACATACGCAGTGGTTGTTTCACTGCCTCCTTTGAGCCTGCTTAACCTACACCGTTCTTTATCCAGCGACATTCTTGGCTTTCTTAACCTGCACAACCTCCCAATGACCGTGTCCTTAGTAGATCAGATTCGGAAAAGATTTTGATATATATGTATGCCCATCCCTTATTGGCTTATGCTTTTTATTTTAAAGGCTTTACCACATTACCTCCTAAAAATATTTTGTGATTATATTTGCCATTTCATCAAGTGTATTTCAAAATTATTTTAGGTAAGTGGAATTTTCAGTCATAATCAACTTTGAAATTGTTATAGTTTTTCTCTTATAGTTTCTGGTTCATTGTTCTATTTCCAAAATTTCTTTTTCATCCCAAGATTATATAAAAACATATCTATTAATTTTACTAATCCTTTTAAAAACTGAAATATAGTTGATTTACAATATTGTGTTAGTTTCAGGTATACAGCAAGGTGGTTCAGCTGTACACTTATATGTAAATATATTCATATGCATTTTCAGATTCTTTTCATTATAGATTATTACAAGATGTGGAGTATACTTCCCTGTGCTATACAGTGTGTTCTTGTTCTCCACCTATTTGACATATATATATAGTGGTGTATAGACGTCAACCCTAACTCCTGAGTCATCTCTCCCCTTCCACCCTGCCATCGCCCTGTTTGTTTTCTATGTCTGTGAGTCTATTCGTCTTTTGTAAAGAAGTTCATTAGTATCATTTTTTTAGATTCCACATATAAGGGATACCGTATGATATCTGTCTTTCTCTTTCTGACATTTCATTTCATATGATAATCCCTAGGTCTATCCATGTTGCTACAAATGGCATTATCTCATTCTTTTTAGTGGCGGGGCAACATTTCATTGTATATGTGTACCACATCTTCTTTTTCTTTCTTTTAAAAAGTTTGGCTTCTTTGCATTGTTTTCCTTTCAGCCCTGATGCCCCCATGTCACTTTTGCACCCAGTAATTATTTATGTTCACATATTTTTAAAAGAAAATGATGGGAAGTTGTGCTTTATTTTACTTAAGATGTAGTTTCCAACCACTAAAACATTTCTCATTCTCTGATTTCACTCACATAGTTTTAAAATTTTCTTTCATTTAATTTCCCTAACAGGTGATACCTTATTGTACTTTTATCTGCATTGTCTAACAAATAGCTATATGGAAAAGCATTTCATGTGCCTGTTGGCCAGCTGTGTGTCTTCTTTGGAGAACTGTTTATTTAGGTCTGCTGCTCATTTTCTGACTGAGTTGTTTGGTCTTTTTGCTGTTGAGTTTTCTGAGCTGTCTTCATGTTTTGGAGATGAAGCCGTCGTTGGTTCCACCCTTTGCAAACCTTTTCTCCCGTCTGTCAGCTCTTTTGGTTTCATTTATGGTGTCCTTTGCTGTGCAAAAACTTCTAAGGGTCGTTTATTTATTTTTGCTTTTGTTTCTTTTGCTCTGGGAGACTATCACTACCATTTATCAGTGAATGTTTTGCCTCTGTTCTCTTCTAGGTGTTTCGTGGTGTCCTGTCTTATGTTTAGGTCATCAAGTTATCTTTGTTTATTTTTATGTATGGTGTGAGAGCATGTTCTGACTTTCTGATTTACATGTGGCTGTTCAGCTTTCCAAACACCACTTGCTAAAGAGGCTGTCTTTTCTGCACTGTGTGTCCTCGTCTCCTCTGTTGTGGATTAATTGGCTGAGTGGATGGGCTCTCAATTCTGTTCCATTGATCCACGTGTCTGTTTTTTGCCAAAACCAGTCTATTTTGATTGCCGTAAGTTCACAGTATTGTCTGAAGTCTGGGAGAATTATGCCTCCAGCTTTGTTCTTTTTCCTTAGAACTACTCTTGGAATTTTGGGTCTTTTGTAATTTCATATTAACTTTAGGATTATTTGTTTTAATTCTGTGAAAAAAGTCACAGGTATTTTGATAGGGATCACATTAAATTTGTAGATTGCTTTGGGTAGAATGGCTATTCTAACAATATTAATTCTTCCAGTTCTATAGCATGGGACATCTTCATATCATTTTCAATTTTCTTTGTATTATTTTCAGTCTCTTTTGTTAATTTTTTATAGTTTTCAGTGTGTATGTCTTTCACATCTTTGGTTAGATATATCATTTTTTGACATGACTTAAATGGAATTGTTTCTTTTTTACTTTCTCTTTATTATATTTCATTTTTTGTTTAAAGAAATGTAAAAGATATTTGTATATGATCTTGTATCCTGCTACCTTACTGAATTCATTTATTAGTTTTTTTTGATGTTTATAATACATTTTAATGCACATTTTTCCTAGTGAATCAAATGCAAATGGTATCAACTGTGTGTGCTTTCCCCAGCACTTTGAACACTTGTAGTTTTTTTCTTTTTAGTTTATTTTCTATTTTTTAACTTTACAATATTGTATTGGTTTTGCCATACATTGACATGGATCCACCACGGGTGTACATGTGTTCCCCTTCCAGAACCCCCCTTCCACCTCCCTCCCCATCCCATCCCTCCGGGTCATCCCGGTGCTCCAGCCCCGAGCACCCTGTGTCATGCATTGAACCTGAACTGGCGATTCGTTTCACATATGATAATTTACATGCTTCCATGCCATTCTCCCTTATCATCGCGCCCTCGCCCTCTCCCATAGAGTCCATAATACTGTTCTATTTATCTGTGTCTCTTCATTTATTAGTTTTATTAAGTTTTTATGTAGAGTCTTTAGGAGTTTCTGTATAGTTTTAAATTATTTGCATACAATGACAATTTTACCTGTTCCCTTCCAATTTGGGTACATTTTATTTCTTTTTATTGTCTGATTTCTGTGGCAAGGACTTCCAATACTATATTGAATAGATTTGGTGAGAGTGGGCATTCTTGTCTTATTTCAGAATTTAGCAGAAAGGGTTTCAGTTTTTCACTGTGAAGTGTTATACTGGCTGTGGATTTGTTATAAGTGGTATTATGCTGAGATATGTTCCCTTTATATCCATTTTGGTGAGAGTTTTTATCATGTTGAATGGTGTTTATGATGTTGAATTTTATCAAATGCTTTTTCTGCATGTATTGAGATAGTGCGGTTTTTGTCTTTTCTTTTGTAAATATGGTGTATCGCATTGACTGATTTGCATATGTTGAACCATCCTTGTGAGCCTGGGATGACTCCAACTTGATTGTAGTATATCATCGATTTTATATGTTGTTGGATTCAGTTTGCTAATATTTTGTTGAGGGTATTGCATCCATATTCATCAGAGCTGTTGGCTTGTAATTTTCTTGATTGTAGTGTCTTTGTCTAGTTTTGGTATCAGAGTGATAGTGGGCTCATAGGATGACTTTGAGAGTATTCCTTCCTTTTCAATGAAATGTTCTTTATTATGTTGACACCCATTCCCTCTATACTCTGTTTGATAAGTTGCTGTTCAGTCACGCAGTCGTGTCGGACTCTTTCCAACCCCATGGACTGCAGCATGCCAGGCTTACCTGTCCTTTACCATCTCTTGGAGCCTGCTCAAACTGATGTCCATCAAGTCAGTGATGCCATCCAACCATCTCATCCTCTGTTGTCCCTTCTCCTTCTGCCTTCAATCTTTCCCAGTGTCAGAGTCTCTTCTAATGTCAGGTCTTCACATCAGGTGGCCAAAATATTGGAGCTTCAGCTTCAGCATCAGTCCTTCCAATGAATATTCAGGGTTGACTTCCTTTAGGATGGACTGGTTGGATCTCCTTGCAGTCCAAGGGACTCTCAAGAGTCTTCTCCAACACCACAGTTCCATAGCATCAATTCTTCAGCGTTCAATTTTCTTTATGGTCCAACTCTCATACCCATACATGACTACTAGAAAAACCATAGCTTTGATTAGACACACCTTTATCAGCAATGTCTCTACTTTTTCATATGCTGTCTAGGTTTGTCATAGCTTTTCTTCCAAGGAGTAAGCATCTTTTAATTTCATGGCTGCAGTCACCATCTGCAGTGAATTTGGAGCCCAAGAAAATAAGGTTTCTCACTGTTTCCATTGTTTCCCCATCTACTTGCCATGAAGTGATGGGACCAGATGCCATGATCTTAGTTTTTTGAATGCTGAGTTTTATGCCAGCTTTTTCACTCTCCTCTTTCACTTTCATCAAGAGGCTCTTCAGTCCCTCTTAACTTTCTACCATAAGGGTGGTATCATATGCCTATCTGAGGTTATTGTTATTTCTCCTGGCAATCTTGATTCCAGCTTGTTCTTCATCCAGGCTGGCATTTCGCATGATGTACTCTGCATACAACTTAAATAAGCAGGGTGACGATATACAGCCTTGACATACTTCTATTTTAACTTTGAACCAGTCCATGTTCCATGTCCAGTTCTGTTTCTTCTTGACCTTCACACAGGTTTCTCAGGTAGCAGGTAAGGTGGTCTGGTGTTCCCATCTCTAAGAATTTTCCACAGTTTGTTGTGCTTTACACAGTCAAAGGCTTTAGTGTAGTCAGTGAAGCAGAAGTAGATGTTTTTCTGGAATTCTCTTGCTTTTTCTGTGATCCAGTGGATGCTGGCAGTTTGATCTCTGATAAGAGTATTTTTAAAATCATGAATGGGTGCTATATTTTGTCAAATGCTTTTTCTGCATCTGTTGAGAGGATCATGTGATTTTTATCCATTCTTTTGTTAATATGGTGTATTACGTTGATTGATTTGTGTATGTTAAGCTATTCTTGTGACCCTGTAATAAATCCAACTTGATCATGGTGTTTGATTCTTTCATAAATTATTGGATTCAGTTTGTCAACATTGGTTGAGAAGTTTTGCATCCTTGTTCATCAAAGGTACTGGCCTGTATTTTTTTTTGTAGTGTCTTCGCCTGATTTTGGCTTCAGGGTAATAGTGACCTTGTAGAATGAATTTCAGAGTGTTCTCCCCAATTCAGTTATTTGTAATAGCTTAAGAAAGATTGTTATTATTTCTTCTTTATATGTTTGATAGAATTCCCCTATGATGCTATCTGGTCTGGGACTTTTGGTGGGAGTTTTCTTACAAATTCAATTTCACTACTAGTAATCAGTTTGCTCAAATTGTCTATTTCTTTTTGACTCAGTCTTGGCACGTTATATGTTTCTCAAAATTTTTGTTTCTTCTAGGCTGTCCAATTTGTTGGTGTATAACTTCACAGTATTCACTTATGATTTTCTTTATATCTCTGTGGGATTGGTTTTTATAGCTAGTCCCCAAGATATGACTGAATGACCAAACAACAAATGTAGGAATGAGTTCCACACCAAAAGGGCATTGCAAGGCCAATTTGCTTATAAATGTAGCAAAATTAGCCTAGGTACCCAACTAACATAATCAGCTATGTAGTATGGTACTTTTAGAAGTTTATAACACTTTTCACACAAATAATATGTAAAAGACAAACACACACACAAAAAACATTTTTAATCTTACAATATAGTAACTTGAAAAGTACCATAGACTACCAGCTACATTACTGCTGGCTCTATGCCTGCTTTCAGACATTGTGGACTTAAAATAAAGCTATTACACTACTGTACTCTGTACAGTATTGTATAGTAAAGCCCACAAAAGCCCACTTGCAGAAGATGGAAGCACGTGACAGTGGACGCCAGATACTTGAACTAACCTACCTGACTGGACATGCAAATGCATGTTTGCATCTTTGAAGGTTTGCAACTTGAAAGTTTATATATAAGGGATTTGCAGTATTTCTCCTTTCATTTGCTATTTTGTTTAGTTGGGTCCTCTGTCTTCTTCTTGGTGATCCTGGCTAAATTAAAGCTTTATCAATTTTGTTTATCTTTCCAAAAACCAGTTCTTTTTTTTTTTTTTTTTTTTACTATTTCTTATGTGATCTTTATTATTTCATTCCTTTTGCTGACTTTAGGCTTTATTCTTCTATTTCTAATTCTTTTACGTGGTACATTAGGTTTTTCCTTTTTCCTAAAGAAGGCCTATATCTCTATGAAGTTCCCACTTAAAAATGCTTTTGGTGCATCCCATATATTTTGAAAAGCTGTATTGCCACTTTCATTTGTCTTGAGATATTTTCTGGCTTTCTCTCAGATTTTGTCACTGACCCATTTTTTATTGAGGTATAGTTGGTGTACAATATTATATAAACTTCAAGTGTACAATGTGGTGATTCACAATTTTTGAAGGTTATACTCAGTTCATAATTATTATAAAATATTGGTTACATTCTATACACTGTACAATGTATCCCTGTAGCTTATTTATTTTATAAACAGTAGTTTGTACCCCTTAATTCCATCCCTTTGTCTTGGCCCTACTCTCTTCCCTCTCCCAACTGGTAACTATCAGCTTGTTCTCTGTAACTGTTATTCTGTCTTTTTATTATTTTCATTCATTTTATTTTTTAGATTCCACACGTAAGTGATATCATGTAATATTTGGCTTTCTCTATCTGGCTTATTTCACTAAGTGTAATACTCTCCAAGTTCATTCACATTTTTGAAAATAAGCGTACCTTCTAGGTCCCACCAAAATATCAGATTTATACGTCATGACGTAATTTTCCAGCTATTTAGGAGCTGCTGTGTTAAATATATTTTTTAAAGTTTTAGTAGTTATCTTGTGAGTAAACGAAGAAAGTTAAAAACTCTACCCAGATGGCCACCCGGGAGAGGATAGCTGTTTTGAACTTATGCTGAATGAGGCACTTATGCTTTGTTATTATAAAGCGGCAGTTACACATTGAATTCTCGGAGGTCTCCTAAAAACCCGGTGTTTTAATCAACGATCTCTTATTTATATACAGCAACCACAGGATTTCTGTTGTTTTATTTCAAAGTTTTTTAATTTTAATTTTTAAAAATTAATTTATTTATGTTAATTGGGGGCTAGTTACTTTACAATATTGCAGTGGCTTTTCAGCTTTTTAAATATGTCTTTTAATTTTCATGAGACATACCTCATGAAATAATTGGGAAGCTGAAACGTTGAGACATTACTTCTTGACAAGTTAAAATGAAAGACTGAGGTCTTTCCCCAGGACAGTAAAGCATTTCCCTTTTTCCAGGGCTCAATGGGGGGGAAATATGAGATTTGTGATGCTACCACGTCACCTGAATCAGCAATGCATCCTCTCATCTCTCTTCTAATTTTAGGAGCATCAAAGCAATGATTAGGAGAGAAAATATTACAGAGATCACTTATTTTATCCTCTTGGGATTCTCAGATTTTCCCAGAATCATAGACGTGCTCTTTGCTGTTTTCCTGGTGATATACATTTTGACCCTGACTTGGAACCTGTCCCTCCTCATCTTAATAGGAATGGACTCCCACCTCCACACCCCCATGTACTTCTTTCTCAGTAACCTGTCCTTCATGGATATCTGCTACGTGACCTCCACAGCCCCCAAGATGCTCTACGACTTCTTCCAGGAACAGAAAATGATCACCTATGTGGGTTGTGTTATTCAGAATTTCGTATTTTCAACCATGGGGCTGAGTGAGTCTTGTCTCATGACCGCCATGGCTTATGACCGATATGCCGCCATTTGTAACCCACTGCTCTATGCGTCCATCATGTCGCCCGCTCTCTGCGGTCGGATGGTGCTGGGATCCTACATGGCTGGCCTCTCTGCTACTATAGCCCACTTGTGTGCCATGCTCCAGCTCCACTTCTGTGGGCCTAATGTCATCAACCACTTCTTCTGTGACCTGCCCCAGCTCTTAGTTCTATCTTGCAATGACATTTTTTTTTTACAACTCTTAACTGTTCTATTAACCATGATCTTTGGGATAACAAATGCCTCAGTTATCATGATATCCTATGTCTACATTGTCATCTCCATCATGAAGATCACTTCAGCAAGCGGCAGGTCCAAGGCTTTCAACACCTGTGCTTCCCACCTGACAGCAGTCACCCTCTTCTACACCTCGGGCATGTTTGTCTATTTGAGTTCCAGCTCCGGGGGTTCCTCCAGCTTTGACAGATTTGCGTCGGTCTTCTACACTGTGATGATTCCCATGTTGAATCCCTTGATATACAGTTTGAGGAACAAAGAAATCAAAGACGCCTTGAGAAGGTTGCAAAAGAAGAGCAGGTATTGCTGAGGCCACAGATTCTGAGATTTCTGATGGATTCTCCTGGCAGAGTCACCTTACACAATAACATTCTTATGAATGCAGTGTAACAAAGTTCATACTGCTTTTGGACCAAGAAAGCTTAATTTGACACATAATATCCCCAAATGGATCAACTGTTGGATCATGCTTCACAAACACAGTATTTTTGCATCCTAGGGGTTCATTCCTTTCGGCCTACATGTAGAGTGGCCTCATCGTCTATCAATATATCCACAAGTATTTGTGAAAGACTGGAGTTCAGTACCTTGTTGTTTCCTTTTTGCTTCTGAGATGGAGCCATGTTCAATCTCAGGCTTCTGACCCTGAAGGAGAGATACCCGACAGAGGCCTCAGGAGCGTAGAAACCTTGTCTCCCAAATATTCTAATACAGCATAGTCCAGCCATGGTGGTGGCCAATGTCTGTTCTGTGTTTCTGATGAGAATGTACGCAGAGAGGGAACATACCTTTGGGCAGAAACAAGGTATACTATTGGCCTGACTGGGCTTCCCTTGTGGCTCAGACGGTAGAGAATCCACCTGCAATGTGGGAGATCTGGGTTCAGTCCCTGGGTTGGGAAGATCCCGTGGAGAAGGGAACGGCTACCCACTCCAGTATTCTGGGACACAAAGAGTCAGACACAACTGAGTGACTTTCACTTCACTTCGCTTCATTGGCCTGACTGTGCCTCCTGGGAAGACCAGTATGACATAGCTTATGTTTGTGTAAGTCTTTCTCAGGGACAACTGCCTAATAAGTTTGGGATTATATCCTAGCTCCACCACTGGAGTCTACAGAAGGAGGAGGTGACTTGAATCAGAAAGATGAAAGGAATGAAGCATATGTTCCCTTCAGTGCCATTTACGATGAGTTTCATGATGTAATTTCTTGCCTTGAGTGTACAAAGGGGATTTCTGATGGGGATGAGATTAAAAATCTATGTCACAGTCAATAGAGATTTCTGATATTGTAAGACGCAAATCTCTCTCTCTCTCTATCATAAAATTTGGAAAATTCACCCTAGATGGCAGGCTTCCCAGGTAGTGCTAGTGATAAAGAATCTGCCTGCCAATGCAGGAGATGCAAGAGACGCAGGAGTGACCCCTGAGTGGGGAAGATCCCTTGGAGTAGGAAATGGCAACCCACTCCAGTGTACTTGCCTGGGAAAAGCACATGAGCAGAGAAGCCTGGTGGGCTACAGTGCATGGGACTGCAGAGTCAGACGCAACCGAGCACCCCCTTGTTGGACATAGAGAGTGAGATCGTACTATCAAGGGATTTCTGCTATTTCAAGAATCTGAACACGTTTGATGTGATGAGAATTGTGTAAGAATTTACGGACATAATAAAGTTACAAAATATTTCATATTGTAGACCAAGAACAAGTATGAAAAACTGGTATAAATTCTTTTCTTTTATCTGTGTTCAACATTTTATGTCCCAGAAACTTGTGGTTGTATGATGTGATATAATGGTTGGAGTAGAATGGTTAGAGTTACTTCAAAGCTGGTGTTTGCCAGAAACCTTTAAGGTGCAAAAGAGGAAATAGATTTAAGATAGGCAGGGTTCTTAACTGTGGCCAATTTTCATCTTCAGTAGCAGGATGTAAATTTGTGATCCTTGTGATCTGTTTAAAAATAAGAACAAGATGTGTACTGACTGTTGACTGGCCAGATTTCCCAGACTTCAACAAAGTGATATAAAGCACATATTACTCCTTGCAATAAGAAGCCCACGTCCCACAGTAAGAGAGTAGCCCCCACTCATGGCAACTCGAAAAAGTCCGAGTGCAGCAACAAAGATCCAGAATAGCCAAATACATAAGTTTTTCAAAAATAAATAAAAATTAAAATTCAATGAGTTTTGACAAGTGTATCAGTTCAGTCGCTCAGTCATGTCTGACTCTTTGCGACCCCATGGACTGCAGCATGCCAGGCCTCCCTGTCCATCACCAACCCCCGGAGTTTACTCAAACTCATGTCCATTGAGTCAGTGATGTCATCCAACCATCTTATCCTCCGTCATCTCCTCCTCCCGCCTTCAATCTTTCCCAATATCAGGGTCTTTTCAAATGAGTCAGTTCTTTGCATCAGGTGGCCAAAGTATTGGAGTTTCAGCTTCAGCATGGCTTGGAGAATTTTAAGCATTACTTTACTAGCGTGTGAGGAGTGCAATTGTACGGTAGTTTGAGCATTCTTTGGCATTGCCTTTCTTTGGGATTGGAGTGAAAACTGACCTTTTCCAGTCCTGTGGCCACTACTGAGTTTTCCAGATTTGCTGGCATATGGAGTGCAGCACTTTCACAGCATCATCTTTCAGGATTTGAAACAGCTCAACTGAAATTCCATCACCTCCACTAGCTTTGTTCATAGTGATGCTTCCTAAGGCCCACTTGACTTCACATTCCAGGATGTCTGGCTCTAGGTGAGTGATCACACCATCGTGATTATCAGGGTCGTGAAGATCTTTTTTGTATAGTTCTTCTGTGTATTCTTGTCACCTCTTCTTAATATCTTCTGCTTCTGTTAGGTCCATACCATTTCTGTCCTTTATTGTACCCATCTTTGCCGGAAATGTTCCCTTTGTTTCTCTAATCTTCTTGAAGAGATCTCCAGTCTTTCCCATCCTATTGTTTTCCTCTATTTCTTTGCACTGGTCACTGAGGAAGGCTTTCTTATCTCTCCTTGCTATTCTTTGAAACTCTGCATTCAAATGGGTATATCTTAGCTTTTCTCCTTTGCCTTTCACATCTTCTATTCTCAGCTATTTGTAAGGCCTCCTCAGAAAACCATTTTTCCTTTTTGCATTTCTTTTTCTTGGGGATGGTCTAGATCACTGCCTCCTATACAGTGTCATGAACCTCCGTCCATAGTTCGTCAGGTACTCTGTCTATCAGATCTAATCCCTTGAATCTATTTGTCACTTCCACTGTATAATCGTAAGGGATTTGATTTAGGTCATACCTGAATGGTTTAGTGGTTTTTGGGACTTTCTTCAATTTAAGTCTAAATTTGGCAATAAGGAGTTCATGATCTGAGCCACAGTCAGCTCCTGGTCTTGTTTTTGCTGACTGTATAGAGCTTCTCCATTGTTGGCTACAAAGAATATAATCAATCTGATTTCGGTATTGACCATCTGGTGATGTCCATGTGTAGAGTCGTCTCTTGTGTTGTTGGAAGAGGGTGGTTGCTATGACCAGTGCATTCTCTTGGCAAAACTCTATTAGCTTTGCCCTGCTTTATTCTGTACTCCAAGGCCAAATTTGCCCATTACTCCAGGTATTTCTTGACTTCCTACTTTTGCATTCCAATCCCCTATGATGAAAAGAACATCTTTTTTGGATGTTAGTTCTAGAAGGTCTTGTAGGTCTGCATAGAACTGTTCAACTTCAGCTTTTTCAGCATTACTGGTCAGGGCATAGACTTGGATTACCGTGATATTGAATGGTTTGCCTTGGAAAAGAACAGAGATCATTCTGTCGTTTTTGAGATTGCATCCAAGTACTGCATTTTGGACTCTTTTGTTGACTATGATGGCTACTCCATTTCTACTAAGGGATTCTTGCCCACAGTAGTAGATACAATGGTCATCTGAGTTAAATTCACCCATTTCAGCCCATTTTAGTTCGCTGATTCCTAATATGTCGACATTCACTCTTCCCATCTCCTGTTTGACCACTTCCAATTTGCCTCGACTCATGGACCTAACATTCCACAGTACTATGCAATATTGTTCTTTATAGCATTGGACTTTACTTCCATCACAAGTCACATCCATAACTGGGTGTTGTTTTTGCTTTGGCTCCATCTCTTCATTCTTTCTGGGGCTGTTTCTCCACTGATCTCCGGTAGCATATTGGGCACTTCCCGACCTGGGGAGTTCATCTTTCAGTATCCGGTCGTTTTGCCTTTTCATACTGTTCATGGGGCTCTCAAGGCAAGAATACTGAAGTGGTTTGCCATTCCCTTCTTCAGTGGACCACATTCTGTCAGACCTCTCCACCCTGACCCGTCAGTCTTGGGTGGCCCCACATGGCATGGCTCATAGTTTCATTTAGGGTCAAGGTCAGGGTTAATTTCTCTCATTTTCTCAGTCTACCTAAAGCTTTGTCACTTTGCTATCCCTCCAAAAGTTACCTCTGATTTTATTCATTTTTCTATTGCTTTTCTTATCTTTATATAATGTATCTTTTTAAAAAACAATCTGGTGGGATTAAGCACACATACACACACATGCAGAGCTGCTCTATGAAACAGCCCCTGCTGTCAGCTCCGGGTAACTCGGAGGTGGCAGTTCTGAGGCCTAGGGAGGTTAATTTGCTGAAGATTATGAAGTCCTCATGTGGAAGAGATGATATGGACTCAGATTTGCTGATACCAATGCTTATGGTTGTAACCACAATAATTCATGGCCCTGTCATCTATTAATTGTTTGTGTTCCTTATTGCCTTGATTTCCTCACTTATGCATAGAAAATGACATCTTGACTGCCTCAGAGGGCTGCTATGATGACTGATTCAGTTAAGGCAATTGAAAAAAACATATGTATGCATGTATCTAAAATAAAATGGGTTGTAAACAGAAAGTCGACATGTTTATTTTTTTCATGCTTTTTTTTTTTTTTTTACCAAATGGCCAAGTTATCTTGAGCAAATCCCTTAGCTGCACAGGCTTCAGGTCCTCACTGGAAATTGAATGTATTGAACTAGATAATCCCTAGGTCCAGGGATCTCCATCTCTAACGACTCAAAGTTCATTAAAAGCAAAGTTATAATTATAAGATCATGATTGGACCACGGGGAAGTGGGGGCTGGATCCAGAAGGGACAGAGTAAAATCGAGCATGAAATTAGCAGGAACAAAAACTCCGTGACAACCACGACTCCAGAGAACAAGCACCTGGAGAGTTTTCTTTCCCTAATTGCCCCGTTCCTTTCACCTCTGCCATTATTAACACATTTAAGAGTATCCCCCGTGTGGCATTCTCTCTGGCTGTGAGTGAACAGCCAGCTCATGGACAAGCGGTTCCATCTTTGACTGCAGTAGGACCCACCTGAAAATTTTGGGGAGAGAGAAATAGATGATTTCAAACTTTGGCAAGAACTCTGTCTTTCTGGGGGATCTGAGTCAAGGTGAGAAGGCAAGATTTATAGCGAAGAGTGGATTTTGTGCTGTCTCTATAGCTATGCGATTCTTCTAGTAGGACCTTCAGAGAAAAAGGTTTGTAGCCCTGTGTCTTTCCTCAGCTCTTCCCCCTCCCGCAGGTCCACACCCTCCTCCTAAGCTCATCCTCAGGTTCCCTTTCTCCTTACCCAGATTCTCTGACTTTCTGTGACAAGGATAATCTCTGACTTAAAATTTCAGATCTCACTCTATAGCGGGAGACGAGTGTTGAGATCTAGTTGTGTAATTTCCCAAGGATATCGTTTTGAACTCTGTTACCTTCACTTTTTCACTGATAAAATAGGGGTCATAAGACCATTGAGACTCAAATGAAATGATGTCTGTGAAGCCCAACACGTTGTACAAGTTAACTGAATGTAACTAGTGCTGATCAAGTGCTGAAGTTAACTAATAATTTACCGAATTTCAGGGGAATTTCCGAAGCTCAAAAATACTTACCTGTGTTTCCCAACTTTATCCATCCCAAGGGCCCTTTAAATTTATGCTTGCTGAGAATGGTTGTAAAAAATAATAATGAATTTGAATTCCACTTCAATATGCAGGTTCAATTCATTATTTCTGTGTAACCAAAGTCCAGCTGGTCATGCCATGATGATATGAAAAAGTACTCAAGTACCATTCCCCTGGCCTTTTGAAATACTTTAAGGATCTGTCCACTAGTATTTTGAACAATTTTGGGGTCTGGAGACCAGAGCTTGGATGAAACAGACATCGGAGATTCCCCACTGCAAGTACAGGCCCTGTTGGTTAAAGTCACTTTTAGTCTTTTCTTTCTTACATTGTCTTTCTTTATCCAGCAACATTCTTGTCTTTCTTAACCTGATTTTGTACTCTGCACAATCCGCAAATGACCATGTCCTTAGCAGATAAGATTTGGAAAAAGTTTTAATAAGCTATAGCTCCCTAGTGAAAATCTCCAACCAATATCTACATCAGTCACCTTTTCTGGTACAAACCATCTTGAAAGCTGGTGAACACACACAGAAGATTCATTAGAAGAGAGTGAGTATATTCACAATATATTTGCTTTTCCTGCATTTTACCAAATTTTAACAACATAAATTTTTAGGATAAATTTTACCAGGGATAAGTGAAACAGCCCACAGCTCTTCATTCTCTTCTGGCAGTGATGGGTTACATAGATAACTTTAGTTAAGGCTGAGGCTGTTTCTAGAATGCATTGGGAGATGAAAGATTTTACTGCAAGTGATTGGTCAAAAGCTCGACTTACTTTCGCTGAACTGATTATTTATGTTGACATACTGGGAATGTGGGTGAGAGTTTATATTTTCAAAATATTTTCATGGAATCCTACACATCTTGGACAAAATAACTGAGAAATATGTTGGCAGTACTCTATTATAAGAGTAAACAGAATGATTTTAAAGTTCATAAAACTATAAATTGAAATGAAACAAGTGTATTTTTACTTTCATATCCAAAAATGGGTAAAAGAATTACTTCTTAAAGTATCCAGCATATATTTCTTGAGTAATACAAATATTAGTATATAAGATGCTCATAGTAAAGCCTCTCCACTAGTCTACATGCTGTCTGTAGTGAATATCACAAGTTCCACTCTACTTGGTGTTGGTGGAACATAAAAAGCAGAAAGCGGAGCTTACAGTTTCACCGAGTGGGAAATACTACAATATAGAAATAAATGCAATCACTTATTCACAGTGTTCTAGAGTCTAGGTTTAGAAACCATTTAATTCAGGAAGTAATTTTATGAAGAACTCCTTGACTCTTCAGGATTAGTTCCGCCTTAGTTTTTCCTTCATGGTGAGGAATGATCATGGAAATGACACCCGCTGATATTTATTCACCCCTTACTGATTGCAGCCCTTTATGTCATCCAGTCCCTGCAACAACCCAGTGAGGTGGAAGGATTATTAGCCCCATTTATAGACGAGGGACCCAACTGGGAGGTTCATAACTAGCTAAGGGTTGCACAGCCAGTAAGTAAAAGTCAGGAAAATTTGTCTGTTATCGCTGACTTTCTCTCTCATTCTCTCTGTCATTTTCCCTCTCCCTGTCTCTCTGTCTCCCTTTGCTATGAAGGATAAAAGATGCGTATATCTTAGTAACTTGTTCTTATTATACATACAGGAGTTCCAGGAAATTGAAAAACAATATACAAGCAAAGAAGAACATCAAAAGCATACCATTCATTACTTTTGGCATTTGTATTTAGTTCACGTGCAGTGTGCGAGAGAGTGAGAGAGAGACAGGGGGAGAGAGGTTAGCTCATGCACATGTCTTTTGTCTTGATGGTGATGTTGTCCCATAACAAATCTCTTAGGCTTTCTTAATTCTTTTCCATTGTTTTCCCGCCTGCTTTATAGAACGTGCTGTTAAAAGTCTCTATTGATTTCTTCAGCTCTAGGATTTCTGTTTGTGTTTTTTTAATGGTTTCTCTTTCTTTGTTGAACTCATTTTCTTCATTTTGCTGATGCATTGTTTTCTTAATTTCATCCGGTTGTCTGTTTATGGGTTTTATATTTCACCAAACTTTTAAAAGAGAATTATGTTGAGTTCTTTATCTATAAATCCAATGAAGATTTATAGATCTTTATTCCTTTAGTGAAAGTCACTCAGTCATGTCTGACTCTTTGCGACCCCATGGACTGTAGTCCATGGAATTCTCCAGGACAGAATACTGGAGTGGGTAGCTGTTCCCTTCTCCTGGGGACCTCCCCAACCCAGGGATCGAACCCAGGTCTCCCACATTGCAGGAGGCTTCTGAGCTGAGCAGGACTGAGTACTCTATCCAGCAGGAGGCAGGGCTGGGGATTAACTTCATGGCCTGGACAGGGCTGCAGAGTGGGCTCCAAGGCTGTCATGACCCACCCACGGGGGACCCAAGTCAGAAGAACTGTGCCGCGGGCTCCTTGGTCACATGGGGCACGGCTTTGCTCTGCAGAGAGGCAGAGAGGCCGGGCTCTCTGCTCACACACTACTGCAGGCAGGGCTGTAGGATGGCCCACGCAGTTTTCCATGTGCGTTGGTTAGTTCTCCTGGACGGTGGGGCTGAAGCTTGTATTCAGCAGTGGTTAGGGCTGTACATCATCCTTCTGGCCTGGACACCACCACAGAACAGACCCAAGACTGGCAAGGCTCCTTGTTTGGGAAACAAATTAGGCAGAACTGCCATGCAAATGGGCAGAACTCCTGTCTGGACACTCCTCATGTGCTCCTGGGTGATGGGGTTTGCTGAGTGTTCTGGCCATGCTTGAATAACCTCAGTAGTAGATGGGGTGATGAATCATAGGTGCAGGAGAAGAGAGTCCCAAGATGGCAAGGCTCATGTTTCGGGGTCCCAAATCAGGCAGAACTGCTGGAACTCAGTCTGCCAAGATCCAAGCCCCGACTGTTCCAAGTCCTGTCTCCCTTCTCTGTTGCAGTGTGATTCTCAGTGGCCAAACCCCACAGACTGCCGCGTGGTTTCCAGGAAATGAGACCAGAGTGGGTCTTCCTAAGAAGTGACCCATAATGCCAGGGGAGCTGGATGTCCACACTGGGCTCTCTCTCTTTTCCATAAAGAAACCATAGCCCTAGAAGGGTCCTCTTGGTGTAGCTAAGGGAGGGGCAACGCAATGAAATGTATCTGCTCCTCTACCCTTCTAGTGTGGTCTTCCTCCATCTCTGTTCACGGGATGCTTCAGCCTCATCCCTGTCCTTCAGGATTTTTTCATTGGTACCGTGCCTACGAATAACTGCTAGGTATTTTTCCGGTGGGGTTTCCCTCCTAGCTCAGCTGGGAAAGAATCCACCTGCAAGGCAGGAGATCCTGGTTCGATTCCTGAGACAGGAAGTTCCTCTAGAGAAGGGATCGGCTATCCACTCCAGTATTCTGGCTTGGAGAATTCCACGGACAGAGGAGCCTGGCAAGCTACAGTCCAGGGGGTCACAGAGAGTTAGACATGGCTGAGTGACTTTCACTTTTCTTTTTTCCGGTGTTCAGTTCAGTTCAGTCGCTCAGTCGTGTCTGTCTCTTTGCAACCCTATGAACTGCAGCACTCCAGGCCTCCCTGTCCATCACCAACTCCCTGAGTCCACCCAAACCCATGTCCGTCAAGTCGGTGGTGCCATCCAACCATCTCATCCTCTGTCGTCCCCTTCTCCTCCTGCCTTCAATCTCTCCCAGCATCAGGGTCTTTTCCAATGAGTCAGCTCTTCACATCAGGTGGCCAAAGTATTGGAGTTTCAGCTTCAACATCAGTCCTTCCAATGAACACCCAAGGCTGATCTCCTTTAGTATGGACTGGTTGGATCTCCTTGCAGTCCAAGGGACTCTCAAGAGTCTTCTCCAACACCACAGTTCAAAAGCATCAATTCTTCGGTGCTCAGCTCTCTTTATAGCCCAACTCTCACATCCATACGTGACCACTGGAAAAACCATAGCCTTGACTAGATGGACCTTTGTTGGCAAAGTAATGTCTCTGCTTTTTATTTTATTTGTTTATTTATTTACATGGACCATTTATTTTTATTTATTTTTATTTTTTATTTTTTTAAATAAATTTACTTATTTTAGTTGGGGGCTAATTACTTTACAATATTGTAATAGTTTTTGCCATACATTGACATGAATCAGCCATGGGTTTACATGTGTTCCCCTTCCTGGACCCCTCACCCACCTCCCTCCCTATCCCATCCCTCTGGGTCATCCCATTGCCCCGGTCCTGAGCATTTGTCTCATGCATCGAACATGGAATGGTGTTGTATTTCACATATGACAATATACATGTTTCAAAGCTACTCTCCCAGAACGTCCCACCCTCACCTTCTCCCTCAGAGTCCATAAGATTGTTCTATGCATCTGTGTCTCTTATTCTGTCTCGCATATAGGGTTATCGTTACCATCTTTCAAATTCCATATATATGCATTAGTATACTGTATTGGTGTTTTTCTTTCTGGCTTACTTCACTCTGTATAATGGGATCCAGTTTCATCCATCTCAGTAGAACCGATTCAAATGTATTTTTTTAATGGCTGAGTAATATTCCATTGTGTATATGTACCACAGCTTCCTTATCCATTCGTCTGCTGATGGACATCTAGGTTGCTTCCATGTCCTGGCTATTGTGAACAGTGCTGCGATGAACATTGGGGTACACGTGTCTCTTTCAATTCTGGTTTCCTCAGTGTGTATGCCCAGCAGTGGGATTGCTGGGTCATATGGCAGTTCTATTCCCAGTTTTTTAAGGAATCTCCACACTGTTCTCCATAGTGGCTGTACTAGTTTGCATTCCCACCAACAGTGTAAGAGGGCTCCCTTTTCTCCACACCCTCGCCAGCATTTATTGCTTGTAGACTTTTGGATAGCAGCCATTCTGACTGGTGTGAAATGATACCTCATTGTGGTTTTGATTTGCATTTCTCTAATAATGAGTGATGTTGAGCATCTTTTCATGTGTTTGTTAGCCATCTGTATGTCTTCTTTGGAGAAATGTCTGTTTAGTTCTTTGGCCCATTTTTTGATTGGGTCGTTTATTTTTCGGGAATTCAGCTGCAGAAGTTGCTTGTATATTTTTGAGATTAATTGTTTGTCTGTTGCTTCATTTGCTATTATTTTCTCCCATTCTGAAGGCTGTCTTTTCACCTTGCTTATAGTTTTCTTCGTTGTGCAAAAGCTTTTAATTTTAATTAGGTCCCATTTGTTTATTTTTGCTTTTATTTCCAATATTCTGGGAGGTGGGTCATGGAGGATCCTGCTGTGATTTATGTCGGAGAGTGTTTTGCCTATGTTTTCCTCTAGGAGTTTTATAGTTTCTGGTCTTACGTTTAGATCTTTAATCCATTTTGAGTTTATTTTTGTGTACGGTGTTAGGAAGTGTTCTAGTTTCATTCTTTTACAAGTGGTTGACCAGTTTTCCCAGCACGACTTGTTAAAGAGATTGTCTTTTCTCCATTGTATATTCTTGCCTCCTTTGTCGAAGATAAGGTGTCCATATGTGCGTGGGTTTATCTCTGGGCTTTCTATTTTGTTCCATTGATCTATATTTCTATCTTTGTGCCAGTACCATACTGTCTTGATGACTGTGGCTTTGTAGTAGAGCCTGAAGTCAGGCAGGTTGATTCCTCCAGTTCCATTCTTCTTCCTCAAGATTGCTTTGGCTATTCGAGGTTTCTTATATTTCCATACAAATTGTGAGATGATTTGTTCTAGTTCTGTGAAAAATACCATTGGTAGCTTGATAGGGATTGCATTGAATCGATAGATTGCTTTGGGTAGTATACTCATTTTCACTATATTAATTCTTCCAATCCATGAACATGGTATATTTCTCCATCTGTTTGTGTCCTCTTTGATTTCTTTCATCAGTGTTTTATAGTTTTCTATATATAAGTCTTTTGTTTCTTTAGGTAGATATATTCCTAAGTATTTTATTCTTTTTGTTGCAATGGTGATGGTATTGTTTCCTTAATTTCTCTTTCTGTTTTCTCATTATTGGAGTATAGGAATGCTAGGGATTTCTGTGTGTTAATTTTATATCCTGCAACTTTACTATATTCATTGATTAACTCTAGTACTTTTCTAGTAGAGTCTTTAGGGTTTTCTATGTAGAGGATCATGTCATCTGCAAACAGTGCGAGTTTTACTTCTTCTTTTCCTATCTATATTCCTTTTATTTCTTTTTCTGTTCTGATTGCTGTGGCCAAAACTTCCAAACTATGTTGAATAGTAGTGGTGAAAGTGGGCATCCTTGCCTTGTTCCTGACTTTAGGGGAAATGCTTTCAATTTTTCACCATTGAGGATAATGTTTGCTGTGGGTTTGTCATATATAGCTTTTATTATGTTGAGGTATGTTCCTTCTATTCCTGCTTTCTGGAGGGTTTTTATCATAAATGGATGCTGAATTTTGTCAAAGGCTTTTTCTGCATCTATTGAGATAACCATATGGTTTTTATCTTTCAATTTGTTAATGTGGTGTATTACATTGATTGATTTGCGGATGTTAAAAAAACCTTGCATTCCTGGGATAAAGCCCACTTGGTCATGATGTATGATCTTTTTAATATGATGTTGGATTCTGTTTGCTAGAATTTTATTAAGGATTTTTGCATCTATGTTCATCAGTGATATTGGCCTGTAGTTTTCTTTTTTTGTGACATCTTTGTCTGGTTTTGGAATTAGGGTGATGGTGGCCTCATAAAATGAGTTTGGAAGTTTACCATCTTCTGCAATTTTCTGGAAGAGTTTGAGTAGGATAGGTGTTAGCTCTTCTCTAAATTTTTGGTAGAATTCCGCTGTGAAGCCGTCTGGTCCTGGGCTTTTGTTTATTGGAAGATTTCTGATTACAGTTTCGATTTCCGTGCTTGTGATGAGTCTGTTAAGATCTTCTATTTCTTCCTGGTTCAGTTTTGGAAAGTTATACTTTTCTAAGAATTTGTCCATTTCTTCCAAGTTGTCCATTTTATTGGCGTATAGCTGTTGGTAGTAGTCTCTTATGATCCTTTGTATTTCTGTGGAGTCTGTTGTGATCTCTCCATTTTCATTTCTAATTTTGTTGATCTGATTCTTCTCCCTTTGTTTCTTGATGAGTCTGGCTAATGGCTTGTCAATTTTGTTTATCTTCTCGAAAAACCAGCTTTTAGTTTTGTTGATTTTTGCTATGGTCTCTTTTGTTTCTTTTGCATTTATTTCTGCCTTAATTTTTAAGATTTCTTTCCTTCTACTGACCCTGGGGTTCTTCATTTCTTCCTTCTCTAGTTGCTTTAGGTGTAGAGTTAGTTGATTTATTTGATTTTTTTCTTGTTTCTTGAGGTATGCCTGTATTGCTATGAACCTTCCCCTTAGCATTGCTTTTACAGTGTCCCATAGGTTTTGGGTTGTTGTGTTTTCATTTTCATTCGTTTCTATGCATAATTTGATTTCTTTTTCGATTTATTCTGTGATTTGTTGGTTATTCAGAAGCGTGTTGTTTAGCCTCCATATGTTGGAATTTTTAATAGTTTTTCTCCTGTAATTGAGGTCTAATCTTACTGCATTGTGGTCAGAGAAGATGGCTGGGATAATTTCAATTTTTTTGAATTTACCAAGGCTAGATTTATGGCCCAGGATGTGATCTATCCTGGAGAAAGTTCCGTGTGTACTTGAGAAAAAGGTAAAATTGATTGTTTGGGGGTGGAAAGTCCTGTAAATATCAATTAAATCTAATTTGTCTATTGTATCATTTAAAGTTTGTGTTTCCTTGTTAATTTTCTGTTTAGTTGATCTATCCATATGTGTGAGTGGAGTATTAAAGTCTCCCACTATTATTGTGTTACTGTTAATTTCCCCTTTCATACTTGTTAGTATTTGCCTTATATATTGTGGTGCTCCTATGTTGGGTGCATATATATTTATGATTGTTACGTCTTCTTCTTGGATTGATCCTTTGATCTTTATGTAGTGTCCTTCTTTGTCCCTTTTCACAGCCTTTATTTTAAAGTCTATTTTATCTGAAATGAGTATTGTGACTCCTGCTTTCTTTTGGTCTCCGTTTGCATGAAATATGTTTTTCCATCCCTTCACTTTCAGCCTGTGTGTGTCCCTAGTTTTGAGGTGGGTCTCTTGTAGACAGCATATATAGGGGTCTTGTTTTTGTATCCATTCAGCCAGCCTATGTCTTTTGGTTGGGGCATTCAACCCATTTACATTTAAGGTAATTATTGATAAGTATGATCCCATTGCCATTTACTTTGTTGTTTTGAGTTCGTGTTGAAACATCCTTTCTGTGTTTCCTGTTTAGAGAAGATCCTTTAGCATTTGTTGGAGAGCTGGTTTGGTGGTGCTGAATTCCCTCAGCTCTTGCTTGTCTGTAAAGCTTTTGAATTCTCCTTCATATCTGAATGAGATCCTTGCTGGGTACAGTAATCTGGGTTGTAGATTATTCTCTTTCATTACTTTAAGTATGTCCTGCCATTCCCTTCTAGCCTGAAGGGTTTCTATTGAAAGATCAGCTGTTATCCTTATGGGGATCCCCTTGTGTGTTATTTGTTGTTTTTCCCTTGCTGCTTTTAATATTTGTTCTTTGTGTTTGATCTTTGTTAATTTGATTAATATGTGTCTTGGGGTGTTTGGCCTTGGGTTTATCCTGTTTGGTACTCTCTGGGTTTCTTGGACTTCTGTGACTATTTCCTTCCTCATTTTAGGGAAATTTTCAACTATTATCTCCTCGAGTATTTTTTCATGGCCTTTCCTTTTATCTTCTTCTTCTGGGACTCCTATGATTCGAATGTTGGGGCGTTTCATATTGTCCCAGAGGTCTCTGAGGTTTTCCTCATTTCTTTTGATTCTTTTTTCTTTTTTCCTCTCTGCTTCGTTTATTTCCATCATTCTATCTTCTACCTCACTTATCCTATCTTCTGCCTCCGTTATTCTACTGTTGGTTCCCTCCAGAGTGTCTTTTATCTCTTTTATTTCATTATTCATTCTATATTGACTCCTTTTTATTTCTTCTAGGTCCTTGATAAACATTTCTTGCATCTTCTCAATCCTTGTCTCCAGGCTATTTATCTGTAACTCCATTTTGCTTTCAAGATTTTGGATCATTTTTATTATCATTATTCTAAATTCTTTTTCAGATAGATTCCCTATCTCCTCCTCTTTGGTTTGGTTTGGTGGGCATTTCTCATTTTCCTTTACTTGCTGAGTATTTCTCTGCCTTTTCATCTTGTTTAGATTGCTGTGTTAGGCGTGGCCTTTCTGTATTCTGGTAGTTTGAAGTTCCTCTTTATTGTGGAGGTTCCTCACTGTGGGTGGGGTTGGACAGGTGGTTTGTCAAGGCTTCCTGGTTGGGGGAGC
Organism: Giraffa tippelskirchi; assembly: GCF_054371585.1. Lineage (NCBI taxonomy): Eukaryota > Metazoa > Chordata > Mammalia > Artiodactyla > Giraffidae > Giraffa > Giraffa tippelskirchi. Next base: position 149,555,078 of record NC_137285.1, on the reverse strand, counting down.
TTGTGTCGGTGTTCTGGTGGGTGGAGCTGGATTTCTGCTCTCTAGAGTGCAATGGAGTGACCAGTATTGAGTTTTGAGATGTCTATGGATTTGGTGTGCCTCTGGGCAGCCTGTATATTGATGCTCAGGGCTATGTTCCTGCGTTGCTGGAGAATTTGCGTGGTATGTCTTGCTCTGGAACTTATTGGCTCTTGGGTGGAGCTTGGTTTCAGTGTATATGTGGAGGCTACTGGATGGTCTCTTATTAATTAATGTTTCCCCTGGCTTTCAGTCTTATTCTTGCAGTAGCCTCAAGACTTCTCCATCCATACAGCATCAGTAATAAAACTTTTAGGTTAATGGTGAAAAGATTCTCCACAGTGAGGGATACCCAGAAAGGTTCACTGGGTTACATGGAGAGATGAGGTGGGGGGGGGTTTGGGGTGACCAGGAGGGGAAGAGGGGAATTCAAATGTGGAGAGAGCAATCTAGCCAGTAAGCACTTCCCTCTGTGCTTTCCACAGTTTGGAACCCTCAGAGTGGTTCACAGAGATACATAGAGAGGGGGGAGGAAGGTAATAGAGGTGAGCATGAGTAGAAAGGGAGGAATCAAGAGGGGAGAGAGAGATCTGGGCAGTATTCTGTTCCTGAAGTGTTCTCCGGTACCCAGAACACCCTCAGAGATTCACAGAATTGGGTTGAGAAGAGAAGGAGGAGGGTGGGAGATAGAGGTTCCCTGGGGGAGAAGAAAGAGCATCAATAGGGGGAGAGAGTAATCAGGCCAGTGATCACACTCCTGAGTAAAAATGGGTCCTAAAGATTGGGTTCTTAAATGTACAAAATTGATATCAATTATGTAAAACAAAGATTAAAAATCTAGAGTAGAGGTTAGACTCTTATAAAACTTACAATATAAAAAAAAGAAAAAAAAAGGAAACAGTGTAAAAAGAAAAAAAAAACAGTAAAACAGTAAAACAGTAAAAAAAGAAACAGTAAAAAAAGTAAAACAGGAAAAAAACAGTAACAAAAGAAAACACAAAAGGTATAAGATATATGTATGCAGTTTGCTTTAAAAATAGGGTTGTTTTTTTTCGAGTTAATAGTGGGTTATGAAAATGAAAGTTAAAGGTGTAATAGAGGACTTGAAGAAAAAGGAAAGAAGAGAAAAAAAAACTTTTTTTTTTTAAATTAAAAAAAAAATAGTAAAAAAAAAAATATATATCCTGGACTTTCTCTGGAGCTGTTGTGAGCAGTGTGGGGTCTGCTCAGTTTCAGATAGATCCTTGATCCTGCTTATACTTTTCAAGATCTATAGGCCCCTTTCAATGCAGTCGGTATTAACTACAGGGATTTTAATCTGTTGGCCTGTCACTTCCAAGGCGCTTCCCTCTGTTTATTTGGCTTCTGTTTGGAGGTCTCTTCAGTATCTAATTTCCGCCCTGCAACAAAGGGGTGGAGGTGGTCTCTTTAGGTTCGCTTGTTCAGTCGTGCTGTGGGGAGGGAGGAACACTGCAAACTTGGCGTGTGTGTGGTAAGCTCGCAGTGTCTCGGCCGCACTGGGTTCGCCCCCGCTCACGGCGTGTGTGCTTTCCCCGTCTACCCTGCTCAGGCTTCAGGTTACTCGGCCGGGGAGTGGGCCAGGGAGTGGGCCCTGAGATGCGTGCACTTCCCAGGTCTAAGCCGCTCAGGTTCAGGCTCCCGGTTACTCCACAAAGGCGCCCACGGCTTGTGCCGTTCCCCGTCGGAGCTGCTCAGGCGGCCAGGAGTTTGGCGAGCGCGCTCTCCCCTGTTGGGGCGGTGCGGCTTATCACCTCCCTGGTCCCCGCCTCGGTTTACGGGCGCACCCGGCTCCGGTGTGCTTTGTGTCGGTTCTGGGGAGCTGGTCTCTAGCTGCGACCCTCCCGGTGGCTGTCGACCCTGCGGGATCTCAGGCAGTCTTTGCTTAGAAACTGGGAGCCTGTTTGCAGTTTGGTAGGGGGTGCCCTCTCTGGGGCCGAGTTTGCCCCTTTCCGGCTCTGGCGGGCCCCGCCTGCCCGCTGTGTCCAGCGGGGGATGGGGCGGTCCGCAGCCGGCTAGCTCTCCTCTGGTATCGCTCAGTCCTTTGTTCTGTGAGCGGGCCGGCAGTGCCTTAGAGTTGGGCTTTTTGCGGGATAGTTCTCTCTCTCTGGCTGTCCCACAGTTTAGGTTACTATCTCACGTTAGCTCCCTCAGATTGCCCTCAGGGCACTCGGGCCCGGTCCTTACCCTAAGCAGTGCCGCCCGCTCCTCTCCGTTCAGCCCCCACTTGCTGGTGGCGGATGCGAGCGTCTGGGGTTCTTTGCTGGGAGTTGCTTTAGGCACGTAATCTGTGGGTTTTATTTATTTTTTCTCCCAGTTATGTTGCCCTCCGAGATAAGAAATCTTCCCCCAAACCCGCCGGTGAGAGGGTTTCCTGGTGCTTGGAAATTTCTCCTCTTTTACGACTCCCTCCCCGGGACGGGTCTCCGTCCCTAACTCTTTTGTCTCTCTTTTTATCTTTTATAATTTCTCCTACCTCTCTTGAAGATAATGCGCTGTCTTTGTGGATGTCTGATGTCCTCTGCCAGCGTTCAGAAGTAGTTTTGTGAAGTTTGGTCAGCGTTCAGATGTTCTTTCGATAAATTTGTGGAAGAGAGAGTGGTCTCCCCGTCCTATTCCTCCACCATCTTAGCCCCGCCTCATGTCTCTGCTTTTTAATATGCTATCTAGGTTGGTTATATCTTTCCTTCCAAGGTAAGCGTCTTTTAATTTCATGGCTGCTGTCACCATCTGCAGTGACTTTGGAGCCCAGAAAAATAAAGTCAGACACTGTTTCCCCATCTATTTGCCATGAAGTGATGGGACCGGATGGCATGATCTTAGTTTTCTGAATGTTGAGCTTTAAGCCAACTTTTTCACTCTCCTCTCTCACTTTCATCAAGAGGTTCTTTAGTTATTTTTCATTTTCTGGCATAAGGTTGTTGTCTTCTGCATATCTGGGGTTATTGATATTTCTCCCGGCAATCTTGATTTCACCTGGTGCTTCTTCCAGTCCAGTGTTTCTCATGATGTGTTCTGCATATAAGTTAAATAAGCAGGGTGACAACATACAGCCTTGACGTACTCCTTTTCCTATTTGGAACCAGTCTGTTGTTCCAGGTCCATTTCTAACTGTTGCTTCCTGAGCTGCATACAGGTTTCTCAAGAGGCAGGTCAAGTGGTCTGGTATTCCCATCTCTTTCACAATTTTCACAATTTATAGTGATCCACACAGTCAAAGGCTTTGGCATAGTCAATAAAGCAGAAATAGATATTTTCCTGGAACTCTCTTGTTTTTTGATGATCCAGTCGATGTTGGCAATTTGATCTCTGGTTCCTCTGCCTTTTCTAAGACCAGCTTGATCAACTGGAAGTTCTCGGTTCACGTATTGCTGAAGCCTCGCTTGGAGAATTTTAAGCATTACTTTGCTAGCATGTGAGATGAGTGCAGTTGTGCGGTAGTTGGACCATTTTTGGCATTGCCTTTCTTTGGGATTGGAATGAAAACTGACCTTTTCTAGTCCTGTGGCCACTGCTGAGTTTTCCAAATTTGCTGGCATATTGAGTGCAGCACTTTCACAGCATCATCTTTCAGGATTTGAAATAGCTCAACTGGAATTCCATCATGTCCACTAGCTTTGTTCAGAGTGATGCTTTCTAAGGCCCACTTGACTTCACATTCCAGGATGTCTGGCTCTAGGTGAGTGATCACACCTGGTGAGGGGAACTGAAATCAGCAATGACCTATGTTGTCATCTTGATTATGTCACCAAGAACTAAATCTCTGAGTTGGAACTTAACCACAGTACTGATTGTTTCCTTGTTTTTCAGCCACTCAGTCGTGTCTGACTCTTTGCAACCCCATGGACTGCAGCATATCAGGCCTCCCTGTCCATCACTATCTCCTGGCATTTGCTCAGACTCATGTCCATTGAACTGATGGTGCCTAACATACAGAATATTCGAATATTAGGAAAATAATTGCGGCTAGTTTTGAGTTGTAATATTTCATAACTATTGGGCACACATGCTGTGCTCTACTAACATATATCAGGAATATAAATTAAGATGAATTTCCAGGTTATTTTGGAGATGATCTGTTCAATATATATGTAAAAAATTGAGATGTTATTATAAACAGGGTACGTCTTGATGGGTAAAGAAGAAATTTTTGAAAACCCACCTGGGTGACCATCATGGCAAGAAGAGCTAATACAAATTTATCCTGAAATGCTGCTGCTTATCCTCTTGTTATTATAAAGCAACAGTTATATATTAAATCATCAGAGGTCTTTAAAATCCATGCTATTTTAACCAAAGATCTTTTCATTATATATAAGCACAGAATTTCTAATTGCTTTGGCAGAGACTAACTTTGCTTTATTTCAAAGTTTCAGTCAATTTAAAAAAATATGCCTTTTAATTTTTTTGAGACCTCATAAAATAATTGGGCTTCCCTTGTGGCTCAGCTGGTAAAGAATCCGTCTGAAGTGTGGGAGACCTGGGTTAGATCCCTGGGTTGGGAAGATCCCCCGGAGAAGGGAAAGGCTATGCACTCCAGGATTCTGGCCTGGAGAATTCCGTGGACTCTGCAGTCCATGGACCACTGAGAAGGCACTTCTTGACAATTCAAGAGGAAAAGCTGGGTCTTTCCCTAGGACAGTGGAGCATTTCCACTTTTCCAGTGCTCGGTGGGGGAAATATGGTGTATATGAGACTTGTAATGCTACCATTTCATGAGTAGGCAATGTATTCTCTTGTCTCTTTTCTGATTTTAGGAGCATCAAGCCAATGATTGGAGGAGGAAATATCACAGAGATCACTTATTTCATCTTCTTGGGATTCTCAGATTTTTCCAGAATCATCGTAGTACTTTTTGCTGTTTTCCTGGTGATATACATTTTGACCCTGACTTGGAACCTGTCCCTCCTCATCTTAATAGGAATGGACTCCCACCTCCACACCCCCATGTACTTCTTTCTCAGTAACTTGTCCTTCATGGATATCTGCTACGTGACCTCCACAGCCCCCAACATGCTCTACGACTTCTTCCAGGAACAGAAAATTATCACCTATGTGGGTTGTGCTGTTCAGTACTTCATATTTTCAACCATGGGGCTGAGTGAGTCTTGTCTCATGACCGCCATGGCTTATGACCGATATGCCGCCATTTGTAACCCACTGCTCTATGCGTCCATCATGTCGCCCGCTCTCTGCGGTCGGATGGTGCTGGGATCCTACATGGCTGGCCTCTCTGCTTCTATATCCCAGTTGTGTGCCATGCTCCAGCTCCACTTCTGTGGGCCTAATGTCATCAACCACTTCTTCTGTGACCTGCCTCAGCTCTTAGTTCTATCCTGCACTGACACGTTCTCTGTACAACTCCTGACTGCTTTATTGACCATGATCTTTGGGATAACAAATGCCTCAGTTATCATGATATCCTATGTCTACATTGTCATCTCCATCATGAAGATCACTTCAGCAAGCGGCAGGTCCAAGGCTTTCAACACCTGTGCTTCCCACCTGACAGCAGTCACCCTCTTCTACACCTCGGGCATGTTTGTCTATTTGAGTTCCAGCTCCGGGGGTTCCTCCAGCTTTGACAGATTTGCGTCGGTCTTCTACACTGTAATGATTCCCATGTTGAATCCCTTGATATATAGTCTGAGGAACAAAGAAATCAAAGATGCCTTGAGAAGGTTGCAGAAGAAGAGAGGATGTTGCTGAGGTCATAGGATGAGATTTCTGACAGATTTGTCTTTTGGAATGACCTTATCCCTCAATAATATTCATACGAATGGGCTATAAAATTCCTGGTGCCTTTGAAAAAGACGGCTTAGTTTGATACGCGATATGCCAATATGGACCAACAGCTGACTTGTTGCCACATGAACACGATATCTTTACGTCCTGGAGGTTCATAGTTTTCATCCTATACGAGGAGTGGCCTCATCATTTATTAATATATCTGTAAGTATTTGTGAAAGATTAAGGCTAGGAACCTTGCTACTTCTTTTTTGCTTCTGAGAGGGAGCCCTGTTCAATCTCGGGCTTCTGACCCTGAAGGAGAGACACCTGACGGAGACCCCAGGTGCATAAACCTTGTCTCCCAAATATCCTGATGTAGCATAATCCACGCATGGTGCTCACTGATGTCCATTCTGGGCGTCTGACAAGAATGAAACAGAACACAGAGGAGAAACGTGTCCTTGGAGAGAAACAAGGTATACAATCGGCTTGGTTATGCCCCTGGGAAGACCAGTCTGAGACAGCTTATGCTTGTGTAAAGCCTCTTTTGGCGCTTAATAGCTAGTAAAATTTTGATTACATCCTAGTTTCCACCGGCTGTAACCTAAGAAAGGAGGAGGTGATTTGAATCATAAAGAGAAATGGAATGACGCATGTGGTCCCTTCAGTGTACTGAAGTGTACTTCATTTATTCAGTGTACATAAATGTACTCATGAGTCTGATGATGTAATTTCTTGCAACTGGTATCCTGTGGGGATTTCTTTGTGTGTGTGTGTGTGTATCTTTTTTTTTTTAAATAAATTTATTTATTTTAGTTGGGGGCTAATTACTTTACAATACTGTAGTAGTTCTTGCCATACATTGACATGAATCAGCCATGGGTTTACATGTGTTCCCCTTCCTGGACCCCCCTCCCACCTCCCTCCCCATCCCATCCCTCTGGGTCATCCCATTGCCCCAGCCCTGAGCATTTGTCTCATGCATCGAACATGGAATGGTGTTCTGTTTCACATATGATAATATGCATGTTTCAATGGTATTCTCCCAGAACGTCCCACCCTCACCTTCTCCCTCAGAGTCCATAAGACTGTTCTATGCATCTGTGTCTCTTATTCTGTCTTGCATATAGGGTTATTGTTACCATCTTTCAAATTCCATATATATGCATTAGTATACTGTATTGCTGTTTTTCTTTCTGGCTTACTTCACTCTGTATAATGGGCTCCAGTTTCATCCACATCAATAGAACCGATTCAAATGTATTTTTTTAATGGCTGAGTAATATTCCATTGTGTATATGTACCACAGCTTCCTTATCCATTCGTCTGCTGATGGACATCTAGGTTGCTTCCATGTCCTGGCTATTGTGAACAGTGCTGCGATGAACATTGGGGTACACGCGTCTCTTTCAATTCTGGTTTCCTCGGTGTGTATGCCCAGCAGTGGGATTGCTGGGTCATATGGCAGTTCTATTCCCAGTTTTTTAAGGAATCTCTGTGGGGATTTCTGATGGGAAATGATATTCAAAATCCATGTCACAGCCGATAGCAATTTCTGCCACTATGGGACTCAAACTTTTCTTTCTCTTCTGCCCTACTTAGCCTGGAAAATTACTCTGTTTGATATAGCCAATGGGATCGGATCACCCAATTATTTCTGACCCTCATAAGGACCTATTCAAATTTGATGTGAGGAGACTTGTGTGGGAAATTACTGTAGTAATAACACTACTGAATATTCAATATTGCAGGGAGTAAAAGCAAATATGGAAAATTGGTATACGCTTTTTCCTCCCGTGTGTGTATGATGTTTATCTCCTAGAGATTTATGGCTGCATGGGGTGATATGTTGGTTGGAGTAGAACTGATAGTGTTCCTTAATACTGATTATTCCCAGGATTCCTCAGGGGCCAGGAGATGAAATAGTGGGATGGGCGGGGTTCTCAATTGTCATCAGTTTCATTGTTGAAGAAAGATATAAAGCTTCCAGTCATTGTGGTCGGGTTCAAACGAGGAACAAGAGGTGTGGCAGCAATCGCTATTGATTTGAAACTTGAACAAACTAATATAAACCAGATGTCACTGACATTTACATATTTTCCTTAGAGATTCACTGGGCTCCTGATGAATGTTTTGGAGGTCTCATTTTCAATGAGCTGCATGAATTATTCTGCTTAATTAAGGACTGTAAATGCAGATGTATTTGAAGTCTTTGCCAAATCTTCCATGAGTTTACACATGTAAAAGATTTAGAAAGGAGGGACTGTTGAAACTTTGGGAGAGCATGTGGGGCTTATCCTATGACAAGGAACCTGTAATATGAATAAAGGATGTTTTGCCCTCCCGTTCAGGTATTTGTGGTTGCTGTTTTGTTGTTCAGTCGTGTCTGACTCTTTGTGACCCCATGCACTGCAGCACGCCAGGCTTCCCTGTCCTTCACTACCTCCCAGATTTTACTCAAACTCCTGTCTGTCGAGTTGGTGATACCATCCAACCATCTCATCCTCCGTCGTCCCCTTCTCCTCCTGCCCTCAGTCTTTCCCAGCATCAGATATACATAGGTTTTTCTGAAGCATTGATGTATGAGAAGGCTGCTCTTAAGGGGCCATGATGACTTCCTTAGGAGACAGAACTCTGTTAGATGTTAGTGCATGGAAATGCAACTAATTTCTGTACATCAATTTTATGTCCTGTGTGTTTACTGAATTTGTTGATTACGTATGTCAGTTTTTTGGTGGAGTCTTTAAGATTTTCTCTGTGTGAGATTATATCATCTGCAGTTAATGACAATTTTACTTTCTCCTTCACACTTCAGATTAGACTGTTGTAATTCTGACTATGTAGTTACCATTTATCCTGTGTTATATATTTGCATATGTTTTCACGTTACTATTAAGTTGGCCAAAAAGCTCACTCAAGTTTCACTGTAATATCTGGAGTTTTCTCCAACCTCATATGACTACACCAGCTCCACACTCTTGCTTCCCCTCACAACTGATACCTTAAGCTTGTATGTCTTCTCTGGTTCTTGCAGCTTACCAGGTTGGCTACTGACAACCTTGCTTTTGTTTTGCAGAGTGTGGCAATATAGCTCAAGTTGTGGTTTTTCCCTTGTCCCTGGATCATGGTCCAATTTTCTGAGAGTGTTTATTGTTTCCAAAGTTCACTCTCCTGTCCCAGCTGAGAATGTGCACAGTGAGCTGACACACTTGGGGAAAGTGTGGGTTAGAACTTGGGGCGTTGAGTTCACTTCAGACCAGATGTGAGCATCCTTAGGTGAAGTTCTCTCAGAGTCATGGTTGGGCTTCCTGTAGGAGTCATGAAAACAGCAGAAAACAAATCCTTTTAATGATATTCTTATCTTCCTCTTTCCCTATCTCTTCCCTCCCTCAGTCACAAAGATCCTGCTCTAATACTTCGGGTGCTGTGAAAGAGAAACAAATTCCTGTACAGAATTCTACACTACCGGCGTAACCAGACATATAATCACCCTATCCCTCTGCTTCTTAGGAGACACTGTTGCCAGCTAGTTCAGCTCTGTGCTGTGTTGCTTTGTTGGATGAGTGGCAAGGGCCTGCTTCTTTCAATGGATACAAATTCTTTTTTTTTTTCCTGCTCCAATGGAGTTGGGGTTCCCCAGTGGCTCAGTGGTAAAGAATTTGCTTTCAATGCAGAAGCTACAGGAGACTCAGGTTCAGTCTCTGGGTTGGGAAGATTCCCTGGAGAAGGACATGGCAGCCCAGTCCAGTACTCTTGCTTGGAGAATCCCAAGGACAGGGGAGCCTGGCGGGTTACAGTCCATTGGGTGTCAGAGTCAGACATGACTGAAGTGACTTAGTACAATAGCATAGCACACGTTAGCACACCATCGGAGTACTAAAATCTCTCCCTGGGAATGTTGGACTTCTGCAAAGTCTCCCTCATCCATGGATGTCAGACCAACCCAATCACTCTTGTGGTTTTCCCCAATCACAGCCAAGAGGGGTCAGGGCCAGTTGGTGGGCTGTTGGTTCTGCAGCCATGCCAAGATCTGTATGCCTATTATCTAATGCACAGGTGGGAAGGAATCTGCTCAAGTCTGTTGGCATATAGTGCTGAATCCCACAACTTCCCCGAAGGTGCTTTTACTCATGGGTGGTGGTGGTGGTCTAGTCACTAAGTCATGTCTGACTTTTGCGACCCCATGGATGTAGCCCACCAGGTTCCTCTGTCCATGGGATTTCCCAGGCAAGGATACTGGAGTGGGTAGCTGTAGGGAGAGAGCAAATTATCCAAGGGGGCGTGGCTCTCTCGTCCCACGTTTTGTAAATGATGACGATACAACAGCTGAGCGCCTTTATAGCACTGCGCATGCACTCAGGGGGTACTAGCTTGGTCAGGAGCCGCTTTGTGCTGTAGGCCTGTGAGGGCTCTACCCAAACAAACCTGCGGCGTTGCTGCTGTCTTACCACCGTGTTCACTGGGTCAGCCACGAGAGGAGAGAATACAGCTTGTCTACTGCTATGGCTGCTGATCAGCCAGGCGAGAATAACCGTATCTGCAATTCCTAGGGCACCTCGAGTCTCTTTCCAGCCTCTTAGCTCTCGCCTTGCCTGCCCTGGGTTCAGCGACAGAGTGGACAGAGAGGACAGGTGGACAACTGGCCTCACGAGCAGGATCAGCGACAGAGTCACCATTCCCTTCTCTAGGGGATCTTCCTGACCCAGGGATCGAACCCTCATTTCCTGTGTCTCCTGCATTGCAGGCAGACTCTTTACTGCTGAGCCACCAGGGAATAGAGATGCTGATTTTTCATTGTTGAAAGGGGGAATAAAAGGAAGGAATGTCATGACACAAGTATGCTGACTCACTGCGCTGTTTTGTAATTTTTTAAAGCTTCAAATATGCTATATTAAAAAAAAAACAAAACTATCGAGAAGTTTTGGACAAGATAGCAGATATTACCCTGGCATCTTTTTTGTTTAAATTTATTTATTTTTTAATTGAATGATAATTCCTTTACAGAATTTTGTGGTTTTTCTGTCAAACATCAGCATGAATCAGCCATAGGTATACATATGTCCCCTCCCTTTTGAACCTCCCTCCCATCTCCCTCCCATCCCACCCCTCTAGGATGATACAGAGCCCCTGTTAGAGTTCCCTGAGACATACAGCAAATTCCCATTGGCTATCTATTTTACATATGGTAATCTAAGTTTCCATGTTACATTACCCTGGCATTTTGCTCATTCCCAATTACATTGCACTGAAATGATGTGCAAAAATTGCAAATAGTGAATTATCCTTATTACTACTGAAGTGAGAGATAATGAGGGTCCATATGTCAGGAAATTTGAGTAATTTCTAATGTCACTCTACTGATTATATGAGACTAAAAGGGAACTATAAGGGAAGATTTCATGCAAAGATGGGCTCAATAAAGGACAGAAATGGAAGGGACAGAATGTATCTAACAGAAGTAGAAGATATTAAGAAAAGGTGGCAAGAATACACAGAAGAACTATACAAAAAAGTTCTTCATGACCCAGATAATCACGATGGTGTGATCACTCACCTAGAGCCAGACATCCTGGAATGTGAAGTCAAGTGGGCCTTAGGAAGCATCACTACAAACAAAGCTAGTGGAGGTGATGGAATTCCAGTTGAGCTATTTCAAATCCTCAAAGATGATGCTGTGAAAGTGCTGCACTCAATATGCCAGCAAATCTGGAAAACTCAGCAGTGGCCACAGGACTGGAAAAGGTCAGTTTTCATTCCAATCCTAAAGAAAGGCAATGCCAAAGAATGCTCAAACTACTGCACAATTGCACTCATCTCACACGCTAGTAAAGTAATGATTAAAATTCTCCAAGCCAGGCTTCAGCAACACATGAACCATGAACTTCCAGATGTTCAAACTGGTTTTAGAAAAGGCAGAGGAACCAGAGATCAAATTGCCAACATCCGATGGATCATCAAAAAAGCAAGAGAGTTCCAGAAAAACATCTGTTTCTGCTTTATTGAGTACGCCAAAGCCTTTGACTGTGTGGCTCACAATAAACTGGAAAATTCTGAAAGAGATGGGAATACCAGACCATCTGACCTGCCTCTTGAGAAACCAGTGTGCAGGTCAGGAAGCAACAGTTAGAACTGGACATGGAACAACAGACTGGTTCCAAATAGGAAAAGGAGTACGTCAAGGCTGTATATTGTCACCCTGCTTATTTAACTCATATGCAGAGTACATCATGAGAAACGCTGGGCTGGAGGAAGCACAAGCTGGAATCAAGATTGCTGGGAGAAATATCAACAACCTCAGACATGCAGATGACATCACTCTTATGGCAGAAATTGAAGAAGAACTAAAGAGCCTCTTGATGAAAGTGAAAGAGGAGAGTGAAAAAGTTGGCTTAAAGCTCAACATTCAGAAAACTAAGATCATGGCATCCAGTCCCATCTCTTCACACCAGATAGATGGGGAAACAGTGGAAACAGTGTCTGACTTTACTTTTCCGGGCTCCAAAATCACTGCAGATGGTGACTGCATCCATGAAGTTAAAAGATGCTTGCTCCTTGGAAGGAAAGTTATGACCAACCTAGATAGCATATTAAAAAGCAGAGACAGTACTTTGCCAGCAAAGCTCCATCTAGTCAAAGCTATGGTTTTTCCAGTGGTCATGTATGGATGTGAGAGTTGGACTATAAAGAGAGCTGAGCACCAAAGAACTGATGCTTTTGAACTGTGGTGTTGCAGAAGACTCTTGAGAGTCCCTTGGACAGCAAGGACATCCAACCAGTCCATCCTGCATATTCATTGGAAGGACTGATGCTGAAGCTGAAACTCCAATACTTTGGCCACCTGATGCGAAGAGCTGACTCATTGGAAAAGACCCTGATGCTGGGAAAGACTGAAGGTGGGCGGAGAAGGAGACGACAGAGGATAAGATGATTGCATGGCATCACCGACTCGATGGACATGGATTTAGGTGGACTCTGGGAGCTGGTGATGGACAGGGAGGCCTGGTGTGCTGCGGTTCATGGGGTCGCAATGAGTCGGACGCGACTGAGCGACTGAACTGAACTGAACTGAAAAGGTCTTATGTGGCAGAAAGTGAAGGAGAAGCTGTGTAAATTCTCTCCTGACCTCCTCTCTGTAGAGACAGAATAACACTAAGCAGACATGAGCTGAGGAATAATCAGGAGAACTTCAATAATTTAAAAAAAAACCAAACAACAAAACATTAACTAATGCTACTCAAACAGAAAAAAAGTTTAAAAAGATGTAGTGTGTGTGTATATGTGTGTGTAAGAGTTAAATTTACTTCTTAGGAAGGGAAATTTTTTTTAAATTATCAGTTGAATAAACAAGAAAGCTAGTGTGTCACTGGGTTAGCAGTGAGCACTGTTGTATAGCAAGGGCTGGAAGGAGTATTTATGGAACCCATGGAATTGACTGGGGCATCTTATGACATTTCTGGGCCTAAGAGAACAGTTAACAGGCAATTATAGCAACCAAAACCTAAGCAGAGCAAGGTAACCCAGGGCTCAGACTCTTCAGGAATGTAGGGGTGGTCTAACCCTCTAGATAAGCAACCTAGACCATCTGAAATAATGGCTAAGAGTGAGGGAAACCTGAAATTGGTTGAGGAGGGATAAGATTAATTATATAGAACCTCAGATCTAGCTACCGTGGCAAGGAAGGTTACTTGCTTCCTAGCCCTACTGACTGTACCTCCCCTCTTGGGAGGAAGGGATGGCATCTCGTTCCTGCCAAAGTAGAGCCTCCATATTGTAATATTGGAACTGGACACAGTCAGAGGCCGGGCTGGATGACTCACAAGCTGGAATCAAGATTGCTTGGAGAAGTATCAACAACCTCAGGGATGCATATGCTACAACTCTAACGGCAGAAAGCAAACAGGAACTAAAGAGCCTCTTGACGAGGGTGAAAGAGGAGAGGGAAAAAGCTGGCTTAAACTCAACATTCAAAAAACTAAGATTATGGCCTCCAGTCCCATGACTTCACGGCAAATAGATGAGGAAAAAGTGGAAACAGTGACAGATTTTATTTTGGGGGGCTCCAAAATCACTGCAGATGGTGACTGCAGCCATGAAATTAAAAAATGCTTGCTCCTTGGAAGAAAAGTTATGAGAAACCTAGACAGTGTATTAAAAAATCAGAGATATCACTTTGCCGACAAAGGTCCATAGAGTCAAACCTATGATTTTTCTAGTAGTCATGTACGAATGTGAGAGATGGATCACAAAGAAGGCTGAGCACCAAAGAATTTGAACTGTGGTGTTGGAGAAGAGTCCTGAGAGTCCCTTGGACAGCAAGGGGATTAATCTAGTCACTCCTAAAGGAAATCAACACTGAGAATTCATTGGAAGGACTGATGCTGAAGCTTCAATACTTTGGCCACCTGACAGGAAGAGCCGACTTTTTTCAGACCCTGATGCTGGGAAAGACTGAGGGCAAGAAGAGAAGGGAGCAGCAGAGGATGAGATGGTTAGATAACATCACTGACTCAATGGACATGAGTTTGAGCAAACGCTGGAACATACTGAAGGATGGGGAGGCCTGGTGTGTTGCAGCCCATGGGGTTGAAAAGAGTCCAACACAGTTTAATGACTGAGCAACGAGAGGCATGAAGAGATATGGGCAGTGAAAGTGAAAGTCAGTCAGTCGTGTCCAACTCTTTGCGACTCTGTGGACTATACTGTCCATGGACTTCTCCAGGCCAGAGTACTGGAGTGGGTAACCTTTCCCTTCTCCAGGGGATCTTCCCAACCCAGGGATCTAACCCAGATCTCCCGCATGGCAGGTGGATGAGCAGTGAGTGTTACCTGTTTCAGATACAGATAACAGATAATTCTGTTTCAGAATTCAATCCAAGCAGGTCCACCCAGAGCCTGAGAACATAGTCACCGAAACTACACTGAATGACTCTTCTGATAAAGAATGCAAACGTTGGATGAGCATAGAGTTCGGTTTGCCTGGGACAGTGCTGCTTAATGCTTGCTGTCCTGATATGATTATTAATAACTCCTTCTCATGACCGAGGTGGCCCAGTGTTGATAATCAATAATATGATCACCTTGCATTGAGAGCTCCTTTCAGATCTCATGACTCTAAAAATCTAAAAAGGAAAATTGGAGCTTGATTCCATAAGGTCGTGAGGTGCTCATGCTAATATGGAGAAACGGAATCAGCAGGGTTCATTTCTCCATCTGTTCCTCCATCCGGCACTCTAGAGAATAATTAACTGAAAGTGTTGCCTTCTGTTAATTGCTTCCTCTTTCTTCACACTGAACCCTAAGGAAACATTTAAGAGACTCTTGAGTTGGAAGCACCTCTCTTACAGCAATGCATAGCAGGAGCCAGGCTGAAAGCATGGAGCCTAGGGAAGCCCACTTCTCCGTGCTGAGTGTTCATACTCCGTTCGTGTCCTCTGATCCCTGAAAGACCTCTGTGTGTGTCTGGGCATCTCGAGTGCCATCAAGACACAGGTCCAAGAAAAGGCAGCTGTGGCAGCAGCATCTCCTAGGTTTCACCAAGACACTCCTGGCAGAAAATCTACAAGAACACCTGGGTGGGTAACGTCAGAAAGGGACCATCTGGCCTGTTCTGTTTTCCTTCTTGCAACCTCGCTCTCCTATGCACTCAACCCAGAGACTTGGCGTATCCAGGTGCAATGGCTGTTTTCATTTTCTCACAGTAACCATGCTTCCTCTCCCTTATCCCAACGGGATTATTTGAATTATAACAGAAACTGAGGTGTTTGAGCCTAAGGAAGAGCATCTGATGTGATATTAGCAAGCTATTAGCAAGTGGGTGGTGTGAGCAAGGTAGGATAAGACGCCTCCCAAGCTGGGCCAGGAAGCCCCAAGCTGTCACCACCAATACTCCCAGTCTTCCTCTGTCAAAGAGTTTCAGTTAGCGTATACTTTTGGGGGCATAATCATTACGGTTGTTCATTATTAATGCAACAACTCCCGTGTCGGAGAGCTTACTGGGTGACCAGCACGGTGGTCTAGTCGCTAAGTCGTGTCTGACTCTTGAGACCCATGGACTGTAGCCCGCCAGGCTTCTCTGTCCATGGGATTCTCCAGGAAAGAACACCAGAGGGGGTCGCCATTTCCTTCTCCAGGAGATCTTCTTGACCCAGGGATTGAACCCAGGTCTCCCGCATGGCAGGCAGACGCTTTACCCTCTGAGCTACCAGGGAAGCTTGAAAGGCCCATCATGAATCAACCTCCTTGAGAGCAACATCCTCAGATTCCAAGAGCACGCTAGTCTCAGGATTTCTGAATCCCCTGGTCCCCGAGGCTGGTTTAGCCAAGGTCAAAAGGGCAAGTAGTAGCTGCCCACAGAAACACTCTGGGTATTTTCCTGCCTTAGCTCCAGCTACCACCTTAGACAAATGCAAATTCTGCTTCTCATTCTGTAATAGACATTTCCCCACATATATAATCTCCGCTTAAAACGGAATTATGATATTTCAGTGAATAGAAGAGCCTCTTAAAATCCTGATTTGTCCCACAAGTGTGATTGCTTTCCAACATGAAAGAAACCCCATCATGGTTTTACATCATTTGAAGATGTATGCATCAATGCACGTAAGTGATACCATATTATCTGGAAGCATCAGGTTCTTACAAAAGCTATGGGATTCCTTCAACAAATGTGTGCCCTCGAGTATCTGAGCCACTGGAGGTGCTACAAAAAATAGGTGCTGATTATGCTTTTGCTTTCCTAAGATAGAGCTACGTTCTTATATTTAAATTGGGGAACCACCAAGGACCTGCTGTGCAGGTCAGGGAACTCTCCTCAATGTTATGTGCCATCCTAGATGGGAGCAGGGCTTGGGGAAGAATGGATGCACGTACATGTATGGCTGAGTCCCTGAAACTACCATGACATTGTCAATCCACTATACCTTAATACAAAGTAAACAAGTTGAAGTTTGAAAAAAAATCCCCAACAGTTCACTGTCCTATGCACACTGAAGTGTGACTACACACTGAAATCTTTTGTAGAGTTTTAGCAAATACTGATATTTGGCTTCCAGCCCCCGAGATGCTGAATTAATCCATTTGATCAATGGGGCTTTAGAAAGTATGCCAGATGATTCTAATGGACAGCCATGGTTGATGCTCTGCTTTAGAGAAATTATTTTCAGTCTGGGAAGACTGAGCTGCAGAAAGACTAGAAAGAAACCTGTGCATGTCAGTTCCTGCCCTGCCTTTTTTATTACAGTTTATTATTTGACTGCTGAATAGTTTAGAAATATGCATTTCATTTCCAATTATGTTATTTCTAATAATTTTATTACTGATTTCAAATTAACCACACTGTAGTCAGACTGTTGTCTGTGTGACCAGCCTTTTTAAATTTACACTTTAAAAGTTTCTCTCAGGGACTCCCTCGAGGTCCAGGGGCTAAGACCCCAATGCTCCCAACACAGGGGCCTGGGTTTGGGTCTGGTCAGGGAACTGGAGCCCGCACGCTGCAGCTGAGACCTGGCGCGGCTGCGGCATGAGTAAAAATAGACATTAAAAAAGCTTCTCACAAACCAAACGCATGAGTAAAAATAAACATTAAAAAAGCTTCTCACAAACCAAACGCATGAGTAAAAATAAACATTAAAAAAGCTTCTCACAAACCAAACCAATGCTTCAAAATGATATTAAGAAGATATTACCTATTGACTCCACTTCATACACTACTTTATCCATGGCAGTTACTGTATGTAAACAGACCTAATGTAACGCCAAGTAAACCTTATGAGGTAAGTTCTATTGCAGTTATTTTTCTAGCTTTCAGATGAAGTCAATTAAGTAGGATACCAATCTGTTCGGAGTCATAAAGCTCACAGTTGGCAGAGTTACATTTCAGAACACCTATGTAGTATCTAAGACTGTGTTTTTAGTCACTAAGCTAAACACAGGAGTTCAGTTCAGTTCAGTCGCTCGGTTGCGTCTGACTCTTTGCGACCCCATGAACAGCAGCACGCCAGGCCTTCCTGTCCATCACCAACTCCCTGAGTCCACCCGAACCTATGTCCATTGAGTCAGTGATGCCATCCAGCCATCTCATCCTCTGTCGTCCCCTTCTCCTCCTGCCCTCAATCCTTCCCAGCATCAGGGTCTTTTCCAATGAGTCAGCTCTTCACATCAGGTGGCCAAAGTATTGGAGTTTCAGCTTCAACATCAGTCCTTCCAATGAACACCCAGGACTGATCTCCTTTAGGATGGACTGGTGGGATCTCCTTGCAGTCCAAGGGACTCTCAAGAGTCTTCTCCAACACCACAGTTCAAAAGCATCAATTCTTCAGTGCTCAGCTTTCTTTATAGTCCAACTTTCACATCCATACATGACCACTGGAAAAACCATAGCCTTGACTAGACGGACCTTTGTTGGCAAAGTAATGTCTCTGGTTTTTAATATGCTGTCTAGGTTGGTCATAACCTTCCTTCCAAGCAGTAACCGTCTTTAATTTCATGGCTGCTGTCACCATCTGCAGTGATTTTGGATCCCAGAAAAATAAAGTCTATCACTGTTTCCACTGTTTCCCCATCTATCTGCCATGAAGTGATGGGACCGGATGCCATGATCTTAGTTGTCTGAATGTTGAGCTTTAAGCCAACTTTTTCACTCTCCTCTCTCACTTTCATCAAGAGGCTCTTTAGTTCTTCTTCACTTTCTGCCATAAGGGTGGTGTCATCCGCATATCTGAGGTTATTGATATCTCTCCCGGCAATCTTGATTCCAGCTTGTGCTTCCTCCAGCCCAGCGTTTCTCATGATGTACTCTGCATATGAGTTAAATAAGCAGGGTGACAATATACAGCCTTGACGTACTCCTTTTCCTATTTGGAACCAGCCTGTTGTTCCATGTCCAGTTCTAACTGTTGCTTCCTGAGCTGCATACAGGTTTCTCAAGAGGCAGGTCAGGTGGTCTGGTATTCCCATCTCTTTCAGAATATTTTATAATCTCATTAATAATATCCTAAAATTTCCCAAGTATCTTTTAAGAAGGGTTTTCCAAATGTTATATATTTTCTTTTGTCTTTGTGGTAGGTGGGTTCATATTGAAAAGTGTAATATTCTCTTTTTAAATTTAAAAACATTAATTGGAGTATAACTGCTCTCCGACGTGGCTTTGGTTTCTGCTGTGCGGCATGTCTCAGGCGTCCATACACCCCTTCCTCTGAGCCTCTCCCCCGCCCTTCTGCTACCCCGCCCCGCGTCACAGGTCGTCACAGCCCCAGGCTGAGGCCCCTGGGCTTCCTCTGGAATGATGGGAACCTTGACACACAGAACGATTAGTTGGGGCAAAGTTAACCAGGGGTATTTCTTTTAAAATTGTTCACCATTTCCCTCGATTCTGTGTTCAGTGTGGGTCGAAGGCAGTTTCTTCCCATGGAAATTGGGGTGACAATTGACTTAAAGATTTATCCTTTTCCTGCAGATCTGAGGGTCCCCAGGGCGATGGCTGGAGGGAGGAACAGCGCAACAGTCACGGAGTTCATTCTCTCGGGGTTCTCGGAGTTTCCAAAGCTCACCGCTGTCCTCTTTTCAGTATTCCTAGGGGTCTACCTGGGGACAGTGGCCTGGAACCTGGGCCTCATCGCCCTCATCAGGATGGACTCTCCTTTGCACATGCCCATGTACTTCTTCCTTAGTAACTTGTCCTTGCTGGACACCTGCTATGTTTCCACCATAGCTCCTAGAATGCTCTCGGACTTCTTCAGGAAGCGTAAAGTCATCTCCTTTTCGGGGTGCACCGTGCAGTACTTCTTCTCTGGCCTGGGCCTGACCGAGTGCTGTCTGCTGGCAGCCATGGCGTACGACCGCTACATCGCCATTTGCAGTCCTCTGCTCTACGCGGCCACCATGTGCCCCGCTCTCTGCGTGCAGATGGTGGCAGGATCTGGTATAACTGGATTCTCTGGCTCGTTCATTCAGTTATGTGCCTTACTTCAGCTCCACTTCTGTGGACCAAACATCATCCACCATTTCTTCTGCGACCTGCCCCAACTGCTAATCCTGTCCTGCTCGGACACCTCGTTCTTTCAGGTCATGACATCCCTGCTGACAGTCATCTTTGGGCTCACGTCTGTCTTGGTTATCATGATATCCTACGGTTACATTGTCGCCACTGTTCTGAAGATCACTTCAGCTGAAGGCAGGTCCAAAGCCTTCAACACTTGTGCTTCCCACCTGACAGTAGTGACCCTCTTCTTTGGCTCAGGTATCTTTGTTTACGTGTATCCTAATTCTGGCGGTTCCTTGAGCCAAAACAAGCTGGCATCTGTCTTGTACACTGTTATAATCCCCATGCTAAATCCATTGATCTATAGCTTGCAGAACAAGGAAATCAAAGATGCCCTAAACATATGGAAGAAGAGACTCTTTTCCTGGTGTTACTGACTGTGGAATTTATTTCAGCTGTACACTGTAGGAGAAATGTCGACTAAAACATTGATCCACAACTCTCCTAACTGCAGAGTGAATTATAATTACTATTGTCTTCTGAGTAAACCCATGGCTGGTGCAAGGAGAGGACAGTACATGAGAAGTATCTGGAAGTTCATTATCTCCATGCTTCATCAGTGATGACCTAATACATCAATAGGTCAAGAAATTTACAAGCATTTTTGTAGCTACTTATGATAATGTGACTCTTCAGCTTCAATGTTCCATCCTTTAGCATGTACTACCTCAAGGACCAATGGTGCCAGTGGACCACGTAGATCAAGGTTGCCAGGAGACCAGCATGCCTCCCCCTAGCATCTCACTTTAGGCAGGACAGGAATTACTACTAGTTCTGAGCTCTTTAAAAAAAAGAATTTCCTAGGTCATTCGGTTAGTTCTCTCATTTAACCTATTCTTTCACCTCTGGAAATCATGAATTCATCACTTCATTTATGGATTTGTTCAAAGCAAAAATAAACATAAGGGATCAAAGATTTGTTAACTTCATACAAAAATAAATTTGTTGCAACAAGAATGCTCAACAAGTCTGTCATATTTAAGGTTTGGTTGTTCAGTTGGCTTGTTAGAGACACTTAGACAATTGTTTAATCTGTTATTGCTATACAGTCATCTCTGTTCTTCCTTCTTCACTGTGTAACTGGAAAAGGGAATCAGAAAATGGCACTCTGTTGGTGAGGTGGTCTAGTGCCTGATATTGGCACCTCCAGCAATATCTGTATGTTACATTTTTTGTTGTCTTTTGCTTTTTAAGTAGACCAACTCTCCACTAGGAAGTTGTTTTCCCAATAATTAACAAGTGGGAAGTGGTTGGTAAAATTAGCTATAAGCAGCTGATACGTGAGAAAGTCCAGATTTGTCTGTTTCCCTTGTAACCTTGGTTGCAATTGTCACAAGGCATAGAGAAACACTCAAGTATTGAGGCCGGGACAGAAAGCACTCTTGTTTATTTTCTGGTAGGATTCTGATTTTCATAATCTTTAGGTCAGAAATAAAAGTTATAATTCAGGAGACTATTCTTGGTAAAAGGTATTCTGTTCGTTTCTCCTTTTATGTTCAGAAGGGAAAATTCAAAACCCCCAGGAGTATTCATGTGGTAAGAACTTGAAGCAAGTGTTGGATCCCTGTAGGCACTACAGCTTTGAAGTGTCTGCTTCTAGGACTCTGTGTTCCTGAGTCCTAGAAAACTCCGTATTCCTGAGTTACAGTTATTGGATAGGAATTTGTCAAGGCAAGTTAGATATATAGGATGGTAGACATAGGTTTGATTTAATGTATTTTTTAGCACTAACATCTGTTAGAATCCCATTCAGATCTTCCTCAGATTTACCCTAATGACCAAGACTGGACTGGAGTTGAGATTAGACTGGAGTTGAGAAAGAAAAATAACTCCTGAAATGCCACACATTTTGCCTGGTTGGATCCTTAACATTTTTATGGCCAAATATAATTATGATCTCCAATATACCTGCTTAAAATCAATGTCACAGCCAGCAGAGAAGTTTCATTATGTAAAATTTCAAATTGCTTCAATTACAAAAAACATAATCTTCAGGAAGGAGTGATATGGTTCTTAAATACGAGGAGCCTATTTACACAGAATACCTGGATACCTTTTATTCTGACCTTCAAATTACCTGAAAGACATGGATGTGTAGGATATGAAATCCATGTGCAGGAATTTCTTATGAATGATAAAGGTTCTGAGATTAATTAGTCATGACAGAGGCTGAGTAATTAGACAAACTCCTAAACAGTACTGTGCTTCTTTTTTGTAACTACATGAGATTAACATTTTTGTCTTGATGATCTTTTTAGAGAAACCAGGATAGTTTTTATAAATTTGTACTAGGGGAAATTAAAAGACACTTGCTCCTTGGAAGGAAAGCTATGACAAACATAGACAGTATATTAAAAAGCAGAGACATCATTTTGCCAACAAAGGTCTGTAGAGTCAAAGCTATGGTTTTTGCAGTAATCATGTACTGATTTGAGAGTTGGAGCTTAAAGAAAGCTGAGCGCCGAATAATAGATCCTTTTGAACTGTTGTGTTGGAGAAGACTCTTGAGAGTCCCTTAGTGGACTGCAAGGACATCAAATCAGGGTTGCTTAAAGGAAATCAATACTGAGTATCCACTGGAAGGGCTGCTGCTGACGCTGAAATCCCAATACTTCTTTCTCCAGGGGATCTTCCTCATCCAAGGATTGAACCAGGTCTCCTGCACTGCAGGAGGATTCTTTACTGAAAACTAAGAGAAAGGCAAATAAAAACTACAGTGAGGTACTACCAGTCAGAATGGCCATCATTAAAAAGTCTAAAATAAAAAATGCTGAGAAGGATGTGAATAAAAGGGACCCCCTCCTGTATTGTTGATGGGAATGTAAGTTTGTGCAGACACCATGGAAAAGAGTATGAAGCTTCCTCAGAAAACTAAAAATAGAATTAGCACATGATCCAGAAATCCCCCTCCTGGGCATATATCCAGACAAAATTATAATTCAAAAAGATACACGGACTATGTGCATAGTAGCCATATACACAATAGCCAAGACATGGAAACAACCTAAATGTCCACCAACAGATGACTGGATAAAGATGTGGTACAAATAAACAATGGAATATTACTCCGCCATAAAAACAACAAAACAATGCCATTTGCAGAAACGTAAATGCAACCAGAGATTATCATACTAAGTAAAGTAAGTCAGAAATAATACCATATGATAGCATTTATATGTGGAATCTAAAATATGACACAGATAAACCTATCTATGAAACAGGACTGAAGAGCTTCTTGATGAAAGTGAAAGAGGACAGTGAAAAACCTGGCTTAAAACTCAACATTCAAAAAATGAAGATCATGGCATCCAGTCCCATCACTTCATGGCAAACATATGGGAAAGCAATGGAAATAGTGACAGACTTTATTTTCTTGGGCTCCAAGATCACTGCAGACAGTGACTACAGCCATGGTATTTAAAGACACTGGCTCCTTGGAAGAAAAGCTATGACCAACCTAGGCAGCATATTAAAAAGAAGAGACATTACTTTGCCAACAAAGGTCCATCTAGTCAAGGCTATGGTTTTTTCAGTGGTCATGTATGGATGTGAGAGTTGGACTATAAAGAAAGCTGAGCGCCAAAGGATTGATGCTTTTGAACTGTGGTGTTGGAGAAGACTCTTGAGAGTCCCTTGGACTGCAAGGAGATCCAACCAGTCCATCCTAAAGGAGATCAGTCCTGAATATTCATTGGAAGGACTGATGTTGAAGCTGAAGCTCCAATACTTTGGCCAACTGATGCGAAGAGCTGACTCATTGGAAAAGACCCTGATACTGGGAAAGACTGAGGGTAGGAGGAGAAGGGGACGACAGAGGAGGAGATGGTTGGATGGCATCACAGACTCAATGGACATGAATTTGAGCACACTCTGTGAGATGGTGAAGGACGGGGAAGCCTGGCGTGCTGCAGTCCATGGTGTCACAAGGCTTGCGTGCTAAGTCGCTTCAGCTGTGTCTGATTCTCTGCAACACTATGGACTGCAGCCTGTCAGGCTCCTCTGTCCATAGGATTCTCCAGGCAAGAATACTGGAGTGGGTGGCTGTGCCCTCCTCCAGGAGATCTTCCCGATCCAGGGATGGAACCCACGTCTCTTATGTCTACCTGCATCGGCAGGTGGGTTCTCTACCACTAGCACCACTTAGGAAGCTCACTTTAGCACAGAGAACTAAATTCAAAATCCTATGAAAAACCATTATGAATAGTCAAAAAATGTATATGTATGTATAACAGAATTGCTTTGCTCTACAGCAGTAATTAACACAGCATTGTAAATCAACTATATTTCAATAAATAAAATGCACGAGTTTCAGACCCTTACAGTCTGTGCTTAGCCTAGCACCTTGGGCCTGCACTCCCCAGAGAGAGCCTTCACAAGGACTTTGTCCCTCCCAGCAGCACTGAACAGCTCCTCTCCTTGGTGAATGAGGCGCAAAGTTCCCACAGAGCCTTAGGGAATGGATAAATTGGAGATCATTTTTGAGCTCCCCTCCAGAGTCAGTGCTATTATTAGCAGCTGCTTCTGGGTGCCAGGATTTTGTGCTTTTTTTATTGCACTGTTCTCTGTTCCTCTAGCTTCCCTTGTATTTATTTTAAATTAAATTTAAAAGCATCAAAGGCGGAGAAGTGCCTGAGGGGGTAGAGTGGAGCTGGAAAAACAAGCACCTGAGGTCGTGCTTCCTCTTTCCCCGCTGGCTGCTCTGCTGCGCTTAGACAGGACGCGCAGGTCCCCTGCAGCCGCTCACAAGTCACCAAGAGCGTCTTCTGACAATCTCTCATAAAACCACCAGAGAGACTTATATTAGGGGTTGATGAAAATAACCTCTGATACACAGCTGAGTGAAGAAAGCCTCCAAACCATGCAAAGCAGGAACACAGAGGCTCATTCCATGAACGCATATGCCTTGTGATTGCAGTAATAAAGGTGCTCTCTTATTTAGATCATTCTGTCTGATCTCACCATTCTAAAAGAGAGTGTCCCACCCAGAATGAATGGATAAAGATGAAAAAGGAAGTCCGTGACATGGGTATATTCTTAAACAGAGAGAAGCAAGACTTGACGGGTAGCCTTGGAAAGTAAATAGCAGAAAGTGAATTATTGATGGAGTCACACCCTGATGAGGTTGCTGGTGAATAGCTTTATCCTTGGAAGAGAAGACAGAAATTATTTATTTGAAATAGGCGTGACTACTGTAAGAATGAGTACTGGTACTGATCAACCTGGGAGCCAGAATAAGCCTAAGGGACTTTATTGTCATGGAAAACAATGGTAAAGGCAACCATTAAGAAGAATATGTGTGCTGCACTCTAAAACTACAGAATTAAAGACTCCATACATAGTTTGTAGCAGCACCTGGTTTTTCAGGTTTTCCCTGATGCTATCTCTGTCACCACAGGAGCTTGGGGGCAAAAATACAAAACCCTGAACTCCATAAGCATGTGTTACTCTCCTTTGTCCTCACAGCTGTGACACTTGCATCTTTCTTTGGGGGATCAAGGACTCATATCATCCTAAATAATGGACGAAGGACTGATGCTTAGAGACTGCAGCACACTGTCCAAAATTACAGTGGGAATGCAAGTAAACCACCAGTGTGCATAAGGGACCCTTTCTCGAGTGATGGAAAGGTTCTAAAATTGGATTGTGGGGATGATCTCAGTCTACTAAAATTATTGCATGCTTAAAATGGATGGATTTAAGATATGTGAGCTATACTTTAACAAAACTCTTGAAAATAAAAATAAAATGAGAAGAAAAAATGAATATCTTGAAGCAAGACCTGGCTATAAGACTGTGAGAATGTCCTGTTCTATTCTGAACCACAGAAATGAGCTTAGAATAAGTCTTCAATCATCAGGCCCAACAGGTATTCCCACATTCTTCCATTTAGCCAGCATTTAGTGGACACTTACTAACAGGCTAAATGATAAGAGAGAATGAGTAATCCCACTGAGGCTTCCCCAGGGCCTCAGTGGAGAAGAATCCACCTGCCAATGCGGGAGACTTGCAGGAGACACGGTTTCGATCCCTGGGTTGGGAAGATTCCCTGGAGAAGGAAATGACAATCCACTCCGTATTCTTGCCTGGAGAATCTCTTGGAGCCTGGTGTGGGGTCGCAAAGAGTTGGACATGCTGAGCGACTAAACAGCAACAACTTCCCTAGGGATTTCACTCTCTAGTAGGGGACATGATATAAAAATAAATAGTTTCAATGTGATATGATAAAATGCAAAATTAATAGTGCATGTAAAGGATGTGACATTTTTGAATACTGCCTGTAATGTTCATGGAGTTCATGATCTGAGCCACAGTCAGCTCCTGATCTTGTTTTTGTTGACTGTATAGAGCTTCTCTATCTTTGGCTGCAAAGAATATAATCAATCTGATTTCCGTATTGACCATCTGGGGATGTCCACGTATAGAGTCTTCTCTTGTGTCATTGGAGAGAATGTTTGCTATGACCAGTGCGTTCTCTTGGCAAAACTCTATTAGCCTTTGCCCTGCTTCATTCTGTAATCCAAGGCCAAACTTGCCTGTTACTTGGGATCTCTTGACTTCCTACTTTTGCATTCCAATCCCCTATGATGAAAAGAACATCTTTTTTAGGTATTAGTTCTAGAAGGTCTTGTAGGTCTTCACAGAACCGTTCAACTTCAGCTTCTTCAGCATTACTGGTCGGGGCACAGACTTGGATTACCATGATATTGAATGGTTTGCCTTGGAAATGAACAGAGATCATTCTGTCGTTTTTGAGACTGCATTCAAGTACTGCATTTTGGACTCTTTTGTTGACCATGATGGCTACTTCATTTCTTCTAAGGGATTCTTGCCCACAGTAGTACATATAATGGTCATCTGAATTAAATTTGCCCATTCCAGTCCATTTTAATTCACTGATTCATAAAATGTTGATGTTCACTCTTGCCATCCTGTTTGACCACTTCTAATTTACCTTGATTCATGGACCTAACATTTCAGATTCCTATGCATTATCGCTCTTTACAGCATCAGACTTTACTTCCATCACTCGTCATATCCACAACTGGGGGTTGTTTTCACTTTGGCTCTGTCTCTTCATTCTTTCTGGAGTTATTTCTCCACTCTACTCTTTATCGAAAAATTCAGACTTAAAATGAAGAAAGTAGGGAAAACCACTAGACCATTCAGGTATGACCTAAATCAAATCCCTTATGATTATACAGTGGAAGTGAGAAATAGATTCAAGGGATTAGATCTGATAGACAGAGTACCTGAAGAACTATGGACAGAGGTTTGTGACATTGTACAGGAGGCAGTGATCAAGACCATCCCCAAGAAAAAGAAATAGAAAAAAGCAAAATGGTTGTCTGAGGAGGCCTTACAAATAGCTGTGAAAAGGAGAGAAATGAAAGGCAAAGGAGAAAAAGAAAGATATTCCCATCTGAATGCAGAGTTCCAAAGAATAGCAAGGAGAGATAAGAAAGGCTTCCTCAGTGATCAATGCAAAGAAATAGAGGAAAACAATAGAATAGGAAAGACGAGATCTCTTCAAGAAAATTAGAGATACCAAGGGAACATTTCTTGCAAAGATGGGCTCAATAAAGGACAGAAATGGTATGGACCTAACAGAAGCATTTTAAGCATATTAAGAAGAGGTGGCAAGAATACACAGAAGAATTATACAAAAAAGATCGTCATGACCCAGATAACCATGATGGTGTGATCACTCACCTAGAGCCCAACATTCTGGAGTGTGAAGTCAAATGGGCCTTAGCAAGCATCACTATGAGCAAAGCTAGTGGAGGTGATGGAATTCCAGTTGAGCTATTTCAAATCCTAAAAGATGATGCACTCAATATGCCAGCAAATTTGGAAAACTTAGCAGTGGCCACAGGACTGGAAAAGGTCAGTTTTCATCCCAACCCCAAAGAAAGGCAATGCCAAAGAATGTTCACACTACCACACAATTGCAGTCATCTCACACACTAGCAAAGTAACGCTCAAAATTCTCCAAGCTATATCCATACCGTCTTCCATAGTGGGCTGTATCAATTTACAAGGGTGGGATGGGGAGGGAGATGGGAGGGAGTTTCAAAAGGGAGGGAATATATGTATACCTAAGACTGATTCATGTTGAGGTTTGACAGAAAACAGTAAAATTCTGTAAAGCAATTATCCTTCAATAAAAAATAAATTAATTAAAAAAACCCCATTTTCCAAGCTAGGCTTCAACAGTACATGAATCATGAACTTCCATATGTTCAAGCTGGATTTAGAAAAGGCATAGAAACCAGAGATCAAATTGCCAACATTCACTGGATCATCGAAAAAGCAAGAGAATTCCAGAAAAACATCTACTTCTGTTTTATTGATTATGCCAAAGCCTTTGACTGTGTAGGTCACAATAAACTTTGGAAAATTCTTCAAGAGATGGGAATACGAGACTACCTTATCTGCCTCCTGAGAAATGTGTATTCAGATCAAGAAGCAACAGTTAGAGCTGGACATGGAACAACAGATTGGTTCCAAATTGGGAAAGGAGAAAGTCAAGGCTGTATATTGTCACCCTATTTATTTAACTTATATGCAGAGTACATCATGAGAAATGCTGGGCTGGATGAAGCACAAGCTTGAATCAAGATTGCCACACTGCTCTTATGGCAGAAAGTGAAGAACTAAGGAGCCTCTTGTTGAAAGTGAAAGAGGAGAATCAAAAAGCTGGCTTAAAATTCAACATTCAAAAAACTAAGATCATGGCATCCGGTCCCATCACTTCATGGCAAATAGAAGAGGAAACAGTGGAAACAGTGGCTGACTTTATTTTTCTGGCTCCAAAATCACTGCAGATGCTGACTGCAGCCATGAAATTAAAAGATGCTTGCTCCTTGGAAGGAAAGCTTTGACCAACCTAGGCAGCATATTAAAAAGCAGAGACATTACTTTGCCAACAAAGGTCCATCTAGTCAAGGCTATGGTTTTTCCAGTGGTCATGTATGGATGTGAGAGTTGGACTATAAAGAAAGCTGAGTGGTGAAGAATTGATGCTTTTGAACTGTGGTGCTGGAGAAGACTCTTGAGGGTCCCTTGGACTGCAAGGAGATCCAACCAACTTGACCTTGGTTGATCAACTTAACTTGATCCTCTAGTCAATCCTAGAGGAAATCAGTCCTGAATAGTCTTTGGAAGCACTGAAGCTGAAGCTGAAACTCTAATACTTTGGCCACCTGATGCAAAGAGCTGACTCATTGGAAAAGACCCTGATGCTGGGAAAGATTGAAGGCGGGAGGAGAAGGGGACAACAGAGGATGGGATGGCTGGATGGATTCCAAGACTCAATGGACATGAGCTTGAGCAAGCTCACCTGTCAGAATAGCTCTCATAGAAAAAGGCAACAAATTTCAGGTGTTGACAAGCATGTGGAGAAAAGGGAACCTTTGTACCCCGTTGGTGGGAACATAAGTTGGTGAAATCCACTATGGAAAACATATGATGGTTCCTAAAAATATTAAAAACAGATCTCCCAAAAGATCTAGCAGTTCCACTTCCGGGCATTTTTATGAAGAAAACAAAAACTTTAATTCAAAATGTTGCACCTCAAAGTTCATGGCAGTGTTATTTACAGTAGCCAAGATATAGAAGCAACCCGAGTCCACCAAAATACAGGGTATATTGAATATGTTGGGTATATTAGAATGTCTGAAATATAATGGATAAAAAATGTGACATATATATGCAAATATATGTAATGGAATAGTACTCACTCACAAAAAGATGAACCTTTCCTTTCACAACAACCTGAATGGACCTAGAGGGTATTACACTTAGTGGAATAAGTCAGGGGAAGACAAATATTATATAATTTCACTTATTTATAAAATCTAAAATAAACAAATGAACAAACATAAGAAAACAGAAAAGACTCATAGATACAGAGAACAAGTTGGTTTCCATAGGAGGGAGATGAACAAAACAGATGAGGGAGATTAAGAAGTGTAAACTTTCAGCTATAAAATAAATGTCATGATATGTAATGTGCAGCATAAGGAATGTAGGCATTAGCATTGTAATAACTTTGCATGGTGACAGGTGGTAACTAGACTTATAGTGGTGATCATTTTGCAATGTTTAAAAGAGCAAATTATTATGTGTACAACTGACACTAATATTTTAAATCAATTATACTTCAATAAATAGTAAAGAGAAATATTATACAATAGTTATGTTTATGATGATGTTTATAAGTCACTTAAATATGTATTATAACAAGTTGAGTGAGACATATATATATACATATAATGTTGTGAAAATACAATATTCAGAAGAGACTGAAGAAATCAATCCATAAAGAAAGGTTTTAGATTAAGGTGATATAAGATGCATTCCTAGTCTAGTGATTCATTGGTCTAAACAAGCTTTCTAAACTTGAATCATCCATGAAGAGAAAATGGAATCAGCAGGGAAATCTTTCATGTTCTTTCATGTTCTCCACTGCCATTGCACCAGAGAACAATTACCTGACAGATTAATTAGCCACTCTCTTTCTACTTTGGCTCCAAGGCAGCATTTAAGTGAACTCCTGGTGAAGTGCCTCTCTTATCAAGGCTGGCCAGGAGACTGCATGGCCAAACAAGTCTGGAGGGGGAAGGTCCTTCCGTAGGAATGTTCCTTTAGAAGACAGTTGAAAGTAAGTGTTCAATGACTTTCCTAGGAATCTAGGGCATAGAAAGTGTCCAGACCAGGAAGGGGCAGTGAGTTCTGCTAGATTTCCCAGACGCCAGTGAAATAAACAGCCATCGGTGGTCGCCCGTTCTTCACAAACATCTGGGTGAGGACTGTGGTCAATGGCAGCGTGGGGCACAGAGTAATGGTGCTCAGTGACCCTGACTCCTCGTTTGGAAGCCTTCCTCCTTTACAAAGCCATGTCTTCCACCATTGGTCTGTCTTCTCTCTCTGCTTCAAGCTTGCTCAGAGCTCAGGTCCTTTCACTAGGAAGTAATATGTTGCCCTTCAGTGGAGAATTTTAACAGAAACAAGACTATGCAGTTCACTAAATAATATCTTGAATTGGGAACTTGCTGTTGTATGGAGAGTTTGCTGTAATTTCTTTTACTACCTGATGCCCAATGTCATGTTCTGAAAAGATGGTGTTTATCAAGAGCTGCATGAGGACTTCCCTGGCAGTCCAGGGGTTAAGACTCCATGCCTCTCTACGGAGGGCGTGAGTTCCGTCCCTGGCTGGGGAACTAAGGTCCTGCATGCCACAGGGCATGGCCAAAAAAAAAGCTGCATATATTAAGTAGTAATTAATTCACTTAGGCCTGGGTTGGGAAGATTCCCTGGAGAAAGGAATGGCAACCCACTCCAGTATTTGTGTCTGGAGAATTCCACGGACAGAGGAGCTTGGTGGGCTACAGTCCATGAGGTCGCAGAATCGGACAGGACTGAGCTACTGCCACTTTCACTGTAATATAATTAAAATGATGGTTTATTTTCCATTCCCTTAGCACTGTAGCTCAGTAGCAAGGATTTTAGAGTTTACAAGACCTGGTCCAAATTCACAGCACTGCCACTCACTAGCTGCCTGACCTTGGACAAGTTACTTAGCTTCCCCACGCCTAGTTTTCCCAAAAGTATATTAAAGAAACAAGGCCCATAGGGTTGTGTGAGAGTAAATGAGGTATAAGTGGGTTGTTGAGAACTGTGCGGCACAAAGTAATAATTATCACTTACTATAATAATAATATTATGCTATCATAATAATAATTATGATGATAATAATAATAATAAATGGTAAACTGTATCATCTCACCAAGGTAGTATACTTCCAGTCCAAAGAAAGACTCTTGAGATTCTAAAGATCCTACGTTACTACATTCT
Organism: Giraffa tippelskirchi; assembly: GCF_054371585.1. Classification (NCBI taxonomy): domain Eukaryota; kingdom Metazoa; phylum Chordata; class Mammalia; order Artiodactyla; family Giraffidae; genus Giraffa; species Giraffa tippelskirchi. The sequence continues at coordinate 149,523,418 of NC_137285.1, read as the reverse complement.
TATTTACTATCAGTATTGAGGATAGCTGTGCAGTCCTACTATTCACAATCCCATAGCATTTATGATATGTTTGGAAATAATTAACGGAAGTGGCTTCCTATGTTCTTAGGCATCCTTTTCATTCTTACTTCTTCAGAGCCCCTGCTCAGAATTCTAACTGGAAACATTCCTTTGTGTTTCTAATTTGACAACATTAGCTATTCCTCTTCGTGTACTTAGCACACATAGGAAACGGATCACTCTGTGATCAATCACCATTTCTTAAGACACTGGCTTAGCAAGATCAACTTGCTTGTGTCTCAAACAACCATTTACATGATTTCTTATTTCTTCTGGTTGTTCAGAACATGAAAAAAATATCAGGGAAAGTGACAGTTTTAGGAGACATTTATTTCTACTCTAAGAAACAGTCTTTGCTGCTGTTGTTGTTCAGTCGCTAAGTCATGTCTGACTCTTTGTGACCCCACGAACTGCAGCACGCCAGGCTTCCTTGTCTTTCACTGTCTCCCACAGTTTGCTAAAATTCATGTCCACTGAGTCAGTGATGTCACCTTTAAGAAAGGCTTTCTAAAAGGTAACTTTAATTATGATTAACAATAACAACAAGAATCCACAGTCTCAACTTAAATGATAGTAACATAAAATAACTTTTACAAAGATTCACTAAATCATGCTACAAAGCCTAGTTGAAAAATAAAATGGCTTACTCAATTAAAAACTAGTTTACAATGATACCAAATATTTAATTTGATTGACTTCTTTTTCCAGAATAGACTGATTGTCTACAGTTTTTAGAATAATGACTTCACAGCTACAAAATGTTGTCATCAACCCTATTCACTTCAGAAAATGCTGGTGAATTTTTATTGGAAGCATTTGATTCTCAGTGGATGCCTATAGAGAAGAGACTTCTGCTGCTGCTGCTGCTAAGTCGCTTCAGTCGTGTCTGACTCTGTGCGACCCCATATACGGCAGCCCACCAGGCTCTGCCGTCTCTGGGATTCTCCAGGCAAGAACACCGGAGTGGGTTGCCATTTCCTTCTCCAGCGTACGAAAAGGAAAAGTGAAAGTGAAGTTGCTCAGTCGTGTCCGTCTCTTAGCGACCCCATGGACTGTAGCCTACCAGGCTCCTCCGTCCATGGGATTCTCCAGGCAAGAGTACTGGAGTGGGGTGCCATTGCCTTCTCCGGAAGAGACTTCTAAACTCATCTAATTAACAATAGAAGCGAGAATAGAAATGAAATATTTGTTGATAGACACATAAGATTTTACCTTATTTTCAAAAAAGGTAATCCCTAAGTCATTTGAAATACTTAAGTACATTTTATGAGTTTAAAATACATGTGATCATTATAGCATAAAATAATAGAAAAATTCAACTACATCAATTTCTGTATGTTCAGTGTTGTCTAGGGACCAATATTCATGGTTAGGGAGTAAAAGCGCATGAAAATATCTGTGGTCTTCAGGAAATTAAAGCCTAGCTTGGGAAATCATTGTATATTATCTGTCATAAAAAAAGATTAAAAAATCCCTGGAGTTTTAATATAAATTGAGTCAAGGCGAAGAGGTAAATAAAGGAACATTTATTGAAAGTCTATTCTGTCCAAGGTAATTTAATAATATTAGTAACCAAAATAATGCAACTTTCTACCCTGTTCCAGGAATTGTGTAAGGAACTGTGGGTATATGAACTCATGCTATCTTTACCATGACCCTACTACCAATCATGATACCCATGCACGATACTAGAGCGGTTTTTTCAGGTACATCGTTGTGATATAATTATAGGAAACAACTTTTGTGAACTTAAGATGAGTTAGAGAATCAAAAATAAAACGAGGAAAAAACCAAATACGTATGTATAATATAGTATTTATTTTTAATTTGGATTTTTATGTATTCTGCCAGTTTATAGAAATGCATATTTATATACTGATATAATATATTGACATATTGATCTCATAGCATGTAAACTTATTGAATGCACATTAGTTCTAGGAGTTTTTGGTAGACTCTAGACACATCTCATTCCCTGTTAACTGAAGGCACATCTTAGTTTTTTGTTTGGAGAATATAATTCCCATTTCAGAGAGTAAGCAATTTTTCTACACAGTTTCAGAAGGGATAGTTGAATAAATTACAAGTCCACAGATGTTTGTTATGTACCTACATTGTTTGGTTCAGCCACTAAACTAAACCTCAGGGTGGTACATTGTTACGTTAATGGACACCAATGAATCACAATTCCTTGTTTCCATGTCCTTGTATAGTTCCCTTCCACAGTGAGTCATTGCTTGGCCATGTGACTGACTTTGATCAATGAAGAATCAACACATTTGACACAAGAGGAGGCCTGATGAGTGCTTGTCATTGGGACTGGCGCTCTTGGAATCCTGAGGTCGCACTTAGAAGAATCTAGGGTGAGAGGCACGTGGAGAGAGAATCTCAGCCGTCTCAACCATTCAGCCACCCTAGGTGAGCCCCCAAACTGGTGAGGTCATCTCAGACCATCCAAGCCATCGAAGAATACAGCTGCATCAGGGCTCCAAGTGAAACCCACAGATGCTCCAAGAAGAAATGTGAGAGATGATGAATTGTTGGTGTTTTAAGTCAATAAGCTTGAAGCGGTTTGTTACACATCAGTACATAACTGATACATTAGATATTTCTTGTTGCTGTTTAGTGGCTAAGTCCTGTCTGATCCTTTGGTGACCCTGTGGACTGTAACCCCCCAGGCTCCTCTGTCTCTAGGACTTCCCAGGCAAGAATACTAGAGAGGATTGTCATTCCAAGATTTTGGAGAACAAACAGCATAATAAATTATTCATATGTTTATATTAATGCACGTTACCGAGAGTAGTTTAACACTCAGTCAAGAAACAAAGTCATTCTCGTATTCTTGCTTTCTTTCTCTCTTAATCTGATACAAGAAAATGTTATATTACCAAAATAAAATTTACATCCCATGAAGCAGGTGTTTTACCTTTTTTTCCTTTTAAGAACAAAGCCCAAATTAAGTAACTATTTATAAGTCACAGAAAATGTTTCTCTGTTCAGCAAATAGTCTGATGTTCTTGAATATCTAACATCTGCCAGGCACCAAGTAAGGCTATCATTTGGGAAACGGTAAAGGGAAGATCAAATAAGTATTCCAAATGGCTCCTGGGCCAGTTCACTATTGCTCTTCACATATTTTCAAGAAGGAATGCAAAGAAAGCAGGTGATTTAATATGAAGAGGGAAGGACACAAAGTATAAAGGTGAGCATGTTTTTCCTGCCAACCCTGGCAATCTGTCCCTCTTAGGAATATGAAGCTCCTTCTTCCGTGCTCCCTCAGCCCCTTCATATTTTTCTGGTTCAACAAGCATCTCATTGTTCTTACTTTTATGAGTTTTCCCATTACGCCTTAACCTATGCTTTTAGGCAAGATGAAACATATTTTTAATATTCCTTTAACATCTAATATGGACTTCCCTGGTGGCTCGGTGGTAAAAGTATCCACCTGCAATGCAGGAGACGTGGGTTCAATCCCTGGATCAGGAAGATCTGCTGGAGAAGGAAATGGCAGAGTCAGACATGACTGACTTTCACTTTATCTTTTCTACCTTGTCATTAAAAAAACTTTTTATTTAAAATGCGTCAATAATATAAGGATGAAAAACTACACAGAGTGAAGTAAGTCAGAAAGAGAAAAACAGATATCCTACATTAATGCAAATATGTGGAATCTAGAAAAATGGTATAGATGATCTTATTTGCAAAGCAGAAACAGAGACACAGATGTACAGAACAAAGGTATGGATACCAAGAGAGAAAGGAGGGATGGGATGAGTTGGAGATTGGGCTTGACATATATACATTATTGATACTATGTAAAATATGTATGTGACTAATAGGAACCTACTGTGTAGCACAGGGAACTCCACTCATTGCTCTGTGGTGACCTAATGGGAAGGAAAAGAGGGGATATATGTACATGGATAACTGGTCCACTTTGCTGTTCAGTAAAACTAATGCAACATGGAGAAGCAATTATGCTTCAATACGAATTAATTAAAAATAAAATTGAAACAAGACAGAAAACCAGTCACCTTCACTGAAATTATTTTCTAAAATTTCAGACATAATCTTACAGCCTCGAGATCTCCAGAGTACAAGTCTCTTTCAGAACAAAGATGACAAAATAGACCATAGAAATACTGCAGTAACTAGCGTTCCCAAAGAAACCTTTGTTTAACTTCTTGAGATATAAATATGTTATAAATGTAGCTTATGCACTCGTTCGATCTCTCCTGAAGGTGTTCCAAAGACATCAACTTATGATTCAGGTCTTACTGTAGGGACATAGTCTGGATCTTGTGATCTCATTGGGGACATTGATGGACGGTATTGAGTCAATACGATTTTCCCTTTCCTAGTATTCAAATGACCCTCTTTCAGGAATAAAAACAATGTCTTAGAATATTAGGTTACTTTTCTTTCAGCGTGTTTTCCTACCGTGACTATTGCTCCCGTACTTACTAAGATTGTCAGTGTGTTTTTGGTTATTTATAGAACAACTTAGCGAAGTTAATGTAATAATGAAATGCAGTAAAAATGTCATTTTATTTACTTGAGTTTATCATAAAGATCTTTTGAAGACATAACTATGAAGACTATCAAAACGATCTCAGTGTGAAAAAGTGAAGAATGTTTTTCTTACCACTTAAAATAATATTCTATTATTTTAAATAAAATATAGTCATAAGTAGTTATAAAATGTGCAGGACTGGACACATAGTACATGGACTGTTAGCTTAAAAATTGGGCAGAACAGCGACTCTATAAACAACTTCATGATGGAAGAGACTTTAATCAGTGCAGAAATCATTCAGTTAATTGTGTTGGGAGAGTTTGGAAAAACAAAACCAAAATTATCTCATAATTATGCTTGACACTATGTACTAAAATACTCCAGAAATTTTAAATGCAAATATAAAAATACAAGTGAATTCAAAGAAAATATTAAAAAGGCTTTTGGATTGTGTAAAGCAATATTTTTTTGTATAATACCAAAGCCAGGTACCATAAATATCATAGAAAATTGAGTGAAAAAAGTGAAAGTGTTAGTCGCTCAGTTGTGTTCGACTCTGCAATTTCATGGATTGTAGCGCACCAGGCTCCTCTGTCCATGGGATTCTCCAGGCAAGAATACTAGAGTGGGTTGCCATTTCCTTCTCCAGGGGATCTTCCCAACCAAGAAGGTGAACTCAGATCCCCTGCATTGAAGGCTGATCCATTACTGTCTGAGCCACAATTGAGCACCTAAAAATAAAAGAAATCCATATAGCAAAATCCAACATAAAAAAATTGATATTAAATGATACGCTTGGAAAAGACTTAGCAAAATATATGAGGGAGAAAGAATTATGATCCTTGACATGTTAAAAGCTCCTACAAAACAATAATAACCTACTAAACAAATGGGTAAAACATATATACAGGCAAGTCAATAAAGTAAATGCAAATAAAAACAATGAAAAAGTTTTTTTTTTAACCTGCAAGATTGTCAAAGAGTAAAGCTAAACAATTATGGGCAGTGTTGAATGGGATGGTAAGATATTTTATCATAAAATCTTGAATTTGTGTAAACTAGTACCAATTTTCAGACAACAGTTTGGCAACATCTGTGTGTTTATGTGCACACACATGTATGTGCAGAAAAAATTGCAAAAATATATCACAAACTATCATGTGTGCTGAGCAATGGGGTCCTCAATGTTTTTCTAACTAATTTTATAGTTTCTTATATTGACTATGAATAATTTTTGTTGAAAAATATGAAACTTTATCCAAATCAAGTATGTTTCATGATATTAAAACAGACAATCTTTAACCCAAGAATCTTTCTGCAGTTTGAACAAACTTGAAGACAGCGGCTGCAGGAAGGAACAATGCAACAGTCACCAAATTTATCCTCTTGGGGTTTTCAGATTCTCCCAAGTTCAAGATTGCTCTCTTTACCGTGTTCATGGGGACTTACCTCTTGACAGTGGCCTGGAACCTGGGTCTGATCATCTGGATCAGGATGGACTCCCACCTATGTACACCCATGTACTTCTTCATCAGCAACTTATCTTTCTTAGATCTCTGCTATGTCACTTCCATAACCCCCAAAATGCTCTCAGACTTCTTCAGGAAGCCCGAAGTCATCTCCTTTTCGGGGTCCACCATGCAGTACTCCTTTTTCTCTGGCCTGGGTCTGACCGCGTGCTGTCTGCTGGCAGCCATGGCGTACGACCGCTGCGTCGCCATTTGCAGTCCTCAGCTCTATGCAGCCACCATGTCTCCCACTCTCTGCGTGCAGATGGTGCTTGCTGCCTACACACTTGGGTTCTTCGGCTCACTGATCCAACTGTGTGCTTTACTTCAGCTCAATTTCTGTGGACCAAATGTTATCCATCACTTCTTCTGTGACCTGCCTCAATTATTAGTCCTCTCCTGCTCCGAAACCTTCTTCCTACGAGTGATAAAATTCATGATAGCAGTGATTTTTGGCATGACCTCCGTCTTAATCATCACGATATCTTATGGTTATGTCATCGCCACCATCCTGAAGATCAGCTGTGTTGAAGGCAGGCCAAGACCTTCAGCGCCTGTGCTTCTCACCTGACAGCAGCGACTTTTTTCTTTGGATTGGGTCTCTTCATCCGTATGCAGCCCAGAGCTGGTAATTCTCTGGGCTATGACAAGATGGCTTCAGTCTTCTATACAGTGGCGATCCCCACGTTGAATCCTTTGGTTTACAGTCTGAGGAACAAGGAAATCAAAGGTGCTCCTAAGAGGTGTAAGAAAAAGGGAATGCTTTCCCACTGGCATGGTTAATTAAGGGTCTGGTGGCCTAGTGACCTGTTGACTAGAAGTTTCTAGACTATGCCAGGGAAATGAATTTCACGTTATTCAGCAGGGTTTCCAGTGAGTCAGTCCATCTAGATCCAGCACTGGCTCAGTGCCATGCAAATCCTGCGGTTTCTTTGTCTTGACTGTTGACTCTCCTTTCTTACACCAGCAATGACTTCACAAGGCCCTTAATGTATTAATTTTTATGTCCATATAACCTTCAATTTCCCAGTATTTGACCCTTGCAGACTCTTTCAGAATTTCAGACTGCAGTCTGGAGGGGATGGGACTAAATACAAGGTCAGGAAAAGATTTTTCTCACACACAACATTGCAAGTAGAACAATGACCGCTTTGTCACAGACTACAAACTCTCCAGGTGCCTAGGCGATTCCAGATGATGAAAACAGGGAGGTGGAGAGAAGCATAACTTTACACTTTGACATAACTTGCCTGCCACGGAAAACACCATAGGCAGTTTAGTCTAGAATTTGTTTTCTGGGTTTCTGTTTTTAGAACCTAACGTCAATAGTTGAATGAACAAGGGGATTTCCATGCTACTATGCTGACCTGGGAGAGCTAAAATACGAAGAAAAGAAGTGATCATTTGAATTCTGAAGTGTATCGAAAAGATTGAAAGTGAAAGTCACTCAGTCGTGTCCGACTCTTTGCAACCCAGGCCAGAATACTGGAGTGGGTAACCTTACCCTTCTCCAGGGCATCTTCCCAACCCAGGGATTGAACCGAGGTCTCCCACATTGCAGGAGGATTCTTTACCAGCTGAGCCACGAGGGAAGTCAAGTTAAAAAGATTGCTTTTCTGTTATTATGGCAGATTGAATGGCATAGATGTATCCACCACTGTAAAACAACTAAAGACATCGGACAAGATGGTTTTAGAAAATATTTTTAAATACACTTATGAGCAGGCAAGGAAAGAAAAGAAAATCTCCAATCTTCATATGTAAAGAACAATCAGGAATCCTGAGAGTAAAGGCAGCCCTGAATATGACCTTCACATTGGAGAATTTGCTGAACTCTAATAATATTGGCCTGCTTTTTTTTTTTTTGCAACTTTTTATTTTGTACTAGAGTATAACCAGTTAAGAAGATTGTGATGGTTTAAGGTGAACAGCAGATGGACTGAGCCATACATTTACATGTATCCATTCTCCCCCAAACTCTCCTCCCATCCAGGCTGCCAGGTAACCCTGCGCAGAGCTCCCTGCGTTATACGGTAGGTCCGTGGTCATCCCTTTCAAACAGGCACCCCAGTATGTATATGTCCTCCCCAAACTTCCTAACTATCCCTCCCCCCATCCACCCTTTCCCTGGCAACCATGAATTCTCTCTGTAAGTCTGTGAGTCTCTTTCTGTTTTGTAAGCATGCTCATTCGTATCATTTCTTTTTAGATTATGCATGTAAGAGATGTCATATGATATTTCTCCTTCTCTGTCTGACATACTTCTTCATTCAGTGTGACAATCCATGTCACTACAAATTGGCCTGTGTTTTGACAAGCACATGAGAGAGACTTGGGGGGAGAGAGAGAGAGACCAAGCCCAGACTCTCAGGGAGAGTTTAACTGGAGACCCAGACGTACATGCAAGAGTCCAGCAGACTAGACTGGAACGAGAGGAAATTAAGGGGAAAAAAATCCTGTCTCAGGAAAGAGATCTTAACTTTCTGAGGCTTCATGCTGGGCATAGGGAAATGTAAACTGAAAATTTGCTCAGATAATTCTCCCAAACAACTTTCTGAAGAAAACCAGGTACAAATTTTAAAGTATACCAGGAAATAAGACCCAATGGACGGAAGCAAGAAAGACCTGGTCATGTCAAAACTATGAAGAAGTCAGGACTGGCAACTGTCTTAATACACATATAAATTATACATGGCTGAGCAAGGGTAAGAAGGGGAACTGAAAATATCTTTAAAGATCAGGAGAATGAGGTTTACTGAGGATTTCTGTGCCTGGCAGTGTGCTGAATTATATACTAGAACGAGTCTCGTAAGTGAAACAACTGAAACGCTGAATTTGAAATAAAATCATCTTTTAAATGAACTTCCAGTTAACTTAATGAAAAGGAGGAATAAGCTAAGCCCTCAAATGAAGTGGAACCAGGAACCCGGGAAAGTAAACGAGTACTAATAGCTTTCACCCTGGAGAGCCCGCTGAGAGCCGGGGCCCTGACTTCTGCCGTGCGGACTGCAGGGCTGTGGGGGCTTCGGAAGACTCAGCTCAGGCCCCCGGTGAGCTGGAAGGCTACACCCTCAGGGTAAAGCGGCAAGGGTTCCCACAGGCTACGTTCCAGAACAAAGAGAGCAGTTCAGAGTGAAAAATAAAGCGGAAGCACAGGCCTCTATACAGAGTCAAGCCCCTAACACTGAGAACTGGCCGGGGGGAGAATAGTCCCTATAAACAGACCTGCAGGATCTTCAGATGCTGGCATCATGGGTAAGAGGACACGTCAGGCAGCACCAGCTATGGTGAAACACAGGTTCAGCGTCAGTCGGACTTCCCAGGCGGCGCAGTGGTGAAGAATCCGCCTGCCAGTGCGGGAGGCGCAAGAGACGCAAGTGCGATCCCTGCGTCAGGAAGATCCCCCGGAGGAGCAAATGGCAACACGTTTAAGTACTCTTGCCTGGAAATTTCATGGACAGGGAGTCTGGCAGGCTACAGCCCAGTAAACAGACCTGCAAAGTCCTCAGATACTGGCCTTATTGGTAAAGAAGATAAGGCAGTTAGGACTAGCTACGGTGAGACACAGATTACATCTCCCCACAAAAGAGATAATCCCTCTTCAAAGGCAGAGATACTGAGAACAGGTCAGAGGCCCGGTGACTCTGAGCACTGAACTGGGAGATCAAAGGGAAGGGGGTTGCCGTTTGCCGCAACACGGGAGGAGCGCGGAGGCCTGTGCTGAGCGAGCAAGTCAGAGAAAGACAAGCGCACGCGGTCTCACCATGGGAGCTCTAAACACAGACGGCCTTGTAGATACAGAGGCAGACGGGTGTTGCTGAGGTGGGAAGTGGGGAGCAGGCGAACAGGTAAGGAGAATTAAAAAGTACGAAATTCCACTTATAAAATAAGTAAGTCACGGGGACGTAGAGCACAGCATCTGGAGGAGGGCATGGCAGCCCACTCCAGTCTTCTTGCCTGGAGCATCCCACGGACAGAGGAGCCTGGCGGGCTACAGTCCACGGGGTCTCAAGAGTCAGACACGACTGAGCGACTAAAGAGAGAGAGGGAGAGAGGACAGCAGGGTGACTGTATGACTGCACTGTATGTCTGAAAGTATCGTTAACAGAATAAATCTTAAAAGTTTTCATCATAGATTTCCCCGGTGGTCCAGGGGTAAGGAATCCACCTGCCAATGTGGCACACATGGGTTCGATCCCTGGTCCGGGAAGATGCCACATGCCATGGGGCAACTGAGCCCATGTGCCACAACTACTGAGTCCAGGCTGCAGCTACTAAAGTCCACGCACCCTAGAGCCTGTGCTCTGCAACGAGAGCAGCCACTGCAGTGGGCAGCCGGCGGACCACGGCTAGAGAGTGGCATCTGCTTGCTGCAGCTAGAGAGCCCACACAGCAACGAAGACCCGCACAGTCAACAGGAAATGAATACGTTAAAACATCTTTTAAAAAAGTTTTCATCACAACAAAATTAATCTGCAGCTATGTGGTCTTGGATGTTAACTAGACATTGTGGTGAGCCCTTCACTATGTATACAAACTAATCATTATGTTGTACCACTGAAACGAGTATGTTATGTCAATGATGTTTCCAAAAAAAGTGAAAGAAAGAGGGTTGATATATCCATGCAGTGGAATATTATTTGGCCATTAAAAGGAGTGAGGTATTGACATGTGCCACCACATAGATGAACCTTGGAAACCCCATGACAAGTTGAAAGAACCATTACAAAGGACCACGTGCTGTATGGTTCTGTTTTAATGAAATTTTCAGAACAAGCAGCTCTATAACACAGAAAATAGATTTGTGGTTGCCTAGGGATAAGGGGATGGAGAGGACTGGGAGGTAAATCCTAGTGAATATACATGAAAATATTTGATGGAAATATTCTAAAATTAGATTGTGGGGATGGTTGGAAGTCTCAGTGGCTATACTGAAAGTCACTGAACTGCATGCTTTAAAAGGCTGAATTTTATCATATGGGAAATATACCTCGGTAAGGCTGTATTTTGTTTGCTTGTTGTTTTAAGAAAGAGGCTGGGAAGTACACATGACCAAAGGTGACATTCTTGGGAAGGCACTACTTCTGTGGTGGGTATTCCTTAAAGATTTGGTAATGAAAGAGAAAAACCGAGTGAGCAGAGAAATTAAAGGTCCTAAGAAAATTTTTAAATCAAGCAAAATACTAACCTATCTCTGTTTTTCAGTGAAGCAACCGTACAAAAGAAATTGCCCTTCTCAGGTTCCATTCCTGGGTCAGGAAGATCTGGAGAAGGAAATGGCTACCTACTCCAGAGTCCTGTCTGGAGAATCCCACGGACAGAGGGGCCTGGAGGGCTAGGCTTCGCCAGAGGATCTTCCCTACCCAGGGATCGAACCGCGATTTCAGAATTGATTGGCAGCTGGATTCTTTACTGCTTGAGCCACCAACGGAGATGTCTTGTTAGGCTTTCATTAACCAGTAGAGGGCGATCCATCACAAGACTCTGCTGTCACTGAGGCCTTAATGCAAGACCAGGAGAGCAGTGGACTGATCTGACCAATGAGAGTGAAGATGCTGACCTTAGTGTAACTGCTTGTAGTTTGTATCCACAGACATTTGGTCTTCGTGACAGCTTGGCTTTGAGGCCTTCATTCTACAGATGAAAAAGCAGGACCTCAGCATATATTTGCAAAGATGACCCAGGAAACGAGCCACAGACAAGGGACGGGGCATGCATGTGCAACTACATCATCCAAGGGAGCGGAACTTTTTATCAATTCTTACCGGAGTATAGTTGCTTTACAATGTCTTGTTAGCTTCCGCTGTACAGCAAAGTGAATCAGATATATATATATATATTTTATATATATGGCTTCCCTAGTAGCTCAGCTGGTAAAAAATCTGCCTGCAATGCAGGAGACCCTGGTTCAATTACTAGGTTGGGAAGATCTGCTGGAGAAGGGATAGGTACCCACTCCGGTATTCTTGGGCTTCCCAGGTGGTTCAGCTGTTAGAGAATCCACCTGTAATGTGGGAAACCTAGGTTCGATCCCTGCATTGGGAAGATCCCCTGGAGAAGGGAATGGCTACCCACTCCAGTATTCTGGCCTGGAGGATTCCATGGACTGTATAGTCCGCGGGGTCTCAAAGAGTCAGACATGACTGAGCGACTTTCTAAGTAGCCACATCTAAGTAAGTATATATATGTATATACCCAAGGGGACAGAATACTACCCCTTCTCCTCCCACAGTGGTCCAAATAGGATACTCTTTCTCCCAATAATTGCCACTTTAGCTGGAATTGTCTCTTCAAATATCTTGGCGCGCGTGTCCGAGACGGCGAAACACGCCCACCTCTGCCTTGTGTCTAGGAGCCATTATGTTTCTCTTCAACGCTTCCTCTTCACACCGAGGGTGAACCGCTCAGTCTCTTATACCTGCAAATGAAGGTAAGAAAATTCTCACTATGAGAAAATTCCTCCTTGAACACAGCAACAAGGCCTTTCCAAGCAACTTCAACCTATTACTTCTCATCTACATAAGGGATGTTAAAGCATCCTCCCACCCTCCTTCATAAGATGCCAGAAGTGGGGACACTCTGCTTGAAGAGGGGTGTGCATGCCCAGTTGCTTAGTCATGTTCAACTCTTGTTGACCCCACAGACTCGAGCCCACCAGGCTCCTCTGTCCATGGGGATTCTCTAGACAAGAATACTGGAGTGGGTTGCCATTTGGTGGGTAAAGCTGAAAACAAAACAAAGAAACCCAATATCTTCTCGCACCCTGTTCAGGAGGAAGACAGTAGGCAGAGAATGCAGGCGCGTTGCGCTCAGGTTCTGACCTACAGAACTGAGAGGTAATATACTGCGCCTATAATTTTAAGCTGCTAAATTTGTGTTAATTCATTTACACAACAATGAGAAGCTAATATCCTCATTCACCTTTTAGTTTGCTTCTCTGGAAAACTACCCACCTCTGAGCTTTGCAGCTGATATCCTGATGAGGCTTTAAAAGTTCCTGTGTAGAAAAATTGTCCTTTTCAATTCAGGAGACAGTCACGGAGCATCTGTTGGATGCCAGGCACTGGAATGCAAAGAAGCTTAAGCCCTGAGAGACCTCAAAGAGAAGCAATACAAGTAGACGCATAGCTATTATCTGAGTCAGAAAGCGACGGGTGCCATGCGGGGTTAACAAGTATAGCTCTGGACGTTTAGAACAAGGAGAATCCACACTCACTCAAAGGCAAAAAGAAAGGCTGTCTTGGGCTGGCTGTGGGGAACAAGACAGGGGTCAACAAAAGACCCGGGAAGGATTTTATGCAGCTGCAAACACCTTGGTGGGGTTGTAGGCCTCATTTATTTTTAATTTTTAGATTTGACTTATTTTTATTGGAGTGTAATTGCTTCACAATGTTGAGTTCCTTTCTGCCGTACGATGAAGTGAGTCAGCTGTATGTATTCCCGTGTGTCCTACCGCCCGGCTTCCCTCCCCCTCCCCGCCCCTCGAGGCCATCACAGAGCACTGACCAGAGCTCCCCCGCTGTACAGAAGGCCGTGTGTGTGTGTCAGTCCTAATCTCCCAACTTGCCCCACCCTCCTCTTCCCCCTCTGTCTCCAAATGTTCATTCTCTACATCTGAGTCTCTATTCCAGCCCTGTAAATAGGTACGTCTGTACTCATTAAAGAAAGCTAAGCACCTAAGAATTGATGCTTTTGAACTGTGGTGTTGGAGAAGAGTCTTGAGAGTCCCTTGGACTGCAAAGAGATCCAGCCAGTCCATCCTAAAGGAGATCAGTCCTGAATATTCATTGCAAGGACTGATGCTGAAGCTGAAACTCCAATATTTTGGCCACCTGATGTGAAGAGCTGACTCATTTGAAAAGACCCTGATGTTGGGAAAGATTGAGGGCAGGAGGAGAAGGGGACGACAGAGGATGAGATGGTTGGATGGTATCACTGACTCAATGGACATGGATTTGAGCACGCTCCGGGAGTTGGTGATGGACAGGGAACCCTGGTGTGCTGCAGTCCATGGAGTCGCAAAGAGTTGGACACGACTGAGCGACTGAAATGAACTGAACTCATTTAAATAGCTGATCTCATTAGCAACCTACAACTGAGAATGGTACCGGGGAAAAAAGAAGAAAATCACAAGAGGTGGTCGTAGGAACACCTCAGAGCCAGAGTGATGGACTGAAGAACGTGGGAGGGTTTGAGGAACAAGAAGTCACCAAGAATAGGTTCCCTGAGAGTTGCCCAGTAGAAAAACAGGAAGTTTTGGTCAAGGGGAATTTAGGGTTTGAGGTTAGAAAACCCAGTGGTCTCCCCTTATGAGGTCTAGGTTGGGGCTGCCACATGGTGCTACTGGGGTGGCATAGAGGTTGAAGTTGGTGGAGATCTAGAGGTCAAGACAGAATGTAGCTAGGGAATTTCAAGACATCAACCTGGAAGCCATCTGATCTATCTCTCTGGTTGTCCTTGATCATAGAGAGCTAAATGAATGTTGGCTTAAGGAGCACACAGAAGAAAGGAAGAATCAGAGTGAGCTGAAGTCAGTCCAGAAATATTCCCAGCATTATTGAGTTCAAAATTTGGTCCTGAGAAGAGGTAAGAAATGAGTGAGTAATAGGTCCTTTCCTGCCATTCCTAGCCATGTGTGGTTGCCCTTAAACTGACTGCCCAAACACATGGGTGATCAACTTGAGAAGAGAGATGTCTTGAGACTTCAATTAAAGACGTCATAGAGGCAGTGCACAGAGGCAGCCTGCCGGTATTTCTCCGTCTTTCTCTCTGCCACATCTGATAGAGAGTTGCTGTTGTTCAGTAGCTAAGTCATGTCTGACTCTTTGCAACCCCTTGGACTGCAGCATGCCCGGCCTCCCTGTCCATCACCAACTCCTGGGGTTTATTCAAACTCATGTCCATTGAGTCGGTGATGCCATCCCACAATCTCATCCTCTGTTGTCCCTTTCTCCTCCTGCCTTCAATCTTGCCCAGGATCAGGGTCTTTTCCAATGAGTCAGCTCTTCATATCAGGTGGCCAAAGTATTGGAGCTTAAGCTTCAGCATCAGTCCTTCCAATGAGTATTCAGGGTTGATTTCTTTTAGGGGTGACCGGCTTGATCTCCTTGCCGTCCAAGGGACTCTCAAGAGTCTTCTCCAACACCACAGTTTGAAGGCATCAATTCTTCAGCACTCAGCCTTCTTTATGGTCCAACTTTCACATCCATACATGACTACTGGGAAAACCACAGCTTTGACTGGACAGACCTTTGTCAGCAAAGTGATGTCTCTGCTTTTTAATAGGCTGTCTAGGTTCTGATAGAGAGAATGAAGACCAATCTTAGATTTTCAAGACCAATTAATGATTCAGTAAAATAAATAGATACTTGATGTCTTACTGTCTCCTCTTTTCCTCTCTCACTTCTCCAAACCATCAACATCCACGTAGCCTAAAATGTTCCTTATACATCTGGCTTTCTTATGGCCTCGTAGACAAGGCCTTTCCCACCATCTGGGCTCCAGCTGGAAAGCCCTCTCCAGAGAACATCTATCAGTCTGACTGCCTGTATCCAACCCCAGCTGTCTTTGCTCCTTGAAATTCAGCCCACTGACAAACTGCTGCTTTTAAGCTCAAGCAAATTCAGAGAGGTTGTACGTTTGCCAAGCGACATCAGCTCTGGGTCATTTTAAGGTCTGTTTTTAAGGGACAACTCCACGTGGCAATACGCTGTTAATTGGATGCATGACTTCTAGTGGCTCCATGCTTGCACGCATTCTGTGTCCCAGAAAAAACTTCTTTAGGGAAGCCTGGGGGTGGGCTGGCTCGGCAGGGGACACCTCAGCAATGCGGCTTCCCAGAAGAGCCTCCACCCCTGCCAGCGCTCCAAACAGGATCGAAGGATCAGAGTCTCTACAAGAGTAGACAATAGATGCTGTGTGTGTCTGAAGGGCCACATCTGCCTGGTACATGGAGTTGGCAACAATTTTCTAGGTTTTGCTGGTTTATAGGTCTATTCTAAGACTGCATAATGGATTTCAGAGAATACCTTCTCCCTTTACCCTGGATCCACCCCCCCTCAAATAAACTGTGTTATTTTGGGGGCTTCCCAGTGGCTCAGCTGGTAAAGAGCCTGCCTGCCAATGAACGAGATGCAAGAGACTGCAGGTTCAATCCCTGGGTCCAGAAGAGCCCCTAGAGAAGGAAATGGGAACCTGCTCCAGTGTTCTTACCTGGAAATTTCCAGGGACAGAGGAGCCTGGCGGGTTATATAATTCATGGGGATGCAAAGAGTTGGACACAGCTGAGGAGGCACACATGCACGCTTGCATGTTATTTTCAATGAGCTAAAACAACTACTGGCAAAGGCAGACAAGGCCAGTTTTAAGCAAAAACATAAAGTCCTATCATAGTGTCCTCTGTGCCACCTCTTCCCTGATTAAGCCCCTCCGTTCCTGATTCTGGGTTCCCTGTTCCTCCCGTTACGCTTGCCTCTGTGGTCCTCATCCAACCTTTCTGCATCTCTCATGATTGGAGGCACAGGCTTAAATTTTGGTTCTGCCCATGACTAGCTGTTCTGTGAGCAGCCATGACTGCCCACTGCTGTGGAGAATTCCTCTCCAAGGTCTTTCCTTCAGTCTGCAAATCTGTTCCAGTTTCTCCACCTTGAGAATTCTTTCCCTTGACATTGCCAACTGTGGCTCATGCTTTCCCATTCCCTTCTCTTCTCTTGCTGCTAAACTGGGATCTCATTCCCATGGCTTTACTCAAAGCCCCTCTGGAACTCTAGACATCCCATCTGGGATTGATGGGCTCCTATTGAAACTGTGCTTGGAAGATCACCACTTTCTTCTTGCCCCATTCAAAGGCCTTTCATTCATATTTTTTCTTTGACTTCCAGGACAGGTTCCCCAAACATCATTGGGTAGTAAGGGCTTTGAGGATCAGGCTAAGAAACTTGAATGTCATCAGGCTATTAATGAACAACAGTACTAATGAATATTCTTGGGCAAGGAATAACACGATTGGACCTGTGTTTAGGGAGGTCCTTCTTCAGGTTAAGGAGGAAAGGGTGAACTAGAAAGAATCCGAAGGGAAAAAGAAGGCAGTTGGAAGACTTTGGTAGATCATGAACAATCAAGTTCAAATTGCCTGACAAAAAGTGGCTGGTATGGAGATACCGTGAAAGAAAGACTTGATTCTATTGATGATCTGCTTATTCTGCAAGTATCAAAAAAAGAGAGGCCTTTCTGAAATTTTGCCTTGAGAAGGAGGGAGGGAGATAGGCAGGAATTTTTTAAAAACACCAGTCTTCCAGTATTTCATCCTTATACCCTTCACTCTGCGATGAGGTGTAAAGAAGCTAGAGGGGTTTGGAGATTTTATTCACATATCTTTTTAATCTAGAAAAGAGTAACTACATACAAACTACTGCACTGACCGTGGTGATCCTTGCCCCAGTATTAAGCCTTAGAGGGTCCCCAAGAATGTAGGTTGTAGGCCAAGAGCTGGGAATGTGGGGAAGGGGTATAATTTTTTTAGCTTCACAGTGGGAGGTTTTGACCCTGAAAAAAGAGCAGTGGGTGGGGTTTGGGAGTGGAGAAAGGAAAAGAGAGCATATTTTTCTCATCTGGACACAGCTTGAAGAGCTGCCAAGAGAAATAGGGTGCATCTGCCATCTTGAACAAACCCTTGAAAGGAGCCACAGGGTCCTGAGTTTGCACAATACCCACTTCCTTCTGTGTTTTTTTTTTTTTTTGCATGTCCTTTTACCAGACACACAAATAGACTTCAGGTCTTTTCAAGCGGGACATTCCATAAACCATAAACAAAGCATGGACATGAAGGAAATCTGGTCTTAGTCAAACACCAAAATGTTATTTTTGTTTGAAACTCCCTGCACATAGATTTTTTTTTTTTTAATGAAGTCTATCAAGTGATTTTCCCCATTGCCATCCATTTCTCATGTCCTCATGTTGGCAGGGCAGGGACAGGGTGGTGGGGGGAGCCGTGGGGTACAGAGGACTGAACATGGGCTTTGGATTCTGGAAGACTTTAGTACAAATTCCAGCTTTACCACAACCTCTCTGCATGACCTTGTGAGGCACTTCTCCAAAATTCCATTTTCACACCTGAAAGTGCATTTAAGAATGTTTTTCTTTGGGCGCTACTATGAGGATATTACAAAATAAAGGATATAAAAGGTGCGATCCACACAGCCAAAAATGGCAGTACCTGTTGGTCTTCTTTCCTCTTCCTCCTTATTGTACAGAATCATAGAATTTAGAATTTTAAAGGACCAATAAGGTCAACTAGTTCAGATCCGCTCTGTCTCTCTCACCGTTGTTGTTCAGTCCCTGAGTTACGTCTAACTCTGTAACCCCATGGACTGTAGCACTCCAGGCTCTCTGTTCTCCATTACCTCCTGGAGTTTGCTCAGACTCATGTCCATTGAGTCAGTGAAGCTATCTAACCATCTCATCCTCTGCCGTCCCCTTCTCCTTTTGCTTTCAGTCTTTCCCAGCATCAGGGGTTTTTCCAGTGAGATGGCTCATCAGGTGGACAAAGTATTAGAGCTTCAGCTTCAGCATCAGTCCTTCCAATGAATACTCTGGAATATACTCTCTCTCATAGCCTATTCATTTTACTTTTTTCCAGTTTTATTAAGATACAAATGACATATAACTTTGTATTAGTTTAAGGTGTACAACATAATGGGTTAGTATATGTAAGTGCTGTGAGTTGATAACCACATAGGTTTATGTAGTTAAGATACATTGCTTCACACAGTTACAATTTTTCTCTTGTGAGGAGAACTTTTAAGATCTACTGTCTTAGCAACTGTTAAATATATGACACATTTTGTTAAGTTTAGTCACCGTGATGTACATTACATCTCCGGAAATTATTTCTCTTGTTACTGGAAATTTGTACCCCGTGGTCACCTCCACCCATTGCCTCTGGCAGCCACCAGTCTGTTTTGTGTTTCTATGAGTTTGCTTGTTTTCAGATTCCACATGTAAGTGAGGTCCTCACTGCCAAGCGTGCCGTCTTCTCCTCCCTCACTTCTAGCGATGGAGCACTTGCTCTGTTCCTAAGCATCCATCCTACCTGTGGGCTGTCCCATTGCTTCCTGTTAGTCTGTCTCTGTCTCTTTCTCTCTTTCAGTTTTACCCATACCCTTGGAGTCATCCAAAAGATATTTTTACATTGAAGAAGTTCTGTAAAATATTTGGTGCTGCACAAAGGTGACCGTGTAAAAGCCACTCTTGGCTTCCCTACCTCTAGAGAAACCTTATTGGACCCAGATCAGGGACTAGAAATGTAATGGAAGCAGGGCCAATGGAAATCAACCCCACCCAAACAAATCTGGCATCCTAATCAACTCCACCCAACCAAAGCTGGCATCCTTATCAACTCCACCCAATCAAAGCTGGCATCCTTATCAGCTCCACCCAACCAAAGCTGGCATCCTTTTTTTCTCTGAGCCCAGATGGGCAGCCAGGTTGCTAATTGGCTCTCTCTGAGACCTGTCATATCCAGTAACTAGAGACCCAGTGGTACCTTGGAGAGTATGGGTCTCGCTTTAGAGCTCTGTCGAGTCCTTCCCTTGGTGGCCAACTTAAAGTAGCTACATCCAAACTTTATTTATCTTTTTGACCAACACCACGATGCTCCAGGTGCCAGCAGAGATGGGTTTTATCCTTGCTACAAGCTTCTGTTCTTTGCTATCCGACTGAAGCTCAGAGTTTAAGGAGTTTTAGGTGAATCTGCTCTTTGCCTTTCTTTAGAAATAGTTCACAGTGAATCCTTGAATCTCAGAATAGGAGGGTTGGAAAGACCCTTGAAAATGGGCAAGGTGGAGGGGTGCTCTTCCCTACTGCTCTGACTTTAACTAGAGGAGCTGGACTTGACTTATTTTATAAACCTGGAATTCTACAGAAGATCTCATTTTTGAAAAGTTCCTGCTACTAATGGAAATTAAGATGGAAAGAAAGAAGGAAGGGAAGTGGAGTAGAAAACAATGATCTGAGTTAATAGTTTTCTTGTATAGACAGGGAGTAAGAAAATCAAGATCCAGAAGGGCACAGACCTTTCCCCGAGGCCATACACCCAGAAGGTAGGAGAAACAGGACTCAACGAGCAATTTTGTTTCTAGCTTATTCTAGACTCATGAACATGTGCATGTGTATGTCCACAATGTAAAAATATCATCTGATTTCCTTGGATTCTCTCTAGGGATTGCTGAAACTCCAGGTTTTAGAACAAGGTAAAGCAGCAAGGGCTATTCCTGAAAGGTGAGATTTAGGTTCTAATTTCACCTCTGATGCCAAACAACCATATAATCACTCTCAGACCACACAAACTAATATGAGTGTGTATGTATAAATAATATGTGTATATATATGCATATTAGTCAAATAATTATAAGGCAATTTAATGTATCTCATGTACTCTATTTTTTATCTTTACCTTCAGATAATTCAGGTCAAAGTAACCAGGTTATCGATATAGTAATCATATAAAATAATTCACAGTCGACATCTATCCCACTCTAAAAATGTAATAGACTAGATATCGTAGAACCTTGAGGCTGAAATAGCAAGAATCATGATTAAACTTGCTAAATATACCTTTGACAATAACTGTAAATGTGAGACATGAAGCAGGGAAGACTAGTTGTTTGGCTAGATATGGTTTCTTACTGCAGAATGAAGGATGTTGTTACATCTCAGGGGTGGGTTTGTTTTAACATCTGCCTGTTTAACTCAAATCATCATCAGCTCTCTTGCTGGCCCTGGAGGCAGCTTTCCAGTCTTTCTTCTCAGCCCTCTTTCACCTTCATCCTCCTTCTCCACTGCTGCGGCTCCGCTCTCAGTTATATTGTGAAATATGTTTTTGACATCGAGTTCCCTGTTTACGAAAAAAGTAACCTTTAAATAACAAGCAAAGACACAATGGTATGAGCGGTATTTCACAAAGTGCCGCTCATGCCAACCTATTCATGACCTGGGACACATGTGTTCTTCCCCTTGCCTTGGGTGCTGATCTATCCAAAGGTTGATCCTGACCAGGAAGGCTGCTCTAGATTAGGAACCTGAGAGCCCTCACTGAGTGGGTGCTCAGAGCCAGCAAAGCAATAAGATACATGTAGACTGTGTGTGAAAAGAGATTAAGGTCACGTCTGCGGGGTCATGGGGTTCCCTGGGGCTAGAAACAGGGACCTAAACCAGCAGATCCAAAGCTGTGAGCAAGTCACAGTGAGCCAAGTGCAGAGATAAAGCAGAAGCTCTGAAGGAAACCAGAGTGCCATGTGGTTAACGCTCCTGGCTGAAACCACCTAGTGACCGGGTGGGACCTGATTTCAGAAGCCGAGTCGGAGCAGAGAGACTTCCTCTGGCAGCCCCAATGCCTACTCCCCAGACCACTTCTCACTCCCGGCCTTGCACGGATGATTGACTTACCCTCTGTTCTACCTCATCTCCAGTTGAATTTCCCTTCATGTACTAGAGTTTGCATCTTTTCGACCGTTTCTCTGGAGTTTGACTGCAGCCCAGAACACGAATCTGACAATCCTCCCGTTGTTTTCATGAATTGCTTCAGAAGGGGCCCCACGCAATGACATGGTCTGAAATAGGAAGGCCAACTCAGTGAGTCTGCAGCACAACCAAACGTGGATTTTAATTTGCCTTCGATCCTATTTTACAAGATGGTTCTTGAGCAAAGGACAAACATTTATGAAGTCTTGCTTCTTTAGTGGTTGTGTGTACAGATCATGGTGAATCATGGCAGTCATCCTTAAGCTGCATTAACTTTGGCTATAACTCTTCTTCCTCAGTCCTTTTAATTCATGCTGAGATTTGATCCATTCTCTGACCACTTGGGTTATTGGCAGTTTATACATAGGAGGGGGGGTCCCTGGGTGCTCAGCAGTAGCGAATCTGGCTGCCAATACAAGAGACGGGGATTTGATCCTTGGTTCAAGAAGATCCCCTGTAGAAGAAAGTGGCAACCCACTCCAGTATTCTTGCTTGGGAAATCCCAAGGACAGAGGAGCCTGGTGGGCTACAGTCCAAGGGGTCACAAGAGTCGGACACAACTTAGTGATTAAATAGCAACAACATATACAGGAGGGGCTATGACTTTGAAGTTCCTCTGTGAAGCCTTCCTTGGTCCCTGACTCCTTCAGATGAAGTTACGAGTTACTGCGGTATATTCCCATAGCATCCTCTATTTCATCTATCAGCTTCTGTGGGATTGCAGTTGTTTCTTTTTAACGTATCTGTCCTTCCACTCAAGTTGTAAACGTCTCTCTACTGCTTCCCTGAAGCATAGGATATGACTGGGACAAACTCTGTATTAATAAATATTTGCTTAATTAATGCATAAATCTCAATTCACTTGCCCAATGATTTGAAGATTTTATGTCAAAGGAAGGAATTTACAATTATTAGAGGCTTATTGTATGCCAGGATTGTTCCCAAAGCTTTTAAAAATTGTATTCCAACTCTATAATATATGCACAGATTCTTCATTTTAAAATATTAGAACACCAGAGGTAAGGGAATGTTTCTTTTATTTTTTAATTTTTAAGGAAATATTTTTTGATATGAATCATTCTTTGGTAGAGTCTTTATTTCATCTATTGCAATATTGTTTCTGTTCTATGCTTTTTGGGTTTTTGGCCAGGAGGTATGTGGGATCCCAGCTCCCCAACCAGGGATCACACTGGTACTACCTTCATTGGAAGGTGAAATCTTAACCACTGGACCACCAGGGAAGTCCCAAATGTTTCTTTTAAACCCTGACCCTCAATTTCAATCCCTTCCTGCACTCCCCAAGAGGTAATTATGGTTTATGTTGACATGTAAATTTATACTTTTTCTTCTTGATAATATTCTTATATGTACCAATCAAAAATATATAATGCTGTTTTATGTGGCTCTATTATGTATTCACATAAGTGAAATTCCTATTGAATGATTTTTCTATATCCTGATTTTTAAAAATTCAATCATTACTTCCTAGACCTCTTTCCATGTTGTACATATAATTCTACCTCAGTCTTTTCCACTGTTTTGTCGAACTGACATGCCAAAATCTGTGTACCTATTCCTCCCTGGACATTTAGAGAGTTTCCAGTTTCAGCTAATTTATTACAAAGAGTGTTGCAACATACATGTTTGTATACACCCTTCCTGCTAATATGCACTTTTATGGTAAAACTGAAAAGTTGCATTGCTGCCTATAGGGCACATGTATTTAAAGATTTTTGTAGACACTGCCAAGTTCTCTCTAGAGTGGCTACAAATGGAGCCTCCTGCCAGCAGTGTCATAGGATGGCTATATCACGCCCTTGATGAAGGGTGACCACTGTCAATATCAAACCGATTTTTCCCTCCCTGATGTTCTCTTTTAATCCTTGAAATGACCCTGTTAGACATGATTGTTTATTGTCCTCATTTACATACTACAGAAAGTCTCTTATATACACAAATTTTTTTTTTAAGTTCTCACAACCAAACTATGAGACAGAGGTTTTAATCATCTTTATCAAAGAGATAAAGTATGTAAGGCTCAGGAAGGAGGTTATATAACACATCTGAAGGCACACAAGCTAAGATTTTAAGTGTATGTCTACATGATACCAAGTCCATTCATTGAAAATACATATTCTCACACGTATGCTTGTCATCATCCAGAGATGAAGAAAATATTAAAACAAATTCTGTTAAAGAAAAAAGAAAAGACTAATTTCTCAAGTCAGGCATGATTTCAGTGCATAAAGAGAAAGGAGGACTGACTGACTTCTGTTAAATACTTAGGATTAGTTTCAGTAAGATCACCATTAAGACTCTTGAGAGTCCCTTGGACTGCAAGGAGATCCAACCAGTCCATCCTAAAGGAGATCAGTCCTGGGTGTTCATTGGAAGGACTGATGTTGAAGCTGAAACTCCAATACTTTGGCCACTTGATGCAAAGAGCTGACTCATTGGAAAAGACTCTGATGCTGGGAAAGATTGAGGGCAGGAGGAGAAGGGGATGACAGAGGATGAGTTGGTTGGATGGCACCACCGACTCAATGGGCATGGGTTTGGGTGGACTCTGGGAGTTGGTGATGGACAAGGAGGCCTGGCGTGCTGCAGTTCATGGGGTCTCAAAGAGTCGGACACAACTGAGCGACTGAACTGAACTGAACTGAGCTGAAGTTCTGTACGAGGAGTTCTAGACTAAGAACTTTATTTTTAAAACAGTAATTCAAGAAGTATTATTCAAAAGTGGATTTGTTAATGGAACAATCTTATAAATGGTTTTATTCCCAAATAACTGTGAAACAAGAAGAAATCAAAATGTTAAAACCAAAATTTAATTAATATGAATGAATAATGCTCCTCAAAGGTAATAGTAGTAATGAAGCTCCAACCCAAGCTCCCTGGTGGTTCAGAAGGTAAAGAATCTGCCTGCAACATAGGAAACCCCAGGTTCAATCCCTGGGTTGGGAAGATTCCTCTGGGGAAGGAAATGGCACCCCACTCCAGTATTCTTGTGTGGATAATTCTCTGGACAGAGGAGCCTGGTGGGCTACAGCCCATGGGATCACAAAGACTCAAACACAACTCAGTGATTAAGACTTGAACTTTCTGTATTCAGGTAAAGAAAAGACCAGTTGTG
Source organism: Giraffa tippelskirchi (assembly GCF_054371585.1). Lineage (NCBI taxonomy): Eukaryota > Metazoa > Chordata > Mammalia > Artiodactyla > Giraffidae > Giraffa > Giraffa tippelskirchi. The sequence goes on along the minus strand of NC_137285.1, from coordinate 149,498,682 downwards.
CTGCAGGCTCTGGAGTAGGAGAACAGTCTAGAGAGCAATGTATCAGGATATCAGGGTTAGAGGCATAATATTAGGGCAAGTGGGGGTGGTGGTTGATGCTTTTAAGTCTCCCACTGGATTAACCAAACAAAAAAGAGTGATTAAAAAAGAGTTTAGCAGACAACATTGTATCAACATCCACAATGAATGGTTTATATTGGAGGACCCCAGAGGAATTTTACACTCCGATGGCTTTCTGATCAACAATCTTACTGTAATAATTCTATTAACACTGTGAATTGTACCACTTAACATGGAAACACGAGTTCTTTCTACTTTGATCACTGAGAAGTTTTGAGTAAAATCTGTGGCACGCGTAGCCAGAATTTAGGTCCCTGTGATGAGCACTTTTATTCTTATTCCTGGCTCTACTCTGATCTCCCCTTCTTCCTTCCACCATGCTTTTAGTCTGTTATTTCATGTTATTTTGTGCAAGCTGCTTGCTCAAACATTTTGGAGCCAAGTAGACTAGAAAGATGACCAAAGAGTTTGCTTTGCCCACAGGTTGGTGCGTTAGACAGTGAATTCACTTGGTTCTCTGGTTCATTTGTATCTCTAACCTCAGCTGAAGTCAGATTTCCCTCCCTAATCTGCAGTCACCTCAGATGCCCTTTCCGTCCTTCTCCTCACTCGCTCTCTCGCTGTTTCTCTTCTGTCTCTGTCTCTCCACCTCCTTCTACCTGTGTGTCTCCCTGTGACTCTGCCTCTCTCTCCCTCTGTCTTGGAAGACCACCCCGACCCTCTGGTCCAAGCTGAGATGTTCCTCTCTGGTCACTTGTCACCCGGTACTTTCTTTTTCACATAATGCATCATTGTTCGGTGACTGTCCTCCTGTTAGGCTATAATCCCCATGCAGAGCAGGCGGTGCCTGAAACATAGTACTTGAACACACAATTTTTGTGAACACATTAATAATTTTCTCCATCTCAGAACATTTTAAGCCATCAGTAACCTCCTAGGAATAACTTGTTCCACTCCTCTCTTTTCACAATGAATTGAGCCTCTAAGCGGTGAAATAATTTGCAAATGAGTCACAGCTGGCTATTGAGAATGCTCCTTTTCAGCCCAGCAATCTTCCCATGTCTACACAACAGCTGGCCGTTGCTGTCAACAATTCACCCAAAAGGAGGTGAAAGGTTCTTTAAGAAAGAATGCAGTACGGTCTAAAAGCCCTGGCTTCACAGTTTGGCGGTTCTGACTTCCTGTTTTCAGGAAAATCCTGCGTTTCAGCTTTGCCTTGTGAACTTTTCCCCTTCTAATCATAGTTATAAAACCTCAGCTGGGAGAAACTGGAGAAATTGTATCTAGACTGGCAGTTTTCAGACTGTGTTCCGGAGACCCCATGAAGGAAATGAAGCCGCTGGGCGTGGAGGCTGGTCCTTGCTTGTTGGAGGCAGCGGTTCTCTTACACGTTTTGTGGACTAGTTTCCATGAAGGCCTGCATTGGAAAGTAAGGGTTCCACTGCTAAAATCACGTTTACAATCCACAAACCTAATACAGTCCTCTAACTTGGAGAATTAGAATTAGGAAATGGGAGTCCAGAGAGGAGAATCAATTTGCAAGAAGACAAGGTGAGGATTCCACCTGAGTTCTCCCGACACCCTGTGACTTGACCATGCACTCTCTCTACACATGAACACACACGCTCACAACCACACACACACTAACACATATACACATGCACATACACACACATACAAACATACACACACACTAACACAGGTACACACAACCACACACACTAACACATACACACTCACACATACACATAGATACACACTCACAAACACACACACTAACACAGGTACACACAAACATACACAGAGCTGCTAGCTCTGGAGAAGGGTCTCGGGTTCAGGGAAGGGGCTCTCTTCCTGGGGGACGGGGTGTGAGAGCGGGAAAGTTTGCCTCCCAAGCCTCGCTGTCTCGATGTACGCACCGCCGCCCCACCGTGTCTATGGAAACGGCAGCTGGACCGAACGGGCATAGCAAGAGAGGACCGGGCTGACCAAGCCCACCCGGGAAGACTCCCCTTCCCCCGAGACACACGGGCACACACACTTCTCTGCCAACACACAGACTGCGGCTGAAAACCAAGAAAGGGCGATCCGTGGGTGCCGGAAAGAGAGAGCTCAAGATCAGAGCCGTGAGCGAGGAGGCCTTGTGGCGGTGGGACTTTCTGAGCAGATGTGGACCTCAGAGCAGGGTTTGGGGTTTGGGGGCCTCTGGGAGGTCATCTTGGCCACCGGTCCTGAGTGCAGTGTTCAAGGGGGTCAAGAAGGGCTGCCTGCACCTGTGGATGAGGAAAGCTCCACCCACACACCCATGGAAGATGGCAAAGATGCTTGCCTCTTCTCAGAGATCAGAGAACCCTACGAACTGAACTGTGTCAACAGGCTTATGTTGACAGTTGACACAGATGTGAGGTCCGAGGTCATAGAGACTCCGAGCCAAGCAATTAACACAAACACTGGTCCAGGGGTTATAAGGCCTCAGCAGACACAAAGCTAAGACCGTCTTGGAGGGGCAGCTGAACAAACCAGGGCAAACCAGCCTCCCATAGCAAGTCCCAGTGCAAAAGGAGGCCAGGAGTCAACAAATGCCAAACCGCACAGGGAAATAAGTCACCAAGAGGAAGCATCAGCAGGAACAACATGTGGGCAAACGTACATGCCACGACCAGCAAGAAACAGAATCTGCTTAAACTTTTCCAGTTAAAGATCACAGCCATGGCTTTCAAGTTAAGGCAGGTTGGGACTGGATTGCAGACTCATGCAGATGCTGGAATGGAGTTCAATACACCCTCTTATTTAACAGGTTGGAAAACAGTGGCTCAGAGAGGGGAACTGACTTGTCTTTGGTCACCAGCAGGTTAGATCAGAATGAGGAATAGAATCCCAGTCTCCAGATTTCTAACCCTGTGCTACTGTGACTGACCCACATTGCCCTAATTCGCCAAGACAGAAATGATAAGGGGCTTCCCTGGGGATCTAGTGTTAAGAATCCACCTGCCGATGCGAGGGGCACAGGTTCGAGCCCTGGTCCAGGAAGATTCCACGTGCTGCAGTGCAACTAAGCCCGTGGGCTCCAACTATTGAGTCCACACACCCTAGAGTCCATGCTCTGCAACAAAAAGATGCTACCACAATGATAAATCACAGCCACAACCAGAGGAAGTCCATGCACAGCAACAGAGACCCACAGTGGTCAAAAATTCAAAAATATATACTTAAATAAATGACAAACTAAAACGCTAGTTTTAAGAGAAGACCAGGAGGAAAGGAGGACAGAAAGGCCTACTTAAGACCAAGGAAGGGAATGCTTTGGTGGTCCAGTGGTTAGGGCGCCACACTTCTGCTGCAGTGGGCTCAGGTTCAATCCCTGGTTGGGGAACTAAGATCCCTCATGAAATACAGCTAGAAAAAAAAAAAGATCCAGGAAAATCCCAAATCAGGGCTCTGACCTTTATTAGCAAAACTCAAGTTTGGTGTTTTCATAGTGAGAATTTTTCAATAAGCCCCTCCTATCTCCACTTTGCATGATACTGACCTTTCTTTCTTTTTTTTTTTTTTTGCTATTCTTCCCCTCTTTTCCTTAGTCCTTCTCTTGACTGTCAGCTGGTGGCCTGTTATCAAATGGGGCAAGTCAGCTCTTCGGTCCTCGCTCCTTTTTTCTCAACCTCTGCCCCGCCCTCTGGGCAAGCCCCGCTTGCACACAGTGTGGGAGGATTAGGGAGGTGAAAGGAGCCAGTGAGGACCAAGTTCCTCCTGCCACCTTCACCAGATGCAGATACTTGGCAGGGATGGGGCCCAAGGTGAGTGTGGAAGGAGGTATGAGTTCAGTCCTGAAGGATCTGAGCTGTACATACCAGATCAGACATGAATAAGACAGAAGCTCATACAGGGACATTCCCTCTGGGCTCTTATAATTCATGTGTTACACAAGACACTAGGTTTACACTCTCCCTAATTCACTAAGATACAATTATAGACCAGAAAGCCAAAGTAAACTTTGCAATAAGAAATATAAGCAGTACAAGATAGGCTGAGTAAGTGCTCAAAGATACTGATGCAAATCGAAACAAAAATCCTATAATCATTTGGCTTCAGCTTGAAAATTCATTCTCAACCACTCAGTAACCTTAAAATGCAAGGCAATATACATTCAGTTCAGTTCAGTCGCTCAGTTGTGTCCGACTCTTTGCGACCCCATGAACTGCAGCACGCCAGGCTCTCTGTCCATCACCAACTCCCGGAGTCCACCCAAACCCATGTCCATCGAGTCAGTTATGCCATCCAACCATCTCATCCTCTGTCGTTCCCTTCTCCTCCCGCCCACAATCCTACCCAGTATTAGGGTCTTTTCCAATGAGTCAACCCTTCGCATGAGGTGGCCAAAGTATTGGAGTTTCAGCTTCAACATCAGATCTTCCAATGAATACCCAGGATTGATCTCTTTTAAGATGGACTGATTGGATCTCCTTGCAGTCCAAGGAACTCTCAAGAGTCTTCTCTAACACCACACTTCAAAAGCATCAATTCTTTGGTGCTCAGCTTTCTTCACCGTCCAACTCTCACATCCATACATGACCACTGGAAAAACCATAGCCTTGACTAGACGGACTTTTGTTGGCAAAGTAACGTCTCTGCTTTTAAATATGCTATCCAGGTTGGCCATAACCTTCCTTCCAAGGAGTAAGCGTCTTTTAATTTCATGGCTGCAGTCACCATCAGCAGTGATTTTGGAGCCCCCAAAAATAAAGTCTGACACTGTTTCCACTGTTTCCCCATCTATTTCCCAGGAAGTGATGGGACCAGATGCCATGATCTTAGTTTTCTGAATGTTGAGCTTTAAGCCAACTTTTTCACTCTCCTCTTTTACCTTCATCAAGAGGCTCTTTATTTATTTATTTATTTTTTCATCAAGAGGCTCTTTAGTTCTTCTTCACTTTCTGCCATAAGGGTGGTGTCATCTGCATATCTGAGGTTATTGATATTTCTCCCAGCAATCTTGATTCCAGCTTGTGCTTCTTCCAGCCCAGCGTTTCTCATGATGTACTCTGCATATAAGTTAAATAAGCAGGGTGACAATATACAGCCTTGACGTACTCCTTTTCCTATTTGGAACCAGTCTGTTGTTCCATGTCCATTTCTAACTGTTGCTTCCTGACCTGCATACAGGTTTCTCAAGAGACAGGTCAGATGGTCTGGTATTCCCATCTCTTTCAGAATTTTCCACAGTTTCTTGTGATCCACACAGTCAAAGGCTTTCGCATAGTCAATAAAGCAGAAATAGATGTTTTTCTGGAACTCTCTTGCTTTTTCGATGATCCAGCGGATATTGGCAATTTGATCTCTGGTTCCTCTGCCTTTTCTAAAACCAGCTTGAACATCTGGAAGTTCACGGTTCACGTATTGTTGAAGCCTGGCTTGGAGAATTTTGAGCATTACTTTACTAGCATGTGAGATGAGTGCAATTGTGCGGTAGTTTGAGCATTCTTTGGCATTGCCTTTCTTTGGGATTGGAACGAAGGCTGACTTCTTCCAGTCCTGTGACCACTGCTGAGTTTTCCAAATTTGCTGGCATATCGAGTGCAGCACTTTCACAGCATCATCTTTCAGGATTTGAAATAGCTCAACTGGAATTCCATCACCTCCACTCGCTTTGTTTGTAGTGATGCTTTCTAAGGCCCAGTTGACTTCACATTCCAGGATGTCTGGCTCTAGGTGAGTGATCACACCATCGTGATTATCTGGGTCATGAAGATGTTTTTTGTACAGTTCTTCTGTGTATTCTTGCCACCTCTTCTTAATATCTTCTGCTTCTGTTAGGTCCATACCATTTCTGTCCTTTATCGAGCCTATCTTTGTATGAAATGTTCCTTTAGTATCTCTAATTTTCTTGAAGAGATCTCTAGTCTTTCCCAATCTGTTGTTTTCCTCTATTTCCTTGCACTGATCGCTGAGGAAGGCTTTCTTATCTCTCCTTGCTATTCTTTGGAACTCTGCATTCAGATGGGAATATCTTTCGTTTTCTCCTTTGCTTTTCGCTTCTCTTCTCTTCCCAACTATCTGTAAGGCCTCCTCAGACATTAGGTGCAGACAAATACTGTTTGACTCCACTTGTACGAGATACCTAGAATAGTCAAATTCATAGAATCAGAAAGTGTGTGTGTGTGTGTGTGTGTGTGTGTATGAGTCACTCAGTCATGTTTGACTCTTTGTGACCCAATGGATTGTAGCCCGTCAGGCTCTTCTGTCCATGGAATTCTCCAGACAAGAATACTGGAGTGGGTTTTCATTCCCATCTCCAGGGGATCTTCCCAAGCCAGGGATTGAACCTGGGTCCCCTGCATTGCACATTGCTTACTGTCTGAGCCACCAGGGGAGCCCAGAGTGAGACAGTATGTTGGTAGGTGTCAGGGTCCAGGGCTGGAGTGGTGCAGGGAGATGGGGTGTTAGTGTTTAATGCTGACAGCGTTTCAGTTCAGGAAGGTGAAGATTCAGGAGATGGATGGTGAAGAGAGCTGCACGGCGAAGTAGGAAGTGAATGGACTTAGTGCCACTGAATTGTACAGTTAAGTATGGCTAACATAGAGTGTTTTATGTGACTATTAGCACAATAAAACATTTTTTAAAAGATTTGATTTATCAGGGAAATGTTTGTAAAATATTAGCAGCTTTGTTGGCTTTATTCACTTGTTTATTCTTCCAGTAGTAACATATATTGATTAGGCTTTTGCTATGTACCACATATAGCATTCGCCTTGAGTAATACAGTGACGAACAGATAAAAACCAGTCTCTTCCCATAAGAAGCTTACAGTTTACTAGAAAGTGAAAGTGTTGGTCACTCAGTCGTGTCCAACTCTTTGCGACCCCATAGACTGTAGCTGGCAGGCTCCTCTGTCCATGGAATTCTCCAGGCAAGAATACTAGAGTGGGTAGCCATTTCCTTCTGCAGGGGATCTTCTCGACCCAGGGACCAAATGTGGGTCTCCTACACTGCAAGCAGATTTTTTACCATCTGAGACACCAGGGAAGTCCACAGTTTAACCTAGAGGAGAAAACAAAACATCCATTAAAATACAGATAAATGCAAGGGATGCTGTGGAGCACATAGAGGAACAATATAATATTCACTAACCATTCAGTTCAGTCGGAGAAGGCGATGGCACCCCACTCCAGTACTCTTGCCTGGAAAATCCCGTGGACGGAGGAGCCTGGTGGGCTGCAGTCCATGAGGTCGCTAAGAGTCAGACACGACTGAGTGACTTCACTTTCACTTTTCACTTTCATGCCCTGGAGAAGGAAATGGCAACCCACTCCAGTGTTCTTGCCTGGAGAATCCCAGGGATGGCGGAGCCTGGTGGGCTGCTGTCTATAGGGTCGCACAGAGTCGGACACGACTGAAGCGACTTAGCAGCAGCAGCAGCAGCAATTCAGTTGCTCAGTCATGTCTGACTCTTTGCAACCTCATGGACCGCAGCACGCCAGGCCTCCCTGTCCATCACCAACTCCCAGAGTTTGCTCAAACTAATGTCCATAGAGTTGGTGATGCCATCCAATCATCTCATCCTCTGTTGTCCCCTTCTCCTCCCACCCTCAATCTTTCCCAGCATCAGGGTCTTTTCTAATTAGTCAGTTCTTCGCAGCAGGTGGCCAAAGTATTGGAGTTTCAGCTTCAGCATCAACCATTCCAATGAATATTCAGGACTGATTTCCTTTAGGATGGACTGGTTGGATCTCCTTGCAGTCCAAGGGACTCTCAAGAGTCTTCTCCAATACCACAGTTCAATAGCATCAATTCTTTGGCGCTCAGCTTTCTTTATAGTCCAACTCTCACATCCATATATGACTACTGGAAAAACCATAGCTTTGACTAGATGGACCTTCGTTGGCAAAGTCATGTCTCTGCTTTTTAATATGCTGTCTAGATTGGTCATAGCTTTCCTTCAAGGAGCAAGTGTCTTTTCATTAATATTCATTAATTCTCTGCATTAATTAATGTTTCCTTGCGAGGTACAATCTCAGTGCAGCAAATGTCAAACGAAAAAGGAGATAAGGCAGCAGAGAAGACAAAGCAGATCTTAGGGAGTGAATTTGACCTCGGTGAGGCAGCAGTGAGCAGTGGCATGACGTGAGATCTTAATTCCCTGCCCAAGAATTGAACCCAGATAGCCTGTGCTTCCCCTGTAGCTCAGTCGGTAAAGAATCTGCCTGCAGTGCAGGAGACCCAGGTTTGATCCCTGGGTCAGAAAGATCCCCTGGAGGAGGAAATGGCAACCCACTCCAGTATTCTTGCCTGGAGAATTCCATGGACACAGGAGCCTGGTGGGCTGCAGTCCACGGGGTCGCAAAGAGTCGGGCATGACTGAGCGACTAACACTTACTTAGCCTGGATGAAAACTCAGAATCTTAGCCACCAGACCAGCAAAAGCAAGAGGCTAGAAGCTATTTTCTCCTGGATCTTTGCCCCCAGTGAAAAATGCATTTATCACAGAGGCAGAAACTGTAAACTGTTAGAGATATAGCATAACAACAAATGAGAGAGCGCACAGAGAAAAGGTTTGTTTAGTTGAGACAGAAGCAAGGCAGAGATATACAGCCAGAGAGAAAGAGTGTGGGTGTCCCCCCTAGTGAGGAGTGCAGTAAAGAGGTGGCTAAGTCATTTTTATAGGTCTGTTCTTCTGGGTCTTTGTTTACCGTTAGCCAATTATCTGGTTTCTTTTTCCACACTGACCTACCTGGGGACCCTCCCCTGGGTGTGCAGAAACCCCTCTGCCAAAAGGGTCTTGGAGTGAAAGCTTCTGGGAGGAGCAAGACTCATTATGGCCTGGTGTTATCCCCTGACGTTAGACCAAAAGGAGCCTTTCTGCACAAGTGTAGTCTCCTTTTCCCAAAAAGGGAAGGGGAGTGGAGATCCCTTAATCCTTTACTCAAACAGGGTTTTGTACTTCTTTGTCCTTGCATGACTGTTGCCTTGACTATTAATTTAAGGTGTTGACAAGAGACAGAGACTAGCTAATTAATTACCCTGTGTCTGTTACTTCCATTTCAGAGGGCAAACAGGAGGCTGATTGTCAATGCCTTAACCGGACCCCACCCAACTCTTGCCTCAGGAAATGCTAACGGCTGTAAGTATCGTCTGAAGTCCATGCCTGCTCCTCCCATGAAATGTGGACAGGAGGCCAGCTGTAAGTGTCTGATCTGGAGTGCATGTATCTCCTGACTCAGATTCCTGAGCTGGTCACAGTCTGAGTAGAGACACAGACAATTGCTGAGTCATGTACGTGTCTTTCGACAGAGCACAGGAATCCAGCAGTCTTCACCGCAGTCCGCTGGAGGGAGCAAGGAGGAGCCGATCCCGGGCCGGCTCCTGCTGTCTGGCAGTGTTCACTAGTTCAGAAGTCCTCTGTGTTGCGGTCGCCAGCATCTTCTGACCAGCTGCTGGAGAAGCCACGGCCCACGTGTGGGGGCCTGGGGCTTCACTTGAGTTCACAAGTGAGGAAGGAGCCGAAGTCTCTTCGGATCCAGTATTTTTATTTTTACAAATGTGAGTTTATCTACTTTAGGCCGTGTGGGTCTCTCCAGCTGTGGGAGGCGGGCGCTCCTCCCCAGGGTGCAGTGTGAGCTTCTCTCGCTGCTCACAGGCCCCAGAGCTCATGGGCTCAGCAGCTGTGGCACATGGGCTTCGTTGTCCCACGGCCTGTGGAATCTTCCTGGACCAGTGCCCTAACCCACGTCCCCTGCATTGGCAGGTGGAGTCTTAAACACGGGACCACCAGAGAAGTCCTCGAGTCTCCAGACACAATAGGGTACTAAGTTAAATTTGGATGTCATTTATTGTTTTTTTGAAGTAATTGGTTTTTTTGGCCATGTGGGTTGTGGGATGTTCGTTGCCCGACCAGAGATCAAACCCCAGGCTTATGGCACTGAAAGCACCGGGTCTTAACCCCTGGACTGCCAGTGAACTCCCAAATTTGAATTTGAGATAAACAGTGAATATTTTTCTTGGTGTACGTATGCCCCCAATGTTGCAGGGGACATACTTCTAAAAAATTATTTGTTGTTTACCTGAAATTTAAATGCAATTGGTCATCCCGTATTTCCATCTGCAAAGTCATGCAACCCTCCTCTTGTGGAGCGGGTGGAGACCACGGCAGAGTCTGGACCTCCTCCTGGGAGAGGTCGAGTTCCCTTGGAGGTGAGGAGTTGGAGGACCACCCAGCTCTCTTCACAAGGGAAACAGCAGAGGGCTGGGGTGGCTGACACAGCTGGAGATCTCTATAGCGGCAATAAATTCATCTGGTACAACCTAAGCCTGTGGGTTCAGGGAGGCCTTTAGAAGGCAATCATGTTTAAACTGAAACATTAAGGACTGGCAAGAACTCGCCTGGAGAATTTGCGGAGTAGTTCCATCTGAATAAACAGCACCCACTGTCCAACCGGTCCATCCTAAAGGAGATCAGTCCTGGGTGTTCATTGGAAGGACTGATGCTGAAGCTGAAACTCCAATACTTTGGCCACCTGATGCGGAGAGCTGACTCATTGGAAAAGACCCTGATGCTGAGAAAGATTGAAGGTGGGAGGAGAAGGGCATGACAGAGGATGAGATGGTTGGATGGCATCACCGACTCAATAGACATGAGTTTGAGTAAACTCCAGGAGTTAGTGATGGACAGGGAGGCCTGGTGTGCTGCAGTCCATGGGGTCCCAAAGAGTCGGACATGACTGAGCGACTGAACTGAACTGTCCAGCATCCAGACAGTGGACTTCAGGTTTGTGTAACTACCTTTAGCTGTAGTTTGGCCTGCACCTCAAAAGGCAACTCTTCTACTTGAGTTTGTCTCTGTAACAGCCCCAATAAATGCACGTCGTCAACATTTTCTTGCGTCCTCACACCCTGTTTCCTCTCTGCCCCAGTCCCTTTCTACTTCCTGTCTTTATGAATTTGCTGTTTCTACGTATTGATGCCAAAACTCAGCCTCTGAGCACTGGTGCCAAACTGCATCCGAGAGACAGAGTTTTGGGTGAAGCAGAAAAGAAAAGCAAAAGGGGACACAGGGCGTCAATGCCCTCCCAACTGAGAGACCCAACCTGGGGGATTTGGTGAGGAGTTTTATAGCAATGAAAACTGACTTTTCCATGTCCTGTGGCCACTGCTGAGTTTTCCAAATTTGCTGGCCTATTGAGTGCAGCACTTTCACAGCATCATCTTTCAGGATTTGAAATAGCTCAACTGGAATTCCATCACCTCCACTAGCTTTGTTCGTAGTGATGCTTTCTTAAGCCCACTTGACTTCACATTCCAGGATGTCTGGCTCTAGATGAGTGATCACACCATCGTGATTATCTGGGTCATGAAGAACTTTTTTGTACAGTTCTTCTGTGTATTCTTGCCACCTCTTCTTAATATCTTCTGCTTCTGTTAGGTCCATACCATTTCTGTCCTTTATTGAGCCCATCTTTGCATGAAATGTTCCCTTGGTATCTCTAATTTTCATGAAGAGATCTCTAGTCTTTCCCATTCTGTTGTTTTACTCTATTTCTTTGCACTGATCACTGAGGAAGGCTTTCTTATCTCTCCTTGCTATTCTTTGGAATTCTGCATTCAAATGGATATATCTTTCTTTTTCTCCTTTGCTTTTCGCTTCTCTTCTTTTCCCAACTATTTGTAAGGCCTCCTCAGACAGCCACTTTGCTTTTTTGCATTTCTTTTTCTTGGGGATGATTTAAGGGCAAGATTGCTGATAAGGATCAGGGTGTGTGCAGGGCCTGTACTTCTGTTATCTGGCCTCAGATGGTCTCCTGATGAGCTTCTGTGGTTCTAGAAGTTATCAAACTGTGACCTTCTCTCTGGAATGAAGAAGTGAAGTGAAGTTGCTCTTTGTGACCCCATGGACTGTAGCATGCCAGGCTCCTCTGTCCGTGGAATTTTCCAGGCAAGGATACTGGAGTGGGTTGCCATTTCCTTCTCCAGGGGATCTTCCTGACCCAGGGCTTGAACCTGGGTCTCCTGCACTGAAGGCAGACTCTCTACCGTAGAATGAAGAGCCCTTCATCAAATAGTATCTTCCACATGTTGGGGGCCTTAGTTCTGCAGAGGAGCCAAAGACACTGCTGTGCATTACCCTTGAGTCAGAGCCAGGACCCTGCCCCAGGCTGCGCTGCTGTTCCTTGGCTGCTCCTGCCTGGTCTCTCTGTTATAGCCACGCGTTTTGGGAAACAAACTCACTCAGAAGGACAATGCAGGTAATGGAGGGCAGTTTATTACACCGGCGGGCCCAAGGCAGAATCTCCTCTTAGCCAAGGACCCCGACCAGCATCTGTGAAAATCTTTTATACCCCATGTGTACGTGTCCGAACTCACCACTCCAAATTCCTTGAGACTTACATAAACAAAGGAAGGGTAAATACAATCACAATAATCTCATCATTTAGGTGTTATGTGTTCAAACAGTTAAACAATTGGCCAATAATCAATAAGCCCGAGGTTACACTCCGATAGGTACAGAAAAATTTACGGCCTGTCCAGAGACAGGGGTGATTGGTGTATGTTTTCTCTTAGGCGATGAGTAAGCTGGATACGATCTTCAAGGTTCCCCTGTCCGGAGGGGGTCTTATCCTTCTATTGTCGTTTCCACAGGCACTAAGCACAGAGTTCAGAGTCCATTAGAGAGGTGGCCGAGCGTGATCAGCACAAACCGGCCTAAGATGGAGTCCAGGCCCTATGAATTCCTTCTTCATCTCCATCCCCTCTCTTCCTTGATCAGCAACTGTTTGAACAGTTTGTTCCTTTGTAACTCAAGGTAGGTCTTGGAGGCCGAAGCCTATTTCCTACAATCAAGAAACGGGGGGCACAGAAGAGCTGTCCTTCCCAGGCCCCCCAGGCCCTTGCTTGGTTTTAGCGCCTCCTGTAAGTGGGACCGCATAGCGTTTGTCCTTTCGCATCTGTCTAGCCCCAGTCTTGACAGGGCTCAGGCAGAAAATTACTTCTGGAATGTGGATGGTCAGCTTCAAACATGCTAGGTGCCCTTCCTAAATGGAATGTCTTGTCCTTTTGTTCCTATTACCTTAGGCCTTGAGGCCACCATTGACTGTTTTTGAATCTTGCTAACAGAGTTCTAAGATTGCAGAGTTTTTACATTCATCCATTTCTTCAGTTAATCTTTCCAACAAATATCTGTTGACTACCTAGGGGGTGCCAGTTGCTTTTCTAGGGAAGGCTGGTATTTGTGGGGACAAATTGTAAGAATAATGAAATATTTCCTCCTTATAAGTTAAATGTGCTTTTCCAAGTTCACCAAACTGTGGTGCTTTTGAACTGTGGTGTTGGAGAAGACTCTTGAGAGTCCCTTGGACTGCAAGGAGATCCAACCAGTCCATCCTAAAGGAAATCAGTCCTGAATATTCACTGGAAGAACTGATGTTGCAGATGAAACTCCAATACTTTGGCCACTTGATGCGAAGAGCTGACTCATTTGAAAAGACCCTGATGCTGGGAAGGATTGAAGGCAGGAGGAGAAGGGGACGACAGAGGATGAGATGATTGGATGGCATCACTGACTCAATGGACATGAGTTTGAGTAAACTCCGGGAGTTGGTGATGGACAGGGAGGCCTGGCGTGCTGCAGTCCATGGGGTCACAAAAAGTCGGACACGACTGAACTGAACTGAACTGAAGCTCACCAAGTACCCTATCCAACCTGATGCTTGCCCTGGAAGTCCCTGTAATTCCCCACGATCCAACAATGAAGGAAGCCTCTAGGCCCCTTGCACTGAGCGTGGTCTTTATCCATCCTCGTTTTGTCATTTAAACAAGATAGACATAGTCACCCCCTCCAGGACCTTTTGGCTGGTGAGCATGTAAGTCAGCCACCTCCTCTCGCTTGCATCTGGAATATAGCATCACTTGCCAAGACGGCCACAGTGCATAAGTATGACCTCAGCCACCAGAAATCACACAGACAATTTGGGCTCAGCTGAAGCAACAGCTTTTTAAGCATCAGAGCTGTCCAGAGACGGTAGGTAGGGAGCCACCCTGCCATGGAAGCATCGAAGCAAAGGGTGGATGACCACTTTGCAAGACAGTAGTGGAGGAGGCTCAAGCCTTGGGCTGAGAACGCGTGTCCCTTCCAATCATGAGATTCCATAATTCTGTGATTCTAAATTAGATGTCAGTAAGCTACAGAGCCCAGGAAAAACTCAGCCTCTGCCTGTTTTTGTAGAAATTTATTGGAACAGTCACGCCATACGTTTGTGTATCATACACACGTAGTTCACACTCTGATGGCAAAGCTGAGTAGTTATCACAGACACCGTTTGGCTGCAAAGCCTAAAACATCTACTAGCTGGCCATTTATAGGAAAAGCTTGTGACTCTCATTCTAAGAGACTCCTGGGATGAATTCTTTGATAAAGCCTCCAATTATTTCCAATTTACCTGTGTTGTTAATCTATGTGGCAGGGCTACCAGATTGTTTTCCTTAAAGATATGCATGTCTTTGTTCAGGATATTAACAAAAAAGATTTAGATGCTCCCTCTGAGTCAGTCTAACTTCCTTATCAATGCTATCAAATGGATGAGGAGAAAAAAAGGCTCCTGAGATGCTCTAATTGGCTTTTCTTCCATTCCCCTTCAGCGAGAATTGAACTGCAGAGTCAGCCTGAAGCCTGCACCAATAAGCTCGGTAAAGCTGAAAGTTGATACACATTGAGATTCCAGCTGGGTTGTACAGAGCTTTACATGGATAGTTTCAGTCAATCCTCTTAATAACTTCATCTACTGTGTAGAGGTACGTCACAGTTGAGGACATGGAGGCTTAGGGAGACTCCAGAACTTGCCCCGAGTCACATATGGAGCCAGGATGCTGCTTATATTTCAATTCTGAAACCTCTATTTCACATCTACCTATATCAGTCTAGCTGTTGAGATATTTTGAGTGACTGTACAAAGCACAACAAAGTCTAGAGATTAAATAGACTCACAGCCCAGCCCATGCTCTTAATCTCGTATTTAGATCACAGAAGAGTAGTCAAGACAATGGGAATATTTCATCAGAGGACCCAAAGCTCCCAATTCCACATAATTCCACGATGGCAGAACCACCTCCCCTAACTTGCTTGTTTTCATGGTTATTTCAAGCAGAAAGAAAAATGGTGGCAATTTTCACTTCAACTCTGCTTGAAGTCTGTCTGAAGATCCTGCAGCTAAAGAGGGAAAGACTGAATGTCAGATGGCTTTTGTATTACCCCAAAATAAAACAAACATAGAAATATGAACTCCTGCCAGCAGTTAACCCAGAGAGGCCAGATGTCACCCAGTCACTTCTTTCACTCAAATCTTCCTCCAGGAGGAAGTTACATGACAGGAAAGACTCTGGGACTAAGAAACAAGAGCATGAGGGAAGTCCCAGTTTCTGATCCTGCGGTGGACAAGGCTCTCTGTCTTCAGCTGAACGAGAATGCAAGAGGCGCTCTTCATATTAGACTGGTGTCATTAGGAAACCTGAAAACTGATCGGAGGGGGAGTAAGGTTGGTCTTAACTGCTCAATCCAGTGGAGCTTAGCTTCAGTTCAGTTCAGTTTAGTTCAATTCAGTCGCTCAGTCGTGTCCGACTCTGCGACCCCATGGACTGTAGCACGCCAGGCCTCCCTGTCCATCACCAATTCCCGAAGTTTACTCAAACTCATGTCCGTTGAGTCAGTGATGCCATCCAGCCATCTCATCCTCTGTCGTCCCCTCTCCTCCTGCCCCCAGTCCTTCGCAGCATCAGGGTCTTTTCCAATGAGTCAACTCTTTGCATGAGGTGGCCAAAGTATTGGAGTTTCAGCTTCAACATCAGTCCTTCCAATGAATATTCAGGACTGATTTCCTTCAGGATGGACTGGTTGTATCCTTAGCTTGGATCTTAGCTTGGAGAGTAGAAAAAAGGAAGCAGTGATTCCAAGGGCTCACCTTGTCAGCTAGACTCTTAAAAGAGCATTAAGTTTGATCTTGGCTACTCCAAAAACAGCGTGTACAAAGGGTACTTGATGAACAGATGCTCAATATGTGTTTGTTTAAGGGGTGGATGAAATAGGCTTCCTGTAGAACGTCCTGGGGAACTGTACTAAGAATGATACTTGAGGCAGCCTCAGATCTCAGTGGAAATTAATGTTGTGATTGATGAGTGATGATTGCTGTGACTGTGTCATAGGGAAGTGGTAGAAATGAAATCTCTGACACAGTATGACTTTCTTCTTCTTTAAGGCAGTGGAAGTATCACTTTAAATCACAGACTTGTATCCTCCAAACCTAAATATGGACACGGCAAAGAGAAAAAAAAAAAAAGAGCAAAAAAGGAAAAGTTGATAAGGATAAAAAGAATTAGAAAAAAATGTGAGGGACACGTGTTGATAGAGAAAAGAAATGAAATGACCAAAGTTGCCACTTTCTGGTCTGTTTAGTGGGAATCTGCAGAATTTCACATGGGTCTCCTGTTTTTACCCACAAGATGAAAAAAATCAAGAAACCACTGTGTTTTGATTTTTGTGGTCAGGACACAAACAGTCCTGATGGGAAGAATGATCTCTGAGGAGAAGGAGCTGACAAAGCAAGGATCGAAACACCAGGTTAGCCATCAGCTACTCAGAAGAGAAAACACTTCACGCTGTGACCAATTCCTCCTGGATTTTCCAGAACCAGGTTTATTCCAGAGTCGTTAGAAGTCACAGCTCTTTAATCCATTTAGACTATTTGACTGTCAGATTTCAGGCTCCTGATACATCCATAGATTTCTGCTAAAACTAAGAAAGGGGGTGGTTGCTCAAACGCAGCCAAATGTTCATCTCTATTTCAGACCGCAGGTGAAATGCAGAAATAGGGAACACTTGGATCCGCTCCAAGCCCACACAGAACTGAACCTCAGACATTGAGTCACGGTTTGGCGCTGCATGAGCTTGTGTCAGAAAGCACGTGTTCACACCGAGAAAGAAAGCGGACCTGGGACTTCCCTCTTGCCTCTTTTTGGAGGAAGTGAAACCACTCTGCTGCAAAGCAGGTGCTCAACTTTTGTAGAAAACTTGCCTTTTTCTTTTTAGAAACTAAAGTTTAGCTTTTAGGCACAAGCCCTTGAGAGCAGCCTTCTGGAGAGTTTATGGAGTTGCCTGGGCCTTTTAGTACAAACAAAAGTGGAAGAAATCTCTGGTGAGCCGAGTAAAGCAAGAAAGGAATGGGTGAAATGCTCTGGTCAGACTCTTGGAGGTTACCTCCTCCTACCTGACCATTATGAGCAGCAATTCCTGCTGGTGGCATGCAAATTTCAGTTGAGCCGAAATTCCCAAATTTGCACTTCTTCTTTCATTGTTTCTCTGTGAATTGAAAAGAGAACTTCCTTGAGCATAGCAAACACAGTCATAGGCTTTGGATCATCTCAGGTGTATGGACATTTCAGAACTACTTGGTTTCTTTTGGTTTTTAACTGTATATTTTTTGCTTAGTTTTCTGAATACAAAAGTAATGATTACTCATCCTAGTCTTTGGGACTTGGTAGATTCTCAATAAAATTTTGTTAAATGAGTAAAAACATGCTCACTGTTGAGAACTCAAAATATGTAGAAGAGAGGAAAGAAGTAAATAATTCATACAACCTGCCTACTAGATATAACTACTGTCAATGAGTCACTTGGGGTATATTCCTCATTATATATGTATATAGCTAAGATCATGTTGAATGTCATGCCTTTTCCTCTTTACATTATGGCATAAAAATTTCTTATGTTGTTAAAATTGTTTGAAAATATAATTACGATGGCTGGAAAATATTTTGTCATATGAATTCAATGTAATTTCACTCTTTTTGGCTCTTTTAGCTATTTCAATTTTTTTTTTTTTTGCTATAACAAAAATGAAGATGAAGGTGGTCCAAAAGTAAGTGATAAGGTGTTTAGAGATATAGGAGCACCTAAATGTAGAATTATCTATTCTCATCTTACTTGTATTCTCATTGAAAAAGAGTGAGACTCCACCAGGATCCATTACAGCCAAAAGAAAAGATAAGAAATTGTCAGCATGTCTCCAAAACAGGGAGAGCGAGTTTTCTGATTCTGATGAACGAGCCCTGAAATAGTTTGAAGACAAGTATATGGATATTTCAACAGACTTATTGGAAGTACTCAAGGGCATTCGGTTCTAACTTTTCTAATTCTAAATCTATAATCACTCTATTGAGCTATAAATGTATAACCTGGGCAGAGACTCGCTTCTCCGGCCAAGTAGAAGCCGGGTGCGTGTTTGCTCAGCCACTCTTTGTGACCCTGTGGACTGTAGCCCTCCAGGCTCCTCTGCCCATGGGATTTCCCAGGCAAGAATACTGGAGTGGGCTGCCGTTTCCTCCTCCAGGGGATCTTCCTGACCCGGGGATTGAACCCGCGTCTCCTGCGTCTCCTGCCCTCGCAGGCGGAGTCTTTGCCACTGAGCCACCGGGGAAGCCCAGAAACTGGGTCCTGGTTCATAAATTAAACCCTCTTGAGTGTCACTGAATTCCCCAGAGCATGATAACTGAGGCATTAATAGACCCAGAATGTGATATTTCTTGGTTTACAGAACACCATCAAAGGTTTTAAAATTTTATTTTATTAAAGTGTAGTTGATTTACAATGTTGTGTTAATTTCTGCTATACAGCAAATGACTCAGACACACATATACGTATTCTTTTTCATATCTTTTCCATTATGAGTCATCACAGTACACTGACTGTAGTTCCCTGTACTATACAGTACGACTTCGCTGTTATCCGTCCCATATATAGTAGTTTGCATCTGCTAACCCCAGACCCCAGTCCACCTCTCCCTCACCCGCCGTCCCTCTTGCCAACCACAAGTCTGTTCTCTGTCTGTGAGTCTCTTTCTGTTTTCAAAAGTTCATTTGTATTATCTTTAGATTCCACAAATAAGTGAAATCATATGATATTTGTCTCTCTCTGACTTACTTCACTTCCTATGATAATCTCTAGGTCCATCAGGGTTGTTGCAAAATGGCATTATTTCATTTTTTTATGACTAGGAAATGTGGAGAAGGAAATGGCAACCCACTCCAGTGTTCTTGCCTGGAGAATTCCAGGTCGCAAAGAGTCAGACATGACTGAGCAACTGAAACACAGTATTTCATTACATCTAAATCTATATGGGCTTCCCAGGTGGCTCAGTGGTAAAGAATCCACCTGCCAATGCAGGAGATGCAGGAGATGCGAGTTTGATCCCTGGGTTGGGAAGATCTGCTGGAGGAGGAAATGGCAACCCGCTTCACTGTTCTTGCCTGAAATATCTCACAGACAGAGGAGCCTGACAGGCCACAGTCCACGCAGTTGTGAAGAGTCGGACATGACTGAGTGACTAAGAACACACACAAAATCCATATACTCCATCCTTTTGCCTGTTGACGGGCACTTATTGCTCCCATGTCTTGGCTGCTGTAAGTACTGCTGCTATGAACACTGTGTGCATGTATCATTCGAATTAGAATTTTCTCCAGAGGTATGCCTAGGAGTAGGATTGCAGGATCACATGGCAACACAACATCAAGGGTTTTTTTTAGATTTTTTAATGTGGTTAAGCGTTAGTTGCTCAGTCGTGTCTGACTCTTGGCCACCTCATGGACTGTATCCTCTGTCCATGGAATTCTCAAGGCAAGAACACTGGAGTGGGTTGCCATTCCCTTCTCCAAGGGATCTTCCCAACCCAAGGATTGAACCAGGTCTCCTGCCCCGCAGGCAGATTCTTTACTGTCTGAGCCACCATGGTAAAAGTCACAGAATATAAAGCATACTGCTTTACTCATAGTTCCCTGTGCAGTTCAGTGGCACTAAATGCATTTGCGTTGTTGTGCAGTCTCACCATCATTCGTTTCTGGAATGTTTCACCCTCCTAACCTGAAGCTCTGCCCCCACCCACGTGGCATACACCAATGCACTTTCCGACTCTGAATTTGACTATGCCAGGTCCCTAGCATCAGTGAAATCAAGCAGTATTTGTCTTCATCTAATGTATATTGGAACACATTTTTAAGGTTAGCTTAATATATGTCCTACAAACAGACTATATCTTCTCTTTTTCCCTGTACTATTCAGCTGCTTCTCATTAGCGATCCACTTCATACACACACATGTCAATGCCAAACGCCCCGTTCACCCCACCCCATTTTCCCTCTTCGGTGCCCATGCGTTTGTTCTCTATGTCTGTTCTCTAAGCAAACAGGTTCATCTGTATCATTTTTTCTAGATTGCATCAAGGTTTTAATAGCAACTAGTGACGCTCTGCCTGTAAAGCTACGCAACTGGCCTCATTATTTCTGAAAACACCTGTCAGCTGCCTCAGTGACAATCCTGCGGTAATTTAATTCCTTGAGATGGCCTTTCCAGAATGCAGACGGGCGGCCTGTGAATTGAAACATGGCTTTTGCAGTCTCAGTCCTGCGTCTGGTTCACGGTGTAAGGGTGCAGTTGGGAGCCATCAGGGTAACATGAAGGTGCAGTTGGGAGTTTCCATTAACTCCTCTGGATTCCCCAGCTTCCACTCAATGTGCTAGTTGTCCCAAGGAACCAACAGAACTGGGCTCCAGTTAAGCCTGGTTTTAGGTCAGTGGGCCTGAGAAGACTGCTTTAAATGTTGAGGTTTAATAGACAGTGTTAGTACAGAAACGCAAATTCATGAAGTTATCTTCTCTTTATGACACAACAAATGAATTGCTGCTTTAAAAAACTGAGTGGTGAAGACCACATTCATTTTTACACATCTGTCTAAGTTACATGCACTTAACCATGGAATGAAAAAATTACAGTTATAAGAGCAGGCACCAAGTTATTGCCAACTATACACAGTGATATTGAAGTCTCAGGAGAGAGTCATTAGGGGAAAGCAGAACCATCAAAAGAGTGAACAAAAAATGAAACCAAAGCTTTCTTTCAAAGTTGAAACGCTCTCCTGGGGGTAACGGCAAAGTGTGTGTGTGTATTTTTCTGGGTGCCCACTGCCAGAGTAACCAGCTGGGCGCTGGGGGAGGTCGAGGGGGCAGTTAGTCTAGCTGACTGTTAAGGATACAGGGCTGGGTTTGCTATCTAGCGCCATACAATTTTTTCTAAGTCCTGATGGACCTTAGTGTTTGAATCAACTCTCATTTCCCCATTTCGAGGTTAGACTAGCCCAAAGAGGAACTGGTGGCTTTAGGAGAACTGCTGAACTTTTCGTTTCAGCAACGGCTTTCTTTCCCATCAGTTCAGTCTGCCCCAAGCTCGCTGGCCACAGCTTAGGACCGGTGGGTCAGGCCGGGGCTGTCTGAGCCATGAACAGCTTCAGAGGTGCCTTTCTAATCTGGGCGGCGGCAACATGGGCTGAAATGGACACATCTTGGGGGGCGACCGATGAGGCTGGGTTTCAAAATTGCAAGAATGCCTTAAAATTACCTGTGCTGTCCGTCCTACCTGGAGGCGGCTGGGATAACCTGCGGAATGTGGACATGGGACGGGTGATGGAGCTGACTTACACTCGCTGCAGGACCACGGAGGATGGACAGTACATCATCCCGGATGAGACCTTCACCATCCCCCAGAAGCAGAGCAGCCTGGAGATGAACTCCAAAATCCTGGAGTCCTGGGTGAATTACCAGAGCAGCACCTCCAACTCCATCAACATGGAGCTCTCTCTGTTTTCCAAAGTCAACGGCAAGTTCTCCCCTGAGTTCCAGAGGGTAAAGACACTTCAGGTGCAGGACCAAGCTGTAACTACCCAGGTTCAGGTAAGAAACCTGGTCTACACGGTCAAAATCAACCCAGATGCAGAGCTAAGCTTGGGGTTTAAGAAGGAGCTCATGGACATCTCGGAGCGTCTGGAGAACAACCAGACCCGGATGGCCACCTACTTGGCAGAACTCCTGGTCCTCAACTACGGCACCCATGTCGTCAGCAGCGTGGACGCAGGGGCCGCTCTCATTCAGGAGGACCACATCCGGTCGTCCTTCCTGCAGGACAGCCAGAGCAGCCGCAGCGCCGTGACCACGTCCGCTGGAATCACCTTCCTGAACATCGTGAACTTCAAATTTGAGGAGAACTACACCTCGCAGAATGCCTTCACCAAGAGCTACCTTTCCAACCGAACTAACTCCAGAGTCCAGAGCATCGGAGGACTTCCGTTTTACCCAGGCATCACCCTCCATGCCTGGCAGCAGGGCATCACCAACCACCTGGTGGCCATGGACCGAGCTGGCCTGCCCCTGTATTTCTTCATCAACACCGAACGACTGCCTGAGCTGCCGGGGCCCTTGGTGAGAAAGCTGTCGAAGACGGTGGAAGCGGCCGTGCGCAGGTATTATGCTGTCAACACCTACCCCGGCTGCACGGATCTCAACTCGCCCAACTTCAACTTCCAAGCCAACACCGACGATGGCTCTTGTGAGGGGAAAATGACCAATTTCTCCTTCGGGGGAGTCTACCAGGAATGCACCCAGTTCTCAGGGAATGAGATTGTCCAGCTCTGCCAGAACCTGGAGCAGAAGAACCCACTGACTGGCAGCGTGTCCTGCCCCTCTGGTTACTCCCCAGTCCAGCTGCTCGCCCAGACCCACGAGGAGGGTTACAACCACTTGGAGTGTTCGCGCAAGTGTACCCTCTTCATCTTCTGCAAGACGGTGTGTGAAGACGTGTTCCGAGTAGCCAGGGCTGAATTCAGGGCTTTTTGGTGCGCAGCCAGAGGCCAAGTATCCGAAAACTCGGGCCTCCTTTTCGGCGGGCTCTTCAGTGGTAAGAGCATAAACCCTTTGACCAATGCCCAGTCGTGCCCAGCCGGTTATTTTCAACTGAGACTTTTTGAAAACCTCAAGGTATGTGCATCTCAGGACTATGAGTTGGGATATAGATTTTCCGTCCCCTTTGGTGGGTTCTTCAGCTGTGCGGTGGGGAACCCCTTGGTGGATTCTGCCGCATCCCAAGACCTGGGGGCACCGTCTCTAAGAAAGTGTCCGGGGGGCTTCAGCCAACACCTAGCCCTCATCAGTGATGGGTGCCAAGTTTCCTACTGCGTCAAAGCCGGGCTTTTCACAGGAGGGTCTCTGCCCCCTGTCAGGCTTCCTCCTTACACCCAACCACCCCTCATGAGTCAGGCTGCCACCAACACTGTCCTGGTGACTAACCCCGAGACGGCCAGCTCCTGGATTAAAGATCCCCAGACCCACCAGTGGAGGCTGGGGGAGCCCCTGGAGCTTCGCAGGGCCATGAAAGTCGTCCATGGAGACAGCGGGGGTCTGTCTGGAGGAGCAGCTGCTGGGCTCACCCTGGGGGTGACCGTCGCCCTGGCAGGGGTCATCGCCCTGGCCATCTGTGGTGCCCGGAAGTCCAGGAAAAAGGGATATCAGGTGCTTCAGGATGAGAAGCAGAGTTTAGCTGCAGGCACTGCCGTGAATGGAGATGCCCTTGACCAAGAGCAGGCGCAGAGTCCTGCCTAGACTCTCCCAGGATGCCGTTTCTCCCCTTCCCATTCAGGCCTTCAAACTTGTCTTTCATTTCTTTTTCTCTCCACTTCTGCCCTCCTAAGTATTGCTGTGTCAAATGCAACAGCAGTCCTTGTGGAACTGGGACTTTCTAGGTCTCTGGGCCAGGAAATAAACAGAGCTACATGGACAAAGTTGGGAGAGAGATTGGAGGGCAGTTGTGACTTTTTAAGCAAAAGTCATCCTGGAGCCTAAAACTTGAGGGGGTTGTCTCTTCTCGATGTGTGTCATTATCTTCACCTGAAAGCGTATGTGTAAGAACGGCAAGGGAGAATTTTCATATTTGGATGTGAAGATGCATTTAATCTGAGGTCAGCTGTGGTTTTCAATTCATGAGCTCTAAGGGTGCCTTTAAATATTATCCTCCCACTATTTTGTGTTTTTTGAAAGCTGTCAGGATTTCATGCTCCTGGAGGCAGACAGAGCCCCCGGAAGACACAGGAGGTCCTGCTTGGCTATCTCATTTTATTTCTGAGGATACTGGTGACTGTGTCATCTCCTCTGGACCACCTCAGCATCCTCTGAACCAGGAGATGGTGCCTAGAGCAAGCCAACTCTTTTCAAGCTCCCCACAGTTAAGACTTAGTGAGACCAGGCCATGCTTGGACTTCAGACTAGGGTCATAAAGTCCTCAGAAAATATTTTAACATTTAAACCTCTCTTAGGAAGGTCAAGGGAGAAAGGATGGTTTGGAGACCAACAGTGAGTAAAGAAAGGGTGACAGCTAGGAAAGATTCTGGTGCTCTTGGGGAACTGGAATTCTTACCCACAACCAGCCGCCTGGTTTCACCCTCTCACCTTCTCATAAGTGGGGCAAAGAAAACAGCTGCAGGTTTGGCTAGATCAGGCCTGACCCCCTCATGTTCCGTTACCCAGGGCCCGTCCCTCTCTCTTCCACAGATGACCACCCTCCCCGCCTTTCTATTCTCCCATCACAAGCACACACACCCCTCAATGCGCACATACACACACCCCACATTCCAAAATTTTTCTGGGGGTGGAAGACAAGAAAGATGCAAGAAATCAAAGTAAACCCACATCTAATTATTGCTTCATCCCCAAAATCTGAACAAGATAGAAAAAACCCAATTATGTATCCTGTTCTTTTCTTTTCTCCAGCAGAAAGGAGGTTGATATGATCAAATCAATGTTCTTAAATGAAATGAAAAAAGACACCCAACGTCATTTGTGGCACATTTATTTCAGTCCCACGCTGACTCCCCTGGGACACCTCGCAGGATGCATGATTGTCACCTGGCATTTGATGCTTTGCCTAATTTTAGTAATGGTCTCACCTAATTGTATAGGGTGACTCGGTTAATATTCTGCACCATTTTTTGAAAGCTATGTATTTCCTCACCAAATCGAATGTCACGGGCGAGTCATCTTCTGTGAAGGATCATTTGTCCTGTCCCCATTTAACACCCCCAGTCACGAGTTTGGCTTCTACCAGGTCCTTCTTCTGGGAGCTTGAACTGGCCCAGGTTGTGGGAAGACAAGAGGGAGGTCACACAGTCACTCCCACTGCGATGCAGAGAAGTGACTCACAGAACTGGAGCTGTGCTCTCAGCCACAGACTTCTGCAACCTCTGTACTTAACCCCTGCTTCTTAAGCATTAAAATGCCTTCCGTCACCTTTGGGGGTTTTGTGGGTATGTTTCAGCCAAGCTAACCACTTTCCTGCCGATACTGACTTCCCTGTGAGTGCTTTGAAGATTACTGAGTCGGATAAACAAAGTATACCTTTAACCTCTGAGACTTTTACTGTACTAACAGCCCACTGAAATGAAAAGCTCTTCACCAACTCATACTTCTAACAACGTTGCATGTAAATATATATTAAAATGTGTACTTAAGGAATGTGTACTCTGTTCACCCAGAGGAAATCAGAATGAGGCAGCCTGAGGTTTACATTCATCACGTTACTTTGCAAAATCCGAGCCCTGTTGGGGGTTTCATAGGTTCTACTGTCTGAGTCCGGCTTTCTTGACAGGCTACCTCAGGCTGGAGTCTGTGGAAACACTGACACAGGCTTCCAAGAAAACCACACTCCGTGGACTGTCAGAAACAAGGACACATTTGGGTGACAAAAAGCCCCTTTGCAGCTGCATTTTATCTTTGTGTTCTCATTCGAATCAGGATTTGAAAAACTGGAGGAGGAAATGGCAACCCACTCCAGTATTCCTGCCTGTGACATCTCCTCTGTGCACAGAGGAGCTTGGTAGGTCGAAGAGCTGGACACCACTTAGCAATTGAGTACGTCTGGAAAACAACAGCCTGTGAGCTATTGAAACATACCTGATATTGTAAGTCAAGTGAGGGGAACTTGAAGAAGCAAACACTCATGGTTTGTAAGATGGTCTTTCCCCTACTGTTTCACTTACTTATTTCCCCTGCCAGGTTGTCTGTTTCTTTAGAGGAACAAGAAGTCAAACTAGGTTATTTGGTCAAATGTGTGGGTAAAGAAGATGTAAAAAAGAGTAGAAAAGGGGACTCTCCCGCTCAGTGGAAGGCCTTGTGGTTGCTCACGGGCTTGGAGCGGTGCCCCAAGTCCTCACCGTCCGCGCTCGGGGGCAGAAAGCAGCCTGACGACGGTTTGCGGGCGTTGTTTGCCGTTTACTGTTCCGCACGTAAACCTCATGAGCACCAGGTGGCGATGTCCACTCACAGAGCAACACCAAGGACTTCAAAACACGTCAGTTACAGTGATTTACAACAGGACAGTCATCTGCTCTCCCCCAGAACCACCCCCACCCCCCGCCCCACCATCAGTGCCAGGGACCACGGACCAGGAAAAGAGGACAGGGGCCCTTCCTTGTACCACACAGGACCTCCCCCCGACCCTCTCGTGCCCACAACACCAGGACAAGCACTTTGGGCCAGGCATGAAACCACAAAGTTCAGGCTTTCCCAAAGGGGCCTGAAAACACAAAGGCAACGACGCACACACACATTCACCTTTCAAGCGATGAGCACATCACGGGGTTTGTCCCCAGTCCCGCGTGTCCTCCCCGGAGACTCAGGAGGGGAGAGACGAGGCTGCTGGTGCTAAGACGATGAGAGGAAAGGCATGGGGTTCCCTGCACGGGGCAGGGAACACAGCAGGGCTTCCGGTGGGGGATGTCGCCCAACCTAGGACTAGGGCTGTACCTTTCCAGGTTAGCATGAGAGGGAGGGCAGAGAAATGCCCCCCACACCCCTTGCCTGGCACAGTGTTAGAAGGGACATGAACGGTTCCTTCTGCCCAGAAAGTCCCACTAGAAGAGCATCAGATGAGGTAGCCCCAACAGAGCATCTTGGGAAGAGACATAGGCCATCAGTAATATCAGCATCCTGAGAGGGGGAGGCTGGAAGGTGTGAAGACGTCTCTCAAAGGGGCACCACCTGCCTGCCTTTTCCCTGCAGCCTCTTCTTTCTGCCCTGGGCCCAGGGCCTTCTCCACTCGCACCCTCTTCTGCCCCACTCAGGGAACTCAGCCTCTCCCCACAGCCTCTGCCAGTTATCAGTCTCCCTTCTTTCCCCACCTGCAGCCACAGCGCTCTATCTGCCGACTCTTGGTCTGTTTCTGCGCACCCTGTGAGTGAGGAGCCGGGACGACGCTGGACAAGGATGCCGAAGATGGGGGAGTGGCCGGGCTTATGATGAGGCCCATCTCTGGCACAGGGTGGTCCGGTAATGGACATGGACTGACATCAAACGCCAAGGGAGGGCTCTCCCGTTGAGTTCGGATGTTTCCTTCCTGGCTGCGGCAGGAAACTGCCCCGTGCTGTGGTGGGCTGGGGGCCGATCTCCTGGTCTGCTGGTGAGATAAATGACTGATGGGCGAGGCTGGAGGGCCTCCTGCCACAGCGCCCTTCGCTGGAGCTAACTAATATCCCTAGACCAGCTTGGCGACTAACACTTTCACTTCTTCCACCACGTGGAAGAGGAGGACAAGCCCAGCACCAGTGCACCCCAGGAGCTGGCTGACACCCAAGCGAACCCACTGGCAGCCCCGTCAGAAGGCCTGCAGGTCTGAGAGCAGGACGCGCAGAGCTGACTCTTGGAAAAGCTTGGCTGCTGCTTCTAACTTCAGTACCGCGTCTGAAGGCTTTTCCATTGCCATTTTTCTAGCATCGAAAACCTCCCAAATACTATGAAATATATGTGCATATATATATATACATATATATATATGTCAGACCCCCAGACACGAGGTATATAAATTCAAATCAGGATCCAGAGCAACTTCCCCCAAACACGGAGTTCAGAGAACCCACTTTCAAAGGGGGCAGAATTGGGGTCCCCTTCTTCACCCCCGTTCTCTCTTCCCTGACCCCCAACTGTCTCCTTCATGGGAGCCGAAGGGAATGTGGGGGAGGGGACAGGCAGGGTCTCAGGCCACAACCCAGACACAGGTTGGACTGGACCCCAAGGTGGTCCCAACCCTCCTGGGAAAGGACTGGATGCTCCCTCATGCACTGGGCCAGCCTGTCATTGAAGAGGGAGATGGGGGTCCCCGAGCCCCCTCCAGGCTCATTAGACAACATGCATGGAGACCCGCTGAGGTCCTCGTGGACTGGCTAAGATTCGGTCTGTATATCTGAAAGAGATATACAAAGGGGCCCGTCCACCCCGCACCCTACACACCCCCCAAGCACAGTTCTGTCTCTGTCTGGGTTCATGTTGACTACGGGACGGACGTCAGATGGTGAGGCACATTGACGGACCGCCGCCTGGCTGTTTAATTCCCATCAGAACTGGGGTCCGACATCTTGCAGAACCAGAGTGTGAGATCATGATGGGACCCTCTGCCAACCTGGCCCAACGCCATGCACACATGCGCACGCACGCGCACACACACACACATGTCCACAGATGGTGCAGAGCCCAGCCTGGGCTCCACTCACAGTGACTGGATGAATCACATGGAATCTTTGAGCTGGTCTGGGATGAGTTGGAAGAGTTGGGCTCCTCTCCCTGAGGACTAATTCAGATGCTAAGTGGGACGCAGGCTCTGGTCTGATCAGAGAGGGGCGGGAGACATCGTGCCCCAGAGAGGAATCCCAGAGTCCCTCCGTCTGCATAAGAGAATCAGATACCTCTTTGGACAGGTCAGAGGGGTGGGCAGGAGGCGGGAGCAGCCAGGACCGTGATGGGAGCTGAGATGCTCCCAGAAGCCCTCGCTGCTCTGACCCTCTTGGCAAGAAGCACTTTCTCGCTGTACATAGAGGCATCGATTGCCGATGTCGCAGCAGTTTAGCGGTTCACCCCTTTGACCCTCAGTCTTGCACAGTGAGAGCTCCTCACCTCCAGGGGAGGAGAGAAAAGTAGAAACTCTGCTCTCAAAGCAGAGTGGAAGCAGCAAGAAGCCAGCCAAGGCGGGCACCTCGGGCTTCACAAGGCCAGGGTAAGGGGTGCCCATACCCCAAGTGTGCTGACCGTGACCCCTGCTGGGGGTGTGTGAGGGGAGGAGTCCCTGCCTACCCAGCACCAAAACTCCACGGGAACAGACGGAGGGCGGCCCTCACCCCATCCCATGGCCTCTGCGTGTTGGATGAGGTTTGTGAACGACACACCCTTACTCACTCTGGCTCCCCGCTGTGGCTGGAAGGATGGGAGATGGAGAGGGCACAAGGGGGTCGGGAGGCTCAGCAACAACTTCCACCCTGACTCCCCTACTTCCTTCCCTGTGGTCCCCACACCCCTGCCACCCCAAAGCCCCGTCCCCCCAGCTCAGTCCTTCTCCTGGGCAGTGCTGTCCTCGGAAATGCCCTGGGCGGCCAGCTCAGCCAGCACGTTATCCAGGTAGTTGGCGTCTGGGTAGCCATGGCCAGTGAGATTAGAGCCAAACTCTGTCTTGTGATGGACCTCGTTCCAGATGACAGTGTCTGACTCGCCCGTGGTGCTGGATGTACCGATGGCGAAGATGAGGCGGCGGTCCCAGGCCACAAGCAGCAGCTTCAGGACCTGAGAGAAAACGGGGCAGATCAGAGCCAGACATACAGTGCTGGTCAAAGACCATCCACGGGGAGGACGCTCTCCCCGCCCTGGGGTCCCAGCCCTCCCCGCATGACAGTGCTCCAAGCAGCACAGGGAATGGACAGGAATTGGAAAGTGGAGTCAGGGACCTGGCAGGTTCAGTCTTGACTCTGTCACGGATGAACCGTATGACCTTGGACAAGTTACATGACCTCTCTGAGCTTTCAATGGTACCACTTACCTCCAAAGGTTGAGTGTCTTAGGGGGCCCTACACTCTGAGTAGTTTCACAGTAGCACCTGATGTATCCATTCAACTAACGTTAGGGCCAAGCATCATGTATGCTAAGTCACTTCAGTCGTGTCCAACTCTTTGTGACCCCATGGACCGTAGGCCACCAGACTCCTCTGTCCACGGGATTCTCCAAGCAAGAATACTGGAGTGGGTTGTCATTTCCTGCTCCAGGGGATCTTCCTGATCCAGGGATTGAACTAGCATCTCTTACATCTTCCGCAATGGCAGGTGGGTTCTTTACCATTAGCATCACCTGGGAAAGCAGCATCACAGCTGCATTTTAAAAGCTGAGATCTAGGAATTCAAGGCTCTTATGGAGAATCTGAGATCTTCTCTCAGCGCCGGAGTGTGGCATTAACTGATGCACAGCTAAAGTTGTGCAATGCTTCTCCAGGGACATGGTAGAAGTGTTTTGACTTCTTCCAGGCTATTTCATAGTTATTTTTTCATCTGATCCTCACAACCACCCTTGGCTGTGAGGCTCAGATGGAAAAACCTAGCACCAGGTCTGGCAGGTGCTATCATTACCTCTGAGTTATGGGTGAGGCTCAGAGAGGTGCGAGGACTTGCAGAATGTTTTAAATCAGCTACACTGAGAAACAGTCTTGGCTGAGGAAGACAAATGCCTGACACCCTGACCAGTGTGAAGAAGGCACCTGATAAAAATGCACTGGATTCAAAACCGAACGACTGTACTCACGGTGAGAGCTGGAGGTGAGGAATCTTAATAGTGATCAGACTGGCAGGGGCTTCCTAGTGGCTTCGTGGTAAAGAACCTGCCTGCCGGTGCAGGTGATGTGGGTCCAATCCCCGATCCGGGAAGACCTCACATGCCTCGGAGCTCGTGAGCCACGATCATTAGAAGCCACAACTACTAGCCCTTGTTCCCCAACGACTGAAGCTCCTGCACCCCAGAGCCCGTGCTCTGCAATAGAGAAGCCACCGCAGCTAGAGAAAAGTCTGTGCGGAGCCAGCATGAAGACCCAGCACAGTCAAAGAAAAAGAAAGACTGGCAGATGCTGAAACTAAGAGCCACCGTTTTCTGAGTGTTTACTTACTAAGTGCCAGGCTCTGGTTCATATAATGGTCCTAACAGTTGGCTACGACAGGATGCTCATTATCCCTTCTCTGCGGAAGAGGAAATAGGTTCGGAAGATAACAGATGTGTCTGGGTCATGCAGCTCAAAAGTGCCAGAGTGGGGCCCTGACTTCAGGACTGCCTGCCTTTACATTCTGGTCTCAAGCATGACTCTGCTGACCCGCAGGTGGGCGTCAGGATAGATTTCGTGGAGGGGATGCTTGTGAGTTGAGTCTCAGAGACGGGGTAGGATTTGAGGTGTATTGATAGAGAAGAATGTACAGGCAAAGGAAAGACACATCATCCAAGGCATAGCTCACTGCTGCCACTGCACTGGGCATTTCACAAATGCTTATTGTGATTGTTGCTTAGTTGTTACATTGCATCCGACTCTTTGATGACCCCATGGACTGCAGCCTGCCTGGCTCCTCTGTCCATGGAATTTCCCAAGCAAGAACACTGGAGTAGATTGCCATTTCCTTTTCCAGGGAATCGTCCCAACCCAGGGATCAAACCCATGTCTCCTGCCTTGGCCGGTGGATTTTTTACCACTGAGCCACCAAGGAAGCCCCCCATAAATACTGTATGTGCTAGCTGCTCAGCTGTATTTGACTCAGTGACTCCTTGGACTGTAGCCTGCCAAGCTCCTCTGTCCATGGGATTCTCCAGGCAAGAATACCAGACTGGGTTGCCATTTCCTCCTCCAGAGGATCTTCCCAACCCAGGGATTGAACCCGAGTCTCCCGCATTGCAGGCAGATTCTTCACAAATGTGAAGAAACTCTTCACAAAAAAGAATTCTTCTTTTAATTCTTACAACATCCTGGCCACAGAGCTAGAAATGATCATACTCTTTCAAAGATTAGGAGACCGAGACTTAAATCAACTTCATGTCCATTTCCCACATATGGTAAATGGCAGGAATAGGATTTGAAGCCGGGCTGGTCTGGCTTCAGAGCTTATGCTCTATCACCTTGCTCCTCAAAGGAACCCAGGGTGAGGGTCTGGGAACAGCAGACATAGGGGGATAAGGGTGAGAAATTGGTGGGAAGGGACAATTCAGATCCAAACTGTGGTAGGTCTTGTCTACTGAACTGAGAAATCTGTCCTTGTAAAGAAGGAAGGGAAAACCATCCTAACAGTTTTGAGTTGTTTTCTCTCACTTTATTTCTGTTAAACATAGGAGACTGACATGAGAAACTGTGTTTCAGGATCACTATTCTGGTGTCAGATAACTAGTTTGGAGGATTAGGAAAAGATTCACGTGGTTCAGAGGGCAGTGCAGGGAGGGATGTATGGCTCAGGGCCAGAGTCTACGATGCTCATGCGTCCAGTCTGGTTCCAGGGATACAGAACCTAGTAAGTCCTCTAGATACGAGCGAGTTCTGTTCTGACAACGCATCCGTAAGTCCAACCCCACTAACACAAACAGCTATACAGTAAAGTACCATAATAGTAGTTTGTAATACTTTTCACACAAATAATACATAAAAAAACAAACAAAAAATAAGGAAAACGTTTTTAAGCTTACAGTACTGTACCTTGGATGTGAGAGTTGGAGTATAAAGAAAGCTGAGCATCAAAGAATTGATGCTTTTGAACCGTGGTGTTGGAGAAGACTCTCGAGAGTCCCTCGGACTGCAAGGAGATCCAACCAGTCCATCCTAAAGATCAGTCCTGGGTGTTCATTGGAAGGACTGATGCTGAAGCTGAAACTCCAATACATTGGCCACCTGATGCGAAGAGCTGACTCGTTTGAAAAGACCCTGATGCTGGGAAGGATTGAAGGCAGGAGGAGAAGGGGACGACAGAGGATGAGATGGCTGGATGGCATCACCGACTCAATGGGTATGAGTTTGGGTAAGCTCTGGGAGTTGGTGATGGACAGGGAGGCCTGGCGTGCTGCGGTTCATGGGGTTGCAAAGAATCGGACACGACTGAGCGACTGAACTGAACTGAACTGAACAGCACCTTGAAAAGCATAGTACGACAGGTGGCACACGGGGGCTGGCACTGGGTGGACGGGCAAGAGGCATTACTGATTAGAGGAGGGAGAGGACGTGGGAGACGGTGCAGCTGAGGGACCGTCAGCAACAGGAGACGGGGGCGCGCTGCAGTGCCATGCACGCCGGATGCTGATGGAACGCGCGCTCGAATCTTCCAAAGTTCACAACTTTAAGGTTCGAACGTAGGGGACTTACTGTATGTTATTAACATGAAGAAGGAGACCTGACGGAAAAATAGCTCTTGGCAAGAGGATTCTTGTTTTAACCACTGGACTTGATGGTGGGGTTGTTTAGCCAGCATTTGGGGCTGCAGGCCTCGGGGGTAGAGACTTGGTGGCTCTGGGCAAACGGGCACCAGGACTGGCCCTGACTCAGAATCTGGGGACACTGCACTGGGCACCTCTTCAGGATGATGTGGTTGATTCTCTTCTTGTCCCAGACTCTCTGCTTCTCCCCCCTGAGAGACTCTAGGCACACTCTTTGCCGAGGAGCCTCCTGGTAAGCTGGACACCAGCTCCTGGTCTGGCTTGCTCATGACTTGCGGGAGCCTATGAAAGGTATGGGGCTTCCCTGGTGGTGCAGATGGTAAAGAATCTGCTTCCCAATGCAGGAGACGTAGGTTCAATCCCTGGGTCGGGAAGATCCCCTGGAAGAGGAAATGGCAACCCACTCCAGTATTCTTGTCTGGAAAATCCCATGGACAGAGGAGGCTGGCGGGCTACAGTCCATGGGGTCACAAAAGAGTCGGACACAACTGAGCAACTAAACAACATGAGCAGAGGTAACAAGCTTCAGGGGGAAGCTTTGATGGGATTGCACACTCCCCTTGGATTCTCCCTCAGTCCTCTGCCCCATTCCATGGGGAGCGGATGGACCAGGGAAGCAAAACTCTTTCTCCTTGAATTTTAGAACCGGATCAGTGAAAGCTAACCCACAGCAGCACCTGGGCCACAGTCAGTAACACCAAACTGTGTGAGAAATGAGCGCTGGCTGGAGGAAGCCACCGAGGGTTAGAGGCTGTTTGTTACACGCCACGACCTAGAGACAGCTAACAAAGATGCACCTCTTGGCCAATAAGTCAACAGTTCTTTTCGCTTTTGAGATCAGGAAAGGTTTTTAAAAACCCAGTGATTTTTCTGGCCTTATCCACAGAAAAAATGAACATGAAATTTTAATTCTAAATTTAGAGTTCATGGAACCACTGAAGCCTCCCCAGGAATCACTAGGAATCCAGAAACCCAGCGATTTTTCCCTCTGCTGTTTTGGGGAAAGTCAAAGTGTTCATTGACTGAGTCCCTAGTAGCTCATTGGTAACGAATCTGCCTGTCAATGCCAGCAACTTGAGTTGAATCCCTGGGTCGAGAAGATCCCCTGGAGAAGGAAATGGCAACCCACTGCAGTGTTCTTGCCTGGAAAATCCCATGGACAGGGAAGGTTAGTGGGCTACGGTCTATGGGTTCACAAAGAGTCAGCCATGACTTAACAACTAAATAACAACAAAAATCTTCATTACAGAAAAAAAGTAAAATCCCACAAATTAAGATCCTGGCCCCAGAGCAGCACTTCCCAAGCGTTCAGATGCTGTCAGGGCACCTGAGATCTGGTTAAAATGAAGCAGTTCTAAGGTCCTGGATTTACATCGCGCTCCCAGGTGTTGCTACTGGTACTCTTCCCAGGACCTGCCGTTAAGCAGCAAAGCTCTAGAGTACGAACCTAAAATAGATGAATCATTGCCCATAAAATCTAGGAGAGAAAACAGCCAAAAGTCCAGTCCCAGCACCCTAAAGAAGTAAAACTGTTATCATATCTCCACACCTCTAGCTGACTGCACTACGACTTGGGACTTTTTTTTTTGGACCCAGACCATTTGTAAAGTCTTTATTGAATCTGTTACAATATTGCTTCTGTTTTCATTTTGGTGATTTCGTTGCAAGGCATCGGGGATCTTAGTTCCCCGACCAGGAATCGAACCAGCACCCTTGCATTGGAAGGCGGAGTTTTGACGCTGGACCATCAGGAAATCTCTCTACGGTGACTTTATTACACGGGCATCTAGAGCTCAGAGAGCCGGTTCCGCTCAGCACCACTGGGAGCAGAGCTGGGGCCGGGACGCTGACCCCTGCGCTCACCTTTCTCCCTTTCTCGCTGTCTGGGAGGTAACAGTGTCGAGGGAAGCCACGGGCGCTGAAGCTTTTCCCAGGATTTGGGTGTTCTGGCCCCTGAAAGCAGCAGAAAGAGAGCAAAGAGCATTTTTAAAAGTCTTTCAGGTAAGGGCTGTGATTGATCCAAATATTATCATCCAAATAATAATAGCCATCAAGTCTAGACAGAGAACAGACCCAAAGAACGATGGGGCGGTGATTCACCACATACTGGGGTCCTTGGACCCGGGTCAGGACTCAGAGCTGGGGGCCTCCCCGCTGTGTGAGCAGGAGCTGCTGTCTCTGGGGCTGTCGGTGTCCCATCCCTGAAGGAGGGAAGACTTGCGATGCTCCCCTTGTGGGACCTGATGACTGTTAGGTGAGCCGGGCGCACTCTCAGAACCCAGGGGCTGTTTATATCATCTTCGTCAGCATCTCTTCCGGCTCTTTTGTTTCACAAAAGAGGAGAACTGCAGCCCCAGGGGTTAAATGACTTCCACAATGTTGCCAAAACCTTGGCCCAGGTTTCCTGGAGCGTACTCTGGATTGTTTCACCGCTGAACTACTCAGGATGACCCAAGTGCTTCTGACCTCTGAGCCAAGAGCCAAGAGATCAGAATGATCCGAATGACTCTCGGGGATTTTCTCCTTGGTCCTCACGGTTTCGGTTTGTTTTCTTATTGAACAATATACCTTGGCATGTGCATGACTAATAATCTCCTAAGATTTCAACTGTCACCACCCAACACCCCCGTGAAGCAAGCCGTCTCAGGCCGCCAGGTGAGAAAGAAACTGAAGCCAAGTTTAGGCCAAAGCCAGTCTCCCTAACCAGGGTTCAGGACGGTCTACAGGCCCATGAGACGCTTGTGAAAAATGAGGGCGTCCCTCCCAGTATCAACACACATATCCCCCTACGAACACGCGCTTGTTTATCATTTCTGAGCGCCCGGCCCCCTTCAGAGGGGTGAAACCCTGCTTTAAAGTCCCTTCTAGACGAAGCCGCTATAATATCGATGATTCCACACCGCTCCTGGCACAAGCTGTCACACGGTAGATCAGTAACTATCTCCCGGCTAAACAAATGAATGAGTCGTAACCAAACTGCAAGAAAACACAGATTTCCCATTTTCTCTTACTATACATGACAGTTCCAAAATGATTCAAAAACTATGTGATTAAAACAAAGATGAGTAGCATGGTTCAGACTGTCTATGATTTTGCAAACTGGGCAGCATGAGTCCAGTGAGGCCTCAGGGAAGGAGAGACTACAGGCATCAAAAAGAGGCTGCAGTGTCTTCTGGGAGACGCGGGACCGGAAGCTTCTGAACTTTCCGTTCACCTAAAAGCACACTGACCACATTCCCACGGCCACGGCTGTTTCTAAGCCAGGCTGGACGACCGGCGGCCAGTTCTGACCGCGGCTCTGCCCCTCTCCTGCCCAGGACTTGTCTGTCATGTGGCCAGTGCAGACGCCTGCCCAGCACCAGCTCAGCTCAGCAGTCACGACTCGCCCCGGGCCCTCTCACAGTTTCTCCCCCGGAGAATCATCTCCTGCAGGGAAGGCAGAGCTTACAGGTCCTCACTTCTCGTGACAGCCCAAGGCCTGCGTGGTCCTTGGAGTCTCCAGGGATGGACGTGGCACGGAGGATACAGCCGCTGACTCTCGGCGGAGGTCTATGGACTGGCCATCAGGACAGTGCCCAGATGCGTGCTCTTTGACACAAGCTTGGGTTTTCCTGGGGGAACCGTGGCGCCTACAGAGGCAGCAGGTGGGCACCTCTGGACCCTCATGCGGGCTCTCCGCCCTCTGTCCCTGAAGCCCGGGAAAAATGCCGCATCCCCCCAAGTGCTTTCCTCACCCCGAACTTTGCCCCCTGCAGTCTGTCCTGCTTCCCACCAAGGCCGTGGGCTGTTTCTCGGGATTCCCATATTTCCATTCATTTCCCCATCAGCCCCCTTGGCAGCCCTAGAGTCACCCCTGAAGTCTCATTTGTCCTCACATCCAACCGCATCTCCCTGGTCCAGGTCCCTCCAACCTCATCTCCCTGGTCCAGGTCCCTCCTGGGGTCACTACTGGAAGCAGTGGTCCCCTTACTGGGCGGTGAGGTCATTTTGACTCTTTGGCCAGACTGGCTCTGCT
The DNA here is from genome assembly GCF_054371585.1 of Giraffa tippelskirchi. Classification (NCBI taxonomy): domain Eukaryota; kingdom Metazoa; phylum Chordata; class Mammalia; order Artiodactyla; family Giraffidae; genus Giraffa; species Giraffa tippelskirchi. The sequence goes on along the minus strand of NC_137285.1, from coordinate 149,461,505 downwards.
AAAGCATCATCCCAACCATGTGACTTCCCATGACCCTAACCACCTGCCCAGCGACCTTCAAGGACCAGCCACGCCCCTGGCCTGCCGAGGAGAGTCTGCGGTCCCTGCCCCAGTGGTCAGGGCCTCCCCAGACTGGGTCACTGTCTCCCCCCGCTGCCTGCTCCCTCCTCCTCCCCACCACTTGGGCAACTCACCCAAATTAAACTTCTTTACAGGCCTTCTACAGAGCTCCTGTCTCTCCTCTGAAACTCTGCTGTGCCCGCCAACTCAAAAATGTTTCCCTTTATGGTGGCCAGGGGGAAGGATGGAGGGAAGGACTAGTTAGGGAGTCTGGGATGGACACGCAGACACTGCTGTAGTTAAAAGGGATAACGAGCAAGGACCTGCTGTACAGCACGTGCAGCTCTGCTCAATGTCACGTGGCCGCCTGGATGGGAGGGGAGTTTGGGCACATGGACAGGTACAGCTGAGCCCCTTTGCTGTTCACCCGCACCGATCACAACATTGTTAATCGGCCGTATCCCAGTGTGGGCTTCCCTGGAGGCTCAGCTGGTAAAGAGTCCGCCTGCAGTGCGGGAGACCTGGGTTCCATCCCTGCATTGGGAAGATCCCCTGGAGAAGGGAAAGGTTACCCACTTCGGTATTCCGGCCTGGAGAACTCCATGGATAGTCCATGGGGTCTCAAAGAGTTGGACACAACTGAGCGACTTTCACTCTCACTTTCTATATCCCAGTATAAACTAAAAAGTCAAAGAAATAATAAAACGCTAAAAACTTTCTCTTCCATTTCTTCATTGTCTTTGCTCTACGACCGAGGGCCCTGCCCCAGAACGGCTCCTCTGACTCTCCCAGACAGATAGACATAGGCCCCCTTCCTTGCCCTGACAAGTAGCATACCCAGAAATGATGGGGGTGAGGTACTGAGCATCTTGGTCCTGTGCCCGGGACCTCAAACATTATCACCCATCTTTACAAAACCCTTGCATGTTACCTTCCTGCTTGTGCAGAGAAAGAAACACGGCTCAGGAGGGTCAAGCGGTCAAGGCCCAAAATCCCCTGCAAAGGAGGAAATCATCCAAGAATCAGAACCCGGGTCCATCAGACTCTGAAGTCCTGGTCTTATCTCTGTCCCTTCACCCAGCCTGCTCTCCACAGCCTTTATCAATGGTGCACATCAGTTTTCACTCTAGAGCTCAGTGATGTGTACTTATTTCTTCTTGACTAGTTGGTAAGTCCTTCAAAGAAGAACTATGTTTTTTGTTCAAGTCTTCTGCAGGCTGTTACATTTCCCTGTTTTATTCCCTCCTGGTCCCCCCGGAATGAGGGCTTTAGAGGAGGAAAGACTGTGTCTGCGTCACTGACCATCTTCCTCTAGCACCTAGTTTGGCCTACAGTTGACACTCAAATATTTGTTAAGTAAAAGCTAAAAGGGAGAAAGGAGGGTAAACTGATAAATATTTGGTAAATAAAGGAATCCAGTGAGCCCCCTGAAACATTTAGAAAAAGCTTCAATGTGTGAAGGAAGGGACATATTTGTATCTGTTGTTGTTCAGTCGCTTAGTCATGTCCTGCTTTTTGTGACCCCATGGACTGTGGCCCGCCAGGCTCCTCTGTCCATAGGATTCTCCAGGCAAGAATACTGGAGTGGGTTGCCATTTCCTTCTCCAGGGGATCTTCCTGGACCAGGAATCGAACCCACATCTCCTGCATTAGCAGGTGGATTCTTTACCACTCAGCCACCTGGGAAACTCCACATTTGTATTGACTGCCAGGGAAATTGTTCAGTTTCTTCCTATGGGCTGTCTTTAGAAGAATCACAAGAAAGACATACCCACAAAAGTCAAGGACTATCAACTTGTAGATGCAAATACCATCTGACAAAAAAGATTTCACTTCTAGAAAATTATTTTGTGGAGATACTCACAGGCCTGAGAGATTATTCATTATGTCATTATTTGTTAGAGCAAAAGGTTGGAAACAATCCATACGCCCATCACATGGAGACTGCTGTATGCAAATTATGGTCCCTTTATACAAGGGATGATTATGCAAAGCTAAGGAAGAATGCGGAAGCTCTCTCTCTACGGACAAGGGAAGATCTACCGTCTATACTGTGCATTGAAAATACAGCTTGCAGAACAATGTGGTTGATGCGTCACCCTTTGTGTGAAGCCGGGAAGAGTGGAAGAAGTCTTTGTTGCAAATGCACAAAGAACCCTGGAAGGATGCATAAGAAAGTAAGGACAGCGGTGGTGAGGGGGAGGCTGAGACGGGACGGAGGGGCCCCAGAGTGGGAAGGAGACTTTCCACAGCATAACATCGTCTTAGCAGCTCAGGCTGCTCTAACAGAATGACGTCAAAAACAACAGAAATTCATTTTTCACAGTTCTCGAGGCTGGGGAGTTTAAGACCAAGGTGTCAGCGATTCAGTGTCTGATGAGACTGTACTGCATAAATTGTTTGCTTTCACAGGTTCACAGCTGGAGACGAAGTGGCCTCAGGATGAATAGTACCTTCAGTCTCATCTCGCTCTGGTTTAGATGATATTTAAAAAGACTTTGGACTTAGACTTTAAAGTGTATGCTGGGGCCCTTCCCTGGTGGTCCTGGGGCTAAGACTCTGTATTGTCAAAGCGGGGGGCCCGAGTTCGATCCCTGGTCAGGGAAATAGATCCCACATATCGCAACGAGACCCGGAGCAGCCAAATAAATAAATAAACACTTTAAAAAAAGAATAAAGTGGTGCTGGACTGTGCTAAGACTTTGAGGACTATTGGGAAGGAATGAATGTATTCTGTGGGTAGGAAGGACACAAATTTTGAGAGGCCAGGGGCAAAAAGCTATAGATTGAAAGTCTGGGTTCCCACCAAAATTAACATGTTGGGATCCATCCCCAGTGTGACGGTATTAGGAGGTGGGAGTGTTCTGCGGCGGGTGATCAGGCGGAGCCCTTATCAAGGGTGGTGTGTGTGTCTGTGCGTGTCAGTCGCTCAGTCGTGTTGACTCTTTGAGACCCCATGGATGTAGCCCACCAGGCTCCTCTGTCCATGGGATTCTCCAGGCCAGAATACTGGAGTGGGTTGCCATTTCCTTCTCTGATGAGTCGGGTGAGCCCCCTTATAGAGGAGACATGAGGCAGCTCCCTCACCCGACTGTCACGTGAGGACACAGCGAGAGGATGAGCTACGAACCAGGAAGAGGGTTTCGCCAGACCCTGAGTCTGCCGGCACTTTAATCGTGAACATCTCTGCCTCCAGAAGCATGAAAAATAAATTTCTGTTGTTTAAAAGTGGGAGATTGGGATTGACATATACGCACCATGATGCATAAAGTAGATAACTAATAAGGAACTACTGTATAGCACAGGGAACTCAGCGCTCTGTGCCGACCTACACAGGAAAGAATCCAACAAAGAGTGGAGATGTATATGTGTATAACTGCAGCCATGAAGTTCAAACACACCTGCTCCCTGGAAGCTTTTCTAGCCATGAGAAACCTAGACAGCGTATTAAAAAGCAGAGACATTACTTTGCCAACAAAGGTCCGTCTAGTCAAGGCTATGGTTTTTCCAGTGGTCATGTACAGATGTGAGAGTTGGACTATAAAGAAAGCTGAGCACCAAAGAATTGATACTTTTGAACTGTGGTGTTGGAGAAGACTCTTGAGAGTCCCTCGGACTGCAAGGAGATCCAACCAGTCCATCCTAAAGGAGATCAGTCCTGGGTGTTCATTGGAAGGACTGATGCTGAAGCTGAAGCTCCAATACATTGGCCACCTGATGCGAAGAGCCGACTCATTGGAAAAAACCCTGATGCTGGGAAAGACTGAAAGCGGGAAACCAAGGGGATGACAGAGGATAGGATGGTTGGATGGCATCAGCGACTCAGTGGACATGAGTTTGAGAAAGCTCAGGGAGACAGTGAAGGACAGGGAGGCCTGGCGTGCTGCAGTCCACGGGGTGGCAAAGAGCTGGACACGACTGAGTGACTGAACAACAGGAACAGCTGAATCACTTTGTTGTACACCTGAACCTAATATCACCCGGGAAACCAACTGTGCTCCAGTAACTTTTTTAAAGTCTGTGTTTTTCGTTATCTTTTAAAATTTTTGTATTGGTGCATGTGTGCTAAGTCGCCTCAGTCACGTCCGACTCTGTGTGACCCCGTGGACTGCAGCCCACCAGGCTCCTCTGTCCATGGGATTCTCCAGACAAGAAGACTAGGACGGGTTGTCATGCTCTCCTCCAGGACATCTTCCTGACTCAGGGATCAAACAGGGGCCTCCAGTGGCTCCCACACTGCAGGCGGACTTTTTGCTGCTGAGCCCTGGGGAATAGCTGATTAACCATGCTGTGTGAGTTTCAGCTGTACAGAAAGATGGCTTAGACATGAACACAGGCTGCGTTTTTCCTTGGTTACAGCAGCCTAAGTGAACTAAAGACAAACACTGACCTGCAAACATTTAAACTTGAAGTCATAAAAGCCAGTGGCCAAGGACGGGCTGACCTGAATGCCGGGGGGAATGCTGTAGATGATCCGGATGGTTCTGCAGTCCGGGTGGCCAGGCAGGGAGTGGGGGATGACGTGGTACTCCATCTTCCCTGGAGGCTGGGTGCCCGTCTTCACCCCGTAAATGGTCTTACAGGTCGGACACTGCAAACTCCCATCCTGAAGAGACAAGGCCCGAACTACCAGTGTGGGAAACAGGTTTGGTCAGGACCATCCCACCCAACTCCAAAAGGTACCAGAGATAAAGGGCTGGTGTGTGAGTCGCTCTGTTGTGTCCGACTCTTCGTGACCCCAGGGACTGTAGCCCTCCAGGCTCCTCTGTCCATGGGGTTCTCCAGGCAAGAAGACTAGAGTGGGTGCCATGCCCTCCTCCAGGGGATCTTACTGACCTAGGGATGGAGCATGGGTCTCCTGCATTGCAGACAGAATCTTCACTGTCTGAGTGACCAGGGAAGCCCCAAAAAGTTTGGGTCAGGGGCAAAATGCACCCACACCAGTACTAGATCTTAGCTGCTCCCCTGCCTGCTCTCAGGGCCACTGAAAGCTGAAGTTTTCTCCAAAGCAGCAGGGGGAACACTGCATACCAGCCCCAGGCTCTGTGGTCAGGGATGTATAAGAAAGACCCCATCCTTAAGAAGGAGACAGGATTTGCCTGCTCATCAGGGCTCTGGGGGGCTTCCCAGGTGACTGAGCAACTAACACCTCCACTTTCAGGGCTCTGGGGAGCAATGGCGGGGGACTCTGGGTTCAGGGAGGTGCGGAATCCTGGTTTCACAGCGGGACCTAGTGAAGTGCCGCCCGGGGGGGCAGCCTGGACAGTAAACCCTATTCCCAGGCTTGAAAACAGACAGGGGGTGAGGAGGAGACCGCAAGTGGAGTGGGCGGGGAAGCTCTCCGGGAAGTCCGGATCTCCTCGGGGAAGACTGGGATCCACTGCGGGGCTCCTTAAGGACACTTCAACCCCAGCTCTACTCATTTAAAGAAACAGCTTGCATTCAGCTTGTGTTCGTGTGATCAAAGGGTGGGAAGCCAAGGTCAGGGTCCTGCTCTCTGCTCTAGTCTTAACTTGCTTCATGACTTTGGATGAATCATCCCATTTCTCTCTGGGCCCTTTTCACCCCTTTGAAAGAAAATAAAAAAGGCATGCTTCAAAGTGTAAGTGCAAAAGAGGATAAAAGATCGTGTCCGCAACCTTTTTGAAGCACCATGGAAATAAACGCAAAGGTACGAGATTATTCTTATACGCAGTTATCAAAAGGAGAATGAAGGTGCTAAGAAATCCCTTTAAATCCAAAATAACCTCTTCAAAGGCCAAGTCCCAGTGAAACCTTTTATTGTAGGGCCAGGAAACTGAGCAGGGAATACAGACACACAGCATCCATCAATAACTGAGCTCTCTGGGGCACAGAAAGATCCCAACACTGGCACTTTGGGAATTTCAACCATAGGGCTACACTAGCATGAAGAAAGAAACAGTCATAGTACAAAGGAGGTGTCAGTTTGAGTAAAAAGCATTGAAAGTATTAGTTGCTCAGTCACATTGGACTCTTTGTGACCACACAGACCGCAGCCCGCCAGGCTCCTCTGTCCATAGAGGATTCTCCAGGCAAGGATACTGGACTGGGTTGCCCTTCCCTTCTCCAGGGAATCTTCCCGACCCAGGGATCGAACCTGGGTCTACCTACACTGCAGGCAGATTCTTTACTGTCCGAGTCACCAGGGGAGCCCCTTTCCCTTTTCCTTCTCACTTTCAGCATGTTAGGAAGTAGGGATTGTTCTATCTCCATTTTCCAGATGGGAAATGAAATCTCAGAGAGATTGACAACCTTGCTGCCCGCGGTCATTTGGCTGTTCAGCCAGGGTCTGCGCTTGGGTCGGCGGCCTTTACTCTTTTCCCCCAGCAAGACAAGGACGGGGCCCCTGAAGGCCAGACATACTTTTGGGTGAATAAGTGACAAGAGGACATCACAAAAATCACAGACTCTGATGCAATCCAAGCCGGGCCTGGAGGAAGGAGTGGAATTTGGAATCCCATAGATGGGCAGTAAGGGTGACCCAGGCCTGGGACAGAACATGAGAAAAGCCAAGGGCTTTGGGCGCTGTACGGAGAGACCTATCATTTGAGGACACGCCCAGGTTCCTGGGAACCAGCTCTAACGGGGGACTGCCCCTCCACTATCATTGGTGGGTAAGATAGGATCACACAGCCCTCCTCTGCAACAGTGGACCTTAAGGGCCTTCCAGCCATCCTTTGACAAAACCTTGGTGCTTTTGAAAGGACAAAGAAAGGTGCCCAAAGAACATGAATTGTAACTGAAAAGCACCCGCCCTGGGAGAAGGAAGGGTGATCGGGAAGTCCTGTGCCAGCAGGAATGGACGCTCACCACAGGCGCATCATTAGAGAAAACTCCCTTCCAAACCCTCCGGGACAGATGTCTGCACCTCTCAGACCACACGCAGCGTAGACACGGAGGAGCTGGGCTTGCTGTTGTTGTTCGTCACTCAGTCCTGCCTGACTCTCTGCGACCCCACGGACTTAGCCCACCAGGCTCCTCTGTCCGTGGGATTATCCCAGCAAGAATACTGGAGTGGGTTGCCATTTTCCTTCTCCAGGGGATCTTCCTGACCCAGGGGTGGAACTTGAGTCTCCTGCATTGGCAGGTGGACTCCTCCCCGCTGAGCCACTAGGGAAGCTCCGGGAAGGTGGGCAGCATAGCCCAAAAAGAAGGTACAGACAGATTTTGCCAACGTAGTAATTTTGGGGAAAACTGATCAGGCTGAGAACAGCCAAGATCATCGTTCCTGCTCCTCTGGGGTGCCCCTGCACGCACACTCAGCCGCTTCAGTCGTGTCTGACTCTTTGCGACCCTGAGGACCTTAGCCCAGCAGACTCCTCTGTCCATGGGACTCTCCAGGCAAGAATACTGGGGTGGGTTGCCACGCCCTCCTCCAGGGGATCTTCCCGACCCAGGGAATGAACCCGCGTCTCCTGCATTACAGGTGGATTCTTCACTGCCGAGCTGCCGGGGAAGCCCAGGGGTGCCTCTAAGACGCCCCAAAGCACCTGGGTGCCACTTCAATAAGCCCTCTAGGCTTGGGCGCCCCAGGGCCCGCCCGGGAGATGGTGGCACCCCCTGAGCTGGCACCCACCTTGTTGCCATTGTTGTACATGGCCACCAAGCAGTAGACGTGGTAGATGTGGCCACACCTGGAGAGCTTGCCCACCAGGTCCGGCTTGACCGTCGGCTGGGGGCCCTTGTAGCCGGACGGGGCCGTGAGGCGCTCCATGCAGATGGTGCAGTCCTGGGGGTGGAAAGAGGAAGAAGAGAAAGACCGTCAGTTCCCACTCAGCCTGGGAGGCCACAGCTCCTCCACGGTCTTCCAGCACGACCTCAGCGGTCAGGCAGGCTGTTACTGCTCCTCTTCCAGAAAGCCCACAAACCAGGGAACACGCGCCTCTGGGAATCTAGGCAGAGTTCTGTCTTTGGCACAGCAGAGTAACTCTTGAACTAATACCTGATGGCGATACAAGTTAATTTAGGCTGCCGAATGGAATGATAGCCCCTCCTCGGGGGCTGTGACCGTCCTTCCGTGGGATCCCTCAGGGGTTTGTTGAGGGAACCAACACTTGCTCATTTGACCCACTGACCATTTACTTAAGTGGGACGTTTGTAAAGGAACTGTTTTTGAAGTGCCCTGGAGAGGCTGCAGCATGTTTCAACATTGGGGCCGGATAATTCTTTGCTGAGGACTTCCCTGGTAGTCCAGTGGCTAACAATCTACCTGCCAGAGAAGGAGACGTGGGTTTGATCCCTGGTCCGGAAAGGTTCCATATGCTGCAGGGCAACTAAGCCCGCACACGGCAACTGCTGAAGCCCTGTGTTCTAGAGCCTGTGGCTTAGAACAGAGGCGGTGGCGGCAGAGAATGAGACTGTCAGGCGGATCACATCGCCACCTCAATGGACACGACTCTGAGCAAACTCCGGGAGACAGTGGAGGACAGGGGAGCCTGGCAGGCTGCAGTCCACGTGGCCGCAAAGAGTCAGGCAGGACTCAGCAACTGAACAAAAACAGTTCTTCGCTGCAGGTGCTGTCCTGGGCCTTCCTGAGCAAGGTGGCGGGTTTAGCAGCATGTTTGGCCTTGGCCTGCTGGATACCATCAGCATCCCCTCTTCCCTCCAGTTCTGTAAAATTGCCTCTGGTTGAGAATCTCTGATGGCCATCAAGTCCATTTTTAACTCGGTTCCCATAGCTTATCACACTGCGTTGCTTAAATTCACGGTAAGGCAGTTGAGCATCAGTCAGCGGTTTGCTGAACAGGCAGGTGTGAGAGGTTAAGCCACAACTGTGGCCCAGGACCTCCACTCTGACCAGCTCTGCATTGGTCAGGACCCAGAAAGCAGCACAGGCTGCATCTTGCAGAAAACTGGCTGAGGAGATGACTCGGGGGATGGGGAGGGTGAACCCCGCCCCGCCGCCCCTGGACTCACCTCGTCTGGCGGATGCCGGACTTTCTGCAGATACTTCTTCAGCACTTCTTCTGGGGTTTTCCCTGTGGGGACAGGATGATCAGGGGGCCACAAAGACAAGCCAGACATGCCACAGAGAGGGGTATAGCCAGGCTCAAAGCTTTCAGAAAAGACAAGGAATTCATCGTGCAGTTGGATTTAAGAATGGGAAGGGAACACAGGGGTGGAGGCAGGAGCCAGGTGGTCTGAGGCGGGAGGTGTTTACGTCCGCCTTATCTCCTGTGGTCACTGCCCTGACACCGGCCTGCATAATCGCAACAAACCCACGTTTTCACTGGCGCGGGCGGAGCGGGCTTCCTTCCCCATCATCAGAGAGCCTGCGCCTGCCCAAAGGCTGCATCGAGCTGACAGTAATGAAAGCACCTGTGAACAGTTCCACATTTTAAAACCTTGGGTGGGTTTATGGCGCTCCCTTCACAATGTGCTAAGGACCGTCCTGATCTGTAATGTGGCGTCAGAGCGCCAGTACTTTTATGGGAACCCGGGACTTGACGGCCGCAGCTTTCTGACGATCTTCCTCCTCTCGATGGTGCGGTCAGTAGGGAGAGGGTGATGCGTCCTGACAGGTCCAGTGATTCTGGGATTCGGGGGGAGGGGGAAGCAGGGCCCTAAGAAGCAGCCTGGACTCAAAGCAGGGGTTGGCATGAGACAGCCTTGCCAAGGGGCAGAGAAGGAATGAAGGGTTGGAGCCTCCTCGGGTGACTGCCTGAACTTCTCTGAGCTTCTGATTCTCACCTAGACAACGGGCAAGAACAACAGCAGCTGCTCAGAGGGGCGCTCCGACAGTGCAACGCGCTAACGGACGTGCAGCCTTGCGGCACTTTTATTAAGAGCCGGGTAAGTGCTATTAATAATAACAGGAAGAATGGGAAAGCGCAAATCCTGTCATGTCCTATGAGAGCGCCAGGAAGATGAGCGAGTTCATTTAAGCAGAGAAATGTCGATAGACTGGAAAAGTAGGACAAGGGTTTCACCAAGTGGATCCTCCAACGTCCAAAAGTTGGGGTGCAGGCCCTCCCTTCCAACTGCCCTGCTTCTCTAACAAGAATTAAGCTTCTGTCAACCAAGAGCCTATTGCTCACTGAGCTAAGTTAGAACGTGCGTATGATCCCACTGAAACGTCACCAGTTTGCAAGGGGAGGGCTTAGGGCCGACGGTGGAATCATTTAGAAATCGGTACTAGAGACCAGGGGTTTCCCAGGTGAGTCACTGGTAAAGAATTTGCCTGCCAAAGCGGGAGATGCAGGCTTGATCCCTGGGTCGGGAAGATCCCCTGGAGGAGGAAATGGCAACCCACTCCAGTATTCCTGCCTGGGAAATCCCCTGGACAGAGGAGCCTGGCGGGCTACAGTCCACGGGGCCACAAAGAGCTGGACATGACTTAGCAACTAAACACACACACCCCAGAGCTAGAAAGAGCAGCCACAGAGGTCAGGCTGGGTCCTTGGGGCCCAGGTAGGCACAGGTATTGACCTCTTAGCTGCGGGACTGTGAGGAGGGGGATGAGCTCTTGAAGGAGGGTCAAGGAGTCAGAGCTTCTGGAGTATCCAGAGGGACACGAGACAGTGGTGACTTCCACTGTCTTCCAGGACACACCTGCTGGGTACCAGTTGTGTCCATTGTAAAGGGGAGAAAATTGACGCTGTCTGGGGTCCCATGACTTGCAGGGGACAAAGCTGGGATCTGAACCCAGGCTGTCCGGGTTCCCATGCCGAAGGGCTCCCTCTCTCTGTATTATCTGTGTCACACACTGTATCTTTATGTGTCTATATCACCATCAGATCCAAAGCCTATCCACTCTAGTGTAATCTGCAGAATGGGTATTAGTTAGCCCATTTAGCAGATGCAGAAACCGAGGCACAGGTAGCGGCCCTCAGTGGTGGAGACAGAGCCGTGCCAGGAGTCGAGTCTGTGACCGCCCCTCGCCCCAGGATTCTTTTGACAAGGAGGCTGATACCTTTCTTGGCTTGCTTCTTGGTGGTCTTGCGGCTTGTGTTGGAAACCCCGGGGATGGATTTTATTTCGCTCTTGCTGACGGGGGGTGGGTGAAGGACCAGCTTTGGCGGCCGGGTGAGACACACGGGCAGCCCTGCCGCGCTCATGAGGATCCCAGTGATTCCTGGAAGACAAGGGCGCCAGGCAGGAGGACTGGAGGGTCAGCCCCCAACCGGCTCTAAATTCCCGGTAACCTGCTCTACACTCTCCCTCCCGGTAATCCGTTCGCCCCTTCTCCACCAGCGCCTTCTCCACCAGCCCCTTCTCCACCAGCGTTCTCCTAATGCATGGATTCTCTTAGCCTCTACTTTTCCCAGAAACGCGTCCACCCCCCCCCTTTTCAACACTGAGCTTTCCGTTTAGCGATCACTTTGCCCCGAACTGTTCCTGCCCTTCCCGTCCTCGCTGGTCTCAGTCACCACACAGATTCTCTCTCTTTTTACAAACGTCCATGACACCTGTTGCTTTTGCTTTTCTTGTTTTTAACTTCTTTTTATTGATTTTTAAACTTTTCATTTTGTGTTGGGGTACAGCTGATGAGCAATGTGGCTGACGGTTCCAGGTGGACAGCAAAGGGCTCAGCCCTTCATACCCACGCGTCCACCCCCTGCAGATTGCCCTCCTGCCTGGCTGACAGGGACACTGAGCTGAGTCCCCTGTGCTGTGCAGAAGGCGCTTGTTAGTTGTCCGTTTAAAACAGACCAGCACGGACCGTACAGTCCACGGGGTTGCAAAGCGTCGGACACGACTGAGCAATTTTCCCTCCACTGAGTGCGTTCGCGTCCATCCCAAAGGCCCCCCTAGTCTCTGCCCTTCCTCCCTTCAGCCGGGGCTTCCTTACCTGCCAGGGCGGGGTTGACGGGGCTGGAGCCGCTCAGGTTCTTCACGGGGACAGTGGGGACCCTGCCGAAGCACAGAGCAGACACATCATGCTTTTGACAAGCGGGAGACAAAGGGTCACGGTGCTGGGAGCCCCTGAACATCGCCCACGGCGAGGGTTCCCATCCTTACAGGAGCCACTTGCTCCCACTGAAGCCGCAGTCAGCCCACAGCCAGAGCTGAGCCCTTCAAACCGCAGCAGACCACGGCACAGCTCCGCTCAGGACCTCACAGCTCGGGACGGCCCAGGGTTCCCTGAGTCCCAGCGAGGCCTGTCTCGCCCATAGAGCCATCGAATGCCCCTGCCCCGAGCACCCCCACCTCTCCCTGGCCTCCCCCGAGTCACTCATCTCCTCTCTGTGATGTCGCTGTTCCTCCTACAGGGCAGGCTCACCCCAGCCTCAGGGCCTTTGCACGCGCAGCTCCCTCTGCCTGAAACGTTTTTCGACCCGACCCCCGCCTGGCTCCCTCCTACAGCTCCTTCAGTCAGGGCTCCGCCGTCCCCTCCTTGGCCATGTCCCTGAGGCCAGCTCATTTAGCACCGCCACCCACCTCTCCACCCCACCCTGAGACTCCAAGTCCTCTGACTTTGCTCCTTGTTGCTTTTTGGCCACACTGGTCGACCTGCAGGATCTTAGTTCCCTGACCAGGCATTGAACCTGGGACCCCGGGGCACTGAAGTCCTAACCACTGGACCACCGGGGAAGTCTCACTCACGGTCTTTTAAAATAAATCGTTACTTTTTATCTCCCCTCCCAAAATCTACGCTCTATATCAGGACAAACACTGTTGTCTGTTTCATTCAGAGCCTGACGCTTAGTGGCCTTCCACGAATATCAGTGGAAGCAATGAAAAAAAAAATACAGAAGTGAGTTCAAACCCGGGGGTGGGGTACAGTCACCTCAGAAGCTTCTGGAGGGCAGAGCCCCTTGCCTGTATCAGAAGCTCCAGCTGCAGGGCACGAGCATCTGCACTTTGAGGAGCTTCTGCTGAGAGGTGGGCAGAGGGCGTCCAGCCCCAGCCCAACATGCGGGAACCATTGCTCTAACAGCTGCCATCTCTTTACCCAGAGAAGCACAAACGCAGGCAGAGTCTCCTCCCTTCCCTGTCCTCCCCAGCACCTCGAGCCAGGCTAGAAAGAAGACAGCCCAGCTGTCCGGGAAAGTTGAGGCCTCCCACGGGACTGAGGACAAAAATATGGGCCGCGGGGGGCTAGGTCTTGCGCCATCCCCCGCCACCCAGGCCTCTGCAGCTGGGCTTGGGGGAGGGCGGGGCATGGGCTGGAGATCCTGATGGACTGGGTCACAGATGACCCCAGGGGCCAGACCCTCCGAGAAGCCAGCAGTTCTGCTCTGGGGGAGGGCGGTGCTGGGAAAGCAGGGGGAGGGGAAAGAGCATTTTGTTGGTTTACTTTTCATTAATGTGTTTCTTTGTCCATCCCTATAGAGCCCCCTTGGTGCTGGACACGCTGCTGGATGCTGGGGACACAGTGGTGGACCACACAGCTCACAGCCTTTCATCCATGTGCTGAAATCGCCACCAAGAGTCCAGCCCACCTGATCCCAGACACCATTCTGAATGCTCAGAATACACATTCATCGAACCCTTCCAACGACCTGTGCAAGGGGTGTGATTGTCACTAACTCTGTTTTCATAGGCAGGGGCACTGGCGAACAGAGAGGTTAAGCTAGCTTCAGGAAGGTCACACAGCCAAGGGTTTGAAGCCAGTTCATCTGGCTCTGGAACCCACTATGTCAGCCACTCACTACGCGCGCTCCTGGGTCTGTATGGTTCTTAGAACACCCCCGTGCTGTAGACAGAAACCGTGAAGCTGCGAGCCTAAGGAAGAAAGCCACTCCGAGAGGCGAGGCTGGACGGCACCTCCGGGCTGGGCGCTGGGTGTGTCTGAACCCCACGTGCTGGGAGGATGGGCGCGTCCCCGGCCGCGCGGAGGCCTCTGGGGCCTCTGTCTCCACCCAGGGGTGGTGACATGAGCACCAGGCTTGTGAGAGGAGGAGGAAATAACAGATGTGGGAGTGTTTGTGTCTCCACAGGCCGCCGAAGGCCACTTGTCCTCAGAAACCAGCCTCAAGATAAATCAAATTGATGGGGGGCAGAGGGGGGAGCTGAATTCAACACAAAAGAAAGTCACCAAGGGGACTTTCCTGGTGGTCCAGTGGCTAAGACCCCGAGAGCCCAGTGAAGGGGACCTGGGTTCAATCCCTGGTCCGGACACTAGACCCCACGTGCTATAAATGACTATTCCACATGCTGCAGCAAGAAGATGCTGAGGGCTGCAACTACCAGTGCAGCCAAATAAATAAACATTAAAAAAAAAAGAAAGTCACCAAGAAAAAGAGGAACAGACTTGATTCCAGACTCTGTAACCTGCCCACAGGGCCACCATGGTACAGCAGGTGGGAGTCAGAAAAACCAGGTTCAAGACCCACCCCTGCCAGGATCATGCATGCGTGCTAAGTCACTCCAGTTGGGTCAGGCTCTGTGCGACCCCATGGACTGCAGCCCTCCAGGCACCTCTGTCCATGGGATTCTCCAGGCAAGAATACTGAAGTGGGTTGCCATGTCCTCCAGGGGATCTTCCCCATCCAGGGATCAAACCTGCGACTCTTATGTCTCCTGCATTGGCAGGTGGGTTCTTTACCACTAGCGCCACCTGGGAAGCCCTCCAGTAACAATGTTCATCAACTTTTCTGAGTCTCCACTTCCTTATCTGTAAAACTGTGAAAGTCTTAGGTTGGAGGCTGCATATTGAAAAGCAGAGACATCACTTTGCCAACAAAGGTCCCTCTAATCGAAGCTATGGTTTTTCCAGTGGTCACGTATGGATGTGAGAGTTGGACTATAAAGAAGGCTGAGCGCCGAAGAGTTGATGCTTTTTAACTGTGGTGTTGGAGACGACTCTTGAGAGTGCCTCGGACTGCAAGGAGATCCAACCAGTCCATCCTAAAGGAGATCAGCCCTGGGTGTTCATTGGAAGGACTGATGTTGAAGCTGAAACTCCAATACTTTGGCCACCTGATGCGAAGAGCTTACTCATTTGAAAAGACCCTGATGCTGGGAAGGATTGAAGGTGGGAGGAGAAGGGGATGACAGAGGATGAGATGGTTGGATGGCTTCGCTGACTCAATGGACATGAGTTTAAGCAAGCTCCGGGAGTTGGTGATGGACAGGGAAGCCTGGCGTGCTGCAGTCCATGGGGTCGCAGAGTCAGACACGGCTGAGTGCCTGAACTGAACTGAACTCAGAGGCTTCCAGGAGAGACTTCCTGATGGTTCTCCACTCCAGAATCTGATGACCCCAAACTTGGGTGCAGTCTCCCTGCTGGGTTCTGCGAGGGGAACCAGACCCCCTCCAGCCTCTCTGGGGGGTGCGGGAGGGCCCATTCCCTGGATGCCCACCAGGGGCAGCACGGTCCAGCCCTGCACCTGCCTACCCCCCTCACCACCTCCAAGACTCCTACTCTGGCTGATAAGGAGCTCCGATCTGCAGGACAAAAGCCACCTTTGTTCCCACAAACTGGACCGGCAGGTTTACCAGGTCTGGTTAAGGAGGAAATAGTCCAAGTCCCCAGAGGGCACATCCAGGGCGGCCTAAGAACTGGGGGCTGGGGGCAGGGTCTGGAGGGACAGGGAGGGTGTGCCCCCGAATGCTGGCAGACGGGTGGGCATCCCCACCACGGCCGGATGGGAGGAGAGGTGGAAGGGCTTGTGGGCAGTGCTGGACACTGGGAGCAGGGCTGGGGAGGGGATGCGTGCTTATGAAATACAGAAGGGTCCAGGGGAAGGACCCGCCAGGGAGTCCAGAGGCCTGGCTTCTAGGCTGATCCTGCGTGGCCTCTGTGCTTCTTAGAGAACCATGCAGTCTCTCTGCCATTCCTGGCCACGGCTGAGTTACCACGGCAGTAAACAGGGCGCCCCAAATCTCAGTCCCCGGGAGGAATTAGGATCTGGGTCAAATCTTCTGTCAACAGCCCAGCCCTATGCAAATCTGGGTGATGTTTACATTCTTGTTTCCCAAGGGTAAGAGGAAGCTGGGCTCCAGAGAAAGCCTTTTCCTGCTTGCTGGTGGTTTAGTCACTCAGTCATGTCTGACTCTGTGACCCCAGGGGCTGTAGCCTGCCAGGCCCCTCATTCTCCAGGCAAGCATTCTGGAGCGGGTTGCCATTTCCTCCTCCAGGGGGTCTTCCCAAGCCAGGGATGGAACCCAGGTCACCTGCATGGCAGGCAGAGTCTTTACCAGCCGAGCCACCAGGGAAGCCCTTTTCCCCTCCTCACTTAATGTCCCAGTTTTCTCAGAGTCTTGAGGAGGTCAAGGGTAAGCATCAAGCTGAGTGCTGGGCAGACTGTGGAGCTGGAAACACCCGCTCACCCTCCTGCGCTGCTCCTGGTGGAGCTGAAAACCTGGAGAGCAGCTTCCAGGGTCCACAGCAGCCACACCCTGTTGGGGCCCCGGGTTACAGGTGCCTGAGCCCTTTCTCTAGAAATCAGCAGGCCAGACAAAGGCTGGCGAGCATCCATCCACCTCCTCCAGGGAGCTCGGCTCAGCCAAGGCTGCGGGACCAACCCTTTCTGTCGACCCCCTGTCGGCCAGCGGACACTCCCGCCTTCGAGCTCCAGGTGTTTTAATTTCAGTCTCGAGAATACAAGACAGAGAGACGGGACGGGAGGCAGGGGGTGCAGGAGGAGGGATTGATGACGGGAGACCCTTTGCAGATGCCACGGGGACGAGCGGTGTTTCTGCTGAGGGTTCTGAGCCAGCCCAGGGATGGTCAGCAGAACCGCATTCTTGTCTCTCCAGTGACCGAGGTCTCGCTGCAGATGGAGCCGCCTGTGTCCGGAAAAGAGGCCTAGAGGGGTGACTCCCGCCCCCAGGGGCACAGCTCTCCCCTCCTCTTTAGAAACCACCCCCCTCCCCCGCCCCGCTTGTGTTTCTGAATAATTCACGGGGTCTTTTGTTCCCCGCAAACCCTTCTCTCCAGGGCACCTCTCCCACCCTGCCGGGTCTTCCTCTTTTCCAGGGGGAAGTTGCTGGGAGAGGTCACGGGCAGAGAGAGGAGGGGGCCGGGGCCGCAGGACGACAGCAGGTTGACGGCAGAGGCAGACAAAGGGAATCAACAGGCTCATTAAGTGGCCAGAGAGGAGGAGACGTCGTGGGGGTAAGGGAGGGAGAGAGGCAGAGGGGAGAGGGCTGGGAGACAGAGGGCTGGGGAGGGGCCTCCCCTGTCGGAGAAACAGCGGAGAAAAAACCAGCTTGTTTCTATAGCCCTTTTCAAACTGCACTGCCCAGAACTCCACCCTCCGCGGTTGCTCAGATTCCATCGGCCCTGTAGACACTAAAGCAGAGAGATAAAAGCTGAGATTTAAAGTGGTTTGGGCTTCCTTACCCTCAGTTATGGCTTGGAGGTCACTTGGCTTTTGCCTAGGGTGCCAGAAATGAAGTGGTGGAGTCAGCTTAGATCTGACTTCAGCAACTACAGAGTGCCTAGCTCAGACAGTTCATAGTAATAATAATAGCAGCGTCTGACCAAATTCTCATCATGTGCACAGCATTATGGTAAATCCCACTGAAAACCTCATGTAATCCCTATGGCAAATTCTATAGGCAAGGTACCGTTCCCATCCCCATTTTACAGATGAATAAACTGAAGATGGATGGTACACAACTTGCCCCAAGTTACACAGCCGGAAACTTGGGTCCCAGCCCAGGCAGTCAAGGTTCCAGAGAGTGTGCTCTCACCCCGCTACGTGAGCGCCCTCTCCCACTGCGGCAGTCGCCAGGAACCCCTGCGAGAGGCCCTGGGATGCTGCCTTATGCCAGCATGGAGACAGGGATCAGCGGCATTGCGTTGGGACCCTTGCCCTCTGCCAGATATTCCTGCAGGTTCAAAGGAATTCATAGGAAAATCCCCGGCACCTGACCGGCATCTGAGCATTTATAAATTGCCTTCGAATACAATCAGGAGCTGGGCTTTAGCCAAAAGAGCACGATCCGATTAGGAGACTAAGACCTGGGGCCCAGCCCCGACTCTGTAACACAGAGTGTGCAGCTCTCCCTGGGGAGTTCACTCGCAGCTGAGGGCCCTTGTCTGACACCTGGAGTGGGTTCCTGCTGGCAAGTGCATCTGGGCAGCTGTTAAGGAGTGCCCTCTCTTCACTGAGGGTTACATGCTGACTCGAGGGGGTGGGCAGGGCAAGCCTGATAACCCCAGTCCACACAGGTGGGACGTGGACGTGCAAAGAGTCTAGGGCTCGCCCAGCGGCAGAGGCAGGGGTAAACCGGGCCACCTCCCAGTCCGTAGCATCCCCTAGTCTTCTCTCCGCCCAGGGCCGAGCCCCCTGGTGCAGAGACCCTCCTCCAGGCAGCCCGATCTTCGCAAGCTGGTGTCCACCTTAACTCTAAGCCTTCCTGCATATCTGGGGCTAAGGCTGCCCGCCGGGTCAGGCTCCTCCAGAGAAAGGGAAGACTGGCAGGTACAAGAGGCCCAATCTCACACAAAATCCGTGGCCAGCAGGCAAAAGCGGGGGGTACCAGGTGGACCTGGGTCTCTCTGATTTTATGATCAGGAAGACTAAGAAGGTTGATAAACAGGAATAACAGAATGGACAACACCTCCAAGTTGTCACAAGGAATGACTGACATCGTGCACAGAAAGTGTCTGGCACATGTAAATGGAAGTGTGTGAAAGTGAAGTCGTTCAGTCGGGTCCGATTCTTTGTGACCCCATGGACTGTAGCCCACCAGGCTCCTCTGTCCATGAGATTCTCCAGGCAAGAATACTGGAGTGGGTAGCCATGCCCTCCTCCAGGGGATCTTCCCAACCCAGGGATCAAACCTGAGGCTCCTGTACTGCAGGCAGATTCTTCACCATCTGAGCCACCAGGGAAACCCCGTGGTAAGCACTTACTACACACAGGCTGTTATTCCAATTTGGAGTCACGAGAGCAGAGGGAGTAACTGTCACCGGACACCTGCGGGCGTGCTGGACACTGCGGTGTACGATTGCCAGGGAAGCAGCAAGGCAGAGTCGGAAGGAGTCTGGGCTCCAACTTCCTAAAGTTTGAGTCCCCGTCTCTGCTGATCACCAGATATGTGCCCTGGAGCAAGTGAGCCTCTCAGGTCTTCCAAGGTAAAATGGGACCAAAAACGCCTGCTTCATAGACTTGCAAGGATTAAGTAAAGCAATAAGGCCTGCAGACTAGAAGGTGGTGGGAGCCCACGAATGATGCCTGCTCTTCCTTGGCAGGTCTCCTTTAGTCCTCACTGCAACCCTAACACCATGGCCGGTATTTATAGATGAGCAAGTTGGGATTCTATGTTAGGGAATCGGCTCCTATCACAGGGCTGCTGCTGCTGCTGCTGCTGCTACTAAGTAGCTTCAGTCGTGTTCGACTCTGTGCGACCCCATAGACGGCAGCCCACCAGGCTCCCCTGTCCCTGGGATTCTCCAGGCAAGAACACTGGAGTGGGTTGCCATTTCCTTCTCCTAGTAAGAGGCTAAGTGTCCTTCAGAATCCAGATCCCTCTGGACCCCAAAGACCAAAAGGCTCCCCTCCACACCACACCACTGTGGGCCTTCTCCCCGCAACCAGGGGGTCTAGAGAAGCCAAGGAGGAGCTTAAGCCAGAGCAGCCCCTGGGTCATCTCTCAGGTCATCTCCTCAGGTCTGAGGCCCGGGGATCCGGACACGCTCCGAGGTGTAGCCGCAGAAGCACTTACCCAGAGGCGATCAGCACCCGGGACTGGGCGATGGCCAGTCGCTGCAGTCTGGTCTGATTCAAGGTCGCCAGGGCCACCCTGCCGGCCTTGCCGTTGGCCCCCGGGGGGCTGGCGGGGCAGCCCGCGGGGACCGCCCCTGCCGCCACGCTGGAGGCTTGTCTCCGGATCGCCTGCGATGGGGCCGGCTTCCCTGCGCTCCTGCCGGCGCCCGCGCTGTCCGCAGGCGTGGCCCCGGGGCCCGGGGGCGGCCCCTTGACGGCCGCGGGCGGGGCGGCGCTCCTGCGGGCGGCGGGGGCCAGCGGGGCTGCTGCGGCCTTGACGCTCCGCACCAGGACGCACTGCGGGCAGGAGCAGGGCGGCGCGCGCGGCCCCGCGGCGGCGGCCCCGGGAGCGGCCGGCCAGGACGCGGCGCGGGCCGCGGTGCCCGTGACCAGCGGGTAGACCAGGTCCAGGCGGCGGCGCACGCGGCGCTGGCGCTGCGTCTGCCTGTTGATCTGGCCCATGGTGCCGAAGTCAATGACGTAACTGAAGCCGATGGGGCTCAGGTCGATCCAGGGCCGCTGCTTCTCGAAGGCGTGTTGTATGGTGATGCCCACGTCCATGTCGTAGGGCGTCCAGGACCCGTGGTCGTTCTCCCACTCCCACACCACGCCCTTCCCGGGGGCCGAGGTGGGGTCGTAGTAGTTGCGCCGGACGGGCCGGAGGGTCCCTACCGGAGAGGGAGGGAGGAGGGGGTCAGCGGCACCGAGGGCTGGAACCCACGTGTGCTACCTTAGGAGGCTCACGGTAAGCGAGTCCTACCGCGTGGCCGGCCCTTGGCTGCCTTGGCTTTGAAGGAGGCTCCTTCCTGCCGTTTTAAAGTCTGCAGTGAACCGGGAGGGTTCAAGGGTGCGGGCTGGGGTGGGAAGCAGATGAGCTACAAGGGAAGGATGTGGGATAGGCTGCAGGGTACCCCCGAGGGCACTGCCTAGTTTGGAGTCCGGAGACCCTAATTTAGTTTGCAGCCACATTTGTTTGCTTAATATAACAGCCCACAACCTTCTTTTCTTCCCCAGAAGAAATAAGATAATAGCTCCTTTGCAAAGTTTTCGCCATAATTAAATGTGGCTCTCTCACTCAACATGTGTGTATTTTGTACCAAGTCTCAAGCGCCCTGTCCTTTGCACTAAGGCATATCGCCTTTGACGCACAGTAGGTGCTCTTAAACAATGTCTCTTATTCGGTGCCTCTTAGCCCCCCGAGGGCTAAGAGAACACAGGTCAGGGAACCCTAGAGAAAGGAGGAAGATTATGTCCCCACCCAGGAAGCCCGCCCAGGTGGTGATGGAGCTGGCTCTCTGGACTTTTATGGGTGTGGTAAAAAAATAAAATAAAAGATCAGGGTGGGAGAACTCTCTCATATTTCCCAGCATTAAATCTTATATCAACAACAATAATAGCGATCCTAAAAATAACTTTCTATTTATCTAACATCTTTTATTCAAGAAGCTCAACCTTCCTAAAGATAGGGTTGTGGCTGTTTAGTTGCTGTTTAGTCAGAAGTTGTGTCTGACTCTTTGCAACCTCATGTACTATAGCCCGCCAGGCTCCTCTGTCCATGGGATTTTCCAGGCAAGAATACTGGAGTGGGTTGCTGTTTCCTTCTCCAGGGGATCTTCCCAATCCCAGGACTGAAACTGAGTCTCTTGCATCTCTTGCACTGGCAGGCGGATTCTTTTACCCGTTCACCCACCAGGTAAGCCAAAGACAGGGTGAAAAAGTGTTAGTCTCTCAGTCCTGTCTGACACTTTGCCACCTCATGGACTGTAGCCCATTAGGCTCCTCTGTACATGGAAATTCTCCTGGCAAGAATATTGGAGTGGGTTGCCATTGGCTTCTGCAGGGATCTTCCCACCCCAGGGATCGAACCCAGGTTCCTGCATTGCAGGTAGATTCTTTACCATCTGAGCCACCAGGGTAGTCTCATTTAAACTGCCTGATGAGACAAAGTGTAGAAGTACACGTCAAGAATTTGAATCCAGATGTGTGTGAATAAAGATCATGTTCTTCAGCCTTAGATAACTCTGCCTGCTTCCTGAATAATAATAAAAAGAGGTCCTGTAATTATAAAACAAAAGATAGGATAGTCTCAATTTGGATAGTCTTGGGGTGGGGGGGTGGCGAGGGCAGGGAAGAGATCCGGGTTATTGCAGGGGAACAGTTAGAGCAGAGATGAACCTGCAGGACTGGCAGGGAAAACTAAGCCTGTAACTGTTGCCTCTTTCTCCTCCATCTCCCAGCATCCTGAATGCAGACCCATGCCCAAGCAAGGCTCATTGCATGGGTATTAAGCTCAAGGCTGAGGATGCCTGGCTAGGGCAGGAGGGGGAGACTGGGGAGAGCTCCAAGGATGCTGGAACCTCTGCATCCGTCGGCTTAGGCGCCGTCCATCAGAGCGGTGGGAAAAGGCTCCCCTCCGCTGGCCCCTGACCCATCCCCTCCTCCAAGCCAGAAGGAGATACGAAGATCTGGGACAGAATCCCATTCAAAGGGGGAAGAAAAGGAACAATGACTATTGAGGCCTTTGCCAGGTCGTCACCCACCCTCCCGCCCCGTCTCCAAGCCCCTTAATGACCCAGCACATCAATATGCAGAGGCTGGAGGGAGAGACAGAACAAGCCCCTATTCAGGCCCGGGAGCTCTGCTGGGGGACGTGGGGGGCGGGAGAGGAGGGAGAAGGGGCACTCAGGGGGCCCCGGTCGCCCCTGGTTCCCCTCTAAGGATTCAGCTCGCCGGGGGACAAAGTCACAGCCTTCGGATCCAACGGCGGAGCTTCTGGCCGCATCAGCGGCGTGGTCCAGCCTCGTTTCCTCACCTGTCTGTCCCCTCGTCAGTGCTCCCTGACTCCCCCAAGCCTCCTAGTCACCAGGGCAGGCCTCTGGGGACGCCCTCCTTTGCTGCTTTCATCTCCTGAAATGTTCCGTATCGTTCAGCTCCTGTGCCATTTGTCACCTGTTTCTGGACATGCCTTCCCGGTCCGGGCACCACCCTGGTGCTGCCGGCCCACACTCCCGCCTCACCGGCCTCCAGCATCCTCTTGGGTGCCCATCCTTCAGATCTCAGTTCATTTTCTCAAGGAAACCTCTCTGGGCCATCCGACTGGCTCAAATTCCTGCTCCTATTTTTTTTTTTTAATACTATCTGGAGGTGCAGTCACACATTTATTTGTGTGACTCATTTGATGAACACCCCTCTAACCCATGGGACGCCCCGTGCCACAGGGTGGGCATCCAGGAGTTTGCTCACGGCTGCGGCCCCCGTGCCTGGCATGTCCTAGGGACTCAGTACCTATCCATGGAACACATGAGATAATAAGCATTTGGAGAACGTTTCAAGAAGAGGAGAGCATGACAAAAGAGCCAAGGGCCCGGGGGAGAGGGGGAATCTCAGGAGGTGAAAATGCCGAAGAAGGGCATCTCAGGAGAAGCAAGCTTCTGCAGAGTTGCGGGGAGGGGGTCTCAGGGAATGCCTGAATAAAAGGCTCACCTGTCTGGCAGGAGTAGAGGAAAATATGGGCGGAGAGGAAGGTAAACCTGGAAAGGTGTGTGCAATCCAAGTTGTAGATGGTCTGAAATGCTGGGCTGTGAGGGCTTTTATTTACAGGTCTTGAGGAACCATTGAGGTTTGTGACACAGAGAAGTGATAGCACCAGTGCATCCATGCTAACTCGCTTCAGTCGAGTCTGACTCTCTGTGACCCCATGGACTATAGCCCCCCAGGCTCCTCTGTCCATGGGATTCTCCAGGCAAGAACACTGGAGTGGGTTGCCAAGCCTCCTGCAGGGGATCTTCCCCACCCAGGGATCGAACCTGCGTCCCCTGTGTCTCCTGCATGGGCAGGTGGATTCTTTACCACTGAGCCCCTGGGGAAGCACAGTGACACCAGTCTGCTCTGTTTATTGAGTACTGGGGGTGGGGGCGGCGAGGGGATGGAGGTGGGAGAGGGTGCTGGGAGCAGAAATGAAAAGCAGGTGATAGACCACAGACCCTACAGAGGGGCACTGGGTTGGGCGTGAGCCTGAGTAGGCGAATGCTTTCTAAGTGACCCAAGATCACCTGCTTCTGAATTTCCTGGGGAAAAGATGAGTCACGAGGACCGGCCTGGCCAGGGGCTGGGCCCAGAGACCTGCGTGTGAACCACCGCTGTGTCCATCATGACCGCTCAAGTTTCAACTTCTACATGTCTGTGTAGATGGGACGTCCTAATACAACGCTGAAACAAGTCAAAGGCTCCTGAGGCTCCGATCACAGGCAGGTGGTAAGATGGTGATGCCATTCACTAAGCAGAGGGGTGTCACAAGAAAGAGCTGGCTCTTGGAGGGCAAGATGCTGCATTCAGTTCAGCCCTGGAGGGCGAGTTAAAAATAGAAGGCGGACCTCGGCACCAAAGTTGGGGGACAGAGAGATGGTGGGATTGCATTCTCTGAAGATTTTCCGAGACTGCTCCATCAGGAATGGGTGGGTCCTGGACCCGTCTATAGTCAGGGCCCTGAACTAGATGATCTGAGGAAATCCACTGGGTCCCAAGGCGCAGTGACTGAAGGGCAGGGATAAAGGGTTACACAGACTGAGCAGGAAGACAGAGAGAGAGGGGAAAAGGTTTCCCTGGCAACTCAGACACCGACACCCCAAAGCACCACCCAAGGTGCTCTGGCTCTTGGGAAATGAGAGACAACACCTTCCAGGAATGACCGTAGGGTCCCTCGTCTATGCAGCCCTGTGCTCAGGGCCTCCCAGGCTCCTCTGACCAGCGGCCCTCATCCACACTCCAACGTTCCATGAGGGCGGAGACTTGGATGGTTTGCTGTTGCGGCATCCCCCGAGCCTGGGGCGGGGCCTGCGTGAAGCAGGTGGTCCGCAAGGGTTCCCCAGAGGAGGCAGGGCACGCGCACTCCATCGGGAACCTCAGCTCTGTCGTGCACTTGCTGTAAAACTTGGAGCAACTTCATCCTTTCCAACTTGTTTCCTTTACTATGAAACCAGAACAGCGGGTCCTTCTGGAGATGACTGGGAATGGAACAATTTGCGGGGTGCCTGCTGCCTGCTCCACTCCGCAGTATCCTGTGGTCCTCACATTCGCCCTCAGCACTCCTGTGCTCACACACAGAGGGGAATATCGTGGGGGAAGGGGCCTAGAAATCGGCTCCTACCAAACCCATGATTCACGCTCCATCTCACCTTTCTCACTGTGTTAAAGACATAAAAGAGGCCGACATCGCCTGAAAAACTGAGCTGGAAAGACCCCTCCCTCACACCCTGTTACTTCTCATCAGCATCTTCAGCGGTGCAGGGTCCAGACTCATTCAGTGGCTGACCTGCACGACGGGAGGCAGGGAGCCAGAAGGAGCCTCAGGCTGCTCTTCGTTAGGGACTCGCTCAAGGTCACAGAGGAAGCCGGTGGGTCAGGAAAGACAGCCTGTGTCCTGTCCCCCACTGCCAGCCGGGGTCTTCCTCACTCTCACTGTCTGCCCCTGAAAATGGTAATGATAGGGTCCACTGAAACACACAGGGGAAGTGATGCTGGAGGGTACAGGGGATGAAGTTCCGCCGCTGCCTACAGACAGAAACAGGTCAGCCCGGTCAAGGCGAATGTTCAGGGGCAGAGAGGACCCAGCCAAGGCTTCGGGAAGCAGGCGAGACTCCTTCACCTCCAACTCCAGGTCTCTTTCCTCCTTCTCCCTTCTCCAGGCCAAAATGCCTCGAGGAGAACCGACACTGAATGCAAATAAGCTCAGGGTCTGGGAGGAGAAGGGCCCAGGGCAGACAGAGGCGGGCGAGGTGTCTGCGACCCCCCAGCCATCTCGGACGAGGTCTCTGTGACCCCCCCAGCCATCTCCCTGGAGACAGACTGGATGAGGCTGGAGCCTGGGGAGTGGAGACTCTGAGGACTTACTTGGCAGCAAGGCAGGCAACTTCTGAAAAAAACAAAGCTCCCGTGTCAGGAAACGTCCCCACAGAGTGGAGGCAACAACAAAAAAAGAGAGGAATCGCCTCTGGGCAAGGGACTTCCAGCTCCCCTTTGTTTATGGAGATGTTTCTGGTTCCCAGCTTCAAATGGTGGCTTGGGGAAGGTGGGTGCTTTAATTAAACATCGCTAGGGCTTGGCCGAGGTTGCTGGGGAGCCAGTGGGTTCCAGCCCCTACCCTGTCACAGCTTCATCCATGAGCTGTATGGAGAGGAACTGTGTGTCTGTTGGCGGAGAAGACAGAGGAGGGGGGCTGCAGACACCCCGAGTTGCTATTCTGCTTTGACGAGCTCCCTGACAGACCCAGCACTCCAGGGAAGCCAGCCCAAGGCCTTCTGCGCTGGGTCTGACCGACCCTTAGCATGAGTGGGTGAAACCAGAACAATCTCTAAAAGAAAGAGAACAATGGAACAAGTATACCAAGGCAGTTAGAAAAAGGCTCCAGGGCCAGCTCAGGTCTAACCTGTGAGGAGCCGCAGCCTCCAGGGTGCCTGCCACCCCCAGGCAGTGGTCAGCTGGTTCTCAGGGAGGCAGCCCTGGGGAAGGAGGGTCTGCCCTTCAACCTAGCTCCCTCCAGACTTCACTTCTGTACAAAGGACCCCTACCAGGCCCACCGCAGACATCCGTGAACACTGAGTAAGCTTTCTGCCTTTCCAAACGTGGGACCAAGCCTGGGACCTTTATGTCACGAAGGTGTCCCTCCACCTGCTGAGATTTAATCTGAAATAGGACAGCTCACAGGCCTCCCTGGTGGCTCAGCGGTAAGGAACCAGCTGGCCCATGCAGAAGACACAAGTTTGATCCCTGGGTCAGGACGATCCCCAGGAGAAGGAAATGGCAACCCACTCCAGTATTCTTGCCTGGAATATCCCACGGACAGGCGAGCCTGGCGGGCTACAGTCCACAGGGTCGCAAAAGAGTCAGACACGACTTAGCAGCTCAACAACGACAACTGAACAGCTAACGCCTGCCCGTGAATTCTGAGCAGGACTGGAGTCCCCTGTTGGGTAGGTGTCTTGACCGTCAGCCCCGCTCTGGCCCCACCG
The DNA here is from genome assembly GCF_054371585.1 of Giraffa tippelskirchi. Taxonomy (NCBI): domain Eukaryota; kingdom Metazoa; phylum Chordata; class Mammalia; order Artiodactyla; family Giraffidae; genus Giraffa; species Giraffa tippelskirchi. Next base: position 149,434,810 of record NC_137285.1, on the reverse strand, counting down.
ACAGGGCTAGACCTCTCCAACCGCTACCCCAAGCCCACAGTTAACTTCTCCCCGTCTCCCCAGGCCACGCGACCCTCTGCCCCAGCGTCCCCGCTTTCCTGTCCCAGTCTCCCCACTTTCCTCTTTCTCTCCTCCTCCCCGAGTCTCTCTCAGCTCCACGCCCCACCCCTCACCAAGGCTGAAGCCCCCCCCAGATGCTAACTCTTCTGGAATCCTTTCCCCAGAAGGCTTCCCTCAATAGGCAAGTGTCTGCAAAGTCCTTGGCAGCGAGCTTGTTGGGAGTCATGGCTACAGATGAAGACAGGGGGGTGGAAAGAAACCCCTTTCCCATGACCATCCTAATTAGCGCTCAGGCCGCGGGGCTTTCCAAGGCGGGCGGACATGCCCTGCTTGGGCAGCTGTTCTCTGACCCTCTGGGACTCTCCCGTCCCCTCTCCGGTCCCTCCTCCCCCGACACCTGCCTTTCTGGGGGGATCCTCCATCAGGGAGGCCTGGGGGACTGCAGTCCATGGGGTCGCAAAGAGTGGGACACGCCTGAGCGACTCACCTGAACTGAGCAGTCACACTCCCAGCGAAAGCCCAGCCAGAATTCCAGAACCACCCCCCACCCCCAGAAACACCACCACCTCCCTGGAGAGTCTATTCAGGGCTAGATGCGTCCCAGACCAGCTGAGCCCGGCCCGGGGGCCTCGCAGAGAGGCAGGTCTCCCCAGCTTCCCCGTCCTCACGCCAAGGACCGGGCACCCTGATCGCCATCCTCACTCGGGGAGGGAAGCCGGATTGGTAGTGGCCACAGCGGCGACTTGCTTCTCACCGTTAGATGGGGGTTCATTGTGTCCCCCATCGCGGACCTTTGTGGGAGGAAGCTGGGGACAGCTTCCTCGCAGGAATGCGCCGCCCCGGCCGCCTCCGCCCCCAGGGACAAACACGCTCGGCTTCCCCGCCGGCATTCCGGAGCGGCGGCCCTCCCAGTCCCCTGTCCATCTGCGCGGGCCTGTTGCTTCCACGCTCGGAGCGCCCGAGCAGAGGCGCTCACCGCCCCGCGGACACCAGGGCGTGCCCGGCCCTGGCACCCAGCCGCCCCCCTCCCCGAGTCCATCGGTCTCCCCGGGAAGGCCTCTCCCTTCGTAGGCTCGACTACAGCGCCGGCCTCCCGGGAATCTCCACCCTCCCCCGCGCCCGGTCTCCATCCCCAGGACTAGGCCGGGGGGATGGCATGCCCCCGGGAGGGTTCGAGGCTGCGAGGTGGGCGACTGGGGGAGCGAGTGGCAGGCCCCAGGGTGCCCGAGGCAACGGAGGCTCAGCCCATGTGATGGTGGGAAGGCGGGCAGGTAGACTTGCCCACCGGCCGGGATGCTGCCGCGGCCCCTCGGTTCCTACAAGAGCGGACTTGGGGTACCGAGCGTTTAAAGGGGGGGCGGAAAGGGCTTTGTTAGGGGCGAGGGTAAAAGTCGGCCGGCCTAACCAGACCTGCATGGACGTTTATTGCAGGAGCTATCATAAGAGGATCGCGGGGCGGGGGCGCACCGCGCCCCCTCCTCGGCCGCCTGTGGGGGACCCCGCGGTCCGGAGGGGCCCCCCGGCGGGGGAGGGTGCGGACGGGGTGGGGGCGGCTGGCTCACCCGTGTCCTGGCGAAACTGGTTCATGGAGTGCAGGTCGATGATGTAGGGCGCGAGCCGGCGGTCCACCTGGCCCAGCACCACGCTGCCGCCGGCGCGCGGGCCGGCGCGCACCGCCGCCTCGATGTGGTGGCTCACGGCGGGGCTGTAGGGCCGCCAGCGCCCGTGCTCGTTCAGCCATTCCCAGACTACCACGGCCGAGGCCAGGAGCATGGCGCGCCCGGCCGCCCGCGGGCCCCGGCCCCGCGCCCCGGCGCCCCCGGACGCCTCAGCCCCGGGCCGCGGGCCGCGCCGCCGCCGCGCGTCCGCCGGGGCCCCGAGAGCCGGGCCGCCGGGCTCCGATCGCGCGCCCCGCGGGGTCGCGGGACCTCATGCACACGGGCGCGCGGCCGGGGCTCCAGCCCTCGCAGCGGGCGCCGGCGGGATCGGGCGGGCGGCGGCGCTCGGGGCGGCTGGCCGGGCCCTCCTCCCCGCCCCGCGGCCCCCGCCCGCCCGCCGCGCGGGCCGAGAGCTCCCCCTCCCTGCGGCTTCGCGCCGCCGCCTCGGGAAGGAGCCGCCCCTCCCAAGCCCCGCGCCCGGGCAAACCCGCGCCTGCGAGGGGCCCCGCGGTCCCGAGACGCGGAGGAGCGACCCCCACCCCCCACCAGGACACGGCCCCGGGACCGCCGCTGTCAGCATCCTCAACTTGGCAGGCTCCCTCCCCGAAAGGGAATTGTTTTCTCTCTTTCGTTTTTTTTTTTTTTTTAGTGCAGTGTGATCGCTGTCCGCACCGCGAGCTCCGGGACCCGCAGCGCCTGGCACACTCACGGTCTGCACGCTCTCGCCGCGGCGGCCGCGTTCCCGCATCCTCGCCCGCATCCTCCGCTGTCCGTCAAGGACGCGGGGCCACGCCCCCGGGCCCTGCCGCGGCCGGGAGCCCCCCGCCCCCTGCCGGCCGAGCGCGCGCCTGCGGGCCCGGCCACCGCTCATCCGCGGCCCGGCCGCCCGCCCCGGTGTTCCTGCCTGGAGAACCCCGGGGACAGACGAGCCTGCGGCCTACGGTCCATGGGGCCACACAGTCGGACACGACTGAGCGACTCAGCACTTACCAGCCTCTCTGCTGAGACCCCGTGCAAAGGGGCGCAGCGATTGGAGAGATGATGGATTAACTAACACTGTCGGTGCAGAGGGCAAATGTGGGTTTTCTGGCCTGCTTAGGCTACCTTGGGCTTCCCTGGTGGCTCAGATGGTAAAGAATCCGCCTGCAATGCGAGAGACCTGGGTTCAATCACTGGGTTGGAAAGATCCCCTGGAGGAGGGCAAGGCTACCCACTCCAGTTTTCTGGCCTGGAGAATTCCATAGGCTGTATAGTCCATGGGGTCGCACAGAGTCGGACACGACTGACCGACTTACACTTTCACTTTAGACTACCTTACTGAAATAAAGAAGGCATGTGTTAAATTGAAGCCAATGCCACCCCACTCCAGTACTCTTGCCTGGAAAATCCCATGGACGGAGGAGCCTGGTAGGCTGCAGTCCATGGGGTCCTAAGAGTCGGATATGACTGAGCGACTTCACTTTCCCTTTTCCCTTTCATGCACTGGAGAAGGAAATGGCAAACCACTCCAGTGTTCTTGCCTGGAGAATCCCAGGGACGGCAGAGCCTGGTGGGCTGCTGCCTATGGGGTTGCACAGAGTCAGACACGGACTGAGCGACTTTCACTTTCACTTTAGACTACCTTACTGAAATAAAGAAGGCATGTGTTAAATTGATGATGTATTTTGCAGAATTTCTGTGATGCAAATAATGAGACACTAGGTCTTCCCTGGTAGCTCAGATGGTAAAGAATCTGCCTGCAGTGCAGGACAACTGGGTTCAGTCCCTGGGTCTGGAAGATCCCCTGAAGGAGGGAATGGCAACCCACTCCAGTATTCTTGCCTGGAGAATTCCATGGACAGAGGAGCCTGGCGGACTACAGTCCACGGGGTCGAAGAGAATGAGACACTTCTCAGGACAGACAAAAGTTAGACTTCGTTGTTTTGGTCATCAACAGTCAATGTGGAAAACAGTCTAAAATGGATATGTTCTGACTAAAAGATTAGATTGACATCAGGATTACGTATGAATCTTTCCAGAAAGCACAAAACTTGTTTTGCTGAAGCTGCAACCACATGAAGCAATGCATTCATATGATCAAGGCCCAGGAGAGGATCTGGAGAAATAAAAGGAGGTTATGTATTAAGAATGGGGATTAAGAAACTTTCTGAAATAATCGTTTTCTGCCAAAACATCATATGATCTCTTTTGTTTTGAAAGATTTGCGTTCCCTGTGTTCCTTGCTCTCCTTGAATTATATCTGTCCTTTCTCCCATCGTAGTACTTTCCAAATCTTTTTCATCCCTCTACCCTTACCTCCCTCCTCACTGAGCTCTAAGTGCAAAGTCAACGAAAAAATACCAAACATGCTCTTCTTTGGGCTTCTGAAAGCATCAGATTTGAGGCTGCCTCTGAGCTTTGTTCCTGCTGGTCCTCTTGCCAAAAAATCTCCCCAAGGTCACCTCCAGAATCTCCAGTAAACCTCTTCCCCAGGACCAGTCCCCCAATCCAACTCAATCAATGTCACTCATTAAAACAAAGAATTTTAGAGTTTGAAGGACAAAAGGAAAAGGAGTTAAGGATACCGCAATCCCACCAAGAGTCACTGTTATCCCCATTTTATAAATGACACAGTTTCGGGAATTTGAGCAGTTTGCCCCAGTTACATGTTTAACAGAGGGGAAACTGAGATTCAAAAATTCAATGGACAAAAAGCCAAATCAAACCAAGGCCAAAAAAACCAAACCAAGACAAAATAAAACCCCATGTTGTTCTGTGACATGTTATATGATGAGGAGATGGTGTGATAAGAGGCAAGACATATAGCAATGTGAAACTGCCTCAGTGTGAAAGAAAGGAAGTGAGACAAAGAGGATAGAATGTTCTGGAAGGACAAAGTAGAACTGAAGAAAAACGAATATAAATTTGTATCGAGCTATTTTTACTTTCAGTCATGAGACCAAGAGTGTGAAGACCCTGGGAACTTTCCTATGATCTGGGCAGGCGAAGATCCAGAAATTAACCAGAAAATATCAGTAACAATTCAAGGGGAGTTGGAAGCACCAGAGAAAAAAACGGCATCTGACCAACTAAATGAGAAATTCCCAGGTAGAAAAAGCCAAACCCTGAGGAGAGAGGTAAGTTCAATGGGCGCTTAAATGGAACATGTATTCTGTAGTTGAGGGGAGTGTTCCACAAATTTTCATTAAATGCTATTGGTTGATGACTTTATTTAGTTCTTCTTTTCTGAGGCTGATTGTCTGTATAGTTGTTCTATAAATTATTGAAAGAGGCGAACTGAAGTCTCTAACTAAAATTGTGAATTTGTCCATTTTTCCTTTTAGTTCTATCAGGTTTACATCACATATTTTTCCACTTTGTTGTTTATGCTTGCACATTTAGGATTACTTTATTTTTTGATGGATTGACCTTTTTATCATTATATAGTATCCCTGTTAGTGGTAATTTTCTTTGATCTGAAGTCAACTTTATCTAGTATTAAGATAGGCACTTATACTTTCCTTTTATCAGTGTCTTCATGATGTGTATTTTTTTTTCCATCCTTTCACTTCAATCTGCCTATAAAGGTATATTTGAACTGAGTTTTTAAAGACAGTTTATAACTAGGCTATTTTAATCTCCTCTGGCAATCTCTGCCCTTTAACTGATATACTTAAACCATTTACATTTATTGTACCTATTAATATGTTAGAGGTTAAAGAAAGAGAGAGATAGAAAGAGAAAGAATGAATAGACAAGCCACAGATTGAGATAAAATGTTTGTGGTGTTGGACAGAAGTGGTGAAAGCAAACATCCTTGCCTTGTTTCTGATTTTAGTAGGAAAGCATCTGGTTTCTCACTATGAAGTACGATATTGGTTATAGGATTTTTGTAGATGTTCTTTATCAACTTGAGAAAATTGCCCTCTAGTTCTAGTTTGCTGATAGTTTTTACAAATGAGTGTTGGATTTTGTCAAATGATTTTACTGTATCTATTGATGTGATCATATGGCTTTACCTCTTTAGTCAGTTCATGGGATGAATCACATCAGTAAGGGTTTGGATGTTGAACCAGCCTTGCATGCCTAGACTAAATCATATTCATTTGCTGATTTTTACCTGCATTCTTTCACTGTAATCAATCATGACACGAGCATAATGGTTTTTTGAGCTCTACTAATCTTTTAGCAAATTATTGAACTGAAAGGTGGTCTTCAGAAACTTTTAAACTTATACCTTGTAACAGTCTTACCCAACAGGAAGCTTAGAAGCTAAAAATGGTCAATCAGAAATGCCTCACATTTACCATTTACCAAATAACATACTCATCAGTTCAGTTTGCGACCCCATGGATTGCAGCACGCCAGGCCTCCCTGTCCATCACCAACTCCCGGAGTTTACTCAAACTCATGTCCATTGAGTCAGTGATGTCATCCAACCATCTCATCCTCTGTTGTCCCCTCTCCTCCTTCCCTCAGTCTTTTCCATCATCAGGGTCTTTTCAAATAAGTCAGTTCTTCTCATCACGTGGCCAAAGTATTGGCGTTTCAGCCTCAGCATCAGTCCTTCCAGTGAATATTCAGGACTGATTTCCTCTAGGATGGACTGGTTGGATCTCTTCGCAGTCCAAGGGACTCTCAAGAGTCTTCTCCACAGTCAACACCACAGTTCAAAAGCATCAATTCTTTGGTGCTCAGCCTTCTTTATAGTGCAACTCTCGCATCCATTCACGACTACTGGAAAAACCATAGCTTTGACTAGACAGATCTTTGTTGGCAAAGTAACGTCTCTGCTTTTTCATAGGTTCCAGGAATAAGGCCATAGATGTCTTTGCAGGAATGCTCCCCATGTTGCCCATGCAACTCACTTGTGATTTTTTCCTCTCACTCACGCTCAGTTCTGGGTATACCACTTCCATGTTACAAGAGGGAGTTTTTGGCCACACCTGAGTTATGACTTGGCAAACCTGATGGAACTCACTGCACAACGGGCCGTTCTGGATGGACCGTCACAGGACATCTCGCGGCCAGGTGCTCCATTTTAACCAGGTCCACTAGAACACCAAATGTTATTCCTGGAAATGGTGTGGGCTTGCTGCAGAACCACAGAGGTCTGTGGTGTGATTCTCCCACACGTGCTGCAAACTCCGCATGGAATCTTCTTCCACATCTGATACTTCTAATACCACAGGGTCAGCTAGGCTGGATCATCCAGGTTTTCACCACAGCACTGTGTTCACCACAGACTGCATCTTCTGCAGAACCCTTCCCTGATCTAAGTGCCATTCAAAGCTGGCAGCTTATTTTGTCACCCTGTAAATGGGCAGAAGCAGTATACCCAGCTGTGAAATATGATGCCACCAGGAACCAGAGACACCGTGACCCCCTGTGTAGTGGGATATATCATTTCTTCAAGAGGAGACATCCTGGCATGCCCCTGATTTAGTGGTTTCTTCACAGAATTACCTCCCAATATCTGAAATGCATGTGAGCCAGGGCCTCTAAAGTGGTGACTACTTCAGTTCATCTGGCTTGATTAGCATGATACCACTCATCAGTTCAGTTCAGTTCAGTCACTCAGTCGTGTCCGACTCTTTGCGACCCCGTGGACTGTAGCATGCCAGGCCTCCCTGTCCATCACCAACTCTCGGAGTTTACTCAAACCCATGTCCATTGAGTCGGTGATGCCATCCAACCATCTCATCCTCTGTCATCCCCTTCTCCTCCTGCCTTCAATCTTTCCCAGCATCAGGGTCTTTTCTAATTATTTTTGCTAGACCTGACTAATATGATGGTCTGTGGGAATTACACATCATCCACACTCTCTCTCTAACAAAAGGAAAGTGTGTTAATACAGTTTCTTGGGGCAAAACTATATAATATATACTGTTGTCTCTTTGTGTGAGTTCAAATGTTTCTGATCCCCTTCTCTAATAGTGAAAGAAAAAAAAACCACATTCATCCAATCAGTGACCACAACCATATACCCGAGACAGTAAAGATATAAAGATTTGCAAAGATACTACATCTGGTGTAGAGGCTACAACTGGACGTGCCACTTGGCTGACTTGGAGGAAAGAGACTGTCATTCTTCAGGACTTGCTCGGTTTCTGCAGGGGACAGGCTGACAAATCAAAGGCGTATGTGACAGAGGCCATTCTTTCTGTGCTCTTCAGACCCTTAAGGCTGGCACTGGTTCCCAGGCTCCCCTCCACTCCAGTGGGGGTGGGTCAGTCCGCGAAAAGTCTCCGCAAAGACTTCCGGTGCTGCTGAGGTAAACACTGGGGTTCAGAATTTGACAAAGGAAGGGGCATTAATAAACATCCCAGGCTCTCGGCTGGACCCCTGGAAGGTTAAAATCTAGAGTGGAGTGGACCAGAGGTAGACAAAGCCTTAACGTTTTATAACTCCATTTCAAGTCAGTTTCATCTCTGACAAGATGAAGATGATCTGATTTCACGCTATCAGAAGACAGAGTGACCTTTCCCTGGAAGGCAAAAAAAAAAAAAAATCCTGATGGGAAATGAAGTCGGGGATAAATGTTCTCCCAGAAAGACAACTGCCATTTTTTCATGTAAAATCCAAAGTGATGCCGGTGCTGGGGACTGACGGAACTCCTGAATATACAGCTTGCATTTGACTGCTGGTGTCCTTCGATCCTTCCGTGGATAGTCCGTGATTCAGAGCTGAACAGCTCCGCAAAGGAGACAGCAGGTGGAAATTCCCCTGGTCGCTTTCAACAGCGTCCGGCTGCAAGAGGACCGCGGCCTCGGTTTACGAGGTGTGCGTTTTGCGGCTCCGTCCAGCAGGTGGCGATGTGGTACCGGGAAACTCTCCGAGTGCAGGCCGGCTTTCAGTGTTTCTAAGTTAAGCTGGAACTAGCGTTCTTCTTCGGGGATTCTGTATTATTTTTTGCTGGAATATCCAGACAGGATAGGGAAATGGTTTGGAGACAGCCTGCATGTCTCACGGAAAGTAGTTCCTGAGAATTCTGTCTGGAGCTTATGAGATGGGAGCGCAGCTGTGCAAGGCATCCGTTCCACAAGAGTTCACAGGGGCTAGTGGTAAAGAATCCACCTGGCAACGCAAGAGAGGCAAGAGATGAGGTTCGATCCGTGGGTCAGGAAGATCCCAGAGGAGGAAACGGCAGCCCACTCCAGTATCCTTACCTGGAGAATCCCACGGACACAGGAGCCTGGCGGGCTCCATGGGGTCGCAGAGTCGGACACGACTGAGCGTGCATACGCACACTCACACAACAGACAAAAGTATTCCGAGTCCATCCAAACAGCCTCCTCCAGGAGGTCACATTTCCTTCCCCACCTCACATCTTACCGAAACCCCACTGAGTGAATTAGGTGCCTTTCCTCCCACAGAATCACAGGGCAAATCAGGGGGCACCATTAAAGCTGCCCAGGGAAGCTCAGGGTGGTGGGGAAAAGCTGGTGGTGGCCAAAGCGCTGGAGCTTCAGCTTCAGTGTCAGTCCTTCCAGTGAACACCCAGGACTGATCTCCTTTAGGATGGACAGGGTTGATCTCCTTGCAGTCCAAGGCACTCTCAAGAATCTTCTCCAACACCACAGTTCAGAAACATCAATTCTTCGGCGCTCAGCCTTCTTTACGGTCTAACTCTCACATCCATACACGACTACTGGAAAACCATAGCTTTGACGATGTGTACCTTTGTCAGCAAAGTGATGGCTCTACTTTTTAATACTCTGTCTAGGTTGGTCATAGCTTTCAATTCAAGGAGTAAGTGTCTTTTAATGTCATGGCTGCAGTCACCGTCTGCAGTCACCGTCTGCAGTCACCGTCTGCAGTGATTTTGGAGCCCAAGAAAATAAAAGCTGCCACTACTTCCATTTTTTCCCCTTCTGTTTGCTGTGAGCTGATAGGAAAGTCTAGCTTGGGTGGAAAAGGGAGGACAGTGGAGGTAGGAAAGAGAGAAGTTCAGCGTTAGTCTCTTTTCCTCCATTAGCCCCTCTCCCCAGGATCATTGCCGAGTGCCAGTGTTGTGCCATGCCTTTCTCATGTACCTCTCAGCGTCTGGTGGAAACCAGGTTCAGGGGCTCCTTTCCGACTCCACACACGTGCCTTCATGCCCTCCCTCAGGCCCCCGTGCCTTTGGCTGCCTGCACCTGGGCCAGAATCCTTTCCCCTCTCAGGGTAAGAAAGGGACTTGGGTGCCTGGATTCAACACGGCCGGAAGTTTAACTCCTTCCCTCCCTGAAATTCCCAGTACACCCACACAAGGGTGTATGGTCTTTGGTCCCCTGGGGGACGTCTCCCCAAAGGCATCTGAGGTTGATGGACAGAGGCAGGGCGAGGCCAGGAGTGACGACACACGCTTATTTCTGTCTTTGTGTGGCTGGTGGGTAGTTTGGGTTCAAGCAAAAGACCTCCTGTTTTAGTTCACTCAAAGGCAGACAGCAAATTGTCAGGTTTAAAGGATGACACGGTCGACTTCAGCTCTGGGGACTCCCGCACTCAGCAGTCAGAGCCAAGAGCCACGGGGCTTTTCTGCTGCCACAAGGCTTGCTGCCCCACCGCCGCGAAAACCTTCCTTCCTGCTCCTGTCTAGATGCTTAGTGACTCAGTCAGGCCAGTCGGGTCTGACTCTGTCACCCCATAGACTGTAGTCCGCCAGGCTCCTCTGTCCAGGGGATTTCCCAGGCGAGAATACTGGAGTGGGTTGTCATGTCCTCCTCCAGGGGATCTTCCCGACTCAGGGAAGGAGCCCTAGTCTCCTGCGTCTCCTGCATTACAGGCAGATTCTTTCCTGCTGAACCATCATCGGGAATGTTACTGCCCGGAGGAGAGTGAACAGCCTGGGTAATGACAAGGAACCATTGGGATGACTTGTTTTAATCCTCCCTCTTGCCAACCAGACTCATTAACAAGAGGGCCTTCGGTGGGAGGGAGAGAGGAACACTTCATCCTCCCCCTCGCCCATCAGCTGGGGGATAGCATTTGCTCCAAGATGGCAGAGAGTCTTCTCATAAACCCTAACTCATCCCATCCAGGTCTTGTTCTCCTTCTCCCAAAATACACCTTGAAAATTAGTTGAAGCATAATATTTATCGCATTGAAACATAATCATTTATGCTAGTAATAACTTAAATTTACCCAGCATGTTTGATTCTAGTCATTAAGTGAATGATGAGAGACAAATATGACCTCTAACAGTTGAAGGGGAAGCTGGGACACAGAAAATAATTTTTTCATCCTGACATCACAAATTACCAATGAACACAGTGAGAATCAAAACCCCAACTGTTTGTTTATTCCTTTTCCCAATAGATTATGTGATTTTGAATGAATTTTATATTATTATTTGCATTTGTAAGAGATAGGCTTTCCCCAAAAGATGAAGTAAAAAAAGCAAGTTTAAGCAACAGAAAGTAAATGAAAACAGAGAATCTGATCACTCAATCTTGATGTATGTTTTCCCAAGTCATCTTCATCTGAGATGCGTGGTAGACCAAATCATGGCCCCTGAAGATACAGTCATGTCCTAATCTCCAGGACCCATGAATGTTGTCTTATATAACAAAGACTTTGCGGGTATGATGAATTAAGGGTCTTGAGATAGGAAGATTATCCTGCCTTATTCACATGTGTGCTAAGTCACTTCAACGGTGTCTGACTGTATGCGACCCCGTGGACTGTAGCCCACCAGGCTCCTCTGTCCATGGGATTCTCCAGGCAAGAATACTGGGATGGGTTGTCATGCCCTCCTCCAGGGATCTTCCCGACCCAGGGATTGAACCCAGGTCTCCCTCATTGCAAGCAGATTCTTTGCCATCTGAGCCATCTGGGAAGCTCTATTTATTGAGTGGGTCCAAGTGTCCTTGGGCTTCCAAGGTAGCTCAGCGGTAAAGAATCAGTAGCCAGTGCAGGAGATGTGGGTTTGGGAAGACCCCCTGGAGAAGGAAATGGCAACCTACTCCAGTGTTCTTGCCTGGGAAATCTCATGGACAGAGGAGCCTGGCGGGCTTCAGCCCATGGAGTAGCAAAAGAGTCAGACACGGCTTAGCAGCTACAACAATAACCGTCTCATCTGCTTCCCCTCGCTTGTAGGTTGCACCTGATGCACGTCTGCAACCTCCCTGTAAGATGCAGATGGTGACCTGCTGAACGAGGGGCGTGAGCCATCCGGGGTTGGCAGGGGGTTCCTTCAGCATCCAGGCTCCCACTGCGGGGAGTGAAGCCCACAGGGTCACTCGGACGAAAGGCAGAGTTGCCATACACGCACATGAAAGAAACAGAATCACAAGATTCTTTTACTTACAGATCCCGGAAGCCAGGGTGAGGAGCCAGGGCAAGGGAGGGCCTCTATCCGAAATCACAAGTGAGCAGGGAGACGGAGAGCAGGGTAGCAAGCACCCAGTACTTCTCAGGGGGTTGAGGCGATGGTTCTTAGACTGAAAACTGGCCCCTGTACACAGAGGGCAGGGATGAGGCCAAAGGAAGCTGCAGACCGCTCCAAATTGATGAGTAGCGGTTTCATAAGCAAGGGCACAGCATGCAAGGCTTGTGTTGAGAAGTCAAAAGACGGGTGAGTCTCTGCATCCTCCCGCCAGAATTTTTTATTGAAATATAGTGAATATACAATATGGTGTTAGTTTCAGGTGTACAGCAAAGTGATTCTGCTGTATTTTTCAGATTATACTCCATTATAGGTTATTACAAGATATTGCATGCAATTCCTCTTGTTGTAGAGTAGACCCTTGGTTCTTATCTATTTGGATCTGTGATTCTATACTCCTAATTTGTCTCTGTCTTCCTCCCTCACCCCTCGGTAACCATACGTTTGTTTTCTGTGTCTGTGAGTCTGTTTCTGACTTGCATTGATACATAGACTCCTTTGCATTCTTTTTTAGATTCCAAATGTAAGTGCCATCATTCAGTATTTTAAAGTCAAGGCTGTGTCCCTTGACTTTACTGTTCATGCTGTGGAAATGGTAGGCAGCATGTCCCTTCCAAGGACAGAGGCGCCCCCGATGGCCAGGTCCAGTTTGAGGGCAAAGAGGTGGTCACATCCTCTTGATGTCCTCTGCCAGCACTCCACCGCTCTGACGATCTCATATGCCTGTCTCTTCCGCAAGGTGCCCGGAGCGGTCAGTGAGAGGCTTCTCGAGTATGGAGGTGGCTTAGGGGGTCACTATCTGGCTGCCCTGGAGGCAGACATCACAGCAACAATGTAGGCAGATGCCAGAGAACACACAGGTTAAGGTGATTCCCAAAGTAAGTACCGATTGTCCCCACCAGGAGCCCCATGAGCTTGACCCCCTGATTCACTAAGTCCCCTAGGCTGGAGGGTGGATCATTCGGGATGTTCACTTGTGTCCTCCTGTGGCTTAATAAATGAAGAAACATTAGTTGACTCGTCAGGTATGAAGACAGACACATGGCTTGGACGGTGGCACAGGTGTCTCCTGGAAAGGCAGTAATAAACGTCCAAGTCCATCCTGTTTCGGAGCTTACTCCTTAGAGACGTTTCAGTGTTGGTCAAGACAGACGTTGCCAACTATCCTTTTAGCCTTGTTGGCACATTTAGGAACGACTTGCATGTGTGCTGGGCCGTCTCCCACACAGGTGGATTCCAAGTAAATTATGTAAATACTCCAGGAGCATTCACATTAGGAAAGGAGGCATAACTACCCGCTCCATACCTGTGGGTTGTGCGCAATGAATTCCTTCCAAAGAGGATATTAGACGGAGGAGACAGAAAAGAGGAACTTTACAGGAGAGAAATCTGATCAACGCTGCTCTGGTTGGGTGGTAAAGGCTAACTTCAGGTCACAAAGCATGTCTGTAGTATGCACCCCTGATACGATATGACACTATTTTTTTTTGTATTTTCTGATATTTATTTATTTTTATTATTTATGGAAGTATGGTTGATTTACTATATTAGTTTCAGGTACAAATCAGTGATTCAATGTTATTATTATTATATAATTATATATTTACTATAATTACAATTATTATTATTATTCAATATTATTATTCATTTGATTTTAATTGAAGTATCATTGATTTACAGTAGGTTAGTTTCGGGAGTGCAGCACATCATCGTGTGTATATATATATATAAACATATCTCTATGTATATATTCATGTCTCTATATATGTATATACATGTCTATGTAAATATATACGTGGATGTTGTTGCTGTTTAGTCACTGAGTATGACTCTTTTGTGACCCCATGGACTGTAACCTGCCAGTCTCCTCTGTCCATGGGATTTCCCAGGCAAAAACACTGGAGTGGGTTGCCATTTCCTTCTCCTATATATGTGTATACGTATATATATTCTTTTACAGATTCCCCTACAGGTTATTACAAAATACTGATTATATTGAGTATAGTCCCCTTTATATCCTTGTTCGTTATCTATTTCATATATAGCACTGTGTGTATGCTAATACCAACCTCCTAATTTATGCCTCCCCAGACCCCCTCTTGAACTCTGGTGTTGGAGATGACTCTTGAGAGTCCCTTGGACTGCAAAGAGATCCAACCAGTCCATCCTAAAGGAGATCAGTCCTGGGTGTTCATTGGAAGGACTGATGCTGAAGCTGACACTCCAATACTTTGGCCACCTGATGCGAATAGCTGACTCATTTGAACACTCTGATGCTGGGAAAGATTGAAGGCAGGAGGAGAAGGGGACGACAGAGGATGAGATGGCTGGATGGCATCACCGACTCGATGGACATGGGTTTGGGTAAACTCCGGGAGTTGGTGATGGACAGGGAGGCCTGGTGTGCTGCAGTCCATGGAGTCACAAAGAGTTGGACACAACTGAGCGACTGAACTGAACTGAACTGAGACCCCCTCTCCCCTTTGGTAATCATAAGTTTGTTTTCTATGTCTGAGTCTCTTTCCATTTTGGAAATAAATTCATTTGTATTTTTTTATTTTAGAGTCCACAAATAAGCAATATCATATAGTTGTCTCTGTCTGACTTCCTTCACTTAGTATGATAATCTCTAGGTCCCTCCTTGTTGCTTCCAAGGGCATTATTTCAGTCTTTTTGTGGCTGAGTCATATTCCATCGGATATATGTGTCACATCTTCGGTATCCATTCATCTGTCAATGGGCATTTAGCTCGTCTCCATCTCTTGGCTACAAAATGACACTTTGCTTCTGTGATCTTACTCTCCAAAACCCACAACCCCAGTCCAATGAGTATTGGAAGAAATATCAGACAAATTCCAATAGAAAGGCATTTTACAAAATAGTTGACCAGTACACTTCCTGTCAAGATCAAAAAATACAAGAAAAGTCTGAGAAACTGTCACAACCAAGAGAAGTCTAAACAGACTTAACAATGGAATGGAATGTGGGCACTAGACGGCATCCTGGAGCAGGAAAAGGATTTCAGGCAAAAAACTAGGAAATCTCTATAAAGTAACATGGTATTTAAGATAGCCCCCCTAGTAGCCTATAAATACATGGAAAATGGATATTACCCTCCGAATTTCAGGAAACATATATCCTGACAGTTTGGATCATATGAGGATTTTGGAAATTCTAAAAGATTTCATTCGAGATCATTTCTAACCAAGAATTTAGCAACCCACTCCAGGTGGCACAGTGGTAAAGAATCTGCCTGCCAATGTAGGAGATGCAAGATATGCGGGTTCAATCCCTGGATTGGGAAGATCCCCTGGAGAAGGCAACGGCAACCCACTCCAGTATTCTTGCCTGGAAAACTCCGTGGACAGAGGAGCCTGGCGGGCTACAGTCCATGGGGTCGCAAAGAGTTGGACATGACTGAGCAATTGACCCACACACCTAAGATTAACTGCAGCCCTAAGTTTTGCTACTGATGAACCTACATATTTTCTAAGCCCGTAATTTCCGTGTGCCAGCATTGTGGATAATGAGAAGTCTTGGATCCTGCCTTTAAGCAACTGAACTTAGGGGGAGATAGGGAAGATGAAAAAAGAAAAACAATGGTAACTTTTCAAATAAAACTGAGTATTATTAATCTTTGTTCACATTGCTTAACTTTAAAGTAGGTATAATAGTCCAGCTCACAGATTTGTTAAAACTGGTTCCTTCGTGTGCTTAGAAAAATGCTAGGTGCATAGGAAGTAGTCAGTAACATTAATTATTATTGTTGTTGGTGAGACTGACCATTACAGAATTTAGAAACCTGTCATCATTGGCTGTGGAATAACAATTTCATAGGTGATTCCCTGAACACCTGGGATGTAGACTGAATTCTCACTCTTTTTCATCCTTAACACTCACCTTTCTTGCATCCAGCAGGTTTAGAAATAGTCCTTCCTACCACATTCTATGTTTTTTCTTAGTATCATAGATAATGGATTTCAGGGTACAGCCGAATTCAGTGATGCTGGAAATCCCCTGTGGGTACTTATAAGCGAAGCCTGCAGTGTGCATGGCCACCAACGAGCCTTCAGAATCACACACTGGGGAGCCGGAAGACCCAAAGTGAACAGCGGTGTTATGGGTTGCCACATCAGGCCGGGGGACTGTCTCCTGGAAACTTCTTTGTGTGTGCATATGGGTGTACCACGTGCAAGCACCACGCCCGTCTGCAGCTCTAGCCCGAACGTGTTCTGAGTATTTCTCTTCCCGCTGATCCTGAGGGATCCCGGCACAGGCATCAGTGGATTTCACCTCCCCATCTGGATGGCCAACAATACACACCAGTCTGCTGTCTGGTTCAGGATCATTTCCGTCATATAACCCCTCAGGTGTTCGCTGTCCGTTTGTCTTCGGTTTCAGAATTGCGTAATCAAGCTTTACATCAGATACCTCAAACCAACGCTCAGTGGAAAAGCAGTGCTTGCTTGCATCTTCAGCCTTCTCACAAGCAAATGTCACCTTTACACACCGACCGATTGTACGTGCACACTCATGTGAGTCTGTGTCTTCTCCCACAGTCCGATATGTTACATGCCGACAAGTGGAAATGCACAGCCCTTTCAAAACAAAGCAAGTGGCAGACTTGCTGGTGTGCCGTGACTGAGTCACTGAGCCCAGAAAGAAGTTTGTGCACTTCAGCCTGAGTATGGTTTCTGGTCAGTTTCCCAAAGTCTGTTTTATGCAATTCAAACAATTTTATCCCCAGTGTTTTATCCAAATTATTCTCAAAGTTTTCTCTAATTTTATCACCTTCTCTTTCCAAACTAGGGTGCTTGTCTGCCACGACTGTTTGTTTCAACACACAAGGCTTTATTTCCTGTGACTCAGAATTTCTAGCAGCTGGTGCCCTGGCGTCCATGCTTTTTTCAGCCTCGACCTGAGACTTTCGAGCGCCTGGTGCCCTGGCTTCACGCTTGTTTTAACCTCAACCTGGAAGAGCTTGCCCTCCAAGTCGTTGACCACTGTGAGCTGTCTAAAACGACGCTCAGGTTTTCAATAAGGGTCCAATCACTCTTCCCAGAAGGGAAAGAAGTCTGCCACCCTTGGACACAGCCTTCTTAAGGCTTTCTCCTTTGAAAGCATAGACGCAGTTTGTACCCATCTTTGTGAAGTTGCCTGCATTTGAGAAGAGGTTTTCTGATCTCCCCAACTGCGTGGATATAAAATTTAACACAGTTAGTTGATGTGTTGTCAAATCGACCAAATACCTGTTCCTCTTTCCCTGTCTTGCTTCTCTTTAGAGAAAAGGTAACTGGAAATTTTCAGGGAAACACCTGAGAGGCATTGCAAGCTTTAAGAACCCTTCACTTCCTTCTGGGCCGTATACCAGCATCTCTTTGCCAGGATGAGTTTTTATTGCCTTTCTGACAACCTCGAGAGTGTTGAGGGCCTCCCATAAGCTCCCCCCATCACTACATGGGAGGCTGTGTTTCCTTCTCTTGTTTTGCTTGATGTTTACATCCAGGGTAACATCAATTGTCTTTTCTGGGGACACAGTTTGGTCTCTGGGTCCCTCAGCCTGGGTGTTGTTTATATTCTCTGAACTTGTCTTAGAGTCCATCTCCATTTGAGAAGTATTGGAATTATCCTGCTGGTTTTCATTGAGCTAAACAGAAATGTTAAATACTTTAAAATTATGAACGCAACAATAGTCTTTTATTTCTCTTTGCTGCATACCATTCACAAAGTTTTTCATGGAAACTCAGGATGAATATTAAAAGGCCAGTGAATATAATTAAATCAGAATTTGAGTTGGGATCCAACATATAGGCCGAGTTTCCTATCTTATCAGTTAGATAAGTTCCTAACACTGCTACACTGATGCAGTGTTTTCGGAGAAATATAAGGAAAGAAGCAACTTTTTCCCAAGTGCATCAAAAACAGAGGTACTTAAATCTGCCAGCTCTCTTGGAGAGTTTGTTACTTCAGGTCTTGGTTATAATTTTCAACTACAAAATGTTTACTTTTTTTCGAGCATAGTGATGATCTGCACCAAAAAATTCTCAGTCTTCTTGTTGAAAAATTCAAGGAGCACTGCAGACTCGGAAAAAGAGATGATGGTTTGATATGATAACAGAGTCCAGTTAGCAGGAAGAGCCATGCCTTAACGTCTGTAAACTTAAGCCCAAGTCTTCATTCCACTTCTGCCTTAGGCAGCAACTCACTTTTCCTTGCTTCTCATTAACAAATTGAGGAAAATAAAGTTCTCTCTTCTTGCCTAACAAGGCTATGGTAAGAACAAACATCTTAAAAGTTGTTTTATAAACCGTGAAGCCCTATGCAAATATAGATCATGCTTGTTACTGAACAGATCAGCCATGTTTGGGAACGACATATATTTTCATGCTGTGACATAGCATTCATATTATTTTCACTCTATAGCTTATTTTAATATGTTATATTTGATTTTATGGCTGTTGTTCAGGAAGTATTACAACTTTTTTTTTGGTTGAAGTTTCATTTGATCTAGCAAAGAGTTTTATTAAAACGTCTTCCTCCCAGCATCCGACTAAAACAAGAAGAATAAAATGGATGAGAGAGATTTTAAATTATTTACTATTTCCTACGTACAATGAAGTCATTTATTGGCAAGAAGGTCTATGAAGCCCCGTTTCAAGGATGGCTAAGTCTAACACAGGCATATTCCATAAAGGAAAGGAAAGGGAAGTCGCTCAGTCGTGTCCGACTCTTTGCGACCCCGTGGACTGTAGCCTACCAGGCTCCTCCGTCCATGGGATTCTCCAGGCAAGAATACTGGAGTGGTTTGCCATTTCCTTCTCCAGGGGATCTTCCCGACCCAGGGATCGAACCTAGGTCTCCCGCATTGGAGGCAGATGCTTTAACCTCTGAGCCACCAGGGAAGTCCCATATTCCATAAACAGGGTTTATAAACATACCTTAGGAAACCACTGCTCACTATTGGTCTTACTCTTTTCATCTGAGTCCTTCTGTGACTTGGGCTGCTCAGAGCTCATGACACCTTGAAGATGAACACACAATTCAGCTGAAACATGTTTCACAAAGTGTCAAGTTACAGCAATATCTTCATGGCTATCATTAATTGTATAGAGACTAAGATTAACAGGGACCCCCTAACCCACCTGTCCCATTCAGCTCCACCCTCACTTTCCTTAGAGATGTTAATTTAGCATGTAGACAGTTTATCCGCTAATTACAATGACCTGAACAATAAAATCTCCTTTTTATAGAGCAGCACACCAAATACTTAACAAAAATTATCTCTAATTGTCAGTGCAATTATACCACGTAGATTTACCTTCGTGTATACAGCACACAGGTATACCTTCATTTTGAAGGCACAGAAAGTATAACTTAGGCAACTTACCCAAGGCCAGACCTACAAAGCAGAGATGGAATTCAGATGCCAGGATAAATACCTTACAGATGGGTTTTCCCTTGGAGAATTGAAAAGTGTGTTCTAGATACACTGATGTTAAAATTCGGCTTCTGGTTAAGACGGAGACAATACCGAGATGATATCATTATAGGAAGACAGATGGGAAGAGAACTCTGCCTTGCCATGAAGACAAAATAAACTTAAAGTGAGAGGATGCCTGAGAAGATAGTGAGAAACTTTAGCTGCAGCTTTAGTTTTTAAAGAGGTGCTTCCCCATGTCTTCCCGCTGATACCTCCCCAGAAGAGGATGAACAATGTAAACAAAATTGTGAAATTATCAGTAGTGATATACACCATTAGAAAATTAAGGCTGTGGACAGTAGCAGCCGTCTGTCTTCAGAATCCCAACATCTATCACAAAGCCTGGCACAGGGCAAGCCCTCAGCAAAGAAACATTCACAAAGACCCGGCCAATGAGTGAGCGAGGGGGCCCGGGAGGAACTATGCCATTTAGAACTGCTTTTCATAGACTGCCTCATGCAATTCTTACAGCCCCCTGAGATACACTAATCCCACATCACTGATCAAGACTTTGAACACCCAGACAGGTCACTATTTACTCGAGGTCACAAAGCCCCGGAAACCTATTTCTCATAACTTTTGATTATGAACCTATTCAAACAGAAAAACAAGAGACTGGTATGACGAGCCTCTGTATACTCACAACATAGGGTAATGTGCTCTTTCTGTTTGTTTGTTTACACCACCCTTGTGTTTTACTACATTAATTTACAGTTAGAAACATCATGACAGGTCACCCTAATTGCCACTTTCCGTCTTTAAAAATTTTGGACTTTTTCTTATATCATCACAAAACTCATTTACTCAGACCAAGATGCCATTGAAGGGTACATAAGTTGTCTTTAATTTTTGAGTCTGTTCTGTTCCAAAAAACAACAACATTGATTTATTGAAGAAAACAGAGACATTGTAGAGTGTTCACCTCCTGGGTGGCTTCTTCACCTTAGTGCTTAGTTCAACTTCTAGCTGCTGCCTTTCTGGTCAAGAAGTTACCTACGGACTGCTGATTATACTCATTGTTTTACAGCAGAGCCTGAGCGCTGGCTTCATCGTTTCCTGGGACTGAGCTTACCAAGAAACTCCCTTCAGCCTCTCTGAGCCTCAGTTCATTGTTTGCAAGGTGAGCGATGGTTCTCAGTCTGCCTTTCTGCCCCGGCTTCCCCCTCCCTCCTCCTCTCCTCTCTCCCCCTCCCCTCCCCTCCCCCTCCCCTCCCTCCCCTCCCCTCCTTCCTCCTCTCCTCTCCTCCCTCCCCTCCCCTCCTTCCTCCCTCCCCCTCCCCTCCCCCACCCTCTCCTCCCTCCCCCCCTCCCTCCTCCTCTCCTCTCCTCCCTCCCCCTCCCCATAACCTCAGATATGTGGATGACACCACCCTTATGGCAGAGAGTGAAGAAGAACTAAAGAGCCTCTTGATGAAGGTGAAGGAGGAGAGTGAAAAAGTTGGCTTCAAGCTCAACGTTCAGAAAACTAAGATCATGGCATCTGGTCCCATCACTCCATGGGACATAGATGGGGAAACAGTGGAAACAGTGTCAGACTTTATTTTTGGGGGCTCCAGAATCACTGCTGATGGTGACTGCAGCCATGAAATTAAAAGACGCTTACTCCTTGGAAGGAAGGTTATGGCCAACCTAGATAGCATATTTAAAAGCAGAGACATTACTTTGCCAACAAAGGTCCGTCTAGTCAAGGCTATGGTTTTTCCAGTGGTCACGTATGGATGTGAGAGTTGGACAGTGAAGAAAGCTGAGCACCGCAGAATTGATGCTTTTGAGCTGTGGTGTTGGAGAAGACTCTTGAGAGTCCCTTGGACTGCAAGGAGATCCAATCAATTCATCCTAAAAGAGATCAATCCTGGGTGTTCATTGGAAGGTCTGATGCTGAAGCTGAAACTCCAATACTTTGGCCACCTCATGCAAAGTGTTGACTCATTGGAAAAGACCCTAATGCTGGGTAGGATTGGGGGCGGGAGGAGAAGGGGACGACAGAGGATGAGATGGTTGGATGGCATCACCGACTCGATGAACATGGGTTTGGGTAGACTCCGGGAGTTGGTGATGGACAGAGAGGGCTGGCGTGCTGCAATTCATGGGGTCGCAGAGAGTCGGACACGACTGAGCAACTGAACTGAACTGAACTGAACTGACACAGTCAAAGGCTTTGGCATAGTCAATAAAGCAGAAATAGATGTTTTTCTGGAACTCTCTTGCTTTTTCGATGATCCACCAGATGTTGGCAATTTGATCTCTGGTTCTTCTGCCTTTTCTAAAGCCAGCTTGAACATCTGGAAGTTCATGGTTCACGTATTGTTGAAGCCTGGCTTGGAGAATTTTGACCATTACTTTGCTAGTGTGTGAGGTGAGTGCAATTGTGTGGCAGTTTGAGCTTTCTTTGGCATTGCCTTTCTTTGGGATTGGAATGAAAACTGACCTTTTCCAGTCCTGTGGCCACTGAGTTTTCCAGATTTGGTGGTCTATTGAGTGCAGCACTTTCACAGCATCATCTTTCAGGATTTGAAATAGCTCAACTGGAATTCCATCACCTCCACTAGCTTTGTTCGTGTGATGCTTCCTGAGGCCCACTTGATTTCACATTCCAGGATGTCTGGCTCTAGGTGAGTGATCACACCATCGTGATTATCTGGGTCGTGAAGATCTTTTTTGTACCGTCCTTCTGTGTATTCTTGCCACCTCTTCTTAATATCTTCTGCTTCTGTTAAGTCCATACAATTTCTGTCCTTTATTGAGCCGATCTTTGCATGAAATATTCCCTTGGTAGCTCTAATTTTCTTGAAGAGATCTCTCGTCTTTCCCATTCTGTTGTTTTCCTCTCAGTCGTGTCCAACTCTTTGTCACCCCATCGACTGCAGCACGCCAGGCCTCCCTGTCCATCACCAACTCCTGGAGTTTATCCAAACTCATGTCCATTGAGTCAGTGAGCCATCCAACCATCTCATCCTCTGTCATCCCCTTCTCCTCCCACCTTCAATCCTTCCCAGCATCACAGCCTTTTCAAATGAGTCAGCTCTTCGCATCAGGTGGCCAAAGTATTGGAGTTTCAGCTTCAGCATCAGTCCTTCCAGTGAATATTCAGGACTGATGTCCTTTAGGATGGATGGGTTGGATCTCCTTGCAGCCCAAGGGACTCTCAAGAGTCTTCTCCAACACCACAGTTCAAAAACATCAATTCTTCAGTGTTCAGCTTCCTTTGTAGTCCAACTCTCACATCCAGACATGACTACTGGAAAAACCCATAGCTTTTACTAGACAGATCTTTGCTGGCAAAGTAATGTCTCTGCTTTTTAATATGCTACCTAGGTTGGTCATGACTTTTCTTCCAAGGAGCAAGCCTCTTAATTTCATGGTTGCAGTCACCATCTGCAGTGATTTTGGAGCCCCAGAAAATAAATAAATAAGGCTGCTAGTTTACCCAATATCCATTTTCCTTTTCTTCCACAGTATTAGAATTTAGGCTAGGCATCTGGTCAAGTAGAACAAACACAACATTTCAGTCTGATTATAGTTTTAAAAAGTTTTATACAATTTTAAAGGTTACACCCCAGGTACAGTTATAAAATATTGGCTCTATTTCCTGTGTTGTACAATACATCCTTGTAGTCTACCTCACATCCAGTAAGTACTGTACCACCAAACTGAAGTAGTTTAAGTGATGCTTGAGATTGCTGAAAAGAAAAGCCAATGAGAGGAAAAAAATCAATGTTCATTTGAGCTCTGTGTTTTGTACATCCACATGATTCTCTTCAAGTTTTTTTCTAACTGAGAAATAATATTCATTATACTTTAAAGAAACAGCCCCAAATGTTGAGTTGGCCAAAAAGGTTTGTTTTTTTTTTTTTCATTCTCACCAAGAACTTTATTCAACAATGTATTTACTCTTTTGTTCCACTACCTTTTGCCATTTTTCAGGCAACTTCATAATTCCATCTTCCCAATACTTTTCATCTTTTTGAGCAAAGAACTGTTCCAGATGCCTTTTATAGTCTTCCAGGGAATTGAATTTTTTCCATTAGGAGAAGTCTGTAATGGACATCTGAAGTTGCAATGTCTGATGAAGATGGTGGATGAATCAGAACTTCTCAGCTAAGCTGTAACCATTTGTGCCTGGATATCAAAGAAACATGCAGTCTGTGTAATCCTGATGTAAGAGTATGCACTTTCTGTTGACTAATTCTGGGTACTTTGCACAAGTGCTGCCTTCAGGTGGTCTAATTCAGAGCAGTACTTACTGGAATTAATCATCTGGTTTTCCAGAAGGAGCTCATAATAGAGGACTCCCTTCCAATTCCACCATATACACACATGTCTTCTTTGGACAGAGACTGGCCTTTGGTGGGGTTGGTGGCGGTTCATTTCACTTGCTCCATGATCTCTTCCATTCGGCATTATTGTACAGTATCCACTTTTCACCACCCATTACAATTTGTTTTAATGGAAAGTATTTGTTAGGTGTCAGTAGAGAATTCCATGTGGAAATGCAGTCAAGAAGGTTTTTCTTGCTTAACTTATGTGGAACCCAAACATCAAAGCGGTGAACATAACCAAGCTGGTGCAAATGATTTTCAACGCTTGGTTTGGATATTTTGAGTATGTCAGCTATCACCTGGGTGATATAACACTGATTGCTCTCTGTGAATGTCTAGATTGGATCGCTATTAACATCAACTGGTCTATCAGATCATGGAGCATTGTCCAGTGAGAAATCTTCAGCACACACAAATTCGCAAACCACTTTTGACACATATGATCAGTCACAGCACCTTCTCCATACATCGCACAAAGCTTTTTTAAAAAATTTCAATAGAGTTTTAACCTTTCTTGAAATAATAAAGCATAATATGCCAACAATGTTTTCTTCCATCTTCAATATTGAAATGGCTACACAAAAATTCACTAATTTTGATGTTTTTTTAAAATGCCTGCTGATACAACAGCTGTCACAATATTAATACAATCTAATGAAATTGTTTCAAATGAAATTAAAGACAACTAAGCATTACTAGAGCCATCATACAGAAAAAAAACCAAACCAACTTTTGGCCATCCCAATACTTTAAATCACTGGCATGTGTTTTTGAAAGCAGCATTCTTTCCCTAATATTGCATGGATTCAATCTGATGATCTTGAAGTGACAGTTCTTGTTCGTTATCTTTCTCTTCATTGTGGCTCTCATTTTTCTCTTCTTGTAATAATTTGTACAAGTTCTCATCTTTCTGTTTAATATCACAAAGAATAGATTCCATAGAATAGCCATATTCAATAAGGGCATAAGGCTTATTTCCACAGCTATAAAAATGCCCAAAGCAGTGCATAGCAACCAACCTGCCAGATGCATTAAACACTGGGGAGCCGGAGGCCCCAGTAGAAAAATAAGTATCGTAACTAAGTGTGTTAGTGCTCCAAACCTCTGACAGGAAACTTCTCTGGGTAAACATAGGGAAAGCATTGTAACTGTCTGAAGAGGGTCCTGGTACTACCCCATCTGGATAATGTTCTTTGTACCTCTCTAACCGTTGCTCTAGAGAAATCACAGAACAACCATCTATTTTCTTGATCTGGCCTTCTGGGTGTCCAATTAAATAAAGTAAACCACCAGATGGTGGAGACAAAATCTGTTTTGATAGGCCTGGAGGAAATGCATTTCCATTTTCACTTAGTTTTAAAATGGCATAATCTAGAATTTCACCAAACACCACAAACCCTGGGTCGAAGGAAAGCCAATCAACATCGTTAGGGCAGAACTCTTTATAAGCAAAAGTGACCTTTGCACATGTGCTTATTATATCCGGCCATGAACGTGGATCTGTACCTTCTCCCACGATGAAGTGTAAAACATGTCTACAGGTGAAAATAAAACTATTGTTGAAAACAAAGCAAGTAGCATTGCCTGTGTTTCCATTATTGTCCCATTTCATGAACCCAACTGACTTACTAAGATGAACAAGACGTTCACAGATTGCAACTGAAGTAGAATTTTCAGTCACTTTTCCAAAGTCCTCTTTATACATGCTGAATTGTTGAAACGTTGTCAGATTCATTCTCTTCCGTTCTTCCTGAAAATACTTTTGTATCCGAAGTGCCTCTTTATTAAAATCTGGATACTGATGCATCATTACTTTGTTCAATATTTGTAAATTCTTTACCCAGAGAGTTGCCTCCCTTTGGATTTCCTGAATAGCATATTGCCTACCTAGAGAGGGCCTTCGCCTAACTTGTAGGGCTTTTCTCCTAAGTCTTTTGTAAACAGTGTTATTGTAATTAGATTTAATTTCGGAAATGGACCGGCATATCTTACGTTTAACATCAAACTCTAGACTTTGAGGTGGGAGAGCTTTTTCTCTTCTGTGTCCTACATCTTCAGTTTCTCCATCTTTTTCTGGTTCACAGACTTTGCTCTTAGACTGTGTTAAAGCCTGGGGAGTAATTTCTTCAGTGGCATTTTCATCTTTTGGTTTAATTTTTTTATGGGTATATTTCCTGGTAGATCGTTTTTTAAAAACCTCCAATTCTAAGGTTTTTCCAGATACTTCATCCACCATGGACTGTTTTCCATGAATTTTCTTATGATCTTCTATTAATCTCCATTTATATGTGTCTAGGTCTGAGCGAAATCGGCGATCATTGCAAAGGGCTTCTTTGATAGTCTCACCCTTCAAGGCACAGACACAAAGTGTAGTTGCTTTTTCATGAAGTTCCTTCATCTCAAGAATCTGCTTTACATTCTTCCCAACAGCAAGAACCTGAAAAAGAATGTATTCAGCGTATGGATTTTTATATGGGCGTAATATCTGATCACTTTCCTGGTTACTCCTTCTTTGACCAAATGTTATTTTCAAATGCGAGCCACTAGGTAGGCATCTGAGAGGCATTCCTAAATTTACATATGCTTGTATTATTTTTTCTTCATGAGCAAAGATGTTCTCATTTACATGTTTCTCCATCCTTTCACTGAAATGGTCATGAGCACTCAGAACTGAGTAGATACTCTCACTGGGTCCACCATATGCTGTAAACACACTGCGGTCTGCCTTCCTGGAACGTTCATCCAAAGTGAAGGTGAAATGACATTTTTCACTGGTGCTCACACGTGGTTTCTGTTGTTCAGAGGATGTTTCACTCTTGCTGACTTCACTTTTACTTTTAATGGTGCTGTTACATACTCTTATGTCAGATAGAGACTGATCAACAGGTGTGCCAGAACATGCCTCCTCCATGACAGTATCCTTAGAAAAGGAAAGATTAAAAATTTAGTAAGGATCACCTTTAATAATAATATTCCATGCCTTTTGAATTATAAAATGAAAATATACCATGCTGCATATGAGTTCATGTTTCACTAAGCAATCTGTCAGTGCTTTTGCATATCATTAAACAACCTTTGAAAACACAATTTGAGGGGCTATATTCACTGTACAATAGTTTTTAATCCATTCTTCTGTTGCTGGATATTTAGATTATTTCTAACTTTTTACTACTCTAAATATGACAAAATTTTCTATAGGCAAAACATTTTGTCCAAAGTCTTAAAATATTTTCCTATGCTAGATTCCCAGCAGTGGAAGTAGATTATAAATGTACTTCACCACGTACATTGTCAAAATGCTTTCTCAGAAGGTCACATCAATTCACCCTCCCCGTTCTTTCCTACTGCCCAAGGAAATCAATATTATAGTTAATTCTTCAAAAGGATTTGAGTACCACTATTTTAAATGTTTGGTAATTGGGAGATCTAGCTTGACTGTTTTTTACATTTATATTTATTTAATAACAAAGCTGGTTTAACACATCACTTGGGCATTTGAAGTACCACCTTTTAAAAAATTCCTGTGAAATATTTACTGTCTAGTTTATTCTGTACATGGTATCAACAGCACTAAGGAAAGATACTAACATGATTAATAAATCACAGGATTGGATAGATATACAAATCCATATTCAAAACATATCATACATATACAATCAGTTGACAATAGCCTAAGAAAAATTACTTTGATAATCTGTTGGCAACAGATTCTTTAGGGACATATGTATATGAAGTAAGGGCTTCCCTAGTGGCTCAGATGGCAAAGGAACTGCCTGCAATGCAGGAGACAAGGGTTCAATCCCTGGGTTGGAAAGATCCCCTGGAGAAAGAAATGGCTACCCACTCCAGTATTCTTGCCTGGAGAATTCAATGGACAGAGGAGCCTGGCGGGCTACAGTTCATGGGGTCACAGAGTTGGACAGGACTGAGTGACTAACACACACACAAAAGTAGCATACTCTTTAGCTTTGTCTGTTTTTGATTTTTGCATAAATGCATCTTTTAAATATGTCTTCTGTGATTTGTTTCACTATTTTTTTGAGGCTCTTTCCAGTTGATGGAGCTTTATATTCACTTTCACAGTTAAATAGAATCCACTGAAGAAATTAACTGTTTATGTACATTTCAGTTATTTCTAGGTTTTTTTCTACTAACTACAGTAGTACGGTTCTGCTGTGAATATCTATTAATATGTTTCCTGGTGCACATGTGCAAGAGTGTCTCTCAGGAATAGACTTAGGAGCTGATTTGCTCAACTTCTGGAATATGCATACTCACCTTTATTAAATACTATCAAATTATTTACTAAATGTACCACTTTACACCTCTGCCAGTGGGAAACGGGAGTTTATCAAAACATGGTATTGCCCAACTTTTAAAGTTTGCCAATCTTGTGAGTGTGAAATGGCATCTTTCAAAAAATTTCACTGGGGTATAGTTGATTTACAATGTTGTGTTAATTTGGGGGGTACAGCAAAGTTAATCAGGTATACATACATATATATCCACTCTTTTTGTTAAGATTCTTTTCCCACGTAATTCCCCATGTATACAGCAGGCTACTATTAGTTATCTACTTTATATATGTGCTTAGCCGCTTAGCTGTGTCCAACTCTTTGCAACCCGATGGACTGTAGCTCACCAGGCTCCTCTGTCCATGGGGATTCTCCAGGCAAGAATACTGAAGTGTGTTGCCATGCCCTCTGCCAGGGGATCTTCCCAACCCAGGGATCGAACCCCCGTCTCCTGCACTGCAGGCAGATTCTTTACGTCTGAGCCACCAGGGAAGCCCAATTTTATATAGAGTAGTGTGCATATGTCACTCCAAATCTCCCAATTTATCCCTCCCCTGAAATGGCGTCTTATTGGTAGTTTAATAAGTTTAATAACTTCTGCCTGTTCATGTCTTTTACCCATCTTTGTATTGGATTATTTTTCTTATTATTCCTAGACAAATATTATTTATTCATCATATGTATTAAAAATGTATTCTCTGAGTTTGTGGACTTCCCAGGTAGCTCAGATGGTAAAGAATCTGCCTGTAAAGCAGGAGACCCAGGTTGAATTCTTGGATTGGGAAGATCTCTTGGAGAAGGAAATGGAAGCCCACTCCAGTATTCTTGCCTGGGAAATCTCACGGACAGAAGAGCCTGGCAAGCTACAGCCCATAGGGTCACAAAGAGGAGGACACGACTGAGTGACCAACACTTTCTTTCACTCTCTGAGTTTGTGGACTGCTTTTCCTATAGGGATAACTAATTGTCCCAGCACTACTAATTAAATCACTAATCCTCTCTTCACTGGTCTCTACCGTCAGTTTTGCCACGTAAGATTAAAGGTTGGACAATGAGCCCCTAAAATTTATAGGTTGAAAGTCCTAACCCCAGAAAGTACCTTAGAATGTTACCTCATTTGGAAATAGGGATGTTGTAGATATAATTCATTAAAATGAAGTAATATCAGAGTACAGTGGACCCCCAGGCCATTATGAATGATGTCCTTATAAAAAGGCATTTGAACAGAGACAGACACACCCAGAGGGAAGATGAAATAAACAGACAGAGGTTAAAGATGGCCGTCAACAAGTCAAGGAGAGAGGCCTCGTGTAGATCCTTCCTGCACAGGAGCTCACAAGGTACCAACCTACTGACCACCTGACCTTGGCCTCTGAACCTCCTGAACTGAGACAGTACATATTTGTGTTTCAGTCATTCAGTCTGTGGTATCTTGTTATGGAAGCCCCAACAAAGTAATGCAAAGACCTTTTCATATACTTTATGGGTTTGTCTGCTCTGTTCCAGTGGTATATTTTTCCACATCTGCACCAAATATTATCTTACTTCCAACCTTATGATAAGCATTCATATCTGATAAGTTTCCCTCACTTTATCTTCAGAAATGGCTTAGATATTAGCCCTCTGCTCTTTTAATAAATTTTGGTCATCATCTTAAATGCCAGAAAAATAAACTGTTGGACTTTTAATTGAGCTTGTATTCAATCAATAAATGAATCTGGGAAGGATTAACATCCCAATAGTGCTGAGTTTTCCTACTCATGAATACCTGCTATCTTGACATTGAGGTCTCCTTTCATGTCTTCCCACAAAACTGTACAATTTTATACATAAAGGACTTGTAAACCATTTCTTACATTTATTCCTGGGTACTTGACATTTTTCTAGGCAACATAAAACAATTTTTTGATATTATACAGAAAGTATAACCAGAAATTATCAGAAAGATTATTGTTGATCAAGATAAATTCATATTTTTTTGTAAATATCAATCTTAAAATCTAGTCAACTGTTATATAATAATCATTTCTAATAATTGGCCTATAGATCTTTTCGGTTTTCAAAATAGGTAATCATATCATCTGTGGATGTTTCAAGAATATGCCTTGTTCCTTCCATTCCAACTCTTAAAGTGAAAGTGAAGCTGCTCACTGTGTCCGACTCTGTGACCCCATGGACTGTAGCCACCAGGCTCCTCCATCCATGGGATTTTCCAGGCAAGAATACTGGAGTGGGTTGCCATTTCCTTCTCCAGGAGATCTTCCCAACCCAGGGATTGAACCCGGGTCTCCCACATTTTGGCAGACGCTTTACCATCCAAGCCACCAGGGAAGTTTTTCAACTCTTAACTGTAATTTTAATTCCAGAAGTGCGTGGGCTCAGTAAGCCATGCAGAATGTGGGATCTTAGTTCCCCAACCAGGATCAAATCTGCATCTCCTGCATTGGAAGGCAGTTTCTTAATCACAGGACCACCAGCTGTGTGCTAAGTTGCTTCAGTCATGTCTGACTCTTTGTGACCCCATGGATTGTAGCCCACCAGACGCCTCTGTCCGTGGAATTCTCCAGGCCAGAATATTGGAGTGGGTAGCCATTCCCTTCTCCAGGGGATTTTCCTGACCCAGGGATTGAACCCAGGTCTCCCACATTGCAGGCAGATTCTTTACTGTTGAGCCACCAGGGAAGCCCCTAAATCACCAGGAAAGTCCTTTAATTGAATTTCTACTATTTTTCTTATTTTATTGTACTGCACTGGCTAAAATCACTAGTATAGTGTGATGTGATGATGATTTTGTAATCACCAGCTAATAGTGAATATTCCTCCATTCTCCTTGATTGTAAACAAAATGCTTCTAATGATTATTTAACACAATATTTCCTATAGAATTTTTGAAGAGGCCCTTAATTAACATTCTGGTATGTCCTTATTTATATTTTTAAGAATAAGAAAGCATTCAAGATAGATTAATCCTATTACGGCCTATTCTTCTTTTTATTATTAAAACCTCTGGAAAGAATACAAAAAGCAATGCCCTGAAATCCCACTCTGGCCAAGATAGAGAAAAACAGACCTAATTTAAATTACTCCTTGAAACAACTGGATAAATGGATAAAATTATGAAATGTTTTTCAAGGCACAAGACATTAGGCAAGAAAGGACAGTGATCCTTGAGAAACAGAAAAAAAAAAAAAATGAAGCAAACCATAAAATTGCTCCAGATTATTTCCTGAAGACAGATTCTGGTTGCCAGGGGTGGGCTGGGGTGGGGGTGGTGGAGGAAATGAGTCAAGCTGGTCAAGAGTACAAACTTCTAATTATAAGATGGATATCTAATGTACAGCATGGTAACTACAGTTAACAATATTGTATTGTATATTTGAAAGCTGCTAACTAAGAGAGTAGATCTTAAAAAGTTCTCATCACGTGCTCACTTCGGCAGCACATATACTAAAATTGGAACGATACAGAGAAGATTAGCATGGCCCCTGCACAAGGATGACATGCAAATTCGTGAAGCGTTCCATATTTTTAGAAAAATAAACGACCCAATCAAAAAATGGGCCAAAGAACTAAATAGACATTTCTCCAAAGAAGACATACAGATGGCTAACAAACACATGAAAAGATGCTCAACATCACTCATTATTAGAGAAATGCAAATCAAAACCACAATGAGGTACCATTTCACACCAGTCAGAATGGCTGCTATCCAAAAGTCTACAAGCAATAAATTCTGGAGAGGGTGTGGAGAAAAGGGAACTCTCTTACACTATTGGTGGGAATGCAAACTAGTACAGCCACTATGGAGAACAGTGTGGAGATTCCTTAAAAAACCGGGAATAGAACTGCCATATGACCCAGCAATCCCACTGCTGGGCACACACACCGAGGAAACCACAATTGAAAGAGACGCGTGTACCCCAGTGTTCATCGCAGCACTGTTTACAATAGCCAGGACATGGAAGCAACCTAGATGTCCATCAGCAGACGAATGGATAAGGAAGCTGTGGTACATATACACAATGGAATATTACTCAGCCATTAAAAAAATACATTTGAATCGGTTCTACTGAGATGGATGAAACTGGAGCCCATAATACAGAGTGAAGTAAGCCAGAAAGAAAAACACCAATACAGTATACTAATGCATATATATGGAATTTGAAAAATGGTAACGATAACCCTATATGCGAGACAGAATAAGAGACACAGATGCATAGAACAGTCTTATGGACTCTGAGGGAGAAGGTGAGGGTGGGATGTTCTGGGAGAATAGCATTGAAACATGTATATTATCATATGTGAAACAGAACACCATTCCATGTTTGATGCATGAGACAAATGCTCAGGGCTGGGGCAATGGGATGACCCAGAGGGATGGGATGGGGAGGGAGGTGGGAGGGGGGTCCAGGAAGGGGAACACATGTAAACCCACGGCTGATTCATGTCAATGTATGGCAAAAACTACTACAATATTGTAAAGTAATTAGCCCCCAACTAAAATAAATAAATTTATTTAAAAAAAAAAAAGTTCTCATCACAAGAACAAAATTTAACTTTGTGAGGTGATGAATGTCGTAATCATTTCATAATATAACATAATATACACATATAGTCCATCATTATGTCATCTATCTTATATTCAATTAATTTTTAACAAAGATGTAAAGGCAACCCTTTTAAGAAACTGTGCTGGAGCAAATAGGTAACATTTGTAAAAATTAATCAATCAATTAATTAACAAATACTAATGTGTGGATTTAGAGAAGGAAATGGCAACCCACTCCAGTATTCTTGCCTGGAAAATTTCATGGACAGAGAAGCCTGGAAGGATACAGTCCATGGAGCTGTCACGAGTTGGACACGACTTAGCAACTAAACCACCACTGTGTGGATTTACTCTTAATATTGTTCAGCCTAAACATTGTATTGTATCACTACTGTAATAGAACATGTGGTATTACTATTGCTCAATCTATACGCTGCACCATAAAAATAATAAACTCAAAGTGGATCATAGACTTAAACCTAAAATTATAAGACTTCTAGATGAAAACCCAGAGGAAAATTTTTGTGATCTTAGATTTGGTAAAGTATTCTTTGGTATAAAACAAAAGCACAATTTTTAAAAATGGATAAAATGAACATCATCAATACTGAAAACTTTTTCCCCCTAAAGACAGGATTAAGAGAATGAGAAGAGAGAAATAATGAAAAGACAAGACAGACTGAGATAAAGTACCTGCAAATCTTTGACAAATCAAGCATTCCTAACATATATAAAGCACTCTCGAAACTCAACAATAAGAAATGAAAGAAACCAATATAAATATGGTCAAAATATTTTAATAGAAATTTGACCAGAGAAGATATATGCAAGGTATTGGGTGGGTAGAGGACAAGGGCGGGCAAAAGGGAGTTATTTAAGGTGATGGAACTGTATCTTGATATCAGTCACGGTTCCGTGACTGTGGGCATTTGTCATAAGCCATAGGACTGTATGGACTTTCCTGGTGGCTCAGATGGTAAAGAATCTGCCTGCAATGCAGGAGACCTGGGTTCAGTCCCTGGGTAGGGAAGATCCCCTGGAGATGGGAATGGCTACTGACTCCAGTATTCTCACCTGGAGAATACCCATGGACAGAGGAGGCTGGTGGACTACAGTCCACAGCGTCGAAAAGAGTCAGACATGACTGAAGCAACTTTGCAAGCACGCACGCATAGGACTGTACACTAAAATAGTCAACTTAAAATTTAAGCTAAATCCTTCTTCATAAATAATACAAAGATCAGAATCATAAATACATCTCCTTTATTTACAGAATAAAATCCAAATACCTAAACATGAAGTTCAAGAAAGTGAAAGATACAGCAGCTGTTTTCCAAAAAGCTACTGTACCTCTGTCCAGTTTTTTTCCATTGGTCATAAAGGTGTATAGAAATAATTCATGTTAGATCTTGATTCCTCAATGTGCCTCTTTAGCCAAAAGATTTTGGGCAGGAAGGTTGAGCTACCAAAGTGAAAAGTGAAGTCGCTCAGTCGTGTCCAACTCTTTTCAACCCCATGGACTACAGCCCACCAGGCTCCTCCATCCATGGAATTTTCCAGGCAAGAGTACTGGAGTGGGTTGCCATTTCCTTAAGTTTGAGACAATTAGAGGGGAAAGAGAAGCTGCCCTGGGGGAAGATGATAGACTCAACAACTGGATGCTAAAGAGTGAAATTTGCAATTACTGTAGCTATATTGTCACTAAGCAGAAAGCCAGCCAGAGGAGTGCATGAAAAGCAGAGCACAGAGACCGAAAACATAAACAAGTCCTTGGAAACACCGTGTTGTTTTTCAGTCGCTCAATCGTGTCTGACTCTGCGACCCCATGGACCCCAGGGAAGCATGTCAGGCTTTCCTGTCCATCACCAACTCCCAGAGCTTGCTCAGACTCATGTTCATCGAGTCTGTGATGCCATCCAACCATCTCGTCCTCTGTTGTCCCCTTCTCCTGCCTTCAATCAATTGTGTACTACTGAATTAAAGCTCAGGTGACCTCTGGACTTTCCAGATGTGTGAACCAATGAATCCATTTATTTTTTCCTTCAAGGGGCTCAAAATGTCTCGTTTTGAAACAAGGCTATACAAGCTAAATAAATACTAGCAATCAATGCTGATAAGAATGATAGATTTCACCACAGAATCTTCCAGTGGAAGGGTATTTCAGGATAGTATTTCTCAAATTTTAACGTGCAGAAGAATCATCTGGGTATCTGGTTAAAATGCACATCACGTAGATCTAAGAAGCTATTAGGTAGTATCAATGCTGCTGGTATACAGACCACGCTTTGAGAAGTAAGGCCAGAGTTCCTTAACCTAGAGTAGCAGTTTGCAACTTTCTGCAATGATGGAAATGTTCTATATCTGCTTTGTTCAATATGGCAGCCATGAGCCACATATGGCTGCTGAGCACTTGAAATGTGGTTAGTGCATAAAGAAAATTAATTTGAAATTTTATTTACCTTTAATCCAATGAATCATTTTTGTTATTTCAAAGTTAGATGATTTTCCCCTGACAAAATGTTTTTACTGATATAAAGCCTACTGTGATCTTGTACCAAATCATCTTCCCAGGATTACTTGCCTACTATGTTCTTGAATTTTACTTACATACCATCAAGTCTAGCTATACTATTCCTCAAATAGGTTTGCTGTGTACAAGACTTTACCCGACTATTCCCTTATATTTGATCCACCTACCTTGTGAAATTGGTGGCCATTCTTTAAGATATTTCTCATATGACATAACTTTAATTTCTTGAGTCTAAATTAAACACTCTTCTCTCTGCACTCTAAAAGCACTTGTTTATATTTTGATTTAGGATTACCATTTTGCATACTTTGAGTAAAACAGTGTGTTGGTCCCAAATTAGGTTCTGAAGTCTGATTGCCTGGGTTCAAATCCTTGCTCTGAAGTCCACTACTTTTGCAATTTTAAGAAAAGTGAGTGTCAGTTTCTCTATTTAGGGATGATAAGATCTATTGCAAAGAGTTTTACTAAATGTTAAAGGAGATAATCCATAGGAAGTGACAAGCCTAATTCCAAGTACTCAGTAATTTCTCAGTACACATTAACTACCTTATTATTTTTGCCCATCTATATTTCCAATGATACTAAGTGTCTATACTGTCATCTTGCTGTTTAACAAGGTATTCTTTGCTTTGTTAATTCATATGCTATCATTTTGTTTTTACACAAACACTTATATGTATGATCTCCCTAAATATATTTTAAACAATACAAGAGAAGGGGTTATAATTGCCATTTTTTATACACTTATCCCCTTCAAGGACCCTAAGACAGTGCTATACGTAGAGTGCCATCCCAGCAAAGTTACTTAAAAGTACACACACCTTCGGTGTTTCAGGTCTGGTACTCTGGTCATTTCCTGTAGCACTGAATGACGTATTCTCTTCAGTCTTCATGAAATTCATGATGAGTCCCAAGAGAATGTGACTTTCTTCCACTACTGGCCAAGACAGAGAAACAAGGATTGAATTTACCACCCCCTTAATGACTAAAACAATAAAACACAAGATATATGAAACAGTAAGTTTCAAACACTGGTTATCAGGCAGGGCACAACAGTGATCTCTGACCCCTAAGAGAGAGAGAGAAATCAGAGGTAGGACCTAGGGACATCTCGCTTACTGCCTGAGGAGCATCTCCAGGCTATATCTCAGGGAAGGGAGACTCAAGCACAGCCTGGCACTTTCCCCGACTTGAGAAGACAAGCTGTCCTGGGGGGCCCAGGTGGCTGGAGTTTGCAGGGCTATAGTACTAGAGAGCTACAGCTATACAGAGTGTCAGAGATCTGTAGTGAGTACTCCTGAAATTTCAGCTAGCTAGTGATCTGTTTCTCCAATCAGCTGAGAATAGTTTCTGTTTCTCACAATCAGCTGAGAATAGTTTCTGTTTCTCACAATCAGCTGAGAATAGTTTCTGTTTCTCACAATCAGCTGAGAATGGTTTCTGTTTCTCATGCTCAGCTGACAATAATTTGTGTTCCCAAAAGTCAAACCGGAAAACTTCATAATTCATAACATATTAGGTAGAGTATTGACAAAGGTATTGCCTCTAAAGTGGGAGAAAATTAGCCGTAGACCAAAGACTGCTCTGGCCCCACCTGAAAAAATTTAAAAGCAAGCTTTGGAAGCGTAAAACTTTTCCAGTAACACAGCTAGAACAAAGCTCAAGAATATTGATGGGAATAGAAACATTTCTAGCAGCCATATATGTGAAATTGACAAAGTTTGATATCCAGTAAAATTCTGAGGCATAAAAAGAAGCAGAAAAATAAGATCCACAATGAGGAGAGAAATCAATGAACAGAAACATATCCAGAAGTGACTCAGATGATAGAACTAGTAGACAAGAACATTAAAACGGTTATTACATCGGATTTCTGGCCAAATAAAGTGATAGGGACCTGACTTGCCCTTCAGTCTGAAAGCAAAAGAAGACAACAGGCTAAACAGATGGAACAGGAATTTGCAAGGAACTAGACATCATGCAATTCGGGGCAGTGACAAATGAAGGGCGTCCTGTGATGACTCCAGCAGACTGCCTTGAGAGATTCCAGGCCAGGGTGTCACGAGGCGCAGCCAGGCAGGGCCTGTTGGCATTCCTGACTTGAGGAGACAGAGCTGAGAGACCAAGGTGGCAGGGGTTCAAAGGACACAGAAGAGAGAGACCTGTACAGAGGGAAGTCCGGATATATGAACACTCCGAGGCATTCAGCTGACAACTGATCAGAACAGCAATGGAAGAACTACCTGGGACCAGGAAAGAACCTCCACAATGCATTAAACCCTTGCGAGGTGATATTCCTTTTAGAAATCTCAGTTTCCTCATTTGTAAATTAAGGAGCTTGGCTCAGATCAAATTTGTATTGGTCCTGAGAATTCTCGCCTCTGAATTTGCTTTTTTTTTGCTTTTAAAAATAAGAAGGTACCTGAATCCCTTCCTCCCTACGCTTGGGATGCAGTTATGGGAACCTCCACTATTAAATCAACTTTAACCACCACCACCCCGCTTCCACGCCCAAGGCACACAAACGTTAACTGGAATAGCTCCCTAGACTATCTGAAAGTGTCTTTCCAGGTGTAAAACCCTTGACCTTTGAACCTGGGGAGGGGGTTACCACAACAGAAAACTGCTTATACCTCCTCACTCCAAAACTTTCTTGGATCTGCGCTGAGATCCTTCTAACTGGTGCCCTTGACAAACCTGCGCCTCGTCGCCCCAAGAACTCCACGTCCTCCTCAAGATCAGAGGAGCCACTCACAGAAGCGGAGAACCTGCCCCAACGGTGAGGGTGATGGCGGAACGGGGATCCGCGATGACTGCGAGGACGGCGATCGGCGGGAACTCTTCCCGCGCGAAAGCGGAATCCAGTTATCCCCACCCGGAACATCCCGTCTGGCCAATGGGAGGCCAGGTTGTGGAGGTCGTCTGCCCTCATTGGACAGCAGCTCGCCCACTGCAGAAGCCGATTGGCCGAGACACTGAGGAGGCCGGAAAGGGTGGATGCGGACCCTGTAGCGGGGCGGTTCGCGCGTGGGGGGACGCGCGCCCAGCCGCCCTGCTGGTCCTGAGGACGCCGCCGCCGGCCCCTCCGTTCACGCGAGACCCGGCACGTTTGCCACAGTCCGTTTCCTTGTTCCGGGTCGGCCTTTGAGCCGTCTTGTCCCTTCACGCAGCCCGCCCCCCGCGTCCCCTGCTGTCAGGAGTGGGCGGAGTCGGCCGACTCGCCCGTCGCCGCGGGCCTGGTTACTCGGCGGCTCCGCGGAGCGGGGGCAAAGCGCTCGGCCTCCGGAGCCGCGAGGCCCACAGCCCGGCCCGGCGGCGCTGGGAGCTCCGCCGTCACAGCTCTTCGGCCGCTGCCGGGCGGGCGGCGGCTGTGGACTGGGCTCTGGAGAGGCTCCCGACCTAGCCCGTGGGGACGTTGGCGCCGTGAGCTTCGTCAGCTTCCAACGCAGAAATGGCCCAAAGCAGGCAGCCGACTTGCTGTCCCTAACGAAGGAGCCAGCTTAGCCTAGAGCTCGTTGCACACGGATCCTCCAGCCAGGAGGAAGAGACCAGCTCCTGCTCTCCTGGTTCCCCAGGCCCTGCATTGGTATATGCAGAATTTTCCAGTCCCAAGGGAGCGTTCCCGAGTTAGGCCATTTCCAAACTGACGACCAAAGAAGGGGCTTGAGAAAACATCACGGTTTAGGAAACAATAGGAGGGGATGCCTTCAGTATTAGGTGCTATTTTGGAAAAGCTGGTCAAAGAAGGGGAGAACGCAATTGATACGAAAAGATGGTGACAACTCATTTGAAATAGATGTTTATGTAAAAGTCGATGATGTTGGAATAGTACTGAAAGCTTTTCCTAACTTGGCTTAATGTAAAATGTAAACAGAAACTATAATCATTGCTTAAATTCCAGGTACTCAGTGGGGTTTGGAGAGAGTAAACTTTAGAAGTGTAACTGTAAAAAGCTAGAAGAGAAAAACTATGAGAGTTTCACCAAATTGCTGTTATTCCTTAAATCATCTTAGATCATACAGGTGACTGATATTAACAGTAACATACGTAGATGGAGAACGAATTATTGCACACGGGACTTACAGATTCTCTCATCTTTGTAGACCCTGGAGATGTTAAAAAGTTGTAAAAAGGAAGAAGCAGTAGAGAATGGTGCTGTTGAAGTTGCCTGACGTTTCTAGGGACGGAGAACTTGTCCTGGAAAGGCACGTACCTTAAGGAGCACATGTATTTGTCATTGCCACTAAATACCTTGTGGGCTGGATTTTTTTATAAATTGAAGATTCATTCTAGCAAAGTTTGAAGCAAGGGTGTAATATAACCTGACTTAAAAAAAACCACTGGCAGCTGTGTGGACCTTTAAAAATTCTAGGGGACCAGAGTGCATGCAGATGAAGAAAGCAATTAGGAGGAGGCACTTCCAGCTTTCCACCAATGTGGGAGGCACAGCTTGCAGTGGTAGTGGTGGAGGTGTGAATACTGGTTGGATTCTACATGTATTTCTTTTTTTGATTTTGATTTTTGGCTGCACTTTAAGGGGTGGGGGAATCTTAGTTACCTGACCAGGAAGATTGGATCCATGCACCCTTCAGTGGAAGCCTAGAGCCCACTGAATAAATGGAGGAAGTCTGTGTATTTATTTTGAAGGGCAAACCCATGAGCTTTGTGTATGGATGGGGAGTTCAAGAAACGAGAGAAAACGAGGGTTCAGTGATGATTTCCGGGCTTTTGACTTGAGTAAACGGAGTGAGGATCAAGTCTCCCTTAACTGATGCGAGAAACCCCAGGAAGGAGCTGCTACCCTGTGTGTGTCTGAGAATTCCACTTTTGAGATACTAATCCACTCCAGCTGAATGACAAGTGAAATGAAAGCATTCACATTCAGTACGTGATAGTGAATACCCAGGGAGGGCCAGGAAGGGGCATAGAACTGACCATGGCAAGGAATAACAGACTAAAGTGAAAGAAGGACAGACACGTAAAGAAAGACAGAAGCTTCAACTTCATGATGGTAACGATGTTGGCCATTAACTAAGAACATTTGAGATGCAGTGAAAAGGCAAAGGATAAGAGGCTTATGGAACCTTCCTGATGGGAGAGACAGGGGGAAAGTGGGTCTTGTTCTGATGGCGGAGCCATGCTCGTAAATCTTTTTTTTTTAATTAATTTATTTTAATTGGAGGCTAATTACTTTACAATACTGTAGTGGTTTTGCCATACACTGACATGAATCAGCCATGGGTGTACATGTGCTCCCCATCCTGAACCCCCCTCCCACCTTCCTCCCCATCCCATCCCTCAGGGTCATCCCAGTGCACCAGCCCTGAGCACCCTGTATCATGCATCGAATCTGGATTGGAGATCTGTTTCACATATGATAATCAGTAAATTTTTAATTCAATTTTCTATTGATGGACGGGGCTGTGTTCCCACCCTGTTGTTTGACCAAACTATGGTGGAGGTAACGAAGAAAATGGTGACCTCCTTCAAAAGGTCCTGTGCACACACTGCTGCACTCAGTGCCCCCGACCCTGTAGCAGGCCACTGCTGACCCACGCCTCCGCCGGAGACTCCTAGACATTCACTGGCAAGTCTGGCTCAGTCTCTTGTGGGGTCACTGCTCCTTTCTCCTGGGTCCTGGTGTGCACATGGTTTTATTTGTGCCTTTCAAAAAGAAGCAGGGCAAAGGCTAACAGAGTTTTGCCAAGAGAAAGCACTGGTCATAGCAAACACCCTCTTCCAACAATACAAGAGAAGACTCTACACATGGACATCACCAGATATGGTCAATACCAAAATCAGATTGATTATACTCTTTGCAGCCAAAGATGGAGAAGCTCTATACAGTCAGCAAAAACAAGACTAGGAGCTGACTGTGGCTCTGATCATAAACTCCTTTTTGCCAAATTCAGACTTAAATTGAAGAAAGTAGGGAAAACCAATAGACCATACAGGTATGACCTAAATCAAATCCCTTATGATTATACAATGGAAGTGAGAAATAGATTCAAGGGATTAGGTCTGAAAGACAAAGTGCCTGAAGAACTATGGACGGAGGTTTGTGACATTGTACAGGAGGCAGGGATCAAGACCATCCTCAAGAAAAAGAAATGCAAAAAGGCAAAATGGTTGTCTGAGGAGGCCTTACAAATAGCTGTGAAAAGAAGAGAAGTGAAAAGCAAAGGAGAAAAAGAAAGATATACCCATTTGAATGCAGAGTTCCAAAGAATAGCAAGGAGAGATAAGCAAGCCTTCCTCAGTGATCAATGCAAAGAAATAGAGGAAAACAATAGAATGGGAAAGACTAGAGATCTCTTCAAGAAAATAAGAGATACCAAGGGAACATTTCATGCAAAGATGGGCGCAATAAAGTACAGAAATGGTATGGACCTAACAGAAGCAGACGATATTAAGAAGAGGTGGCAACAATACACAGAAGAACTATACAAAAAAGATCTTCATGACCCAGATAAGCATGATGGTGTGATCACCTATCTAGAGCCAGACATCCTGGGATGCGAACTCAAGTGGGCCTTAGGAAGCATCACTATGAACAAAGCTAGTGGGGGTGATGGAATTCCAGTTGAGCTATTTCAAATCCTGAAAGATGATGCTGTGAAAGTGCTGCACTCAACAGGCCAGCAAATTTGGAAAACTCAGCAGTGGCCACAGGATAGAAAAGTTCAGTTTTCATTCCAATCCCAACGAAAGGCAATGCCAAAGAATGTTCAAACTACCACACAATTGCACTCATCTCACACACTAGCAAAATAAGGCTCAAAATTCTCCAAGCCAGGCTTCAACAGTACATGAGCTGTGAACTGCCAGATGTTCAAGCTGGATTTAGAAAAGGCAGACGAACCAGAGGTCAAATTGCCAATATCTGCTGGATCATCAAAAAAGCAAGAGAGTTCCACTTCTGCTTTATTGACATCTACTTCATCTACTTCTGCTTTATTGACTCCACCAAAGCCTTTGACTGTGTGAATCACAACAAACTATGGAAAATTCTTCAAGCGATGGGAATACCAGACCACCTTACCTGCCTCCTGAGAAATCTGTATGCAGGTCAAGAAGCAACAGTTAGAACTGGACATGGAACAACAGACTCGTTCAAAATTGGGAAAGGAGTAAGTCAAGGCTCTGTATGGTCACCCTGCTTATTTAACTTATATGCAGAGTACATCATGTGAAATGCTGGGCTGAATGAAGCACAAGGTGGAATCAAGATTGCCGGGAGAAATATCAATACCCTCAGATACACAGATGACCCCACCCTTATGGCAGAGAGTGAAGAAGAACTAAAGAGCCTCTTGATGAAAGTGAAGGAGGAGAGTGAAAAAGTTGGCTTAAAACTCAACGTTCAGAAAACTAAAATTATGGCATCCAGTCCCATTACTTCATGGCAAATAGATGGGAAAACAATGGAAACAATGACAGACTATTTTTTTGCGCTGCAAAATCACTGCAGATGGTGACTGCGGCTGTAGGATGCAAGTCCAAGAGAGAAAAAGCAGACCCCAGGAAAGGCATGCGAAAGCATTATCAACCAGACACCTGACCAGATATGACTGGTCAGCTGACCAGATACCTCAAGACATATGACTGTTGGATTAAGTCCAGAGGGAACAGAAAAAACATCTGGAAAGCAGGATGTGTTCCTGGAGGTGGAAAGCCATCATCAGACTGTTCCATGACCTGGTGTCTCTGAGTCAAATGATTTTTGTATCTGGAGCTTTGTTATTTAGACAGCAACCTAAATCATTAGTACAAGTAAACCTTTCTTAGTTAATCTTTATGTTGCATTCCTAGCTTATCTTAACAGCCTTGTGGCTCCATCTGCTTCTGAGAGCACGTTCTCCCTTGCACATACTCCCCTGCCTGAAAACATATAAGGGCGACTCGATCAGCTTGGGCGCCTCCACCCTGGAGCGGAGTTGGGCTCTGGATCCTCGCGTTCAATTCTTGTGTCTTTCTCATTCTTTCGCCGTATTGTGCTTTCGGGAAACCCTAGCTTGTTGAGTTGGACTTGACATGCAGCCATGAAATTAAAAGACGCTTGCTCCTTGGAAGAAAAGCTATGACCAACCAGCATATTACACAGTGCAGACATTGCTTTGCCAACAAAGGTCCTTCTAGTCAAAGCTATGTTTTTCCCAGTAGTCATGTATGGATGTGAGAGTTGGACCATAAAGAAAGCTGAGCACCAAAGAATTGATGCTTTTGAAGTGTGGTGTTGGAGAAGACTCTTGAGAGTCCCTTAGGCTGCAAGGAGATCCAACCAGTCCATCCTAAAGGAAATCAGTCCTGAATATTCATTGGAAGGACTGATGCTGAAGCTGAAACTCCAATACTTTGGCCACCTGATGCGAAGAATGCACTAACTGGAAAAGACTCCGATGCTGGGAAAGATTGAAGGCAGGAGGAGAAGGGGACGACAAAGGATGAGATGGCTGGATGGCATTACTGAGTTGATGGACATGAGTTTGAGAAAACTCTGGGATTTGGTGAAGGACAGGGAAGCCTGGCGTGCTGCAGTCCATGGGGTCACAAAGAGTTGGACATGACTGAGTGAGTGAACTGAAAAGGCAAAGGAAAAAATAGTTGAAAGGAAGACAGCTTGGCAGAAGATAAAGAAAAAGCCTGTCTTGTTTCCCCAGGTCCCCCTGCTTCTTAGGTGACATTTGTATTTTTACCTCCCAATGGACTTTTGCCCATTTGTAATGGCATCCCAACATGGTTCCTGCCAATCCCAAAGCATCTTGGTTTCTTGAGCTGCCTGCTGATGCTTTACTCTCTGTTTACTGGTCACTGGAATAGCAACTGAACCATATGTTTGGAATTGTTGGCCTGATGCCATTTAGGAGACAGTCTTCCATTTCAACCTTACACCAACCCTCATCGAAAAACTAACAGCCTAGAGCTGGCTGAATCAGGACCTCTAGGTCTGTGGCAGAGCTCCAGCATTGCTCCTCCTCTTGAAGCTGTGCCCTGAAAGCTCGATGCAAACCCACCATAACCTGGTAGCAGTGACGGTTAGGGAGCGCTCAAGGAATCTGCTGAGCCACCAAGACTTCACTTTCAGTTTATGCAGATAGGATGTTGTTGAAATTGTCCGACATCCCTGAAGACAGAGTGTTTACCTTTGATAGGACCAACGCTGCATAGCCCCTTGGACTAAGCACCTTGTTGGCCATATGCAGTAAGTC
Organism: Giraffa tippelskirchi; assembly: GCF_054371585.1. Taxonomy (NCBI): domain Eukaryota; kingdom Metazoa; phylum Chordata; class Mammalia; order Artiodactyla; family Giraffidae; genus Giraffa; species Giraffa tippelskirchi. The sequence goes on along the minus strand of NC_137285.1, from coordinate 149,390,362 downwards.
ATCTGCATTTCATTATAAATGTAACAAGAATATGTCTGGCCAAGCCTTCCCTTGTAGCTCAGTTGATGAAGAATCTGCCTACAATGCAGGAGACCCGGGTTCGATTCCTGGGTTGGGAAGACCCCCTGGAGAAGGAAATGGCAATCCACTCCAGTATTCTTGCCTGGAGAATCCCATGGACTGTAGCCTGCCAGGCTCCTGTGTCCATGGGGTCGCAACAGTCGGACACAACTTAGTGACCAAACCACCACCACCAAGTCACAGGTGGTTGGGTTATTTAACTGTTGTTAAACCCATAATGGGGCTTCCCTTGTAGCTCAGTTGGTAAAGAATCTGCCTGCAGTGCAGGAGACCTGGGTTCGATTCCTGGGTCGGGAACATCCCCTGGGGAAGGAAATGACAACCCACTCCAGTATTCTTGCCTGGAGAATCCCATGGACACAGGAGCCTGGCAGGCTACAGTCCATGGGGCTGCAAGAATCGGACATGACTTGGCAGCTAAACCACCACCACCATCAAACTCATAATGAGAGAAAGACTGCTCACAACTTGAAAGATGTCTCTACTCCATGCATGCATGTTCAGTCGCTTCAGTCATGTCCAGCTTTTTGCGACCCTGTGGACTGTGGCCTGCTAGGCTCCCCTGTCGATGGGGTTCCCAGGCAAGAATACTGGAGTGGGTTGCCATCTCCTTCTCCAGGGGATCTCCCTGACCCAGGGATCGAACCTGTGTCTCTTATGTCTTCTGCACTGGCAGGCACTTTCTTTACCACTAGCACCACCAGGGAAGCCCCACCCACACTCAAATAGTCCTTAATAGTCCTTAATAGTCCTCAGCTAGGGCTGATTTCTGTATTTAGAGTTGCAAACAACAGGTTCTAGGAGCCAAGAAGACACCTTTCCTTCACCTGAGGAGAGTATGACAGAGAAAGAGTGAAACGGAGAAGTTCAGAGGGAGAGAGAGAGAGATGTTGCTTTAGATTTGACCTTGATGGATGAGAGAGTTTTATGGGGGAGCACGGGGAAACTGTCATCAGATGTACAAAGGCAATACCGTGTGAAGGGCTGGAGAACGGGCCTCTGGGCAAGAGTCAGGGTTGAAGGCCTGAACATCCTATTCCAGAGCTGGTCCTGGAATATGCCAGAACCCAGTGGGATGGTCTCCTCCTCCTCGCCCGTAAGTTCACAGTGGGTCTATCACACTTCAACTCAGAAGCTGTCCCCTCCCTTTTATTATTTAAAAAATTTTATTTTAAATTTTTTAATTGAAGCATCATTAATTCACAATTATGTGAATGTGGTGATTTAGTTGCTAAGTCGTGTCCGACTCTTGCGAGTCCGTGGACTGTAGCCCGCTGGGCTCCTCTGTCCATGGGATTCTTCAGGCAAGAATACTGGGATGGATTGCCACGTCCTTCTCCAGGGGATCCTCCTGAATTATGTGACTATGTTTTGCTAGTTTCAAGTGTACAGCAAGATGATTCAGTTATACATATATATATATATGATTTTTCAGATTCTTTTCCATCATAGGTTATTACAAGATATTGAGTCTAGTTGCCTGAGCTATACAGTAGGTCCTTGGGGTTTACCTATTTTATGTATAGTAGTAGTGTGTATATGTTAGTCCTAAACTTCTAATTTATCCCCCACCACCCGCTTTGGTAGGGGCTGTCCTGATGGCTCAGCAGGTAAAGAATCCACCTGCAAAGCAGGAGACACAGGAGACGAGGCTTCATCGCTGGATCGGAAGACTCCCTGGAAGAGGAAAGAGGCAGACATGACTGAGCACTCACGCATCCCCTCTGGTAACTGTAAGTTTGTTTTCTACGTCTGTGAATCTATTTCCATTTATTTTTTTTTACTTCAACATTTTAAAATTTATTTTTAATTGGAGGATAATTGCTTTACAATGTTTCTTTCTGCTCTTCGTCAACATGAATCAGTCAGAGGCATACGTATGTCCCCTCCCTCTTGAACCGGCTTCCAACCCTGTCCCCTTCCTAAAAGAGGAGGGTGTGGGGGCTCTAAATTTCTAGCAACCCCATAGGGTCAGCCCCGAAGGCCTGGCCACTAAACTGTCTACAGAGACCCCCTGGTCCATCCTGTCTGAGGAAGACAACACACTTGGGGGACGGGAAAGCCCTCCTTTGCAGGACACCAGATGCTCCAAGGAGGCTGCCAGCAAGCAGGGAGTTTTTCCTCACCAGGAAAAGAACTGTGGGGGTAGACATTGCCTGGAGCCAAGAGGCAGCCTGAGCTGGCTGGTCTTATTAATACATCCTCGCAGGCACACCGCGACTTGGAAACTATCATCTGAGCTCCTGTCTCGGTTCTGGGGATGGCTCAGAACTGGGCTGGACCAGACTCAGGTCAAACTAACTGGCCTGGATATCTCCCCGAAGCCCCTCACTTGCTGACTTGAGTTTCCAAGGAGGCTTATTTTATCAAGCGAATTGCAGGGTCCCAGGCACCTGCAGGAATTGCAGGCTCTGGGGCCAGACATGGATGAACACTTCCGTCCAATCCATATTCCCAGAGGGGACTTTTCTGGGTCTCATTTGATCTTCGCAGTCACCCCTTGAGCTAGGTGTGACTTTTGCCCCCATTTCACACATTAGGAAACAAGATACCTTGAGGCCACTAGACTAGTTGGGGCAGCAGCGGAGGGGTGTTGAGGCGGAGTTTAATCTTAGAGCTTCACAGTTTCTTAGGACTCTGAACTCAGACCTTAGGCAAGCTCCGGCTGCGTTTTGGGGTGCGGGGGGTGGGGGGGGGTGGGATAGGGGGCGGGTGTCTTGATTTCCTATCCGTGAATTCAAACAATCTGTTCATTTGTGATTCACCAACCATTTGCGTTCAAACTCAATCACATGCTGCTGCTGCTGCTGCTGCTGCTAAGTCGCTTCAGTCGTGTCCGACTCTGTCCGACCCCATAGATGGCAGCCCACCAGGCTGCCCCGTCCCTGGGATTCTCCAGGCAAGAACACTGGAGTGGGTTGCCATTTGCTTCTCCAAAGCATGGAAGTGAAAAGTGACAGTGAAGTCGCTCAGTCGTGTCCGACTCTCAGCGACCCCGTGGACTGCAGCCCACCAGGCTCCTCCGTCCGTGGGATTTTCCAGGCGAGAGTACGGGAGTGGGGTGCCATTGCCTTCTCCGCTCAATCACACGAGTAGCTTTTAATAAACCACGAATTCGGGGACTCAATCTCAGCATAAATTCAACAGGTGAGGCTCGGTAATCTGCATCTTTTAACCAGTAGAGGCATCAACAGATCTACCTGAGAAGCTCAGACCAGCACTTCGTGGGGATCCTGTAGTGATCTTGTGGAAACACATTTCTGAGCTCCTGTGAGCTGCTGAGGCCATAAGGCCGGAGTGTGGCCGGGTGGAGTGACCTGCATTTCTCAAAAGGTGATGCCAAAGCTGCTAGTGACCATCCGTTTTCACTGAACAAAAACTACTCTAAGGACTTCACAAACATTAACTAATTTCATCCTCATAACACCCTAGGGAGCAACTTCAGTCATGCCCGTGTCAAAAGCAAACTGTGGCCAGCACAACAAGCAACTGGCCTGCAGACACACAGCCACCAGCAGAGCCAGGCTGGCTCCCTAAGCACGCAGGCAGCTGGCACGTGACCTTAGTGCTTCCCCGCGCGTGCCCCCACTTCTCTTCTCCGCTGCGGTTCTAACCAGCTTCCACTCCCCCGGCCCACCCTAGCACCTCCTGGACTGCTTCCCTCCCGTCTGGCTTCCTGCTGCCCCAACCTGTCCCTCCAGGACCCTCCCGCACGGGGCCTGTGACCGCGGCCTGCGCAGGCAGCCCCTTCCCGGGCCTTCCCTGGCACTTGCGCAAGCCCAGGGAGTATTCGCGGCTGGCAAACCTGCTTCCAGGCGGATGGAGACCCGCAGGCGGCCTGCAGATGGCGCGTGAGGGTCAGCCCGAGGACGAGGCGGGGCAAGGAGGCGGGGAAAGCGGGGCTAAGTGAGGACTGACAGTCACGACGGCCGATGGCAGCTCGCAGTGGCTCGCCCAGCTTCAGCGCTCTGCCCCACGACTGAAGTCATTGAGTTTCTCAGTCCTGTGCGACGCGTTGCGACCCCATGGACTGCAGCACGCCAGGCCTCCCTGTCCATCACCAACGCCGGAGTTTACTCAAACTCATGTCCATTGAGTCGGTGATGCCATCCAACCATCTCATCCTCTGTCGTCCCCTTCTCCTTCCGTCTTCAATCTTTCCCAGCATCAGGGTCTTTTCAAATGAGTCAGCTCTTCGCGTCAGGTGGCCAAAGTATTGGAGTTTCAGCTTCAGCATCAGTCCTTGCAATGAATATTCAGGACTGATTTCCTTTAAGATGGTCTGGTTGGATCTCCTTGCAGTCCAAGGGACTCTCAAGAGTCTTCTCCAACACCACAGTTCAAAAGCACCAATTCTTTGGCGCTCAGCTTTCTTTATAGTCCAGCTCTCACATCAAAATGTGACTACTGGAAAAACCAGAACTTTGACTAGACGGACCTTTGTTGGCAGAATAATGTCTCTGCTTTTCCATAAGCTGTCTAGGTTAGTCATAGCTTTTCTTCCAAGGACCAAGTGTCTTTCAATTTCATGGCGGAAGTCACCATCTGCAGTGATTTTGGAGCCCAAGAAAATAAAGTCTGACACTGTTTCCACTGTTTCCCCATCTATTTGCCATGAAGTGATGGGACTGGATGCCATGATCTTAGTTTTTGAATGGTGAGTTTTAAGCCAGCTTTTCCACTCTCCTCTTTCACTTTCATCGAGAGGCTCTTTAGTTCCTCTTGGCTTTCTGCCATAAGGGTGGTGTCATCTGCGTATCTGAGGTTATTGATATTTCTCCCTGCAGTCTTCCACACCTTTAGGGTGCTGCAGTTGAGGCAGGGAACGGAGAGGTGGCAGTGACAGATGCTGCGTCACGGCCTCCCTGAGAGCACCGCTGTTAGTCCAAGGTTGCACTTTGCACATGGGAGCAAAGCCTGCAAGCCACCTCTCATTGTCTTAGCGGCTATTTCCCCTCACTGACAGTGTGGAGCATGCTGCTTGGCAGTGAGGTTGAAGAGAGGAGAGTGAGAGATGAAAGATGGGAACTGTTCACTAAATGCCAGACTCTGTGTTTTGGCCTTGTCCATAGGATTGTCTCAATTCATCATCTTTCACTTTCACCCATTTCCTGTTTCACAGATTAGGGAACAAAGTGAATAAATTGCCCGAGGGGATCCTTGGATGATTTTAATTCCTGTCAGATGCCAACGCCCAAAGTCTTTTCTGGTGCTAAAGCAGCCTTTGCAGCATTTCAATGCATGCAGTTCCAGTAAATCATCTCTTCTCATACTGTTTCATCGTTCCAATCATTTGTTCATCTATTCATTTATTAGAGATCCATCCTCAAGGCTTCCCTGATAGCTCAGTTGGTAAAGAATCTGCCTGCAATGCAGGAGTCCCCAGTTCAATTCCTGGGGCTGGAAGATCCGCTGGAGAAGCACTGCAATATTGTTTGGCTTCCCTGTGGCTCAGCTGGTAAAGAATCCGCCTGCAATGTGGGAGACCTGGATTCGACCCCTGGGTTGGAAAAAATCCCCTGGAGAAGGGAAAGGGTACCCACTCCAGTATTCTGGCCTGGAGAATTCCCTGGATTGTATAGTCCATGGGGTCGCAAAGAGTTGGACACGACTGAGCGAATTTCACTTAGTCTTCAAGGCATAGGCCTAGTTGCTATTAAAAAAAAAAAGAAAGGAACTCTGCTTGAAAGTAGAGGCTATAAAAATATATACATGGGTGATTTAAAAAAAACCTATACATGGAATATTGATACCTAGTATATTCCAGATAAAATGGTGGAGTCTGGAGACAAAGACATAGATAAAATCTATCCTTTGCCTTTTGGGCGGCTTTAAGGAGTATAGTAATCTCTATACTTTTAATCTCCCACCCCTATGATTTTTAACAAACTGAGCATCGACCCCATATATATTATTTATATTATATATGTATATATATTCTTCTATAATTAATATACTAAATGTTAGCTCAATTTCTTTTTTTTTTTTTTGGATAAAAATAAATATGGAGGTTGAAGTATTGGTTTTTTTTTTTTACTCCAGTTGACATGTTGGGTACTTCCTGGAGAGTTTCCGTGATCTGGAATCCACCCCACCCGTTCCCCAGCCCCCCTCCCCATACATACATGCCTGACTCTCTCCTGTCTTTCTTTGAAGCTGTGTCAAATGCCAGGTTTTCAGAGATGTCTCCCCTGACTACCCCTATAAAATATTCTTCTCTCCCCCTCTGTCATCTTCTGTCCTTTTACGCCAATTTTTGATATACTGCACTTCACTGTATGATTATTTTTTAAATTAGTTTAGTTATTGTTTCTTTGCATCAGAGTGTAAGCTTCAAGAGGAGCAGAGAGGAGTCTTGAACACTGGGGGCTTCAAGAGGAAAGCAGCAGAGCCAGAGGGTTGGGGGGTCCAGTGCACCCTAAAACCCCCTTGGACAGGGGTGGGTGTGGAGGGAATATGGGTGACAGTTAATCCATGCCTCCCCTGATTCCTGCATTCTTGCAATCCTCAGGGCCAGGATCACCTAGACTTTCTCTCTCCCCACATTGTCTATACTCTCCCCTTCTCTCTGATTTTTAGAGGAATTGCACCTTTTCAGTCCTCACCCCTCAGTTCAGTTCAGTCGCTCAGTCGTGTCCAACTCTTTGCGACCCCATGAACCGCAGCATGCCAAGCCTCCCTGTCCATCACCAACTGCCGGAGTCTAACCTTCACCCCTACAGGTTAGCAAAAGTGAAGGTTTGACACACAAAGAAAGGCTTGGCTGTTTGTTTCTTTCAGCTTCTTCTCATTTAAGACATGAGAAGATGTTTGTGATAGCACAAATTGTTCCGGGTTAGAAGCCAAAAGACCTGACATCCATTACTGGATTTGCCTCTGAAGAAAAGAGTAAACGTATTGGTTGAATACCTTGTTCCCCCACTGTCCAACGTCCCTCTCAAACGCAGGAGCCAAGGACAACTACGAGTTGGTCTTGGATGGAGCTCCTTACCCAAACTGTGTCCTGAACTAAGAAATGATGACTCCTGCCTGGTTGCCAGTTGCTGTGTTACGTAAGCAGAATGTACTGAGAAACTACACAGAGTGTAGTGAAGTGAAGTCGCTCAGTCGTGTCCGACTCTTTGCAACCCCATGGACTGTAGCCTACCAGGCTCCTCAGTCCATGGGATTTTCCAGGCAAGAGTACTGGAGTGGGTTGCCATTTCCTTCTCCAGGGAATCTTCCTGACCCAGGGATCGAACCTGGGTCTCCCACATTGTAGGCAGACGCTTTACCATCTGAGCTACCAGAGAAGCCCTACACAGAGTGTAGAGATTATTTATTATGGTTTATGATCAGTGGGCCTCAGGTGCACCAAAGTTTGAGACTCAGTCACACACTCGTGAAGACCTGGGGCAAACAGCAAGCTATAAAGTGGAGTGTGTAGACGTGCATGAGCTGCCCTGAACTGACGTGCTGCACACTCATGCCAGCCTCGCCTCCAGCCATCTCTTTGCAGTCTTACGCCATTTTATAAACTTGAAGTTGGGTTAAGCCCTAGCTTATCCTTTGATTGCTAATCCCTATTTTAGTCACTCTCTCTCCCTTCCAACCCCTTTACTAGTCATCCACTTCTTAATAGCAATATGACCTAAACAGGTTACCTTCTTTCTTTGAGCCTCAATTTCCTCCTCATAAAAAGGAAAACAAAAAGAATTGGTCAGTCTAAAACATGAGGTCACAGGGTGTCAGTCCCCCACGGGTCAAAGAAAGATATTGTGGATTTGGAAGACTTCAGAAATTGTATCACTAGTTATATCATATATCACTCATATGTAGAAAATAGTAGAGAGAGAATTCTAACCAAACATCAAATAAATAGGAACAGAAACCTCAGATTGGAACAGAAAAAAAGAAGAGCAAATAGTGGTGAACAAAAAAAATGTAGCAAATTTTATCTAAGTATGTTGTTGTTGTTTAGTAGCTCAGTCATGTCCAACTCTTTGTGACTTCATGGATTGTAGCCCACTAGGCTCCTTTGTCCATGAGATTTCCCAGGCAAGAATACTGAAGTAGGGTGCCGTTTCATTCTCCCAGGGGAACTTCCTGACCCAGGGATTGAACCCGTGTCTCCAGCATTAGCAGGTGGGTTCTTTACCGCTGAGCCTCCAGGGAAGCCCTTTATCTGTGTTGCGGTTCAGTCACACAGTCATGGCTGACTCTTTGCAGCCCCATGGACTGCAGCACTCCAGGCTTTCCTGTCCTTCACCATCTCCCAGAGCTTGCTCAAACTCGTGCCCATTCAGTTGGTGACACCATCCAACCATCGCATCCTCTGTTGTACCCTTCTCCTCATGCCTTCAATCTTTCCCAGCATCAAGGTCTTTTCCAATGAGTTGGCTCTTTGCATCAGGTGGCCAAAGTACTGGAGCTTCAGTATCAGTCCTTCCAGTGAGTGGTGTTCAGCTTTCTTTATGGTCCAAATCTCACATCCAATTGTGGCATGTTTTGAAAATTAAGAACACAAATAAAAATTAAAAACTAATAATAGTAAGAAATGGAGAGGGAAAAATAATTCCATCGACTGTAGTGACAAATAGCATAAAATATCCAAGGATAAGTTTAATGGAAAGTCATTTGGCTAACCCAAGAAAAACATTAAAATTTTACCACATGGTATGGAAAAGGAACTGAGAAAATTGATGTATATACCATGTTTCTAGAAGAAAATATTTAGTATTATGAAAATATTAATCTTTCCATAATTGATTTCAATTAAAAGTGAATCCAATTCCAATCATTACTGCAATTGATAGTTAGTGTGATTGGTGGGGAGCTAGAAAAATTAGTGCAAGTCCTACAATGGACAGAGATTTACTTTATGAGATATTAAAACTTACTGTAAAGGCCCTGAAATAGCTTAAGAAAAGACTAGAAACAAATTCATAATGGATTAAAAAATATACACGTGTGTTATACAGCAAAAGAAATATTTAAGTTTCAGTGGAATTATTTATTTAGTAAATAGTATGCACAATTAGCTAGCCATATGGAAGAAAGATATAAAATAAACTCAATCAATGCTATTAAAAATATATTCTAATGAAACAAAGATTAAAATGTAAAAAGTAAAAATTTATCTGTTGTAAGAAAAAATAGGAAAATATTTGTATAACCTTGGAGTAGTAAAAATATTCCTAATTTAAAAAAACACTCAAGTCATAGTGAGAAAGATATTTGAGGATTGAAAATTGTAAGTTTCTGCATGCCAAAGACTCCACTGTTAAAATAAAAAATAATTATAAATTGGGGGAAAAATTTGTAGCACACTTGCAAATGTTGGTACATTTCATATTCAAAATTCTCTTACAGAATTTTGAAAGAGTGAAAGTGGAAGTCACTCAGTCGTGTCTGTCTGTGACCCCATGGACTATGCAGTCTATGGAATTCTCCAGGCCAGAATACTGGAGTGTGTAGCCTTTCCCTTCTCCAGGGGATCTTCCCAACCCAGGAATCGAACCCAGGTCTCCCACATTGCAGACAGATTCTTTACCAACTGAGCCACATAAGAATTACAAAATAGTCTAGTATTAAAAGGGTCAAAAGATAGAAGCAGAAAGTTCAGGAGTAAATCCTAAATGACTGATAAACATATGAAAATATGTCCAATCTCACTAGTCAGGGAAATGGAAATTAAGTCTATAATAAGATGCCATTTGTCATTCATGAATTTGGTATAAATTTAAGAGGGATATCATCTAGTACTGGTGAGAATGTAGGGAAATATTTCTTCCATTTATTGCTGATGGAAATAAAGTTGCAGCCATATTTTGGGAAAGAAATCTGATGGTACCTTATGTAATTTAAAATGCACATGAACCTTGATTTGATAATACCACTTTTTGGAATTAATTCCATAGAGAAAAAAATCTTCCAGGATATAAATAAATGAGTAAATGTGTACAAGGATGTTTACTGAAGCTCTGTTTGCAGTGGCAAAGAACAGCAGAACGGTCAGCTAAACTGTCCCGAACATTCACTTGAATATTACCCAGTTACTCAAAAGAATGAGTTAGTGCTGTATTGATTGACCCTAAGGGATGTCCATGCTAAGTCAAAGGCAAGTGAAAATTATGAAAGAAGAGATACCCCTATATGTATTGGTATAACAAGGACACTAGTTACCTCAACGGCAGGGGCAAGGAGAGGAGAGGAGGGAAGGTGAGAGATTATTAACTTTTTAAACAAACATTGGATTGTTCTACTTGTATAATCAGTATATACTATCATTGTGATTAAAAATTGACAAAGAAAACCATTTAAACCTCATTTAGATACATTTTCCTGCATCTCACCCCTGAAGGTTCTTATTCATTACATCTGGGGAAGACTTTAACCTGTAGTTTAAATTATCTTTCCACTGGACTTGAGTGCAGGATGAACCCTCTATTGTTCAAATGAAAGAACTAAAGTTCAGTAGAAAGACTGTGCCTTCTCAAGGTCAGCTGGTAAGTGGTCAAGTTAAACACAAGGACTAGTCCAGTGTTAGTTCTGCTCTTCCTAGATACTGTTCTAAAGTTGTGAGGAAGTTAATAGAATTTTTGGTCCTTTAAATTTAAAAAGAAATTTTTTTTTTACATTTTGTATTGGAAAATATGTTACATCAAGGTAGAAAAATATAATAACTCCTCAATGTACCCATGACTCAGCTTCAACGATTATCAAATACACCCAATCTTGCTTCCTCTGTATCGTCACGTTTTTACTAACGGACTATTTCATCTTTAAATACTTCAGTTTGCAACAGCATGTTGACATTCTTTTGGATAACATCCCTAAGGTTTGTGGGACACCTCAATTTGGATGGGGTCTGAGTAAAGTTTCTATATGTAAATTTGAATTTTTGTAACACCACAAAGTAATGTGGAATTCGGTCACACAAAGGAAGATGATCCAACTTCAGAATACAATTTGGGATCAAGACGTAGGGTAAGAGATGATAACAGCAGGGTAGCTCAAGTGATTTCTATGTGGCCTATACTTTGAGAAAAAAATTCAAAGACTATATAAAAGTTGATTTGGTTTTAAAAAAATTGGTTGAAAGACTCTGATGAAGAGTCCACCAGCACCTCAAAGTGGACAGAGTTTTCAGGTCGACGTGGTGAACAGAGCCATGCCGTTGAAGGAGGACCACATCCGTGACAGGACTGATGAGCTGTGTCTTCAGACCACGTGGACGGAAATGAAGGCCCCAGCAGGCGGGTGTAATAGAAGAGCTCACAGACGTCCTCATGATAACGATCGGTGTCTGTCCACTAACTGGGCACCTGCTGCACTCAGCACTTACATGTTATGGACCTTAGTGCTCACAACAGTTTTAAGAGGGACGCGTTAATACTATCCTCATTTCACAGGTGAAGAGGCCAAGGTGCAGAAAGATAAAGTACCATGTCCAAAGCTAACCAGCTATAAAGTGGCAGACTTGGAATCTATGCCCACTCAGTCTGGCTCCCAGAGCTCCACCCTTGCCCCGTCCTCCACTGCCTCCCCAAGTGACTGGCAAAGCCTACCACATGGGCCCAGTTGCCTCCTCCTGACAAGAAGCAGCAGTTTTAGGTGTGTCTCCCCCTCTACCCTCTTAAAAAAAAAATTATAGGAGTATAGTTGCTTTCCAATGCCATGTTAGTCTCTACTGTACTGCAAAGTGAATCAACTGCACCCATACATGTATCCCCTCTTTATTGGATTTCCTTTCCATTTAGGCCACTGCTGAGTCCTGAGTAAAGTTCCCTGAGCTACACAGTAGGTTCTCATGATTTACCTAACACAGTGTCAACAGTTTATGGATGTCAACCCCAATCTCCAAATCCATCCCAGCTCCATCGTCCCTCCTTAGTGTCCATTCATTTCTTCTCTACATCTGTGTCTCTATTTCTGTTTCACAAAAAAGATCATGTACGTAATTTTCTAGATTCTGCATATGTGCATTCATATACAATATTTCTTTTTATCTTTCTGACTTAATTAGCTCTGCATGACAGTTTCTAGGTCCATCTACGTCTCTATAAATGACCCAGTTTTGTTTCTTTTTATGGTTGAGTAACATTGCAATAGCCAGGACCTGGAAGCAACCTAAATGTCCATCAACAGAGGAATGGATAAAGAAGATGTGATACATATATACAATGGAATATTACTCCATCCTCTTTTGCAGCTGCAACCCTCTGCCACTCCAGTATTCTTGCCTGGAGAATCCCACGGACAGAGGAGCCTGGTGGTTTACAGGCCGTGGGGTTGCAAAAGAGTTGGACATGATGTAGCAACAACAACAATGCCCCCTATACAACAGGCATTTTGTAGCCAGAATATGTAGTGTGTGGTATGTGGACTTATGTTCTTGTCCTGAGCCCCACACACGTTAAGGTGGTCCTGTCCTTCAGCGGGAGGGAGAGGTTTGTCCTCAGATTTCTTCTATAGAGCTGAGGTGTGCTCAGGACCTGTGTGTGTATGTGGGGTCCGGTCATGTGTAGGCAGCTGCCTAATCCTGGGGGAGGGGCAATGTGCTGATCATGGGACAAGATCCAGAGGGGAGTCCTTGATGAGAAGTAAAAGTCATATAGACAACATTTTTACAAGACTGATACACTCTCCATATTATTTTGCAATCTGCTTCCTTCATTTAACAACATATTCATGAACATATCCTCTTGACATGGGACAGATTTGCTAATACCACTGACTGGGTACAACATTACTTATTTAACCACTTTGTGATGGTTGGACATTTACATGGTTTTCTGACTTTCCGTTTTTCCTAATCTTTCTGTGATGAATCTTCCCTGCTCTCACATCTTTGTAGCAGCCAGTTATTTCCTTAGATTGCGTGCTTGTGTGCCTGCTCAGTCACCTCAATCATGTCTGATTCTCTGTGACCCCATGGACTGTAGCCCACCAGCCTCCTCTGTCCATAGGATTATCCAGGCAAGAATGAGTGGGTTGCCCTGCCTTCCTCCAGGAGATCTTCCCAACCCAAGGATCGAACCTACATCTCCCACGTCTCCTGCACTGAAGGGGGATTTTTTAAACTACTGAACCACCTGGAGATTTCATCTCAAGAATTAAAACCGAGAATCACAAATGGCTAAAAGGTTCTTCTAGAAACATGTAAGAATCAGCTTTTATCAAGCCGTTCCTATTAGTACTCCCAAGAGCCCAAGTCATCCTTATATTATAGATGGGGAAACTAAGGCTCTAAAGATGACTTATTGAAGGGGAGGCAGTGGCTAACACGTAATCTGTACTTGCTTGTCTGATCCAGTGCCACTGCTGCTTATAATCTGCCTCCAAGCCGCCTGAGCTTCTTCTACACACTGCCTCGGGGTCTTGGCCAGGAGGGCAGCTTCCTGCTGGGCTTGCCTTCTATTTGCAGGGCTGTTGAGCTTGCCAGTGTCTATGATCCCTTGGCCAGAGTAGTCTTCCTTGTAGCATCCTTCACCATCAGCTCTGCAGTCTCTCTGGAGCTCAGCCCAGGCTTACAAGGTGCAGAGGGTTAGGGCTCTACCCATACCCCTCTGCCTTTTTCCTTAAAGGACAATCTATCATCTAACAGTGGTCATTCTGAAGACACTTCAAGTCAACTTTTCTGATGCACCTAGCCTAGGGATCAGAACAAAAGGGTTTAGGTATCACCGCCTCAGGGCTTTCTGGGACCAGTGTGGTTCTGACATCCATTGTGTGTTAGTCACTCAGTCGTGTCTGACTCTTTGCGACCCCATGGACTGTAGCCCACCAGGCTCCTCTGTCCACGCAATTCTCCAGGCAAGGATACTGGGAGTGGGTTGCTATTCCCTTCTCCAGGGGATCTTCCCGACATAGAGATTGAACATGGGTCTCCTGCGTGCAGGTGGGTTCTTTACTGACTGAGCCACCGGGGAAACCCACTCATTATATTAATTCTTTGCTCTTGGTCACAGGATAACTTCTTGAAACGAGTATGGTAGCCTGGTCTCTGGAGGAAAGGTGGGCTGTCTGGAGGGTGGCAGTGAGCTGTACTTTCACAGGAGCCAGGTCCATACTACTCAGCTTCGACGGCTTCAGGCTGCGTTTCCAGTGACCTCTCTCCCCTCCGATCCTTGGTCCCTCCCAGCTGTCTAGCCTGAACTTCCCCCGAACCTCTGGGGCTCTGCAGGTCCATCATGAATGGATAGTGGGATGGGGGGGATGCATGTGATTGGCCCCACTTTCACAAAGAGTCCCAAACTTGATCTTCAGGTGTGACTTCCCAATGAGGTGATATATACAGGGACACTGACAGAACTGAAATGGAATATTCACTATCAAATATGCCCTGTCAAGAGTCCACTCTGAATTAATGTTCCATAAGTCCTGTGCTGGTCTTGTGAGTCAAAACACTCACAAGTGTTCCATGGTAGTAACACTTGGTCTTTGTTGTTGCCAAAGGCATAAATATATGGAATGTATAGATGGACAGCAAGGAGATCAAACCTGTAACTCCTAGAGGAAATTATCCCTGAATATTCATTGGAAGGACTGATGCTGAAGCTCCAATACTTTGGCCACCTGATGCAAAGAGCCAACTCATTGGAAAAGACCCTGATGCTGGGAAAGATTGAAGGCAGGAGGAGAAGGGGAAGACAGAGGATGAGATGGCTGGATGGCATCACTGACTCAATGGACATGAGTCTGAGCAAGCTCTGGAAGATGGTGAAGGACAGGGAGGCCTGGCGTGCTGCAGTCCAAGAGGTCGCAAAGAGTCAGACATGACTGAGTGACTGAACAACAGCAACACATTTAAAGCTATATAATAAAGCTACGTGAACTTCCAGATGTTCAAGCTGGTTTTAGAAAAGGCAGAGGAACCAGAGATCAAATTGCCAACATCCACTGGATCATCGAAAAAGCAAGAGAGTTCCAGAAAAACATCTATTTCTGCTTTATTGACTATGCCAAAGCCTTTGACTGTGTGGATCACTATAAACTGTGGAAAATTCTGAAAGAGATGGGAATACCGGACCACCTGACCTGTCTCTTGAGAAACCTGTATGCAGATCAGGAAGCAACAGTTAGAACTGGGCATGGAACAACAGACTGGTTCCAAATAGAAAAGGAGTACGTTAAGGCTGTATATTGTCACCCTGCTTATTTAACTTCTATGCAGAGTACATCATGAGAAATGCTGGGCTGGATGAAGCACAAGCTGGAATCAAGATGGCCGGGAGAAATATCAATAACCTCAGATACGCAGATGACACCACCCTTATGGCAGAAAGTGAAGAAGAACTAAAGAGCCTCTTGATGAAAGTGAAAGAGGAGAGTGAAAAAGTTGGCTTACAGCTCAACATTCAGAAAACTAAGATCATGGCATCTGGTCCCATCACTTCATGGGAAATAGATGGGGAAACAGTGGAAACAGTGTCAGACTTTATTTTGGGGGGCTCCAGAATCACTGCAGATGGTGATTGCAGCCATGAAATTAAAAGATGCTTACTCCTTGGAAGGAAGGTTATGGCCAACCTAGATAGCATATTTAAAAGCAGAGACATTACTTTGCCAACAAAGGTCCGTCTAGTCAAGGCTATGGTTTTTCCAGTGGTCATGTATGGATGTGAGAGTTGGATGGTGAAGAAAGCTGAGAGCCGAAGAATTGATGCTTTTGAACTGTGGTGTTGGAGAAGACTCTTGAGAGTCCCTTGGACTGCAAGGAGATCCAATCAATCCATCCTAAAGGAGATCAATCCTGGGTGTTCATTGGAAGGACTGATGTTGAAGCTGAAACTCCAATACTTTGGCCACCTCATGCGAAGAGTTGACTCATTAGAAAAGACCATAATGCTGGGTAGGATTGGGGGCAGGAGGGGAAGGGGACAACAGAAGATGAGATGGTTGGGTGGCATCACTGACTCGATGGACATGGGTTTGGGTGGACTCCGGGAGTTGGTGATGGACAGGGAGGACTGGCGTTCTGCAATTCATGGGGTCGCAAAGAGTCGGACACGACTGAGCGACTGAACTGAACTGAACTGAATAAAGCTACTATAATTTAAAAATTGTTTTTATCTGTCTTACTTTTAATATGCCTAATATCACATTTTTAATATGCCTAATACCATGATGAAAGGCAGTGAACTGGGCTTCTCTGAACCTCTGGGAGGCTCCGACTCCCTTCGAGCGCGGGGACCGCAAGGCAGGGTGGCTTTGGAAGGCTGGTGCAGACTCGCCCCCTCCGTTCCCTCGCAGTGTCTCAGGGGTCTCTGGGACTGTGCTTTCACACCAATGTCCTGGCCTTCACCCTGGGCAGTGTGGTCCTGAGATGCAGCAGCTGCCTCAAGAAGGGGTGCACATCGGACCGGCAATCAGCACTCATCTATAAAATCCTTAAATGTCCTGAGAAGATTTGACTTTGCAAGATTGCCTAGAGTACTTTGGAGGGGCTTAAAGGTCAAAGGTGGAGTTCCCTGGTGGCTCAGATGGGAAAGCGTCTGCCTACAATGTGGGAGACCCGGGTTCAATCCCTGGGTCGGGAAGATCTCCTGGAGAAGGCAATGGCACCCCACTCCAGTATTCTCGCCTGGAAAATCCCGTGGTGGGATACAGCCCATGGGGTTGCAAAGAGTCGAACATGACTGAGCGACTTCACTTTCACTTTCTTTTCACTTTTCAAAGGTCAAGGGGTCACTCAACCCTGACCTACATTAGAATGGACTCCATCAAGGTCACCTTAAGACGGTGATGTCATGTTCGCACACTGCTTTTGGCTGGCAGTAAATTCCTGGCTTCTTAGAGAATTCACCTGGAGCTCCTCTTGCTCTCAAAACTTAGGACAGTTTTTATACTGTCTTTCAAGGATTAGGGTCTTCTCTGATAGTGATGGTTTAGTCCCCAAGTTGTGTCCGACTCTTTGTGACCCCATGGACGTAGCCCACCACGGGATTTTCCAGGCGAGAATACCAGAGTGGGTTGCCATTTCCTTCCCCAGAGTCTTCTCTGCTAGCTTCCAAAAGGACAGTAGGACACTTGGGCTGGGAGACCTCTTGATAAATCTGCTCTCTATCAGAATTTCTAAAGAAGTTCCTCTCGCTGATTCAAGAGAGCAGCCAGATTCTCAATTCATGCATTTGGGTCAGGGAACAGACACTGCACCTCTGAACTCTCAGCAAAAGTTGTTCAACCAGAGGATCTTGAACTGCTGGTGACTTTAAATGTGGTTGTACCTCTTTGAAAATACTTAGTGTGATATTCAAAACTGTGCAAGCCTCAACTATCCACAGTGTGATCTTAACTACATAAAAAGTTATGCATTTTCTGGCATGAAGTAGATAAACCATTTTTAAAAGGGGATGAATTAATAAATTGTATAACTATGAGCAACTTTGTTAACAAGTTAATCACACAAAATTGCAAATATGTAAAAATTCTTTCATAGGTTGTGTGAACAATTTTTGATTCAAAACATGGAATTACTGAAGTAGGCAAGAGGGAAAAGAAAAGAAACCGTGCCTTCCTTAGCAAGCGCGTAGACAGCGAGTGCTAAATCCTCATCAGTGGTTTTTAATGTGTCGCCTGAAGTGAGTGAGGTAGTTTTGTAAGGAGATATGACCTAGCCATGGGTGAGGGATCACTTACTGAAGAATCATAGTTTCATAACAGATCCTGGTCTTTGGCTTCAGCTCAAGGCATTAATGCTGGCTAGCTTTGTGACCTCAGGGAAGATGTTGCCTTTCAACATCATCTTCCTTGTTTGTGTGACAATAACATTTGCCTGTCTTATTTCCTGAATGATGAAAACTTCTCAAGTTGGTTCACAACGTTCCAGAAAATGGGTAAGATTTTGATGACTTATTATCCCTTTCCTCTATTTCAGCATCTCCAAAATGTTAAAGTAAATCATACTCTTTTAGGAATTTTTAAAATTTAATTTAACTTTTAAAATTAATTCTATATATGTGTGTATATGTATGTATATGTATATATATCTTTGGCCATGCCATGTGGCTTGTGGGATCCTAGTTCCCCGATGAGAGATCAAACCTGTGCCACCTGCATTGGAAGCAAGGCATCTCAACCTCTGGAGGTGCTGAGGTCACAAGAGCTTGAAGTCACGAGGCTGAGTATTTCACAGTGAAGCCAAATTTTCCATCTTTTGTTTGCCCAAATGATATATTTGAATAATGCTGCAGCTAGGTCGTTTTTGCAAATTACCTTATTATTACTGCTTTAGATTAGCCAATTGGCTACAAGCGCTAGTGTGGCAGCTTTGGTAGGAAACTTATAAATGTAGAATCTGCTCAGTACGGGACATGTTCCCATTCTTCCTCTGGCCCACAAAGCCTCTGACTTCATTCGTGTAAATGATCAGGACCTCCAGTTTGCTCAATAAGAATCCACACCTTGGAGCTTTATGCTAAACAGGGACAACCTGAACCAGGTGGAATTTATTGTGGGTGAGACTATACGGGCCTTTAGAGAAATTTCTCCATTGTCACACTGAGCAGCTGCAGAAGAAGCTGTGCACACAAGTCTACCAGGAAACTGCAGGTGAGCAGGATTGTTTTAGACAGCCAAAGTCTCGTTTCTTCTCAGCCTTTCAATTAATTAGGATCCTATTCTAAAGAACGTGTATTTGTTAATTCATTTTACAGTCCATGGAATTCTCCAGGCCAGAATACTGGAGTGGGTAGCCTATCTCTTCTCCAGGGGATCTTCCCAACCCAGGAACTGAACCGGGGTCTCCTGCTCTGCAGGAGGATTCTTTACCAGCTGAGCTACCATGGAAGCCCGATTCTAAAGAATGTGTATTTGTTAATTCATTTCCCCCCTGCAAACCTTTGGAAGAGCACTTACCAGTATCCCAGGGTTGAGAACGAATTTCTCAAGGAAATTGTAGGTCCCTGGAGCTTGAAAGTCCTTTGACAATAAAGTGTTTTGAGTACAAAGCCAGTGTTTTGAAGTGTCAGGCTTCTCAGATCCTCTCCCTGAATTAGGAACTACTGATCGGCCTGTGCCTTTCCCTGCCACCCTCCAGGCACCCGTAGGAACCCTGAGTAAGGATGAGAATCAGCACACCCCTGGTCTTTGATCCATGCTTTGAAAGTGTTACTTGCATAGCAAACGTCTTCCTTTGAGTGCTGGGACACGTAGCTAAGATGAAGCTTTACTCTTTCAGGCTGGTTTCTGCCAGACCTCTCTCTGTTTATTGATATATTCAGCACTTGACTCACAGACTTTTCTCTCCCTCAAACGCCTGCCACATCCTGGTGATGTCTCTGACACCTGCAGCTCCCAGTTCCTTACTGACTCCTACTCTGTCGACTTGAAGCCTACAGCCATCTCTCCAGAACTGATCTACCTCTGACATCCTCACCTCTAACAGCCTAATTCCTAATTCCAATCTCCTATTCTATGAATATATTCCCCGTCCTTCACCAGTGCTATTCTTTTAGCCTCATAAAGTAACTTCATCCTACACTCTTTCCATCTTTTCGCACTTGGTTGGACCTTTCTCTTACTTCTTTCTTTCTCTCTCCTGAAAGTGAAAGTGTTAGTTGCTCTGTCGTGTCCAACTCTTTGCAACCCCATGGACAGTAGCCGGCCAAGCTCCTCTGTCCATGGAATTCTCTGGGCAAGCATACTGGCGTGGGTTGTCATTCCCTTCTCTTCTCCAGGGAACCGTCCCAACGCAGGGATGGAACCTGGGTCTCCTGCTCTGCAGGTGGATTCCCTCCCTTCGGAGGCATCAGGGAAGCCCCTTCTCTCTCCTGGATCCCATAGGTTAAGTGTCAGATGTCATCTTATTCTCAAACATTTACTTTGCCGCTTATCTTTTTTGCTGCTCTAAGCCTGGAAAATCTAACTCTGGTTTGTTTCAATCTGTCTCTTCTGCTTCTAGTCTCTGGGTGCTGAGCTCACTCGTGTGGATAAATTCCCCTTCCAGGTGAGGGTTTTCATCCAAACCTGGTCTTAAGCAATGCTGGAGAATCCCTGTGCGTATTCCCAGTCTGTACTTTTATTAATGAACATCAGAAGCCATTCAAATCCTATTTTCCCTTGCTTGAATTGAAGCTCTTCTAATTTCCCCTCAGGTATATATACACACACACACACATATACACAGACACATATACACACACACATACATACACGTACCATCTATCACTTCGCAAAACACATCACATACATTTTGTGACTTGACATAATCCTCAAAACAGCCTACAAAGGAGTTATTATTATGCCTATTTTATAGATAAAGAAAGTGAAGCTCAGAGACAGTCAAGTAAAGTGACCTGCCTACTCCAGCGATCATGTTCTTGACCATTCCATTTCCATCGGTTTTGTTTTGTCTGTACACACATATGGGCTTCCCTGGTAGGTCAGACGGTGGAGTCTGCCTGCAGTGCAGGAGACCTGGGTTTGATCCCTGAGTTGGGAAGATCCCCTGGAGAAGGGAATGACTACCTACTCCAGTATTTCTTACCTGGAGAATTCCATGGACAGAGGAGCTACCATCCATGGGGTCACAAAGAGTCAGACACAACTTAGCAACTAACACTTTCACTTTTTTTTCACACACATATGGGGCTTTCCAGGTGGCACTAGTGGTAAAGAATCTGCCACCAGTGTAAGAGGTGCAAGAGGTATGGGTTCGATCTCTGGGTTGGGAAGATCCCCTCGAGAAGGAAATAGCAACCTGCTCCAGTATTCTTGCCTGGAAAATTCCAAGGACAGAGGAGCCTGGCAGGCAGTAGTCCATGGGGTCACAAAGAGTTGGATATGACTGAGCGCACACACACACATACACAAGATGTTGGATTTTCAGGACTGTTAAGATTTAAAAAAATTTGCTGCCTCTCCTATAAGCCATCAAAATTGCTTGGAATTTCTTATATTTGTTAATTTTTAGAAAATATGGCTACTCTTGTATAATGTCTTTAAGTATCATATGTAATATACATATGATCAAGTACATGTAATATACATATGCTGCTACTGCTGCTAAGTCGCTTCAGTTGTGTCCGACTCTGTGTGACCCCATAGATGGCAGCCCACCAGGCAACCCCATCCCTGGGGTTCTCCAGGCAAGAAAACTGGAGTGGGTTGCCATTTCCTTCTCCAGTGCATGAAAGTGAAAAGTGAGAGTGAAGTTGCTCAGTCATGTCAGACTCGTAGCGACCCCATGGACTGCAGCCTACCAGGCTCCTCCGTCCATGGGATTTTCCAGGCAAGAGTACTGGAGTGGGGTGCCAATGCCTTCTCCAATATACATATATATTATATAATTATATA
The DNA here is from genome assembly GCF_054371585.1 of Giraffa tippelskirchi. Taxonomy (NCBI): domain Eukaryota; kingdom Metazoa; phylum Chordata; class Mammalia; order Artiodactyla; family Giraffidae; genus Giraffa; species Giraffa tippelskirchi. The sequence goes on along the minus strand of NC_137285.1, from coordinate 149,369,002 downwards.
TGCAGTTGGATATTTGTGTTTATGAGACTGAAGAATGTTCATAACTGTCTCTTACTTATATACTACTTTGTTTCAGAATGAATTTGAGGAGAGTACTAATTTGGTATTATATCATATCTCTTCTTTATTTTATGACATGGATATTTTCCTGTGTCATTAAACCCATTTTGAAGACATCATTTTAATGGCTACCTGGTGAGCCATTATTTGGATACGCCATCATTAACGTCACCAATTTCCTATAGTGGATTTCAGATCATTTCTGAATTTACAGTATCATCATACTATGGCACATTTTCTTATATCTACATTCTTATACGTGTCTACTATCATCTCCTTGAGATGAGTTCCTGGAAGTGGAATTATTGAGTGCAAGGTTTGCTCTGTTTTCAAGGTTGCTGACATGCAGTTGCAGTCTCTGGGTTTTGCCAGCTGGCACTTGGGCACAGCCTTGGCTGCAATCCTGTACCTCTAGCGCCGTGTGGCTGTCCTCGGGGGCTCCTCCTTTCTGCTCTTCCAGGACACCTGTCAGATCTCCAGGTGTTTTTGTGGCTGTGTTTCCCCAGATTGTCTTCCTCGGGGAAGGGCGTTGGGTGCTACACAAGATGTTTGTGCTTCGTGAACCCCAGCAACTTCAGATTTTGTATGAATCCTTGGAAGAGAGCATCCCGGAGTCCTTGAAGGTAAGGGAGTAGGGGGAGATGAGGGAAGAGAGGACTGAGGTGTGAAGAAGACAGACTCGGGGCTCAGAACTTTCCAGGGCCAATGGAGGTGCAAGTCCAAGATTCCTTTTGCCTGGGACTGTCTTAACACCCATGTCCAGTCACCTCCTTTACTTCCCTGGGGATTCTTCAGTATCTTTTAAAAAACTTTCTATTTTGTGTTGAGGTAGAGCTGGCAGTTTCAGCTGAACAGCAAAGGGACTCAGCCATACATATACAGTATCTTTTTAAAAGTAATTTTTGTTCACTTATCTGCACTGGGTCTTAGTTGCAGCATGTGGGGTCTGGTTCCCCGACCAAGGGTTGAATCTACTCCCCTCTCTGCACTGGGAGCTCAGAGTCTGAGCCAGTAGACCACCAAGAAAAACCCTACAATATCTTTGGAATCCATTCTGCTGCTATGTTTAATGGATTTCCTTAACTGTCCCAAGCTACTGGTCACCTGCAACTTGATAACCAGTGTCTATCTGACACATGTATGATCCTATCACTCCCTTGCTTTAAAATGCTAGTGGCGGTTCATGTCCAAAGCATAAAGCCCATGCTCCTTAACTGGATATACAAACGTTTATCAAAAACATCTCTTCATTTCCCGACATGGAAGATGTACTGAGCGTTACCATCACTGACCCCTCACAGTTCAGCAGATGGGAGCGAATCTCAGCACCTTCAGGCCTCCAATCATGCTGCTTCTCCTAACGGAAATTGCTTGCCTTCCTCTTCTCTTTGCTTTGCCAGGTTTATTTATTTTTCATGGTCCAATTTAAACGTTAGTTTTTCTGTAAGTCTCCCACCACTTCTGGACAGGTAGTGACTTTGCCTTTTTGCCACCCCACTGGACCGTGGGCACACACCTATCAGAACATGTGCCTTTTTAAGATTAGACTGTGTATCTCTTTGCCCTTCTAGACTTAACTGGAAGGCAGCAGCCACATCATATTCACCTTTGAGTTCTCCATATTTGACACAAATTTGATATATAATAGACAGATACTGAATAAACGGTGTCGTATTAACGTTTAAAATAGGAAAAATATCAATAGTATGGATTTTTCAAAAAACGAATGAATACATGTTAGAGAAGCCAGCTCATTTGTTACTAACTTGGATTTGGGGGGACACTTCCTGCACTGTTTTGCATTACGTCTTTCGACGAATAGTCCAACGTGCCATCCTGGAGGCACTAGTCCTGACCTTTCAAGTCCTTCTTTTAAAAAAGTGTTTGTTTATTTATTTATGTGGCTGCACTGGGTCTCAGTTGCAGCATGTGGGATCTTCCGCCGCAGCATGTGGACCGTTAGTTGTGGGAGGTGGGGTCTAGTTCACTGACCAGGGATCAAACCCGGGCCCGCTGCATTAGGGGCTGGGAGTCTTAGCCCCTGGACTATCAGGGAAGTCCCCCATCAAGGGCTTCTAACTCCTGCTTTTACTTCCCATGCCGCATGCAAGACGCTCTCTCAAAGGAAAGTTCCATCCTCTCCCGCTTTGTTTTTGCTCTTGTAGGTGTACGGCGCCCTTTTCCACATTAGGAATAAAAACCCGTTCAACCTGGAGGTGCTAGTGGATGCCTGGCCAGATTATCGGATAGTCATTATACGACCTCAGAAGGAGGTGAGACTCCTGGCTCCTGAGGATCAGGCCACTCACCCTCAGGATGGGGAATGACGGGGCTGCAGCCAGGGGCCGGCGGGGAAGAGTCTTGACACACCTGATTCGTGCAGATTTGGGAAGGGTTGCTTGGACGAGAGGGCAGGATGGTGAGACCAAGCGTGGGAGTAGACCGAGCAGCCAATAGTCCAGGACCTGTAAGTTGCTCTAGAATTCCACTCAGTCAGCTCTCTCCCGTCAAGACTCTGCTCAGAGACATCCACCTCCCTGCAGTTGGAAATGGTCAGGAAGTGTTTTGCTTTCCCTGTGACTCAATAACCGCAATTCCTTGTACTTCGTGCAGTGCTGGGCGTGAGGTCTAGGTCTGCTCACTGTGTAACCTTGAGAAGACCGCTGCTTTCCTAACACAGAATGAAGTTGACAAAAATGACTGTGTCAGAGGTTTGTGAAACAGTCGATGTCATGCTTCTTTCATAAGAGTGTCTTCATCTTTCAGGGGAGTATGAGTAGTGAATCCCATCCTTCCTGAAGTAGCGCTATTTTAACAGCCCCCGTCCCCCTTATCCACATAGATAGTCATCAGGAGTGTTAGAGCACAGGGGCGCCTGCAGCTGCTCCGGGGGAGAGCCCGCAGCAGGGGGCAGACAGGCAGCTGGGGGCACACCGGCCCTGTGCTCCAGGGCTTCTGTGGCTCTGGTGCCAGCTCAGCGTAATGACATCTTCTGTCGGTCCTCTGTTCTCACGGGCACGCCGGGCACTGATCACCATGCCAGCTCCAGAGGGCTGGGTCAGAACTAACCTGAAAGTGTCAGTGGCCCGGTCGTGTCTGAGTCTTTGTGACCCCGTGGACCGTAGCCCGCCAGGCTCCTCTGTCCGTGGGATTCTCCAGGCCAGAATAGTGGAGTGGGCTGCAGTGCCCTCCTCCAGGGGATCTTCCTGACGCAGAGACTGAATCCGTATCTCTTACGTCTCCTGCACCGGCAGGCAGATTCTTTGCCCTGAGCGCCATCCGGGAATTCACTTGCAGAATCAGCCGAGGCATCGCCTTCTCACAGACCCCGAGCCTGGACCCCAGCACTGTTCTGTGTACTTCCCTCCACCCCTCAGGCCCCCCTCTTTTAGACCTTTAACACGCACTCTTTCTGCTGCACTTCCCGTCTCGGATCCTGGGACCACTTGCCCGTCGTCCCAAGGGCAGCTGACTCCAGGGCACCACCAGAAAGGAGCCCCTTTCAGTGGCTTATTCTACAAGGGCTTCCGAGAACATTTTCTGCACCTCTCTCACACAACAGCAGCAAAGCCTATCCAACAGATAAGCCTCTAGTGCTCTGGACACAGTCAGAACACTTTGTGAATGATATCACTGTGTAAATGTGATTGATGTCTGTTACGTCAGGAGATGAAGGATGACCTGGATTATTATACCAACACTTACCACATCTTCACCAAAGCTCCTGACAAGTTAGAGGAAGTCCTAGCATGCCCGCAGGTCATCAACTGGGAACAAGCCTTCCAGATCCAAGGTAACTGGTCTAAATTAAAGCCAAAGATGTCCCATTTAATTTATAGTAGATATTAAAGGGGGTGAAATGATGCTTGCTTTTCTCCTCTGCCCAGGTTGTCAAGAGAGCTTGGGCGAGGCATTACAAAAAGTTGCAGCTTCAAAATCAGTGCAGGTGGATTATCTGAGAACCACGCTGTTTGTGTTTGAAAAAGCACTCAAGGCATCGAGTGGTGACAAGATGGATTTGATGAAGTTTTTAAAAATTCCTAAAGTGCTTGAAGACAGAAGGTGAGATTTTTACCTTTTGCTTCTGAAATTTCTGATAGAATCGTTCAGTTGCCCTATGGGCCAGCCTTGTAAATGTAGGATCTGAGACTAAATTATAACGGTGTTCAGAGCTGCGTGGGCAAGAAAGGGAACTGTGTTAGGTAATGTTTGCTGAGTGTGGGCAGGAACTTCATTAGAATAGGTTCTTTTCCACATATCAACTTCCTTAGATCTCACAAGAGTGCTCCCGGAAGAATATTGGACCTCATGGTGAAATTGAAAAACTTTTACTGAAACTATTCATTTTTTGACAAAAAAAAATACTTCATGCTATGCAAAGTACATGTCTGTGTGTGTGTGTGTGTGTGTGTGTGTGTGTCTGTTTAGTTGCCAAGTTGTATTTGACTCTTTTGCGATCCCAATGGACTATAGCCCGCCAGGCTCCTCTCTCCATGGATTTCCCAGGCAAGAATACTGGAGTGGGTTGCCATTTCCTTTTCCAGGGGATCTTCCTGACCCAGGGATTGAAACTGCATCTCCTGCATTGCAGGAGAATTCTTTACCACTGATCCACCAGGGAAGCCCTATGCAAAGGATACAAATATACAAAGTAAAAAGTGAAGGCTTGCCCACTTGGATTTTCAAAATATTTCTGCCCATGTGTAGATATTCTAAGCATTGCTTTTAAAACTCTGTATGTATGAGTTGTTTTGTTGGGTTTTTTCTCTACAACATATGCGTGACTATACTGCAATTTACTCTTTTCACTCAGCAACGTGTTGTATACATCTTTCATGTAAGCCCATGCAGGCATCCTTCATTTATTTTGACAGCTGCATAGATTACCATAAGAAGGAGATGTACAATTCTGTGCGCCCGTATTTACACACTTGATTTCTCTCCAGTTCTTCCTGATAACAAAAATTCTTCAATAAATATCTTCATAAATAGATCATCGCACAAGTTGTAGAAGTATTACTGAAAACTGAACTCCTAGAATTGAAATGCCTGAGTAAAATAATATGTGCATTAAATGGAAGATTTTACCAAATTGGATGGTGTGCATGACGTATGAACATATGATAGCATAACATGAAAAAACCTGTCCTTCAATAGGGACATGGATAGATTTATTATGATACAGTCCAAACGCTGGAATAATACACAGCTGTTAGCAAGAATAAAGCAGCCCTATGTGAACTACTTAGGAAACAATTCCAAAAATATATTCTGAAGCAACAGCAACAACAAAAATATATTCTTAGTGAAGCAACAACATCCGCAACAACTAAGATGGACAGAATAGTGTAGACAGTGTGTCATCACAGTAGAACACATCTAAAATTCCAAACAATGCCTCTGAAAAGTTACATAAATGTATCACATCACTAGTTGCCTCTGGAGAAGGTAACTGTGTGATAAGGAATCAGAGAAAAAGGAAAATAATTATTTTCCATTGATACCCATTTATGCTCAATAATTGTATCACTACATCAAAAAATAAATAAAATCTAAATACACTCTAAACACGTACAATTGATTTAGCCAAGAGAGTCAATAATATTTGAACCCTGCTCTGGCTCAACTGTGTTCCCATGAGAATCATAAAAGAAATATTTGCATGGGGAAAAATGGTAAGTAGGGATTAAATAATCAGTTCAGTTCAGTCACTCAGTTGTGTCTGACTCTTTGCGACCCCATGAATCACAGCATGCCAGGCCTCCCTGTCCATCACCAACTCCCGGAGTCCACCCAAACCCATGTCCATCGAGTCGGTGATGCCATCTAACCATCTCATCCTCTGTCATCACCTTCTCCTCCTGCCCCCAATCCTTCCCAGCATCAGGGTCTTTTCCAATGAGTCAGCTCTTCACATCAGGAGGCCAAAGTATTGGAGTTTCAGCTTCAACATCAGTCCTTCCAATGAACACCCAGGACTGACCTCCTTTAGGATGGACTGGTTGGATGTCCTTGTAGTCCAAGGGACTCTCAAGAGTCTTCTCCAACACCACAGTTCAAAAGCATCAATTCTTCGGCACTCAGCTTTCTTCACCGTCCAACTCTCACATCCATACGTGACTACTGGAAAAACCATAGCCTTGACTAGATGGACCTTTGTTGGCAAAGTAATGTCTCTGACTTTTGATATGCTGTCTAGGTTGGTCCTAACTTTCCTTCCAAGGAGTAAGCGTCTTTTAATTTCATGGCTGCAATCACCATCTGCAGTGATTTTAGAGCCCAGAAAAATAAAGTCTGACACTGTTTCCACTGTTTCCCCATCTATTTGCCATGAAGTGATGGGACCAAGTGCCATGATCTTAGTTTTCTGAATGTTGAGCTTTAAGCCAACTTTTTCACTCTCCTCTTTCACTTTCATCAGAGGCTCTTTAGTTCTTCTTCACTTTCTGCCATAACAGTGGTGTCGTCTGCATATCTGAGGTTATTGATATTTCTCCCGGCAATCTTGATTCCAGCTTGTGTTTCTTCCAGCCCAGCGTTTCTCATGATGTGCTCTGCATATAAGTTAAATAAGCAGGGTGACAGTATACAGCCTTGACGTACTCCTTTTCCTATTTAGAACCAGTCTGTTGTTCCATGTCCACTTCTAACTGTTGCTTCCTGTCCTGCATACAGGTTTCTCAAGAGACGGGTCAGATGGTCTGGTATTCCCATCTCTTTCAGAATTTTCCACAGTTTATTGTGATCCACACAGTCAAAGGCTTCGGCATAGTCAATAATACTTGATATTATAACTGAAAATCTGGAATGAAGTGCCTGTCCTAAGGCACTTTATTTCCTCTAAACCCAAATATATATTTGGATATCTTGCCCCTCTGGGTTTAACTGTAGCACAGGAGGAAGGCAGGTGAGAATGCTGGAGATCTTTGAGGAAGTAGGACCAGAATCAGTTTGAGGATGATAGAGAGAAAGCCTCACCTATGTGTAGAAAATTTAGAGCCCTATGATCCCACCCAATGGCAAACATGAAGTGACTTTGAAACTGACAAGTTCCTGTAAACTCTTCCTCCTTGATAAGGGGTAGAACTTCTTTGAGATCTTCCTTCTGTGCCAACCACTCCTACCCACAGAAGATTTATTTTGATTTTGCAGATGAGAAAATGCAGTCTCAGGTAACTTGTCCAATAATACAATCAGGGCTAAACCCATGATTATTACCACCAAAAAAAAAAAATTCCAATATCCTTTTTTCCTATGTTTCTGCTCCTGAAATTGCATTTTTGTACTTCCTTAGTGGTATGTGGTGATGGGTTTTGGGACACATGAAGCCATAAGATCAACATGGCTCTCCTGTCCCTGTGATGTACATTTTGTTGAAATATCTGTTGGAGGAAACATTATCTTGTGTATTTAGATATTTTGTGAAGTATAATTTGAATTCTACATTTTTAAATGGAAGTATAGTTGATTTACATCATATTAGTTTCAGGTGTACAGTATAGAGGCTCAATATTTTTTAGGCTATAGTTCACTTAAAATCATCTGAACATAATAAATATGTTTCCTTGCACTGTATATCCTTGTATCCTATCCCTTTTATACACAGTAGCTGGTACCTCTCAATCCCACATTTTTCATACAAGAAACTTTAAAGAAAATTCAGCCACATGGAAGGTTGCGCTGGCTTATAGTCCTTGCTCTTTTAGCAACATATATTCTTATTCTCCTTTGTTGGGGTATTAGGTTGGACTTTTTGAGATATGCTATACTATATCTAGCTGACTCTCTGCTATTAAATGTATCACAAATGACCGAGGATTTTCTCACTTTCAATTATTTGGGACTATTTTGAAGCAGGCATATAAATAGTTGTGTGTGTGTGTGTGTGTGTGAGTGTGTGTGTGTGTGAGTGTACATCTATTTCTTCCTCTGGGCTGTGGATCCTTAAGGAAAGGAAGGTGTCATATTTTCTGCAATCCTGATGCTTTCTAAATGTTGGCTGAATAAATGTACATTTTTTCTTGACAGGAAAGAAACTTTTCAGAACATCTTCTTGGATGTCTCGCATGCAAGTCTTGTGAATGAGCACTGGGAGTTTGGAAAAAATGAGAAGAGCTTGAAATATATTGAACGCTGTCTCCAGAATTTTGCAGGATTTGGTATTCTGAATTCAGAAGGGAACACTGTCTCTTGGTTTGTGACAGAACAGTCCTGTGAGGTGCGAATGGGTTACACTTTCCCCAAATACCGAGGCCAAGGCCACATGTGGCAAATTGGTTGTCACAGTATAGCATATTTTTTTTCAAAAAAAATACCGTTTTATATCCATGTGGCAGAAGATAAAGAAAAAACTCAACAGATAGTGATCAGTTGTGGGTTCAAGAATGCTCTGTGTGGCTGGCATCAGTGGAAATGCACCCCGAAGAAGCATTGTTGATGGGACTATCGTCCATTTCACGTGTTTCCTATCAGGGAAAGACATCAGTGCAAACCAATGTGGTCGTCTACACGAGAGACAGAACCATCCAGCTATCTGGGGCTCAGGCCCTGCTCAGGCCCCGCTTCTGTAACAGCTTTGTCTTCTTTCTCTTGCATGTGATGAACACTAGAAGCTTGGCTCTTTGCTGTCCTGCTTTTCCTTTATGGTGAGAAATGTCTGAGAATTGAAACTACCCCATGTCAATCATTAGTGCTAACATACCCCATTTTCTTCTTTGAAGAAGACTTCCTTCAGGAAGGATCTCTGCTTTTTCGTGCTTCTACGTTTGAAAATAAAACGTCTCCCTTGGAAGTCTCTTCTCTGGTGTCCTTCTCTTCTTCCCAAAGGATCTTTCAAAATGCTTCAGCATCATCACTTTTGGTCTTGGGTGCCCTCAAAAGTGCTTTGAGTTACTATACTGAATTAAATTATGTGGCCATCAGTGAAAGTTTGGTTTTCTGACTAGCTTTTTATCACAGAAACTTGGTTTAGTTGAGTTGTATAGCAGAACTTCATATTTTCAATATGATTTTAGATCTATGCCATATTAGTTTCCTATAATTGTTGTAACAAATTACCACAAATTTAGTGACTGGTGATCCAGTGACATGATCTACCATATGATCCATCAATCCCACTCCTGGACATATATCCAGAGAAAACAATAATTCAAAAATATACATGCACCCCAATGTTCATTGCAGCACTATTTACAATAGCCAGGACATGGCAGCAACCTAAATGTCCATCAACAGAGGAATGGAAAAAGAAGATGTGGTAAAAATGTACAATGACATATTGTTCAGCCATAAAAAGAAATATAATGCCATTTGCAACAAACTGGATGGACATAAAGATTGTCACACTGACTGAAGTAAGTCAGACACAGAAAAATAAATATCACATGATATCACTTATATGTGAAATCTTAAAAAGGGATACAAATGAACTTATCTACCAGACAAACAGAGTCACAGATACAAAAAGCAAGCTTACAGTTACCAGGGGATGAGGGAGGAGAAACATAAACTGGGAGACTGGGATTGACTTATACTCACTACTATATATAAACTAGATAACTAGTAAGGACCTGCTGTGTAGCACAGGGAACTCTACTTGATACTTTGTAATGGCTTATATGGGAAAAGAATCTAAAAAAGAGTGGGTATATGTAAACATATAACAGATTCACCTTGCTGTACACCTGAAACTAACACAAAATTATAAATCATGTAAATAAACTATACTGCAATAGAAACTATTTAAAAAATTTAGTGACTTAAAGCAACAATTTTTACCTTATATTTCTGGTAGTCAGAAATTTAAAATGGGTCTTGAAAGTGAAAGTGTGAAAACATTAGTCGCTTAGTCATGTCCAACTCTTTGTGACCCCTGGGACTGTAGCCCTCCAGGCTCCTCTGTCCATAGAATTCTCCAGGCCAGAACACTGGACTGGGTGGCCATTCCCTTCTCCAGGGGATCTTCCTGACCTAGGGATCGAACCCGAGTCTCTTTCATTGCAGGAGGATGCTTTGTTGTCTGAGCCACCAGGGAAGCCCTAAACGGGTCTTCTGGGATAAAAATAAAAGTGTTGGCAAGACCAGTTTCTGGAGTCTTTAGGGGAGAATCTATGTCCTTGCCTTCTGAGGCTAAAGAAGTTTTCCATATCCCTAGGCTTGTGACCTTCGTCACTCTCCCTTTTCTCCTTACTTCCGTCGTCCTTACGTAGCATTCTCTCATGTATCCTAATCTCCTTCTGTGTCCCTCTTACAAGGACACTTGCCATTGCCCTTGCAGGGTATCTGGTCCTGTCCAAGAAGAGTCCGTAAGACATTTGGTCCAGGCCAAATGCTGGGAGAAATATCAATAATCTCAGCTATGCAGATGACACCACCCTTATGGCAGAAAGTGAAGAACTAAAGAGCCTCTTGATGAAAGTGAAAGAAGAGAGTGAAAAAGTTGGCTTAAAGCTCAACATTCAGAAAACTAAGATCGTGGCGTCTGGTCCCATCACTTCATGGCAAATAGATGGGGAAACAGTGGAAACAGTGGCTGACTTTACTTTTCTGGGCTCCAAAATCACTGCTGATGGTGACTGCAGCCACGAAATAAAAAGATGCTTACTCCTTGGAAGGAAAGTTATGACCAACCTAGACAGCATATTAAAAAGCAGAGACATTACTTTGCCAACAAAGGTCCATCTAGTCAAGGCTATGGTTTTTCCAGTGGTCATGTATGGATGTGAGAGTTGGACTATAAAGAAAGCTGAGCACTGAAGAATTGATGCTTTTGAACTGTGGTGTTGGAGAAGACTCTTGAGAGTCCCTTGAACTGCAAGGAGATCCAACCAGTCCATCGTAAAGGAGATCAGTCCTGGGTGTTCATTGGAAGGACTGATGTTGAAGCTGAAAATCCAATACTTTGGCCACCTGATGTGAAGAGCTGACCCACTGGAAATTACCCTGATGCTGGGAAGGATTGAGGGCAGGAGGAGAAGGGGACGACAGAGGATGAGATGGTTAGATGGCATCACTGACTCAGTGGACATGGGTTTGGGTGGACTCAGGGAGTTGGTGATGGACAGGGAGGCCTGGCATGCTGTGGTTCATGGGGTGGCAAAGAGTCAGACACGGCTGAGCAACTGAACTGACTGAATATTCACAGAGGAGGTCAGATATGCAGGAAAGAGCAAAGAATAAAGATGGAAGACTCATGATGAGTCAAGCCTCTCAACCCATTCCAGCAGTGAGTGGCCAGATCTCTCCTGGTCCTTAGAACAACCATCAAGGAACTTCTACACTTCTAGGGAAACCTAGGGTCTGGGCTCCTGTCCAGTAGGATGTTTCAGAAGAGACCTTTGGCCCCGACCCCTTAAGAATAAGCAGGTAGAGTCTCTCAGAGGAGCAGGAGACAGGCCGAGACCTGGGACCCTTTGCTAAAGCGTTTTAATGGTTGCACCTGGACATGCTCCTCCTAGAGGAACAACATACAAGGAAACTACATGGGACTAAAAATAATTGTGTGCACTTTACGCAGCTGGGGCAAATTCTGGGTGAAAGATGCAAAGAGACCAAAAAACCCAACTGCCACATTTGAAGAGCCTGGAGCAAAAGCAGGATATTGTGCCTGTCCCTGCACAAACCAGCTAAGGGGTGGGCACACCGCCTAAGCCACCCCACTGGCCTGACCGCGGACATACCTCTATGTTCAGCCCATTCATAGACAGCATTTCAGGAGTCAGTTAGACAGCTCCATATGACTTGTAAAAATAGAGAGAGACAGAGAAGAGAGAGATTATGCAGCTCCAGCCTGGAAGGGAAACATATTGGGGGAGCTATGTATGGAACAGACTCCCCAGGTGGCTCAGTGGTCAAGAATCTGCCTGCCAACGCTGGAGACACGGGTTCAATCCCTGTGTCCAGAAGATCCCATGGAGAAGGAAATGGTAACCCACCCCAGTATTCTCACCTGGGAAATCCCATGGACAGAGGAGCCTGGTGGGTTACAGTCTTTGGGGTCACAAAAGAGTTTGACATGACTGAGCAACTAAAGCAACAACAACAAGTATAGAATTATGTGGATTTCTGCATTTTGAAGATGATGATTTCCTGTCTATAAGGCCAAACTAAAGGAGGGCAGAAAAGTCAAGAAGGCTTCTGATTTCTAACAATGTAGTGATTTCTACTGTGAAGTCTGAGAGTTCATTAACGTCATTAAGGTCACCATTTATGAGGTGGGGATCTGCACATTACTACTCTGGGAAAAAAAATTCTAATTCTGTCAGCAAAGTAGAGTTTTGATGAAAATCTCTATCTTAAAATTACAGTTTATATGGTGGCTATACTCCACAGTCTATACATATGGTAAAAATGGCACATCATTAAAGATGACCATGAATGGACAAACTGTCAAGAGATTAACAATTGCATTATTTCATATTCAATGTTTTTATCCTCACTGTTATGACATACATATTTCCCATACTATCAAAGTCTTTTACTAAACACAATGTAAATGATTCCATGATATAGTCACATGGTATATTAGTTTGGGTGCTTTTAGCTTCAAGTAAGAAAAAAAAAAAAACAATGCAAAATGGCTGTAGTAATAAGGAAATTTGTTTATCTCATCAAATTGAGAGTCCAGTTGTGGACCAGGCGTGAGGTTGGTGCCTCTCCGCTGCCCAGTGATGTCACCAAGGAGCCAGGTTCTTTCTCTCTCTCTGATCATCATTGGTTTCATCCTAAGGTTGGTTCTTTTTATGATTGTGACAGTACGGGGTCTTGTTAACATGCAAGAGACAGAGAGAGAAATTGCAACTAGACTTACACTTCCCGAGAAAATGTCATGCACTGATGGCTCAGACCAGTGGTTCTCTACTAATTATGAATATGAGTTCTTATTACATTTGTTTCGGCGCTCACAGTGTTCACTGGACCCAGGCTGGTTAAGGTGCAGAGAAATGGACTATAAAGAAAGCAGAGCACCAAAGAATTGACGCTTTTGAACTGTGTTGTTGGAGAAGACTTTGAGAGTCCCTTGGACTGCAAGGAGATCCAACCAGTCCATCGTAAAGGAGATCAGTCCTGGGTGTTCATTGGAAGGACTGATGTTGAAGCTGAAAATCCAATACTTTGGCCACTTGATGTGAAGAGCTGACTCATTTGAAAAGACCCTGATTCTGGGAAGGATTGGGGGCAGGAGGAGAAGGGGACGACAGAGGATGAGATGGTTGGATGGCATCACCGACTCAACGGACATGAGTTTGAGTAAACTCTGGGATTTGGTGATGGACAGAGAGGCCTGGCGTGCTGCAGTCCATGGGGTTGCCAAGAGTCAGACACGACTGAGTGACTGAACTGAACTGCAGCTCAAGGAAGCTGGAAGAAGACTCGAGGAGCTGTGGGGACTGCAGACACGCTTATTCTTTCCAGGCGGGAGCAGCAGCAACAGCAAATCTTCAAAGACTACTGATACAGTAAGACAGACGAAAGTGGCCCATGGCCCAGTGGGCGCGCAGGCCCAGTGCCACCCAGGTCAGCAGTATCACTGTTTACGGAACATAAACATGCAGTATGAGGCTGTGAGACAGTGGGGCAGGAGAGCCTGACTGACTCCATGTTGTCAGTTCATTTCTCCACAACATTCTATCTTTAATTAATGTTATCCCATTTCACATCAAATGTAAAAACAATTCCATTTGCTCCATTTTGTGCTGTTGTTAAAGTATCATCTTCTGCATTTACTATAACTCTGGTATACAGTTGTTATGTTCTTATTGTTTAGTCTCTAAGTCATGTCTGACCCTTTGGCGACCCTGTGGACTGTAGCCTGCCAGGCTTTTCTGTCCATGTGATTCTCCAGGCAAGAACACCAGAGTGGGTTGCCATTTCCTACTCCAAGGGCTCTTCCCAACTCAGGGATCAAACCTGTGTCTTCTGCTTTGGCAGGTGGATTCTTTTACCTCTAAGTCATGAGGGAGGCCCCATACCGTTACTATATTTGAATTTAAAATAGTCATTGTTTGTAAAGAATTTAAGAAAAGAAAGAAACATAGCTTTAAACCACTTATATTGGCAATAGCCTCTCTAACTGCAGTTCCAAAATGTCATTGAATTTAATTTCCTTTTGGTTTACAGACTATTTTTTTCTTGTAGGGCAGCTATGCCTTGTTTATCTGAAACTTTTTTTTTTTTGCTTGTGTTTTGCAAGGATATTTTGTTTGATATGAAATTTCAGGCTTTCAGCATTTTAAAAATGTCATTCTATTGTAATAGGGAAGAGCCTTTGTATTCTCCCTCAAGTTAATCACCAAAGGGGTGTTGCATGTAAGGTTGAATTATACATAATGGCCCATCTCTGGGAACCCTGCCTCCCAGGTAGCGAGTGTCGAACTAAAATACCTCTGTGTAGCTCACAGGAGACATCCCCGACCAGGCCCACCTCTGAGTGGCTGCGGGAAGGAAGAAACTAGCGCTTCCTTCTGAGTCTGATCAGAACCAGGAAATGTTTGACTTGACTCCCTTCCCTTTTAGTGTAAAAACAGCCTGAATCCTAACTCAGGAAAGATTCTTCGGGGCCTGAGTCCATCATCTTTCTGGTCTGCTGGCTTTCTGAATAAAGTCCTTCTTCCTTGTCCCAACAGCTCGTTTCTTGATTTGTTGGCATACAGTGCTACTGAAGGAGGAGACAGAACAGGCTCCATCTTGAGAGCAGGCCCGCATCTCGGGCCAGACTGTGGACTTTGAGCTATACGCCCGGTATCTACGGAGGTTTTCACAAAAACCGGTCGGGGTCCTTGGCTAAGAGGAGACTCTGCCTTGGGCCCGCTGCTGTAACAACTGCACTCCACCATCTGCATTGTCCTTCTGAGGGAGTTTGTTTCCCGGAACGGGTGGCTACAACACTGCAAGCAGTGCAAGCCTGGACTAGGTAACACATTCTGGGGAGCCAACAAGGGGCCTTGCTGCCTATGGCCAGATGCCTCAATCCCCTGGCCACCCTGGGAGGTTTCTGGGTGAGACCCTAGCAGCTGTGGATACCACGCGTCGCTTCAAAATTCCCCAAGGTGGCACCGACTCTCCCGGAGCTTGGCAGTTGGAGAAAGGAATCAACATTGGGGAGAGGACAGACTCCCTACGGTGGGGTAGGTCGCTCCAGTGCATACACCCAGGAACTTTAGTTCCCCTCTGTTAGGGGCTTTTTCTCCAGAATAAGTCAATTTGTTTTGTATTCAAGGAGGAGTACGCCGTTGGAAAGAGTTGTTGAACTTTACCCAGTTTTAACCAGTTCTCTGTTGTTTTTCTTTCTGAGGCATTTGTGTGCCATTTGTGTCTTGTCTGTCTTGAATTTGTCTTTAAAGTGGGGAGTGTTTCAACACCCCTGAAGAAGATTCCTCCGGGGCACACATTGGGTAAGCGATCTAAGGACAGCCATGAACCCCCGACTGAGAGGAAGATATTTGACTGTAACAGTGTGTGACCACAGTACTTGTCAGGATCTCTACAAGGGGTTTGAGGTGCTGTAATCATGGGACCCTGTGTTCCATGTACTGTCCACCACGCTGTGTTAACTACATAGTTTGTGGTCTCCTGTGTTGTTGGTATATGTAAAACCACAAGACCAGACTTGAAGGTTTATCTAGGATTTTCTGTCTGTCCTTTAGGGGTTTTTGTCTCTTTTTGTTTGGTACTGTTAGGGGAAGCACACTGATTGAAACTGCCCACCCTGGTCAGGCACCATAGGAACCATTCGCATGGGTTGTTTTATGACAGGAGATCCTGTTAAGGAATACGGAACTAATAAGCCACCACCAACTGGAACAGTTGGGAAAGGTCAAAAGGAGACACTGCGTGTCCGTCCACTTCCCAGAATCCCTCTTGCTAGCATCCATCTTGGCTGAGCTATTCGTGCGCCACCAGGAAAAGACTCTGAATTGCAATGATTGGCCAAAGATCATCCGGAAACTAATCCCATCACCATAAAACCCAAGACTGTGAGCCACGCGACAGAGCTGTTCTCCTGGGTTCCCTTACCCTACTGCTCTCCACCCGGGTGCCCTTTCCCAGTAAAATCTCTTGCTTTGTCAGCACATGTGTCTCCTCGGACAATTCATTTCCGAGTGTTAGACAAGAGCCCAGTTTTGGGCCCTGGAAGGGGTCCGCCTTCCTGCAACAGTACTGTTTCTCCAGGGCTTCTTCGGTGGCTCAGTGGTGAAGAATCCGCCTGCCAATGCAGGAGATGCAGGTTCAATCCCTGACTTGGGAAGATGCCCTGGAGGAGGGCATGGCAACCCACTCCAGTATTCTTGCCTGGAGAATCCCACGGACAGAAGAGCATGGCTGGCTACAGTCCATGGGGTTGCAAGAGAGTCAGACATGACTTAATGACTAAACAGCAACAATTTTTTCTCCATTTACAGCCAAATCAGTTTTGTGATATTCAAAACTTTACTGATGTCAAAGGGAGGAAAAGACCTGGGGTGGGGGGGGAGGTGGGGGAAGCTCCTCCTGTCCACGACTGGGATATTCCCAGGGAAAAGAGAGAGAAAGGTTCCATTTGGTTCTTAAAATCACCAAAAGCCCCATCCTAGAATTCAGCCCAGTTGCTTGATGCCAAAGCATATGTGTATCCTTTTAATGGTTAGAAATGACCAATGGCTATTTATAGTTTTACAGAGTTTTTCCCCCTATGGCTCTTTTGTGAAGAAGCAAGGAAGAATGATGAAATCCTTTATGTGCAAACATGTTGGCTATTACATCAGGGAAAGTAAGAAAATGAAGGAAATGAGAGTGAGGATGCAGTGCTTCAAACCTTAACTCCTCCGGCTGAACGGGATGTCTTAGCTGCTCCTGCTGCTCCGCTAATGCATCCACCCCTGCACCACCTTCCCTTCCTATCCTGCCCCAAGTCCTGACACTAGGGCTCAGGACTTCCCCTCCTTCTAGGGATCGCTTAGAGAATCCTGCGTTAGTTTCTGGGGCACAGGGACTTAGTCTGGTACTACCATCTAAGACCCAACAGGGCAGCCAGTTTGGGCTAAGAGCCACTCCTACGGCAGGACTGTCTCCGTGGCTATCTCATATGTGTGTGCTAAGTCACTTCAGTCATGTCTGACTCTTTGCAACCCCATGGGCTGTAGCCCTCCAGGCTCCTCTGTCCATGGGATTCTCTAGGCAAGAATACTGGAGTGGGGGGCCATTTCCTCCTCCAGGTACTGTTATCTCATCATTTCAGTCACTCAGTCATGTCCGACTCTTTGCGACCCCATGGACTACACCACGCCAGTCCTCCCTGTCCAGCACCAACTCCCAGAATTTACTCAAACTCATGTCCATTGAGTCAGTGATGCCATCCATCCATCTCATCCTCTGTCGTCCCCTTCTCCTCCAGCCTTCAATCTTGCCCAGCATCAAGCTCTTTTCAAATGAGTCAGTTCTTCGCATCAGGTGGCCAAAGTATTGGAGTTTCAACTTCAATATCAGTCCTTCCAATGAATATTCAGGACTGATTTCCTTTAGGATGGACTGGTTGGATCTCCTTGCAGCCCAAGGGACTCTCAAGAGTCTTCTCCAACACCACAGTTCAAAAGCATCAGTTCTTTGGTGCTCAGCTTTCTTTATAGCCCAACTCTCACATCCATACATAACTACTGGAAAAACAGAGCTTTGACTAGATGGACGTTTGTTGGCAAAGTAATGTCTCTGTTTTTTAATCTGGTCTCTAGGTTACATTATAGCTTTTCTTCCAAGGAGCAAGCGTCTTTTAATTTCATGGCTGCAGTCACCATCTGCAGTGATTTTGGAGCATCCCAAAATAAAGTCTTTTACTATTTCCATTGTTTCCCCATCTATTTGCCATGAATTGATGGGACCCGATGCCATGATTTTAGTTTTCTGAATGTTGAGTTTTAAGCCAACTTTTTCACTTTCCTCCTTCACTTTCAACATGGCGGAGAGCTCTGACAAAACGTGGTCCATTGGAGAAGGCAATGGCAAAACACTTCCGTATTCTTGCCTTGAGAACCCCATGAGTGTTATCTCATATGGGAGGCTAAATGCAAATGGCCAGCCCACTGGGTTCCTCCGATGTCTTTAAGTGGTGAGATCACAGCCATCCTCACAGGGAGGACCCTCCACACCTGAAGCATCCTTGGCAGTAGCCACAGCTGAACCCATGGGGACCTGGTGAGGGAACACTGCGCTTATTAGGGCACCAGTTAGTTCATCAGTGCAGGGCTTCGAAAAGGGAAAGCACAGCTAAAGGGTTTGAACAATGTTCAAGAAATTCAGCAAAACAAATGAAGACCTCTCTGAAGTTGTAGAAAGGATTTATCAAGACTACAGGGCTTTCCTGGTGGCTCAGACAGTAAAGAATCTGCCTGCCAATGCAGGAGACACAGATTCGATCCCTGGGTCAGGAAGATCCCCTGGAGAAAGAAATGGCAACCCACTCCAATTTTGTTGCCTGAAGAAGCCATGGACAGAGGAGCCTCATGGGCTACAGTCCACGGGTTGGTAAAGAGTCAGACACGACTGAGCGACTAACACACACGGATGCCATACTAAATGCAGACCTTGAAGCCCCCGAAAATATTAGAATGGTAAATTTGACCTTTTTTTGAGCAAAGTATCTCGATCAGGAGGAAGTTGCAAAGATTTGGTGTCACATTTACAATGAACACTTCTCAGCTGCTCGGTGTTGCTAAGTGTTCAACAGGGAACAACAGAAGAAAGATGCAAAAGCCAGATGCCGCTTTCCTGGGGGCAGCATTGAATAGATGCAAAGCCAGATGCCGCTTTCCTGGGGGCAGCATTGAATAGATGCAAAGCCAGATGCTGCTTTCCTGGGGGCAGCATTGAATAGATGCAAAGCCAGATGCCGCTTTCCTGGGGGCAGCATTGAATAGATGCAAAGCCAGATGCCGCTTTCCTGGGGGGCAGCATTGAATATCTGAAAGGCAAGTAACCTGCAGACAGGTAAGGCACTACTGAGGAAGGAATAATGCGCTTACGGCAAGAAAGACAACCATGAAAACATGATTGCTCTAGGCCAAAACATAAGAAGAAAAATGATAAAAAATGAGAGTCTCTCATGTGGCAGAGACGAACATGGTGATGAAAGACAAGGCCCGGGGCTGCCTTGGACTTGAGGTGCCTAATTCCCCACAGGAGCCTGGGATAAAACAGTGCGGAATGAGCTGATGAACTTTCTGGTGATACACCTCGACCTGAAGTTTTTCACCAAAACAGCTTGGGGTCAGAGTCACACCAGACCATGCTTTAAGCCTACACATGGTGCTCATGAAAACCCCAGAGAAGCAGACAGAGCTCTTCCCCACTTCACCGGCTACCCTCCCTCCCAGGTCTGTGAAAAGATAGCCACTAATATTTGGGGACATTTTTTTCAGTGTGGGTGAAAGTGAATCCCACTTGGATAGAAAGTCTCTAAAGAGGATGCCTGGGTCTTGAACAAACTGAAAGCTGAACACAAGCACAGTATCACCATTGATATCTCCCTGTGGAAATCTGAGACCAGCAAGTACCATCACTGATGTCCCAGGACACAGAGACCTTATCAAAACCATGATTGCGGGCCCATTCGAGACGGATGATGCTGACCTGCCTACTGTTGCTGCTGGCGAATGTGAAGGAGGTATCTCCAAGAATGGGCAGACCCTTGAGCTTGCCCTTCTAGCTTCCACTCTCGATGTGACACGTCTAGTTGCTGGAGTTAATGACAGATCCCCCTGAGCCACCTTACAGCCAGGAGAGATGGGGAAATCGCTAAGAAATTCAGCACCTGCATTAAGGAAATTGACACCAACCCTGACACAGAAGCATCTGTGCAATTTCTGGCTAGAACAGTGACAACGTGATGGAGCCAAGTGCTGCCTTGTTTCGAGAGCTGGAAAGTCATCCCTAGAGAATGGTAATGCCAGCCGGACAAAGGGCTAAAAGGTTTTATCAGATTCAAACAGCTGTAGATAGAAAAGGAAAGAGGATCTTTACTACTGACTGAAGATTCTAAGTTGGCTCATTTGAAAAGACCCTGATGCTGGGAAGGATTGGGGGCAGGAAGAGAAGGGGATGACAGAGGGTGAGATGGCTGGATGGCATCACTGACTCAACGGACATGGGTTTGGGTAGACTCCAGGAGATGGTGATGGACAGGGAGGCCTGGCGTGCTGCGGTTCATGGGGTCGCAAAGAGTCGGACACGACTGAGCAACTGAACTGAACTGAAGATTCTAAGAAACATTCATCACCCCATTTGGCAGGAAATAGCCAGAGTAGTTTTCATTCTTTTCCCCATAAGTTTGTGGAATGAACATTGACAGTGGAGAAGCTTAACAGGGAAGAGCCTTTGTATTCTATTACAAGTTAATCACTAAAGCAGCACTGCCTTTAAGCTTAAATTGTATCTCTGGGAATGAGAGATGGGGCATTCTGTATAATTTGCATAATATCCTATTATCTCTGCCTCCCAGATAATGAGCTTCATGCTAAAAGACTTCTGTTAAGCTCACGGGAAACATCCCGACCAGACCCATCTATGAATGACTGTAGGAAGGAAAAAATGAACACGTCCCATCCCAAGACTGACCCAAACCAGGAGACTTTTGATTTTAATCCTTCCCCTCTAAGGAGAAAAGAAGCCTGCATTCTAACTTAGCCAGATGGTTCTTTGGGACGCAAGCAACTGTGATTTTGGCCTGTTGGCCTTCTGAATAGTCACTATTCCTTGCCAGAACTGTTTGTCTCTTGATTTACTTGACTACCAAGCTGCAAGCAGTAGAAGACTGAACTCAGTAACACTACTGTCTTCTCGACCTTGTATATCTCCGGAAAGTCAGCCCCACCTTATGCATCATACGTGCTTTTTCTGTGGCTTCCTTTCAGGTTATCTCTCTTTCTGGGATTTTCAATAGTTTAATTATGATATGTCTGGGGTGGTTTTCCTTCTGTTTATTCCGTTTGAGGTTTACTGAACTTATTCTAAAGGTGGGGGTGGGGGTACTTTCTAGGCCCTTTAGTCTTTCCAAGTAAGTAATTTCTTATGGTTAAAAAAAGAGCTCTGATTCTCTACATCAAGTTCAAACAGTGGCTGCCTCTTGCTTTTGCAGCAGGTATTCATGAAAAGGGAGGAAATGCAGCAGGCGTTGCCTGTAGAGATCCTGCCTGCCTCTGGGTTCTCACAGTTCAGTGTTGCTGAGGACTGGAAGGACCTCTGAGATCAGAAAGCAGCTCAGACCTCTGGAAAACACGAGCCTCAGGGGGCACTCTGCCAAACACGGGACCTGGGAGGAGGGACTCCCCACAACCAGCTGCTGGAAGTGCAGCTTTGTCAGTGGGTTCAGTTAGGACTCTCCACTCAGCAGGTTGGGGATCAGATTTAAGCACATTTTTCAAGACCACAGTAGCCAGAAGATATGTGTCATCTTTCGGGATGATCTTCTGCCTCTTGTTTCTTGGGGGGGATCTCTGCGGAGACTGAGCGGGAAGCCAGTGCACAGGTGAGAGCCAAGGAGGATCCCTGCTCTGAGACGCCTCAGCCCCTGTTTCCTCACTGAAGCGGATGAACCAAAATGCTGCTGTTGGATGTGGATAAGAATTTCTGAGTGCTGAGAGTTATGCCAGGTGAAAAGGAAATGGTTCCCTTTGAGAAATCTGTATCAGGCGTGTACTGTGTACAGAGTAGTGTCCTGATTCTGTAAGAAGTTTTCCCTGGATAAGGACAGGCTTTTGTTCTGAATTGATACATAAATGTGGTGTGATTTGGGAGCTTTCTGTTAATAGCTGGTGTGCCAGAAAAGGTAACAGCTTCTGGGAAGAAGAATGTGGGTTTGGGTGATATTTATGTAACACTTTGTAGACATATTATGCAAACATGATCTTATTCAATTCCCTAGTAACATTATACGGTAGTCAGATTTTTTCCCCCTTGGATAAATGATGGCCAGGGAAATTAAGTGCCCTTCTTAAAGTTTCCAAAAGACGAGGTAGACTGTAGTCAACAGACTACAATCCAGATGAGATTAATATTAATTTAAAACCATAAAAAAGAAATGTAATTTTTAAAATCTCAGTTGTAATGCTCCTATATAATTCGGTGTTTCCTTCTAAATTTTTATTGTCTGTGATTTATGTAATATGCACACAAAAAGGCCTTCTAGTCCCAGTGTGTCCATTGGGTCACAAAGAGTCAGACACGACTGAGCAACTGAACAGCCAGGTTTTCCTTAGGAGTCTCTCCGTGCTGTGCTGTGCTTAGTTGCTCAGTCATGTCCATCTCTTTGTGACCCCATGGACTGTAGCCTGGCAGGCACCTCTGTCTATGGGGATTCTCCAGGCAAGAATACTGGAGTGGGTTGCCATGCCCTCCTCCAGAGGATCTTCCCAACCCAGGGATCAAACCCAGGTTTCCCGCGTTGTGGGTGGATTCTCTACCAACTGAGCCACCAGGGAAGCCCAAGAACACTGGAGTGGGTGGCCTGTCCCTTCTCCAGGGAATCTTCCCAACCCAGGAATCGAACTGGGGTCTCCTGCATTGCAGGCGGATTCTTTATCAGCTGAGCTACCAGGGAATCTCTGTGGTCCACCCTACGTGGAAACATAAAGGGAAGAGAATTCTGGGAAATGTAGTTCAGCCTAGTTGAGGTGACACCTCATTTGTTGAATACAGTAAGTTCTCAATAAATATTAACATTTATTGAGTGATTGAATAAGTGAATGACTGCATAGATGAATAAATCAATACTTAGGTTTCCAGGCTAGTCACAAAAGTCTATTTAAATTATAATGAAACTATACCAAAATACCATTAAGTAAAAATCAAAGCCAGACTTTGGTAAGGAGGGACTTTATTTGAAAGGATTATTTCAAGAGGGAAAAGGAGTGCTGAAATAGGAAGAGGGTATTATTTCAACAGAAGAACTCTCAGACTGTAAGATCTACAAACATCTGAAAGGTCAGGCAGAAAAGGGTCATTTTATGGAAAGGAGTCAGCAAGTTTCATGGAGGATCATTCTGAATGCCAACGTTGGCTTGGGCTGAGGGTGAATCACAGGGCAGAGGACTGTGTGCAGGAGAGAAGACGGATTAATGTTTTGTCAAGCCAATAACCTTTGTGAAGCCATTAGAACACTTTGTTGTGATCGTTCAGTGGGGATAAACCATCCACCTAACCATTTAGGAAGGAAGAGTAAACAGAGAAAGAATCTAGTTCTTTGCTGCTGCTGCTAAGTCGCGTCAGTCGTGTCCGACTCAGTGCGACCCCATAGACAGCAGCCCAGCAGGCTGCTCTGTCCCTGGGATTCTCCAGGCAAGAATACTGGAGTGGGTTGCCATTGCCTTCTCTTACGCCCTTTTAATTGGGTTGTTTGGCTTTTTGTTTGTTTGAAGTTTTTTTACGTTGACTTGTATGAGCTGTTGAAGGTTGGGAATTTGAAGGATTAGTACTGGGCCTTGTCACAGATAACATGAGGGACGTGGTGAGTCTTAAGCCCAATGGGAGAAGGACTGTTCCTCGCAGGAAGACGCTCAGAAACACGAAGGGAGTGGAGTGTTTTTTGTTTGTTTTGTTTTTTAACCATTGTTGTTTCCCAGGAATCAGGGACTTTGGCATCTTTGCGTGTCTTTCAGCACTTTTCCTTCCTTGTTTGTTGATTCTCTCTTTAGATTAAGGGACCTGTCAAGATGTTCCACTTACAAGGCCCACAACTGCTGAAGATGTTAGAGAAATCCTTGAGGAAGAGTCTCCCTGAGTCCTTAAAGGTGAGAGTGGAACATTCTTCAGGGGAAAAGGGCTAGGAACAGCTTAAGGAAAGGTGGAAAAGAGAACAAGGGATCCCTGAGCACCTACTCTGTGACAAGCACTCACTCACCTGGCTTCTCATTTAGTTTACCTCACCTGTCTGCAAGGTAGCTATATTATGTCTGTAGAACCAAAGAGGAAAGGGAGGTTCAGTTGTATGACTTGACCAAGATCATGCAATAGTGAGTGGCAGTGCTATGATTCGAACCCATTATGATCTTTGTTGTGTGATGACGCCAAAGCTTTCCCTTGTGACCATTCAACTCATGTTATGTAACTCTGGAAAGTTTTTTTTCCAGAATTGGCAAAGTCAATGTTTATTCTTATCAAACAATCAAGTACCTGATGAAAAGTTATCCATCATGGTTCTTCTTTGTAGTTAATAATCGGTCAAACTCTGTTTTTTGTCAAACCACAAGGATTATGTTTAACTTCAAACGAGACAGAAATTATGTTTAAGGAATGATCTTATACCATAGAGGAGTGTTTTTTCTTGCAATAATATGTATTACAAAGGGAGTAGGCTATTACTAGAGATAAAGAGTGCCACTGCTTTATGATAAAGGAATCAATTCACCAAGAACATATAAGAAAGCGTGAAATGTACACACCCAGCAACAGACACTCAAAGTGCAGGAGACAAAACCTGATGAAACTGAAAGAAGACACAGGGGAACACACAGGTGTACAGAGGTCAGCCCTTCTCTCTCAGGGTTTGTAGAACAGGTAGAAAACCTGTAAATACACATATGAACTTACTGTATACGAAATACTATGAACCAACGTGAATAAATTGACATTTATAGAATACTTCCCACAACCACGGCAGGGTACATAATATTTTCAAGTGCACATGGAATGTTTACCAAAATAGACCATATTTTAAAAAATTTTGGGAGAACTGAAATATAGCGAGTATGTTCTTGAACAATATAGAATTAAACTCAAAAACAAAACAAAACCCTGAAAGGCATCTGGAAAATACCTGAGTTTCTGAAAGTGCACAACACGCTTCTAAATAAGCCATGCTTACAATCACAAGGAAAATGAGAAAACATTTCAGTTGAATGAAAATAAAAATACAATGTATGAAAAGCTTTGGGGTGCAACTAAAGCAGGTGATACCTGAGAAGTAGGTAGCATGAAGTGCTTATACCGAAAAAGAATAACAGTCTAGGGACTTCTCTAGCAGTCCAGTGGTTAAGACTTAGCACTTCCAGTGAAAACAATTTTCAATACTAAGTTCATAAATTTCACATTGTATATTCTGTGAAAAGCACGGATTACCAAAGGTCACTGAAGAAGAAATATGCAATGTAAATTGCCCTGTATCTATTGGGGAAATTGATTTTGTAGTTTACAACTTTCCAACAAAGAAAATTCCACGCTCAGATATTGTCAGTGGCAATGTCTACCACATATGTAAGGAAAAAATAATATCACCTCCACAAAAACTCTTGCAGAATAGAGCAGAGGAGAAAACACTTCCCAAATCATTTTATGAGTCCAGAATTACCCTGATACCAAAAAGAAAACTATAGAACAATATTCCTTGTGAACAGAGCTATCCATTAACAAAATAATATCAAGTCAAATCCATCAACATATCAAAAGGATAATACATCATAACCAAGGGAAGTTCATCTTGGAAAGGCAAGGCAGATTCAACATTCAGAAATCAATCAGTGCAATTCACTGTTATCAACAGACTGAAGGAGAGCCATAGATTTTCTCTCAATAGATGCAGAAAATTGTTTGACAGAATGTAATATTTCTGATAAAAATAAAACTCTCAGCAAACTAGAAATAGGAGAGAATTTCTTCAACCTTATAAAAAGTGTACTGGAAAAATCTATACCTAAGATTAAACTAAATAGTGAAAGATTTAATATTCCTCCTAAGGTCAGTAGCAAGGGAAAGGTATTCATTCCCACCACTCCTGGTGGGAATGGTACTAGATATCCTAATCAGCACAATCAGATAAGAAAAAGAAATAAGAAAAATACATATTGGAAAAAAATAAATAGTGTTTATTCACAGATGGTATAATTGTCTAATGAGAAAAATCTTAAGGAATCTACCAAAATCCCAAAGCTCCTAGATGTATAACTAAGTTTAGCAAAGGCCTTGGGGTGAATATACAAAAATTGGTTTTCTGTGTGCTAGCAATGGACAATTGGAATTAAAAATCAATACAATTTATAAAATAGACAAAAACAATAAACAACAACAACAAAAACCTTAAGTATAAACTCTGTTAGCATACAGGGCTTGCCTCGAAAATAAATGCTTTTTCTTTTATTGATGAATCACAGCTCCAGACTTCTCAGGGCAGCATGAATATGATGTATAATTTAGTAGAGTTAATTATACTGATCATGCTGATGGGAAACCTGAAAGGAATAGCATCATATTATATACTTTTTTAAAAAAATTTATTTATTTATCTATTTTTTTACTTTACAATATTGTATTAGTTTTGCCATACATTGACATGAATCCGCCATGGGTGTACATATATATCCTTTTTTGGCCGGGGGGTGGGGGTGGGGGCTTCCCTTGTGGCTCAGCTGGTAAGAATCTGCCTACAATGCGAGAGACCTGAGTTTGATCCCTGGGTTGGGAAGATACCCTGGAGAAGGGAATGGCTACCCACTCCAGCATTCTGGCCTGGAGAGTTCCATGGACTGTATAGTCCATGGGGTTGCAAAGAGTTGGACACAGCATTTTCCTTGGTTCCCTGACACCTTTTTAGGGGTCGTGTGTAGACTAAGCCACAGGCGCTTAGAGTAACCCAGAGGCACACCACACTGAGGTGTGGAGTAGGGAGCTCTTGAGAGGAGCAAGGTCAGGAGTCAGACGGCTTTGATCCCACAAATTCACTGTTTTCTGGGTAACGCTGCAAAGATCTCAGTGCTTTTGCGTGTAAAATGAGTAAAACCAGAAAGTAAATGCTCTTGGTAGACAGGCCTCAACCTTAAACAGAGTTGTGTGTGTGTTAGCCACTCAGTCACGTCTGACTTTGCAACCCTATGGACTCCGCTGTCCATGGGATCCTGCAGGCCAGAAGACTGGAGTGGGTTGCCATTTCCTTCTCCAAGGAATCTTCCTGACCCAGGGATCAAACCCAGGTCTCCCACGTTGCAGGAAGACATTTCACCATCTGAACCACTGGGGAAGGAAGCAGGGTTATCATTACCTTGCAGAGATGTTTGGAGGATTAAATAAGATATGATAAAATTAATAGCCAATACTTCTTGAGCACTTACCGAATATCAGGAACTACGCCACGTATTCAACATAACCTCAAAAGTATTTTTTCAGGAGGAGGAGGAGATACTAAATCAGTTAGGTGCCTGACTTATTTTTATCTTAAGTGTCTACTTTGAAAAATTTTCCAAGTTTAATTGTTTTCTTTTATGCTCTATGTCTGGGGTTTGAATTGTTATTTACTTCTTGTGTTAAGAGGATCCCAACTTTTTAGAGAGAATTCTTGGCACTACTAGTCTTAGCCCCGACTCTACTGTAAGGCAAAGTAACTCAATATGAGATCCTCAATTTTAATGAGGTTCTTTTCCTCTCTACTCACCTGATTCTTTGATGACATAGCTTTTTCCCATAAGCAGAAATCTAGGATATTTGTAAAATTTATTCTTGTTACAAATATATGACCTAAAACTCATTGACTATTTGCAAATAAGTCTCAGATAAGAGAGAAATTTGTGTATCGCAGCCTGAAGGACTGACCTTCTATTCCCCGAGCAGAGGAAACTAGGTAGCTTTACCTCACATGTCAGCTTCAGTTCCTTCAATCTGTAGTGGCTCCTGAGTCACTATGTTCTGGTTAAATGACACTATCATGTGCACAGAAATGTGTATATAAATGCCACTGGTTCCAAATGTCATGTTGAAAAACATATATTTTATTTTCCTTAAAACTGCATTTAATTTCTATGTTGAGCATCTGCTGATGGCAGAAATTTAATTTATAAAAACTCAGTAAAGTCCAAGTTTGAAAAACAAAGTCAAAGTTTGCCTGCTCCTCTTTCCCCTTAGTCTGACATTAACATTTCGTGGCAAGAGCAGGGACGTGCAGGGTGAGAGGTGGTCCTTTGTCACTGGACAAGTCACCATTGCGCTGGGCCCTGGTCTCTGGCGGTCTTCCATGCCGTCTGCCTAGGTCCTAGGGTCCACCCTTGTGTGGACTGCTGTTTTTCCTCCCCCCACAATCACATGGCTCATTCCAGTTGGGACGATCTCTTTCTCAGCCTCTTCAATGTTTTGAGGGCACCAGTGTTTGAACAGGTAGTTGCAAAGATTAAAAAAATTGCCCAATAAGCGATGCCCTTGGACCTTGGCAACCAAAGCTTGTGTTGTTAACACGATGCTCTGTCTCCACTTTTTACATAGATGGGAATTCATTCAACCTTTATGGAAGGTAATTCGGAGACGTGTGCAAGAAAAATAAAATATTTAAACAACAGTTGATGTTTGACCCAGAAAGTCCCCTTCTAGAATTTGTAATATCAGACATATTTACAAAGATTTATGCAAAAGCAATGTTCATTGAAAAATAAGCTGTTGAAAATTAGAGAACACTGAAATGACCAGCAATAAGGCATAGCAAAAGCAATAAGCAATAAGGCATAGTGAAACTGAAGCAGTCCTTCCACATAATGGATGTCATGCAGCCATTAAAATGATGATATAGACTCGTGTTCATTGATGTGAAACGTGCTCACAGTACAGTGTGTGTGTGTATGTGGGGGGAGCGATGTTAAACTGTGTTGGGTAATTAATTTCATGTTTAAACATTGTATGTGTGTGTTAGTCACTCAGCCGTGTCCGACTCTTTGTGACCTCGTGGGCTGTAGCCCACCATGCTTCTCTGTCCGTGGAGTTTTCCGGGCCAGAACATCGGAGTGGGTAGCCATGCCCTCTCCAGGGGGTCTTCCCGACCCAGGGACCGAACCCGGGCCTCCTGCACTGCAGGCAGTCTCTTTAGTCTCCCTGACTGAGCCATCAGGGAGCCCTGGAAACTATGTGTGTGTGTAAATAAACGGAATAAAATGGAAAGATATAACACTAAATTCTACAATGTGTTAGTAGATGATTTCAATTTATTCATTTTATTTATCTGGATTTTAAAATATACTAATAAAATAGTCGGTGGCTGAGCCCTAGTGGCTCAGACAGTAAAGAATCTGCCTTCATGGCAGGAGACCTGGGTTCGATTCTCGGGTTGGGAAGATCCCTTGGAGAAGGGAAAGGCTACCCACTCCAGTACTCTGGCCTGGAGAACTCCACAGACAGAGGAGCCTGGTGGGCTGCAGTCCATGGGGTCAGACAGTTGGACACGACTGAGCGACTAACACACAGGCACAATATAACATTCTCATTGTTTGACCCAACAGTCTGTTTCCATTTGGAGTAATCAAGTAGAACCCGAAGACCAAGATAAAGACCCTATTAGGTACTTAACCTGATTTCATAGAAATAAACCTTGTCCTGATCAAACAAGGTGCTTCACAATCCCTTCCTAATAAGCTGACCCTCTCGCTCTCTCGGGATACTGCAGGTTTACGGGACCGTCTTCCACATGAACCAGGGAAATCCATTCAGTCTAAAGGCCCTGGTGGACAAGTGGCCTGATTTTAAGACGGTGGTTATCCGCCCTCAGGAGCAGGTAAGGGGCCAGGGGTAGAGTGAAGGTGCGTCTGTGTTTGTGTTCGCCCTGTGCCTACCACGTGCCTGGCAGTGTGGTAACCCCTGGGATACGAAGTGAAACGCAGGGATAGTGAACAGGCCCCTGTGCCCAAGAACCTCAGAGTCTGGAGGGAAACAGACAAGCAAAGCAGTTACAGCAAGATGTGAAAATGTTCTAGAAATAGTTGAGATACAGGAGTAGCACTGGCCAAGAGGCTATTAGGCTATTGATGTCAGGATGTGGGCAAGGACCAGAGAGCTTTCACGGAAGATGTTTTGCTAAAAGGGAATTTTGAAGAATAATAGGTTTTTGACAGGTTGACAAGAACAGAGGTTGTGTTCTAAGCAGAGAAAGGAACACCCCAACGTGTGTGAAGGTAAATGTGATAACGTTGTGTGCGAAGCCGGTTCGGTCGTGTCCGACTCTCTGTGACCCCATGGACGGCAGCCCACCAGGCTCGCCGTCCCTGGGATTCTCCAGGCAAGAGCACTGGGGTGGGGTGCCATGTCCTTCTCCGATGATAACATTAGGGAAATAAAAAGAACAAATTATGATGCTTGTATTTGGATTTTCAGTACTAGACTTTTAAAAATCACTCTAAGTTGTTGATCTGTTTCAAATATAAATATAAGCATATTGAAAATAAAGTATAAAAATTCCCACATGCAAAAATGTGTAACCGTATAGTGTCATTTGATGAATTATTTGGAAGTAAAATTTAAATGTGTAGTGATTTTTTTAAAGTACCAAATTAAACAGAATACAAAAGTAAAGATACTTTAATTATTGAAATCTAAAAAGGGAATCATATTCACTTTTTATACAATCTTTAAAAAACAGATTATTGGGGTAATAATGGGAAGGGCATTTCTGGGCAACAGTTTCCAGCTATTCTGCCCTTTTTGGGTAGTTGTTCTTTGATTTCTTCCTTCAGCTTCAAAATAATCTCATCATCTTTTATTTGTTAATTTTGAGACAATCTTTTTGAGCAAATTTTGTGTTTCAGCTTTTTTGGAAAAATGAATTATTTTTTAAACAGTGCACTGTGGTTTACATGTTAGAGGCATCCTGGGTCTTCATTCTGTGCAGCTTTATCAAGTGTGAGAATTCTAATGCAAGGTCACCCGTGTCCATTTCAATGTTGTCCTCATAATCCATTTGTTCCAAGACTCTTTGAAACAGAATAACGTTTACTGTTGCAATGGAAGCTTGTCTTTAACAAAAATTGGTTCTTTCTCCTGAGGATTGTAGAATCACTGAAGAATGCATTCTAAACTGATAAGTGTTTGGTTGATTTGAAATTGTCGTGCAATATAAAAATACCTTCATCAAGTTTTTCTTACTTGTAAGTGGAATCATTCATTAAATCCTTGACTTAATCGTATGGTGAAAATCATTCAGAAATGATGATAGCACACCAAGAAGAACAGTGATATTTAGTTTGTAAAATAGCACTGTATAATGAAATACCAAACAAGTATTCCAATCACTGGATACGATCAATTCGATTTATTTATTTTACCCAACCACACAGGAGATGGCAGATGACTTTGATCATTACACCAACACCTACCAAATCTATTCTAAGGATCTCAAGAACTGTCAAGAGTCCCTTACCACATCAGATGTCATCAACTGGAAACAACATTTGCAGATCCAAAGTACGTAAGGGATCTGGGATCTGCCCACTGCAGGGACGGCTCATAACTATACCTGGAGTGTCACTTTATCCTGAGTACATCCCCTACAATCAGTATTTCCTACTAGACCCCAGACACCCAGCTTGATGGTCACTCCCTGTATCAGCTAACACCACCTCTTCAGTGGAGTTGAATTCAAACATTGCAAACTATAGGGTTCTTTTAAGAACATGTGAGTAATGTAAGTTCTTGTTAGGTAAAGACTCTTGATATATTTTGCAGACATACTGAAGACTCCTTAGGGTGACTGGGTGTGAGACCAGAGCTCCCCCTCTGACCTTCTGGTTGTTTGTTGTTTAGTTGCTAAATCGTGTCCAACTCTGCAGTCTCAGGGACTGTAGCCTGCCAGGCTCCTCTGTCCATGAGATTTTCCAGGCAAGAATACTGGAATGGGTTGCATTTCCTTTTCCAGGGGATCCTCCCGACCCAGGGATCGAACCTGCGGCTCTTGTGTCTCCTGTCTTAGCAGGTGGATTCTTTGCCACTGAGCCACAATTGGAATGATAAGTCCTTGTGCCATAGAGCACATCCCCAATCACTGTTGGAATCAGACTCCCTTGGGTGACATCCCTGTTCTGCCTACTACTTGCTTTGTGATCATGAGCAAGTAGTGTAACATATCTATTATTCAGTCCCCTCACATATAAACAATGGAGATAGTAGAAGTGCCTGAAACTTGTGTCTGGGCTTCCCAGGGGCACAGTGGTAAAGAATCCACCTGCCAATGCAGGAGACGTAAGTTCAATCCCTGGGTTGGGAAATGGCAACCCACTCCAGTATTCTTGCCTGGAGAATCCCATGGACAGAGGAGCCTGGTGGGCTGTGGTTCATGCGGTTGCAAAGAGTTGGACATGACTGAGCATGCGTGCAATACATATGGTTAATGTAAGGGTTAAATGCGGTATTAGACCGGTACCAGGGCATGTCATCTGTATACATACAAGGTTGGCTACTATTTTTGTTAATTTATTTTGGCTGTGCCAGGTCTCTGTTGCTGCCCGCGGGCTCCCCTAGTCACAGCAAGTAGGGCTGCTCTTCGTTGCAGCATGCGGGCTTCCCGTCGCCGTGGCTCCCCTCACTGCAGGCCACGAGTTCTAAGAGAGTGGGCTGCAGAAGTTGCGGCTCACGGGCCTAGTTGCTCCAAGGCTCGTGAGATCTGCCCGGATCAGGGATCAAACCCATGTCCTCTGCATTGGCAGGCGAATTCTTAACCACTGGAGTACCAAGGAAGCCCAAGTTTGGCTACAATTTTTTAAAGACCACGTGTCCTTGATTCCACAGTATTCCCAGTGTTATCTCTGCATTGGGTAAGAGCAAACAGCCTTAGGGAGTGATGTGCCATGGTCACACAGTCACTCACAACACCAGAAGCAAAGCTGCTGACTTTCAATCCTGGACGTGTCTGTTGGGAAGCTTCTTGAAGCATCTACAAGGGCAGTTACTTGTCTCCTAACTTTACCCCTCTCTAGGTTCACAGCCCAGTCTGAATGAGGTGATACAGAATCTTGCAGCCGCTAAATTTGTTAAAGTTGTGCACACACAGTGCATTCTCTACGTGATGCCTGAGACAGCGAGGAAACTGCTTCCTTCCCTGCCAGAGACAAAGAACTTACCTGTTGGATATGGCGCACCCAAAGCCATGTGGGTTTGAAAATAGGTGCTCTTTCACTGTTGCAGTAGCCTCCCAACTTCTCTCCCTATATTCACCCTTGGTTCCCCGCAGCTCATTTCCAGAGTGATGCTTTTAGTGTCTAATGTGGATTACGTCCATTCACCTGCCGAAAAGCCATTGAGGTTTCTCAGCTTGCTGTTGTTGTTCAGTCGCTAAGTTGTGTCAGAGGGTGACTACTTTTTGACACTCCACAGACTACAGCACGCCAGGCTTCCCTGCCCATCACCATCTCCAGGAGTTTGCTCAAACTCATGTCCATTGAGTTGGTGATGCTGTCCAACCATTTCATCCTCTGTCATCCCCTTCTCCTCCTGCCTTCAATCTTTCCCAGCATCAGAGTCTTTTCCAATGAGTCAGCTCCTCACATCAAGTGGCCAAAGTATTGAAGTTTCAGCATCAGTCCTTCCAGTGAATATTCAGGACTGATTTCCTCTAGGATGGACTGGTTGGATCTCCTTGCTGTCCAAAGGACTCTCAAGAGTCTTCTCCAACACCACAGTTCAAAAGCATCAATTCTTCGGTGCTCAGCTTTCTTTATAGTCCAACTCTCACATCCGTACATGACTACTGGAAAAACCATAGCTTTGACCAGACGGACCTTTGTGAGGAAAGTGGTATCTCTGTTTTTTAATATGCTGTCTAGGTTTGTCATAGCTTTTCCTCCAATGAGAAAGAATTTTTTTTGTGACTGCAGTTACCGTCTGTAGTGATTTTGAAGCCCAAGAAAATAAAATGAAACTCCTTTATGGACTTTCAAGGTCCTATAAGACCTGGAACTCATCACCTCTCGGACTTGATCCTGTCCCTCTTGCTTACTCCTACCAGCAGCTCTGATCCTCTTTACGCAACTTGATCTCCTACATCCACACACGGCTTTGCCCTTTGCCTTCCCACGATGTCCTTCCCTCTGATCTTCATATACTTGCCTCTTTATTGTCATTCATACTCTCAAATGCCATTTCTTCAGAGATGCCCAGTCCTATGGTCCTCTGTTTGTTAAAATGACTGGAAAAGCTTTACTCACAGTATCATACATTACTGCCCATGGAGCTCTCCAGGCAAGAATTCTAGAGTGGGTTGCCATTTCCTTCTCTAGTGGATCATGTTTTATCAAAACTCTTCGCTATGATCCGTCCATTTTGACTGACTCTGCACAGCATGGCTCATAGGTTCATTGAGTTACATAAGCCCCTGCACCATGCCCAGGCTGTGACTCAGGGGGTATGGAGGTGGCAGAGGATGAGATGGTTAGACAGCATCGCTGACTTAATGGGCATGAATTTGAGCAAACTCCAGGAGACTGTGGAGGATGGAGGAGCCTGGCGTGCTGCAGTCTGTGGAGGCACTAGGGTGTTGGACATGACTTAGCAACTGAGCAACAATCCCACGATACACGTGAAAACACCTCCACATCTATAGTCTCACTTGATTCCGTTGTCCACCCTGGGGTTAGACAAGATAGGAGATATTATCCCTATTTTTCTGACATAAACAGGCTCAGATGATGAAATAGCTTGTTCGGGTCACGTGGATAGTTAAGGGTGTGAAGGGCTTGAGTATAGATCTCCTAGTTCCCCATCACGAGACCCCTCCCAAAGCCCCTTTACAGCCTAAAGACGACC
This sequence comes from Giraffa tippelskirchi, assembly GCF_054371585.1. Lineage (NCBI taxonomy): Eukaryota > Metazoa > Chordata > Mammalia > Artiodactyla > Giraffidae > Giraffa > Giraffa tippelskirchi. Next base: position 149,334,448 of record NC_137285.1, on the reverse strand, counting down.
TCAGGTTCAGTGTTCTGTGCCTTGGGGGCTCTCTGGACCTCAGCTCCCATAGTGGCCAAGGACCCTCTGACACCAGCATTCTACGATTCCATGATTCCTAAGCTACGGTTTTACCCACAGTTGCTAGCATGTGCTTGGGGCACTTGTATATTTTCTGTTTACCTATTTTTCTTATGGGTAAAATGGGGTGTTATCAATTTCTTCATTAAATGCTGAGTCACTGCTTTGCCGACAGCAACCATACTTAACTTTTAGGTACTTCTATTGCTGGTAGGCACAAGTCCTGGGTACTTACAGTGTAATTGCTCTTCTATCAGTTTTTGAGGAAGGTACAATTAATAGGCTCACTTTATAAAGGAAGGAGGCAGAGAGACATTCTGTTGCCTGTTTGCAATCACCCAGCTTTTGAATTATGAATCTGGGCAGCCTCGTTACACAATCTGTACCTTTCCCTGTGCTCTCATATGCCTCATCTGAAGACAATTTGGGGGCAAATATATATATATAATACTTCACAGTATGTGTGACTTACGAGCTTGTTTGTTTTTTTCCTTCTTCTCACTAGTAACCAGGAGATGCTTAAGTTCTCATCCATGGATCCTACCCATGCCGCTTTGGTGAATAAATTCTGGCACTTTGGTGGCAACGAGAGGAGCCAGAGGTTCATTGAGCGCTGTATCCTGGCCTTCCCCACCTTCTGCCTGCTGGGGCCCGAGGGGACCCCTGTGTCCTGGTCCCTGATGGACCAGACGGGAGAGATCCGGATGGGGGCCACCCTGCCCGAGTACCGGGGCCGCGGGCTCATCTCCCACACGCTGTCTGCCCACACTCGGGCCCTGGACCAGCTCGGCATCCCCGCCTATAACCACACAGACAAAGCCAACAAAATCGTACAGAGAATCAGTCACAAGCTGCATCACATTGCCATCCCCCGTGGCTGGAACCAGTGGAGCTGTGTGCCCCTGTGAAGCGGGCCTCCACCCGAGACAGCGCCGGGTGGGCTGGAGTGGGCCCAAGAGGCAGAGGGCCGGGTGGGAGGGAAGAACGAACCATCAGCTGCGGTGAAGCAGCGTGGGCTGTGTGGGGCTGGGCCAGCGGGGAATGGCCAGCAGCGCCTCAGAGGCCCTGCTCACTGGTCACCACGGACTTCCCTTTGGGTCCTGCAGACCTTCCTGCTTCCTCCACATTCCAACCCTGGCAACCACCACGCTATTCTGTGCTTCTATGACTTCAACATCTTTTCTTTTTAAGACCCCATGTATGAAGAGGGAGGTGATATATGTATAATGATGGCTGATTTGTGCTATTGTATGGCAGAAACCAACACAACGCTGTAAGGCAATTTTCCTCCAGTTAAGAAATAAATTTAAAAAATAAAGTTAACGGTTTGAAGAAATGTTAAAAAAAGTCTGAGGGATATCATGATATCATGTAGTATTCCTGTTTCTGTCTGGTTTATTTTACAGGTTCATAAGTTTCTTGTAACACATATGGCTAGTAAGGAAAGTATCCAAATCAATAAAGAGTAAATGCAATTCCCGATTCTAGTGGTGCCACTGTGATTTCCAGCACTGTTGTATTTATCTCTATTTAGAGTATATATGGGGCTTCCCTGGTGGCTCAGTGGTAAAGAACCAGCCTGCTAATGCAGGAGACATAAGAGATGTAGGTTCGATCCCTGGATTGGGAAGATCCCCTAGAGTAGAAAATGGCAACCCACTCCAGTATTCTTGCCTGGAAAACCCCATGGACAGAAGAGCCTGATGGGCTATGGTCCATGGGGTCACAACGAGTCAGACACGACTGAAGTGAGCACTCATGCACACAGAGTGTGTGTGTGTACATGGAAGGCAAAACCAGAGAATTTAAGGAGTCTGTCATATCACAATAGCAGGACAGTTTAAAGTCTTATTATCCAGAAACAACACACATGCAAAAATTATTTAACAAGAACTGTTAAAACACACGTGACAGAGATAAATCAGGAAAAATCTATAAAATTGGATCTAGTTTGTGGTATTTTATCACACATAGCATTTGTACATTCTATGAATTAGGTAAAATCTTGACTTTTTTTTCTAAGTTGACAAGATGAAACAAATTTGGCATGTTATCAACTTGTTTCAAGTTGCAGGGTGGACATGAAATGTTTGTATCAAAACAAGGCTACTCTGGACAGTAAAAGATATGTCACACATGATGTTCCTTTGTGTGTAATTGTGCATAGTCACTCACTTGTGTCCGACTCTTTAAGACCCTTTGGACTGTAACCCACCGGGCTGGTCTGTCCATGGGATTTCCCAGGCAAGAACCCTGGAGTGGTTTGCCGTCTTCTTCTCTAGGAGACCTTCCCGACCCAGGGATCGAACCCATGTCTCCTGTGTCTCCTGCATGATATTGAATTCTTTACCCGCTGAGCCATCAGGAATTCCCTTTTGTGTGTAAGGAGGAGTTTTATAATAAATATAATCCATTATTTTTATACCAAGCTGTAGGACATTTCATACAACTTAATAAAGGATATCACATTTTGAAAATAACCCTCAGACTAACATTGTATGCTATGAAGTAATGTTCTGTGTGTGGCTTCAGAAAATTAAACTTTCGAAAACATTCGGGAAGATGACTTTACACTCAATTTTCTCTTGTAGACAATCTACCCCTTCTAAGGATTCAGAAAATGAGCAGAAAAAAATGCTTCATTGTTATCAAATCTAGTTTTAAGATAATGAATCTTTTGTCTTCCTCAAAAAGCAATTTGAAAAAAGAATAGTGCATTATGTATTAATCTACAGGGATATGCATCTATATATGTATATATATTTTTTCCTCCAGAAATTTAAAAATTTTTCACATCATTAACATCTGCTAAAAAATCTGCCTGCAATGCAGGAGGTGCCAGTTCGATTCCTGGATTGGGAAGATCCCCTGGAGAGGGGACAGGCTACCCACTCCAGTATTCTTAGGCTTCCCTGGTGGCTCAGATGGTAAAGAATCCACCTGCAATGTGGGACTCCTGGGCTCGATTCCTGGGTTGAGAAGATCCCCTGAAGGAGGGCATAGCAACCCACTTCAGTACTCTTGCCTGCAGAATCCCACGGGCAGAGGAGCCTGGAGGGCTACAGTCCACAGGGTGGCAGAGGGTCGGACACGACTGAGCAACCAAGCACGGCACAAAACCTTAAACCACCGAAAGCCCGCATCTCTACCGAACCAGTGCAGCACAGACACGATCATTGGAGGAGGAAGCTACGGGGGATGCACCAGTGAGAGAAAAAAAATTCTCCAAGCCGATGCATCGAGGAAGCAGTACTTCCTCATTTCAGGACGATGAACTGAAACTCTGCTGATCTAAGAGAGGATTTCTACATTACGTCTGTGATCATCATCGCATCGCTGGAAGTTTCTGAATACTGAAAACATAAAACAGCACAGGTTCCAGTAATAAATTACATTAACTGCTTATTTTGAAGGATTTCTGCAGTGGAATTCTACATTCTACTGAATGTAGAATTTTTTCAATGTTTTTTCTGAAGCCTTTTTCATGTTGTTGATGCAGTGCTTTCTAACATTGTAGTGATAAGAAGCCAGCTGCAATTCTTGTTGTTCCCTCAATGAAATATGTCTTTTGTGTCTCTGACTACTTTGTCCCCCTACTTTTAAATTTTATGTATTAATTTTATTGTAGTTGAAAAATAATATGAGATCTTAACAAATATTTCAGAGTGTGGGCCAGTATTGTTATCTGTGAGCACAGTGCGGTGGAGCAGACCTCTAAGTCTTTTTCATCTTACACAGTCTGTTCTTTATACTCAATGATAAGCAGCTCATCCTCTTTCCGTCTCCTAATTACCACTCCGCTTTTTGTTTCTATGAGCAGCATTACTTTAGATCCCTCATATAAGTGGAGTCAAGCACTGTTTGTCCTTCTGTGACTAGCTTATTTCACTCAGCATAAAGTCCTCAGGTTTCACCCACGTTGTCATATATTGCTGCATTTCCTCCTTTTTTAAAGCTGAGTAATATTTCATTGTAGGTATATACCACATTTTCTTTATCCATCATTCTGACATTTACGTTGCTTCCCTATCTTGGCTATTGTAAATAATGTTGTAACGAACATGGGAGTAAAGACAGCTATTCAAGATCTTGGGTTCAACTCTTTTGTCTGTATACTCAGAAGCAGAATTGCTGGATCATGTGATAGTCCTCGTTTTATGTTTTTGAGAAACTGCTGTATTATTTTTCATAGTGTCTGTGCCATTTTGCATTCCTACCAACAGTGCACAAGTGGTTGGATTTCTCTACATCCTTGGGAACACTTCTTAGTTTTTGCTTTTGGGAAAAGCTGGAGTTTGGGGGTTTTGGTATGCTCGTTTGGTGTTGAGCTGTGGGGCAGCGCTGTGCAGTAGCGAGGGTGGTGTGGTGGGCCAGTGAGTGTGCCCTGGCTCAAACCAGCGCCTTGTTCTCAGTGGTTCCAAACGTGGGGCTCTTTCCTCTCGGGACTCAGACTCAGGCAAGTTGCAAAGATAAGTCCCTCCAACTGCTGCTGAAAAGGCAGGCCCCTGGCTCTGTGGGCCAGTGCTCTCCTCTCCCCAGGGATGAGCTGGGAGCTGGGGTCTCCTCCCAGCCGGAAGTGCTGTGCTGCCCGGTGGGGAGGTGATGGCGAGACGGTGCCGTGTGTCTCCCTATTGGCTTCAGGATGCTGGTCTCATCCACCCCTGGTGTGTAGGACCCTCTCATCTGGTCTCTGCGTTTCTCACAAGGGGGAACTGAGCTGTCTATTAGCTTTGAGTTGGTGTGTCTAAGGTTAGGAGAGTGTTTTATAAATAAGTGCATTTGTATTGTATCATTGTATCATTTTTATTAGATTCCACATATAAGCAATATTATATTGTACTTGTCTTTCTGCCTGAGTCCCGCTCCAGCTGGTCCAGGGGTCCCCAAGGGATGAATGGCATTGGTGAGAGGAAAAGAAAGGAGACAGAGAGTTTTTGATGGCCCAAAGACCATAATCTTTATTGTTTTAGTCTCTATTTATATAGCACATGATCTTCTATGTAATGATTCTTACAATATTTTTCCATTCAGATCAACAGCCACTGATTCTAAGATGTGTTAAAAGTTTTTTCCTAGTCTATTGTCACACTTTGGTTACATGTTTACCCCAAAACCTATTTTTATTTTAGTAAAACATAGTCTATAAATCATATTATTCCATCTACTTATTTGGTACAGCCTGCTACTACAGCGAATACAGAGTCTTGCTTCAGTGAATAAGGACTATAGCGGTGGCTAAGGGCAAAGTTTTTCATAGTACAGCCATTGTCAGTTGTGGCTTGTTTACCATCTACCCACATACCACAAGACTATTTCTGGCAGGGGGAAGTCTTTTGCAGTTTACCTAGAAACTATTTATGTATTTCTTTTCTGTTTATGCTTAGATTCTGAGGGGAAAAGGCAATTGGCTTAGTTTCTGTCATTTTCCCTGATACATGACCCAAGTTTTCCAGTCATCAATAACAATTTCCTCATGAGGCCAGGTCACAATAGGCTTAGGGCTTGTTTTCCAAATGATCATGGCCTTATTCCCTGGCTGAATGTTAGGGACCCACCAGTCAGGGGCCTCAGTAGGTTTAATCATTTTTGGAATGTTTCTCTGGGGCAAGGGATCATTTTTCTTTTTACTGGGCTCTCATGACTTCATCATGGAAGCCCCTACAACTCCAGCCATCAAAGAATGAAACAGAGCTAGCCACAACAAAAGCATAGAAACAGGAAGGAGGGAAGGTTCCGATCCTGGAGAGAAATCGCTTTGCAGTTCCCTCTTGACTGGTGCCGTGAGTTTGTCATCCGGCAGTAGTTCCAGAACAGCTCCCAACATCTTTCTCTGTCTTGCTGACTTCACTTACTATGATAATCTCTAGGTCCATCCATGTTGCTGCAAATGGTATTATTTCATTCTTTTTATGGCTGAGTAATACTCCATATATATGTATTTCACATTATATGCATGTGTGTGTGTGTATATATATATATATATATATATATATATATATATATTCCACATCTTCTTCATTTCATCTGTCAATGGATATTTAGGTTGATTCTATGTCCTGGATATTGTAAATAGTGCTGCTATGGACACTGAGGTGAACGTATCCTTTTGAATTAGAGTTTTTGTCTTTTCCGTGTATATGACCAGGAGTGAGACTGCAAGATCATACGGTCGCTCTATCAGTTTTTTAAGGAACCTCCATACCATCCTCCCTGCTGTCTGCACCAATTTACATTGCCACCAAAATTTAGGAGGGCTCCTTTTTCTCTACATTCTCTCCAGCGTTCGTTATCTGTAGACTTTTTGATGATGGCCATTCTGAGACAAAAGAGCTTCAACAGCCTTTAACCTTGGAGGAAGAGTAATGAGTAATTTAGTAAACTTCAACCCCAGGAGACAAGATGGAGCAATAATATTCTATGAAGGCAGAGGTAACCATGTGTAAATTTGTGCTGTGCTGGTCTATGGACTGAAGGAGCTTACAAGCTTTTTCGACTTTAGCAGTAGACATTAATCACCCTGTCCTTGCTCCTCTAATCAGAGTGACTCCTTCCTTCCATAGAGAAACTGTCCACTAACCCATAAACAAGGATAAGAGTGGCGAGGACAAGGACCCAGGTGATGTCAAATGTCCTTTCTTGGTCGTTTCACCCAGTGGACTATCTTTTCCATGAACCCTACTTTCTTTTCTGAAGATGGTAGGACAGGTGTTCAAGTGGGATCCAGGGCACTTTGGAGTGAAAGGCTCTGGACTGAAATTCTATCTAACTCAGCCACACTGAGCCTTAGTTTCCTTTTCGATGAAGGTGAAACTCAGGCCCAAGTTGAACCATTGTGGGGATGTTTAACTGTAGCCTCAGAATGGACAGGGAAGAGAACACAGCTCATCCTAGAAAAGGAGTATCCTAACAGCTTTAGGGTTCTTGCAAATGATTTTCTGCTCTGCATATATGTAAAAAGAGAGATCAAATGACGCAAATCAGACTGAAGCCTTATCTTTCCTAATATCTTACTCATTGCAGGTACTTGAGAATGCGAAGGGCTTCCCTGGTGGTTCAGGGGTAAAGAATCCACCTGCCAATGCAGGAGACGCAGGTCCAATCCCTGGGTGGGGAAGATCCCCTGACGAAGGGAATGGCCACCCACTCCAGTTTCTTGCCTGGACAGAAGAGCCTGGTGGGCTACAGTCCATGGGGTCGCAAAAGAGTTGGACATGAGTTAGCAACTAAACAACAGAGGCTGGGAAGGGGAGGAGGGAGGTAGGGTCTACTGAGAGTGACCCGGATCCGGCCTGTTGGTTTCATGCAGCTTGGGTTTCAGAGGGACAGCAGGGTCTGTGGGGCAAACAGCAGCCTGGTGTTCCAGACAGAGGAGCTTACATGGCACGCTGGCAGCCTCCCAGTCTTTCAGAAGCCATTCCTGCAACACGAGACCCAGAGAGCAAGGGCTGGATTTCATGAGCACCTGTTTGCCTCAGTGCAAGGTCCATATCGCAAGCCTCTGCTCAGCAATTTCTGAAGAAAACGCCCCGAAAGGCACTCAGCAAAACACTGCCGAACTGACTGCATCAAAGATAAATTTCATGACCCAGAGACTGTGCCTCTTCAGTTGTTCCTGCAAAGCTTGGTGTGAAGACAGCTTTCCAGGTCAGTACCCGTTCCAAACAAAAAAGGATGATCATTGCTCTGTGACATCCTCTCCACTTACATGAGTGAGATAAACCAAAGTGCCCATATTGTATTATGCTCAGAATATGATGACAAATATAAGGAAAAGGAACAATTTCAGCTCAAGAAAAGTGTATCTGGCACCTATTCTGGAAAATGCAACTTGCTAGGTACCATGAAAAAAATCTTGCATTTTCCAGATCTGAACTAATAAAGGAATGAGGAAAGATCTGGGCATTTCCTGGAAGTGTGTGGGTAAATGGAGCACTTAATATGTGAACATCTAAACATTACCCTATTTAATCCTTCTGGTCATATTTTAAAATAGGCAGACTTTTGTCTCCTTGAATGATAAGAAAGTTGCTGTACTCCATGTCAGAGAGGAAACGAGTAGATGAGAAAAGGCAAGAATACAGAACAGATCTGCTGTTCATTTAAACCATGTAACAAACTTGCTTTAGAGAGTTCACTTATATTGCTACTACCACAATCCATCTTTTTGTGTTCTCTTCTGAATTTATGCCTGCGTATGTGGTATATGAACTGTTTCATGTCCTACATTTTCTCCTTTTATTTTAACTGTTTCTCACCTGTCCCTATGTATAAAGGATTATGGGACTATCATGGAGTTGTATCATAGCTTATATTTCCTTTCTCTGTGGCTGGACACTGGGCTTTTGTTCAGGCTTTGCTCATGTTCATGTAGCTTTACCAGTTTCTGCTGAGAGCTTTTTCTCTTCCTTTTGAATTGTTTTCTTTGGATTAATTTCTTCTTCTGGGAATAACTAAGTCGAATGTTCGGATTTCACTCCCGAGGACATTGCCCGTTGCCCAGTTCTGCCAGCTGCCAGGGAGCACGTCCAAAGGCCGGCAGTGGGTCCAGACTCCCGTTCCGGCTGTTTTCACTCTACTTTGTTTATGAACCTCAGGCTCCGCTGCGTACAGTCTACCAACCATGCTTGGTTGCTGGTTCCTGTGTGCATCCTTGAAGGATGGTTCTAAACCCCGTGCTTTTCAGGAAATATGGTAATATTACACCCCACAAATTATTTAAAACCTTTATTGAAGTATGGTTGATTTACAATGTTGTGTTAATTTCTGCTGTACAGCAAAATTATTCAGTTATACATATTGAATACATATATATTTTTATATATTCCTTTTCACATTCCTTTCTATTATAGTTTATCACAGGATATTGAATATAGTGCCCTGTGCTGTATGGTAGGACTTTGTTTTTTATACCAACGTCCTATATATAATAGCTCACATCTGCTAATCCCACACTCCCAATCCTCCCCTTCCCAACCGCCATCACCCCTTGACAATCACAAGTCAGTTCTTTATGTCTGTGAGTCAATTTCTGTTCCATGCATATGCTCTCAAGTGTCATATTTTAGATTTCACTTCTGGGTGATATCACACGGTATTTACCTTTCTCTTTCTGACTTACTTAACTTAGTATGGTAATTTCTAGATCCGTCCATGTTGCTGCAAATGGTATTATTTCATTATGTTTTATGACTGAAGAATAGTCCACTGGGTATATATATGTGTGTGTGTACATATATCATATCGCATCTTCCTTATCCTTTCATCTCTTGATGGACGTTCAGGTTGTTTTCACGTCTTGGCTATTGTAAATAGTGCTGCTATGAACATAAGGGTACATGTACCTTCCTGAATTAATTTTGTCTGAATATATGCCCAAAAGTGGGATTGCTGGATCAAACGGCAACCCTATTTTCAGTTTTTTGAGGAACCTCCATACTGCTTTCCATAGTAGTTGCATCCATTTACATTCCCACCAACAGTGGAGGAGGGTTCACTTTTCTCCATACCCTCTCCAACATTACTATTCGTAGACTTTTTAATGATGGCTATTCTGACCTCACCCCATAGGGGTGGTCTTATACTCGGGTAACTTCCCTGTGAGTTGCCTCGAGATAAAAGGTAACGTTAGCCTTTAGGAATGCTATCCTTTCTACAGTCCTAAGATCTTCAGATAGGGCTTCTCTGGTGGCTCAGTGGTAAAGATTCTGCCAGCCAATGCAGGCAACACGGGTTCTACCCCTGTTCCTGGAAGATCCCACGTGCCATGGAGCAACTAAGCCTGTGCACCACCCCTACCGAGCCTGTGCGCCGGAGCCTGGGGCCACAACTACTGAGCCCACGCGCCCTAGAAACCATGCTCTGCGACAAGAGAAGCCACTGCAGGGAGAAGCCCGCACACTGCATGGAGAAGCCCGTGCACTATGGTGACAAACTCACGCACTGCAGTCAGAAACTCGCACACTGCAACTCAAGAACAGCCCCGGCTCGCTGCAACTCGAGAGAAGCCTGAACAGCAACAAAGACCCAGTACAACCAAAAGAAAATAAATAAAATAAATTAAAAAAAAATCTTCCAATACATGGCAAGGGTCTGGACTTTTCTTCAAGACATAACTTAGTACAAAGCAACTGGAAACCTTTCCCGTATCCAGCATATATTATGTACTCAATACATATATGTTGATTGGATTAATCAATCTCTCTATCTATGTGTCTGGAAGGTGGAGTTACTAAATAGGTGAATACAGCATTTCTTGCATCAAATCATCCTCATCACCCACTTACTGAGGGCATATTATGTGCCAGACTACAGAGGATGAGATGGTTGGATGGCATCACCAACTCAATGGACATGAGTTTGGGTGAACTCCAGGAGTTGGTGATGGACAGGGAGGCCTGGTGTGCTGCAGTCCATGGGGTCACAAAGAGTCGGACACGACTGAGCGACTGAACTGAACTGAGTGCGATTAACGTAACAGATAGGATAATAAATAAGATGAGGTTCCTGCTCCAGAGGAAAACACAGTCTGGAAAAGTAAACTCTAGCCCAGAGTAACAAGTTTTGTAATGCAGGTATGCAAAAGCGCTTACGAGAGCAGAGAAAAGGGAGTGATTGTTCATCTCAAGTAAGAAACAAACAGGGATCGTTGTCCAGTAGAAACTAGCACAACATTGTGAATCAGCTATACACCCACAAAAAATTTTAAAAACAAATGCAATGCGAATGAATGAGCCAGTTCTTTGACACATGTGTCAAAATAGACATTTCATTTTTTAGATATTGAAAATGGGACTATGTATTTGCGTGGTTTTTCTATAGCAATATGCATATATCGGTTTATAACTAAAGATGATTAGACTATATGCTGTACACACGTGACAAATAGAAGAGAGACCCTGCAGAGGGCTCTGGTGATCAGCATAGACTTTGCTACTCTTGCTCCTGAATCGCCTCCAGCTCCTCTCACTCATGGCTGTTTCCTGGTTATCTCTCTAGGCTTAGGTGTCTTGCACGATGTTCCCGTTGCAAGGTGCCCAGATGCTGCAGATGCTGGAGAAATCCTTGAGGAAGAGCCTTCCTACGTCCTTAAAGGTGATAATGGAAAATTCTTGGGGAGTTTTCCCCTTGGGGGTGGGAATAGGAAGCTCCTGGGAATGGAGAAGAGAGACTAGTGTTTGTTGAGTGCTTATTCTGTGCCAGGCCTTAGAGCATGTTTCCTCCGGTTTAATGTGCATAACGTCTCTGCAAGACATTCGCTGTTATGCCCACATCACTGATGTGAAGATGGAGGCCTGGTGAAGTGATTTGCCCGGTACCCCACAGATAGTGAGTTTCAGTGCTATGGTATGAACATAGGAATGCCTGAGACCCAAAAATGCTTTTTTCTCCAAGCTGAACCAAAAAGTGTTCATTGCTCCTTTTAAAGAAACATTTCATAATAGCACTGGAAATTTGCCCAGAGCCCTCCTACAAAATTAGCTAAGACTGCATGTTAATTTTCAACTTTCTATCCCTAAAGGAATACTTGCCGGATCATGAGCTTCCTTTGAAATTACCAATGAATCGATTTCTATTTGACTTAAATTTCCCAATTTCTCTGAACATAGTGCACATCAGACTATTTTGATTGTCAGGCTGACACTGAGGATCTCTGTTCACCTAGTACAATTGATCAGAAACGTTAGGATTAAATAAGGCATACTGTTATCATATGTGAAACAGATCGCCAGTCCAGGTCTAATGCATGAGACAGGGTGCTCAGGGCTGGTGCACTGGGATGACCCTGAGGAGTGGGGTGGGGAGGAAGGTGGGAGGGGGGTTCAGGATGGGGAACACATGTACACCCGTGGCAGATTAATGTCAGTGTATGGCAAAACCACCACAATATTGTAAAGTAATTAGCCTCCAATGAAAATAAATAAATAAATAAGACATACTCATAAACGCCCCCATCCAGGACTGTCCACAGCAGCTCTACCGACGCGCCGAGGTCTTCTCTGGTGTTTTTCCTTAGCAATGAAAGGGATGCTGTCTGTTCCAGTGGAATTTAGGTGCAACCACGTGTCTGTGTGGACAGGAGTTTGAGCAAACTCTGGGCCATCTTGAACGACAGGGAGGTCTGGTGTGCTGCAGTCCACCGGGTTGCAAAGAGTCAGACACGACTGAGTGACTGAACAAGAGCAACAGCGTGTGTGTGCGTGTGAGTGTGTGTGTGTGTGTGTGTAACAATCGTTTTTCCCTGAAATATTTTTTGGTTCTTTGGTCGGATGAGAAACTAGATTTCTACTGTTTCATAAGACACTCCAGCAAGATATATACATTCGAAATTAGAAGGATGCATTTTTCACCCCCCTCACTCTCTAATAGATTTTTCTGCTCCCTTCTTACAGTATAAAGGTGGAAAATGTTAGCAGTATTTTATTTGTAGATCATGTGGCTTCATTTTTTAGAAATAGACTAATAAGGGCACTCCCTGATGGTCTGGTGGTTCAGACGGCACACTCCAAGGTGGGGGCCCAGTTTCGACCCCTGGCCAGGGGACTGGACCCCACGTGCCAAGCTAAAGGGTCACAGGCAGCAACTAGAGGCTCATGCTGCAACTCAGACCTGGGGCAGCCAAGTAAGTAAATATTAAAAAGAAGAGAGAGAGATAGACTAATGAAACAACTCACCCAGGCAGCAGCTAGAGGCGCATGCGGCAACTCAGACCTGGGGCAGCCAAATAAATAGATATTAAAAAGAGAGAGAGAGCAATAGACTAATGAAACAACTCACCCTGTCTTTAAATTACTGCCTGAACATGACTCCACATCAACTAATTTAAAACTAAAAAACCACCCACTTCAGTGGATCCCACTAAAGACAAATCTCTGTTACCTATAGTTTTAGTGAACTTCTTCCACTTGATAAATCCTTAAGATCCAGGCAACCTCTCAAGAGAAACAGTCAATTTTTCTTGGCGATAACATCAGTTATACATTTTAAGAACACTTGCCTAAGATATTTTTTATGATGAGTAGCTATTTTTGAATATTCTTCAGCCTAAAACTTTCTCCTCAAGTTAAGTGGACTCCAAACATTTCCAGAAAACTGTTGGTGGGGCTTAAGGGCCTTTATTTGGAGCATCTCTGTGTTAAGAAAAGGTGCCCTCTTGGGTCCCCAGCTTTCATGACGAAATAGCGTTGGTTGTATATTAGAGATACACATTTTACTTTAGTTCAAATCTACAGTATTTGTTTGCCAGGTACTTTTAATGGAACTATAACCTAGAACTCAGTACTTGAGTCTCAGTTCAGAAAATGTCCATCTGTCCTTCTAAGTGTTGGATATTCAGTACATTTTATTGTGTGTATCAACTCCAGTTGAGTCAATTTAGAGTAATTGCCTGACTCACTATGTTCTGAGTTCAATAGAAAAAAGGTTTTAATTAATTCAGCCAGAGGAATAAGAAAGAGTAACAGTTACACATATTTTCAGACCTTGTAATGAATCACATATTAATATAAAATGGTTTTACAGGCTTCCCAGGTGGTGCTAGTGGTAAAAAATCCTCCTGCTAATGCAGGAGACGCAAGAAACGCAGGTTCGATCCCTGGATTGGGAAGATCCCCTAGAGTAGGAAATGGCAACCCACTCCAGTATTCTTGCCTGGAGAATCCCATGGACAGAGGAGCCTGGCAGACTACAGTCCACGGGGCTGCAGAGAGTCAGACATGACTGAGCAACTAACACAAGCACATAAACTAGTTTTACAGCCCCCACATGCCGATATATAAAAACACCTATATTTTGCCAGACTCCACTGAGTTTCTATATCAAGCCTCCATTCGTGGCTGAAAACAGTAAGGTAAGATCAGTCAACACAGATTTTTCTCCTCTTTCCATGATCTGACATCAACAGTTCACATGAGGTGGAGAGTGATTGGAGGGAAAGATGTTGAAAAGTCTTTGGTCATCATTAACCAGAGTAGAAGTCATTCAACTGATAACTTGTTTTTGTTTTTTTTTTTCCACCTTTGGTCTCTGGCAGTTTCCATGCTGGTATCTGCAGAGGTTTCATGTCCACAAGAGTCACGAGGCCCATGGTAGAATTTATTCACGACTGCATTTCCCAGCCCAAGATCCACGGGTGCCCACATACATTCTCTGCCTGCTTTTCCCTCTCTCTCAACAGCCTGTGCAACACGGTGGGGTTGGGGTTCCAAGCCTGGACTCAGGCCGCCAGATTCCACAGTCCATTCTCTTGAGCATTTTGCTGTAGCCTTTGCTTATTGGTGGGAGGAAATTACCTTTCCAAGGGGTTATGCAGACATGTGAAAGAGTTTTACACATGTCCATAACCTTTCAACTAGCAATTACCTTCTGGATAATGTAAGGAAATATCAGGTGTCCCTGCAAAGATGTCTGTGCAGGCATGCTCTGTGAAGAGCTATCTGTTAAAATGAAAATTTGGAACCAGCTGAAATGACCTTTAACAGGCAAATGCACAAATGAACTGCGGTACTGATTCCATATAATGGAATCCTCTGCAGCAATTAGAACATAATTTAAAATTTTTTACATTTGTGAACATAGAAGTACTTCCACAATTTATTCAGTGGGGGAAAAGATCATGTATCTGATCATTTTACATTTGTAAAATTGTGTATGTCCATGAAGTTCTCTGGTGGCTCAAGTAAAGAATCCACCTGTAATGTGGGAGACCTGGATTCGATCCCTGGGTTGGCAAGATCCCCTGGAGGAGGGCATGGAAACCCACTTCGGTATTCTTGCCTGGAGAATCCCATGGACAGAGGAGTCTGGCAGGTGGCAAAGAGTCAAACATGAAGTGGCAAGAGTCCATGAGGTCGCAAAGAGTCAAACACGACTGAGTGACTAAGCATAGCACATGGGTATGACCAGAAGACATTCTGGGAAAAGATAACAATAAATCCTACAAAAAAGGGGGGTTTCTGTTCTTAAGATCATTAACTTTATTTGTCCAAATATTTTGCCTTATGCATGTATGATTTATATTTGTTGTTGTTCAGTTGCTCAGTCATGTCTAATTCTTTGGGTGCCCATGGACTGCAGCACACCAGGCTCCCCTGTCCTTCACTATCTCCCAGAGATTGCTCAAACTCACCTCCATTGAGTCGGTGATGCCATCCAACCACTTCATCCTCTATCGACTCCTTCTCCTCCTGCCCTCAATCTTTCCCAGCATCAGGGTCTTTTCCAATGAGTAGCTCTTCACATCAGGTGGCCAAAGTATTGGAGCTTTAGCTTTAGCATCAGTCCTTCCAGTGAATATTTGGGGTTGATTTCCTTTAGGATTGACTGGTTTGATGTCCCTGCTGGTCAAGTGACTCTCAAGAATCTTCTCCAGCACCACACTTTGAAAGCATCAATTCTTTGGTGCTCAGCCTTCTTTGTGGTCCAACTCTCACAACCATACATGACTATTGGAGAAACCATAGCTTTGACTAGACAGACCTTTGTCAGCAAAGTGATGTTTTTACTTTTTAATATGCTGTCTAGGTATGTCATAGCTTTTCTTCCAAGGAACAGTCTTTTAAGTTTATGGCTGCAGTCACCATCCACAGTGATTTCAGAGCCCAAGAAAAGAAAATCTGCCACTTCTTTCATTGTTTCCCCATCTATTTGCTATGAAATGATGGTACCGGATGCCATGATCTTAGTTTTTTGAACGTTGAGTTTTAAACCAGCATTTTCACTCTCCTCTTTCACTTTCATCAAGAGGCTCTCTAGTTCCTCTTTGCTTTCTGCCAAAGAGTGGTGTCATCTGCATATCTGAGGTTTTGGTATTTCTCCTGGAAATATTGATCCCAGCTTGTGCTTAATCCAGCCTGGCATTTCACATGATGTACTCTGCATATGAGTTAAATAAGCAGGGCGACAATATACAGCCTTGATGTACTCCTTTCCCAATTTGGAACAAGTCTGTTGTTTCATGTCCAGTTCTAACTGTTGCTTCTTGACCTGCATACAGATTTCTCAGGAGGCAGGTCTGGTGGTCTGGTATTCCCATCTCTTGAAGAATTTTCCACAGTTTGCTGTGATCCATATAATCAAGGGTTTTAGTGTAATCAATGAAGCAGAATTAGATGTTTTTCTGGAATTCTCTTGCTTTTTCTATGATCCAATAGATGTTGGCAATTTGATTTATATTAGGTGAGAAGAAAAATTTCTCATTTCAGGTAAAAAAAAAAGGTTTCACGTGGAGATTTTTGACATAGATGCCCTATTTGCCTTTTTTCCACTATAAAATTTCATGATTTCATAGAAATAAGCCTTGTCCTGATCAAAGAAGGTACTTTGCCATCCCTTCCTAATAAGCTGACCCTCTCACTTTCTCGGGATACTGCAGGTTTATGGTACCGTCATGCAGATGAAGCAGGGAAACCCATTCAATCTAAAGGCCCTGGTGGACAAGTGGCCTGATTTTAATACAGTGGTTATCCGCCCTCAGGAGCAGGTAAGTGACCAAGTGTGGAATGAATGTGCTATGTTTATATTTGCTATGTGCTTAGCATGTGCCTGGCAGTGTGGTGGACGCTGGAGATATAGAGATGAAATGCAGTGATAGTGAACAGGTCCCTGTGCTCAAGAACCTCAGAGTCTGGACAGAAATATAGATAGATAAATTATAATTTAGCATTAAGTGTACAAGAACAGAAAATGTACAGCACACAAAGAAATCACTGGTGAAAACTGACGAGCTGTGGAGGTTAAAGATGGAAGTTACAGAATCAGGTGAGAGACACCTCTGAACAGATGTTTCACTGCAACTGGATTTTATTGATAAATACATGTTTGTTAGGCCGAAAAAGAATGGAGGACATTCTAACCAGAGAAAGTATCAAGGACGAAGATAGGAAGGTATAAAACAAGGCAGTTAGCTAAGATGATTATAAAAGCAAACTTGTATTAGAATTTCCATATTTCTATTCTGGAAAAATATTAAAAAGTAGTAAAACTAAATAGTTAATACATTTCAAAGACAAAACATTCTAGGTTCATTTTTGAAATATCCAGTAAAATTATAATTTTATAAATATATAAATATACTTTTCCTGAAAACAATGTTATTTAAAAACTGGAACCAAAAAAAAAATTAATGAATAAATTTATATTGATAATAAAAAGTGAACTGAAATAAAATTATTTGATCTTTTATCTTCAATGGGATATTAAGAAACAAAATTTGTTAGTGGTGTCATTGCTGAGTTGTGAATGTATTTTTATGAAACATATTCCAAACATTTTTTAAATTCTATAATTATGCACTAGCTGTGGTTATGTTTTACTGTGACTTTTTCTTCCAAATAATCTCACCTCTTTTTTAATAATTTGACAAGATTTTGCTACATAAGTGATTTCATTGTTTTTCTGCAATTACAGTTTGTTCAACTAGTGTAATATTGTAAGTAAGCATTTCTAATAGGTTTTCGTCTTCTTTGTCCTAATTAAGTATAGATAGAAATTTCAACCCAGAATTATCAATATCTAAATTTAATACTGTCATCCTCTAGTTGGTATATTCAACAGGTATTTGAAATAAGAAAAATTTATTCTTGCAACAGAAACTTTTCCTTGTCAATTGCTTTTATCCTTGTTGAGGAAACGAAAATATAGAAAAGTGCTTTCTAAAGTTGTGCCTTCATTTGAGCTGAAATTTTGACACAATGTATATAATATTCCTGTTTTTCATCATAATTTGAATACCTGAATAACTTATAGCTTATACCTCATAGCTTAGATGATTCAGAAAAGTTTGTAATGCACAAATACAGACAGCAATATTTTAATACTTAAAAATACAACAGTTTAGTAGATTTTAGAAAAAAAGTGTTAAAATTATGAAAAACAAGAAATTTATTTTGTCCCCCATTTCTTTATGACAACAGGACATGAAAGATGACCTTGATCACTACACCAATACTTACCATGTCTACTCTGAAGATCTTAAGAATTGTCAGGACTTCCTTGACTTACCAGAAGTCATCAATTGGAAACAACACCTGCAGATCCAAAGTAAGTAAAAGGGATGGAATACGAGCTGACTCCCATCTCCATCCCAGCAGTTTCTCCTTGTCACGGACGTCTTTTCTCCAAGCGCCAGACCCTCAGCCTGCTCTCAACTTTGTTGTTGTTGTGCAACTACAACTGTTCCTGTAAAGGGGGAGAAACACCCTCCAAGCTTGTATGGGCTTCGTATAGAGGACTGTACATAATCCCCGGAGAGCCGAGGATTTGTGCCACACTTTGCAGACGTAAGCCGGATGTCTTAGGATGGTTGGGTATCAGAGCAGAGATTTCCCCAGAGACTTTCCTGTGGCTCAGCCAGTAAAGAATCCAGCTGCAATGCAGGAGACCTGAGTTCGATCCCTGGATTGGGAAGATCCCCTGGAGAAGGGAACAGCTACCCACTCCAGTATTCTGGCCTGGAGAATCCCATGGATTATACAGTCCATGGGGTCGCAAAGAGTCAGACACGACTGAGCGACTTTCACTTCACTTGCAGATATAACCAGGGTGCCTTAGGAGAGTTGGGTATCAGAGCAGAGCTTGCCCCAGGGACTTTGATTCTTAGATCACCTCTCAGGTCACAGAGAACAGCTGTCATGGTTATGAGCATCCCCTCCAGAGTCAAACCACATAGGATGGCATTTGCCTGTGACTTTGCTACGTGATCCTAGCCAGAGACCATGATCCGAGATCATGATTTATGTATATAGAAATGAAGATAAACAGTTCAGTTCAGGTGCTCAGTCGTGTCCGACTCTTTGCGACCCCATGAACTGAAGCATGCCAGGCCTTCCTGTCCATCACCAACTCCCGGAGTTTACCCAAACTCATGTCTGTTGAGTCAGTGATGCCATCCAACCATCTCATCCTCTGTCGTCCCCTTCTTCTCCCACCTTCAATCTTTCCCAGCATCAGGGTCTTTTTCAATGAGTCAGCTCTTCACATCAGGTGGCCAAAGTATTGGAGTTTCAGCTTCAACATCAGTCTTTCCAATGAAGGACCCAAAACACAGCAGTGTTGAGAAGATTCAATGAAATCTTGACCAGGAATTGCTGAGTCCAACGCCTGGATGTTTCAGTTCATTTCATTGCTTAGCAAAGCTCATAATTCTGTGAACTGACAGTTGGGCTGGGCTGGTCTCCTCTGGGTTTACATATGCAACTGCAGTCAGCTGATGGGTGGACCATGGGCTGGGTTCTCTAGCATGGCCTCACTTATGTCTGAATGATGGTCTGACTGTCAGGGCTGGCTACTTGTGGTCATATCACGATAGGAGCACACGTCCTCAGCGAGCTAGCCTAGGCCTATTCATGTGGTGTTGATCTCAAGGTAACAGAAATGCAAAGCCACAGTGAGCTGCAATGGGCAAGCATTTTTAAGCCCCTCCCTGCATCAATATACTCTTTCCCAATTGGTGAAATCCAGTCATATGGTCAAGGTCAGATGCAGCGCAGGAGGGGGACTATTCCAGGAAATGGATACAAGGACATGTGGGCAATCTGAGGACGATCCCTGCAATCATCTCAGCAATAATCTACCACATTGGAAACTGTCAGCTCTCCATAGACGGTGGCAACTATGATGATGATGGCTCATCTTCTCTGATCATCAGAACCACATGGTTGTGTAGCCCAGGAAACTTAGGTCTTGGTATGACCATGACTGAATGAATTTCTAGATATGTTTTCAATTTTGTAAAACAAGGAAAATTGCATGAATCCTGACTACATAACCCCAGTCATACAGCAACATCACCAAGGTGTGAGTGGCTCAGACCTGTCCAACTCTCTGTGACCCTATGGACTGTAGATTTTCAGGCTCTTCTGTCAGTGGGATTCTCTAGGCAAGAATACTGAAGTGGGTTGCCATTCCTTTCTCCAGGGGATCTTCCCAACCCTGGGATCGAATCCTGGTCTCCTGCATTGCAGGCAGATTCTTTACTGGCTGAGCCACCAGGGAAGCAGCCCCAAGCTCATCCTCAAAGTCCTCTGTCTATAAAACCTCAGACACTTCCTACTCCACCGGAGAGCTTTTCCCTAGAATGGACTTAAATCATGGCATGTCTCCTTATAATCCCGTCTAGGTACACAGTCCAGCCTGAATGAAGTAATACAAAATCTTGCAGCCACGAAATCCTTCAAAGTCAAGCGATCAAAAAACATTCTCTATATGGCATCTGAGACAATAAAGGAACTGGCTCCATCCCTGCTGGATGTAAAGAACTTACCAGTTGGCGATGGTAAACCCAAGGCCATGTGAGTTTGATAAAGGCTACTCTGCACCACTCACACCTCTCCCTATGCACGCAGCCTCCAGCCTTCTCCGCCTGCTTTTACCCTGGCTCCCCACAATCCATCTTCTTCAAAGCAACCAGAATAAGCTTTTGTAAAAATGTAATTCAAGCTGTGTTTCTCCCCTGCTTAAAATACGCCACCACGTCCTCTCCTCTGGAGCGTATCGGGCCTCTTGTCACCCTCCCTGACCTCCTTCTAGCTCCCTCAGTCCAGCAGCATCGGCCTCTTTCCCTTCCTCTGTCCTCACAAGCTCAGCCACAGCCCAGGACCCAGTGTGGCCTCTCTCCGCCTCCTCCGTCTCTCGGGATAAGAGAGGTGGGAACAGATGCAAACCTCTAAACTCACAGACTGTGCTTTTCTCTTGGAACACCCACAGCGACCCAGAGATGTTTAAGCTCTCATCTGCGGATCCTAGCCATGCAGTTTTGGCGAACAAGTTCTGGCTTTTCGGCGGCAACGAGAGAAGCCAGAGATTCATCGAGCGCTGTATCCGGAGCTTCCCCACCTTCTGCCTGCTGGGGCCCGAGGGGACCCCTGTGTCCTGGTCCCTGATGGACCAGACAGGGGAGATGCGGATGGGAGGCACCCTGCCTGAGTACCGGGCCCAGGGGCTCGTCACCCATGTCATCTACCAGCAGGCCCAGTGTCTGCTCAAGCAGGGCTTCCCCGTGTATTCTCACGTGGACCCGAAGAACCAGATCATGCAGAAGATGAGTCAGAGCCTCAATCACATCCCCATGCCCTGCGACTGGAACCAGTGGAACTGTGAGCCTCTGTGACCGGCCCTGAGCGCGAGCCAGGGTTGGGGGGCCTGATGACATGAGGAGGGGCAGAGCACAGTGGAGGGAAGAATAAATGGTGGCTGTGATCTCTGTGAAGGCGTGTGACTTCGATCACTCTGAAGGCGTGTGGCTGTGATCACTGTGAAGGCGTCTGGCTGTGATCACTGTGAAGGCGTGTGACGGCGTGTGACTGTGATCACTGTGAAGACGTGTGGCTGCGATCACTATGAAGCCGTGTGACTTCGATCACTGTGAAGGTGTGTGGCTGTGATCACTATGAAGGCATCTGGCTGTGATCACTGTGAAAGTGTGTGGCTGTGATCACTGTGAAGGTGTGTGACTTCGATCACTCTGAAGGCGTGTGACTGTGATCACTGTGACAGCGTGTGACTTCGATCACTCTGAAGGCGTGTGGCTGTGATCACTGTGAAGGCGTCTGGCTGTGATCACTGTGAAGGCATCTGGCTGTGATCACTGTGAATGTGTGTGGCTGTGATCACTGTGACAGCGTGTGACTGTGATCACTGTGAAGACATGTGGCTGCGATCACTATGAAGCCGTGTGACTTCGATCACTGTGAAGGTGTGTGGCTGTGATCACTGTGAAGGCGTGTGACTGTGATCACTGTGAATGTGTGTGGCTGTGATCACTGTGACAGCGTGTGACTGTGATCACTGTGAAGACGTGTGGCTGCGATCACTATGAAGCCGTGTGACTTCGATCACTGTGAAGGTGTGTGGCTGTGATCACTATGAAGGCATCTGGCTGTGATCACTGTGAAAGTGTGTGGCTGTGATCACTGTGAAGGTGTGTGACTTCGATCACTCTGAAGGCGTGTGACTGTGATCACTGTGAAGGTGTGTGACTTCGATCACTCTGAAGGCGTGTGACTGTGATCACTGTGAAGGTGTCTGGCTGTGATCACTGTGAAGGCATCTGGCTGTGATCACTGTGAAGGTGTGTGGCTGTGATCACTGTGAAGGCATCTGGCTGTGATCACTGTGAAGGTGTGTGGCTGTGATCACTGTGAAGGTGTGTGGCTGTGATCACTGTGAAGGCATCTGGCTGTGATCACTGTGAAGGTGTGTGGCTGTGATCACTGTGAATGTGTGTGGCTGTGATCACTGTGACGGCGTGTGACTGTGATCACTGTGAAGACGTGTGGCTGCGATCACTATGAAGCCGTGTGACTTCGATCACTGTGAAGGTGTCTGGCTGTGATCACTGTGAAGGCGTGTGACTGTGATCACTGTGAATGTGTGTGGCTGTGATCACTGTGACAGCGTGTGACTGTGATCACTGTGAAGACGTGTGGCTGCGATCACTATGAAGCCGTGTGACTTCGATCACTGTGAAGGTGTGTGGCTGTGATCACTATGAAGGCATCTGGCTGTGATCACTGTGAAAGTGTGTGGCTGTGATCACTGTGAAGGTGTGTGATTACTGTAAAGGCGTGGGTGCTGCAATCACTGTGAAGGCATGCGTGCTTGGGGCTCCGGGGAGGCGGTGTGAATGGCCGGCAGGCCCGCTCTTGCCCCTGCACTCAGATCGAGATGCTCTTGCCTCAGGGGTCTCTGCATGAGCAGCAGCTGGTCCTCCTGCCGCGGGTGCACACATTCTGCTCCCCACGCTCCCAGGATCCCTGCCGCGCTTCCTCATCAACCACATGTTGCCCCGAACGGATTCCCCTGGGACTCTTAGGGCGGGGGTGGGGAGAGCCTTGGCACTTTTCCAGGGAAGGATAATACCTCCTGGTCATGATGACATAGTCCTGACTTTCTGTGGCTTTTCCCTGAGTGAAGAGCAAGCAGACTTCACTCATTAGGTCTGTAGAGGTTACCTCTCTCATTGCTGCCTCACAGGTACATTAAACATGTTACATGCAAGGATATATGAGATATTTCGTTAAACACCATATGCGTGATATAGCTGAGAGCCTTACTAAGAAAAAAACGAATCTGTTAGCCTGTCCACTCCCTACTGTCACTCCAGAGCAAATGATTCAATACTGTTTCTGAAAGCTGAGCTTCTTAAAGCCATCAGAAACCCTCAGACAATAAAGAGAGGCTGTGCTATGTTTTATAGTACAAGTTGAAGCTAAGCGGTTCGTGACAGGGACAGCATGGGTGAGTTTAGGGAGAGGACAGTGGGCACCCCCAGACCCAGCGAGGTGGGGATGTATTGAGGAGAGAATGAAGTTGAGGGCGAGGGTGGCACAGCGTGCATTTCTACTGCTCCTCTTGACCTTGGCACCTTATTCAGGATGCCCAGCTCTGTGTGGTTCAGACCCTTGTCTCAGGGGAGAGTCTGGCTGCTGGTGTGCGGAGCTGTTCTTCCTGGTCGGGACAGGTTAGAGGGAAAGGTTGCTGCCCCAGCCCTGCCACAGCCCTGAGCACCAGAGCCGGCAGCAAGCGGATCACCCGGGTCAAGAACCTGTTTCCGCTGGTTGTCTATGCTTGAAATTCGGCTCTGCAATTGGAGGTTAAGGCCCCCACTCACACACATGCACACATACTCACTACATGCGGGCATAAATAATGCCTGCTCAGTACTCTTTTTGCTCCCAGCACCCTCCTTTTTGCTCCCAGCTCTCAAGAAGTAGCAGTTGGGTGTTTGTGGTCTTTTGTATCTTTTTGTCCATAATTTGCCTCAACTGCGTGTGCACACACTTATTTTAGTCCCTTAAAGTTTGGTCCCCAAAATAGCATCATTGCAATTATTTGGAATTCTTAGACTCCACCCAAGACTCCTCTGAAAGATAAAGTCTCATAAAGTATCTTTCCTGTTTTGTGGTTATATGAGAAAACACCCTTGCACCTATAAGATACAGGAAATATTTAAAGATTAAAGAGGCACAATGTCTGAAAATGTTCTAAATGTTCATAATGGAACTCTAGGTAAAGAGTGGCCCTACACAGCATGGCTCATAGTTTCATTGAGTTAGATAAGGCTGTGGTCCGTGTGATCAGATTGGTTAGTTTTCTGTGATTGTGGTTTTCAGTCTGTCTGCCCTTTGATGGAGAAGTATGCCATGTAGGGCCACTCAAGACGCACAGGTCACGGTGGAGAGTTCTGACGAAATGTGATCCACTGGAGAAGGGAATGGCGAACCACTTCAGTATTCTTACCTTGAGAATCCCATGAACATTATGAAAAGGCAAAAAGATAGGACACTGAAAGATGAGCTCCGCAGGTCGATAGGTGCCCAATATGCTACTGGAGATCAGTGGAGAAATAACTCCAGAAAGAATGAAGGGATGGAGCCAAAGCAAAAACAACACCCAGTTGTGGATGGGACTGGTAATAGAAGCAAGGTCCGATGCTGTAAAGAGCAATATTGCATAGGAACCTGGATGTTAGGTCCATGAATCAAGGCAAGTTGGAAGTGGTCAAACAGGAGATGGTAAGAATGAACATCGACATTCTAGGAATCAGCGAGCTAAAATGGACTGGAATGGGTGAATTTAACTCAGATGACCATTCTATCTACTACTGCGGGCAATAATTCCTTAGAAGAAATGGAATAGCCATCATAGTCAACAAAAGAGTCCAAAATGCAGTACTTGGATGCAGTCTCAAAACAACAGAATGATCTCTGTTCGTTTCCAAGGCAAACCATTCAATATCACAGTAGTCCCAGTCTATGCCCTGACCAATAATGCTGAAGAAGCTGAAGTTGAACAGTTCTATGAAGACCTACAAGACCTTCTAGAACTAACACCCCCAAAAGATGTCCGTTTCATTATAGGGGCTGCTGCTGCTAAGTCGCGTCAGTCATGTCTGACTCTGTGCGACCCCATAGATGGCAGACCCCCAGGCTCCTCCGTCCCTGGGATTCTCCAGGCAAGAACACTGGAGTGGGTGGCCAGTTCCTTCTCCAGTGCATGAAAGTGAAAATGAAGTTGCTTAGTCGGGTCCAACTCTTTGCAACCCCGTGGACTGTAGCCTACAAGTCTCCTCTGTCCATAGTATTTCCCAGGCAAGAGTACTGGAGTGGGTTGCCATTGCCTTCTCCTTCTTTATAGGGGACTGGAATGCAAAAGTAGGAACTTAAGAAATACCTGAAGTAATGGGCAAATTTTGCCTTGGAGTACAGAATGAAGCAGGGCAAAGGCTAATGATAGAGTTTTGCCAAGAGAACTCACTGGACATAGCAAACACCCTCTTCCAACAACACAAGAGGTGACTCTACACAAGTACATCACCAGATGGTCAACACCGAAATCAGACTGATTATATTCTTTGCAGCCAAAGATGAAGAAGCCCTATACGGTCAGCAAAAACAAGACTGGGATCTGACTATGGCTCAGATCATGAACTCCTTAATGCCAAATTCAGACTTAAATTGAAGAAAGTGGGGAAAACCACTAGACCATTCAGGTAAGACCTAAATCAAATCCCTTACAATTATACAGTGGAAGTGAGAAATAGATTTAAGGGATTAGGTCTGATAGACAGAGTGCCTGATGAACTATGAAAGGAGGTTTGTGACATTGTACAGGAGGCAGGGATCAAGACCACCTCCAAGAAAAGAATGCAAAAAGGTAAAATGGTTGTCTGAGGAGGCCTTACAAACAGCTGTGAACATAAGAGAAGTGAAAGGCAAAGGAGAAAAGCAAAGATAAACCCATTTGAATGCAGAGTTCCACAGAATAGTAAAGAGAGATAAGAAAGCCTTCCTCAGTGATCAATGCAAAGAAATAGAGGAAAACAATAGAATGGGAAAGACCAGAGATCTCTTCAAGAAAATTATAGATATCAAGGGAATGTTCCATGCAAAGATGGGCACAATAAAGGACAGAAATGGTATGGATCTAACAGAAGCAGAAGATACTAAGAAGAGGTGGCAAGAATACACAGAAGAACTATACAAAAAAGATCTTCATGACCCAGATAATCATAATGGTGTTATCATTCACCTAGAGCCAGACATCCTGGAATGTGAAGTCAAGTGGGCCTTAGAAAGCATCACTACAAACAAAGCTAGTGGAGGTGATGGAATTCCAGTTAAGCTATTTCAAATCCTAAAAGATGATGCTGTGAAAGTGCTGCACTCAATATGCCAGCAAATTTGGAAACAGCAGTGGCCACAGGACTGGAAAAGGTCAGTTTTCATTCCAATCCCAAAGAAAGGCAATGCCAAATAATGCTCAAAGTACCACACAATTGCATTCATCTCACATGCTAGCAAAATAATGCTCAAAATTCTCTAAGGTAGGCTTCAAAGTACTGTGAACCATGAACTTCCAGATGTTCAAGCTGTATTTAGAAAAGGCAGAGGAACCAGAGATCAAATTGCCAGCATCTGTTGGATCATCGAAAAAGCAAGAGAGTTCCACACAAACATCTACTTCTGCTTTATTGACTATGCCAAAGACTTTGACTGTGAGGATCACAACAAATTGTGGAAAATTCTTCAAGAGATGGGAATACCAGACCATCTGACCTGTCTCCTGAGAAATCTGTATGCAGGTCAAGAAACAACAGGTAGAAATGGACATGGAACAACAGACTGGTTCCAAATTGGGAAAGGAGTACGTCAAGGGTGTATATTGTCCCCCTGCTTATTTAACTTATATGCAGAGTACATCAAGAGAAACGCTGGGCTGGATGAAGCACAAGCTGGAATCACGATTGCCAGGAGAAATATCAATAACCTTAGATATGCAGATGACATCACCCTTATGGCAGAAAGTGAAGAAGAACCTAAGAGCCTCTTGATGAAAGTGAAAGAGGAGAGTGAAAAACCTGGCTTAAAGCTCAACATTCAGAAAACTAAGATCATGGCATCTGGTTCTATCAGTTCATGGCAAATAGATGGGGAAATAGTGACAGACTTTATTTTCTTGGGCTCCAAAATCACTGCATATGGTGACTACAGCCATGAAATTAAAAGACGCTTGCTCCTTGGAAGAAAAGCTATGACCAACCTAGACAGCATATTAAAAAGCAGAGACATTACTTTGTCAACAAAGGTCCATCTCGTCAAGGCTATGGTTTTTCCAGTAGTCGTGTATGGATGTGAGAATTGATGCTTTTGAATTGTGGTGCTGGAAGAGGCTCTTGAGAGTCCCTTAAACTTCAAAGTGATCCAGCCAGTCCAGCCTAAAGGAGATCAGTCCTGAATATTCATTGGAAGGACTGATGTTGAAGCTGAAACTCCAATACTTTGGCCACCTGATGCAAAGAGATGACTCTTTGGAAGAGACCTTAATGCTGGGAAGATTGAGGGCAGTAGGAGAAGGGGACGACAGAGGATGAGATGGTTGGATGGCATCACTGACTCAATGGAAATGAGTTTGAGCAAGCTTAGGTGACGCTGGAGGACTGAGAAGCTGGTGTGTTGCAGTCCATGGGGTCACAAAGAGTCGGACACGACTGAGCGACTGAACTGATATATAATAGGTAAACAGCAAGGGGCTATCATATAGCACAGGGAACTATACTCAACATCTTGTAATAACCTATAATGGAGAAGAATCTGAAAAGAATATATAGAGAGAACTGAATCACTTTGCTGTACACCTGGAACTACTACAGCACTGTAAATTAAATATACTTCAAGTTTTTAAGAAAGCACTAAATCCATTGGCTGGGTGTCTGATTTTCTCTAATTACTAGTAATCTTCCAATGGGCTCGCCGCCTGGTTTTGTTACAGGCTCCCGTACATCCTGGCTCTTCCCTCCGTGTTCAGAGCAGTCCCTTGGAGCTCTCTGAGATGCTGTCTCCTGGGCTTGAGCTCCTCAGAAAAATCTGATGAATAAAACTTAATTCTCAACTTCTAAGTTGTGCATTTTTTTCAGTCAACATGAACTGGCCTCAAAAGATTAACAAAACAAATACCTACCTGTCCCTGAGGCTGGGCGAGGAGTGAGTGGGAATTTGGTCATCTGTTTGCCAACATCATCAACTCAAAGGATTCAAGTAGGACACAGGGAAAATGGTACTCAGAGACTGCAGCTGCCCAAGAAAGTGATAGATCTGCAACGCAGAAATAAGGTTTTGCTTTTTTTTTTTTTAATTACTCCTTCTGGCCATTTTTATTCCTGAGATATGATCACTCATAATGACCCAGTCCATTCTTCCTCTGGTGCTTGAGTTTCCTCTACCCCAGCCTCATTAAGGGAGGATTCCATCTCTGTCAAAATCTCCAAGTGATTGAGTAACTTGCAGTCCTGAGTTTGAGGGGGTGAGTCATACTCCCCGCGTAGAGAACTTGAAAACTCAAAGATCACAGAGATCATCCAGCTCGAATGAACTGGAGGCCCTAGGAGGCAAACAGCTTCTACTATCAAGCACAGCTGGGTGACAGCCAGTCAGGACTAAAGCCACAGTTCTCTGGCTCCCAGTACTCAATCCAGTAAAACCCAGATACAGCAGAGAGGAGGAAGGCCAACGAGGGAAACCTGATGGAGGCCAACTTCGTTCTCGATGGCAAGTCTAGTGCTGGGAAACATTGTTCCTTGTTGTCCAATCACTAAGTCATGTCCAACTCTTTGCAACCCCATGGACTACAGCACCCCAGGCCCCTCTGTCCTTCACTGTCTCCCAGAATTTGCTCAAATTCATGTCAGTTGAGTCAGTGATGCTGACTAACCATCGCATCATCTGCCACCCTCTTCTCCTTTTGCCTTCAATCTTTCCCAGCATCAGGGTCTCTTCCAAAGAGTCGGCTCTTCCCATCCAGTGGCCAAAGTATTGGAGCTTCAGCTTCATCATCAGTCTTTCCAATGAATATTCGGACTGATTTCCTTCAGGATGGACTTGATTTGATCTCCTTGCTATCCAAGTGGGTCTCAAGAGTCTTCTCCAGACTCTTTGAAAGCATCAATTCTTCGGCACTCAGCCTTCTTTATGGTTCAACTCTCACAACCATACATGATTACTGAAAAAGCCATAGCTTTCACTAGATGGATCTTTGTCAGGAAAGTGATGTCTCTGCCTTTAATATGCTGTCTAGGTTTGACATAGCTTTTCTTCCAAGGAGCAAGAGTCTTAATTTCATGGCTGTAGTCACTGTCCACAGTGAGTTTGGAGCCCAGAAAATAAAGTTTGTCACTGTTTCCACTGTTTCCCCATCTATTTGCCATGAAGTGATGGGACCAGATGCCATGATCTTAGTTATTCTATGTTGAGTTTAGAGCCAGCTTTTTCACTGTCCTCTTTCTCCCTCATCAAGAGACTCCTTAGTTCTTCTTGCTCTCCACCATTAGAGTGCTGTCATCTGCATATCTGAGGCTGTTGATATTTCTCCCCTCAGTCTTCATTCCAGAGTATGATTCATCCATCCTGGCATTTCACATGATGTACTCTGCTTATACGTTAAGTAAACAGGGTGGCAATATGCAGCCTTGTCATACTCTTTTCCCAATTTTGAACCAGTCCGTTGTTCCATATCTGGTTCTTACTGCTGGGCACCATATATGAATATTATTATTGAAACCTTATTGATGCAGGCACTGAGGTTCAGAGTGGCTAAGTTCACACACACACACAGAGGTTTAATTATTATATTCAAACCTCAATGTGCTGAATTCCAAAGCCCACATTCTGTCCACTGTAACACTTTGCCTTATGAAAGGACAATAGAAATCACAGTACAGCACATATTTTGATGATAAATTAGCATTTCCAATGAATGTTAGGAGTTTATAGATTTCTCAGTAACTCGCTTGGTCATAGGGCATAATTTCATAACATAATTTCATGAGCAGTTAGTAGGGACTGATTACTAAATGATTAGCCCTAGGTTACAAGGACAAGTCCACGTGAAGGAGATTTCCTTCCAAATGGCCTTCACACTAAGTAG
Source organism: Giraffa tippelskirchi (assembly GCF_054371585.1). Taxonomy (NCBI): domain Eukaryota; kingdom Metazoa; phylum Chordata; class Mammalia; order Artiodactyla; family Giraffidae; genus Giraffa; species Giraffa tippelskirchi. The sequence goes on along the minus strand of NC_137285.1, from coordinate 149,304,472 downwards.
ACTATGTTTTAAATTTAAAGGTACTCTACACCCTCAATCTTCTTGGCTTTTCATACTGTTCATGGAGTTCTCAAGGCAAGAATACTGGAGTGGGTTGCCATCCCTTTCTCAAGGGGATCTTCCTGACCCAGGGATCGAACCTGCATCTCTTACATCTCCTGCATTGGCACTTGGGTTCTTTACCATCTGAGCCAGGGGATAGTTTAGGAAGAATTACTATGAACAAAGCTAGTGGAGGTGATGGAATTCTAGCTGAGTTATTTCAAATCCTAAAAGATGGTGCTGTTACAGTGTTGCATGCAATATACCAGCAAATTTGGAAAACTCAGCAGTGGCCACAGGACTGGAAAAGGTCAGTTTTCATTCCAATCCCAAAGAAAGGCAATGCCAAAGAATGCTCCAACTACTGCACAGTTGTGCTCATTTCACACGCTAGCAAGGTAATGCTCAAGATTCTCCAAGCCAGGCTTCAACAGTGTGTGAACTGAGAACTTCCAGATGTACAATCTGGATTTAGAAGAGGCAGAGGAACCAGATATCAAATTTCTAACATCCATTGGATCATAGAAAAAGCTAGGAAATTCCAGAAAAATATCTACTTCTGCTTCATGGACTACGCTAAAGCCTTTGACTGTGTGGATCACAACAAAGTGTGGACAATTCGTAAAGAGTTGGGAATCCCAGCCCACATTACCTGCCTCCTGAGAAACCTGTACGCAGGTCAAAAAGTAACAGTTAGGACTGCACATGGAACAACAGACTAGTTCCAAATTGGGAAAGGAATACGTCAAGGCTGTATATTGTCCCCCTGCTTATTTAACTTATATGCAGAGTGCCTCATGTGAAATGCCAGGCTGGATGAAGCACAAGCTGAAATCAAAATTACTAGGAGAAATATCAACAACCTCAGATATCCAAATAATACCACCCTAATGGCAGAAACCAAAGGGGAACTAAAGAGCCTCTTGAGGGTGAAAGAAGAGTGAAACCGGCTGGCTTAAAACTCAACATTCAAAACCTTAAAATGAAACTTTCGGTGTTTTATGACTAGTTTGAATCTATAGATAAGTTTGGGGGAAAGAGTGACATATGAGCAGTAATGACTCCAGTGATTCTTTTGTTCCCTCCATATATCATTATGGATAGTTTCAATTGCTGTGTCTTTAGCTTCTGTTCCTTTGCAATGTCTCATTTACTGTTAATCACATCCAGTGTATTTTTCATTTTAGATATAGTTTTTCATGGCTATAAACTCCATATGGATCTTCTTTATATCTTCCATTTTCCTCCTCATTATAATCACATGTTCCTCTATCTCTTACACATGTGGAGTAAAATGATAATTATTTAACATTCTTGCTCGCAGGTTCTAACATCTCTGCATTTACTTACTTATAAAGAGAAACCTTATTGGCAAGAATTATTACAATAAGAGGCTTCCCAGGTGGCTTAGATGGTAAAGAATCTGCCTGCAATGCTGGAGACCCAGGTTCGGTCCCTGGATCGGGAAGATCCCTTGGCAAAGGAAACAGATAACCATTCCAGTATTCCTGCCTGGAGAATTCCATGAACAGAGGAGCCTGAGAGGTTACAGTCCATGTGGTTGCAAAGAGTCAGACAAGACTGAGCAAGACACACACACACACGCATGCACACACATTACAAGAAGGGGAAAAGCATTCTTGCAATAGGAAAACTATTTTCAGCATAGGCTTGCAGGTGTCTCCTCTGTGTCTAACTGTTCTGATGTGTGTTTTTCTATTTTCCTGATCCTTTACATACTTATCATGTATTGGATTGTAGACAATTTGAATCATAGGCTAGTTGCTAGGTTTTGTCATACATATTTATAATGCTGTATCTTGTCCTGGTGCCTGGTTGTTATTGAATCAGGTGGATACTGTCAAGGCTTGCTTTTGACCAGATTAGGGTGAATCTAGAAGAGGCAAGGCTGAATTTCATCCCCTCCTAAGCCTGAGCATCTTACCCGATGCCCTATGTTATGAGATATTTCCATGTCAGCTCATAAGAACACAAAGTATTCCCAGCCTTGTGGGACCTAGGGGAAATTTCCCACCTACTCGTTTCCTGCGGTCTTCCCCTAGGTTAAAGTCTAAGGGAGTTTCCCCTCCACCGATCAGTACTGAGCCAGAGTCTAGGAGGCTGCTCTTCCCCAAGAATTCTCCAGATATCCCTCCCTCTCTCTGTCCGTCTGTCTGTCTCTCTCTCTGAAGCTCCGCCCGTGTCTCCCCAGCCTCCAGTCTCTGTAGCACAGCTCAGTGAGACCCTGTGCCCAGGTCAGGCTCTATTTCCCTGAGCTGCGGCCTTCACATGGTGAGTTGATTCAGTCCTAAGGCTCATATTTTCTGTTCTCTTCTGTGGGATCGTATTTCTACAGTGCCTGATGTCCAACACATGAAAGCTGTTTCATTTACTTTGTTCGGTTTTGTCATTGCTTGAGGAGGGAAGGTATATAGTCACATTCTGTTTCTCTGTCTCGGCCAGAAGTGTATTTACTGTTTGAAAACCACATTTTATCCAATCCTGGCCTGGAGCATGGCAGTCATGCATGGCAGGTTTTAAGAAAACATCTACTCAGAATACCTCTTCAGCACCTTCATGAGAAAAGAGCTTCCTACAGAGGCCGCTCGCCCAAAGGTGAGGAATGTAACCAACCTTGTTGCTGTTGTTCAGTCCCTCAGTCGCGTCCGACTCTTCGACCCCATGGACTGCACACACCAGGCCTCCCTGTCCATCACCAACTCCTAAAGCTTGCTCTAACTCATGTCCATCAAGTCGGTGATGCCATCCAACCATCTCATCCTCTGTCGCCCCCTTCTCCTCCTGCCCTCAATCTTTCCCAGCATCAGGGTCTTTTCCAATGAGTCAACCCTTCGCATGAGGTGGCCAAAGTATTGGAGTTTCAGCTTCAGCATCAGTCCTTCCAATGAACACCCAGGACTGACCTCCTTTAGGATGGACTGGTTGGATTTCCTTGAAGTCCAAGGGACTCTCAAGAGTCTTCTCCAACACCACAGCCAAAAGCATCAATTCTTCAGCACTCAGCTTTCTTTATGGTCCAACTCTCACATCCATACATGACTACTGGAAAGATCATAGCCTTGACTAGATGGACCTTTGTCAGCAAGGTAATGTCTCTGCTTTTTAATATGCTGTCTAGGTTGGTCATAGCTTTTCTTCCAAGGAGTAAGCGTCTTTTAATCTCATGGTGCTGTCACCATCTGCGTTGATTTTGGAGCCTAAGAAAATAAAGTCTGTTGCTGTTTCCAATGTTTTCCCATCTATTTGCCATGAAGTGATGGGACTGGATACCATGATCTTAGTTTTTTGAATGTTGACTTTTAAGCCAGCTTTTTCACTCTCCTCTTTCACTTTCATCAAGAGGCTCTTTAGTTCCTCTTCACTTTCTGCCATAAGGGTGGTGTCATCTGCATATCTGAAGTTATTGATATTTCTCCCGGCAATCTTGATTCCAGCTTGTGCTTCACCCAGCCTGGCATTTTGCATGATAGATAAAAATACAAGTAGTAAATTAGACAAGAAGAGGCAGTGGAGGAATATGTTTCAGATGAAGGAAGAAGACAAAACCCAGAAAAAGAACTGAGTGACATGGAGATAGGCAATCTACCCTAAAAAAATTTCAGTGTAGTGACTGTAAAGATGATCAAGGAACTTGGAAGGAGAGTGGATACACAAAACCAGAAGTTGGAAATATTTAGCAAAGAGTTTAAAAATATAAGGAACAACCAAACAGAGATGAAGAATATAATAACTAAAATGAAAAATACACTAGAAGGAATCAATAGTAGACTAAATGATGCAAAAGATCAAATCAGTGAGCTAGAAGACAGTGGAGATCACTGCCACTGAACAGAAAAAAGAATGAAAAGGAGCAATCCAGTGTCCTCAAAGATAGAAAGATATTTTATGGAAACAAATGTCTAGACTTAGATGGGTTTATTTGGATACTCTTTTAACATGCTGATTGCCATATTGTTTGAGGCAGGTGGTAAAGAAATATGCAGGACACCCCAAGATTCATGCCCAGGCCTGTCCAGAGCCTTCAGGTTTCCAGACCCCGAGTGTCATCACTCAACCGTCATTTGTCCTGACAACGGTCATGTAACTTTCTCATCTGTTTTAATTGCAGCGTTTCCTGTCTAGGGTAAGCAGTAACACTATAGCAAGGACTTCTGTAAAGAAAAGTTAACACAATGCACATGAAAAAGCTTTATAGCTGCTGCATGTTATATGCTTAGAGATAAGTGGTTTAGTATCCCTAAGTCTAATACCTTGGGTAATGTGGTAAAAACATGAGATTAGGGGTCAGGAGAGTGTATGAATTACAAGTGAGATTCAGCCACTCAGTGGATGATACTGGGCAAATCTCATCAACACTGTGGATTTTTGTTTCCTATTTTTTTAAAATGCAGATAAAAATACATGCACCTGTGAAAACAGATATGAAAAGGAGTGTGGAAATACAAGTTAAAGAACTGACTCAAGATTCCAGATGGAGGCCAGTAATCATTTGCCTAAGCTTCATTATGTGATTAAATTAACTCTACTTACAGTAATAGAAAAAGTAATCTGTTGATGCTCCAGATTGTGTTGAGGATTTTCTGTAAGCTGAGAAGGAGAAGGACCAAGACCAGGGTGAAATAAAAGTCTAAGAAACTGCCCCTTATAACACATGTGTGAAATGTCAGCCAGAAGAGCATATGGGGCAGAATCAGCCCAGAGTCAACAAACTGGAATGATCCTAACTCAGGCTTGTTATTGGTCGGAGCTAGATTATGTAAACTTGGCTGGTTGACCTTTGGTTCCATCCTGATTTTTTGCTGAGTAGTGTGCAAATGTGAGTGTTACTCAAGCAGAAGGCATTTGGGGGGCGGAGAAGGTAGAGGAGGGGCTTTGGGGACTGGAAGCGACAGAGAGCTATGACCTTTGCAAGAGGGGAGGGCCTCACATAAAGAGGGCAAATGACTGCCACAGTCTAACGTTCCAGTCCCATCCTCCAAAATACCAGGGATGTGGGACAATGGTTCTTTCAAAACTGTGAATAGGAACTCTCAAACTCAAAGATGAAAAGAAAACCAGCAATGACCAAAGAACTGACAAGGAAAGAAAGGCATGAAACTCAGCCTGTGGGTGAATTCACACCTGCTGAAACAGACATAGGGCAAGTGGGAGATTTTAGGAAAGTGTAGTCGTTGATTTATATTATATTCACAAAAGGAATCAACCTCTAATCAATCTCTAATTTTGGAAATCAAGTACTGGAACTTTGAATAGAAATCTCAGTCGAGGTTCTGAGTAGCAAAGTGGACACAGCCAATAGATAATTAGAAAGCTACGAAGTTCTGGTAGACGGTATATGTCACAACATCACATAGAATGGAGACGGGATGGAAAATATGAAAGAAAATACAGGAAAACTGAACAACATTGACAAGTTTGGACATTCATCCGAGTGGCATCCCAAACAGTGAGGACAGAGAGTGGCGTTAAGAAAACAGCGTAGAAGGAAGAGGACATGGTGGCAGAAGCGTCAGAAGATGCGGCGGATTCCCCAAATGAGAAAGGGCTTAAGACTGAAGTAACTCACTTAAAACTGAGTGTGAAAAGAACTCCTCAGATGTATTACTGTGAAATTTCTCAGTACCAGAGAGAAGACAAGACCCTACAAGGTTTCAGAGAGAGGGGATAACCTGGTTATGATGAGAAGAGTAAGAATCTTCCTAATTTCAGACTTCTCATTAACAACCCCAGACACTTAGTAAAACAGGGAATGGTACCATGGAGAGTCTCAGAAAAGGTCTTAAATCCACCATCATAAAAATGGGAAAATAGGCTCTAATTAAAAGAACGAATTAAAGAAATAGTTGGACATACAAAAACTTAAGATATTTAATACACAGATTCTCTCTCTTAAAATGTGTTATTAATCTGTGATGTGTGGGTCAATATTTCATTCATTTTATTGCTGAGTGGTATTCAATAACGTCCCATTCTATGTGGGTCTGATCCCTTCATTGGCAGCTCCAGGTCACAGGAAATAGCTCCATCAGTACTAAATCCCAATATTTTACAATCTGACCTAGGTAAATGTTGAAAAGCCAGAGCTATCTATAGTACAATCTGAGCTGTCTTCAATAGGAGCATGCTACATTTTCTCATCAACTTCATGACCAATCCCTGCACGAGCTATAAAGCAGGTGATTCTGGGAAAGAAATCTGAGAATGACTTCCTTGGAGCCTCTGGGAGGAACTCTGTGAGTATTCCTGATGACCAATTCCTCTGAAAGGCTCCATGGACTGATCTTCAAATAATAAGAACTAGAAAAGCATCAAAAGTCTTAAAATTCACTTTTTAGTGAGTCTGTGAAAGTAGATGGTTCACAAAATTGCCTCAAAACAAAACCCAAACCAGAAATCTACATAAATTAGTCAGCTTCCACCAAAGACCATTGAACCAAATTCTCCCAGATGTCTCCAGCTACTAATAGTACTATCCTGTTTATATAATTTTGTCCTTTGTTGTTTAGATTGCATTATTCTTTTTTCCAGGTTAAGGTTATGCAATTCTAATTTTCCACAAAATGTTTCCCTTGCCACGTGCTAAGTCACTTAAGTCGTGTCCAACTCTTTGCGACCCTATGGACTGTAGCCTACCAGGCTTCTCTGTCCATAGGATTCTCCAGGCAAGAATACTGGGGTGGGTTGCCATTTCCTTCTCCAGGGGCTCTTCCCCACCCAGGGTTCGAACCCACATCTCTTATGTCCCCTGCAGTGGCAGGCAAGTTCACCACTAGCGCCATGTGGGGGGTTGGCGTAACTACAAATAATAACTTGGTTAGGTTTTAAAGACAATCCTATCCTGACTAGAAATTACTTCTTCAAGTCATTGCTGGTTCAGTCAACTTAAAAAATTTCTGCATTTGATAGTTCCTAAAAAAAGAGTCCATAAATAATGGACATATATTCTACTGATGCTACTAAATTTAACAAGGATATTCTGATCAACTAGATTTTAGGAATGTTAGAAAGACACCGTTAATAAACATTCATGGAATATTTTCTGGAACACTTTTTTTTCACTGCACCCTACAGGGTGTGGAATTGTAGCTCCCCAACCAGCGATGGAATCCATGCCCCTTGCATTGGAAGAGCAATGTCTTAACCAGTGGATCACCAGGAAAGTCCCTGGAACAATACTTGTGGTAAGTCTTGTTGATAAGACTTGATCAAATTTGTTCAAGATCATAAAAATATTATCTTTCAACCTAACCATTTCAATCACTCCATCCTCAGCCAGACTAGCCCTTGGTCAGTGTTCAGAGGTATGTCGTGTAGTAATGTGTGTGCATGCTAAGTTGCTTCAGTCATGTCCGACTCTTTGTGACCCTATTGACTGTAGCCCACCAGGCTCCTCTGTCCATGGGATTTCCAATTTCTTACACATAGAAAAAAAAAGGATGGTACTAAACTGTGTTATATTAATTTTACCAATAATGATGCTTTGGGGGGGGACTTGACTACAAAAAGTAAATATCCTTGTGCTGTGAAGACAGATGTACACATATTCCTGAGAATTGGGAACTGTTTTTCGTGACATAACCCACACATAGAGAACTTACTGAATTAGTCCTTTTAACACACCTCATAAGAGGCTCCTGGGTTCTTATCCTATGAGGGAATCAGGTTCTTCTCTAAGTCAGGACTGTGGGAATCTTAGACCATTCCTGTGTATTTCTTCCCCAACCCCCTCAGTAGACTACAGGTCTTTCCAAAGAGTCTGGAACTGTCAGGTATACCTGGAGCTATGCTTGCTAGCTAACGGGACACCTCTAGCCTGAGGTTGTCATAATGAACACACTTCAGTCTATGCAACCATGTCAAATTAGTTTATGTTCTTTAGCCCACAGTTTGAATTTTCTTTGGCTGACTGGTAAGAGTCTGTGCCATTGCAAACACACAGGATTAACACCAAAAGTGCACTGGAGCCATCTATATGTAAGATAAAATTTCCGCAGATTTCAATGCTTTTACAACAAGAAACTGTTTCTTTCAGATCACTGATAAGTGAAAGTGAAAGTCACTCTGTCGTGTCTGACTCTCTGCGACCCCATGGACTATACCATCCATGGAATTCTCCAGGCCAGGATACTGGAGTGGGTCACCTTTCCCTTCTCAGGGGATCTTCCAACTCAGGGATCAAACCCAGGTCTCCCGCACTGCAGGCACATTCTCTACCAGCTGAGCCACAAGGGAAGCCCTATCCCTGATAAGATAAAAGTAATTTGCCTCCATGCTTTTATCTCTGTTTGCAAGATATATTATGTATGCTAAGCTATCTGACTGCCGATAATTTTTTAAAATTTCTTTATGTGGTTTTTTTAAATATTTATTTGCCTATTTGGTCACGTTGGGTCCTAGTTGCAACACGAGGGATCTTGGCTGCCTTATTCAGGGTCTTCACTGCAGTGCGCTGTCTCTCGGGTCGTGTGGGCTTAGTTCCTACCCGGGGATTGAGCCTGAAGCTTCCCCTGCATTGCAAGTGGATTCTTAACCACTGGACCCCGAGGGAGATCCCTTGATAATGTTTAAACATGAATTGTTTTCCTTGAATATCAGGAAATCCAAGTGAAGGCAAAACCCTATCTAACACTGTACAGGAGCATCTTCACTTATATAATGAGCTAGTTACAAAGAGCCACCTTGAGTCCACATGAACGAGGACTCTGGTGGGGATGTTTATAAGAAAAACGACTGTGCGGGACTGTTTAGGATGGGGTGGTAGGACAACATGCCGCCTCTTTCTGACATTCTTCTCTTCAGCGCCTCACATTAGAATGATGGTATCAAAAGGGATCGGCTCTATAACCACAGGGGAGAAAGGCTTTCACGCAATATTTTGAGAGACACAGTTACTGAGGCAGTTTACGCTATATGTGGGTGATTTTGTTTTGCTTTCTTTCACTTAAGAGACATTGACATACATTTTGTATTTGTCAGGTACTTCCCTGAGCAGCTCACAAACGTTTGTTGTTTAACTTAACAAAACAGAAACCCGGTAAGTGAGTGTAGGCAGTGTTATTGATCTCACCTACAGATAAGGAAAGGAGGCAAAGAGGGATTATCTGATTCGGTCATAGGCACATGACTGGTAAATGGTAGGACTGCAAACCCTGAGTTACAGCAACAGCAGAGCATGTGACCCCGAAGGAGGGCCCAGAGGTCCAGGAGAGCGGCACCTGCTCCCCGAGCCTTCTCCCTGCTTTTTTAAAGAGAAAAGGTCCACATTAGGTCAACACTGACAGCTCCAACTTAGCTGTTTCTGTAGAAAAACTACCAAAACACACTTTGCAGCTCCTGGCTGGACGTGTCAGGACAACGAGCATTTCACGTTCTGGAAAAGCCTGCTGCTTCTCGTTGGTTCCTGGGGACTCTTCTCTGTGGCGACAACTTTCCAGGTGAGGACTCACCTCAGCGGAGAGAATCACTGCTCTGTGATACTCACCTCCTCCCTTTTCTTCCCACAAGAGGGCAGGAAAAATCAAATGCTCCTGTTGGTTTTAGACAGGAAGTGCCAAGCTTATTGACTGATATTTAATAACAAAGGGGAGGGAGTCTATCTGATTTGAGAAATAATGCATTGCCTCTACTGTATATCGGAGAAGGCAATGGCACCCGACTCCAGTACACTTGCCTGGCAAATCCCATGGACGGAAGAGCCTGGTAGACTGCAGTCCATGGGGTCGCTAAGAGTCGGACACGACTGAGTGATTTCAGTTTCACTTTTCACTTTCATGCATTGGAGAAGGAAATGGCAACCCACTCCAGTGTTCTTGCCTGGAGAATCCCAGGGACGGCGGAGCCTGGTGGGCTGCCGTCTATGGGGTCGCACAGAGTTGGACACGACTGAAGCGACTTAGCAGCAGCAGCAGCTCCTGTGTATATGATAGACATACTGTGGAGAAAAAAAAATTCTTGGAAGGACGAAGCCAGCTTTCCATTCTGAGCAGATAAATAATACAGAGGGGATTTGGAAGTTGGTGGGTGAGTGGAGAGGTAATAACATTTGCAAGGAAGGATGCTGATCCAGGTAACATTTACCTAATACTCCTACAGTGCTGAGACACAAGGTAAACGTTTTTCTATTTACTCCTTTAGGAACCATTCTAAAGGAGGTAGCTTGTTCCTTAGATAAAGTTTAACTAAGAAAGCAAAGTAGTTGGTTCAAAGTCAGAGAGGAAATATGCGGAGGAACATGGACTAGAATGCACACTAGGGTAACTGTTAATTCAGATCCTGTGAAAAAGAAAGTTAATGTAAAATATTTTATCAATAATGTTATAGCCATAAAATGGCTTCTTTAGTTTTTTTTTTGTTGTCGTTGAAATATAACTGCTTTACAATATTGTATTAGTTCCTGCTGTACAACAAAGTGAACCAGCTATATGTACACATATATCCCTTTCCTGGGCTTTGTTGGTGGCTCAGATGATAAAGAATCTGCCTACAATGCAGGAGTCCTGGGTTTAATCCCTGGGTCAGGAAGATGCCCTGGAGGAGGAAATGGCAACCCACTCCAGTATTCTTGCCTGGAGAATTCCTTGGACAGAGGAGCCTGGAGGGGTCGAAAATGCAGCCCATGGGGTCGCAAAGGGTCAGACGCTGAGCAGTGTTCACTCACTCCTGAGGTCCTCTCCCTCTTGAGGCTCCCTCCCCACCCCATCCCACCCCTGTAAGTCATCACGGAGCACTGAGTGTGCTCCCTGTGTTACGCAGCAGCTTCCAGCTGGCTAGCTATCGTACACGTGGTCGTGCGTACATGTCAATGTCATGCTCTCAACTTGCATAAAATGGCTTTTCACATTTTGTTTTCCCTTCTAAGTTTCTCTTTCTACCTCCTTACAGCTCTCATATATGTTGCATATTGAGTATGTGTAAGCAGAGATTTACACATTATAATCAAGGGTTATGTACTGCTTTGTGTTCTACATTTTCTCCTTTGATTTTAGTATTCTCCTGTGCATGTCATAGTTATTATGTTAATGGCTCCTAGAATTGTAGCCTACTGAGATCGTCATTTATGTAATCTTATCCTAGTGCTAGACATCAAGAGTGCAGCTTGTTTGTTCCTATTTGTTAGTGTTGTTTTATAAAACTATTCTTTAGAGCTTGTTTTCTTTGTTTAAATTGTTCAACATTTTGCAAATATTTCCATTCAGGATGGCAGGGTCTGAAGTGCTTATTTATGTATTTTTTTTGTGGACTTTGCCCTTTGCCAAAGCTGAAAACTCATGATGACTGGACAGTATTCTAGAGCCTCTTCAGGTTTCAATCTACTCATTAACAGGCAACATGTTTTGCTGTTGCTGGTGGGGATGGTGGTACTTTTCACTGTGTCTATGTGTGCCTAACAGAACAGTCTCACATTAAATGGCTGCAGTATCGTAACAATGTTACAACCCTAGAAATTTGGCATCAAATGCATTTTGCCTCTTACAGGAGGCTGTCGGGCAAAAGGTCACATTTGCCTCCCAGAATGCTGGACTTCTACTTGATGCTGGGAAGGATTGAAGGAAAAAGGAGAAGGGAGCAGAGGATGAGATGGTTAGATAGCACCACCGACTCAATGGAGATGAATTTGAGCAAACTCTAGGAGATGGTGAAGGACAGAGGAGCCTGGTGTGCTACAGTCCATGGGGTCTCAAAGGGTTGAGAACCCAGGACTCCTGCAATGTAGGCAGATCCTGCATTGTTGACATTGATCCTCAACAAATCCTGAGGATCTCAGGAAGATGAGATAAATGCCTAGACACATGTTTATTTCTCACAACTGAGAGTGGAGGTGTTATTATTGAGAACTAGTTGGTAGAGTCCTGTGATGTTATTATACATTCTATGATGCATAGACTTGCCTCCCCCAACAAAGACTTATCTGGACTGAAATATAAATAGCGTTAAATTTAGGGAACCCTACTCTAAACTGATAAAGAAATTTTGAAAAAGAACATGAATTACCAGTACTGTCAGTGATGACTGAGGGAACACTACTATAGATCCCACAGACATTTAAAGGATGAGACAATATAGATGACTTTGTGCAATAAATTCTACAGCTTAGATGAAATGGAAAAAAAATCCCTCTAATGACCTAAATGAATTACCAGATGTGTCTGTCTCTGCAACTGCATGGACTGTAGCCTGTCAGGCTTCTCTGTCCACGGGATTCTTTAGGCAAGAATACTGGAGTGGGTTGCCATTTCCTTCTCTAGGGGATCTTCCCAATCCAGGGATCAAACCTGGGTCTCCTGCATTGCAAGCAGATTCTTTACTGTCCGAGCCACCAGAGAAGACCCAAATAAATAACCAGAGGTTACCCCCAAAATCAGAAAAGCCGTATATTTACAAAGGAAACTGAATTTGTAGTTAAAACATTTCCACAGAGAAATTTAATTGCAAGTAAAAATATTTCTGAGTCCCAGATGGCTTCCCTGTTGAAATCAACAAATACTTGATGAAGAAATATCAATTCTCTTAAGAAAATAGGGGAGGAGGAAACTCTTTCCCAATTTGCATTTTCTGAACATAAATATTATATCAAAACAGATAAAAACTTTACTAGAAAATAAGAATGTAGATCAATATAGATCAATCATTCACAAACATAGGTGCAAAAAATCCTTTAAAATAACAGAAAATTGATCCAACAATATATAAAAATAATACCTTATGAATAACTGGGGTTTATCCTTAAAATATATTATTCATTTAGCATTCAAAAATAAATAATTAAAATTCAACATGTCAGCAAGAAAAAATCATATAATTATCCCAATAGATGTATTAAAAATGGCTGACAAATATCAACATTAATTTATGATTTTAAAAAAAACCTCTTAACAAGCAACTTTTTCAACATGACAAAGGCGATTGATGAAAAATTAACAGCTAAGCTTAAGTAAGAAGATAAATACTTTTCCCTAATATCAAGAAGAATGCTCATGTAGCATCTCCTATAACATATTTTCCTGGAAGTTCTAAGTGGTACAATAAGACAAGAAAAGGAATAAAACACATACATATGGAAGAAATAAAATTATTTTCATTTGCAAAAAACAAATTTGATCACATATATAGAAAATTTTAATTGAAAAAATACACAACTACTAAAGGTAATTGTGGGAAAGATTAGTTTTAATTCCAATGCCAAAGAAGGGTAATGCCAAAGAATGCTCAAACTGCCAAAGATTGTACAATTGCACTCATTTGACATGCTAGAAAGTAATGCTCAAAATCCTTCAAACTAGGCTTCAGCAGTACATGAACTCAGAGTTTTTAGATGTACAAGCTGGGTTTAGAAAAGGCAGAGGAACCATTATCAAATGCCAATATTGGTAGGATTATAGAGAAAGCAAGGAAATTCCAGAAAAACATCTACTTCTGCTTCATTGACTATGCTAAGGTCTTTGATTGTGTGGATCAAAACAATCTGTGGAAAACACTTAAAGAGATGGGAATACCAGACCACCCTACTTGTCTCCTGAGAAACCTGTGTGAGAGTCAAGAAGCAACAGTTAGAACCAGACATGGAACAACTGACTGGCTCAGAACTGGAAAAGGAGTATGTCAAGGCTGTAGATTGTCACCTTGCTCAATTAACTTCTGTGCAGAGTAGATCATGCAAAATGCCAGGCTGCATGAATCACAAGCTGGGATCAAGATTGCTGGGAGAAATACCAATAACCTAGATAGGCAGATGATATCAATTTAATGGCAGAAAGCGAAGAGGAACTAAAGAGCTGCTGGATGAGGGTGAAAGAGGAGAGTGAAAAAGCTGGCTTTAAACTCAACATTTAAAAAATTAAGATCATGGCATCTGGTCCCATCACTTCATGGTGTAAAGAAGGGGAAAAAGTAGAAGCAGTGACAGATTTTCTTTTCTCGGGCTCCAAAATCACTGCAGATGGTGACTGCAGCCATGAAATTAAGACACTTGCTCCTTAGAAGAAAAGCTATAACAAACTCAGACAGCATATTAAAAGAGCAGAGACATTTCTTTGCCAACAAAGGTCCATAGAGTCAAAGCTATGATTTTTCCTGTAGTCATGTACAGATGTGAGAGTTGGACCAGAAGAACTGATGCTTTTGAATTGTGGTGCTGAAAAAGACTCTTGAGAGTCCCTTAGACTGCAAGATCAAACTAGTCAATCCTAAAGAAAATCAACCCTGAATATTCATTGGAAGAACTGATGCTAAAGCTAAAGCTCCAATACTTCGGCCTTCTGATGGGAAGAGCCGACTCACTGGAGAAGACCTGATCCTGGGAAAGATTGAAGGCAGGAGGAGAAGGGGACAACAGAGGATGAGATGGTTGGATGGCATCACTGACTCAATGGACATGAGTTTGGGTGAACTCTGGGAGACAGTGAAGGACAGGGGAGCCTGGCGTGCTGCAGTCTATGTGATAACGAAGAGTGGGACATGACTTAGCAACTGAACAACAACACTAAAGGTAATAAGTTGGCTCAATAAGGTCACACTACATAAAGCCAATATAGAAAAATTGCACTTCTATAAACAAGCCAAAAATTTTTTAAAACTTCAAAATATAACATAATTTATAGTTATATATTTATGTATGTGCTAAGTCACGCTAGTTGTGTCCCACTATTTGCAGCCCTATGGACTGTAGCTCGCCAGGCTTCTCTGTCCATGGGATTCTCCAGGCAAGAGTACTGGAGTTGCCGTTTCCTCCTCCAGGGGACCTTCGCGACCCGGGGATCTCTCTGGTGTGTCTTAGCTCTCCTGGATTGGCAGGTGGGTTCTTTACCACTAGCACCACCTGGGAAGTCTCATATTTATTTATAATGACATCCAAAGAAGGGAATGAATGGGGATAAGGTTAACAGAAGATAGCCAAAAACTAAAGTACTTTGCTAAAAAATTTAAAGAAGACCTAAAATAATAGAGAGATACATCACATTCATAGACTAAAATAGTCAATATTTTTCAGATATTACTTCTTATATAACTAAGCTACAGATTCACTGCAATCTCAATATAAATGTCAGAAAAGTTTTAATAAAAATTCGCAAGATTATTACAAAATTTAAATAGAAATGCAAAAAAACTAAGCAAAAAGCATCTAAAAAAGTTGGTGGACCCACACTATCAGATTTCAAGGCTTAGCACAAAGTCACAGTACTCAAAAACAGTAAAAAAAAAAAAAAAATCCTAAGAATAGATATATAGATCAATTAAACTAGGTGCATGCATACGTATAAACTCAATCGCTTTTCAGCAATTACATCAAAGCAACTCAAAAGAGAAAGGAAAGTCCTTTCAATAATTAGTAATTAAATAGCTGGTATCTACTCCGGGAGATAGTGAAGGACAGGGAAGTCTGGCATGTTGCAGTCCATAGATTTGCAAAGAGTCGGTACATGACTTAGCAACAGATCAACAACAACAAATCTACCCTGGGGAAAAGAATATCAACTCTTACATTACACCACTTACAAAAAGTTAACTCGAAATTTTCGTAGACCCAAATGTAGGAACTAAACCTATAAGACTTCTGAAAGAAAATAAAAGAGGAAATTTTTGTGATCATAGAATAGCAAGACATGGAAACAATCTAAATATCTCTCCCTCTCCCAAGGCAGCTATTCTAGACAAATTTACCCTCCCTGTTACCTTCTGAAACTCAGGTAAATGTGTGTGAATCTCTCCCTGTTGGTTCAGTGTCTTCTCATTCCTGACTATTTGTTGGTCCTCACTAGGCTAAGGTACGTGCCAAGATGCTCCACTTACAAGGCCCACAGATGCTGCAGATGCTGGAAAAATTCTTGAGGAAGAGCATCCCCGAATCCTTAAAGGTGAGCATGGGACATTCTTAGGGAAGCAGAGAGGTCAGAAAGAGAGTGAATTCTTACTGAGCACTCATTCTGTGGTAGGAACTCATTCACACCACATCTCACATAGTTCACACTATCTCTTGACAAGGGAAGTATATTACACTCATGTCCTGGAAGAGGAAAGAATTCTCAGTTATATGATTTGCTCAATGATTCTAAGTTACAAAAACACTACCCTCTGAAGACTCAAAACTATTTCCTTGATTTCTCTTTAAAAGGTCGATCTAAGTACATACCAGTTTTTAAACATTTGTGCCCAAGGTGAAGTTAACCACTATGTACCTTCTTCCAATATTTAACAGGTCAAATCTTATTTCTTTGAAATCCAAATGATTGTGCTCTGTGCATGGAAAGAGATCTAGAAACAATTATCTACTATTCATTATTTTAAGGCAATGATATTTATTACAGAATGGCTGGATTTATGCACATTTATTTGTATTTTCATTTTTAACAGAGGATTGATGAAAGGAGTAAAATGCTTTTTCTTTCATTTTTTCTTTTTCTTTTTTGTCTGCATGACTTGTTCCCTGACTAGAGATTGAATCCAGGTCCTCAACAGAGAAAGCATGAGTCCTAACTGTGGACAACTAGGGAATTCCCTGAACTGCTTTTAAAAGCCCCTTTCACATCTAAAGATAGATGCTTAAATCACAGAACCGCTGCCAGCACCAGTGCCAGCAGGCCTCAAGGCCAGTGCAGTGGCAGCTTGGTCCTTAGTGGAAAGTGCTTGCAGCCCTCACTTCACCTCAGCCGCTGGACTTGAGCTGTGGACTCATGTCAGCTTCAGAACTCCCGTAGGAGGAGGGGTCACCTTCTCCCTATGTTGTGGAAGATGGATCTGAGGTGAGGAAAACTTAATAATCTGCCCAGCTGGTTTCTCCTGGGGCCAGAAATATAATCCATTTATTCAGTTTCAACTCTCCAAAGCCTACCTGCATGTTTTGAGCAAAACAGGCCCTCAACTTCAGATCCTGTTAAGAGAATAAGCTGGATTCCTCATACATCACTGCTGGGAATGTGAGATGGTACAGCCCCTCTTGAAGAGCAATTTGTAAGTGTCTAACTAATCGCGCAACCAGCACATAACCAGCGATGACAGCCTTGAGCATTTTTCCTGGAGAAATGCAAGTTTATGTTCACACAAAACTATTTCCTGTAATGTCTATAACAACCTTACCCATGAGAGTCAAAAGCTGGAAACAACTCACATGTCCTCCCACATTTGAGTGGCTAAATGAACTGTGGTACATCTAGACTATGATATAGAAGAATGATAAAGAAGAAATGATCAATTTTAAAAAAGAAATAACCTACGGATACCTGCAGCCATTTGGATGAATCCCCAGAAAATTATGCTGAGTGGAAAAAGCCAGTCCCAAAGGGTTCCATCTGTATAAAGTCCTTGGAATAACCAAGCACAGTGGCAGAGAACACATTGATGGCTTCTGGAGGTGAAAGAGGAGGTGGGCAACGGGAAGGTAATGGGCGTGACCATAAAAGAGCCACAGGAGCCATCCTCGTGATAAGGGAAGTATTCTGCATCTGGACTGTATCAGTGTCAAAGTCCTGTTGTGGCGTTGCTCCTAAAGTCCAGCAGGTCTCTGTGCTTCAGCAGGTGTCCACGGCAAGCAGCCAGGATGTTACTCTGTCAAGGGAGCACTTGAAGCCAAGTCCTAACCGCTATGCTCATCTGCTTAGCACAATGCCTTGGACATTGGTCAATAAAATATACATTTCAGTTTCTATCTTACAGTTTTGTCTAGACTATGCACCCTCATCCCACCATAGGATTACCTTGATGACGGTGACTTCTCCTTGGTTCTATGGCTAAAAGGGCAGCCTGCCTGGGTCTGTATCCACCGCTTCCAACAAGCTGTGTGTCCCCATCATATCACTTAACTTACATGCCTTGGTTTTCTCACACAGAATGGGAGTCATGAGGGGATTCCTTGGTGGCCCTGGGGGTTAGGACTTGGTACTTTCATTGCCTGCAGCCCAGGCTCGATCCCTGGATGCCTGACGGAGAAGCGAAGATGCCACGGCCGCACAGCCACAATGAAAGAGGAGGGGAGTAATGGGACCTCCAGCCTCTCGGGGCTGTTGTCAGATGAGAAGACTTTATGGGAAACAGCTGGAACTGTGCCTTGCACACACAGAAGCTATGCCAATATTAGCCACCATGGGTATAGATCAGACCACAAATTTACAGTGGGGCGAATTGTGGCTACATCGGTTTATCTCATTTGAGGCTAATACTTTGAAAGACTTGGCGTCATTTGGGATGAGCTGAATATCTTCCCCTTCCTCAATCTTAACCATGTGTAAACCATCCTTTCACTCTGGAGAAGAGAAAGGTAAGCGTTCTTCTATGGGTGGCCTACCTGGTTTTGGTTATATTTACTGTAAAGGGACCAAAGAGACAATTCTCCATGACCTTTAATTACTATAGCCTCCACTTGTTTGTAGGAAATAGTTACCTTTACCAGAGGATAATTTGAAAATATATGTTAAAAAGCCTTAAACATGTAGATAGCTTTAAACCCAGCAATCTCCCTGCTGAAAACCTTCCCTAAGCAAATATCTGGTACAAATGCAAAGATTTCAGAAAGAAGATATTCTTTGAAGAGTACTTTTTTACGTCAAAAAGTTGGAAGCACCTGGAGTGGAGCGTATCTGACATTCTCCAGTTTTGTGAAATTTGTTGTGTGTGCCTGGAGAATCGTATGGACAGAGGAACCTGGTGGGCTACAGTCCACGGGGTCACAAAGATTCAGACATGCCTGAAAGGACTTAGCACGTACACACGTACGTGAACAGATGTAAATCTATTAAAGATCTTATTAAATTCCATAATGGGAGAGTTCATGATTTTTGTTCATAAATTTCATTGGTTTGAATATCTTCTATGTGAATATTTTTAAAAGATATATTTATTGGGGGAAAAATTAGAATCTCACCAATGGTCTGCTGAAGTTCTCACTAGGTACCTTCCAATCAAAAAATTCCATTATTTCATAAAAATAAACCTTATCCTATGCAAACATGACACTTTGCCATCTCTTCCTAATAAGATTATCCTCTTACTTTCTTGTAATACTGCAGGTTTATGGGACTACCTTCCACATAAACCAGGGAAACCCTTTCAAGCTAAAGGCTCTGGTAGACAAGTGGCCTGATTTTAATACAGTGGTTATCCGCCCTCAGGAGCAGGTAAGCAGCTAGAAGTGGAATGAATATGTATTTATGCTCATATTTGTTATGCACTTGCCATGCACTTGGCAATATGGTAGACCCTGGGAATATAGAAATAAATCAAGGTGATAGTCAACATGTCCTTGTCTTCAAAAAGTCCACAGCCTGGAGGAGATTATAGGTAAATCCATAGGTAAATGACAGCCTGGTGTGAAATGTGTTAGTTGCTCAGTCATGTCTGACCCTTTGCGACCTTGTGGACTGTATCCAGGCTCCTCTGTCCATGCAATTCTCCAGGCAAGAATATTGGAGTGGGCTGCCATTCCCTTCTCCAGGGGATCTTCTTGACCCAGGGATAGAACCCAGGTCTCCCGCATTGCAGGCAGATGCTTTAACCTCTGAGCCACCAGGGAATCAAAGGAGCATTTCCCAGGCTGGATTTCTACATGTAATAAATCAATCCATTTTAAACTTTTAACCTAAGGGGAAAAAATATTTCATACCTTGTAAAAACACCAGTTTTGAAACCACACCAACTCATTCACGCTAACTCAAAACTTCTCATTGCGATGGTCTCTTCCCATTGAGATGCTGTACCATGTTATAACCTACGGTCATCAATTAAGCAAATAAAACCAGGCAGGGGGATGAAAAGCATGTGGCAGAGGTTGTAGGGAGAGGAATGATTCTTAGTAGAAATTTTACTAAAACTGAACGTTGAATATAAATAGGATTTCTTACATGGTGGCAGAGCAGGACTTCATTCAAAGCAGTTGCAAGAGATAAAGTCTGAAACAACAGAGTGAATTAAGGAAAATTAAGGAGCAAATTACATAGTTGGAATTGTTAGTTACATATTGTATGATAATTTTTTAATTAGTGAAATTGAATAAAGTTTATTTAATAGTTAAGTTTATTCAAAAATAACATGCATATATTTTAAATTTTAAAATTTTAATATAAAATATATTACCATTTACTATAACTTATATAGACGTGAAATGGGTAAGAAATATTCAAGAAAACTAAATTAAATAATAATTTTAAATGAAGACTTTTCATTATTGATAGAAATCTGAGCTACTTTCAAAAATACAGTCTTGAAAATAAGACTTTTCCAGCATTAAGAGTGATCATTGACATATAGGATTGTATCAGAGCTACAACACTGCAGATCTGATACACATGTACAGTAAAATGATTCCCCCATAACTTTAGCTAACACTCCATCGTGGCAAATAATTTTTAGTGAAAACATTCAAGATCTGCTCTCTCAGCAACCTTCAAGTACAGTTGACCCTTGAGCAACTTGGGTTGGAACGGCACAAGTCCACTTAAATATTTTTTTTCCCAGTAATTACAGGCTACAGTACTCCACCATCTGATGATGTTTGAATCTGTGGATGCAGAATAGCAGATACAAAGGGTGACTGCAAAGTTATATGCAGATTTTCAGCTATGTAGAGAGTTGGGGTCCCTAACTCCTGCATTGTTCAATGCTCAACTGCATATAAAACAGCATTAACTATAGTCCTCATTCTGTGCCTTTGATCTTCAGAATTTATTTGTCTTATAACTGGAGGTTTGTACCCTCTGATCAGCATCTGCCCACTGCCCCCTCCCGGCGTCTGCAGCCTCTAGGAACTGCCGTTCACCCTCTGTTTCTACGAGTCAGTGTTTTAAAATCCCACACACATAAGACATCACACAGTACTCGTCTTCCTCTGTCTGCCCTATTTCATTTAGCACAACGCCTACAAGGTCTACCCACGTGTCACAAACGGCAGGATTTGCTTCTTTCTCCGGGCTGACTGATACTCCATTGTACAGACCTGCCACATTTTCTCTGTCCATTCGTTCATTGTTGCCATGTCTTGGCTATTGTGAATAATGTTGCATTGAACGTGGAGCACAGGTATCTCTTCCAGATCCTGTTTTCATTTCCTTTGGATGTACACCCAGAACGGGATTCCCAATTCTTATGACAGTTCTGTTTTAAATTTGGGGGGGAGCCACCATACCATTTCTGTAGTGGCTATACCAGTTTAGCCATACTGGTTCTATAGTGGCTATAGCAATTTACATTCCCACCAATATTGCATAAGAGTTCCTATTTCTCCAAACTACCGCCCCCTGCCCCAATGCTTGTTATCTCTTGTCTTTTTGATGATAACTGTTCTGCTATGTATGTGGTCTTGATTTGCATTTACCTGATAATTAGTGATATTAAGCACTTTTTCATATACCTGTTGGCCATTTGTATATCTTCTTTGGAAAAATGTCTATCCTATAATTCTTCTACCTATTTTAAGAGGATTATTTGGAACTGCTCTGAGAACTGTTTCCATTTTCACATTTCTTATAAGGCAAATCTTTTGGTGATGGATTTCTTCAGTTTTTTTATTTGTTAGTGAAAGTCTGTCTTGTCTCTGAAGAACAAATTTGACAGGTAACGTATTTTTGGTTGCCAGTTTATTTCTTTCCGCACTTTAAATGTATTGCCTATTTTCTCCTGGCTTGCAAGGTCTCTGAGAAATCAACTAACTGATGGCCTTATTAAAGGGTTTTCAACAACTTTACTCTAACGTATCTAAGTGAGGTCCTGTCTAAGTTGTTTGGTGACCTATTAGCTTCTTAAACTTGTATATCTGAATTCCTTCCAAGAATTGGGAAGTTCTCAGCCATTATTTCTTGAAATAAACTTTCTTCCCCCTTTACCTCTCTTCTATTTCTGGAACTTTAATAAATTCACAAATTGGTTCTTTTGAGGTACCCCATAGATAAGGGGTTTCATGAGATTAATTTAGGTGTATCCAAAGCATATGGGCTCAGCTGGTAAAGAATCCGCCTGCAATGAAGGAGACCTGGGTTCGATCCCTGGGTTGGGAAGATCCCCTGGAGAAGGAAATGGCTCTTCACTCCAGTATTCTGGCCTGGAGAATTCCATGGACTGTATAGTCCATGGGGTGGCGAGGAGTCAGACAGGACTGAGTGGCTTTCACTCCGCTCTCAGGTCACGCAGGCTTTCCTCACTGCTTTTTATGCTTTTCCTTTTGCTCTTCTAATTAGATAGTTTCAGGCGGTCTAACTCTGAGCTCACGCTCTTTCTTCTGCCTGGTTTAGTTTGTTGTTGAAGCACTCTACTGATTCTTCGGTGTACTCCTACTATTCTTCACTTCCAAATTTTTCTTTGGTTCTTTTTTATGTTTTCCACCTCTGAACTTCTCATTTGGTTCTTGTATTGTCCTGATACTGTTAAGTTATTTCTCTGTGTTCTCTTATAGCTCTCTGAGCATCTTTTGAAAAATTATTTTCTATTCTTTGTTAGGAAATGCCTGGGTATCCATTGCTTTGGAGCCAATTGCTGGGGTTTACTGTATTCTTTTGGTGGTTTCATATTTCCCTGATTCTTTCAGTTCAGTCGCTCAGTTGCGATCGACTCTTTGTGACCCAATGGACTGCAGCACACCAGGCCTCCCTGTCCTTCACCAACTCTCGGAGTTTACCCAAACTCATGTCCTTCTAGTTGGTGATGCCATCCAACCATCTCATCCTCTGTCATCCCCTTCTCCTCCTGCCTTCAATCTTTCCCAGCATCAGGGTCTTTTCCAAGGAGTCAGTTCTTCACGTCAGGTTCTTTATGAGCCCTATATCCTTGCATAGGTGCCTGAACTGTTGAAGAAACAGCCTTCCATACTTCATGGACTAACTTTGGTAAGGGAGAGTTTTCTCATGGGTAGAGGCTTCCCTGATGGCTCAGATGATAAAGAACCTGCCTGCAATGCAGGAGACTCGAGTTCCATCCCCTGGAGAAGGGAATGGCTACCCAGTCCAGTATTCTTGCCTGGGAAATCTCATGGACAGAAGAGATTTGGCTGTAGTCCACAGAGTCACAAAGAGTCAGACATGACTGAGTGACTTTCTGGGGCTCTCTAGAATGTGCTGTGACCCCAAGTCTAGCACTGCAGGGCACTAAATGCAGGGGCTTGTGGTGGCACTGGTTTTCAGGGCTTGGGGGTGATATCTTTTCCACTCAGGCTGCTGGGATCCACATTGACAACTGTGTGATCCTTGGTGAGCATTTCAGGGGGGCCAACAGTGGCTTCAAGGCTTTTGGGGTCCTCAGTGACACCTCCAGGTCCAGTGGCTATGGGCCAGGGCAGGCAGTGGTAGTGGCTGCAGTCGGTGGTGTGTTCAGACACAGCTGTGGGGCCAGCTGCAGACTCTTGTGTAGTGGCTGGGCCATTTGCAAACAGGCACACAGGCAGGCAGCCGGACCAGGACCAACTGCAGGCACACTGGCATCCATGGGGGCCTAGCTGTTGGTACTCAATACAGTGTTTCCTGAGTCTTGCCATGAGGGAGTAGCACTTGGAGACTGGTGATGGGGTCTTGGCTGGGGCATGCAGGTGGACAGCTGGGGGGTCTGCTGCAGGTCAGTGCAGGGGTGCCGGCCCGACCCAGGACCACAGCAGCTGTGGGGACCCTAGCTATCGATGGGCTCTCTCGTGACTGTGCAGTCTGTCTCTCACTGTGCAAGTGGCAGCGGAGGCCAGTGACAGTCACCTGTTGAGTGGCGTGCAAGTACACAGCTGGAGGGGCCGGCCCCAACGTGTGCTCGCTGGTGGGCATCAGCCGCAGGGTGGAGGTCAGCTTGTATTCATGCAACTGCAGAGCCGCCTGCGGGTTCAGCGATCTGGTTCCAGAAGGAGCTGGTCGGGGAGGGTGTGAGAAGGGTCTTGGGCACAGAGCACGTGAACACTGGTGGGGCTAAACTTGATGATATCTGCAGGTGGTCCACTGCTGATTTCTGCAGGGCAAAAACTGCTGGGGTTTCCTGCAGAGCAGGTCAGGGTGAACTGTGGATCACCTGCATTGCACAGCTGCTGCTGGTAGCCCCTGCATTTCTTTCTTGTTTCTAACCCCTCTATTTATCTCAGTTTTGCCAGTCTGGGCGAGATGAAACCAGAGTAGGACCTTGGTGTGGTGCTCTAGAAGGCTAGGGAAGCTGCTCCTTCACTCTGTTCTTCCTCTCTTGGTGAGAGGGAGCTCTTTCTAGCTGGGGATTTCCCTCTTGGCACTGAGCAATGCTGGCTTGGTGAATGGGATGATGCAGGTGAAATGGGACTGTCTTTATTCTCTTTAGGGGTAGCTAGTCTCAATTTTTTTAAAAAAAATTCTCCTGTGTTGCTGGACTCCAGGGCTCTCTCATAGCTTTTTTTATGCATGAGTAGCATGCACAATTGATCTAATTATTGATCTTTGGGAGGGAGAGAGGCTGGGGTCTCCTATACTGACTTTTTGGTGGCATTACTCTTAAAAAATATTTCAATCAGAAGTAACCCTTGCTGAACAGGAAGTGCAATTGTGTTGCATATTTTCCAGTTATAGGGAAAAAAGCTTTCTGATTCTACACTAGCCGAAGTAAGTTTTTCCTCTTATCTATTCCTTCATCCTCAGATAATCCTGTGTCAGTTTTAATAATTTCACTAGATACACTTAAATGAGTATGCTTGTTTACTGATGGGATTGATGTTGGTTTAACAATAGTATGATTTTTGTTTTTTGGCTGTTCTGCGCAATATGTGGGATCTTAGTTCCCCGACCAAGGATGGGACATGTGCCCCCAACCCAACCCGTGCCTTCTGCAGTGGAAGCGAGGAGTCTTAACCAGACCACCAGAGAAGCCCTTGAGTTTTTTTCAAAGAAAGCAAATTGATTTCATCATCTTTTCCTTGGTTTCACAATGTATAGAAGAATCGTCTGACCCGTTGCCTGTATCTGCTTCAATAAAGACATGTTCATAGTCCACATAATCTAAACATCTTTCCCCTAAAGCAGGGTGTATTCTTTTGTCCAAATATTTCGCTTCTCAATTGTCATTTTACTGAGCTGGTAGGACTAGGTAAGTTGCAGTCCCAAGTCTGGCCATAGATGCTAGCTTGGATTTTGCTGTTTATTGATCACATTTATGGAAGTAGATTGGGCAACACACAGAAGCCTCAGGGTTCCCAAGAGCAGAGGGAGACAGCAAGATTCTGCGCTCAGTCGCTTTTCAAGCTTCCTCGTGTGTTTCATGGAGGGGTGGAAAATAGTTTTAAATAGATTATTTTTGTTAGGTTTGAAAGTTTAAAGCAATAACTGAGTCAGAAGTACTTTTGTTCAGGACGTTTCTCATTATTTGAATAAGGGAATCCTTGACTTGATCTCATAATGTAAACAGTCCTTCAGTAAAATCAATACAACAAACAATGCTAATATTGTAGTATTTTTAAAAGTCATAATACGACGGAGTATGGAGAACCAGCATGGCGATCACTAAGTAGATGCATTTGGGTTGATTCTACTTTCCTGACCCAATAGGAGATGACAGATGACCTTGACCACTACACCAATACTTACCAAGTCTACTCCAAGGACCCAAGGAAATGTCAGGAATTCCTTGGCTCACCAGAAGTCATCAACTGGAAGCAACATCTGCAGATTCAAAGTAAGAGGACCAGGATGTGGGCTGGCTGCTGGAATTCCCATGTCTGATCTGTAGGGTCACTTTACATCTGGAATAACACCCCTGTATCCTCCATAGCAGGCATTCTGGGTGGTTCAGAAGGTAAAGAATCTGCTTGCAATGCAGGAGACTGGGGTTTGATCACTGGGAAGATCCTCTGGAGAAGGGAACGGCAACCCACTCCAGTATTCTTCCTAGACAATTCCAGGGACAGAGGAGTCTGGTGGGCCACATACAGTCCATGGGGTCACAAGAGTCTGACACGACTGAGTGACAAACACTCACACTCTCTCTCTCTCACACACTCACACACACATACCCCTTCCAGATCTTCACTGCATCCCAGACACTCGGCAGCTGTCCATTCTCTCTCAGGTGCCATCAGCACCTCCACAGCTGCTGGTTCACAAGCCTCTCAGGAAGCTTCCCAGGCAGAATCTGAAAGCCACCCCCCTATGAACGCACGGCAGGGAGAGGCTAAGAAAGGGGCAGGCCACTCCAGACTGGTAGGTGGCTAGTTTAATAAGCAAGAGAACTTACTTCCAGGCTTGTCTTGGGAGACTGCAGGGCGAGGGAACCCCCTCACCTGCCTGCCAAAATCTTAAAAACGTATAAAGTGGCCTTATCTGGGTTTAGTCACGTGCCCAATCCAGATGTGTGAACATCACATTTCTATCTCAAGGCTGTGTCCTTGGAGCAGCTGCTGGAAGGCAAGTGGAATGCCCGTTCCAAAGACAGGGGCGGGAGTGGGAAGCCTCCAATTGCCTCCGGAGTCAACAGGCAGCATGTCTTCTTGATGACCTCCTTCAACAATAGTGAATTAGAACTTAAAGACTGCAGTGTATGGGGTTTACACAGGAAATCGTGAGCAATACAATTTCTTAACAGTTAAAATTCACGGCTACCTGATTCGACTCATTGGAATTAAGACCTGATGCTGGGCAAGACTGAAGGCAAAAGGAGAAGACAGTGGCAGGGGACGAGATGGTTAGAAAGCACCACCAACTCAATGGACAAGAATTTGAGCAAACTCTGGGAGACAGTGGAGGACAGAGGAGCCTGGCGTGCTGCAGTCCACAGGTCGTAAAGAGGCGGACACGACTTAGCGACTGAACAACAACAAAAACTCACGGCTTATTCCAGGACCTGTGATATGGGAGCAGAGCTTCCGCTCTGCCTCACCTCCATGGTGTCATTAGATCATACTTACAGAGGGGGAATTCAGTGATCACAAATACGTTCGGGAATTCCCGGCAGTCAGTGGGTAGGACTCTATGCTCTCACTGCCAGGGACCCAGGTTCAATCCCAGGAGAGGGAGTTAAGATCTCACAAGCCTTCCAGTGTAGCAAAAAAAAACTGTGTTCTCTGGAGTCAGACTACCTGAGGCTGTGACCTCATTATGCGTGTTAGTAGCTGTGTGCTCTAGGGCAAGGAACAACAGCGCTGTGGATCAGTCTTCTGATGAATAAAAATAGCAATTATAATAGTACCCAAAACATGCTGCTGCTAAGTTGCTTCAGTTGTGTCAGACTCTGTGCGACCCCATAGATGGCAGCCCACCAGGCTCCGCCGTCCCTGGGATTCTCCAGGCAAGAACACTGGACTGGGTTGCCATTTCCTTCTCCAATGCATGAAAGTGAAAAGTGAAGTCGCTCAGTCGTGTCTGACTCCTAGCGACCCAATGGACTGCAGCCTACCAGGGTAGGACTCCCAGCCATCCATGGGATTCTCCAGGCAAGAGTCCTGGAGCGGGTTGCCATCACCTTCTCCGACCCAAAACATAGGGCTATTTAAAGATTAAATGAAAAAAAAAAAAAAAAAGATTAAATGAGATCTTGAATGAGAAATGCTTGGCCCTACGCCTGGTTTTATCAGTCAGGTTTTGAAACTACCCCAAAATAGTGACTGCAAAACACAATCATTTTTTAGCTCAAATTTTGTGGGTCAGCACTTTGTACGAGACTCAGCTGGGTGATCCTTCCACTGGTCTCTCCTAGATTCACCCATGTGACTGCAGTCAGCTGGGGGTTGTCTATGAACTGGCAGGACTAAGTTAGCCACAATCTAGAGGCTGGCCATTAATGCTGGCTTCGTCTGTACTGGCTGCTGGCTGTGCCTATGAAGTGGCTTGGGTGATATACAGAAGTCACCCAAGGTTCTTAAGAGCAGAGAGAAAAGGCTAACTTCATATATAGTCACTTTTCAAGCTTCTTACTCATTCACATTTGCTGTTGCTCCATTGGCCAAAGCAAGTTTCATGGTCAATCAATCCCGGAAGTCAGTTCAGGAGAAAAGAGTCTGGATAGCAAAGAAGAAAAAACTGGGACCATTACAGCAACAACCTAGAGCATAGAATTGTTAAATAAATTCAATAAATTTTGGTTATTATCTTTACCTCATCTCCTTTGATGAGCATAACTGTACTGTGATGTGTTCAGGAATTGTAGTGTTATCCCAATTTTGATTTTTTAAATTGGAGTTTAGTTGCTTTACACTGCTGTGTCAGTGTCTGCTGTACAGCAAAGTGAATCAGCCATATGTGTACACGTCACCCCTTTTTTGGATTTCCTTTCCGTTTAGATCGCCACAGAGCACTGAGTACTTTGCTCTCATTACTGTATACATGGCGATCCCAGTCTCCCAATTCACCCCACCCTCCACTTTGACCCTTTGGAGTCTATATGTTTGTTCTCCATGTCTGTGTCTCTATTTCAACTTTGCAAATGAATTTCTTATGAATGTGAGAGTGATTTACTATTATCCCATAGAGGTCTTTTCATGATGGAACAGGAGTTTTAATCACTCGAAACCCACAAACTTTGCAGTCATTGGACGGCTTTTTCCTGATGTTTAAATGAACAATGATATCTCATATGATTCTTCATTTCCTCCATCGAGGTTCACAGTCCAGCCTGGATGACGTGATAAAAAATCTTGCAGCTACTAAATTGGGCAAGGTCAAGCAAACACAATGCTTCCTCTATATGGCCTCTGAGGCAGGAAAGAAATTGGCTACTTCTCGGCTGGAGGCAAAAAACTTACCATTCAATGGTGATAAACACAAATCCAGGTATGTCTGATAGAATCTGCTCTGGGGGATTCCCTGGCGGTCCAGTGGTTAGGACTCTGCACTTTCACTGCCTCCCAAGGGAATGGGTTTAATCCCTCTGGTCTGAGAGCTAATTAAGATCTCACCCACAAGCCATGTGGCAGGATAAAACAAAACCAAACCAAAAACATCATATCTGTCGCCACTGAAGTAGCCAGGGCATTAGTCTCCTAGGACAGTCACAGAAAGACGCAACAAACTGGGGTGGATTTAAACAACAGAAATTGATCCTCCCAGTTGTGGACGTCAGGAGTCCCAAGTCCAGGAGTTGGCAAGCCTATGTTCCCTTCAAAGCCCCTAGGAGAGAATCTGTCCTTGCTTCTTCCACATGCTGGTGGCTCTGGGCATTCCTTGACTTGCGACTTTGATACTGACCAGGGTGCTTGGCCTTCTCCAAGCAACAGACACTGATTAGAAGCCCGGCAAGAAATTCAGGCGAAGCTTCACTGAAGCCCCTGCTGCAGCAGGTGGGGGTGAAAACAGGCAGTGGTTTCCCTTGCTGAGGGTGGGGAGCTGGTTCTTTATACGAGGTGAGGGTAGCAGTGTGTCCGGGGGCCAAACGGGCAGCTCAAGCTCAAAAGACTCGACTCCTCCATGGTCTTCCAGGAAGGGGTTTTAAGGCAGGGTGAACAAGAGGGGTGCAGAGTGATGGTTACCTTGTGTGCAATTCTCTGGTTGCCATCAGGTGAAGTTACAAGCAAAATCAGCCTTCCGGTTTTGACCAGTCTGAGGTCTATGTTCTTGGGGTCAGAAGTGTTCGTCTAGAGGGGGTCTGCTTCCTGCAAAAACAGCTCAGGAATGGGTGTCAGGTCTTGGTCTCTGTTCCTCCCTGATCCGGCTCTGTGGCCGGTCTGTAGTCTAAACTGTCAACAGTCTCTAAGTCAATAGCTGTTCTGTTTCTATAGCTGCACAGATCCTAATCATTAACTCTTTTTAATTTTTTTTTTATTTTTAAAATTATGACAGTATGGTGACACATTTACAGGGGACTTGGAAAATACAGAACAAAGTTACCTATAGTTCCACTATATATTACAAGTATTTTTTTAAGTAGACAAACTAAGATTTTTAGTTGGAGTTTCAACATCAAATTCTTAAAAATTAATAGAATGAATAGACACAAAATTAGAAAGCTATAGTAGACCTGAAAATCACTGTAAACCAATTCAACATAATTAAGATTTATACAATTTTTACACAGCAACAGGGTACAAATTCTATTCAAGTTCCCATAGACTATAAATGAGAAGACAGTGGGACATATCCGGGGATATACAACAAGGTGAAAAAGTTTCATGGTCTAAAGTTATTGAAATCATACAGGGTCTGTTTTCTTTTCACTGTGGAATTTATGTTCAAACTCAATATTGAAAGATATTTGAAAATAGCCCACATGTTTTCAAATGCAATGGGACATTTACTGAGAGAGATCTCTGACTTAGCCATTGAAAGCCTCAAGAAGGTTAAAAGACTGAAAAACACAGAGGGAAATTGTGGAGAAGAAAGCATTTAAATGAGAAATTAATCTCAATATGAGAAATTAATATCAGGGATAATTTAAAAAACCCATGTATTTAGAAATTAAATGTCCACTTTTAAATGATGAATATATCCAAGAAACCATGACAAGGAAAATTAGAAAATATTAGTAACAGAATAAAAAGGAAATTTATCAAAATTCATTGCACGCAGCTGAAGCTACTCAATGCAGCTAAATACAATGTGGAATCTTGAATAAGGTATGAAAACAAGTAATAGACACTAGCATAAAATTTCATGAAATTTAAATAAAATCTATACTTTAGTTAGTAATACTGTATTACATGTTAATTTCCTGTTGTTTTTTTACAACATAATACCTATTTATCTTTTCAGAATTGGATTAGAAGTTTCAAGCCTCATTCAACTTTTTTTAATGTCACTAAAATAATAAGCTTTCTAGATTTTTAGCAATAATACTAGATGTCAGAATATATGAAACTATATAAAAATTTTGAGTGAATATAAATTAGAAATCTAACATTCTATTCATACTTAGTCAAACAAATGGAACCAAAAAATGTCAAATATTTAGCTAAGCAAAAATTCATGCTTTCTAAAATATATATATTATGCTTAATATGTATACATGTGTATATATGTAAATGAAAGCTTTTCTACTGCACTAGATAAAAGCTAGAGAAAGAACAACAAAAAAGAGATGAAGAAATTGGAAAACATAAACTAAATGAAATGGGAGCAATGGATATGAAATAGAAAAAAGTGAAACAAACTAGATAAAACATCATGTAGTCCAGTTGTTTTTAAAAATTACAGCTCATTAAAATAACATCTGGAACTTTAGGCAGATTTGTGTTGTCCAAGAAATTTCAAGATAATTCTAATATGTATCTGGATTTTAAAAAGTGATTACAAGTTTTTCTATTAAATGGTAGTTTTAGTGATATAGAAGTCTGTTATTTTTCTGCTAAGCAATCATGATGCAATGGTATTAAAACAAATACTAGCTACATAATCATAATAGTAAAAGATGTTTATAAGTCTTCACAAGTAATAGCCAGACTAAAAATAAAAGGTAATTACAGTTGCAAGCCATAATGGCAGCATGATTAACCTACCAGTGTAAAATCATTACATGCAGTTTGGGGGTTAAGTAGAGTGATACGGTAAGTGGAAGTGGATGCACACACATGTCCCCATCCATCCAGCCGGCCTGTGTCTTTCTGTTGTTGCACTGAATCCATTTACATTAAGGGGATTAAATACGTAGGCTCCTATTGTCACTTTCTTGACTGTTTAGGTCTCTTCCTTCTCTTGGGTTTCCTGCCTAGAGAAGTTCCTTTAGCATTTGCTGTGAAGCTGTTTTGGTGTGTTGAACTCTCTTAACTTTTGCTTGTCTGCAAAGCTTTTGATTTCTCCGTCAAATCTGAATGAGAGTCTTGTTGGGTAGCATATTCTTGGCTGTAGGTTATTCCTATTCATCAATTTAAATATATCATGCCATTCCCTTCTGGCTTACAGAGGTTCTGTTGAGAAAACAGCTGACAACCTTCTTGGAGTTCCCTTGGATGT
Organism: Giraffa tippelskirchi; assembly: GCF_054371585.1. Taxonomy (NCBI): domain Eukaryota; kingdom Metazoa; phylum Chordata; class Mammalia; order Artiodactyla; family Giraffidae; genus Giraffa; species Giraffa tippelskirchi. The sequence continues at coordinate 149,272,634 of NC_137285.1, read as the reverse complement.
TATTCGTCATTTTTTCCCTTGTTGCTTTTAATATTTTATCTTTGTCTGTAATTTTTGTCAGCAGTTTGATTACTACGTGTCTCAGGGTGTTCCTCCTTGGGTTTAGCCTGCCTGGGACTCTCTGTGCTTCCTGGACTTGGCTGACTATTCCTTTTCCCATATTAGAGGAGTTTTCAGCTATTATCTCTTCAGATATTTTCTCGGGCCCTTCATCTCTCTCTCCTTCTTCTGGGACCTCTATAATGCAGATGCTGGTGTGTTTCACGTTGTCCCGGAGGACTCAGGCTGTCTTAATTTTTTTTCATTCTTGTTTCTGTATTCTATTTCACAGCAGTGACTTCCCCCCTCCTGTCTTCCAGGTCACGTACCTGTTCTCCTGCCGCAGTTATTGAGCCCTCCTAGTGCACTGTTCATCTCTGTTTGTGCTTTAGTTCTTCTGGGTCTTTTGTAAACACTTCTTGCATCTTCTCCATCCCTTTCCCAAGAACCTGGGTCATCTGCACTATCATTATTTTGAATTATGTTTCTGCACTATCTTCGCTTCATCTAGTTACTTTCCTGGGGTTTTATCTTGTTCTCTCATCTGAGGGATAATCCTCCCCCTTTTCATTCTCACTGACTTTCTGTGGTTGTGGCTTTATTCTGGAGGCTGCAGGACTGACTTATTACTTCGACATGCCCTCTGGTGGATGAGGCTGATGCGAGGGACTGCTGGTGGGAAAAACTAGCTCTCCTGGTTCTCAGTAAAACTTCAATCTGACTATCAGCTGATGGGTGGCGCTGTGCTTCCTCCCTATTAGTCGTTTAACCTGGGATGAGCCAGTCCTGGAGTCTACAGGCTCCTGTTGCTGTTCAATCACTAAGAGGTGTTCAACTCTTTACCACCCCATGGACTACAGCACCCCAGGCTCCCCATACTTCACTGTCTCCCAGAGTTTGGTCAAATTCAGGTTCATTGAGTGATGCCATCCAACGATCTCATCCTCTGCCGGCCCCTTCTCCTCCTGCCCTCAATCTTTCCCAGCATCAGGGTCTTTTCCAATGACTTGGCTCTTAACATCAAGTGGCCAAAGTATTGGAGCTTCAGCTTCAGCATCAGTCCTTCCAATGAAGAGTCAGAATTGATTTCCTTTAGAATTGACTGGTTTGATCTCCTTGCTGTTCAAGGGACTATCAAGAGTCATTTCCACCACCACAGTTCAAAAGCATCAACTCTTCAACACTCAACCTTCTTTATGGTCTAATTCTCACATCTGTACATGACTACTGGAAAAACCATAGCTTTTATTATATGGATCTTTGTTGGCAAAGTGATGTCTTTGCTTTTTAATATGCTGTCTAAGTTGGTCATAGCTTTTCTTCCAAGGAGCAAGTGTCTTTTAATTTCATGGCTGCAGTCACCATATGCAGTGATTTTGGAGCCCAAGAAAACGAAGTCGGTCACTTTTTATACATTTCCCCCATCTATTTGCCATGAAGTGATGGGACCAAATGCCATAATCTTAGTTTTTTTAATGTTGAGTTTTAACCCAGCCTTTTCACTCTCCTCTTTCACGTTCATCAAGAGGCTGTTTAGTTCCTCTTAGCTTTCTGCCTTTAAGGTGGTGTCATTTGTATGTCTGAAGTTGTTGATACTTCTCCTGTCACTCTCGATTCCAGCTCTTGCTTCATCCAGCCTGGCATTCCACATGATGTACTCTGCATATAAGTTAAATAAGCAGGGTGAAAATATACAGTCTTGACATACTCCTTCCCCAACTCTGAACCAGTCTGTTATTCCATGTTTGGTTCTAACTGTTCCTTCTTGACTTGCATACAGATTTATCAGGAGGCAGGTAAGGCGGTCTGGTATTCAGACCTCTTTAAGAATTTTCCAGAGTTTGTTGTGATCCACACAGTCAAAGGCTTTAGTGTACTCAATGAAGCAGATGTAGATGTTTTCCTGGAATTCTCTTGCTTTTTCTATGATCCAACATCTGTTGACAATTTGATTTCTGGTTCTTCCGCCTTTTCTAAATCCAGATTGTACATCTGGAAGTTTTTGGTTCATGTACTGTTGGAGCCTAGCTTGAAGGATTTTGAGCATTACTTTGCTAGCGTGTGAGATGAGTGCAATTGCATGATAGTTTGTACGTTCTTTGGCATTGCCTTTCTTTGGGATTGGAATGAAAATTGACCTTTTCCAGTCCTGTGGCCACTGCTGAGTTTTCCAAATTTGCTGTCATATTGAGTACAGCACTTTCACAGCATCATCTTTTAGGTTATTAAACAACTCAGCTGGAATTCCATCACTTCCACTTTCTTTGTTCATAGTAATTCTTCCTAAGGTCAACTTGACTTTATACTCCAGGATGTCTGGCTCTAGGTGAGTGATCACACGTTTGTGGTTATCTGGGTCATGAAGATCTTTCTTGTATAGTTCTGTGTATTCTTGCCAACTTTTGTTAATCTCTTCTGTTTCTGATAGGTCTTTGCTGTTTCTGTCCCTTATTGTTCCCATCTTTGCATGAAATGTTCCCTTTGTATTTCCAATTTTATTGAAGAGATCTCTAGTCTTTCCCATACTATTATTTTCCTCTATTTCTTTGCATTGATCGCTGAGGAAGGTTTTCTTGTCTCTCCTTGCTCTTCTTTGGAACTCTGCATTCAAGTGGGAATATCTTTCCTTTTCTCTTTTGCCTTTTGCTTCTCTTCTTTTCTCAGCTATTTGTAAGGCCTCCTCAGACAACCATTTTGGTTTTTTGCATTTCTCTTTCTTGGAGATGGTTTTGATCACCGCCTTCTGTACAGTGTTACGAACCTCCATCCATAGTTCTTCAGGCAGTCTGTCTATCAGATCTAATAGCTTGAATATATTTCTCACTTCCACTGTATAATTGTAAGGGATTTGATTTAGGTCATACCTGAATGGCCTACTGGTCTTTCCCACTTTCTTCAATTTAAGTCTGAATTTTTCAATAAGGAGTTCATGATCAGAGCCACAGTCAGCTCCCTGTTTTGCTTTTGCTGACTGTATAGAGCTTCTCCATCTTTGGCTGCAAAGAACATAATCAATCTGATTTTGGTGTTGACCATCTGGTGATGTCCATGTGTAGAGCCTTCTCTTGTCTTGTTGGAAGAGGGTGTTTGCTGTGACCAGTGCGTTCTCTTGTCAAAACTCTGTTAGCCTTTGCCCTGCTTCATTCTGTACTCCAAGGCCAAACTTGCCTGTTATTCCAGGTATCTCCTGACTCCCTACTTTTGTATTCCAGTCCCCTATAATGAAAAGGACGTCTTTTTTGAGTGTTAGTTCTGGAAGCTCTCGTAGGTCTTCATAGAGCCGCGCACCTCACCTCCTTCAGCGTGAGCAGCCTGGTTTGGTGGGTCCCAGTGTCCTGCCGTCCGTGATGTCCACAAGCGAGCCGCACTGTGGGTGCTCTCGCAGGAGGAGATGAGCATGCATCCTTCTCTTCCTCCACTGTGATTCGATCTCTCCGTTAACTCTCTAAAAAAATCTATTAATTGTTTATTTTTGGCCGTGCTGGGCCATCGTTGCTGTGCGGGTTTTCTCTAAGTGTGGTGACTGGGGACCCCTCTGTCGTTGCAGCACACGGGCTTCTCATCGCAGTGGCTTCTCTTAGTGCAGAGCATGGATCTAGGGTGTGTGGGCTCAGTAATTGCCCGTGAGCCCTAGAGTGTGGGTTCAATACTTGTGACGGATAGGCTTAACTGTTCCATGTATGTGGGCTCTTCCAGGTCAGGGATCGAAACCCATATCTCCTGCATTGGCAGGTGGAGTCTTTACCACTGAGCCACCAGGGAAGCCCCCCCGATCATGAATCCTTGAGATAGTCTTTTGAGACTCAAGGGAAGCCTGGGAGGCTACAGCCAAAGCCTTTGACTTCAAAGGACAGGGACACAAGGGCTTGTGTACCATTTCAATGTTATGGGCTATTCTTTCCTTTCATTCCCAATAGCCACCAAAAGATGTTGACACTCTCAACCCTGGATCCTGCCCATGCTGTCTTGGTGAATAAATTCTGGTATTTTGGTGGCAATGAAAGGAGCCAGAGGTTCATCGAGCGCTGTATCCAGACCTTCCCCAACTCCTGCCTGCTGGGGCCCAAGGGGACCCCTGTGTCCTGGATGCTGATGGACCAGACGGGAGAGCTGCGGATGGCAGGCACCCTGCCTGAGTACCGGGGCCAGGGCCTCATCTCCTACATCTCCTGTGTCCAGGTCCAGACTGTGGACAAACTTGGCTTCCCCTTGTATTCCCACGTAGATAAGGCCAATCACATCATGCAAAAAGTGTGCTCCAACATGCAGAGTATCTTGGTGCCCTGTGGCTGGAACCAATGGAACTTTGTGCCTCTGTAAAGCGGCCCTGAACACAAGGCAGCATTGAACTAATGCAGAATGCGGCTGTAGGAGCCAACGGAGAGAAAGAATACAGTGTAATGGAGAGTGATGAAATGGCCTGAGCTCTGAGAAGCAGTGATGGGTGCTGAACAGGACAGACTCAGTCTCTGTGCTCAAATACTTCCCAGAATTTCCTTCGTTTCCTCAGTAGGAAACAGACCAGGTGCCCAGCTGTCTGGGTACCTGGACACGTTCAGCATCCTTGCTGTGATTTATACTTAGCTGCATGCTTTTCTACATTGGTCTTCCTGGAACTCCTAGCTCATTAAGTCTTTCCAGTTTGCCAGAAGTATTGCAATATTTTGTGTGTTTTATGATGATTTTTTTCCCTCTGGCTTTCTGTGGCTTTTTAATTGACTGGAGAGTGACCTGTCTGTTAAGTAGATCTTTGAAGATCCTCCTCTCTCAGGCCATTCCTTAAGCCTCATATTATAATCACATGAAATATATTATACAAATACACTATACATTTCTCTATCTATCTATAAATGTGTTGCTATTGTTTAGTCATTAAGTCATATGTGACTCTTTTGTGACCCCATGGGCTGTAGCCCCCCAGGTAGCTCTGTTCATGGGATTTCCCCACAAGGATATTGGATTGGTTTGACATTTCTTCCTCCAGGGGATCTTCCTGACCCAGGATTCAAACCCAAGTCTCCTGCATTGCCAGAGGATTCTTTACCACTGAGGCACCAGGGAAGCCATTTACACACACACACACACACACACACACACACACACACACACACACGCATAATGCAGCATAGAAAATTAAAAGAGAAAGACTGACTGGTATCAGTATCCTTTTATGCAACACCTACTGATATTGTGCAAATGCCTGTGTCCTTGTCTTTTAAAGTAAAATTCTGACTCAAGAGTTAATGATTGGAAGATGTGAAGATGGAGAAACAAAGAATAGCTGTTGGGTTAGGGGACGGGGAACAATTCAGAACAGAATTCTGCCACACAGCAGAGTCACCGAACACACAGTTCCCTGAAGGGTATAGATCAAGGGCTGACACACATTCCTAAGGGGGTTGTACAGGAAGAAGACCCCTCCACAAGAACGAAGATCCTAGAGTGGGTGAAACCAGAAGGGTGATGATGCTTGAAACTTCACTTTGATGCCAACTTATCCACGTACTGTCCACGCTGATCACACCCTGCTCCCTGAACACTATAAAACCCTTCTCTACCCTGTCCAGCGTGGGCCACATGATCTTCTAGGCATTAGCGCACTCTGGCCTCCTCTGTCGGTAAAGCAAGAAAAGCTGCTCTTTCCTACCTCGCCCAGAACTCTGTCTGCGTATTTCTATTCTGCACTGGTGAACAGAGACCGACTTTCGGCAACACTGTCCCAGGAAAGGGATACTAACGTTGTTTCTGCCGAGACTTCCCTGGTGGTCATGTGAGTAAGAGTCCGCCTTCCAGTGCAGGGGCCATGGGTTTGATGCCTGGTCAGGGAACTATGATCCCACATGCAACTAAGCCTCCACGCTATAACTAGAGAAAGCCTGCATGCCCCCAGCGAGGAGTCCAGACATCAGGAAGAGCCCGCACATTACGAAGGAGACCCAAATCAGCCAAGAAAAAAATTGTTCCTGTCGACAGAAATATCAATAAAAATACACAAGGCGAAAGCTGTGGGGTTCAGATTTATTGTGGGGTTTGCTGAGGACTAGCCTGTGAGACAGCCCCTCAGATAACTCTGAGGAAGTCCTCCAAAGAAGTAAGGGGACTGGGGTGGGGGAATGATACAGATGACCTTATTTATAAAGCAGAAACAGACTCACAGGCTCAGAGAAAGAATTTATGGTTACTGTGGGGAGGGGAGGGGAGAGGGATAGTTGGGGAGTTTGGGATTGACAGGTACACATTGCTATATTTAAAATGGTTTGTCAACAAGCGCCTACTGTACAGCATAGGGAACTCTGCTCAATGTCATGTAACACTCTAACCAGGAAAAATTAATTTGATAAAGAAGAGATACATGTGTATGTCTAACTGAGTCATTTTGTGTACAACTGAAATGAACATAATCAGTTCAGTTCAGTCACTCAGTCATGTCCGACTCTTTGCGACCCCATGGACTGCAGCACGCCAGGCCTCCCTGACCATCAGCAACTCCCGGAGTTTACTCAAACCCATGTCCATTGAGTTGGTGATGCCATCCAACCATCTCATCCGCTGTCGTCCCCTTCTCCTCCCACCTTCAATCTTTCCCAGCATCAGGGTCTTTCCCAATGAGTCAGTTCTTAGCATCAGGTGGCCAAAGTATTGGAGTTTCAGCTTCAGCATCAGTGCTTCCAATGAACACCCAGGACTGATCTCCTTTAGGATGGACTAGTTGGATCTCCTTGCAGTTCACGCGACTCTCAAGAGTCTTCTCCAACACCACAGTTCAAAAGCATCAATTCTTCGGCACTCAGGTTTCTTTATGGTCCATCTCTCACACCCATACATGACTACTGGAAAAACCATAGCCTTGACTAGACGGACCTTTGTTGGCAAAGGTAGGCACAGGGTGAACACAAACACAGACGCACCTTCACTCTACCCCTGGCCCCTTACCTGCTCCTGAGGGCGGATAACCACCATCTTAAAATCAGGCCACTTGTCCACCAGGGCCTTTAGACTGAATGGATTTCCCTGGTTCATGTGGAAGATGGTCCTGTAAACCTGCAGTATCCGGAGAGAGTGAGAGGGTCAGCTTATTAGGAAGGGATTGTGAAGCACCTTGTCTGATCAGAATAAGGTTTACTTCTAAAAACTCATGAAATTTTATGATGGAAAAAGGACAAATAGGGCATCTATGTCAAAAGTCTCCACATGCTACCATTTTTTTTACCTGAAATGAGAACTTTTTCTCCTCATGTAATATAAATCATACAAGTAAAATATAAAAAATATTTGGACAAATAAAGCTAATGAACCTAAGAGCACTGTTCTTTTTTGTAGGATTTAATATTGTCTTTGTCCAGACCTTCTTCTATTCATACACGTAGACATATAAACTGTTACAAATGTGAAAATGATTGAATACATGATGTTCTGCTCCACAGAATAAATATTGTGGATGTATTTTTATGTTCATATGTACAAAAATTTTCAATTCTGTATACCTGTGGCTGATTCACGGAGAAGGAAATGGCAACCCACTCCAGTATTCTTGCCTAGAAAATCCCATGGACAGAGGAGCCTGGTGGGCTGCCATCCATAGGGTTGCACAGAGTCAGACACGACTGAAGCGACTTAGCATGTATGCATGCATGGCTGATTCATGCTGATGTTTGGCAGAAACTAACAAAATTCTGTGAAGCAATTATCCTTCAATTAAAAAGTAGATTAACAAAAATAGTAGATGAGGAAAAAAGTTTTAGCTACAAAATTTTTCAATTCTGTTCTAATGGTTGGAGAGGATTCCATTACGTGGCTGTACCACAGTTTATTTATTTGCTTATTGATGGTCATTTCAGCTGTTTCCAAATTTTCATTTAACCAATAATTCTTCACAGAGCAGGCTTGCACAGACATCTTTGCCTTGGCACTTGATATTTTCTTAGATTATCCAGAAAGTAATTTCTTCAAAGGTTATAGACATGTTTAAAACTCTTTCACATGTATGTCTGCATAACCCTCTAGAAAGCTCATTTCCTCCCACCAATAAGCAAAGGCTACAGCAAAATTCTCAAGAGAATGGACTGTGGGATCCGGCGGCCTGAGGCCAGGCTTGGAACCCCAGCCCCACCGTGTTGCACAGGCTGCTGAAAGGGGATGGGCTTGAACTCCGACCCACATGCAGCCAAAAATAAATAAAAATTTAAAAACTAGAATGGGATATGCATCTCATAGAAGTTTCTTATGAAAGTAGAAACAGTTTCTATTTCTATAAAAAAAGGAGTTTCAGGGAAAAACATTTGTTCTCCAAATATACACACACATACACAGTGGAACTTAAATTCCATTAGGATGGACCCTATCCCTTTGGTGGCTAATCTTGCCATTTTTCTTAAACACAGGTGAGGACCTCAGCCAATCAGTAGAGCTGCTGTGGAACAGTTCTGGATGTGGGCATTTATGTGTCCATTCTATTTACTCCTAAGATTTCTGATCAACCATGCTAGGTTAAGAGAGCCTCTGTGTCAGCCGCAAAATAGCCTGATATGCAACAGGTTCAGAGCAGTTGGAAACTTTAAGTCAAATAGAAATTGACTTGTTATCAATTTCAAAGAAGTCTAGTAATGGCTAACCTCTCACCTGGCAAGTGTTCTTCTAGGGAGAACCAGTTGAAAATTAGCATGTAGTCCCTGCTAATTTTGTAGAACTCGAGAACACATTTCCAGTGTTACCATGAAATGTTTCTTGGAAAGGAACAAGGGAATGCTTTTTGAATCAGCTTGGAAATGAAAGCAGTGTTGGGTCTCAGGCGTTCCCATGTCCATATCACAGCACTGCAGCTCACTGTCTGTGGGTACCGGGCAAACCCCTTCTCTGAGCCTCCATCCTCACATCAGTGACGCAAACATAACAGCGAATATCTTGCAAAGAGGATATGCAAATTAAGCGAGAGAAATCAGGCACTAGTGTCTGGGACAGCATAGTTGCTCAGCAAATATTAGTCTTAGATTTCCAGACACGGGTCCTGGATTTCTGGTCTGGATTTCTGGTCCGGGAAGATCCCACCTGCTGTGGGGCAACTAAGCCCACGCACCACACACTGAAGCCCCTGCCCCCAGAGCCTGTGCAACGGGGAGGTGCCCACCCACCCCCACCGCCCCGCTCATCTCAACTAGAGGAAGCCAGCACACAGCAAAAATACACACATAAATAAAAATAAAAAACAGATAACAAATAGTAGTCTCCCTCTTCATTCACAGGAACGTTCTCTTCCTTACTCCCCGCAGAATTGTCCAGTGTCGCCTTTAAGGATGCAAGAAGGCTCTTCCACAAGGGTTTCTCCAGCATCTCCAGCATCTGGGCGCCTCCAGAGATGGGAACATCCTGCAAGTCCAGCTTAGCCTAGAGAGACAACCAGGAAACAGCCAGGAACGAGAAGAGATTCAAAAACCATAGTGGCAAGTTCTCTGCTGGTTGCCAGGGCCCTCTCCAGTGTTGTTTTTTACATGTATATAACCACCTTTATGTAGAAACTGACATATGCATTTCAGTATATAAAAATGAAATATCGATTTTGATACAGGTGTAAAAGAATTTGCTTATTAATTCATTTATTATTCTTTAATTTTGATTGCAGTATAGTTGATTTAGAATGTTGTGATAGAATTTAGAATGTTGTTCTGCTGTACAGCAGAATCAATCACTTATATATATATGCATATCCACTCTTGGATTCTTTTCCCATATAGGTCATTATAAAAGTGTTGAGTAGAATTCCTTGTGCTATACAGTGGGTCCTTCAGTTCAGTTCTGTTGCTCAGTCGTGTCTGACTCTGTGACCCCATGGACTGCAGTACGCCAGGCCCACCTGTCTATCACCAACTCCCAGAGTTTACTCAAACTCATGTCCATTGAGTCGGTGATGCCACCCAACCATCTCATCCTCTGTCGTCCCCCTTTCCTCCTGCCCTCAATCTTTTCCAGCATCAGGGTCTTTTCAAATGAGTCAGCTCTTCGCATTAGGTGGCCAAAGTATTGGAGTTTCAGCTTCAACATCAGTCTCTCCAGTGAACACCCAGGACTGATCTCCTTCAGGATGGACTGGTTGGATCTCCTTGCAGTCCAAGGGACTCTCAAGGGTCTTCTCCAACACCACAGTTCAAAAGCATCAATTCTTTGGTGCTCAGCTTCTTTATGGTCCAGGTCTCACGTCCATACATGACCACTGGAAAAAACATAGCCTTCACTAGACGGACCTTTGTTGGCAAAGTAATGTCTCTGCTGTCTAATATGCTGTCTAGGTTGGTCATAGCTTTTCTTCCCAGGAGCAAGTGTCTTAATTTCATTGCTTCAGTCACCATCTGCAGTGATTTTGGAGCCCAAAACAATAAAGTCAGCCACTGTTACTAGCTATCTATTTTACATACAGAAGTGTGTGCACGTCAGCCTCAATCCCCCAGTTTATCCCACCCCCCTTTCCCTTTACTGATGTCTTCTTCACTGAAGTCCAGACGATTCCAGGGAAGGACGAGATGGGCAGAAACTGCAAGTCCTGCCTCCTGAAGTTTTCAATCACTTTCTTAAAACTTCAATGAATTCCAATCATTAACTTCAGTTCAGATTACCAAGCACATTTTAAAAATACATACATAACATTTTTTAAAATTTAACTGCTATTATTGATTCATCTGACTCTACTGGAATTAAGCTGTACAACCTTGGGAAAGTAACTTAGCCTTTCTGTGCCTTGCTTTCCTCAAAGTAGATGGGTAATAGTACTGTCCAACTCAGGGTTGAAACGAGCTAATACATTAGAGGAGAAAATAAGTGTGTGGCAGCGTGTCTGTCACATTGCAAGCTCCACTGGATTATATGATACAACTACGCGTCTATGACCGCATGTTACGGCCACCACCGGGCCACCGCACCCTCTCCTTTCTTCCCACTCTCTGCTCCGCCTCTTTTCTTCCCTTCCTCACGCTCCCCACTTGAGTTAAAGTGCTGTGCACCGCACGATATTTTTTGGAAAAGCTGATTAGTTTGTGTGGCTGCCGTGGGTCTCAGTGGGGCCACTCGCACTCCCTAGTTATGGCAGGGGGGCTCTGTGGCTCCGAAGTATGTGTGATCTTAGTTCCCCAACCAGGGATCGAATCCACGTCCCCTGCACTGCAAGGCCGATTCTTCACCACTGGACCACCAGGGTAGTCTCTCTGCTTGATATTTTGATGCCACCATTTTTAATATAGGGCACTTTGACCTGCTTTAAAGTTTAAACCTCAGGGTTTGCTTGGTTAACCGCCAAGTCCTTCTATTACCTTATCCCAGAGCCTCACCTTATTTTTTGCGTCTTACACCATCTCTAAGTGTCATTCTTGGATCTGTAATACATGTTGTATAATGACTAGGTAGGATAAAAATAGTATTTTTGCATGTTTGACTCACTGCATCAAACTGGGATTAGCAAAACCATCCATAAAATCTTACCTCCATGAGAGAGGGAGACAAGAGGCATCGTCACAGTGTTCTGGTCTGGAACTGGGATCTTGGGAGGAGCACGGAGTTGCTTTTAAATGTAGGCATTTTTTTAAATTGTAAGGTTTAATGAATTTCACAATGCTGAGAAGAAAATGTATTACAACTGCCATGTGTGACTGCCAGGTCAGACTGGGTAAATCTGTGATTTTCAGATGGTAAGAGAACTTTAGTTTCTGGCCAAGATAGAGGACTAGGATCCGATCTGGGTTACTTACCTTCCCTCCTGAACCAATGAGAAAACTCAACAAAGTAAATGAAACAGCTTTCATGTGTTGGACATCAGGCACCGTAGAAATACCATCCCGTAGAAAAGAAAATATGAGCCTAGGACTGAATCAACTCACCGTGTGAAGGCCGCAGCTCAGGGAAATAGAACCCGACCCGGGCACAGGGTCTCACTGAGCTGTGCTACAGAGACTGGAGGCTGGGGAGACCCGGGCAGAGCTTCAGAGAGAGAAAGACAGACGGACAGAGAGAGGGAGGGATATCTGGAGAATTCTCGGGAAAGAGCAACCTCCTAGACTCTGGCTCAGCACTAATCGGTGGAGGGGAAACTCCCTTAGACTTTAACCTAGGGGAAGACTGCTGGAAATGAGTAGGTGGGAAATTTCCCCTAGGTCCCACAAGGCTGGGAATACTTTGTGTTATGAGCTGACATGGAAATATCTCATAACATAGGGCATCAGGTAAGATGCTCAGGCTTAGGAGGGGATGAAATTCAGCCTTGCCTCTTCTAGATTCACCCTAACTCTGGTCAAAAGCAAGCCTTGACAGTATCCAACTGATTCCAGCAACTTAACTGAGCACCAAAGCCAAAGACAACATTATAAGCATGTAGAGCAAAACCTATTGAGACTATATAATTCAGATTTGCCGACCGTTCAATAGAAACGACACGTATATAAAGGATCAGGAAAACAGAAAAGCGTCAGGACAACTAGACCCAGAGGAGACACTTGCAAATTTATGGTGAAAATATCTTTCCTATTGTGATAACAGTTTTCCACTCATTGTAATAATTCTTGCAAATAAGATTTTTCTTTATCTAAAAAAAAATTGGTAAATACAGAGATGTTGGAACCTACAGACAGGAATGTTAAGTAGTTGTAGTCTTGCTTCTCATGTTTAACAAGATAGAGGGACATGTGATCAAAATGAGAAGAAAAATGGAAAATATAAAGAAAACACATACAGAGTTTGTAGAGATGAAAAGCTACAATATCAAAAATGAAAAATACACTGAACGTGACAAACAGTAGATAAGACATTGCAAAATGAAAAGAAGCTAAAGACACAGCGATTGAAACTTTCCATATACACCAATCCCTGGAGTAGGAAATAGCAACCGGCTCCAGTATTCTTGCCTGGAAAATTGCAAGGACAGGGGATCCTGGTGGGCTGCAGTCCACAGGTCACCAAGAGTCAGACACGACTGAGCTACTAAACACCACTACATACTCCAGAACAAAATAAAAAGGTGAGTAAAGGTGGAAAATAATAAAGCTGTGATAAGGCTAATTCCTCCAACTTCAAACACTTCTAGAGTACTCCAAAATTTTTAAGAAAAGATATGGTAAACTAGATTAAAAGTCATAAAAATGGTCATATCCTTGTATAATATTGCTTCTAGATTTTGTTCTAAGGAAATAAAACAAAAAAAAGATCAAACTATCCATAATGATGTTCAGAAGGAACAAAAGAATCACTAGACTCGTTATTGGTAATATGTCACTGTTTTCCCCAAAACTGATCTATAGAGCCAAATTAGTCAAAAAACACCTCCAGTTTCATTTGTAGAAAGTCAAAGACAATTCTAAAATTTTTGTGATTTCAAGACTTTCGAGAAAGATAGGGTAATCATGACATAACGACAAACAAGTAAATTGATGGCAGAGTAGAGAGCCCAGAAATAGACGAACATTTGTGGTCAACAGATTTTCTACGAAGATATCTAGACAGGACTTCCCTGGTAGGCCAGTGATTAGGAATCCATCTGCCAGTGCGGGGGGTCACAGGTTCAACCCTTGGTCTGGGAAGATCCCACAGGCCTCGGGGCGACGAAGGCTGTGGGCCAGAGCTGCTGAGCGCGTGGTCCAGGGCCTGTGCTCCACAAGAGAAGCCACTTCAATGAGAAACCCTTGCCTGGCAACCTCAGGCGAGGCAACTAAAGCCAGCCCAGCCAGAGGAACACAGACCCAGAGCAGCCAAAAGAAACAAGTGAATACATTGTTTAATCGAAAGATGTCTAGATAACTAAATGGAAATAGGATAGACTTTTCCAAAAATGGTGCTGATTTTTACCTTTTTAAGCAGTCAAGATGGGTTTCTGACTGACTCAAGAGGCCGTATGTTTTTGAATGCAGATGTTAGAAGCAAGTCCTGGTCATCTGTACTTATTTGTTTCTGCTGCTTTCTGCTCCCGAGGTCGTTTTATCTAACCTAGCTCATTTGTTTCCACTTTAGGAGTGTTTTATGGATTTGTAAAAGAAGGGGAAAAAAAAGCAAACAGCCCCTAAAACACAGCACGTTCACAAAATACCAACACCAGACAAGGTCTTCTGGGGCCATAATGAAATGAGACGAAAGTAAGCCCATTTCCCAATCGTGTTTGAGCATGGGCGAAAACAAGAAGCCCATCTCAACGGCAAAGATGGCCAAATACTCCTCTTCCCAGCTAACACATGGCAACCCAGTCCAGTACTCCTGCCTGGAGAATCCCATGGTCGGAGGAGACTGGTAGGCTACAGTCCACGGGGTCGCAAAGAGTCGGACACGACTGAACTTCACTCCTTCACTTCCAGTTAACAAGAGGCTGCTACTTCTCTACCTCTGATCTTTGCCTCCTGCTTCATGGATAACAGCCTTAAACGGAACTGCAATGCTTCCTGGCAGTGTCCACGCCATGCGGTTCCCAGGGCTTGGACCCTTTTCCCACCTCTCAAGCCCCTTCTGACACCCTCTCCCTGAGATGCACCACCTTTCCCGGCTAGCGCACTGTCTCTCCTGCTGCAACAGACAATGTGCCTGACTTGTCGGTCTTCTCATGTCTTCCCACAGAGCTTTGATTAGAAGTATCTACAGAATTAAGGGTTTAGCTGCGAGCCCTCAGTTCCTACTGGCTTTGTTCTCCGTTTAGTTTGACTTCCCAGAGCCTCTTCCTTTCAGCTCCATTCTGCCTGATTTCTTCAGGATGGTCGTGGAAGTTTTGCATTTGCAGAAATGAAACCAATACAAGTTCATTTCTATGGAAAACCATCTCTATGCTACAAAGACTTCACTCTTTTTGGATCCTGCTGCCTTAACACATTGGGCAATGTGAGGACAGGCGAATGTCCCTGATTTTTTCGTGTGTGTGCCCCCGTCTCCTTCCCAGATTCTTGTCCATCATTTGAAGAGAACGGCACGTGCCTGATTCCTCTGCATCTCCTTCTTGAGGTGTGAAGAGGAGAGACTTAACCAGACCATGAAGGCTGTGGTCACCTTGACCGTGGCTGCTGGACTCCCTGAGATCCACTTAGGAAATGTACGAGGGATCTTATCTGCCACCCGGCTCCATTTTTTTTTTCCCCAGACTCTTCTGTGGCCGCTCCTCGCCAGGTAAGGGCGCAGGGCGTCCCTTCAGGGCAGTGTCTCCTTTTTTAGCCCCTCTGTTCCTTCTGCATTTTGTTCCTTCTTTGGAATTCCCTAATTCCTCTCTTCTAAGTTCAGCTTCCCTTCATCCTTCATCCAAGTCAAGCTGAAGGGCTTGTCACCCCTCCTGACTCCCTTTCTTGTTTTTTACTTTATTTTTTAAATGTTTTATTTATTTTTTGGCTGCACGAGGCCTTCGAAGCTGCAGGCGGGCTTTCTGTCTTGGGGTGAGCAGGGGCTGCTCTCTGGTTGCGGTGCCTGGGCTCCTTGTTGCGGCGGCTTCTCTTGTTGTGAAGGACGGACTCCAGGCATGCGGGCTTCTGTCGTTTTGGTGTGTGGGCTCAGTAGATGTAGGCTTGCTTGCCCCACAAAATGTGGGATCTTCCCAGAGCAGGGATCGAACCTGTGTCCCCTGCATTAACAGACGGATTCTTAACCACTGGACCACTTAGGGAAGTCCTGTTATTTCTTACTTGAGACAGAGTAACCACTCCCTTTGCTCTCGTAAGTGCTTATGGATATCTGCGTGGCAGAGCTTGTTACGTTGGGCTAGAGTTTGTCTTTCCAGAGTGTGTTCTCTTCCCGGGGCAGGAAGCTCTTCTTATCCTACCTATTATGCTTATCACTGTACCTGGCACATAATATGCCCTCAGTAGGTGGGTGGTGAGAATAACTTAAGGCACAAAATGCTTCTAATCACCTGTCTAATTATTCTAATTTCCAGAGGCATTCATAGATAGATTGATTAATCCAATCAACATATATGTATTGAGTGTTTACATATATGCTGGATCTGGGGAATATTTTCAGTTACATTGTACTAAGACATGTTTTGAAGAAAAGTCCAGACCAAGGTGCAGGCACCCTTGTCTTTTTTCTGAGGCTCTTAAGACTATTAAAAAGTATAGATTTGTGAAGGCCAACCTTATCTTTTATCTCAGGGTAACTCACAAGAAAGTTACATAAATATAAGATGCAGAGATGCAAGTCAAATCTGGGAGGTCAGAATACCCATCATTAAAAAAGTCTACAAACAATAAATACTGGAGGGGGTGTGGAGCAAAGGGAGCCCTCCCGCACTGTTGATGGGAAGGCAAATGTAATTGGTGAAGCTGCTCTGGAAAACAGTATGGAGGTTCCTCACAAAACTGAAAACAGAGTTGCCATTTGATCCAACAATCTCACTCTGGGCATATACCCAAGCAAAAAGATCCATGCACGCTTATGTTCATAGCAGCACTATTAACATAGTTAAGACATGGACAACCTAAATGCCCACCAAGAGATGAATGCATAAAAATGATGTGGGAAATATATACATAATGGAATATTACTCAGTCATAAAAAAGAATGAAATAGTGCCATTTGCAGCAACATGAATGGACCTAGAAATTATCATATAAAGCAAAGTAAGGCAGGAAGAGAGAGACAAATACAGTATGTTATCACTTACCTGTGGAACCTAAAACACAATACAAATGAACCCATCTATGAAACAGAAGCAGACTGACAGATGTAGAGAACAGACTTTTGCTCACTAGGAGGAGGAGAAGAGGGATGGGCTGGGAGTTTGGGATTAGCGGAGGCAAACTATTTCATACAGAATGAATAAACAAGATGCTACTGTACAGCACATGGAAAGATAGTCAACATGCTGTGATAAAGCATAACAGAAAAGAACAGTAAGAGGCATATTTATGTTTACATATACCAATCATTTTGCGGTACAGCAGAAATTAACACAACCCTGTAAATCAACTATACTCCAATACACTGCAAAATAAATCTGTGGGGTGAGATAGTAATGAATTTCCTGAAAAGTATAGGGTTCAGAAGCACCCTCCAGGGATGCCCGCTCAAACCAACAGCCAAGCATTGTGTCTCATAAAAAAAGGTAGGTTAAAAACTACTGAGCCTGAGATCCTTCATGACATTGGCCACACTCACCGTGAGCTGGCAGAAGGGAGCGACAGGCAACACCTTCAGGCTGAAAGTCGGACTCTTTGACCGAATTATTCCCAGAAGAGGAAATTCATCCAAAGAAAACAATCCAAAAATGAAAAGAGCTCTCAGCAGATTTTGATAAAGCTGCGCAAACGTAAGCAAGGACTGAACACAATCCCAGGATGCAGCAATAGGGAAGGAAATGTTAACTACGATGCAGCTCCATGATATTACATAGCTCCTGTACATACGGACACGCGGGAAAGGGGCAGAATAAACTGAGGAAAGCTAGGGCATTAAAGAAGGCACACCTGCAGAGCTGTTGGCGGTGAGTTAGCTGGGCTGGAGTGATACTGGGTTGCACTGACTAGTGTCTTCATAAAAGCGGAGAGAGATACAGAGGGGAGGTGGCCACGTGGGGACTCGGACACCCAGGGAGAACAGAGAGAACGCCGTGGAATGACGCAGGCAGAGACTGGAACGAGGCACCAACCAACCCAGGAGCACTGAGGGCTGGTGGCAGCCAGGTGCTTGGAAGAGGTGAGCAGGGTTCTCCCTGTAGGGCTCAGAGGAGGCCCCACCAGGCCCACACCTTGATTGGGCCTGTTAGACTCCAGAACCATGAGAAAATGAATGTGTCTGAACCTACCTGATTTTTGGTACTTGTGAACCAAATATTTGTGGCCCTGGAGAGTCAAGTGTGGTGGGTAAGTTCACAGCCTCTATAGCCAGACTGCTTCACCTGAGACTCATGGGGCTTTGGGGTTTGGACAAGCTGCGGGGCTTTGGACAATTTATTTACTCTCTCTCTGAGTCATAAAGAAGACTGAGTGCGGAAGAATTGATGCTTTTAAACTGTGCTGTTGGAGAAGACTCTTGAGAGTCCCTTGGACTGCAAGGAGATCCAATCAATCCATCCTAAAGGAGATCAGTCCCGAATATTCATTGGAAGGACTGATGCTGAAGCTGAAACTCCAATACTTTGGCCATCTGATGCGAAGAGCTTGACTCATTGGAAAAGACCCTGATGCTGGGAAGGATTGAGGGCAGGAGGAGAAGGGGATGATAGAGGATGAGATGCTTGGATGGCATCACCGACTTGATGGACATGGGTTTGAGCTAGCTCTGGGAGATTGTGAAGGACAAGGAAACCTAGTGTGCTGCAGCTTGTGGGTTTGCAAAGAGCAGGACACACTGAGTGACTGAGCAACAACATGTAAATGACAGTATTTGTCTTTCTCTGTCTGACTTATTTCACTAAAGCATAAAACCCTCCAATTCCATCGGCCTTTTTTAAAGATTTTTATTATGTGGACAATTTTTAAAGTGTTTGTTGAATTTGTTACAATATTGCTTCTGCTTTATATTTTGTTTTTTTGGCCCAGAGGCACATGAGATCCTAGCTCCTCAACCAGGGATCCAACCTGCGACCCCTGTGTTGGAAGGAGAAATCCCAGAGACTGAACCATCAGGGAAGTCCCTTCACCTGTGTTGTAAGTAGCAAGATTCCCTTCGTTTTAGGGCTGAATATGACCCCACTTCTGTTACACTCTTATTAAAGCCATTGCCCTTATCCTGTTGTACTACTACAGCGTCAGCTCCTTGAGGGCAACAAGCTGTCCTAGTCTCCTGGCTCTTCCTTCGCTTCCTGTGGAGCCACAGCACCAGCAACTAACACACCAAGCAGAAATATGCAAAGAGAAGGTGCTTAGCAACAAAGGAGCAGGTGGTGGAGAGGAAGGAAGCCCATCCTCCAAAGCCCTCGAGTGTGGAATGAGGTACGTGCAGTGTTTCAGGAAACAGTTGGTTCAGATGCTAACATTTTTAAAAATAGGTCATTTTGATGCAGAATTTCATTCACAGTGCTCTTGAAATCTCAGATCTGGCCAAAGCAGGCCTTCTGCCCACGAGGCAATAATCAGCCAGAGCTCAGTAAGCTGCTGTCCCTCGGAGGGTCACGTGCTGTCCTGCATGCCATGGACTGGAGGTGAGGCCACCACACTCACATCACTGTTTATTAATTCATCACCTGCCGTCCACCAGGAGGAATGTGTTTCCTCCACTCACACCCTGAAGGAAAGTCTGACGTGAGTCCAGCTGAAGTTTTCTAAATTTACTTGCCTCCCCCACCTTTTTAAATTTTCTGTCCCTGTCAAGTTTTCTCCTGGTAAAGATAGTTTTGCAATACATTATGCATTCCTGTTTGACTATTTGCTCACTAGACAAGGTCAATTTGCCCTTTCACTTGCTCTTCTTTTTGAAATATCAACCTTAAACATAGCAAAGGGCAAGTTTATGTTTAAAAAAAAGAGAGAGCGAACAAGAGAGTTTATTCCAGACTAGCAGAGGAACGGAGGCCTCCCAAGTGGCTCAGTAATAAAGAATCCACCTGCCAATGCAGAAGATGCAAGAGATGCGGGTTCGATCCCTGAGTCAGGAAGATCCCCTGGAGAAAGACATGGCAACCACTCCCAGTATTCTTCCCTGGGAAATCCCATGGACAGAGGAGCCTGGCGGGCTACAGTCCATGGGGTCGCGATGACTGAGAGACTGGCTGCGCATACAGTGAGGAATTACAAGAGAAGCAAAATGGTTAAAACAGAGACAATCCAGAGGATAAAAGGAGAGCATTCTTTTATAGAAGAAAGGAGAAAGTTAGGAGGGGGTGCTCGGAACAGAAATTCACTGGAGAGAAGGAGAGTTGGAAGCGGTGGAGGCCCTAACTGGCTGCAGACCAGGGCAGCCCGCTTTGCTGGGTGACAGAGGACATCCTCCTCCTCCCTGCAGACCCCCCAAGCTGCAGTGAGGAGCACGGGCCTGAACGCCCCCCCTTCCCGGCTCCCAACTCCAGCTTTGAGTAAGCCTTCTTTAATTCATCTTCATACTCGTGACGCGTCAGGGGACCTACACTGACCACACAATGACTGCATTTCCTATCTGGGGCAATTAGCCCAGCTCGGACCTCCTGAGGACTTCCCTGGTGGCTCAGATGGTAAAGAATCTGCCTGCAACGTGGGAGACCCAGGTTCGATCCCTGGGTGGGGAAGATCCCCTGGAGGAGGGCATGGCAGCCCACTGCTGTATTCTTGCCTGGAGAATTCCATGGACGGAGGAGCCTGGTGGTCTACAGTCCATAGGGTCGCAAAGAGTTGGACACGACTGAGGTGACTTAACACACAGCACATACTAAATAATGTAACAAATCATATACCAGTATTTTCCAAACAATACATCAGCTACGATCAGTATTCTTTGGACTAAGGGGGTCATGGGAGGAGACTAAATTCATGGTGCTCAGCTGCTCCTCATTCACTGACTGCTGACAGCCAGACTCGGCGGCAAGCACTAAGGAGGTAGCATTGGATTTTCTATAAATACTCAGCCATAAAAAATAACTGTAAAACTAAATCTGAGACCACAAAAAGTTACTTCCTTTCTCCATAGGTATATTATGTAAACGTGTGGGTATACTATGTATATTATGAAACGTGTGGGTCGGATGATTTGCAAGCTTTTCCCAGGACCAGCATTCAATAATTCTATCTTTTAAGGACTGATTCTGCCACTTATTAATTATGGAATTTAGGCCAAATCACTCTTCATCTTCATCGTCTAGTTTCTTCATCTCAAAGATGGTAATAATATAATTCTTTTCCTGCTCAGAACTCAAGAGTTTTGGTAGGGATCACCAGAAATGGCCTTTGAAAATTGCCCCACTGCCAAATAAAATATCTTGCTTCTCCAACCTAAGTATCCAACAACAAATGAATGGCTAAAGAAGATGTAGTATTTCTCAGCCATAAAAAGTTTGGAATATTTATCAGCCGTAAAGAAAGTATGAGACAATGTCATTTGCAGCAACACGGATAGACCTAGAGATTATTATACTAAATGAATAAGTCAGACAGAGACAGACAAATATCATGTGATAGCTCTTACATGCGGAATTTATATAAGTTTTGTCTAAACTTTCATCCCTGGATGTCCCTGTGCTGCCTTGGTGAGTGAATTTTCGTATTTTGGTGGGAAGGAGAGAAAGTTGAGCACTGCAGAACTGATGCTTTTGAACTGTGGTGCTGGAGAAGACTCTTGAGAGTCCCTGGGACTGCAAGGAGATCCAACCAGTCCATCCTAAAGGAGATCAGCCCTGGGTGTTCATTGGAAGGTCTGATGCTGAAGCTGAAGCTGCAATACTTTGGCCACCTGATGCGAAGAACTGACTCATTTGAAAAGACCCTGATGCTGGGAAAGATTGAGGGCAGGAGGAGAAGGGGACGACAGAGGATGAGGTGGCTGGATAGCATCACCAACTCGATGGACATGGGTTTGGGTGAACTCCGGGAGTTGGTGATGGACAGGGAGGCCTGGCGTGCTGTGGTCCACGGGGTCGCAAAGAGTCAGACACGACTGAGCGACTGAACCGAACTGAACTGAGAGGAGCCTGAGATTTATGACGGACAGGATCCAGACCTTCCAAGCTTCTATCTGTCGGGATCTGAAGGGAATCCTGAGCTATCACCCAACATGGTAAATATCGCGCCCTCTCCTCCCCCACCCCCTCCCCATGTTTAAAAGTCAAGTGGCAATGGAATAAATGGCCCAGTGGATTCGGTTCTGAAAGCCCGGACTGCTCCTCCCGTGTCATGGACGCCACAGGCCAGCAGAGGGCAGTGCAGACAGCAAGCGCCATCACCTGGCAGGCTGGGGAGCAGAGACTTTCTCATCCTCCAGCTCAGAACAGAAGCCACAGTGCGTGCCCTCACCTCCTGCAAAGTTTTTGGATTTCAGCCATGTGAGTGGGGACAGAGTGTGGAAAACCTCACATCCTCTCTGAACTGGTTGGCACCCGAAGTGACCCATCACTTGTGCTATTGTTCCCATTGGCAAGTACTTAAAAAAAAAAAAGTTTATTTATTTATTTTATAGCTTGCTTTTCACTGTGAAAATGTGTTCATTCGTTCATTTCATACAGTGAACATTTGTTTATTCCTTTGGAACAGAACACAGCAAGAGCGAAAGGAAGTCCCTCCGAAGATTAGGTAAGAATTTATGTCTAGATCACGGCATCCAGTCCCATCACTTCATGGCAGATAGATGAGGAAACAGTGGAAACAGTGGCTGACTTTATTTGGGGGCACTCCAAAATCACTGCAGATGGTGACTGCAGCCATGAAATTAAAAGATATTTGCTCCTGGGAAGAAAAGTTATGACCAACCTAGACAGCATATTTAAAAGCAGAGACATTACTTTGCCAACACAGGTCCATCTAGTCAAAGCTATGGTTTTTCCAGTGGTCATGTATGGATGTGAGAGTTGGACTATAAAGAAAGCTGAGCGCCGAAGAATTGATGCTTTTGAACTGTGGTGTTGGAGAAGAGTCTTGAGAGTCCCAAGGAGATCCAACCAGTCCATCCTAAAGGAGATCAGTCCTGGGTGTTCATTGGAAGGTCTGATGCTGAAGCTGAAACTCCAATACTTTGGCCACCTGATGTGAAGAGCCGACTCATTTGAAAAGACCCTGATGCTGGGAAAGATTGAAGGTGGGAGGAGAAGGGGACGAGAGAGGATGAGATGGTTGGATGGCATCACAGACTCAATGGACATGAGTTTGAGTAGACTCCGGGAGTTGCTGATGGTCAGGGAGGCCTGGCGTGCTGCAGTCCATGGGGTCGCAAAGAGTTGGACACGACTGAGCGACTGAACTGAACTGAACTATGTCTTGCCCACAGTCTCTCTCTGACTCTTCTCGCTTCCTTTTTTTTTTTTTTTAGTATTTGTTTATTTCCCTGTGCTGGATCTTCATTGCAGCATGAAAGCTCTTACTTGCCACATGTGGGATTCAGTTCCCTGGACCAAGGATTGAACCCAGGACCTCTTCACTGGGAGGGTGGAGTTTTAGCCACTGGACCGCCAGGGAAGTCCCCCCTTGGCAAGAAATTAATCACAGGGTCTTTAACTCTGTGAGTTACTGGAAAATGTAATATCTCCCTGTGCTTTTAGTAAAAAAAAAAAAAGAGAGAGAGAGAAAATGATTTTTGCCACAATTAAAAGAGAGAAAATCATATGCACATAGATCTTTGTCTCTGTCATAACCTATCATTTTTTTGGTTACCAAACCATTTTATTTTTCTTCTGACTCATAGAACATACCTTGTTCCCAGAAGAGATAAATGAAAGTTCCTTCCAACCAATACGTACTGATCACAGTTGAAGCATCCCAGGGACGCACAGCAATCTATCTGGCCCAGAGGCTCCAGGGTCCAGGTTCCCCCTGCAGGGATATTTTTAATCTCATCTTGGCTGAAGTACAGCTCACACACCATCTTGTTCCCAAGATGTTATTTGTTCAAGGAAATCAACGTACTCTGCTTACGCTGTTTTTTATATGTATCCACAGTGCTTAGAGGGTTCTTAAATTACATTAAGCAAATATTTCTTTTAATTAAATGTTTTTCATTAGAGAAGATTTATTGAACATCAGCTATATGAAAAACACTCTGCTAGGAACTCTAGAAACGTTAGTAAACAAGAAGTTTAGTGTCTTCCATGTTTACTGGTATGTTGTTGTGTGGTCTCTAAGTCATGTCCAACTCTTTGTGACCCAAGGACTGTAGCCCACCAGGGTCTTCTATGCATGGGATTTCCCAGGTAAGAGTCCTGCAGTGAGTTGCCATGTCCTTCTCCAAGGGATCTCCAAAGGATCTTCCTGACCCAGGCATTGAACCCGTATCTCCTGTGTTGGCAGGCAGATTCATCAGTGAGCCACTGGAGAAGCTCATTTACCTACATGTTCATTAATTACCTGGCAGTCCCAGGTCTGTGCTGTTTGCTTTTTTTTTTTGGTTACATCATGCCTCTTGCAGAATCTTAGTTCCCTCAGCAGGGATTGAACCCAGGCTGCAGCAGTGAAAACAGCAAATCCTAACCCCTGGGCCTCCAGGGAAGTCCTCCCCAACCCTCAGGTCCTTATCTGACATCCTTGCTTTCTTTGGAGAAATTTCCGAGGGCCCACAATTCCTCAGGTGCCATCCATAGAGCACATCATCTGCTTCAGGCTTTGGCAGACGTTCTGTGTAGGCAGGTGTTCTGGTGCACATGGGAATACATGGGGAAGCTCAGCTTATCCAGAGCCTGGATCTGACACAGTAGAAGGTATGGGAGAGGAGAAGATACAGGATAAGGTCCTGGGTACCCAGGCACTCACAGCTCTCAGGCTGGTCCCTCAGGGTCCAGGTCTCAGATTCCCATCGGGTCCCAGCAGACGGCAGCTGGGGAAGGTCTGGATCCCATACATCTTAGATCTCAGGCTCCTCCCACCGCCACCAAAATGCCTAAATTCACTCAGCAGGGCAACACCAGTGACATCCAGGGGTGAAAGTTTAGACATCTCTTATACAAATTCTCATATAAATTCTGTGTATAGGTGATAACATATATTGTTTTTCTCTGACTTTTTTTCCCCTCTGGGATTTCCCCAATGTCCTCAACATCTAGATACCACCTAAGGCAAGCATTTTGGCTGAAGCTTTGCTCTAGACAAAGGGTCGAGAAACCCTAGGGAAATGAGAAGAGCTGGGAGAAAGGAGACTCAGAAGCGCCCTGGGTAATGGTCCAGGCCTCAGCAATATCATTTCCTTCTCTGGGACCCTTAAGTGGGGCTCCAGATCTGTAAAGGGAATTCCACTGGCGAGTGACAGCATTTCTTTGTGACATTTTCCGCCTCTGGTGGTCATTTCACTGCCCTTATTTCCACTCACGACCCACGCATTTGTTTTGTTCATTCATTCATTCAGTCAGCCGTTCATTTGGTTGTGCAGTTCTTTGTTGCAGCATGCGGGATCTTCCAGTTGTGGCAGGGGGATCTCGTTCTCTGACCAGGGATCGAACCTGGGCCCCCTGAATAGGGAGCACATAGTCTTAGTTAGGGACAGGACCACCAGGGAAGTCCATACTCGTGCATTGGAGAGGACAGAATCTTCTTTTTACCATATTCCCTTCCGTAATCCCCAGATAAGCTATTCTGAGGGAATGTGAGGGTTCTGGGAGGAATTTGTAACTTGGCACATGCTTAGCGGAATGAGCGGCATACGGACACTGAGATCCTTGAGAGAAGCCTGAAGAGATGGGGAGGAGAGAGATGAGGGACTAAGGATAAACTTCCCGCAGTTCTCATGTGATTGCAGCGCACGAGTCTGGACTGTGCAACGCTTCACAGCATCACAGCCTCTGCAGAGATTCTGTGTGCGCCTCCCTCCCTCCGCTTCTTCTGAGAATCTCAGGTCACCACACACGAAGGCTCCGAGCATGATCTGGGTGAACTGCGCGAGTCCTGTGCGTCCAGCTTTCCCACCTTCGTAGGTATCTTCCAAGCGAAGGGGGTTTCGCTGGCGCACGTTGAGTCTGCAGAATCTGGTGAGCCGGGCCTTGCCTGACCCTGATTCAGAACAAATAAAAAATGCCATTTTTCTTTCCTGTAAGACCTGCTTTTGCAATCTGTTCTCTTAGAAAGCTGTGCATTGACCACTGAACCACAAACTCAGTAGCTCCTTCTTCCGTGCGGGCGCGCTCAGTTGTGTCTGACTCTTTGTGACCCCGTGGGCTGTAGCCCACCAGGCTCCTCCGTCCATGGAATTCTCCAGGCAAGAATACTGGAGTGGGCTGCCATTCCCTTCTCCAGGGGATCTTCCTCACCCAGGGATCGAACCTGGGTTTCCCGCATTGCAGGCAGATTCTTTACCATCTGAGCCACCAGGGAAGTCCTCAGGAGGCCCGAGCTGGGCTAACTGCCCCAGATAGGAAATGCAGTCATTGTGTGGTCAGTGTAGGTCCCCTGACTCGTCACGAGTGTGAAGATGAATTAAAGAAGGCTTACTCAAAGCTGGAGTTGGGAGCCGGGAAGGGGGGGCGTTCAGGCCCGCGCTCCTCACTGCAGCTTGGGGGGTCGGCAGGGAGGAGGAAGATGTCCTCTGTCACCCAGCAAAGCAGGCTGCCCTGGTCTGCAGCCAGTTAGGGCCTCCACCGCTTCCAACTCTCCTTCTCTCCAGTGAATTTCTGTTCCGAGCACCCCCTCCCAACTTTCTCCTTTCTTCTATAAAAGAATGCTCTCCTTTCCTTCTCTGGACTTGCCTATTTGTTAACCACAGTTTGCTTGTCTTGAAATGTAATTCCTCTGCTATTCCTAAATAAACTGTGTCTTTTTAGGGGGGCGAGGGGGAGGTGGGACTTCCATGAAATCGCCCTTTGCTCTGTTTAAGCAGGGTTTTCCCAAAAGGAAAACAAGTGAAAGGACAAACTGACCTTGTCTAGTGAGGTAGTGGTTAGGAGCTTGCCTGCCAATGCAGGAGCTGCAGGTTCGATCCCTGCGTCGGGAAGATCCCCTGGAAAAGGAAATGGTTACCCACTCCAATCCCATGGACAAAGGAGCCTGGTGGGCTACAGTCTGTGGGGTCGCAAAGGCTCAGCCATGACTGAGCGATTCGACAACAGCAACCGAGTGAGCAAACCGCACAGCTGAGCGGAGCCGGAGGGAAGGCCTGGAGCACGGGAGTGTGGAGCCCGCCCCTCCCGTGGGTGCTCCCGACCCGGGAGTCAGGCCGGGGCCTCTTGCACTGCAGGGGAACTCTTTACCAACTGACCTACCAGGGAAGCCCTGAAGCATTCAGTTTCATCAAAGACTTTTCCTTCGTTTATTAAGTATGATCATGTTATCTCCTTTAATCAGCTCATGCTGTGGGTTATTTATATATATTTTTTCTATTGAAGTTAATGTATGTGTGTGTCTTCTGTTCTTAAGAGTTACTTCAACTCTTTTGGTTTGTCTTGGCTTAGTCCATGGACTGTATAGTCCGCGGGATCACAAAGAGTAGGACACGACTGAGCGGCTTTCACTTTTCAATGCAGGCTACATTGAAAAAATGGAGAAAATGTGACAGGGGCAGAACATTTTTTTAAAAGACAGGTAAATTTAGAAAGCTTCACTGGGCTCACGCCAGACTCTCCTCCACGGCATGAGTGGAGGAAACTCACATTCCTCCTGGTGGACGGCAGGTGATGAATTAATAAACAGTGATGTGAGTGTGGTGGCCTCACCTCCAGTCCATGGCATGCAGGACAGCACGTGACCCTCCGAGGGACAGCAGCTTACTGAGCTCTGGCTGATTATTGCCTCATGGGCAGAAGGCCTGCTTTGGCCAGATCTGAGATTTCAAGAGCACCGTGAATGAAATTCTGCATCAAAATGACCTATTTTTAAAAATGTTAGCATCTGAACCAACTGTTTCCTGAAACACTGCACGTACCTCATTCCACACTCGAGAGCTTTGGAGGATGGGCTTCCTTCCTCTCCACCACCTGCTCCTTTGTTGCTAAGCACCTTCTCTTTGCATATTTCTGCTTGGTGTGTTAGTTGCTGGTGCTGTGGCTCCACAGGAAGCGAAGGAAGAGCCAGGAGACTAGGACAGCTTGTTGCCCTCAAGGAGCTGACGCTGTAGTAGTACAACAGGATAAGGGCAACGGCTTTAATAAGAGTGTAACAGAAGTGGGGTCATATTCAGCCCTAAAACGAAGGGAATCTTGCTACTTACACGGATGGAGGGACCTTGGCATTCAGTGGCCGGACTCTCTTCTTCCAAAGCCGGGCATGCAGGTTGGATCCCTGGTTAGGCCCACATGCCTCTGCGCCAAAAAAAACCAAAACATAAAACAGGAGCAATATTGTAAGAAATTAATAAAAACCCTTTAAAAATGGTCCACATCAAAAAAAAAAAAAAAAGAAGGAATTGGAGGGTATTGTGCTTAGTGAAATAAGTCAGACAGAGAAAGACAAATGCTGTGTGTAATCACTTGTATGTGGAACTTGAACATAAAACAAAGGGAGCAGATATAACGAAACAGAAACACATCACAGATACAGAGAAGAAAATAGTGGTTACCACTGGGGACGAGGAAAGGGGGAAGGAGGCGGTAGGGAATTAGGAGGTACAAACTATGATGTGCAAAATAAAGAAGCTGCAGGGATATACTGCACAGCAAAGAGAATGCGGCCATTCTTTTGTAACAACTTCAAATGGAGTACAATCTATAAAAGCTTTGGATCACTATGCAGTACACCTGAAACTAATATAAGTATTGGAAATCAACTATGCTGCAATAAAATATTCTTTCACTTGAAACAAATGCAACCATAAGAAAATGTTTAACAGATGGAAAAATTCTCCCCTTAAACTACAGTTGCTGTTTGAAGAGGAGAAAATGCATAGGAGAAAGTGCAGGGTCTCTGCACATCCTTTTCTTTTCGTTTGTTTAAGCCGGGCGTCCTGAGAGCTGTTGAAACAGCAAAGTGAGAGGACTTAGCTTGAGTCAGTGACGCACAAGGGTCAGCTTCCCTGGCGCAGTTGACGGAGAGGCCTTGGAGTCCTACCCGCAGATCCAGGAGGGTACACGTGTGGAAGGGAGATGGCGTGGGAGACAGGAGGCTGTGAGTAAGGCGCACCGGCACGCAGGGGGTTATGGACTTACATCAGAGACGGCTCTCCATCGCCCACTTGATATTTGCCCTGCAGCCTCAAACACCAGGAAGCCTGCTACGCACCGGAAGTTCTTGTGTGGTTCTTTTAATGTTAGGAAATAAAGGAAAGGGGCTGTGCTGTACAAAGTGAAGAAAGTCAGGAAGAGAAAGATAAATACAGTGTATTAACGCATATATATGAAATCAGCAAAACAGTACTGATGAGCCTGTTTGCAGGGCAAGAACAGAGACACAGACGGAGAGAGTGGACTTGTGGACGCAGTGGAGGAAGGGGTGGGGGGACGAGCCGAGAGAGAAGCACTGACGTATGTACACGACCGTGTGCAGAGTGGGCAGCTGGTGGGAAGCTGCTATTTAGCACAGGGAGCTCAGCTCTGAGCTCTGTGATGACCTGGAGGGCGGCAATGGAGGTGTGGAGGGAGGCTCAAGAGGCAGGGAATATGTGTATACATATAGCTGATTCACATTGTACAGCAGAAACCAATACATCATTATAAAGCAATTATCCTCCAATTAAAATAGATAAATAAAACCTGACATTGAAAGGGAAAAAAAACGAATGAATTTCCCTGGAATGGGGTAGGACACAGAGACTATGGTAGGATGGTGGCAAAATGCATAATCTGAACTAATTCTGGGCCAAGATGAGGATTGTATGCCTGGTAAACTCAGTCACCAAATAATGACTGTGGTGTTGAAGGGATCGTACCTCTTGGCAACCATTGGACAGTCTGTGCTCTATATGAAGAGCTAACAAGCTATTTCTTGAGGATCAGGTGTTTAGCATTTTAAACTTTTGTGTTACACGGTCTCTGCCACAAATGTTCAACTCTGCTATTGCAGAACGGAAGCAGTTACAGACAACACATAAAAAATGAGAGTGCTCATGTTCTGATAAAACTTTATTTATAAAAGCAGGTCCTGAATTGGGGGCCACGTTTGCTTACCCAGGTCTGTGCGGATTTTATGCTTCAGAGCTTTGGGTCCTTCTCCTCTCGGTCCAGTTCTCGACTTTGATTAGGTCGTAGGGGAGGCAAGACTCTACCTCTACCCACCTTGGATTTTCAGTTGACACTTTTTTAAAAAAAGAGAAAAGCATACAGTTTATTAAAACATGAAGTGCACATCGTTCAGGAGAACCCTAAACCAAGAGTAACTTGAAACGGTAGCCTGGAATTCTGACTTACATAGTGTCTTCACCAAGAATAAAAAATCTGTAGGGAAATGACAGGAAGAAGGAAAAGTTAGGCTTCCAAGGAGGGCAAAGTATGAGAAGTTAAACACATGGGAGGAAAATTATGCAGTAAAGTTTGTTTGCAGATTCCTCTGGGCTGATAAGAGTCTGGCCCAGAAAACGTAGAATTTAGATCCTGCCTTTAGGCAGAAAAAGAGGAGATTTTCTGTTTGCTGGGACTTCCCTAAAGCTCAGATGGTAAAGAATCTGCCTGAGTGCAGGAGATCTGGGTTCGATCCGTGGGTCAGGAAGATCCTCTGGAGAAGGAAATGGCAACCCATTCCTTATTCTTGCCTGGAGAATCCCATGGACAGAGGAGCCTGGTGGGCTACAGTCCATGGGGTAGCAGAGAGTTGGACACGACTGAGTGACGAACACACAATTTCTGTTTGCTGCTTCTTCAGTTCAGTTCAGTCCAGTCGCTCAGTTGTGTCTGACTCTCCACAACCCCATGGACGGCAGCACACCAGGCCTCCCTGTCCATCACCAACTCCTGGAGTTTACTCAAACTCATGTCTGTTGAGTCGGTGATGCCATCCAACCATCTCATCCTCTGTCGTCCCCTTCTCCTCCCACCCTCAATCTCTCCCAGCATCAGGGTCTTTTCAAATGAGTCAGTAATTGAGTTTAATTCAAAATAATTATGTCAAAGAGCATATTTGGGATAACATTCTGGTTTCCTTCAAAGTCAACGTATTAATTTGTTCTTTTATGAATGGTGCTTTTGGTATCACATGTAAAAATCTTTTCCCTACTCAAGTAGCAGTGATTTCTTTCCTGTGTTTTCCTCGGTGGTGTTCATCCTCCTCACTTGGTAAGGTGTCATTTCTTAGAAGCACCTTAGGAATGAATAGAGCAATGATTTAAACGGAGAGTGGAAAACTCTTTCTTCCACATCTTCCTTTCCTGCTACTCTCCCCACTCTACGGGCTCACATAGTGAACAATCTACCTGGAACTCAGGAGACCCAGGTTCGATCCCTGGGTCAGGAAGATCCCCAGGAGAAGGTCATGACAACCCACCCCAGTATTCTTGCCTGGAGAATCTCATGGGGATGTCCATGGGGTCACAAAGAGTTGAAAACAACTGAACAACTAACATGCACACACTCCCTTCCCTACTCTGGACTCTCCAAACCACGAAGCTCAGCAGAGATTCCTCAAACTCCAGTATGATTTTTGAGCCCCCAACATTTTGCTGATTTGTTTGCCTATAACTTAATGATTGTCCATAACCTCAGATATGCAGAAGACACCACCCTTATGGCAGAAAGCCAAGTGGAACTAAAGAGCCTCTTGATGAAAGTGAAAGAGGAGACTAAAAAAGCTGGCTTAAAACTCAACATTCAAGAAACTAAGATCATGGCATCCTGTCTCATCACTTCATGGCAAATAGATGGGGAAACAGTGAGACACTTTATTTTCTTGGGCTCCAAAATCACTGCAGATGGTGACTGCAGCCATGAAATTAAAAGACGCTTGCTCCTTGGAAGAAAAGCTATGA
Organism: Giraffa tippelskirchi; assembly: GCF_054371585.1. Lineage (NCBI taxonomy): Eukaryota > Metazoa > Chordata > Mammalia > Artiodactyla > Giraffidae > Giraffa > Giraffa tippelskirchi. The sequence goes on along the minus strand of NC_137285.1, from coordinate 149,241,242 downwards.
CCAACCTAGACAGCATATTAAAAACACAGACATTACTTTGCCAACAAAGGTCCATCTACTCAAAGCTATGGTTTTTCCAGAAGCCAACTGGTCCTGGGCTTGTCTTTGTTAGTCGTGTATGGCTGTGAGAGTTGAACCATAAAGAAAGCTGAACACCGAAGAATTGATGCTTTTGAACTGTGGTGTTGGAGAAGACTCTTGAGAGTCCCTTCGACTGCAAGGAGATCCAACCAGTCCATCCTAAAGGATGTCAGTCGTGAATATTCATTGAAAGTACTGATGTTGAAGCTGAAACTTCAAACTCTGGCCAACTGATGTGCAGAACTGACTCATTTGAAAAGACCCTGATGCTGGGAAAGATTGAAGGCGGGAGGAGAAGGGGACGATGGAGGATGAGATGGTTGGATGGCATCACCGACTCGATGGACATGAGTTTGAGTAAACTCTGGGTGTTGGTGTTGGACAGGGAGGCCTGGCGTGCTGCAGTCCATGGGGTCACAGAGAGTCAGACACGACTGAGCGACTGAACTGAATGACTGAACTTAATGATTCTCAGACCTTCAATGCCGCAACATTCTTTTTACAACAAACACACAGCCTTCTTTTATTTGCACCTCTAAGCTGTTTTAAAAACAACATCACAGCTTTAAAATTAAATTTAAAATTAGTTTTCATTGTCAAATTTTCAGGAACTCCTTGAGATAAACAGAGGTTATCTGATTTTACAACAGTCCATCTTATGGAGTACAGGGAACAGTCAGTACAAGATGAGTCAGACCAAGCCTAAAGCTACAGGTGGTGAGATTGTGGCTGAGATAAAGAGTGGGCGTGGAAGCTGGGGCTCAGAATTTACCAGGTTCACCCTTGTGACTGCTCAGCTGTTATCCGTTTCTTTATATTTTAAAAATAATACATGGTTTTTTATGTAAATAAAAAATAAATCTTATAAAATTTGAAAAAATGAGTTAAGAGGAAATAGAAGTGCAGAAAAATTAAAACTAAGATGGAGTTTAGTAACAAGAATGCTGTAGACAAGGCCAAATTTGGCTCGAAGCTCTCTCAAGGTCAAAATAAGGAGAGAGACCTCTTTGTTCTGCATGACTTACCCTGAGATTGCAACCACCCAGGGTCCCAGAGAAGCCAGTTTCAGGAGGAGGCACTGTGTGATGTCCAAGAGCAGCTCCCAGACAGCACGTGGCCCATCAGTGCCCTCTCTGTCCTCCGCTGGGATGGAGTTTCAGCAGCCCCTCCGCCCTTCTCCTCAGAGTTCTGAAAGGAACCTGGAGACTCAGGGGGTCCCCCAGCCCACCACCTCCCTTTTCCCCACATTTTTTCTTTTTCTTTTTTGTCTACCTGCTTTGACTATCTTGAGACAGTGAAAACTGAGTTATATTGATCATTGTATTTATTCAATCACATACTAGCAAAATGAGGCTTAACACTCATTCATTCATGACATAATACATGTAAGTAGCCCAGAAGGGCAAGGAACCTAAAAGGATTTGATGGCTGGGGCTTATCACCTGGGGCCTCCCAAGATCTCTTCTGGTTTTCTTTCATCCAGCAAACTTGTAGAGCAACTACTGTGTGTTCTGTCTGACACTGAGCTCTGGAAATAAGTCCAATGAGCACAGCACCTTCTCTTCCCCAATTCAGGGAGCTCCTGATCAGGTTGGATGAAGAGCTCATGTAAAGGGACAGGCTCACAATTACATGCTTAAAGAGGTAAGGAGGAGGAAGGGACAAAGTCTTCCTGGGAGATGGAAGGAATGTGTGGCTTCCCTGGTGGCTCAGATGGCAAGGAATCTGCCTGCAATGGGGGAGACATGGGTTCGATCCCCAGGTCAGGAAGATCCCCTGGAAAAGGAACTGGCAATCCACTCCAGTGTTCTTGCCTGGAGAATTCCGTGGACAGAGGAGCCTGGAGGACCGTGGGGTGGTAAAGAGTCGGACACGACTGAGCGACTAGCTGATGAGATGGTGATGTGCGCTAAGGGAGAGAGGGCAACTAGAAATGTATTCTCCTGTGTTCTCAGGGAGGTGACCTTTGACCCTAGTCCTTCTTTTTCTCCTTTATTCGCTTTTGGCTGTGCTGGATCTTCGTTGCCACCCATGAGCGTTCTCGAGTTGCTGTGAGCAGGGGCTACTAACTAGTTTCAGCGCACGGGCTTCTCATTGTGGTGGCTTCTCTCGTTTCAAAACATGGACTCTTAGGCCCTGAACCCAGTCTGGGTTGATGAACAGGCTGTCACCAGTCATCACTGGACCTCACGTGGAAATCAGCGTGTACAGCAGAGTGAGTGCATGACACGGGGAGAGGCTCAGGGTGACAGAGTCGCCCTGTGCCCGCTGATACAGTCACCTCCAAAAGCGGAGTGAGGACTTCCCAGGTGGCCCAGGGGTTGGGCATCCACCTACCCACACAGGGGACACAGGTTCGCTCCTTGGTGCAGGATGATGCCCCAGGCCATGGGGCAGCTGAGCCTCTGCACCACGCCTGAAGCCCGAGGGCCTGGAGCCCGCGCTCCACGAACGTCACTTCAGTGAGAGGCCCCCACACTGCGGCTGGAGTAGCCCCCACTCACCGTAACTAGGGAAAGCCCAAGCCCAACGAAGACCCAGTGCAGCCAAAAACAAAATAAACAAATAATTTAAAAAAAATAGAGTGACGCATCTTTCAATTAGCAGGTCCTAGGTAATTATCATTTGGGCTTCTCTGGTGGCTCAGATGGTAAAGCATCTGCCTGCCATGCAGGAGACTCAGGTTCAATCCCTGGATCAGAAAGATCCCCCGGAGAAGGCAATGGCCATGCACTCCAGTATTCTGGCCTGGAGAGTCCCATGGACAGAGGAGGCTGATGGGCTACAGTCCATGGGGTCGCAAAGAGCCGGACACGACTGAGCGACTAACACTTTCACTTTCACGTAGTTATCTATAGTGCTTCCTTCTGGTCTCCACAAGGGCCCAGATACGGATGATCAGTCACATAGTCTCCTTAAAGGGCGGTCCATCTCGCCCCCTTCCTCTTATTCCACACCAAATCCTCTTATTACGCCCCTATCCGCCCGCTGCTCTTATCACTCGGAGAGCCCAGGTTTTGAAGCCTGGAAGACTGTTCTAGGGAATGGATTGAGACCATCAGAAATGGGCATTCAGTTTCTGATGAAAGGATCCTCCCAGGCCAGGAGAACTGAATTAATCTGAAAATATGCCAAGTTGACCCAGGAGTCCAGTCCCATGCCAGAAATCCTATGAGTGCCCTCCCAGCGAGAATTTGTGACCCTAATTCGCTTTCCCATAATGTTTCATTTGAAGCTCTATGACATTTTTACTACCAATGATCTGTGTTTTGTAGGTGTCTTACCCACTCAACTGGGCCCCAAACATACACCTTTGTGTCCTGAGACCTCATGACGAGACAGCTCACTGGGCGCTGCCAGATGAGAGGCCCCCGTACCAAGGGACGTCCATGTGCTTCGCATTTAATCCTTGTGACAACATATGACATCAGTCTTATGATCATCCCCATTTACCAGCTGAGATTAGTTCTCACGGAGGTGAGACCATTTTCTCATTGTCACAGAGCTAGGAAGCAGCTGTGCTGGGACTCAAACCTAGTTTGTCCGATTTGATTCTGGAATGCCACTCTTAAAGCAGTGGCAAGTCAGCCCCCATAATGCTGGTGTCATCAGTACCAGATTGAGAAAGGCCAGGCTATTTCAATTTGGCCACCTGATGTGAAGAACCAACTCACTGGAAAAGACCCTGATGCTGGGAAAGACTGAAGGCGGGAAGAGAAGGGAACGGCAGAGGATGAGATGGTTGGATGGCATCATCGACTTGATGGACATGAGTTTGAGTAGGCTCCGGGAGAGGGAGGACGGGGAAGCCTGGCGTGCTGCAGTCCATGGGGTCGCAAAGAGTCGGACACGACTGAGCGACTGAACAACAACAAACTATTTCAAGGGACTTTGCATCCTTTCGCTAATTTAATCTCCTCAGGTGACCTGAGAATTTAACATGCTATCTACATGTAACAGGAGACTAAACTGAGGCACAGGGAGTTTCCAGAGGCCCATATCTGACCCAGACCAAGCCCGTAGATTTACTGTGGTCCTCAGCAAATAATTAAATAAATAATCTTTCCAAAGGGCAAATTCTAAATACTCAGGAGGCACAAGCAATTTTTCTTTTTCTTCTTCTTTTCTTTAATTTTCAGTCCATGCCACGAGGCGTGTGAGATCTTAGTTTCCCAACAAGGGGTCGAACCCATGCCTCCTGCATTGGTGGCATAGAGTCTTAACTTCTGGGCAGTCAGGGGTGCCCCACAATTATTATTCTTAATATTTGAGTCATGTAACTTTGGGCAGGTCAACATCTGAACCTCAAATTTCCTCACCATAGCATGAGAACTACTTACCTACTTAAGGTTTGTGAAGATGAAGTGAGATGCTATCATAAAGGTAACTTTCCCGTAAAGAAAGCCTCTGTGAATGGGAATGACCACAAGTCTGGAGAAAGCTCAGGAGAGCCACCAGTCAGCCAGGTCTTAGCTGACAGCCTACTCCAGTGTGCGCATATCAGACCAGGAGAAATAGCTCAAACATCCCGGAATCGCTTGGATTTCTATTGTCTGCTCTCTCAGGACTCACCAATACCATCCCATCCGGATCCGGGAATATTCCACTGCGCAGCTAGAGTCGGTGAAACTGCAAGAAGTAAAACGACTCACCTACGTCACTCAGGCCATGGAAACAGGGGTCTTGTCCACCCTAGGGGGGTGACACTTGCTAGTTACCTAGGGCCTCTCCAAGTGCCTTCTGAATTGGCTTTAAAATTCCCACATGAGGGAATCATCTGGACTCGGTCCTGCAGGTCCTGTGGTCTCAAGGTTAGGGTTTAATGGGACACTCTGAGTTTGTCCTTGTGACAACTACAGACCCACACTCTGGGCTTAAATCGTGATGGGGCTTTTGTTGCAAGAACGTTACAAAATGGAACACTGGCCCCAAGAGACTTGTCTTGGATTAAAGAATGACATTTACTCTGGTGTACTGGAGAAAAATAGAATCTGCAAAGGGAGACCTCTTCCATCGTGGGTGAGGACTCTTAGTTTTCCAAAGCTGAGTTTCACAGAATAGACGATGAAGTGGAAGGGTTTTCCCATGGCTTTCAAGTCTTTTGAGTGTGATCATAGTTTGTATCACATTTTACATTGTGACCCCATATATATGTGTGTGTATATATACCTGCCATTTTAGGGTGAGTCAAAATGGTTGGATTTGTGCAATTTTATGTGATTAACTTATTTCACAAAATAATCATTATAGCTGTTTCATGCAATATACTGTGTTTTCTGTCATTACAAAAATTGCTAAAAAAAAAATGTGATTAAAAAACCTAATTCATTCCATCATCCACAAGTAGGTCAGGCCCTATTTGGAAAACAAAAATAACAGACCCTCTAACTTACAACAAGTCCAAGAGGGAACTTTTGGGGTTCAAGACAATGATTCTGGGAAAACGAACGGACAAAATAAATTTTATAACAATCACCAAAAAAAAAAAAAAAAAATCTAACACAAAGCTACATCATATGTCCTGGGGTCAATACTGATTCTATCTTCTCTGTTGATTCCCCCTACCCCATCCCATCCCCCACCAAAGAACACCAGGAACACACCTGTATTTGAACAAAGTTGGGTTTACTGGCTTTTTGCAACAAAGAAAGTGCCCAGCATAAGAATATGGCAAGAAGAATTGTGTGTGGGGGGGTGCTCCCAACATGTTCCCTGAGAAAGCGGGGCCCGGTCTGCGAGTAGGTATCGGACATCTCGTTGCTCAGGCGGTGGGAGAATCAGAGTGGACTGACGCTCTGACTAGGGACGAAGGATGATGCCGTTTGGCCCAAGTCTAGACAGAATTGCCGGCGTTCTCTGAGTAGTCAGACGGAGCTGGGCTCTCCGTGGCTTCTGCGGTCCCATAGACCGTCTGCTCCTCTGCCAGGATGCCCTCCGGCAGTCTTCTGTAACCCCGCTTCTGGTAGCGCCTGAAGCCCCAGGTTACCCCCAGAGCCAGAGCCACCACGCCCAAGACGGCCCCCAGGCAGGCGCCCACGATGGCCCCAGCACTGGGCCGGGAACCCCCCTGACCCAGGAGCTGGGCTGCCAGGGATGGGTCGTGGATATCGGCCTGCTGCCAGCGGCTGGAGCCCTGCAGCTTCACCCAGGCCCACTGACCGCTGGCGTCCACCAGGACCGAGGACCGGCGGCCGCTGCTGTTGCCCACCAGGCAGGGGCGGGCAACAAAGGGCGGCAGCCGGACCATGAGCTGCTGCGGGTTCAAGAGGAACCCGGCCCGGAGGCAGTAGAGGATCTGGCAGCCGCTGCTGAGGTAAGCCGGGTGTTGGCTGTAGCCTGCAGGGCAGGTCATGGGGTTATCTGTGGCGACGTTCAGGTTGAAGACTTCCTTCAGGAGCTTGGGGCCCTGGCCCCTCGCCCGGGCTGCCAAGGGGTTGCCCACCTGGCAGCTAAAGAAACCCCCGAAGGGGACCGCGTGGGCCGCGCCCAGCTCCCAGTCACTGCTGACGCACACCTTGAGGTCACCTAGGAGGGTCAGCGTGGAGAAGGAGGAGGGGCAGGCCTGGGCCCCGGTGCGAGGGTTGGGGTGGCCGGGGCTGTAGAGGCCTCCAAAGAGGAGGCCGGCTGCGGCCGTCGGGGCGGCCCCCGAGGGCGCGCACCAGGACGCGTTGAGGCGCACGACGCGCTGGATCTCCACGTTGCCGCACACCGTCTGGCAGCAACTGAAGATCAGCCAGCAGGTCTGGCACTGCAGCCAGCACTCATGGCTGCTCTCGCTCCACACCTTGACCTCGCTGCTCAGCAGGCTGGCCGTGTAGTTGGCTGGGCAGGAGGCCTGGCCGGTGAGCGGGTTCAGGATGGTGTAGGGCGCACACAGGCGGCCCCCCTGGGGGCCGGTGATTGCCTCGCACTCCTGGAAGACGCCCCCGAAGCTGAAGTTGGAGCGCTGGCCGTCAGCACACGAGCCGTCGTCCACGTTGGCCAGCGGGTCGAAGTTGGGGGCCCCGCGCTTCACGCACCCGGGGTGCATGTTGACCGCGTAGTAGCGGCCGATGGCGCGGCGGACGGCCACCTCCACGCGGCGCACAGCGGGCGCCGGGAGCTCGGGCAGCGCCTCGGGCTGCAGCAGCGCGGGCAGCGGCAGGCCCGAGTGGCCAATGGCCACCAGCCGGTTGGCGATGCCTTCCTGCCACTTCTGCAGGGTGAGGCCTTCGTAGAAGGGTGGACCGCCGCGGCTGTGTATCTTGGAGGCCACTGTGCCCCGCTGGTACGCCTGCACCAGCTGGCTCTCCTTGTCCCAGGACACCGCGTCGCCCACCCCGATCTTCTGGTCGAACAAGACGGAGGCGGCGAAGGAGACGTTGAGCCTGTCCTCGTCCTCGTGGCCCACCAGCTCCCGCCTCACCTGGTCTTCCTGCACCAGGGTGGCTCCCACCTCCACCTCGGTGAGGACGTGCGTGCCGTATGAGAAGACGAGCATCTCCGCCAGGTACTCGGCCTCGCGGGTCTGGTTGTTCTCCAGGTGGTCACTGAGGGTCAGCAGGCGCTGCCGAAAGTCGGGGTGAAAGTCGGGGGTTCCCCGGACCCTCACGGAGTAGATGCTGTGCCGCCGCTGCACACGGGTGGTGACCGTCTGGTACTGCAGGCTGTACCTCCGGACGTTCTGGCAGTCCATGGAGAACTTGCCGTTGAGGATGGAGAGGAAGGAGAACTCCGCGTTGACCGAGGCTGCCCAGGCGTCGGTGTAGCTGACCCAGCTGTCCATCAGCTCGGCGCGGGTCTGTGCCACGCTCTCGCGCTGCGGCACCGCCAGCATGCCGTCGGGGATGAGGTACTCGCCGTCCTCGGTGGTCAGGCACTGCGAGTAGGTGCGCCCGAGCACCAGCCCCAGCTGCAGGTTGCGCAGGTTGTCCCAGCCCGCCCCAGGCAGCGCCCCCAGCACCGACACGTTCAGCTGCTGCTTGCAGCCTTGGAAGCCCCAAGGACCCCCGTCCGCCCGGCCGCCCGGCCCGGCCCAGAGCAGGACCAGCAGGGGCGCCAGGCCCAGGCCCAGGGCCGGGGGCGAGCTTCGCCGGGACAGCCTGCGGCCCCTCATCTCCTCCAGGACCCCGAGGTCGCTGAGGGGGGCCGTCCCCGGCCTGGAGCTGAAATAGGCTCAGCCTCGACCAGAGGGACTCAGCCCCGCTCAGGCCCCTCCCCAAGCCAGCGGCCCCTCCCAGGCGCCTCTGCTGGAAGTCCTCCCAACTGAGGAGCTAGGCGTCTCTTATCAGAAGCATCAAGCGGTGTGAAGCTGATCCCAGGCTTGGGGCCAGGGCAGGGTAGATTAGACTGGGGAATGGCCCGAGGACCAACCGACAGCCCAGGGCCCAAGAACTTTTCTCCTCCCCTTGCATCTGCGAGGAGCCCCCTCCCTGAGATCAGCAGCTGCTCTGAATACCTTTGGCTAGGACTTCTTGGTGGCTCAGACGGTTAAGCGTCTGCCTACAATGTGGGAGAGCTTGGTTCAATCCCTGGGTCGGGAAGATCTCCTGGAGAAGGAAATGGCAACCCACTCCAGTATTCTTGCCTGGAAAATCCCATGGACGGAGGAACCTGGTGGGCTACAATCCATGGGGTCGCAAAGAGTCGGACATGACTGAGCGACTTCACTTTCAGGGCTTTATACTCGCATTTTAAACTCTCACCAGTCTCTCTCTTTTTTTCCCCTGACTTCTCTGTAGCTCTAACAGTAAAGAATCTGCCTGCAATGCAGGAGACCAGGGTTAAATCCCTGGGTTGGGAAGTTCCTCTGGAGAAGGGAATGGCAATCCACTCCAGTATTCTTGGAGAATCTCATGGACAGAGAAGCCTGGGGGGATACAGCCCATGGGGTCGCAAAGAGTCGGACATGACTGAGCAACTAACACACATAATAGTCTCTTTTTACGGGTTAGAAAATAGGCCCCAGAGAAGTCATGTGAAGTGCCCAAAACCACGGGTTCACATTGGAGCCAGCGTTTGAATCCAGGCTCATCTGATGCCAAAGCACAGTTTCCATCCACTGATCTTGGTTTAGGGCTTCTTCTTCCTATTCAGTGTCAGTATCTTCTTTTCTGGAGGGGAAACGTGTGTGCTGAGTCACTCAGTCGTGTCCAACTCTTTGCGACCCCATGGACTGTAGCCCATCAGGCTCCTCTGTCCATGGGATTTCCCAGCCAAGAATACTGGAGTAGGTTGCCAGCCTCTTCTCCAGGGGATCTTCCCAACCCAGGGATTGAACCCATGTCTCCCGCATTGCAGGCAGTTTCTTTCCCATCTGAGCCATCAGGGAGGGACTTGTTCTTTATTTCAAAAAATGTTTATCAATTTTCAGTATCAGAACAGCTACACCATTGGTTTTTTTTTTCTCCCAACTGATCCCCAAAGAGACCACACCAAAGGACAGAACACTTTAAGAAAATTAAGCTGCAGCATACTCACCTAGCAGACCTCACTGAAACCTCATCCAAAAGGGGGGCTTGGGTAGGGAAAGAAACTTTGAAAGATCAGCACACTGCCAGCCCACAGACTGTAGACAGCTCTCACAGCCAGAGGGGTCACCGGCATGCCCCAACCCCAAAGAAGCAAAGTTCCAAAATAATATAACATTTAAAAGCAGGTTTGTGCATAAGCTCCTCCAGCTTTCTCCAGCAGTGACCGACACAAAGCACAGTGGGATGACACTTGTAGAGACAGCGGCTTCAGACCCAGAAAAGGGTGGTGAGACAGGTTTCCTATGGTTAAATCAGTGCAAAACATCCTTTTCTTTCAAGGAGGCAGAGAGCAAATGTGTTCACCTCAACATAAGGGCCACATGATCCATTCTGTCAGCCCAGGTTGAGAACAGGGTAGAGCTGGGACAAAGATTTGGTTTTAGAGGTTTCACCATCTTAAATTTGTTGGGTCACTTCTGATGAAAAAAGAGAAAAAAAAAGTTTCAAAGATACTGTAAAGCTGAAAACTGGAACAGCACTTTTTTTTTTTTTTTTTGGCTAACTCCTCCTGCAATCATCTTTGTGGTTTGGCGTGTACTTTTTCCAGAGCAATGAGGCTTCCCCAAATAAGAGTCTTTCTCTGGGCTGCAAGGCTATCAGTAAGGCAGGCCCATACCTTTTCCCCTCCCCTATGGAGAAGGTCTTTGTAAAGACCCTGATGCTGGGAAACATTGAAGGCAGAAGGAGAAGGGGACGACAGAGGATGAGATGGTTGGATGGCATCACCGATTCAATGGACATGAGTTTGAGTGCACTCCAGGAGTTGGTGATGGACAGGGAGGCCTGGCGTGCTGCAGTCCACGGGGTCACAAAGAGTGGGACACGACTGAGCGACTGAACTGAACTGATGACGAAGGTGATATGCATTAAGCCAAAACGGTTACCTTCCAAAAGTGCGAAAGGGGTTAGACTGTTGCTTCAGAACCATGGAATTGTCTAGAATGTTTTTACAAATGGTTGTTAAATCAACAACAGAAAAAGGTAATTACAAAATGTGTACATCACAGCAGGCTTTTAAAGACACTTCACACTGTGCCCACATTCCCTTAAACTTTGTACCCAAAGGTGTTCCATCTCTAGCCCAGCTGGGGTCTCTGGGGAAAGGCAGAGACAGTTTGGCGAAAGGGACACAGGGGTGGGGGTGGGAGAGGTGGCGGAAGGAGAGAAGCAGGCTTCCAGCTAAATAAAGATCAGCCCTCAGTTTGCAGGTGAGCTTCGGGCAGGGTGTTCTCAGGGAGTCGGGGTCGGGGAAGGAGCAGCGGCAGGGGCGACCGGGCACTCTACGTCTCGTTCAGATCAAGCAGCGTCTGCTCCAGCATCCTTTGCTTACAGAGGTGCTCCTCTTGGGTACATTTCACTTTCTCTTCCAAATCGTCCATTGTCTTTTCCAGCCTGGCTACCGATCTCTCAGCAAACTCAACCCCGGCCTCTGCCTCCTTGAATTTATAGGTAGGAATCTTTATCTCTTCCTCGTATTTGTCTCCTTTTCAACAGTACTTCTCTTCAGCAGCACTCAGACACTTCAGGTTCTGCTCCATCAGTCTGATGCGCTCATCCATCTCTCGGCAATGGCACTCTGCCAGCTCGGCTCGCTCCTCTGTGCGTGCCAAGTCCCCCACCATAATCCCCAGCTTCAGTTCAGTTCAGTCACTCAGTCGTGTTCGACTCCCTGCGACCCCATGGACTGCAGCATGCCAGGCCTCCCTGTCCATCACCAACTCCCGGAGCCCACCCAAACTCATGTCCATCTCGTCAGTGATGCCATCCAACCATCTCATCCTCTGTCGTCCCCTTCTCCTCCCGTCTTCAGTCTCTCCCAGCATCAGGGTCTTTTCCAAGGAGTCAGTTCTTCGCATCCCCAGCTTACAAGCCACCTCTTCCTACTTCCTGTCTGCCTCTTTTGCAGTGTGCTTAGCATCTTTGAGTTGGATTTCCCAGAGTTCCATTTCTTTCTTCATCTTCTAAGGCTCGGTTTTCATACCTTCATCCTCTCTCGGTCTCCTCCACAGCTCTCTTGGCTTCCTCCAGCTCTTGCAGGGCAGGGGCCAGGCGCTCTTGAGCTCAGCACAGCTCCTCTTCAACCAGCTGGATCCTAGGCTCAAAGAGGCCACCTCAGCCTCCCCTGCCCTGGGCCCACCTCTCTCCCTGCACGTCCCACTGGAGGCGCTCAGTGCTCTCGCCTGCATCACTGGCCGGCTGCCATGGAACCTGGATCTCCTGCTTCACCACCTCGATGGTGCTGATCCCGGCTGTGAGCCCCACCCAGCTCCCGCTTGGCACTGCAGCTGCCTCTCGGGATCTTCTTGGTTTTTGTCTCCCCTAGGACTTTTGGTCCTAAGAAGACTCTTGGAGAGGGCACAGGGAATCACCTGACCCAGTGATGTCCCTCCCAGTTACACCAGTTCGCAGTGATGTGTTGGGAGCAGAGGTTTATTCACCCTACCTTGTGTGGGAAATGCAAGACTCTCCCTTCCCTGAGGGATGGATACTGGCCTTGCCTTCCCGAGATCTGAGTTGGAGCCCAGTCTCTGTCATTTCATCAGTTGGGTGCTCCCACTAGCATGATTTTCTTCTCTGAGTCCACTTCCCTTGTCTGCTCCATGATGAAAGTGATACAAAGCTGTTCAGGTTCCAGCCACTGAAGAAAGATGCCCAGCACGTTTCCTGGCACAAAATAGGGTGCTCACTCAGCGGGATGGGCTCAGGGGCTGGCTCAGGTCTGCGTTTGCAGAGTTGGTGCGAATCCAAGCCTAGTGCCCCTTCTGCCGCCAGGGCTTCCCTCCCGTCTCTGTGCGCTTATGCTTGCATTTCTTTCATCCAGAAGTGTCACCGGTTTATCATAAGATAATTTGGGAGGGATGATTTGCTAGGGAGAAGACTGTTTTCAGAGTAAACAGTAAAGCTCTCCCCCAGCTCTGAGTGTATCTTCCTGTGACAAGGACAAGTCCTCACGCTGCTTTCCCACATTCTGGACTTGTGACTTAGGAACAAGTACCTCATGTCATAAATTCAAAAGAAGCTGGGTATTTACCATGTTGGGTGATAGCTCTTACATTTGATAGCAGTGGATACCAGAAAAGATAGACCTGCTTCACTGGAATGGTAGCTAAGCATTTGCCAGTGGGGATCAGATGCCAGCAGGAGGAAAGCAAGGAAAATTGTGAGGATGTTTTCTTACCAGCCTGGGCAGCACTGGCTGAGACTCGGGCATTAAAAGGGTCAATGAGTGCCCAGCACTCCCATCCCCCAATTGTCCCAAGACAACATAAGGAAGACACAGGCAGGACGGTCTTGAGTCAGATGCCATTGCCCTGTGGGACCTTGGACAAAAAGTGTGACTTCTTGTAAAACGGGAACAAATAGGACTTTTCTAGCTATTCACTCTTGAGTGAATGTGAAAGTTGCTCAGTTGTAGTCTGACTCTTTGCGACCCCATGGACTATACAGTCCCTGGAATTCTCCAGGCCAGAATACTGGAGTGGGTAGCCTTTCCCTTCTCCAGAAGATCTTCCCAACCCAGGGATGGAACCCAAGTCTCCCAAATTGCAGGCAGATTCTTTACCAGCTGAGCCACCAGGGAAGCCCAAGAATACTGGAGTGGGTAGCCTATCCCTTCTCCAGCCGATCTTCCCGACCCAGGAATCTAATCCGGGTCTTCTGCATTGCAGGAAGATTCTTTACCAATTGAGCTATCAGGGAAAAGTCCATTCACTTTTAAAAACCACAACAAATTATTCTTATGGAAAATGAAGAGTCAAGAGATTAGATAAATGAAAAAGCCTCCGTTGTCCAGTTCTACTTTCCACAGATAAGCACTGTGATCAGGTGGGTGTGTATCCTCTCAGCCACGTGCACCCAGGCACGCAGACATCTTTGCAAAAGTGCTGCTGGGCCATGTGTTGATTTTACTGTGGAGAAGGGGGTTCCCAGGGAAAATGGGGTCACACAGAGAGAGACTTGGCAGGGAACTGATCTAAGTCCCCAGGTCCCGACTTGCAGGCTGAATCCACTCCCCACCCTGCCTCTAGTCGTGGGCCGGGGGGATTCCAGCTTAGAGCATGGGGAGGACTCACAAGCGAGTACCCTGGCCCACGGGCAGGAGAAGCAGTCCAGATCCCTAACACCCTGCACGTGGCAGGGGAAGCCAGGAGAACTCACTGGCTGCAAGCGGGCCTCCTGAGGTTACTGGCTGAATATTGGCCCCTGTCTGTAGGGTCTTCTGGTCAAACCCAAGTTCTAGTGCGCGATGCTGTGACCCTAAGAATCAGAGGTTTTCGCTTTTATTTGCTGAGTATTTCTTCACGGCTACGCTTAGTCTTTGTTGCTTGTGCGGACTTTCTCTGGCTGCACTGAGCTGGTGCTGCCCTTCGTTTCGAGGGCTTCTCTTGTTGGGAACCACAGGCTGGAGGTTCTTGGGCTTCAGTGGCTGCTGCACACACGCTCGGCAGCTATGACTCACGGGCCCTAGAGGGCAGGCTCCGTAGTGTGGCACATGGGCTTAGTTACTCTGAAGCTTGTGGGATCGTCGGATCAGGGCTCAAATCTGTGTCCCCTGTATTGGCAGGAGTATTCTTACCCACTGAGTCAGCACATAAGTCCCGAGTTTGGAGCTCAGGAAGGGTTATTGCAAGATGCAAGGCCAGGAGAATGGGCAATTCACGCTGAAAAGACCCGCACTCCCCCAGAGTTTTCCAGGGTAGAGTTTCAAAGTCTAAATTTGGGGTGAGGACCTCAGAGTGCGTGAGTATCTTCTGATGGATTGGTGGTGGGGTAACAGGAACCTGGGGAATCTCCACCTTCTGGTTCCAACCAGCCTGGGTCTACATGCCTGCAACCTCGTGGTCTGCAGGTGGTCATCATCCTCCAGCAGGGTGGAGTTGGGGGGAGGAGGAGAGTGAGAGATGCGTATCAGACTGTTATCTACAGCCCTTCAGGAGGAGCTCAGAGTCCTGTGATTCTCTGCCTAATAACTGCTTGAGCCTGCTCTTTGGAACTTGGGGAAGGCCTAGAAGACTAAAATCTTTTTTTTTTTTTAATTTTTAAAAATCTTTCTAAAATTTGAAATTATTTATTTATTTTACTTTTGGCTGTGCTGGGTCTTTGCTGCTGCCTGCGGGCTTTTCCTAGTTGTGGGGAGCAGGGCCTGCTCGAGTCGCGGTGTTTGGACCTCTCATTGTGGTGCCTTCTCTGGTTGCAGAGCGCAGGTGTGAGGCGCTGGGTTTCGGTAGTAGTAGCACACAGGCTTGGCTGCCTCATGGCCTGCAGGATCTTCCTGGACCGGGGATCAAACCTGTGTCACCTGGATTGGCAGGTGGATTCCTGACCACTGGACCATGAAGAAAGTCCTTGTTTTCTTCTTCTTCTTCTTTTTTTAAATAAGAAACTGGGGACAGGTAGGGAGTTTTGTACCCAACAGAGCGCTTCAGGGTCCTGTTTAATTTCAGTCTCATTTCACTCCCTACGTGTCTCTAGATGCTTCGTTGAGAATGGAATAGAATGTATGGGGATGAATGCAAAGTGATCTCAAATGGCACCACTAAGAAAGAAGTTCCTTTCAATAGAATCACAGTATTATTAACTGTAGCATTACATATGTATATATTTTTTAAATAAGGACAAATGCCAAGTAATCACGCTGCTTGAAAAATATCATGCTGCTTGTCAAAGAGAAGGAAGCAATAAAGATAAAGAAGTAGTCAGGAGAGCTGAAGTTCAGCGGAGCAGGATTTGGGGCAGAGCACGCCGCTTAATCCCTGTGGCTCAGATGGTAAAGATTCTGCCTGCTACGCAGGAGACCCGAGTTCAACCCCTGGGTCGAGAAGAACCCCTGGAGAAGGAAACGACAATCTGCTCCAGTATTCTTGCCTGGATAATTCTGTGGACAGAGAGGCCTGGTGGGCCACAGCCCATGGGGTCGAAAAGAGTTGGACACGACTAAGTGACTAACAGTCCCCACTCGTTAGCCTGTGAAATTGCCCAGCCCATAAAAGCTAACCACAACATGCTTCTGGGGCTTCTCTGTGGCTCAGACGGTAAAGAATCTACCCACAATGCAGGAGATCTGGGTTCGATCCCTGGGTTGGGAAGATCCTGTGGAGAAGGGAATGGCAACCCACTCCAGTATTCTTGCCTGGAGAATCCCAGGGACGGGGGAGCCTGGTGGGCTGCCGTCTCTGGGGTCGCACAGAGTCGGACACGACTGAAGGGACTTAGCAGCAGCAGCAGCAGCAAGATGCACACACATGTCACATGCTTGAATCATCATTAAACCCCCACCCCCACCCCCGCACTCCCTGGACCGTGGAAAAATTGTCTTCCACGACACGAGTCCCTTGGTGCCAAACCGTTTGGGGACAGCTGTCTTCAGGGACAGCAAGGGACTTTTAGGAAAGGTGAACGGGCCCTTAGGAGACAGGTGGAAGATGTGATTGTTTGTGATGAAGTTCACCTGGGTCTGTCCGGTGTTAACCTGAGTTGAGTCCATCTTCCCTGGACGATGAACTCCTGGGGAGGGGGTTTATGATGATAAAGCCCCTTTGGGATTATCTGTCTTCAGGCAGATAAGGAAAACTCAAAGGAGTCTCTTCCAGCATTTGCTATTTTTCAAATGCATTTAGCTCAAAATAAGCAAAACGCCAAAGCCCCCTATTTGTGGGGACCTGCCCTGCTACACGCCAGCTTATAGCCTTGATTCCAATAAAGGCCTGTGAAAAATAGAGGCTCTTGTGTTCCACCAAACAGGAGCTTTTGACGATGAGTTCTGAGACTCTGTCTGTTGACCGTGTTCTGAGACCCATACCGCCTATGCTCCAAGAGCATACTCTTCATCATAACCCACCTCTGCATCCTCTCATTAGCATAATTGTACTGTTCCAGGAGGTTCTTCCCTAGACAAGGGGCCTAGTTACTCGTCACTGAAATTTTCCAAAATATTCCTCAGCTCCTCAAAGATAGCATCGCCAGTTTGTGCCCTACGGTCATGTCATTTCTCTGCCTTCCCTTGCTTCTGCTGCCAGCCTTAGGCTGTTGCACTGTGATCTCTGCTCAGTCTGAGTCAAGACCACCCCCACCTCCATCCCAGGACTTCCCTTGTGCCCCGGTGGATAAGACTCTGTTCTCCCAACACAGGGACCCCAGGTCCCATGCCTGGTCAGGGAACTAGACACCCCCAACCCCATGCCACAGCTAAGAGTTGGCATGCTG
This sequence comes from Giraffa tippelskirchi, assembly GCF_054371585.1. Lineage (NCBI taxonomy): Eukaryota > Metazoa > Chordata > Mammalia > Artiodactyla > Giraffidae > Giraffa > Giraffa tippelskirchi. The sequence goes on along the minus strand of NC_137285.1, from coordinate 149,224,446 downwards.
CAACTAGCTGGCTAGATCACATAAGGCCAGGAGTAGACAAATGAATAAATTTTTAGAAGGACCTTCCCCACTTCCCCATTGAAGGACACGCCTTAAACCAAACTTCCCATTCTCAATCAATCCTAACCTTGCCCTTCCTCCTCTGAGACGCTGCCAAATCTCTGCGGAGATGAATTTCTCCTTGTCTCATCAGGGGGTTGTTTTGATAATATTTGGGGAGCTGGCATTCCCTGGTCTCCAGGAGATTCGAGGGCGCAGTTTGATTGGAGAACTGCTGGAGAAAATCACGTCCAAATTGCTGAGCCTAAGGTACAAGGTCCCCAGGAGCTTGACTGTTGCCTCACTTACAACACAAACTCATTGCCCACTGACTCTTTTTAAGAAGCCATACACCGTCCCTCATTCTTTTGTGTCTTTAGATACCTTGTGTTTTTCTCCATGCTTTTCTCTCTGCTCATCCTTCTATATCTCAGCCTCTTTTCCACACCTGCTCTTGGAACCAGTCTCCAATGGTGACCCTTAATTAACCATCCCTCCCAGGATTCATGCGCCCTGTGAGGTCTTAACCCACAGTGAATCGGACTGGCACTGTGACTTGTTATAACTAATTCAGTGTGGGAGGCGTTCATCTGGGTCACCACTGGGCCTAAATGTAAGACCTAGAAACAAGGAAACGTGCCACCCTGAGAGCCCTGAGCCGTCCGGCTAGATTCCGGTAGAGGCCACACACAGCGGGAGAGACAGGGAAACTATTTGGACAGCTGCAGGGTTGCTCCGCCAGCATCCCGGCTTCGCTCAGCCTTTGCGTCATCTCTGTGGAGACTACGTAGGTGGGCTCCCAGCCAACGTGCCACGGATAGAAAAAGTGTCCAGGGACTTCCTGGGGGTCCAGTGGCTAAGACTCAGAGGGCAGGAGTTGGATTCTTGTTCAGGGAACAAGATCTCGCATGCCACAACTAAGACCTAGTACAACCAAATTAATTATTTTTTAAAAAAGCATTTAGCTCAACCCAGAATAGTTAGTAATACAGAATTGCTATTTTAAGCCAGCAGTTTTGGGAGTCATTTGTTACTCCGCAGCAGACCACCAAATATGCGTTTTTAAGACTTCCCTTGAGAGCCACTCCTTGGTGGAGCTTTTTCACATTATCTCCCTCAACTGCCTTCCCGCTGCCAGAGTGGGAAGCAGAAATCGCCTAGCGCCCTGCCGGAGTGGGAAGGAACATGTGAAGCTTCCAGAACGGAAATTTCCATCTTTTGCTGGCCTCCTCCTGAAGCGCCTTCCATAAATTCAACCTGTTTTATGGCCAGTGGGCCTTTCTAGGTGAGACAGCAGTTTAGGAAAGACTCTGCCACGGATCAGAAAAATTTATGATATACACTACTGCCAGGAGAGCGTGTCTTGCCTTACTAACCCTAATCATTTTTCTTTTATTACTTTCAACTGTTTGATTTTACTGTGATTAATGTGTCTCCTCGAATAGTTAAGAACACACGTGTGCATACGTGCTGAGTGCTTTAGTCGTGTCCGACTCTTTGAGACCCCGTGGACAGTAGCCCGCCAGGCTCCTCTGCCCGTGGGGTTCTCCAGGCAAGAATGCTGGAGTGGGTAACCATTCCCTTCTCCAGGGGGTCTTCTGACCCAGGGATCAAACCCAGGTCTTGTTGGTCTCCTGCTTTGGTAGGTGAGTTCTTTACGACTAGCGGCACCTGGGAAGCCCGAGAGCTTTTCTTTTAATCTCTATTTTGTTTTTCATTTTTTTGAAAGCACAGTGTGCTGTGTGAGATCTTAGTTCCCAGATCAGGGATGGAGCTATGCCCCCTGCAGTAGAATCGTGGAAAGTGAAAGTGTTAAGTCGCTCAGTCTTTGTGACCCCATGGACTGTATGGACTGTAGCCCCCTAGGCTCCTCTGTCCATGGGATTCTCCAGGCAAAAATGCTGGAGTGGGTTGCCATTTCCTTCTCCAGGAGATTTTCCTGACCCAAGGATTGAACTCGGGGTCTCCTGCATTGTAGGCAGATTCTTTACCCTGTGAACCACCAGGGAAGTCAAGAATTATGGAGTCTTAACCATTGGACTGACAGGGGAGTCCTATCCTGAGAGCTTTAAAAAAATATTTTTAAAATTTTACTATTAAAATCTTTTTGTATTGAAATATTTTTGGGCTTCCCTTGTGGCTCAGCTGGTAAAGAATCTTCCTACAATGCGGGAGACCTGGGTTCGACCCCTGGGTTGGGAAGATCCCCTGGAGAAGGAAATGGCAACCCACTCCAGTATTCTTGCCTGGAGAATCCCATGGATGCAGGAGCCTGGGGGGCTACAGTCCATAGGGTCGCAAGTTGGACACAACTTAGCAACTGAAGAGAGAGAGAAGAGAGATACATATATATGTATATACTTTTTAGATTCTTTCCCATTATAAACTTTTTGATGGACTCTTTGCAACCCCATGGACTACAGCATGTCAGGCTCCTCTCCAGGCAAGAATACTGGAGTGCATTTCCATTCCCTTCTCCAGGGGATCTTCCTGACCCAGGGATCGAACCCAGGTCTCCCACATGGCAGGCATATTCTTTACAGTCTGAGCCACCAGGGAAGCCCTATAGTTCCCTGGGCTATACAGTGGCTCCTTGTTGTTTATCTATTTTGTATGTTTGGCCACCTGATGCAAAGAACCAACTCACTGCAAAGACCCTGATGCCAGGAAAGATGGAGGGCAAGAAGGGGAGGGGGCCACAGAGGATGAGATGGTGGGATGGCACCATCGACTCAATGGACATGAGTTTGAGCAAACTCCAGGAGTTGGTGATGGACAGGGGGGGCTGGCGTGCTGCAGTTCATTGGGTTCCAAAGAGCTGGGCACAACTTAGCGACTGAACAACAGTGAACAACAACAAAGTGTGACTACATATTTACGCCTCTCTTCTCTCCACACTGAAGTGAGGGTGAAAGTGCAGTCGCTCAGTCGTGTCCGACTCTTGTGACCCCATGGACTGTAGCCCACCAGGGTCCTCGTCCATGGACTTCTCCAGGCAAGAATACTGCAGTGGGTTGCCATTTCCTTCTCCAGGGGATCTTCCTGACTCAGGGATCGAACCCAGGTCTCCCGCATTGCAGGCGGATTCTTTACCAGTTGAGCCCCAAGAGAAGCCCCAAACCACTGCTGAAACCCAGGATTGAACCAGAGACCTTTAGATCTTCAGTCTAACGCTCTCCGAACTGAGCTATTTCAGCTATTTTTTCTCCTTCTCTGCCTGTATTTCAAAGTCCTGACAACAAGATAAATGGCTTCCCCTCAGTTCAGTTCAGCTCAGTTCAGTCGCTCAGTCGTGTCTGACTCTTTGCGACCCCATGGACCGCAGCACGCCAGGCCTCCCTGTCCATCACCAACCCCCGGAGTTTACTCAAACCCATGTCCATCGAGTCGGTGATGATATCCAGCCATCTCATTCTCTGTCGTCCCCTTTTCCTCCCACCCTCAATCTTTCCCAGCATTAGGGTCTTTTGCAATGAGTCAGCTGTTCGCATCAGGTGGCCCAAGTATTGGAGCTTCAGCTTCAGCATCAGTCCTGCCAATGAACATCCAGGACTGATCTCCTTTAGGATGGACTAGTTGGATCTCCTTGCAGTTCACGGGACTCTCAAGAGTCTTCTCCAACACCACAGTTCAAAAGCATCAATTCTTTGGTGCTCAGCTTTCTTTATAATGCAACTCTCACATTCATACACGACTACTGGAAAAACCATGGCTTCGAGTAGACGGACCTTTGTTGGCAAAGTAATGTCTCTGCTTCCTAATATGCTGTCTACGTTGGCCATAACTTTTCTTCCTAGGAGCAAGCGTCTTTTAATTTCATGGCTGCAGTCACCATCTGCAGTGATTTTGGGGCCCCCCAAACTAGTCTGTCACTGTTTCCACTGTTTCCCCATCTATTTGCCATGAAGTGATGGGACTGGATGCCATGATCTTCGTTTTCTGAATGTTGGGTTTCCATGAACAGTATGAAATGGCTCCCCCTGGTGGTACTTTATTCTGAAAGCGGGGAATACCCAGCAGAAAGCAGTGCAGACAGCAAGCTACATCACTTGGCAGGTTGTTTTGTGAGCCAGAAAGTCTTTCTCCTTTCCCCTCAATTACAGTGAAAAACACGTAGCGTAAGATTTACCATCTTACCCTTTTCTAATCATATTGTTCAGTAGTGTTAAGTATATCTAGTGTTTGGAACCAATGTCCAGAACGTTTTCCTCTTGCAAAACTGAAGCTCCACACTCATGTGACACCTCCCGGGCCCCACTCTCCCCCTTCAACCCCTGGGAGAGCTACTTTCTGTCTCTGAGAATCTGATTATACTCGATGCCCAAGGGAAGTGGAGCCACACATCAGTTTCCTTCGTGTGACTGGCTTGCTTCAAGCAGCTTAATGTATTTCAGTTAGATTAAGTCTTCAAGTTTCATTTGTGCTATAGCATGTTTCAGTCCATCCTAAAGAAAATCAACCCTGAGCATTCATTGGAAGGACTGATGCTGAAGCTGAAGCTCCAATACTTTGGCCATCTGATGCGAACAACTGACTCACTGGAAAAGACCCTGATGCTGGGAAAGATTGAAGGCAGGAGAAGGGGATGACAGAGGATGAGATGGTTGGATGGCATCACTGACTCAATGGACATGAGTTTGGGTGGACTCTGGGAGTTGGTGATGGACAGGGAGGCCTGGCGTGCTGCGGTCCACGGGGTCTCAAACAGTCGGACACGACTGAGCGACTGAACAGCAACAGTGCATCAGAATCTCCTTCCTTTTTGGAACCGCTATTTTTGCACACCTCTTCTCTTTCCCTTTTTGTTTAATCTAAGGGTTATTTATAGGGCATTTTTTTGTAATTTTATTATCTATTTATTTGTTTGTGGCTGTGCTGGCCCTTCTTTGCTACACAGCTGCCTTCTCCAGCTGCAGCAGGCAGGGACTGTGCTGTGTGGTCCCCGCTTCTCATCCTGGTGGCTTCTCTTGCTGCACAGCTTGGGTTCTAGGCACTCAGGCTCACTCACTGTGGTGCTTGGGCTTAGTTGCTTCTGGGCATGTGGAATCTTTCCAGACCAGGGATCGAACCACATTCCCCTGGATTGGGAGACAGGTTCTCATCCACCGTACCACCAGGTAAGTCCTGTCTTCTCTTTCTTGATTCGACACTTCTTGGTATGTCAGGCAGCCCACTCCAGTACTCTTGCCTGGAGAATCCCACGGATGGAGGAGCCTGCAGTCGGACACGACTGAGCGACTACCACTGCTCCTGGAGGGGGCCTTGGTCTTCGTGTTTCCTTGGCTCTTTACCACGCGTCTCCGGAACGTGTCTGCAGCTGTCCAGGAAGGTGGGTGATTTCCTGGAGGCTCTGCGTGAAACCACGTCGGCCTCTAGTGGCCAAAGGCCCACGGTGCAACAAGCCGGGTGAAGTCTAGGCTCCGGCCGGATGACCCCTAGCAAACGCCCGGGACTTACTTCCTGAGATGCTTGCAGAGCTCTGTCCTCAGTAAGAAGTCTGCCATTAGTCCAAGCTGTTGGAGGCGTTAGGTATACTCGATGTTCGCATGTCACTGACAAACAGTTTCAGATACTCAAATGAGTCTATGCTGCATGAAATCCAGTGAAGTGAGTTGTTTTCAGCTCAGAAAAAACTGACTTGCTCCCGAGTTTGGAAACTTAGTACAGCTTGTTAGAGATCCTGTAAAGTCTGCCACTGGCTGTGTGCCAGGAGAGTGAATTACAGGGATGGAGAGTGGATATTTCAGGCTAGAGCGATCTTGATTCCTAGGGTCCCATGGCAGCCACGGGTAGTGGGGTGAGCTTTGGAGCCAGAACTCTCCAAACCTCTTGTATACTCGAGGAGGGAACTCCAACAAGTTAACACTCATTGGTGTTTGCCCTGTTTGTGAAAGTATTTCAGGGGAGTTGTTCAGTCGCTAAGTCCTGTCCGACTCTTTGTGACCCCACGGACTGCAGCACGCCAGGCTCCTCTGTCGTCCACTGTCTCCCAGAGTTTGCTCAAACCCATGTTCATTGAGTCAGGGATGCTGTCTGACCATCTCATCCTCTGCTGCCCCTTTCTCCTTTTGCCTTCGGTCTTTCCCAGCATCAGGGGCTTCAGAAGAGTCAATGACATAAAAGCAGCGTAGAGGTGTGTAACGTGAGCCAGTGCAGTGTTCCCTTTCATGTGACTTTGAACATGTGGATAAAAATGCAGTTCCAGATAAAAATGCGTGTTTGAATACTTTCCAATGTGGATTCTCAACTTGGTTTCTGCCTAAAGTTTCATCTGTGTCATATAAAACTGGGTAAAAGGAAATCTCCCTCAGCTGCAGGCAAGCTGGTAAACGTAGGGGAAATCTCCCTTTTCGAGGCTGCCTGGCTGGCCTTGGGAGCCGCACCCCATGGCCTGGCATCATGGAGCTTCACCCAGCACGCTCGAGTGAGCCTGGCCCTGGCCGGAGGGATTACATTTCATCCCATGTTGAAATCACTTGAAATTCCCCTTGTTCATCCAGATACAGAAATAAAAGCAGCAACTCGTGGTCTTGCTGAGGCAAAATCTTTATTGTTAGCCATTACCAATTCCCTTATTCTTTCATTTTTGCATCCCTCTGCCAAAAATAGACTGATCAAAATAGGATATTTTAAGAACCACATGCGTGTGCATTTTCATATCTCACACCCCACATGTATTTCATCAAAAGATCAAATTATGTTTTTATCGTTTTTATCTGTAGACCTTAGAATTCTATAGAAGCTTCTGAATGAAATGATGATTTTAATCATTTTCATTTTTTAAAAAATATTTATTGGCTGTGCCAGGTCTTAGGTGGGGCACTCGGGGTCTTTGGTCTTCACTGTGGCACACAGACTCTTTAGTTTCAGCCTGTGGGATCTAGTTCCAGGACCAAGGGTCAAAGCCAGGCCCCCTGCGTTTGGAGCTTGGCCTCTCAGCCACTGGACCACCAGGGAAGTCCCTCATTTTCACCTTTTAAATGAACTTCCATTTGGATGGCTCATCCTTGGGTCTGAGGCTTGAAGCTGAGGCAGGATGAGAGGCAGGAGGCGAAAGCATCCTTTTTTAAAGGATGGCCCGAACACTCACGCAGACACACACAGATGCATCAGCTGGAGTGACAGCCACATCTTTCTTTTCCCCCCTTTTTCTCTTCACTAATCCCTGTCTCATCCCCCTGCTTCCTGCATTTCTATTTTACCCAAAAGAAAGAGAAGGTGCCCAGCTATGTCATGAGCTGAGGGTTCAGACAGAAATCCTTCTAAACAACTTTCCAGCTATTTACTGGTCCTGTCCCTCTTTGACCAGCGGTCACAACGATGAGTCATCCATTGGGCTTGAATCCACAGCCGCCTGAAACAACTTCGAGTCCAGGGCTGTGACTTCACACTTTCCATTTGCATTAAAACTCTCACTTCCCTCGAACCTGTCTTAACGTCAATTTTCTTCCAGGCGTGGACTTTCAGTTTGTGCTAATTTGCGAGTCTTTTTCCAAATTATCTTCGGAAATCAGTGCATGAAGAATTTGCCAACTCTAACCCATGCAGTTCCTGGACAGGGTCAGGAATCTGTCCCCACAGAGAGGACTTCTCCGGTGGTCGCCTTTTATTTATTCACTGCTGCTGTGCGGGGTCTTCACTGCTGCCCGCGGGCTCTTTGTTGCGGGGCGAAGGCTTCTCTGGCTGTGCAATGCAGGCTTAGTTGTCTGGCAGCACATGGGATCCTAATTCCCTGACCAGGGATCGAACCCTTGTCCCCTGCATTGGAAGGTAGACTCTTTACCACCGGACCATCAAGGAAGTCCCAGGAGTTCTCTTTACAAAATAAGAGTTAGGGGCTGGGAACTAAATTTGCGCCTTTTCAGACCTTATTAAGCCTGGTGCTCTGTGACAGCCTGGAGCAGTGGGATGGGGCAGGAGACGGGAGGCAGGTTCAAGAGGGAGGGGATGCCGCGTGCCTATGGCTGCTCCACGCTGACGTATGGCAGAGACCAACTCATCATCGTAGAGCAGTTACCCTCCAATTAAAAATAAATTTAAGAGACCTTATTATATGTAGCATTATATACATGTACAGAATGTTGTCAGTCCTTTTAGTCCGTTTCATCCATTTCAGATAAGTACGATGCAGTGTCTGTGCGTTCAGATCCACGTTTATGTCTTTGTTATTATGGACACGCGCTCGTTTCCCCTTCACCCTTTTCTAAGTCTGTCCACGTCTCTCTTGAGGCATACTGCAAGTTCCCTGCAGGAGAAAGCGGCACAGAGCTCCTAGCACAGTGCTGGGGAATGCCCTCGGAAGACACGCTACTTCTGTGACCCGATCTTTCTACTTCCTCCCAACCTGTAGTTAGTACACCTTTCCCGCACCCGCTGCCACTTCAAATGTTGAGTCTAGTAGATAAAAATTCCTTCATGTGCGACTCAGCAGAGCTGAAGCCATGCTCCACTGATGTCTGAAACTTCTACAGATGTCTGCCCTGCCACGTCCGCTCAATATGAACACACAACAGGGACGTCCCTGGGGGTCCGGTGGCTAAGACGCCATGCTCCCGATGCAGGGGGCCCAGGTTCGATCCCTGGTCGGGGAACGAGATTCCGTAGGCCCCACCTAAAGATCCCGCATGCCACCTCAAAGACCAAAGATCCTGGGCACCCCACAAGACCCGAAGAAGCCAGAAAAATAAATACACTTTAAAAATTGCACAGGGACTTCCCTTGCAGTCCGGTCGTTAAAACTTCCCCTCCAGTGCAGAGAGTGAGGGTTCGAGCCCTGGTTATGTAGCTAAGTAAGAGCTCGCATGCCTCTGGGCCAAAAAAAACAAAAAAAAAGAAGCATATTTTAACAAATTCAATTAAGGCTTTAAAAACGCACCCCCCTCCCCGCCCCGCCGCCACACACACATACAAAATCCTTTTAAAAAAATTGTACCGACTGGGGGACTTAAAGTTGTCATCAGTAATTCTCACCAAGAAATTTCAGTCACATCATTCTTCATTAAACCAAAAGAGCCTAATGTACTGTATAGATAAATCTAAGCATTTCATATTAATAAGTATTTTATCAAAATACTGCTCTTAAGCAGAAGAAACCATTTAAACAAGGAAAAGCTTGAATGAAATACACCTCTATGCATTCACTGCAAAATGATATATACCATAACCAAAGTTACAAACACAGCAGCAAACTTCCAGTGGTGACCGGACCCAACTGTGTATCCCTGCCTCATTTCCTCCGGTAAGGCAAGTCTTCCCTGCTTCTCATGGTTTTTCCGTTCCTCACCCAGCCTCTGAGACACACTGGACCCCTGCTTCCTCGGGAAGCGCTTTCTGCCCCTCCCTGCCTGCCTTCAGCTGCGTACCCCTTACCCGCAGCTCAGAGTCCAGTCCAATCCGGGGCTGCCGCGTGCCCGCGGCCGCGGCATGCGCACCCTGCCTTCCCTGCATGCCAGAGCCCGGCCCGAGCGCTGTCCACCCTGACGGCACGGAGCGCGGGACACAGGCCCATCGGAGAGGGACGCGAGCCAGGGCAGCCGGCCCTCTCTGACTCGTGGTCCTTGAGAAGAGAAGAAGGCTCGAGTAAGGAAGCCACATCGGTCTGAGCCCCCAAGCCTGAGCCTGCATTCATTGGCACTGTGAAGTGAATGCCACCCTGGGGACTTCTGATACCCACTGCCCCGCTGGCTCATAAGCCCGACTGTAAGTGACCTTTACCTTTACTCCCCGCGCCTACGAGTTGGTGCTTTTCAGAGTTCCTCTCAAGAACATGAAGCACAGAGCCGTGCCCTTTGTAGAGACGTAGGAAGGCCGTGCTGTACGGCTTCAGAAGCTCTGCATTCCCACTGGGAACAGTGGGCCTCACGCCCTCCTCGTGACTAAGGCCAGAGGGCGCTGGTGAAGTCCTTAGACTTTTCACCCGAGCAGCGTCCCACCCGCCGCTCAGGGAGGTCTGGGTTTCAGGGCCTGTGTCACTCACTGCGCTGCTGATTGCAGTGGATGTGAGGCAGCCTGGTGGACGCTGTGCCCAAGCCCACACTCTAGGGCATCAGCGGGCACTTGAAAGCGCACTGCATGCCTGCACACTGCCAGCTCCCAGAAGTGTGGTGGGCGATCCTAAGGTCTCTGCTGCTCTCTTCCTTGCCAAGTACGGGCAACAATGCTAGCGCTGCCTCTAATGCCCTCAGGACACAGTTGGGAGCGTTTTCTCAGCCCTTGGGGATCGAGGACACAGCCGCACTCCCCACCCCTCTGGGGCAAAGAGGGACAGTGAAGAGGCCTGTAATCAGGCCTTTAAAGTGAAGGGCGCACAGGCTTCGGGATGCCAAAGAGCTGGGTCCAAATTCAGTGTGCCATTGGCTAGGTGGGTAACCCATTTCTGCAAGCCTGTCTTCGCATCTACCAAAGGGAAATACCCGGCTCCCTCCGGAGGGTTGTTGTGGGAAATCATGATCCCACAAAGCCCCTGCCATGGTGGTTCAATGTAGTAGATACTCAATAAATGTTAATCATGATCTTTATTATCCAAGAGTTTGAAGTGGCGAGAGTCCATGATTTTTAATTCACTATTTCAGTCTTCTCAGACGAGTCATCCACGACTGGAGTTAAAAAATATATTTCTCCTGTGAGGCTGTTACATGCCTGTAAAGGTTGTTGAGTAGGTAGGAGAGGTTAGAACACTGAGGTGGGGGAATGTTGCCCCTGCCCACATTCCTTTATGGCACGCGCGCACACACACACACACACACACACACTCACACAGGCACCCCAGAATAAACCTGTATGCCTATCATTCCTTTATGGCACACGCGTGTGCACACACACACGCACCCCAGAATAAACCTGTATGCCCATCTGTCCATGTCTCCAACCCTGTGAAAATGCCTGTGGTTTTAGAGGTTTTCAAAACTAAGACTGGGGAACTGAGGCCTCAGAGAACAGTGTCTATTCCTTCGGAAGAGAAAGCAAATCAGAGGGAGCGTAACCGCTACATTTTCTTGTCCTTGGTGGCACAACGGCTCCCACGCGCGGGGACCCCACTTGGACGAGAGATGGTCCGCAGGTCATGGACGGACCTGACCGTCCACTGAGAAAGCTCTTGCAGCACCTTGAGGCCCCACAGCTTCTTCTCAAAGAGACCAGCATCCCCAGCGAGAAGGGGCGGCCCGTCATCCTCCCGGGGGGGCACCCCGTGCTCCAGGAGCGCCATCAACTCTTCCAGCTGGTACACGAAGGCAGCCACCTGCAGGAGGACGGTGTGTATTGCCTGGTGGAAGTCTTCTTCCGCCGGCGTGAAGTGTGCCCGCTGGTCTTCTAACAGCAGGGCCAACATCCTGTGGAAGGCGCGGTACGCCCGGAGGTTCTCCTGGAGCCGCTCCGCCTCCGTCAGCTCACTCCACCTACAGGAGCTTGCCGCCGGCACACCGTCGACCGAGTCCAGGCTCATGTTCTCGTTCAGACCCTGATGCTGCATCTGGCCAAGGATACAGAAAAACGTCACGCCTGCGGTCACTCCACCGCGCTCACTTCACCTCTAAGTCTCACACAGCCTACTCATTTCCTGGTCAAGGACCCAGACTGTAAAGAAAAGTCTAGAAGAGGAATCCTTCCTTTGGGATCCACGACTGGTGTTAGGAAGGCCCTGTTCTCCCAGAATTTACACACGCTGCTTTGCTCATTTTTCTTGGGAGAATCCGCAGCTTTCGCTAGGTTCCAAAGGTTGAAAACCACTGCCTGGTCTAGAAGTTTTTCCTCCCCACCTGACACTCCCTCCTGGCACCTAGAATATTACAATCATACTGGAGTTTAAATATTTTAAATATACCTAAAGACACTGGCCATACATAAGAAGCTCTGAAATACAGCCATGACAGAACTGATCTAACAGGCCTCTCCACTGCCCACTGTCACTGGTGAGGACAGTCATTTATTAGAGAAGTCAATAGCAATAATTTGTATTTCAAAGTCTGATTTCTGACTGCTGGGGCTTTATGAAGATAAGCCAATCCTCTGAGAACCTAAATTCAGAGCTCTCCACGGGAGCCTGCAGTGTTTCCACAGCAGGTCCTAGGTGAAGACTGACGGGGACCTTCCTCTACAGAAAACGTGCCTGAACTCCACGGTTATCTCCTTAACAGTCAGACACTTCCCCAGTTCTCCAGGGATTCTTCCAAGAGATGCTTTTTATAGTATAGGTGACCTTTCTATTTAGACACACGAACACTCCTGATTGTATAGGGTCCTAATACTATAATAGGAAAAATTGGTTGGTTTATACTGCTTTTCACCCAATTCTATACACTTCACTCAGACTTTTGTTTCATATATAAAGAACCCAAACTTGGGAGGGCTCATGGTTCATCTCCTCTGGAAGAATTCAGACAGGTATTCAAATTAGGAACAGTCTCCAAGACAGACAGACAATTCTACCTAGAACCCCATGTATAGTTATTTAAAGAACATGTTTCCTAAACAGCATATAGAAAAAAAGGCCTTACGAGTGCCCAGTGTATAAAACGACTGCATGATTAGGGCTTTTGTAACCGGTAACAGGACCAAAATATGATGGTAAAGGGCGGGGTCAGAAGAGATGAAGTGAAAACAGACAACAGCAAGGTCAGCAACTTACGTAAGAGTCCACCAGAGCAGTCAGGTCTGAACGGATCTTCCGTGCTAGCCAGATGGAGCGGCTACACAGGTCCCGGCGGCGAGGGGGGAGCAGCGAATGCTCCGCGAAAGCCATCCCTGAACTCAGCAGACGGTCCCAGCAAACAAGGGAGCTGGGTCTGTCTACACTGGGCCAAATCCACTGGGCATCTCTCTCCTAACGGGACTGTGCACCCCCACCCCCTGGCCTGACTCAGAGGTGGCAGCGAATTCCTGGCTGTGGATTTTTGTGCCTGTGGAATCAAAGGCCCCTTTCAATCAGCTTTTTGTCCTGCAGCGTCTGCCTCCATCCCTCTCCTCCTCAGGGCCTTGTGTGCTTGTTTTCATGCCACCGTTTTGCTTTTGCGCTTAGCAACAAGGTCACTGTCACACCAATTCTCAGGACGCCCCTGCCTAATGCAACCTATTTCATACACACGTACGATCAGTTCATTTTATTACCACCTGCCCTGTGCTCCCCAGGTCCTTTTCTCTCTTCTTTGGCCTGGTATACAATCATATTGTTACTATTACTGATACAGCTGCCATTCATTAAGCATCTACTCTGGGCCAGACACTGTTCACTGCTTTAAAGCCTTTATTTGACCTTTAGAATAATTCTACAAGATAAATAGTTTCTTCATTTTACATATGAAATGCAGGCTTAAAGAAGTTACTTAATGTGCACAAAATCCAGTAACTAGGTTCAAAATTTAAATATAGGTCTTTGATTCTACAGCTGTTTCTCCCAGTGACTTTCCAATTTCATTCTTTGGGTGGTTCATATTTTGTTCAAGACACAAAGTTTACATGAAATAGATCCTCTAAAAATACAGCATTTTTTCCCACTCCCATCCTTTTGCTCTGTTTGAAATTAAATTTGCACTTGATTACAAGTCATCTAAGGGAGCATCTCTATCATCTCAATCATGGCGCCTTCCTTGTAGCCTCCAGGATGAGGCAGGGACTGTTTAGGGCTGCTCTCCTCCAAAGGACGGAAACACCCAACGCTGACTTGGTAACATTTCTGAGGCGCTCTCACTCAAGTGACAACACGCTTTTTTTTTCTTCCTTATCCCAGTCATACCACATTGCTTCTTAACAAAATAAGAGAATGAGATGGACTGTGAAGCGAAGGCAGAGTTTCAAAGTGCTTATAGCATTGTTCTATCGCATGTAACTGTAGGTTCGAGGGTGATGCCAACTGCGTTAAGAGTCACATGTTTCATCCCCAAATGAATCAAGTCGCTCTATTTTACCACAGACACTACCGTAAATTGAAACTCATGCCTTCTCAGGGGAAAATCCCACAATGATCGGGGGACCCAGGGGGACAGAAACGGGCCAGAGTGGCTGTCACAGCAGGCCGTTAAGGAAGGTGGCAGGAGTCTCTTTTTTTAACTCAGTACTTTTATGGACATTGAGTTTTGTGAAGAAGTACTGATATTAAATGCTACCAGGGTTTGTCATTATCAGAGTGAAATTAACCCCATAGCTTCCCTTACTAGATTAAGATGGCCACCTTTTCCAGATCATCAAAACATGGAAAGGATTTCCAACTTTGCCAAATGATCAGAATGGCATCTCAGTATTAGAAATCAAGAACTAAACAGAGTCAAAAGCTAACTACCTGATTCTCAACAAGTGCAAACAACAGTTTCTGCCACATAAACCTGCTCTGAGGGCCCTTGGTTTTCTCACTGAGCAGCATCAACTACTTCACCCCAGCGCAACTGTAACTCAGCACAACCAAGGAAGACCAGCTGCTTCCATGAAGACAATTTTTATTTTTCTTCTTTACATTTTATTTTGGATATGCCTTAGCTAGATTAAGAGAAAACAAGGATTTGAAAAGCAGAGTATCCCTTTTATTATAATTTCTTTTTACATAACCTTTTCAACCTAGATTCAGGTAACTACCTGTCTCTCTCCCATCAAAGGAGAAGGGTCCTGCATATTACAACAGGCAAAAAAGGCTTTTAGGAAATAAAATATTTTAAATTGATTCATTACAATTTTTCAATTTTCTTGAGTACATTGGAAGGTGGGAAAAGGCAGGAGGGAACAATGGTGCTTCAAACAGCCCGGCCTGTAATAACCTCAGTGCGGCTCAGCACACTCTCCGTTTTTCTCCAAACAGGTTCTAAGGAGGTCCAAGTGCTCCATGTGGACGCTTTTCCATATCTTAATGTTTCTATTTTTCCTCCCAGTCATCCTGGCCAGTGTTTATCTAAATTCTCCGAAACATATTAAGTCTCAATTATGCAAAACAACCCCGGGCAACCACAAACAAGAGGAAAGCACCCCTTGGAGAAACAACACCTGTATCAAGTACATTTTCAGAATTCAGAACTGCCAATTAAAGATGGAGAATATGCTGTGGGAAGAAGTTATTAAAAATGTAGCAGAATTTGATTAAGAGTAGGAAACGGAGAATTTTAAGACTGAGTTCCTTAGAAGGACAATGACGTAAACATCTGAGGAGCACAAAGTTAAAGGGAAGAGAAACTGGTGACAATTTTCTTAAAACAACTCTTTCCTTTGCTGGCATCCCTTTCTCAAAAGGAAAAAATAAAACAAACTAAATCCATGAAAAATACCTGAAAATTTACCGCAATCTGCTGCAATAATTTATTGAAGCAAATTACAAGCAAATGGTAGCTATGAAGAGTGTAAAGGGGAGCCTCTAACCATGAGAACTGATGAGTTGCTTTTGGTGGGGAGGAGTGTGATAAAGGGAAGAAAGTATTTTCCCTCTGTCTCCAAGTTTTCTTTTAAGAATGCAGTCTGCTTTTGTGTAGGGGGCTAACACATTCAATGAGTAACCGCTGCAAGTGTAATTCTTGGAGACCGAGGATAAGATAACCGTGAGGATGACAAGTGTGGGTACAGACGCTGCTAGTGAACAGTGCACAATGGCCTTACACCGGAAAAGGACTTCCTTGTAGACCCACTGATTACTCTTATAGTAGTTTCTTATCTACTCAACACACCAAAGTCAACTCTAAGTCCTCACTGTGGCCAGGAAAGCATATTCTCTGCTCCTCCTGTCCTTATTCCTCTTTCTGCCCCGCCCCCAGGGCAAAGCCTCCGCACTGAACGCCAAACCGCAGCTCGCCCTCCCTGCCCCCTGGCATTCCAACACTCACACCAGTGGGTATAGAGCAAGCCTCTCTCAGAGATGACATTTTGTTACCCTTCTTTTTTTGGGGGGGGGAATCAAAGAGAAAACTGATAAACTTTGTAGTTTTAGTGTTTGTGAAAAACAAGCTGTTCCTTATTCTGTTCTCAGCAATGCTTCATTCTTTCCAGCAGCCGTTACACGTTTCTAACGAACAATGAACAGGGTGAGCCTTTCATCCCAGTTTCTGAGGTATGTAGGGTAGAAACTGCCTTTCTGGTTCTCTAAAAATGAGCCAAAGTAGGTTTCTAGTCTTCTGGAAGTTATGAAATTGTACAAAACTATCTCTCTCCCATGGACAGTAGTGAGCAATCCACCCCGTGAAAATCCCTACCTCAAGGGCAGTGGTAATTCCTGGAATTTCAGGGGAAAGCCAAAGCATTGTACAGATTGACTGGGTTGAAGACTTCCTTCTCCTGAAGTGTTACTGAGAAAGAAAACAGAACAATCGCCTCTGACTTAAAACCGTCTCAGACGATCCTTCTCTGACGGCAGTGCCCTTGGCCAACTGGGAGCTGGGACGAACCCACGATGAAACAAAGCAAAGACAACGGGGCCAGAGCTGGGCTGACGGGGTACGTACAGAGAAATGATGGAGACGAAGAAAATGCAGAATTCTCAAGAGAAAACCTTGCATCTGTAGTTCAGACCCTGAATAACCTCCTTCATCCCCTCAAAAATTCCTGAAGCTCGACGCTCTGCAAGCTCAAAGAGTGCCAGTTACCACACCCCCCACCGTCCTTCCCTGAAGAGGCTTCCAGAAAAGCACGGTAGTGATTCTGTTAGTGCTGAGGACCAGCTTTTTGGAAAGGCCACTGGAGCGCTATGATTTCAGAGGCTGGCTGTGCTTCTTCAACCCTCTACCTTGCCTTCTACAAGTACCTCTTATGCAAAGGATCCCACGTCAGAATAATGTAATCTTGCCCGGCCCCACAAAATATAGCAACAAAGACCAAAAAAAATCAGACTTTCCGTTAATAAATAAGCAATCTCAGGTTCCACAACACAAAAACACACATGTTCAAAGTGCAAATTTCTTTCATCAGTCTGGGACTTCTCACCGTCTCACCGACAGAGCCCTGTCCATGGCCAGAGACCACACGGCGGGCGGCCCCTCCGAGCTGGGAGCCTGCTTGCAAGCGAGTGAGCACCATTGAGAACCTTATGGAGGAGCTGGGGGGGCGGGGGGGGTGGGGCGGAGCGGGCGAGGAAGGCGGTGAAGGTGAAGAGGAGGGAGGTGGTCCCCACGCAGCCTGCCTGCCTTCCTTCACCCGGAGGGAATGGAGGGAGAGGGGGTGAGAGATGTGCGCTGTTTTAACAGCTCACCCTGCTCAGGGGCCCTAAAGTGCCAAGTCAAGCTGCCAGCCTCCAGAGATTAGAAGTATATGATACTTGGAAGATACATGTGCTGCAAGGGTAGAAGCCAGAACCACAGGGCAGCGGGAAAGGAGGAGAAGGGGTTGAGAGGATATCAATATATTATTAAGAGTTAAAAGCTGATCCAGAGCACATCGAAGTCACAGGGTGAAAGGGGGGTCTTCTGATGAGCAGGAAGTCTGCCTGGTTGGAAATGAGTTTAAAAAGAACCCTTCCTTTAAGAGCTGCTGCAGTGGCTTCTTTGTCGAGCTTTCTGGGAAAGGCAATGCCAATTTCATAAAGGGGACGACAGAGGGAGAAGAGGGGGTGTGTGTGTGTGTATGGGTGTGTGTGTGTGTGTGCTGTGACCCAATGGAAAGAGCAGGCCCTTCAGTTATTTCACTAGATTTTTAAATGCTTTCAATTTTTTTTTTGTCCTTTTTGTCTTTTAAATACAAAGTCTGAGTCGCCCCAGCGCCTGGTCTGCCCCAGGCTACGGCCCCGCCGAGTCCGAGTCTTCGATCAGGACCTCTGCAGTAGCACCGAGGATGTCCGAGTTCATGACCAGCCCGTCCGCGCCCGTGCCGCCCCCGCCGCCCACGAAGAGCTTGCCGTCGGCCACCAGGCTCACCCGCTCGGGCCCGCTGCAGAAGGACTTGGACACCCCCTCGGCTTCCAGCAGGAGGCACTCTCCGGGGGTGGGGTTCCCCAGGGCCTCAGGAAGCAGCGGCAGGCCCTGGCTGTCGGCAGGCGTGCTCAGGGCCTCGGGGCTCGAGCCCAGGATGTCTGTGCTGGTGATGAGCGCACCGGCGTTGGCGGCCAGGGCTTCGGCAATCAGCACCTCGGGGTGGCTTTTCGCTTTGTGTGCCACCACGCTGTCCTTCTTCTCAAACTTTTTGCCACAGATACTGCAAGAGAACTGGTAGAAGGAGTCTGCATCATGTTTCTTCATGTGCCAGTTAAGGGATGCCTTTTGCCGACAAGTAAATCCACAGATCTCGCATCTAAGGAGAGTGAAAAAGGAAACCGCTGATCAGAGAGAGAGGTAAACAGCCCTCTGATCTAGGGTCAGGGTCGCACTTATAAACGAGTCAGCAATCGGAAAAGGTCACTAGGCAATAGCCCTCCCAGTCAATACCCGCTCTCACCCTGGCGGCCGCTGGGATGCCAGGAGAGGGGCTGGTCCTCAAGCGGGGTGCGGCCCCCCTCTCCCAGGTGCCCAGGAACAAGTACTCACTGTAGCGGCTTCTCGCCCGTGTGAATCATCCGGTGCACTGCCAGGTTGTGGGAACTCTTGAAGGCTCGAGCACAGTATTCACAGATATAATCTCTTTGATCTAAGAAAAATAGTGTGATTATTATTCCACTTGGAATCTCTCTTAAGTATTTTTTCCTAGCTTACAAAAAGCAAGCAGATAATCAGGCAGGTGAATTTAGAGTAAAAGCAATGTAGAGTATAAGCGCTCTGGAATAGACGAAGCTTAAACAGCATGAGGGGATTCCCGGGCAGTCAGTGGTTTAGGGCTCCGCAGTTTCTTGGCCAAGAGCAATTCCTGGTGGGGCAACTAAAATCCCACAAAGACTGCATAACACACTCAAAAAAAAAGTATCGTTTTCATCTTTTTTTTTTTCCAGTCTAGTCATTCATTAACGTAAGAACCTGTTTACAGTAACAAAAATAAAAAACACAGCTAGAGAGAAACATGAGAACTGGAATCCTAATCTCAGTTTTACCAGTAAGTCAGATGCAGGATAAATTGCTTAGCAAGTAAACAATTATATTTCTCATAGCTTTTATTCTTAAAACAGCTTTTTCACAGATGGTGAAAGCTGAATGGTTACGTACAAAGAAGCTGGCGTTCGACCAACAACAAGATTAAAAAAAGAATTTGACATTACCTAAAGAAAACTGATCCATACACAAAGTGGTATTCATATCGTCTGTTTCAGGTTTAAAAAAAATGTTACCCAAGATAAACAATTTAAACTACTGTCAAAAAATCCTATGGGGCAAAGAAGCACTGGACTTATTTTCTTCTTTATCAACTGGTTGGGGAGAAAGTGGACAAACAGATGATCGATGTCTATTTGTTGAACAAATGGCCACTCCACTCTTTGTATGCCTTTCACTTAAAATGACTAGAAACAGTCACAGTGAAAACACAAAGATAAGAGGCAAACAACATCCAATGTAATCCTACACTCCATCCCAAACAGTTCTAAAAGCAAGTGTGGAAGAAGAGCCACGTCTCTCCCACCTGAACGCAAGGAGGCATCACCTGGGGCTCTACAAGACACGGAGGCGGACTCGGAGCTCACGAAGCAAGGCCTGTCCGTCTGCATTCCTCATGAACAGCAGGGTCTAAAACGCTGGCTATACTCCTAACCCAGGAACAATTCTCACCATCTCTCAGGTCTGGGCCACATTCCCAGCTCCACGGGAGCATGACGAACCCATGTGGAGTGTTTCACATACTTAAGTAAATTATATTTTCAAAGGAAGCCAATTCACACTCATTTGGAAAAGTAAAACTCTCTAACACTGACATCATAAAATCGTATTAACTAAATACAAATATTTGTAATGGACTTAATTTCTACAACAGTGTTTGTCATAGTCGGCTTATAAAATCTAGCTAAAGTAGTCTAAACGGGTTATCAGAAATTATTTTCTATAGAATGAAACAGTGTACCAGGGAGGAGGAGCAGAGAAACGGGGGAGATGGTGTCCTCACTGAGGAAACGCAGCGGAGTGCAGAGACTGTACGCTGTGCGTGAGACCTCAGGGTAAAGCCCAGCACTGAGCCCGCCAGGTGCCCGCTCCGTGCAGTCAACGGCACTTTATATGTTATCCCACTTCATCCTTACAGTAATGCAGCGTTACTGGTATCATCATTAACCTCACCCAGCCCAATCTGTTCCTATCAGCTGCACTGCACCGAAATTGTCAAGTGGCTAAAAATGAATGATGTCTGAATTCATTCAATAATACGTATTACAAATGCACTCAATTTCTCTTTTCGAGTCGACAGCTCCTATAGGAGGTTATGTGCATGCACAGTTGCTCAGCAGTGTGCAACTCTTCACAACCCCATGGACTGTAGTCTGCCAGGATCCTCTGTCCATGAGATTTTCCAGGCAAGAATACTGGAGTGGGTTGCCAATGCCTCCTCCGGGGGTCTTCCTGACCCAGATACTGAACCCGTTCTCTCCTGTGGCTCCTGCACTGGCAGGTGGATTCTTTACCACTGCGCCACTTGGGAAGCCCCCAGGAGGTTACATGTGGATTCAGTAGCTAGCCTCTGTGACTCCAGTAGCAGCAGCAGTCTGGGAGAATGTCAGTGGGCGAGATAGACCATACACGAGCCTCCTCCTACCAAAGCTTTCTCTACACACTCCTCATTTCAGTCCAGGTAGCCACTACAAGTATCTATCTAACTGAAGCAGAGTTAGAAACGCTCCCAAAACTATTATTATTTTTTTTTCCCGCTAAAAACTAGCTGTGTAACCACTGGCAAGTTACCTAATGTTGCTCAGCCTCTGGTTTCTTGGCTGTAAAACAAAGAGTACTACAAACAAACTTGGTGATGATGGATGGATAGGTTAGAAAAAAATATTGTTACCCATCTACACACTTAACAGTGCATTTAGCTACTTGATAAACGTTTTAAGAAAGTACCTGTATGATGTTTGGCATGTCGTAGAAGTTGCTTCTGGAGCCTGAAAAGTCGTCCACAGGAGGGGTGGGGACATACATATTTCTTCTTCAGCAAATGCTGGTATTTAATGTGGTGCTAAAACAGTAAAACAAAGTGAAGAGATAAAAATCAAGGCTTCCAGAAAGCTTAGCTCATTCCTTTGCAAAGTCAAAATTACTGAAGGAAACCCAAACCCCTGGTGTGTGAACAGGGGGCACAACCATCAAGCAGCCGGCCCTGTAATTCGCCAGCAGTGTGGCCCCGGAAGACGTACTTCAACACTGCAAGCCCAGCCCGCATTTGTAGAACGGAGACGATGATAACTGTGTCGGAGTGTCGTGGGAAGACACAGATCGTATATTGCACAGTGCTCAGTGTAGCAAATGGCACATGAGCACAGAATCACACCTGTCATTATTATAACAGAGCCAGACTCAGGGAGTAAGGCCTTAGTCGTACGTGATACTTGCTGCTAAAGATCAAACACTTCTTAAGCTTTAGTAATCAGTATTTCATGTCTTCTGCTAGACCTAAATACAAGTTGTATCCTTGCTCATTAAAAAAAAAAAATCTACTCACTTAAAATCCTCAAGCTAAAAATTTATTCAAAATAGTAATCAAGAAATCATAGGTTTCAGTTGTTAACCTTATTCTTTAATAATACACACTAAAAACAAAATCTGTTTAACTGTGTCTTAGTGTGTTATTACACAATCATCTATTATATCAGACGTATTTACACCATGAGAAACACTGGAATATCCCAAGATTCCAAGGAAACATTTAAGTTCAGGTTCTTAACCACTTAAAACAACAACAAAAGCCCAACTGAAGTAATTTGATGTTTAATAAATGATTGTCCTTGACATTACACATTTAATGATAAAGCCTACACCAGTTCACAAACTATAAAGTCTCAATAAGTATGAGAACTAGTAACGTAAAGTAACCTGCAAGTCTGCCTTATTTGAAACAACTTCACTGACCTGCAAATAGCGAGGGTGAGCAAGGACAGTTCCACATCCTTCCATCTCACAACGGACGTACTGGATCGGAGGCTTTTTTCTAGTGACAATATGAAAGAGAAAAGACAGCAACAAGAGAGGCAGTGTGCAGTGGCCTTTAACTCAAACCGCACTATAGGGAAGAGCTACTCTACAGTACGAGGAATTAAAATCTCTTTGACTAGTTTATAGCTTGCACAGAATTTATGTTAGAAATAACCAGAAACTTCCAAATGTTTAGTGTTTTAAAAAGAGCACAAAATAAACCGGTAACTCCCCCAAAGGCAAAGAAGTGTTACAACTTTTTAGAAACTTTAAGGTCCTGCAATGGAAATAAAAACATAAGTGGCTCTGCATCAAGGACACCGATGAAGCTGCTTTTGTGAAATTCTTCACTAGTCATTAACGTACGAGTGCAGGGCCCACCGCCAGAAAGAAGGCACAGCCCTGGAGGACTAGAAATCACTCACCTCCTTTTGGGTAACCGTGGGCTTTTGTCATCTTTTCGCCTTCTTCCTCTCCTGTAATTAAAGAACAGAGGAACTGTCCACACAGTCCAGACTGAAGATAAAAATGAACTGAGGATACGCTCAAGGCCAAGCCGCTGGAGGCAGAAACAGCGGGTAACCCGGAACACAGAAAGCCAAAGACAAATGCAGCAAAACCAAAGATTTCCCTCTGAAGCAACTTCACTGATAAACAGGACTGCACCAAAAGTTAACTGAAAAAGTAGAAGTTAGTCTATTATCTAAAAGCCCTAAGAATACAAAAGGTACTCTCCTTGTAACAGATATGAAACTTATGAAGCTTTTGAGAGTCTTTCCAATCACACTGTCAGCTGCTTGAGACAGCAATATGTACACGTCAACATCTTTCCTCACACTCCTATCCTGTTTTCCATCAGTGACCTGAAAATCTGTTAAGCTTCCATTTTCAGTAGTAACTGCCTACTCACTTCCTAGGAGGTTCCTCAGCTTCCCTAATTTCATTCTCTTCTTCTTTCACCTCTACTTCGACTTCCACTTTTATTTCTTTCTTCTCTTTCTCTTCTTTCACCTTCCCTGACTTTCTCCGTGGCTTTGGGGTTTCCCTGAAAATACAAACACATTTCAACATTGGTATCCAGCAAAGGACCCTTTCAAGGACACCAGTGACAAAAGGGTAAAGCCTGGAGTTATCACTGATCTATTAAAAAATTATGCTCCTCAGTATATGAAACGTGGTTTCCAGCCACTATTTGTCATATGGACAGTAACCATACACATATTTAAAGCCAATGTGATGACCCCAACCCCCAAGCTTTGTAACAAAGCCTTAGAATCAAATCTCACTATAGATGTAAAGAGAAACAAAAGTAAAAAATTCTAAGTATTCAGGCAACTCATGACATCTTAAGATAAAACAGGCAGATGTCATAATAATTTGAATATGAGCAAAACAAAGTTCTATAAATGGAAGAGAGCGCTGTAGCAGGGAGGAATAGGATATGCTAGGTTTGTAAAATAAGTGCAAAATTACTCCTTTAAAAATTAAGTCCATATCCATTAGTTTGGCAACAAGGTGAAATAAAAGCAAGCAAAAAATTCCTAACTTATTTTCACCAACAAACCCGAGACATACCTTTCTAAGTGGGGTTTGTAGGTCTCATCTCTTGGATCATCTTTGAACGGTATTTCTTCTTCACTGATCAACATCTCTTCCTCCTCATCCTCTTCCTCATCACTGCTAAAAAGAAGCCAAAAGAGATTAGAAATCCAAGCTGTTATAAATTATATCTGACTGAGTTTATTCAGCAATTTACTTAGACGCAGCCAAAGATTCACAGCAAGTTATCTAGGATTTTCATTCTAATGATCTAGCTGGACTGCAACCTAGCTGCTTTACCGCAAAGAACAATAAGTGGAACTAAATCCACAAAAATCCTAGACATGCTCTCATTTCATTAAATAAAGGCAAGGCAAAGATGGCTCAGTGACACTAAGAGTTTAAGAAATAGTGCAAAGTTTCTTACCTAATGCCACCTGGAGACTGATGCTCTTCTGCAGCATCTAGAAAAAGTATAAAACAGAACTTTTGGTGTGAAGGTATAGATATTCTCTCTGAAGCCAAGAGACTCAAACCAAATTACAGTTTAGGGTCATTACACAAATGGAGAATTCTCCGTAAACTATCAAAACGGATCCTTCCTGTAACACCACATGTGACCCTAAAAGTCAGGCTGTTCTGGTAAATGTTCAACATTAGATAAAAATCAATAGGCAACTGGTTATTAAATAATCACACTCTGCTGGCACTGTACCATAATCGAGCTGATCTGTATTTGGTTCTGACTTGCAGATGAGTTGCAGTGAACCAGTCTTGGACCGAGAGCTGCGGGAGTTCTCTGCGTCGCGATGCCGAGAGACGGACGTCCGGCTGCTGCTGCGCCAGCCCCGGCTAGGCCGAGCTGCTGCAGCGGGAGCTTCCTGAGGGAGGGCAGACTCTTCCTCTTTCTCTTCCTTGGGATCTAGAGGAAAACATAAACCATTCTTTTAAAGTTTACAGTTGACCAATAATCATCTCTGTATATCTCTAAAGATAATACCTACCCCCCAACCACCCAGGGACAGAATTTTACTGATAAAATAGACGATGAGGGGAAAAATCTGATAAGAACTTATCCTTACTGTCATCAGTCTAAAGAAACAGCTTTGTAGGTTGCAAAGCAGCAATTTTATATTTATAGTTTATATATACATATATATATATATATATACACTAAAAAATAAAATGCTAAGAGAAATATACCTAAGATCTAACCTTGTGTTCTATATTTTAACCGTTAGATCTAAGACAGAAGAGAGTGGTCCCCAAAAGAGGACCAGATCTACCGAGGCGTGAACAAGAAAGACGCGCAGCTCCAGACGATTTAATGATGGAACAGTGCTGCGAGTGAGCGCGAAGAGCAAGTCCGTCAAGAGGGACTCCCGTGCCTTCCTTGCATCTATTCAATCTTACTTAGTATATTAAAAGTGAGTCTATTTTGACCATGGAAGATCCTTTCAATAATCTCAGAATGGAAACGTTCTTTCTAAGAACAGCACAGGATTTTAGATCTTAAGACTGATACATCTGACTTTATAAACATATAAAGTTTTCGGCATGGCAAATTCCACTATAAGCAAAGTCTAACAGCCCAATACAAAGATAGCAACTCAGTAAAAATGGTTTTCAAACGTGTGAATAAACATGACAACAAAGCTCAATCCACTCATAACAAGAGAGACTCTGATGAAACCAACAGTGCCATAGTAGTGTTCCCTTAGAATACTGGCAGCAATCCAAATGTTTGCCAACACTCTGTATTGGCAAGGCTTAGGAAAACAAGGACTCTTGACAGAGATTAACAGTGTGTATGCCAGTAAAACCTTTCTATAATGGACAATTTGGCAGTATCTATCAAAATTTTAAGTACATATACCTTTTCACATTAAGTTCAACTACTAGGAATTTATACTACAAAACTAAGATCACACTTAATATATGTGTATATATACATAGTATAAATCTGCCTATCTATATATCAATCTATATATATCACAACACTTCTGTACAAATTATAAGAAACATAAATACTGGCCACCTTCCAGGCAAGATCTAAAAACACTTTCAGTAATTCCACCTCAGAGTATCTTACCCTATGGAAAGAAACTGTCCAATGGAGGTCCACTACAGCATGTTTAAAATACTTAAAAAAAAAAATGGAAACAGTGTAACTTTCCATATTTAGGGGAAAGTGCTTATTAAAAAAGATATGAAAAATTAGCTTCCTTTACTGCAGAACAAGGTTGTGACTGGGAGTTGTTTCAGTTTTAACTACACTGGTTTGAAAGTTTTATGAGACCATATTAAAGTAATGAAAAAAAATTCATTTAAAATGCAGAGATGAATAGCAGTGGGAACTTCAACTTGTTCAAGATCACAAAATTATCTAAGTAGACCTAAAATTAAAAATCTTGTCTTGGGCTAGTCATCAAGGAGTTTACATCTAGGTCACCACTGGTTTTAAGAAAATTTCTTCAAAGGGAAAAACTCAACACCCTTTATAAAGTACTGCAACATTAAATAATAAAGAGAAAATTATTTCTTTTACTCAACCTACCTACACTAATGTGGAGTTGAAACCTAGTCCATAACCTCCTATATTCAATAAAGATCTTCTCTACTTCATGATGAAAGGATATGCCCACATCTTCTCATATTGTGGGTATTATCCACGGGACAAACAATATACAAACGATGGCAGTTTGATGAGAATTGCGTATCCTTACAAACAAAGCATAGCAGCCTGTTTTATTGAGTAACACACACATCACCTAAAACTCTATAGTTTTTTGAAAAAACATTGTCAGAGAGTGACAACAGCAAAAATGTCCCTCATCAGAAACGCAAACACACACCACCTGCCAGAATCAACTCTGTAAGATCTCTGGGATATAGTCATAGGTTTACAGCAACCAAGTAAACACCGAAGCATGAAAAAAGTTATACAAGCCAAGTAAGCAAATCTCTGTCAGATCATGTGCTGAGCACAAGCTTAAGGAAACAGCCTTAAGAGAGACCACATGAGACAAAGAACATTTTTTTTCAAAATATGCTCTAACAGCTACAGGAAATCTTACAAAACTAAAGGATATCAGAAGAATGATGCCTCAACAAATAGAAAAAATGCCAACAAAAAGAGAGCAATTATAAAAAGGAATCAAATTCTGGGGCCAGAAAGTATAATATCTGAAATGAAAAATTCATTAGAAGGTTTCATTAAACAGCAGATCTGAGAAAGGAGACACATTCGCAAACTTTAATATAGGTCAACTGAGAGCATCCACTCTGAAGAACAGAAAGAAATGAAGAAAAATTAACAGACTAAGAGATCAGTGGGGGACCATTAAAACAAACCAACACGCAAAGTCCTAGAAGGAGAGCACAGGACGGAGCAGAGTCAGCTCAGTCCAGTCGCTCAGTCGTGTCCCACTCTGCGACCCCACGGACGGCAGCACGCCAGGCCTCCCTGTCCATCACCAACTCCCGGAGTTTGCTCAGACTCATGTCCATTGAGTCGGTGACGCCATCCAACCATCTCATCCTCGCTCGTCCCCTTCTCCTCCTGCCTTCAATCTTTCCCAGTATCAGAGTCTTTTCAAATGAGTTAGCTCTTTGCATCAGGTGGCCAAAGTATTGGAGTTTCAGCTTCAGCATCAGTCCTTCCAATGAATATTCAGGACTGATTTCCCAGGACTGATTGGTTTGATGTCCTTGCAGTCCAAGGGACTCTCAAGAGTCTTCTCCAACACCACAGTTTGAAGGCATCAATTGTTCAGCACTTAGCTTTCTTTATGGTACAACTATCACATCCTACATGACTATTGGAAAAACAATAGCTTTTACTGGAAGAACAATAGCTTTGACTAGAGTAACCTTTGCTGACAAAGTAATGTTTCTGCTTTTTAATATGCTGTCTAGGTTTGTCATAGATTTTCTTCCAAGGTGTGAGCGTCTTTTAATTTCATGGCTGCAGTCACCATCTGCAGTGATTTTGGAGCCCAAGAAAATAAAGTCAGCCACTGTTTCCATTGCTTCTCCATCTATTAACCATGAAGTGATGGGACCAGATGCCATGGTCTTAGATTTTTAAAAACTGAGTTTTAAGCCAGGCTTTTCACTTTCCTCAAGAGGCTCTTTAGTTCCTCTTCCATTTCTGCCTTAAGGGCAGTGTCATCTGCATATCTGAGGTTACTGAAATTTTCTGATTATCTTGATTTCCTACAATCTTGACTCCAGCTTGTGCTTCCTCCAGCTGGGCATGTCACATGACGTACTCTGTATAGAAGTTAAATAAGCAGGGTGACAATATACAGCCTTGACGTACTCATTCCCCAATTTGGAACCAGTCCGTTGTTCCATGTCCAGTTCTAACTGTTGCTTCTTGACCTGCATACAGATTTCTCAGGAGGCAGGTAAGGTGGTCTGGGATTCCTATCTCTTTGAGAATTTTCCACAGTTTGTTGTGATCCACACAGTCTGAGGCTTTAGTGTAGTCAATAAAGCAGATGTTTTTCTGGAAGTCTCTTGCTTTTTCTATGATCCAACACATGCTGGCAATATGACCTGTTTCCTCTGTCTTTTCTAAATTCAGCTTGAGCAACTGGAAGTTCTCGGTTCACGTACTACTGAAGCCTTGCTCGGAGAATTTTGAGCATTGCTTTGCTAGCACGTGAGATGAGTGCAATTGTGCGGTAGTTTGAACATTCTTTGCCATTGCATTGGAATGAAAACTGATCTTTGCCAGTCCTGTGGCCACTGCTGACTTTTCCAAATTTGCTGGCATATTGAGTGCAACACTTTAACGGCATCATCTTTTAGGATTTTAAATAACTAAGCTGGAATACCATCACCTCCACTAGCTTTGTTCACAGTGATGCCACTTGACTTTGCATTCCAGGATGTCTGGCTCTGAGTGATCACACCATCGTGGTTGTCTGGGTCATTAAGATCTTTTTTGTATGGTTTTTCTGTGTATTCTTGCCACCTCTTCTTAATATCTTCTGCTTCTGTTAGGTCCATACCGTTTCTGTCCTTTATGGTGCCCAGTTTTGCATGAAATGTTCCCTTGGCAACTCCAATTTTTTTTTTTATTTATTTTATTTTTTTTGGTAACTCCAATTTTATTGAAGAGATCTCTAGCCTTTCCCATTCTATTGTTTTCCTATATTCTTTGCATTGGTCACTTAGGAAGGGTTCTCTCTCCTTGCTCTTCTTTGGAACTCCCGCATTTAGATGGGAATATCTTTACTTTTCTCCTTTGCCTTTTGTTTCTCTTTTTTCGCAGCTATTTGTAAGGTCCCCTCAGACAACCATTTTGCTTTTTTTGGATTTCTTTTTCTTGGGGATGGTCTCGATCACTGCCTCTTGTAATTTCAAAAACCTCCGTCCATAGTTCTTCGGGCACTCTGTCTATCAGATCTAATCCCTTGAATCCTATTTTTCATTCCCACCATATAATCGTAAGGGGTTTGATTTAGGTCATACCTGAATGGTCTAGTGGTTTTTCCTACTTTCTTCAATTTAAGTCTGAATTTGGCAATAAGGAGTTCACGATCTGAGCCACAGTCAGCTCCCGGTCTTGTTTTTGCTGACTGTATAGAGCTTCTCCATCTTTAGCTGCAAAGAATACAATCAATCTGATTTCGGTGTTGACTATCTGGTGATGTACATGTATAGCGTAGAGTCGCCTCTTGTGTTGTTGGAAGAGGGTGTTTGCTATGTCCAGTGAGTTAGTTCTCTTGGCAAAACTCTGTCAGCCTTTGCCCTGTTTTATTTTATAGTCCACGGCCAAACTTGCATGTTACTCCAAGGATCTCTTGACTTCCTACTTTTGCATTTCAGTCCCCTATGATGAAAAAGGACATCTTTTTTGGGTGTTAGTTTTAAGGTCTTGTAGGTCATCATAGAACCATTCAACCTCAGCTTCTTCTGCATTACTGGTCAGGGCATAGACTTGGATTACTGTGATATTGAATGGTTTGTCTTGGAAACAAACAGAGAACATTCTGTTGTTTTTGAGATTGCACCCAAGTACTGCATTTCAGACTCTTCTGTTGTCTATGATGGCTACTCTATCTCTTCAAAAGTATTCTTGCCCACAGTAGCAGGTATGATGGTCATCTGAATTAAATTCGCCCATTCCAGTCCATCTTAGTTCACCGATTCCTAAAATGTCAATGCTCACTCTTGCCACCTCCTGTTTAACCACTTTCAATTTACCTTGATTCATGGACCTCACATTCCAGGTTCCTATGCAATACTGTTCTTTACAGCATCAGACTTGACTTCCATCACCAGTCACATCCACAACTGGGCGCTGTTTTCCCTTTGGCTCCGTCTCTTCAGTCTCTCTGAGGTTGTTTCTCCACTCTTCTCCAGTAGCATACTGGGGGGAGTTCATTTTTCAGTGTCGTTTTTTCCCCTTTTCATACTGTTCATGGGGTTCTCAAGATAAGAATACTGAAGTGGTTTGCCATTCCCTTCTCCAGTGGACCATGTTTTGTCAGAACTCTCTACCATGACCCATCTGTCTTAGGTGGCCCTACATGGCATGGCTCATAGTTTCATTGAGTTAGACTGATCCATGTGATCAGTTTGGTTAGTTTTCTGTAACTGTAGCAGAAAGAATACTCGGAGAAATAAAGGACAAAACATCCTGAAGTCTAAAAAAAGACACAAATCCACGCAAACAAAAAGCTCTATGATCCTACTTCCAAATAATCTTACATTCACAGGTTCTCAACATCTTTTGAGAAGAAACAATCCAATCAACAGAAAATAGCTCTACAAGTATCAGACAAAATAGGCTTCAAGTCAAAAACTGCTGTAAGAACACAAAGTTAGACACTGTATATTAATAAAAGTCAACCCAAACAATGTAAGATTTATAAATCTATATATACCTAATACATGAAGTAAAAACGCCAGATTTGAAGGGGAAAACAGGTATTACTAAAATAAGTTAGAAACTTTAATATCTTACTTTCAGTAATGGATAAAATGACTACTCAGAAATTCAAATAGGAAATAGAGGACCTGCACAACAGTATTTAAAATAATGAAAACAGGAAAAAAACCCAACTAACACATACAAAAACAACAGAATACACAATTTTCTCAAGTAAACACACAAGATTATTCAGAACAGACCATATATTAGGCCCCTCAAGATATTTAAAAAGATTGAGTGAATTCCTTGGTGGTCAGTGGTTACAACCCCAAACTTTCATTGCCGGGGGCATGGGTTCAAACCCTTGTCTGGGAACTAAGATCTGGCATGCTGCCCACAGAGGCAAACAACACCCTCCCCCCCCCCCCAACAAATTCCACAACATATCATAAAACATGGACTGCAGCAAAAGCAGTAGTCAGAGTGGCATAAGTGGCTAGATTAAAACAGAAACAAACAAACAAACAACAAACACATGTCTAATCGACAACCTAACTTTACACCAGGTCAGGAAGCAACAGTCAGAACTGGACATGGAACAACAGACTGGTTCCAAATAGGAAAAGGAGTGCATCAAGGCCGTATATTGTCACCCTGCTTATTTAACTTATATGCAGAGTACATCATGAGAAACGCTGGGCTGGAGGAAGCACAAGCTGGAATCAAGATTGCCGGGAGAAATATCAATAACCTCAGATATGCAGACGACACCACTCTTACGGCAGAAAGTGAAGAACTAAAGAGCCCCTTGATGAAAGTGAAAGAGGAGAGTGAAAAAGTTGGCTTAAAACTCAACATTCAGAAAACTAAGATCATGGCATCCGGTCCCATCACTTCATGGGAAATAGATGGGAAGACATTGGAAACAGTGACAGACTTTATTTTTTGGGCTCCAAAATCACTGCAGATGGTGACTGCAGCCATGAAATGAAAAGACACTTACTCCTTGGAAGCAAAGTTATGACCAACCTAGACAGTATATTAAAAAGCAGAGACATTACTTTACCAACAATGGTCTGCCTAGTCATGGCTATGGTTTTTCCAGTAGTCACGTATGGATGTGAGAGTTGGACTATAAAGAAAGCTGAGCACCGAAGAATTGATGCTTTTGAACTGTGGTGTTGGAGAAGACTCTTGCGAGTCCCTTGGACTGCAAGGATATCCAACCAGTCCATCCTAAAGGAGATCAGTCCTGGGTGTTCATTGGAAGGACTGATGTTGAAGCTGAAACTCCAATACTTTGGCCACCTCATGCAAAGAGTTGACTCATTGGAAAAGACCCTGATGCTGCGAAGGACTGGGGGCAGGAGGAGAGGGGACGACAGAGGATGAGATGGCTGGATGGCATCACCGACTCGATGGACACGAGTTTGGGTAAACTCTGGGAGTTGGTGATGGACAGGGAGGCCTGGCGTGCTGCAGTCCATGGGGTTGCAGAGAAGTCCGACAGGACTGAGCAACTGAACTGAACTTTACACCTTAAAGAAACAAGGGGTGGGGGAAGCAAAACAAACCCCAAACTAGCAAAACAAAGGAATAAAAAGTGGAGATAAATAAGAAAACAGTAGGACAACAGAGAAAAAGATGAAACCAGATTAGTTCTTTGAAAAGATCAACAAAATTGCGAAGTCTCTAACTAGACTGAGGGGAAAAAAGGAGGCTCGAATTACCAAAAATCTGAACACACTTAATAACAAGTGAAGACACTGAGTTGGTAATCAGAAACCTCCCAGTGAGAAAGAAAAAAGTCTAGAAGGAAGCTCCCAACTTCCCAACTCATTCCATAAGGACAGCATAACTCTGATATCAAAACCAGACAAAGAAACCACAAGAAAACTACAGATCAATATTCCTGCAAACCAAATCCAGCAGCATACTTAGACTGTGCAGCACATTAAAACTATGACCAAGTGATCCCAGGATCATGAGGGTGGTTCAACACAGAAACATCAATCCCAATTGATGTAGTTCAAAAGCATTTGACAAAATCAACAAACTTTCAAGATAAGAACATGCGATAGGAACTTCCTCCACCCAGTAAAGTACATTTATCAAAACCCCAGAGCTAAAATCAGTTCAGTTCAGTGGCTCAGTCGTGTCCGACTCTTTGCGACCCCATGAATCGCAGCAGGCCAGGCCTCCCTGTCCATCACCAACTCCCGGAGTTTACCCAAAGCCATGTCCATCGAGTTGGTGATGGCATCCAGCCATCTCATCCTCTGTCGTCCCCTTCTCCTCCTGCCCCCCAATCCTTCCCAGTATCAGGGTCTTTTCCAATGAGTCAACTCTTCTCATGAGGTGGCCAAAGTATTGGAGTTTCAGCTTCAGCATCAGTCCTTCCAATGAACACCCAGGACTGATCTCCTTTAGGATGGACTGGTTGGATCTTCTTGCAGTCCAAGGGACTGTCAAGAATCTTCTCCAACACCACAGTTCAAAAGCATCAATTCTTTGGCGCTCAGCTTTCTTCTCTAAGATACTTACTGGCAAAAGCTCCTTCCCTAAAATCAGAAACAAAGTAACGATGCCCTTTTCCTCCCCTTCTATTTAACACTGTACTAGAAGTTCTAGCCGGAGCCTCAGGCGAGAGTGAAAAAGGCATGCAGACAGGAGAGAGTAAAGCTGACTCTATCTGCAAATGAAATGACCTTATTTCTAAAGAATCTTCAAAAAAAAAAAAAATCTATTAAAGGTAACAAAAATTTAGCTGGGCTGTAGAATACAAGATCAACAGGCAAAAATTAATTGTTTAAATTATACCAGCAATGAGCAATCCAAAAAGGAGAATTAAGAAAATGATTTCACTTACAATTCAATCAAAAAGAAAAACATACTTAAATACTGCTAAAATGGCAATAGTCCCCCAAAACATCTACAGATTAAATATAATCCCTATCAAAAATCTCAGCTTCCTTTTTTGCAGCAATTGACAATGTGATCCTAAAATTCATATGAAAATGCAAGCAGCCTCTCTTAGCCAAAGCAATCTTGAAAGTGAATTTGGAGTACTCTGACCAATCTCAAAACTTACTACAGAGCTACAGCAGTCAATCAGCACCACAGCGTGGGACTGGCAAACGGGTGGACAGACGCGCCAACAGAACGGTCCCGGCGGTCCAGGTATAAATCCGTGCTCACTCGTGCGCGCTGTCAGGTCTGCCTTTGTGACCACGGGGACTGTCGCCCACCAGGCTCCTCTGTCCAGGAGACTGTCCCAGCAAGAACACTCGAGTGGGATGCTTATTTCCTCCTCCAGGGGATCTTCCCAACCCAGAGATGGAACCCGCATCTAACGTGGCTCCTGTACTGCGAGGGATACTTTTACCACCGGACCACTGGGAAAGCCCGCAGAACCCAAACATCTATGGTCAAATAATTTGACAAGGGTGCTGAGACCGTTTGTGGGGAAAGAGCAGCTTCTTCAACAAACGGATATATATGCAATGAATGAAGCTGGACCCGTACCTATACCATACACAAAAATTAACTCAAAATGGATCAGAGACCTAAATGTGATGAGCTAGCACTAGATAACTCGTAGAAGTGAAGAAAGTCTATAGAATGGAAGAAAATATTTGCAACTGATATATCTTATAGGAGTCTAATATCCAGAATATTAAAAACTCAATTTAACAACAAAAGACAAACCATCCAATTAAAAAACGGACAAAGGGCTCGAACAGATATTTATCCAAAGACAAACAAATGCTCAAAAATCACACAAACAGAAGCTCTCTGTAAGTCATCAGTGAAATGTAAATCGAAACCACAATGAGACTACTCCTTCATACACACTACAATGCCTACAATAATGGTAATTTTAAAAACGGGAAATAACTAGTATCAGAATGTGGAGAGACTGACTCTTTGCACACTTCTAGTGAGGACGTGAAATGATGCAGCCACTGTGGAAAATATTTCGCAGTTCTTCAAAAAAAAAAAGAAACACAGAATTACCATCGGTTGTTGTTCAGTCCCTAAGTCATGTCTGACTTTTTGTGACCCCCAAGAACTGCAGCACACCAGGCTTCCCCGTCCTTCATCATCTCCCTAAGATTGCTCAAACTCATGATCATTGATTGAGTCGATGATGCCATCCAACCACCTCATCCTCTGTCGCTCCCTTCTCCTCTTGCCCTCAGTCTTTCCAGGGTCTTTTCTAATGAGTCGGCTCTTCGCATCAGGTGGCCAAAGTACCTGTCAACACCACTCCTACATATATACCCTCAAAGTTGAAAACAGGTATTCAAATACTTGTACATGGATGTCTGCAACAGTATAATCCACAAATGTGCAAACAACCAAGACATCTGTCAAACACCCAATGGACAAACGAAATGCAGTATTACTCCTAAGAAGCGATCAAGCACCTCTGGGAGTGAGAGACGCACACTGTTCTATTGAAAGCAGGCTAACTGACGAGGGTCTACTGCACAGTACAGGGAGCTCGGGTAACAACCTAAATGCGAATCAAAAGGATACATGTATAAATGAATCACTGACATACGTGTAACTGAACCACTGTGCTGTATACCTGAAATGAACACAGTATTGTTAAACTATACTCCTATATAAAAAATAAAAAACTAAGTTAGTGTTTGTTAGAGGCTGGAAAGGGGCTGGGTGGGAAAGGACCCCCTTTAATGGGTATAGGGCCTCTGCAGATCGAGGTGACGGGAGCACAACACTGTCCATGTGCTGAATGTCACTGGAATCTATGTTTCACGATGGTTAATTCTGTTACGTGAGTAAGACACCAGGCACCCAGTGCCGGTGCGGTGAAGACCACGTGCTGGGATGAGGAAGAAAGGACAAACCAAGAGTGGGGATGCCACGAACTGAGACAAAAAGACACTGGTACTGCTGGCAGGCATGCTTCTCCCAATTCTTCTAGGGACCAAAAGATGAAACCAAGTGAATTTTCTCAATCTGAGAGCAGCCGACAATCCTTTTAAAACAATCCGACATCAAATCCATTTCATCACGATAAAACACTTCGAGTTCTAAGTTTTATCCTAATACGACCTGGTCCTCCTTCAGACTACCCCTCACTTTTCTAACTGAGGCTGAGAGAAATGAAGCAACTTATCCAAGATTACAGAGTTGACACTGATATGGTGAACAGGGGACGGCTGGTTAACAGGCTGGAACAAACTCGAGCGAAAGTCTTCTTACCTCTCTTTAAATATTTACATTTTTGGAGGAAAACTAACAAACCTTAAATACTTGTTAAGTGCCTAATATTTTCTCCCTTTTTCTAAACTTAGTCCTCATAATCTTGCCAAATAATATTTTTTTTAAATAGTTGAGGAAAACAAGTAACTGACTTTCCCAAGCTCACATATTAAATGGTGGAGCTAAGATTGGAACCCAGGTATATCTAAGTCCAAAGTCTATATTCATTCCACTACGCCATGCCTAATCATATAAAAAAGAAATGGGGACGTGCCAGTGCAAGAGCTTAATTCAGATTTGAGAGCTGGTTCATTTCCACCAAGTCTCAGGTTCAAGTGCCAAAAGAGCGGCTCATTTATGTAAGACACTGACCTAAAAGACCACAAGAAGAAACATTTCAAGAAAGTGAATTCTTAATCTAAAACTGCAATGAACATTCACAGCATCATTATTCACAGTAGCTATTTAAAAAGTAGATCAAGTGATGAACAATCTGTTCAGATCAAATGGAGTATTTTCACACAAAGGAATGAAAATATTTATACATGCTTCAACATGGAGTAGCCTAAAAAATTTTGTGCTAAGTGAAAGAAGCCAGACTCAAAACAGAAAACCTCACATACTGTAAGTACTAGTCTGTATACAAGATGTCAGAAAAGATGTACCTATATAGACAGAATTACACATTTAAAAATGTGTGTATTTTCAACTATCAATATGTAAACTGTGACTCAATAAGACTGTGTTAATAAAACAGGCATTGCAGCATTGAGTCATAAAGGTCAGTAACTCAAACTACCCCAATGCCCATCAGTAGTAAAATGGATAAACTGTGATATATTCCCACAATGGAACACTACATAGCAATGAAAATAAACAATCTATAACAAATGCAACACAGAAGAATGTCACATAATGGTGAGGAAAAGAGGCCCTACACAGAGTACATAACGTATTACTCCACTTATATAAAACTCAAAAACTGGCAAAACTAATTTGTGCTGTTCAAAGTAACAACAGTGGTTACACTCAGGGATGGTTGATTGTGTTCTGTTTCTTGAGGTGGGTAATGTTTACATGACTGGACTTGCTTTGTGGATATACATGACGCTGTACACTTCCGTTAAGTGTACTTTTGTACATGTATGGTGTATCTTAATAATTTCTTAAAAAAAAAAAATCACCTGTAATCTACCCGCCCCAGGGGGTGGGGGGAGAACCTGAGAAATACCAAATGTCCTTCAATCAAGTAATAGTTAAATAAACGCAGAAAGAACAGCTACGTGTAGTAGTCACAGTTGGAAGCCCATGAAATAACTCATCTCTTCCTTTTTCCTTAGAGAATCAATCCCACTGTTAAA
Source organism: Giraffa tippelskirchi (assembly GCF_054371585.1). Classification (NCBI taxonomy): domain Eukaryota; kingdom Metazoa; phylum Chordata; class Mammalia; order Artiodactyla; family Giraffidae; genus Giraffa; species Giraffa tippelskirchi. The sequence goes on along the minus strand of NC_137285.1, from coordinate 149,187,457 downwards.
AACATGTTGGGATTTGAGTGTAAACTAATGGTTTTCACAGTGTAGTTTGCAAACTCCTATAAAGTGAAGTGAAGTCACTCAGTCGTGTCCAACTCTCTGCAACCCCATGGACTGTAGCCCACCAGGCTCCTCCATCCATGGGATTTTCCAGGCAAGAGTACTGGAGTGGGCTACCATTGCCTTCTCCTGGGGATCTTCCCAACCCAGGGATCGAACCCGGGCAAACTCCTATGGGTCCCCAATATTCTTCAAGAAGTTTTCAATGTCAAAACTGATCACAAAAAAAAACCTGTTGGGATTCTGATTTTGATTATACTGCACTTACAGATCAATATGGGGAGAAATAAAATCTTAACGAGTCTTCAAACTTATGAACAAGGCACACCGCTCTTTACTGAGGTTTTTATCAATAACTTCCCTCAGCAGTGTTTTGTACCTCTCAGGGTATACTTCACATCTTTTGTCACATTTATCCCTAAGTAATTCATACTTCTGGTACTACTGTAAACAATATTTTTACAATTTTATAATTTCAATGTTTTGATGCTAATACACACAAATACAACTGCTTTTTGTAAGCTGATCTTGTATTCTGTGGGATGGCTTCAAGAGGCCTTGCAGCTTTTGGACCACTGTCCTGAGACCACAGAAGTGAAAGTGTCTGAGCTGGAGGGCACCGATGAGAGTGGCCCGACTGAGAAGGAACAGGCGGTTCTATTTTAAACCTCCAAGGGTTTGAACAGTGTGTATACAATATACAACCGACACAGAAGTTTATAGGGAGAGTCACAGGAAAGAAAATGGGGTTTAGAAATTCTCAACGAGTTAAAGTTACAAACAGAATCAGTCAATAAGAAGGCAGGATATAAGTTGGGAGTCTAGGATCAAACAAGTAAGCCACATTTAAGGAAGTATGTAAGCAAAAGACAGACCCTAGAGAATTCTCAGCAGGGAATCAACTGTACTAAAGCTAAAGGCAGAGCTTGCTTGGGTGTATGAACAGTTAGACCAACCTAGCTAGTTTTAATTCAGAGGGGCTTGACCCTTCTTGGGACTTAAAAGACCAGGGGTCATTAACTCAGAGCTAATTTCTTTGTGTCAGAGGATCTTGCCCACCCATAATCTCAGCGGAAAGATAGCATTATGTCCTCACATCGAGACGAGTATCTCTTAGGGGTTTTCGATTCTTATCTGCTGAGTGTAGGTTTGCCCACTCAGGACCTTAGGCCTCTTCTGCCAGGGTGTTCTGTTGCAACTCTCAACTGGCTCTGGAGGAAAAGGGATCTCAATATAAAATAATTATTATATATAACAAGATAAACTTATAACTGTGTCAAGATAGTTCTGATATGTTGAATCATAATAAGCAAATTATTATACACCTATCTTCTTTATATGTAAGGGACAGAAAGACTTATTGACCTGATTGATACAACATTTCATTACCGAAAGGAACTGATAATCAAGGCTTTCTAAGCCCATGTCACAATCCACACTAATCATAAATGAGGTATGTCTGGCACATCTAGGAAACTAGAACAGAAAGGAAGAACCATCGGAGGGCCGGATATTTGAAGTAGAAAAACAGTCTGAAGGCTATGGGGCATTCCTAACAAGGAACAAGTTGTTGAGCAGATCTTTCTCACCCTGAGAGGAATAATGTGGTTCCTGTCCCCTTCAGATAAAGGGCTAGGAAGGAAACAGGATGGATAAAATGACTACCTAGTGTACTGTCAGCCTCTTGAGACATAAGCATTGTAACAGTCAGACCTTGAGTCTCAGAAACCTGATCCTGCTACCTTGTGTATGTCTATAATTAGCTCTACTTTGTTTTCCATAAATAATTAGTAAAGTCCATTTTGAAATATTAATATTAGCCAATCTCAACATATTTAAAGAAGTCAGGGAAAGCAAGTCCTTTGCTTTTTTAAAAAACAAAAACAAAACTAGTATTTAAGCCAACTTTAGAAGAGTATCATTGTGAATACAATGTTTTTTTGTACATCCTTTGTGCAGAAACTCAAATGGTAAAAATTAAGAATTTCTATACCACCACAGGAAAACAGAAATACTCTGACAAAAACAATCTAAATAAATCCCTAGATCTGATCAACTCACTTGGTGATTCTTTCTGTCTAGGCAATCTTTTCCAAACATCACTACAACAGGGAGAATAACTAAAAACAGCAAAATGATATTAAATAAAGGATGAAGCCCACACTTCAATACAATCAAATTTTTAAACAACCAGGATTCCAAACTGTTTCCTCCAAGCTCTAATTTCATGAGACATTCTTTAAGGGAAAAAAAGGAGGGGCTGTCTTATATGTAACTGCTGTGTATTTTGGTATCTACATTGCATACTACCCAGAAACAAAGTCTGTGAAATTAAAATTAGCAGATAAAGCAACACTGGGATTATTAACTACCCTAAAGCAAATCACTCCTTTCCCTTCACTGTGTTACACCGTTGGAGTCTCGTCATCTGCACACTCGTTCACCGCACAACCCAGTATCGAGGACAGTGTGGGACTCGCAGGGAGTGCTTGACAATCATCTGCTGAATAAACTCTGCAGGAAGCAATTGTCCACTGTGGTTTATACACACTCATCAGGGTCAAGTCAACACAGTAGGCACAGGGACCTAATGCACTTCTTTACTATTATTTCAGCTTGAAAAATGACCACGGCACTTTGCAATTTAATAATTTAAAAACAACAGCCAGTTCCTTTTTTGATTGCACAATATAATTTAATCAAACATGTCCAGCGTTCTCACTTTTAATTGGAGAGCACATATTTTCCAAGTTGTCTGGAGTAAGAGTGAAGATAACCCTGAAAACATCTTTTCAGTACTAATGAGACAAAGAGATATCTTTAGAAATCATCTCCATTTCTATATTCAGTGATCTAGTTGTAGAACTATAAGATACACTTATATACCTATATATACACTTCAGAGTTGAACGACTACTGTAGCAACTAAAGTTACACAGAGATTGAGATGGCAGTTGGAGAGGATTTCTTTGAAATTTTATAAGCTTAACAAGTTACTTTTTATTGATTCTTTACTGGATTCAGTTTACCAGATTATGTGCAATAGAAGGCAGAATTTACCCCATCCAAGCACTAACCAGGCAATAAAAGGCAGAACTTGAATTCAAACCCTGAGCTCTAACTCCAGATCCAGAGCATTTAATTAGTGGATTAAAGTGGGACTTCAAGATTGACTTACCCATAATGCCGGTGTTTTTCTCTTTTTAAAATTTTAGCGCAGCTGATTTACGATGTTGCATCAGTGTCAAGTGTACAGCGAAGGGATTCGTTTTATACACACATATCGCCCATCATACTTTTCCAGATTCTTTCCCATCATAACTAGATATTGACTATACTTCCCTGTGCTATACAGTAGGTCCTTGTTGGTTATCTATTTTATATATAGTAGTGTGTTATCTGTTAATCCCAAACTCCGAATTTATCCCCCCCTCCTTTCCCTGTTGGTAACCATAAATTTAAGTTCATTTTATCTTTTTTTCCATTCCACATATAAGTGATTATGTGTTATTTATATTTGTCTTACATTACTTAGTATGATAATTCTAGGTCTGTTCATGTTGCTGCAAATGTCATTATTTCATATGTTTTTATGGCTGAGTAATGTTTCAGTGTGTGTGCGCACACACTGGAAAATATAAACACACACAGTACGTCTTCTGCACCCATTCATCTGTGGAGGGACACTTAGGTTGCTTGCACCTCTTGGCAGTCGTAAATAGCGCGGTGTGACACCGGGGCACGTGTATCATTCTGAGTTTGAGTTTCCATCTTTTTCTGGTAACGTACCAGGAGAGGGAGTGCTGCATCCTGATGCCTCTTCTCAGCTTTTTAACAAACGTCCACACTGCCCTCCACAGCGGCCGCACTAAGTCACTCTCACACCAATGGCGTGGAAGGGCCCCCCTTTCTCCACGCTCTCCCCAGCATTTACTATTGTAGACTTTCAGATGATGGTGATCCTGACCAGTATGAGGCAGTACCTCATTACAGTTTTATTTCCATTTCCCGAATAATTAACACTGATGAAGATCTTTTCATGTGCTCATTAGCCATCTGTATGTCTTTTTCAGATAAATGTCTGTTTAGGTCTTCTGCCCATTTTTTGATTGTGTTGTTTTTTTGATATTGAGCTGCAAGAGCTGTTTGTATTTTTTTGGAAATTAAACCCTTGTCAGTTGCACTGTTTGCAAATATTTTCTCGCAGTCCACATTGCTATCATTTATGTAAGAGGATGTTTTTGCCTACCTCCTCTGAGTTTTATGGTGTCATATCTGATATTTACATTTTAAGCCAATTTGAGTTTACTTTTAAGTATGGTGTGAGGACGTGTTCTAACTTCACTGGTACACATGCAGCTGTCCAGCTTCCCCAACCCCACTTGCTGCAGAGACTGTCTTTTCCTCACTGTATACTCTCGCCTCCTCTGTTGAAGATTAATTGACCGTAGGTGTACGTGTTTATTTCTGGGCTCTCTATTCCGCTCTGTTGATTCATGTCTGTTTTTGTGCCAATACCACTCTGTTTTGACTGTAGCTTTGTAGTATAGTCTAAAGCATGGGAGGGTTATGCTTCCAGCTTTGTTCTTTTCTCTCAGAATTGCTCTGGTAATTCTGAATCGTTTGTGGTTCCATATTTATTTCTTTGAATCACCTTCAGTTTTCTTTATCAATGTTTTGCACTTCTCCACATTTAAGTCTTTTACCTTCTTGCTCAGGTTTTTTTCTGGGTATTTTATGCTATCTTTTTGAGGCAATTTTAAGAGAGTTTGTTTTTCTTTTTACTTTCTCTTTCTGGTATTTCAACGTCACCATAAAGAAGTCTGTTAGTACAACGGGTCTCCGTGCGTTACTCCTGTGTCCCACCACCTTGCTCAGTTTGTTTATCAACTCTAATAGTTGTTGTGCAGTTTATTTGCAATAAAAGACAGAAATTGAATTCAAACCCTGAGCTCTAACTCTAAATCCAGGGCATTTAACTAGTGGATTAAAGTGGTACCCACTGAGACTGAATTACCCATAATGCAGTTTTAATCTCTCCTCAATGCAAAACTTTACATAACATGCCAACTTCTGGTTTAAAATCAATTAAAAAGTCATCTGCAACAGAGTTCTAAATTTCCACTACATTCTGTGAGTTCACTGCAAGGCAACCCAGAATAATCCCTTTAGACGCAGTCTTCGGACACAGGGGAGAAGTCCAGCTCTGGCAGACGCAGGCTGTGTCGTCCTAGTAGAAACTGCTCTGGTGCTTGTCACCTGTCTCAACATTCCCCCCACACCCTGAAATTTCCAAAACGATCTCTGAATAAGGAACACAAGAGCTTCCATTCTTGGCAGACATATTCTAATTTTCAAGAATCAACAGCAACAAAACCCAAAACTTCCTAAACACAACAGTCACGCAAAGCTTTCTACACAAAAACCTGCCTAGTACGAAATCCTTCTGCCTGGTATACTATGAAATGAAGTATTAGCAGATTCTAAAATTCAGAGGAAAAAAAGGCCTGGTCACGGATACCTAATTACTCACAGAGTAATCAAGTTACTGGTTCCTAACCACACTATCATTCTTCTAAATGGCATAAATTCAGCTTTTACACTTGACCTATACATGCATATTGCAAAGCATTCTTTAAAAGAGAAAAGTCCATACTGAGGATAATATGTATTCATATTACATACATACATAACAAATTAACCGATTAATACTTCAGAACTGGACCAAGATTAGACAAAGTAAATGAAATATGCTTAAATGTATCTTTGTTTTAGTTTTAAGGATGCTATGTATTTGAATGCACTATCAAGGAACAAAGTCAGTAAGTAGGAAAAAAAATTTAATAAATGAGCAACTGGCTCAACATGATATGGGCAATTTTAATAATCCAATCTGCAAAGCCAGAACAGTCTTTTTAAAAAAGCGTTAAAAAAAAAAAAATTTGAACATTAGCTTGCCTTCATAATCCAGATAAGAATACTTTTAATACATATATCTGGTTTGCTATGTGAAATAACCTAATGAGCCCATTTAATCTTAGAACACTTTTCTAAGGCTGCAATCTTAGAACACTTTTCTTTCTGCATTCTTCAAAGCACATTTATGACTCCACAAGCATCAAGATTTTGGCTATACCGTATATCATTCCTCTCTGCTACTTTACTGAAAAACCAAGTAACTTTAAAAATTACAATAAAGTGACATCAAATAATCTGATTTCCCATTATTAGGTTTTTAAATAACACTAAAATGTTCCACTTGCCCAAACCTGCCACTACTTAAATATGGCCTATCTATTCCAACAATTCATTACTAAGTAAGTCGCTTTTAAACAGAAACAATTCAAATGATCAGATTGAAGCTCATTCTATTTTCTGTCAGATTATAAAGTAATCATGTAAGGTTTATGAGTGCTAAGAAGGACCCATCTTACCTTTCTCAGTTGATACTTTTTCTATGCATCTGAAAGAAAAGAGAATCAAATGGTACATGAATCATCTTGCACATTTTCTTAAAATACAAACATTTAGCCTTTCCAGGTTCATCTCCAGAGTGATACAGAAAACATCTAGAGCAGTACTGTCCAGTAGAACTTTCTGCAATGACAAAAAATATTCTGCATCTGTACTGTCCAATATGGTAGTCTCCATGTGGTTCCTGAGTGACTGAAATAGCTCTGTAGCTGAGGAACTGAATTTTCAGTTTTGATTAATATAATTTAAATAGCCACAAGTAGCTATCATATTTGACAGCACACAGCTAGAGTATCATTCAAAATAGTTGTTTTTAACTGTAAAAAGATATTGGTACAAAGAAACTATTGCCAATTTTGTTGTATTAAATGGTCATAAAAGAAAAATGCCTTTATTTTACACAAATGCAGTAACTAGTGGTGCAATGAAATATTTGAGATATCCTCTAAAATACTTCTGCCAAAAGAAAAACAGAGGGAAAAAGGATAAAGGTAGTCAGAATGGCAAAATCTCAATCACTGTGAAATCTGGGTGATAAATACTGAGGTTTCATTATTACCTCTACTGTGGATATATTTGACAATTCTCATAATAAAAATTTAACGAACCTAAAAGAAAAGCCTAAAATTATTCATTTGTTAAACTGAAGTCAAAATCTATTTCTAAAACGGCAGCAGACTGGACCTAGAAATAAATGTAACTTGAACTTTACAAATTAGATAGGAAGAGTAAAAAGTCTAATGTGTAATAAACTGGTGGTTAAAAAAATGTCATTCACGTTTTTAATTTGGGGAAATTTCTATCAAACATGAACTGTTGAGTACAGTATAATGACTCTCCTCTATAGCCCTTACCCAAATTCAAAGCTGACCTGTCTTGGAGCTTTCCCAAAATGCCCAACAGCATCTCTGAGCAGTATAGTTTTCTCCTTTTTGAAAATAAACCTAATACAAATGAAGACTCTTATTTTACGAAGAATATCCAAGCAGATACAGAAGCCACAGCATAATACAAATTCTGTTCTCTTTAGAGAGACTAGATATCATTTTCTCACCTCATTTATTTTTTAAAAGCTTGGTATTATAATTTATTACATTTTTAATGTCCCAATTAATAACTAACACAAGAATACTGCTCATCATTCTAGCTCTAAATGAAAAGTACATAAAATCATTGTTAGATCTTGAAACACTATGCAATAAACTTTCTGAAAGCCTATCGGAATGGTTCAGTGTTTCCTTTACCAAGATCACCGCAAAAGGAAATGGGATTTCAGGCTTATACAATTGAAGCCTTCTCTAAAGAGCCACAGAATTCAGAATTTTTTCCAATTCAGAGTATTACTGCCTCTTCTCACTATCATGACGATCACCTTACAAAAAGAAAGTGTGAAGCAAAGGCTTACTACCATTTTCCTTTCTGCAAGAAAACAAACCCCAGATGGAATTCCACATACTGGAAAACAGCGCAGCATTTGTTTCATTTGTAACCCATCTGAACCTGTAGGTTTACCACTAAGAATACTGTTTTAGCCTATATTCCTATACTCCTTGTGGTGAGGAAATAACAGCTTTTCTCAACAGCTAAGTGAGAAATTAAAAAAAAAAAAAAAGTAAGTATTAAATTCTGAAATGCATCAGATAATCAAAGGACTTATTATCACATAGTAGGAAGAAAGTAAGTCTTCTGCATTTAAAGTAATCTTATTTTAACAATTATAGTGTTTTCCTATTAGTAGAGAATGGATGTTTTAACTTCTAAATCAGAAATAAGCTGGAGTGTGTATGTATACACAGATATCTGTATATACCCATACATAGATACCTATACATTTTTAAGTTAGATGAGGGTATAAACATCCGCATTTGAAGCATAAGAATCTTAACTCTGGAATTTATTGGCTAAAATACAGCAAATAAAGAGCCTAATTCTTAGTACTAATATATAACCTTTCTTCAAATTTGGTTTATCTTTCCTTACTGTTAGGCTTTAAGCTTTTAATTTAAAATGATTATAGATTTAACTTAATGCCTTTTGCTTGAGCACATTCACTGAAAAATTCTTTTTATTCCCCTTCACAAAGAGTTCCTATTTTTTTCATTAATTTCTGAGTATGTCAATGCAAATAGAAAAACTGTCATAAGATTAGGAAAATTTATAAAAACAGTAATTGCCATCTAACTGTAAAGCTCATTCCACAAATCATAAATTACCAGCTAAAGATGAAGAAGCATATTCAAGGAGGTTAAGTGACTTGCCCAAGGTCACTTAGTAAGCAGTAAAAAGCAATGCTTTTTTCTATTTTGCCTTGTAAGAGGAAGAGATTACAATCAATCCAAGTCTATTTACTGACACTTGAAGCTACTGTACAAGTAACTTGGCTGTTTCCTTGATCAAGAGAAACAAAGGTAGGTTAAACAGTTGATTACTGGGAAGTTGAGAGAAATGTTATTTGGAAAACAGAGCTGAATCAAGGTCAGAAGGCACTTGACCAGGGTTCAGGGATCAGACATTTCAAAACTTGAAATGTCTTAAAGGATAAAGTTTCTCAATTACTTTTTAAAATTTATCACTCTGAAAATGTAAACCATGCATACATTTGACAAACCTCCACTAATCAATGCACCTTTCCCCTTTACTGAAATCCATGTCTCATTTTTCTTTATAAATCCTGGCTCAGCACACTACCAGACCCAATTATTTGCTTAATCAAGGTTTACTGAGCTGAAATGCTTTAGGAGTTCTTAGATTTCCAGGGTATGCAGTAAATTGAAAACGTGTAACCAAAAATTATTAGAGTGAAAATTTATCAAACAATCCAATCAAAACTCATAATTTAAAATATACAGTTAAGAAATAGTTCTGAGGCTAAAAGAACACCATGATCTTTTATGATACCGAATGAGAGAGAGAGAGGGACTTTTAAGCATTAAGACTTTCCTTTCCCCCCCAAGGAGCGCTGTGGGGGAACACTGCGGGGTGAGGCCGTCCCTATCCAGTCCCTATCCAAGCTCGACCGTCCAACATTCACATTGTGGAAACACAAAGACTCATGAGTACTGTTTTGACAGAAGTTAGGGAACATAATAAACCATGAGAGCTGGTAAAATTAACACTTAAGAGATTTTCTCTAAGTAAAACTGATCAATCAGTGGGAGGGAAACGTGCTAAGGAGATATAGCTATATATAACTTTCAAATGGGTAGTGAAAATGGAAGGAAATTTTAAAAGATTAAGTTATTAACCTTCCTGTGTATGGTTACAGAAAAAATTAAAAATCCAATTTGGCAGAATTTACATGAAAAACTCCACTACACACTAGTTATACCTCTACTATATAACTACAGTAGAGGTATAACTACTACATAACTATATATATAGTAGAGGTATATAACAGGTAGCATATCACTGCTCAAAACAAAAACTTTCAGTATTTCCCACCTATCACGCTTTGTATTAAGTGCGGCACTGAAGCCTCACAAACTCATCCCATTGAGCGTAACATCGTCTCCTATAGAGAACAAAACTGAGGTACAAGCAGTTACCTTGTCCAAGGAATTTACATCCAAATAAGGCCAACGACATATCTTTTCAAAGTTATGACAGTAAATACTGTTTAAATTTTTTGTCTATGAAATTCATTTACAGCAATTATTAATCGAATCCTAACTGCAGCTCATTTAGAAGTACAGATTTTTGTTGTCCACAGAAATTTAATTTACACAATTCTCTAAATTATGTTAATTGGTGAAAGTAGCTCAACTGTGTCCGACTCTTTGCGATGCCATGTACTATATACAGTCCATGGACTCCCCCAGGCCAGAATGCTGGGGTGGGTAGCCTTTCCCTTCTCCAAGGGATCTTCCTAACCCAGGTCTCCTACATTGCGGGCGGATTCTTTACCAGCTGAAAGAAAGTAAAGTCGCTCAGTCGTGTTCGACTCTTTGCAACCCCATGGACTGTAGCCTACCAGGTTCCTCTGCCCATGGGATTTTCCAGGCAAGAGTACCGGAGTGGGTTGCCATTTCCTTCTCCACTTTACCAGCTGAACCACATGTTAACCAAATAACATCCAATAATTTGAAAGCACATCTAAAACACAATATACCTTTGAATATTATTTCTTTCAGAGAGTCTTCCAAGACAAGTATGCCAAGGTCACAGACTTCACTCTTAATTTTGGAATAGGTGTGTTTCAAATTTTAAATTGACCGGGCCTGTGTAAGCCAAATATTGTCAGGATCTCTACTGGGGAGGCAGGGTGGCGGCAGCGGCCGGGGGCATTTAAAACTGATTTCTCCCCGCACCTTCAATTTTTCCTGCTTTTACCAAGTTTTTTTTTTTTTTTCCACTTGAAAGTCAAAAAGACACAAAAGTCTTCAGCAACGAATTCCATGGCTAATGCGCTTCATTTCTACAACTTACAAACACGTGTGCTTCACTACTTTAGGCACAGAACATTTTGAAGAACAACTTGAAAAATACGTCGATTCCTGTTGATCTTGGTTCCTCTATGACTTCTCGGGAATGAAAGAATTCCTTTCAGAGTATTCAAATGTTGAAGGACAAAATCCCTGCATCAAAATATATCCAAAAACACACACTTGTGTGTGCCTCAGTTTTATTATCTATAGGAGATAACGTTAAGCTCGATGAAATGAGTTTGAGACTTTAAGTGCAGCACTTAATGCTAAGCATGATACTTAGAAATATTGAAAATTTTTGGGTCTTTTGACACTCGTCAAAAAAACACACCGCATTTCACAGTCTACACTTAAAATTGGCAAGCCACGTTTTTATCCTACCAATAAGTTTTTTTTAAAAAACGAGTGGAAAGTAATGTGAAAATTTACTACGGTGGGGGAAAAAAAAAAAGCCCCAAACCAACTGCATAACGATCCTAGTACAACTGAGGCTGATCAGGAGGGAAGGGGGGAACGTCCTCATTCTGCGCGCTGAGATCGAAGCCCCCGCCGCCGGTGTCCCAACGGGGGCGCGCCGCAGCAGCGGAGGCCGCCGCGCGGGGGAAGGGGTCGGCGGGGCCGGGCGCAGGCAGGCCGCGGGCGGGGGGGCGCCGAGCCGGCCGGCAGGGGGCAGCGCGGCGGCGCGTCACGTGGGGCGGCCGCTACGGGAGCCGCGAAGGCTGCGCGCGGGCGGAGGGGGGTCGCTCCCACCGCCGCGGAGACGGCGTTACTCACAGCAGGCGCGGGCTCCTCTTGCCCTGGGCCGGGGACGGCGGCTTCGCGGCCTGGGCCGGCTGCCCCGGGGCGTCCGCGGGCCTGGCGCTGGGGCTGCTCCTCCGCCGGCGCGGGTACTCGGCCTTCCTCCGGCGGGACACGGCGGCGGCCGCGGCGGCGCGGCCCCGGTCCCGGCCTCCCCTCAGCACGCGGCTGCTGGGGGGCCCCGCGGGCGCCGCCGCCGCCGCCTCAGGGGGCTGTGGCCGGGGCTCCGCCGCCGCCGGCCCCCCTCCCTCGTCCTGCCGCTCCGGGGGTCTCGGCTCTTCCGTCTCCCCCGGCATCGGGACGCGTCCGCCCCCCCACCCCCTGGTCCCGGCGGCGGAGGCGGCGGCGGCGGCGGCCGCGGCGCTGCTCCCCCCGCCCCCCGGAGCGGCCGGCTCACTCACTCTCCGCGCCTCTCTCCCCCCTCCCCTCCGCCCGGCTCCGAGGGCGCCCCCCCCACCCCCTGCCACTCAAGGGCCGGTACCGCTGGCGGCGCGCGCGCGCGCCCGCCACGGGAGCGCAGCGGGCCAATCAGGGGGAAGGAACGGCTCCTTGGCCCCGCCCCTCGCGGGCTTTCACGTCGCGGCGTCCCGGGCTTCCGCCCACCCCCACCGGCCTTCCACCAATCAGGAAACGGCTCCAAGGGAGCGCGCGAGGTTTCCTTCCCCGCGCACCCGTTCTCACCGTTAAACGGCTGCGTCTCGCGACAATCCCAAAGTGACCTTCCCCCCCCCCACCTCCGGAGATCAACGCGCGCCCGGGGCAGTGGGAGGGGCAGGCCTCGCGAGGGGGCGGGTGGGAAACGCACCTCCTTCCCCGCCTCGCGCGCTCCCTGGGCTGGCTGCGCGCGCACCTGCCGCCCTAAGGAGCCGCTAACGCCACAAGGGCTTTCTATCCTTCTCCCTTAAGCCGCGGAGGGAACCTCGGCGTCCTTCCGCGTCCACCCCGGCCCCACTTTCCTGTCTGTGGCCTTTCTGTCCCCAGCGCCGCGAGGTCTTGCGGGGAAGAAGGGGGGAAATTTTTTTTTTTTTGAGCTGTCGCTTCTCCTTTAAGAAAAAAAGCCCCGTCGGCCGCCGGATGAAAGTCTCTGAAAAAATGGCGGCGGTGGAACAGAGGCGGGGTCGTGAGGGCAAGGAGGACCCGCCTTCTGGCGCATGCGCGTGGTCGGCTCGCCCCGGGGCATCCTGGGAACTGAAGTTCCGCTTCCCCCTGAGCCTTCGGGAGAGAGATGGGAACCCCGAGGTGAAGAGGATGCTGGGAGGCTTTGACCGTTGCGCGCTGGGAGAGGTAGTCGGCTGTCTCGTCAGTTCAAATTTGCTCTTCCGGGAGGCGGCGTTTCCGGGTTGGGCCTGGGCGCCCGCCCGCATCCGGGTACGCCTACCGAGCCAGTGGCCGGTTGGAGTTGCCTGGCAGAGTTTCCCGTAACTTTTCGCTTGGTGTTGGCGAACCATGTCAGGGTGGCCACGCGGTAGCCCTCACCTCTGGTTAGACGGCGCCGCTGCGGGGACCGGCTAGCGTTCACATACATCTCCTGCATCATCCCCTCTTCTGTGCGCGTCTGGAGGTCAGGGGTGGACTTTGGTTCCGTCGGCTCTTAGTGGGTCTGGCACGATTCCTACCCCTCATCTGATCCTTAATAAAAGTTTGTGGAAAGACCTGTGGAATTGCTTTTTTTCCCCTGGGTATCAGGGCTGAGGACTGGCACCCGCTGCTTAGGCTTGGCCGTGCTCCCTGGGTTGGAAGGAAGGGTGGTGAGGCATTGTTAGCGTGACTCTTGTGACCTCCCCAGATAACTGAAGGCTCCCCACCGCCACCATCACCACCACCACCTCCCGCCACTCCCCACCCCGAAACCATCTGCTTCTGCGGTTTTTAAATGTCGCTGCTACACAGGAAGCACGGTCAGAACAGCAGCTTTGTCAGAATGTCTTTTCTTTCCACCAGCGTGTGCAACTAAATGGCTCCAATGCATCAAACGGGAGTTTCCGTTTGCTTAGCTCCAAGTTGCCTTTGGTGATGTCTCTGAACTTCTTGCATGGCTTCCCCACGCCTTTTTTTCTTTCCTCCATTATAATGAAGGGGCGACCTGCAGGAATGCTTCTCAGTCCCGGAAAGGAAAGCATCCGGGGTTAAAAATCTCCAAAGTGAGTGACTGGAAACAAGATCTCAGAATCCAATTATACATTTCACATGAATCATTTAGTTAAACCAGATGGAGTCCAATATTTTGCAAGCCAAGTGCTGAAGAGCCTTTTTTCTTCCAGTGTTTTGGCTCAGTTACCACTTCAGATTGGGCAAATGTTCATCTTCTCTGTGGAGTGTTTTGCGCTTTGATGGGGCTAAAGGCATTTCAGTTGTAAAAACTGGCATAGTGTGGATGGGAGTTTTTCAAAGCTGTGTTTGGAGTGGGCAGACTTGGAATGACGCTGACATCCAACGGCTGGGAAAAGTAATGCAGAGGTGGGATCTCCTTTACATTAAAAAAAAAACTAAAAAGTTTAAGAATCACAGAGGAATGGAGAAGAGGGACATCCTCTGGATCATCGAAAAAGCAAGAGAGTTCCAGAAACACATCTATTTCTGCTTTATTGACTATGCCAAAGCCTTTGATTGTGTGAATCACAATAAACTGTGGAAAATTCTGAAAGAGATGGGAATACCAGACCATCTGACCTGTCTCTTGAGAAAACTGTATGCAGGTCAGGAAGCAACAGTTAGAACTGGACATGGAACAACAGACCGATTCCAAGTAGGAAAAGGAGTACGTCAAGGCTGTATATTGTCACCCTGCTTATTTAACTTATATGCAGAGTACATCATGAGAAACGCTGGGCTGGAAGAAACACAAGCTGAAATCAAGATTGCCGGGAGAAATATCAATAACCTCAGATATGCAGATGACACCACTCTTATGGCAGAAAGCGAAGAAGGGCTAAAGAGCCTCTTGATGAAAGTGAAAGAGGAGAGTGAAAAAGTTAGCTTAAAGCTCAATGTTCAGAAAACTAAGATCATGGCATCTGGTCCCATCACTTCATGGCAAATAGATGGGGAAACCCTGGAAACAGTGTCAGACTTTATTTTTGGGGGGCTCCAAAATCACTGCAGATGGTGATTGCAGCCATGAAATTAAAAGACGCTTACTCCTTGGAAGGAAGGTTGTTACCAACCTAGATAGCATATTTAAAAGCAGAGACATTACTTTGCCAACAAAGGTCCATCTAGTCAAGGCTATGGTTTTTCCAGCGGTCATGTATGGATGTGAGAGTTGGACGGTGAAGAAAGCTGAGTGCCGCAGAATTGATGCTTTTGAACTGTGGTGTTGGGGAAGACTCTTGAGAGTCCCTTGGACTGCAAGAAGATCCAACCAGTCCATCCTAAAGATCAGCCCTGGGTGTTCATTGGAAGGACTGATGTTGAAGCTGAAACTCCAATACTTTGGCCACCTGATGCGAAGAGTTGACTCATTGGAAAAGACCCTAATGCTGGGAAGGATTAGGGGCAGGAGGAGAAGGGGATGACAGAGGATGAGATGGTTGGATGGCATCACTGACTCGATGGACATGGGTTTGGGTAAACTCCGGGAGTTGGTGATGGACAGGGAGGCCTGGCGTGCTGCGATTCGTGGGGTCGCAAAGAGTCGGACACGACTGAGCGACTGAACTGAACTGAACTGAACCTTAAAAAAAGACCACTGAGTTTTAAAGGAAAGATTACAGGCTCTGACATTAAATCTGTATTATATGTATTATGGTAAGTAACAAAGCTACCCACTAATTCTGTTAACTTTAGCAAATTTCTATTTCACTACTGGTAAAAATGGGGATAATATCTATTTCACAAGACCATAGTTTTAGTTCTTTATGTACTGCCACCTTATAGCTGCTGCTGCTGCTAAGTCGCTTCAGTCGTGTCCGACTCTGTGCGACCCCATAGACGGCAGCCCACCAGGCTCCGCTGTCCCTGGGATTCTCCAGGCAAGAATACTGGAGTGGGTTGCCATTTCCTTCTCCCCACCTTATAGCAGACCTTTTGAAATTGCCTTATTTTATTCAACGTGAATAAAATCCCAGTACCCAAAAGAGAAGGAAAGTTGACCCCAGTGTCTCTTTTGAGAGAAATTAAGGCCATATAACTAGACAGCAAGTGTGCATAATTGAAATATATGCCTCTTAGAACCTGGTGTCTTAAATCTTCCAGTTTCATTCTTCATGACAGCTCTAGGTGATTGCATTTTAAACTATTGAAATACACCTGGCTCAAGAATCCAACTGTAAGCCTGGTCCAGAGTAATGGGTTAATGATCTATTCAGAAAAGCAAGTAAGCATAATTTCTGGATAATTAGGTAAATAAAGACAGCAAAATGAATTGAGTGCTAGTTAACTCTGATAAATTTTGTGAAGGAGATTATGCTTCCATGGTCTTTAAGCTTCACAGGAAAAAAAAAATCAGGATCTTTCACACACAGTCACAGCAGGCTACCCTACCCACTCTGGGAAAAAAACACAAATGCAAATCTGCCATTCCCATGAAGTCAATATAAATCCAGGGGCATAGTAGGTTCTCAAATTTTTGAAAATCAATTTTGATTCTTTATCACCTTGGCCAATGCACAACCAGAACTCAAATCCAACAACCCACTTTTCTATGTCTCAATCTTTAAAACTGTGACTTAGGAAAAAAAAAAAAAAAACTCATCAAAAGAGAGGAAGTGCTAAGCAAATACAGGAACCAAAAAGGGTTATAGAGGCTGCCTCACTCTGGCTCATTCAGTCCCTTTGCGGTCCTCTTCTTCAGCACACGCCAGAGCAGTGCACTGCAACCTCCTGTGTGTGTACCAGAGCATCCTGGGTGTGAGGCAATGGAAGAACTGGGTGAGTGGGGAGCTTCTTGGAGGAGCAACTCTAAGGGCTTGAAGACTTGGCTGCCATTTCCATGTGTGGTGGGGTGTACTTCTAGCCAGATGGAGGATAGTGTTGGAAGATTTTATTTTCATTGCTTTCCTGACCTCAGGCCAACCAAGAGTGAAGCATGAGGAACTATGTTATTTTGGGGAACTATGGGTTCGCTGTTTTTAGAGGCACAATAGGCAAAGAATTTGACACTAACCACAGAGTAAACTCTGCACAAATACTTTTGAACTGGATTGTGCTTGAAATTGTGATTTTGTTAGGAGTGTTTTTGCTCCTTGGGGGGCTGCGAGGAGATCACAGGGGGGTCATAGAGTTGGTAAGTTCAGAGATGTGATTTGGGGAGGAAAAGAAAAAGGGGGAACTGGGTACAGGGTGTTGTGAGGAGAAGAAAAGGACTAGAAGTGTGAGAATAAGACGTCCGCAAAGGGTGGAGAAGGGCCAGAGGTTTCATTTGTTCCATCATTGAGCACTACATCAAGAAGACACAGCACTGCTACTCCAGTGCTTTCATTGCTAAGCTTTTTATTGAGAGCAATTCTGAAGGAACAGATGACCATGGCCTGCAAATATGATACCTCCTTCCACTCCAAAGCAACTGAAACCAGCACTGAAGCTGTGGGCCACATTGCTCAGAGAGCCCTGATTTCAAACCTTGGGCGTGCCATCAGGCTTGTCATTCTCGGGACTCATGCCATATCCTTTGCCAAGTTTTGTTGCCATCATGCTTATGAACGCTGAGTCACTAAACTTTACCCAGTGTCCAAGCTGTATAATTCCTTGGTGTCTTGGGTTGCTGTATGTCAAAAGTGCAAACGACAGCAACAAAAAAAATCTCACATATTGTATTTTTTTAAAACATGTTTTGAGAGCTAGAGGAGTAGAGGAAGGAAGAAAAGCAAATTACAGAAGGGAAGAGATGTTAATGAAAAGGAAAAGGGTATTTAACACGAAAATGTGAACTGCTTTGGAAGTAAAGTCTATTTTAATACGTGGAGTAGAATATATTTTGAACTTGGGGTAGAATCCCAATTCTTATCCTGTGTGAGGGTTGGAGAGATTGACGTTTTTGCCTGAGTTCCACCCAAATCTACCTCTGCTTTTTTAGGGGTACGTCATGGCTTTCATGTAGTAATTGGAAAGGGAACTAATACTTATTCAGTGACTGAAGTTGAAACTATACATTTTTATATATGTTAATCATTTTAGTGTTCCAAACAACTCTCTGAAATAGGTATTATACACTTCTTTTTTTCAACTAAGGAATCAAAAAAAACAAAACTTGTTCAGCGTCACTCATAGGAACACCTGACAAAATGACTAGACCAAAACCCGATTAAACGACAAGGTGTTCTTTTAGAAGTCTGTTGGCCCTGGTGTTCCAGCCAATAGGACAACCCAAATAATTAAAAGATTAAAAAAAAAAAATAGATTGGTGCAGTTTTACATTTCCTTAGCAGGATGAATGGCAGAGAAATTTGGTCCAGAAATATAGAAACTACCAAGTGGCCTGGAAGATAACATTCATGTGTGTTATCCAGGTGGCCAAACCTCATCAGGCTGTTAATAACTACACCTCAGTCACTTCTTCAGATTGCCGTCAGCTCAATATCTGCCTGAAAGACTCAGGATGGGTCTATCTTCTCCAATGTGGGGAAACAGTGGGGAGGACAGTCAGCCCAGTGGGCCAATATTTCCTCTTGGCAGTACTGCCCCCAAGGTGGGTAGTTTATGTCCACTCAGGAGGTCTCACCCAAACCCTCAGTATGGGAGGATGCTACATAAGGGGGAACCGGGAGCAAACTGTGGCTCTGAGTGAAGTCATTACAATCCAGTGAGACCCTCAAGAGACCTCCCTTAATTCTTTTGCTGTGAAGTTGACACTGTTTGATTTCCTCAGACGAAGGGCTATAAAAATGGATGGTAGAGTTTTCAGTCTGATACCCCAAACCCCGCACCAGTAATCCCATATTTGTCATTCTGAAATTCAGTTCAGTTCAGCTCAGTTCAGTCGCTCATCGTGTCCAACTCTTTGTGACCCCATGGACTGCAGCATGTGCCAGGCCTCCCTGTCCATCAACTCCTGGACCTTACTCAAACTCATGTCCATTGAGTCAGTGATGCCATCCAACCATCTCATCCTCTGAAATTAGTCATCTTCAGATTACAGAATCTGGCCAAAAGGCAAGATAATCTGGGAGTGCTGGTGATACGTATACGCATAGGAAACAGGAAGAGAAAGGCCTGTTAACTCATGACCCCGAAAGGAGTTTTAGTAACTCTGGTTAGCTGGTGCTTGTAAGGGTAACCTTCTACTTTTAGGGGTATGGTTTGCTTTGCTTGCAGAGGCTCTTCCCTCTCCCCTCATCTTTATTGTAAATGCCTTTTTATTTTGAATCCAAGAGGAACCATGACTTCTGTTTGGAGCAAAGCTTAGGAAGTAGGAAAGAAAGAAGTTGTATCTTAATAGAGGGCTACAGAATAAAGATAAAGAACTCAGAAATTTGGCATTCAGTCTGAGAGAAAAAGTTTTATTTTCTATTTCTACCTTAGTTTTCTTTAAAAAGATTTTAAAAAACCTTTTATTATAGAGAATTTTAAAATTTACAAGAGGAAAAAAATACTTAAAGAAATCTGATGTACCCCTGAGTCACCTTAAACAGTTAACAACTTTTGGTCAATCTTATTTCATTTATACATCCACCCATTCCTTCTACTCCTAGATTATTTTAAAGCAATTTCAGGCATTGTATGATTTAATCTATAAACATATATATATATATCATGATACAAGTAACCATAATATCATCATATCCATAAAATTCTTAATAGTAATTCCTTAATGTCATGAAATACCATTATCACACCTAAAATATTAACAGAAACTACAATATTATCAAATATCCTTGTCAAACCTGAAATACATTAACAGTGCTTACTACTTATTGAATTTTCAGTCACTGTTTACTATTTCTAATTCTTTCTTTTTTGGTGGTTCTTGCTTGTTTATTTAGGATTCACCCACTGAATCAGTTATAAATCTCTTGAATCTTTTTTAACCTCTTGGGCCCCCTCCATCTCTTCTTTTCCACTAAAGGTTGTTTTTTGAAGGATCATTAGCCCTGAAGAGTTTAGCTCAGTTTGTTTATCTCCAAAATGGTGCATACAATTCAATATATTTGTGAGACGGATGCTTGAGAAAGATCTGTAGAAGATTTCATTTGTAAAAAATGATCAGATCTTTTCTTACGCCATTAAGAAATACCCATCCTCCAACATCAGAAATTTAAAATCATTTTTTAATGACCTGTAAAGTTCATTTTCCTCATCTGAAGACTTTAGAGCTAGGCAGATCCTTAGGAGTAATATAATCTAGTGTTTTGTAAAGTTTGAAGCACTACAGTCTCTGATAAGAAATTCACTGGAGGTTCACTCCTGGGTGTGGATCTGCAATTTAAAAAATACTATTGTGATACAATTGCTTCATTATGTGGATGAGAAAACAGCCTCAGAGAAGCACATGTCAAGCAAAGATGATCCAGAGAATCCACATGCCAAAGAGGTCTGGCATTTCTGAGTTGCAGACGTCAGGGATCAGATAATTCAGGATCAGCCAGGTTCTGCATTCAGTAGACTGAGTGCTTAGTCGCTCAGTCGTGTCTGACCCTTTGCAATCCTGCGGACTGTAGCCCGCCAGGCTCCTCTGTCCATGGGATTCTCCAGGCGAGAACACTGGACTGGGTTGCCATTTCCTACTCCAGGGGATCTTCCCGATCCAAGGATTGAAGCTGCATCTCCTGCAACTCCTGCATTGGCAGGAGGACTCTTTACCCTCTGAGCCATCAGCTGGCAGTCAGTAGCAGTGTGACCTTAAACAAGATATTTTTCTCTTTCTTAATCTACAAAATAAGGACAATACTATCACTTGATTCAAAGTATTAGGATGACTAATATATAAATATTATATATATCATATATTATTATCTATTATATTCCCTGGTGGCTCAGGTGGTAAAGCGTCTGCCTACCATGCAGGAGACCTGGGTTCGATCCCTGGGTGGGGAAGATCCTCTGGAGAAGGAAATGGCAACCCACTCCAGTACTCTTGCCTGGAAAATCCCATGGGAGGAGCCTGGTAGGCTACAGTCCATGGGGTCACAGAGAGTTGGACACAACTGAGTGACTTCACTTCATATTAATATTATATTAAAATTATATTTATATAAATAATATAAGTAAACATATGTCCTGTGTTAATTTTATTAATTATTAATATTAATTTCCTGAAAACAGAAAGCTGATAGTGTAATACTCATACAAGAAAGTCCGTTGGTTTCTCCTAAGAAAAGTACAAGAGAAACAAATTTCAACTGTTTGGACTTCAGCATCTTGTTTGATTTTGCAATATGTTTCCAATCAATCCATTTTTCTCCCCACACTTTAAAAAGCAGAATACCAATACCTTGAGAATTTTGTTACATGCTGGGGATATAAGGAAAAACAATCAGGATTAAGAATCAGTTTTACTGTACTGGTATGTGTGGGAAAACTGTAAAATAATTGCTTATATTTTTCTGATAGGAAAATATGTAGCATTTACACCTAGAGTCTATTATACAGAGCAAAGTAAGTCAGAAAGAGAAAGATAAACATCAAATATCAACACATATATACGGAATTTAGAAAGATGGTACTGATGAACCTATTTGCAGGACAGCAGGAGACGCAGGCATAGAGAATATATGTGTGGACACAACAGGGGATGGAGACGTTGGGAGACACTGAGCGTGGCATTGAAACGTATCCATCACCATGTGTAACATTAGACGGCCGGTGGGGATTCTCCGTAGGACACAGGGCGCTCAAATCCATTGCTCTGGAACAACCTAGCAGGGTGGGGTGGGGAGGGAGGTGGGAAGGAGGTTGAAGAGGGGGGACATACGTATACCTATGGCTGACTCACGTTGCTATATGGCAGAAACCAACACAGTATTGTAAAGCAATTATCCTCCAGTTAAAAATAAATAATTTTAAAATATATCTAAAATTTTACTTTTAAAATTGTTTATTTACTTATCTCCTTGGCTGTGCCAAGTCTTAGCTGCAGCACGTGGAATCTTTGATCTCCAGGGCGGTGTGTGGGATCTAGTTCCCTGACCAGGGATTGAAACCAGGCCCCCGGCATTGGGAGTGTGGAGTCTTAGCCACTGGACCCCCAGGGAAATCCCTGTTTACGTTTCTCTAATTGGAGATCTTCGTGGGTGGTCCACTCTAAATGATAATAATGAATATGGGGCAATATAGAAAGTCAAACTGTAGAGTGAGACTATGCGATTGAATGCAGCTGTTGGAAATAAGAAATAGGCTACAGTGTGCAGAGGGCATTAAACATCTCCTGGTAAAATAGACCGTATTCCTGAAGTCAAATAAGGAGTAAGGGAGGATGCTTGGATTTAGACTTAACTGTTAACCTAAGAGAAGACGGAGATGAATGGCACCATAGTGGGGATACTCAGAGGATAATTGTTCTAGAAGATGTACATAGTCCATATCATGATTCCCTTGTATCTTTTGATATAGATGCCTTGTTGGAGGAACTGGAATACTCTGCCTTCCAGGAAAGTGATGAATACTCCAAGGCAGCTTCTCCTCCCCTGGATCAGCATTCCAGAAAGGAGAGTAACCTTGCTGAGACTTCAAAGGTCCCTTCCATTCCTGATGACACAAATCCCTTTCCGGTAACTTTTCATTTATTGAAGTATCTTGAATATACATATTTGAGTGCATTTCTGAAAATTAATTGTATCTCAAATAAAATTATGCAAAAGGAGAATCACATATCCAAGAGAGAGAAAAAAATTGCTCCTTAAAAGTTAAATATTTTTTAAAAAAATGATGAAGGGGTTGTTTTTGGAAAGAGGAGGAGCATTGAGAAAATCATCATAGAAGAATAAGTCTTTGGAAACTTTTTCTTATGAGAGCCTGGAGCTGGCAGAGTATCCTGTAATTCACTTGGGATATTCTGATATCACCATCTGGGTATCAGACATGCATGCTGCAGTTTGATTGGAATGTCACTAAGTAAGGCCAGAGATCACTTGGGCAAGGCCAGGTGATGGGTTAGCTAAATCTTCTCAGGATGACTTTTTTCAGGTCATCACTTTCTGGCTCGTTTCTGCTGAATATATTAGGAAATTCAATTATTAGTATATCCAAAGTTGAGGAAGCTCTAGGGAACCAACACAAGAAAACTACACTCAGGAAAGATTGTGCAGTAACCTCCCCTCACCACTGGAAATCCAATTTATTAACTTCTGGTTAGAATTTAAAGGATCAAGTAGAACAGATACGAATAACATTTGTTGATATATGTTGATATATAGCCTTTCCTATGGATAAGTCTGCATGCATCTACTTTATAATTAGAAGCTTACTTGGTGAGAATGGATTAGTATAGGAGGAATTAAGAAGATGCTCTTCATATCTGTGTTTCTGAACGATGATTTTTTTTTTTTTGGCCACACTGTTCTGCATATGGGATCTTAGTTCCCCGACCAGGGATTGAACCTGCGCGTCCTGCATTGGGAGCGCAGAATCTCTACCACTGTACCACAGGGAAGTCCCTCACTGTTTTCACTTTCTCCCCATCTATTTTCCATAAAGTGATGGGACCAGAGGCATGATCTTTGTTTTTTGAATGTTCAGTTTTAATCATAGCTGGATCTAATAGATGAGGTTTAGTCGCTAAGCCGTGTCCGACTCTTGGCGACCCCATGAACTGTAGCCTGCCAGGCTCCTCTGTCCATGGGATGCTCCAGGCAAGAATACTAGAGTGGGTTGCCATATCCTCCTCCAGGGGATCTTCGCCACCCAGGGATCCAGCCTGGGTCTCCTGCATTGTAGGTGAATTCTTTGCCAACTGAGCTACTAGGGAAGTCTAGGATCTAAAAGATGACTAAAGACAATTACTTGTCTCTCATTTCCTGATCCTGTTAAGACAAAATCTAACTGGCAGCATCCTTTGAAGGGTGATACCCAGGATGCTGGCTGTTACAGCGAGAGCTCAAGCACAGCCGTCGGCAGCTGATTCCTCTGGTTTTAAGTGGTGGCAAGAAAAATGATGAGGTATCTTTTCCCCTGCTGGCCACTTGTCATAGCACCACTCATGCCCTGCCGTGGTCCATGAGATGATCTGTGAGATGCAGAGTCTCCTCAGGGTCAGAGAGAAATATGGGAAACCGTGGCTTAATGTCATATACATCTTGCTGAAGAAACAGGCTAAGCACTCTTGCCATAGGGTACAGTGTGATCTAAATGTTCTTGTTAAAGCAGTTTTGTCACTGACTGTATACTAAAGATGTTAGTTTTATTATCTGGTAATGCTTTTAAATTGTATAACGAACACTTCCAGCAGTATTGGCTCAAATCAAAACCGAAACCAAAACTACACATTTAACTGTCTCAATAAAATTGATGTTTGGGACTCCTCTGGTGGTCCAGTGGTTAAGCATCTGCCCCCTAAGTGGGATCTATTTATGCTAATATTCACTTTTGCAGTAGATCTTGATGCTTCTTCATAATATTTGTGTCTTCTGGTTTGAACTGACAATGATATTTCTACTTCCCCCCCCATGTTGGATGGTAAATATTAACAAAGTTGAACAAATACTTCGTGCAGAATACATACCCATCATCATCTCTTCTTTTTAAAAAGGCTTTATTATTTATTTATTGGTTGTACTGGGTCTTCATTGCTGTGTGTTGGTTTCTCTCTAGCTTCGGTACGCTTTCTCTTGTCAAGGAACGTGGGCTGTAGGGAGTGCAGGCTTCAAGAGCTGGGGCAACCGGGCTCAGCATTTGTGGTGAATAGGCTTGGTTGCCCTGAGACACCTGGATTGAACCCATGTTCCCTGCTTGGCAGGCAGATTCTTAACCACTGGATCACCAGGGGAGTCCCGATATCAACTTTCTTGAGACAATTAAACGTGTAGTTTTGGTTTTGAAAAGTTAATACTTAAGAAGAATGTGCCCGCAGATGACGATTCAATATGTGAAGCTGCAGGAGGTATGTTTACACGTCATTATGATGCACACCTTCCATGCAGATCAAATGACTCTCCTCAATTAATTTTGCTCATTTTCAATTCTAAGTTTTCTTGTGCTTGTACCTAAAGCGAACTAGTGATAATTAATTGACTCCTTTTGCAAGCCACCAGATAATGTCAGATTAAATCGGTTAGTGGCCCCAATTAGAAACTTTAGTTCCAAATTGGTTTAATTGTTACAGCTCATTCAAAGCATCACGGTAAAGTATTTAGAAGTTTATTCTTCTGTCTAAAATGAAACGTCTGATATTGCTAATGCCATTGTAAATTCACTTGAAAAGTTCAACAATGGAGATTAATGTTGTTTTGAGAGGGTGATAATACTAATACAAATTTTGATGGAGCACACCCTAATGGTAAAATCAATGTTTTGTTCATACTTAAAAGCCTGTGGAGCAGATAGGTATTGGAACTGGTCGTGATGTGCACCAAATTCATGACTGCATTCAAATAAGCTTCAGTATTCTACCAATCAAAATAGAAACTGCGGTTGTTAAAATTTACAAAGTCTCTCTCTCTATATTTACACACAATCAGTGGAGAAGGAAATGGCAACCCACTCCAGTATTCTTGCCTGAGAAATCCCAAGGACAGAGGAGCCTGGTGAGCTACAGTCCGTGGGGTAGCAAAGAGTCAGACATGTCTAAGCAGCTTATCATCTGTGCACAAAAACACAAGCAGGGTGTGTATTTATATACGTATATATAACTCATCTACAAAACTTCTGTGACAGAAACTGTTGTTGAATCTAAAAATGTATATTAGCATGGCTGTATATATTTTCTCTATTAATTGCCTGCCATCAACTTGGTTTTAGAAATGTCTGAGCCTTTGAAAAGTCACTTTGTAAAGCAACCTCAATGTAGACCACGTTATGTGCAAAATCAGTTGGAAATATTTAATCAGATTATTTAATGCATGTAGCATGAAAATTCAGCTTTTGAAGTTTTTAAACAAGTCGCAATTATGTGCAACAAAGTTTGCAAAAAGGAAGTAGCTCAGATTTCTCCTTACAAAAGCCTGGGAGGAAATGAACCAATCAAAAGATGAGCACTCAAACATTTTAATGATCTAACTTGAAAATCATGTTTTGGAAACATCCCAACTTTGATGGACCTCCTGATTTTACTTGAATAAATTTATATTCCCATCCGAACTGGGTGAAATTGTGAAGGCCTATAATTTTGCAGTATCTACATTTGATGAAATGTTAGAAGGCATCATTTAAGAGCTCTGTCTTGTACAAATATCGAAAAAAGGTGCACTGAATGGAGGCAGAAATACCGCACGTGTGAAAATATTGGAGCTGAAATATTTACACATTTTAATATAAAAAATAAGATTGAGAATATCTTCCATTCAGCAGAATCTGCTCTAAACTTAAAGGTTCATCACCATCTAGACAGGGAGTATCTTCTCAATTAAAATTATTATGGGCTATGGAGAAACAGTGTCAACAATTTCAGATATATTAACCATAAAATACAGCTTCACAGAAGACTGCAATTTAATAGAAAGTGTAAAAATAAATAAGATCATGTTGAAAAAAGGCATTTTTTTCAGAAAAATTTTAACATCACAATGTTAAAGACAACAATGGCTAAGTAGCCAATTAAGATATGCATACATATATCTCAAGAATATTTACTTGTGCCATTTTAAAATGCGAAGTAATCAATATAAAAAGTTTAAAATTTTTTTTGCTTTCATGTTCATAGCTATGTGTCATTTTAAAATGTTCTAGAAATTTTTATTTTGAGTAGAATTAGTTTATACGTCCACCAATATGATAAAATAAAAATATTGGTCCATAAAATACACATTTTAAAAATTAATGTAATATTAGTTCTTTTTAGTACTCTCTTTCACTTGCAAGGGCTTCCCTGGTGGCTCAGCTGGTAAAGAATCTGCCTGCAATGCAGGAGACCTGGGTTCGATCCCTGGGTTGGGAAGATCCCTGGAGAAGGGAAAGGCTACCCACCCCAGTATTCTGGCCTGGAGAATTCCATGGACTGTATAGTCCCCGGGGTCACAAAGAGTCAGACACGACTGAGTGCCTTCCACCTCACTTCACTCTCAAAGGTGTCCCAGTCTGCACAATAAATTCCATGTCACCTGCCTGCATGATCTGGGCCCTTGACCTTCTGTTCTTGTCTCACTGGTGCCCTCTACTCAGCTCACGCTGGTCTCTGTTCCGCAGATGCTTCAAGAAGCTCTCTCTCTGGACCGCGTTACCCTTGATTTTTGCACCCTGTCCTCACTCCCTTTCAGTCCTTGCCCCAGTGCTCCTTCCTCAACCAGTATATTGGTGAGCGCCCTCCCTCCCCCGGCTCTTATCTCCTCTGTTGTTTAGTCTCTAAGGAGTGTCTGACTCTTTGCAACCCCATGGACAATAGCCCCCAACAGGCTCCTCCGTCCATGGGATCTCCCAGGCAAGAATTCTGGGTGGGTTGCCGTTTCCCTCTCCAGGGGACCTTCCTGACCCAGGGATCAAACCTGCATGTCCTGCATCGGCAGCTGATTCTTTAGAGTGAACCGCCAGGGAAGCCCCCTTCTTATCTCCTCCCATCATTAATGTTTATTATTTTTTGCATATTAATTTGTTTATTATCTGTCTCTCACCACCGTAATCTAAGGCTCAGGAACAATTTCTATTCTTTTGTTTTGTTTTTTGACTCCTGCATCCCCTAGCCCTCACACCTGACAGGCACTCAGTAAATATTTGTTCATGAAATAAACTACTGGTCAGCTACCCTTTAGAGTCACTCCTTATTTCTTCTGGTGTGTTAAACTGAATCTCGTTAAACTCTTGCCCAGACGCCATCCTGTCTAGTTCAAGGGGCTTTGCTCTGACTCGTTTCATTTTGTGGTTCTTTTCTGAGTCCCGTGACATCTCTGTTTCAGTGCTTTGAGGGCAGGGAGGGGTCCCTGTATTTGTTCACAAGCCAGCTGCCGTGCTTAGAACTCGGCCTTTCTCTATGGGACGGCTGCTACTCCTCTGCCTTGTGAAAGATTTGACATGTGCTAGTTATCAGCCCCCTTTAGAAGCTCCAAACATCTTCTAACTCTGGCTGTGGGTAAGTACTAGTATTCTTTTAAAATTTATTTTTGATTAAAAAATTTATTGAAGTATAGTTGATCTACAATGTTGTGTTAATTCCTGATGTACAGCAAAGGAATTCAGTTCTCATATACACACATGTGTATATATATATATAATCTATTTCTTTTTCATACTCTTTTCCATTATGGTTTATCACAGGATATTGAATATAGCTCCCTGCGCTTTACAGTAGGACTTTGTTGTTTATTCAACATTCAAATAATGAGAAATTCATTCTTTATTCTTCTCTGTCACTTGCATGTCTTAGGTGCAGCTTGTGTATACTACCGAAATCCAGGCACCCAATGTCTACAGGTATTTTTTTTTATTAAATATTTAAAAATTAGGGTTACTAGAGAATTGTTATCAACCTGTGTCTGGACCATAATTTGGTTTGCAAGTGTTTATTGCTAGCACTCCTATTTCCCTCCCCCTCATTCCATGGTCTGTGAGCAGGGGTGGAATTCTGCCAGCTGACACGTGGCCGTCTCTCAGGGAGCCTGGCTTCTAGACGGGTCACCTAGTCATCTGGGTGGGTGGGCGCTGTTGTTTCCTTTACCTCCTGAAAAAATGTAAACAGTCCAGGTCACCACAGGTGCTTTGGCCCAGCTATTTCAGATACCATGCTTCAGTTCACAAAAGAGAAAACAGCTCAAGAAATGTCAGCAAGATGCTGACAAAGTCAGAGCTAGGATCAGGGCTGAACTAAGACAGTGGGTCTCCATGGCAGATTGATGAATATAGGTTGTTTTTGTCCTGTTGCTAAGTCGTGTCTGCCTCTCTGCAACCCCATGGACTGCAGCACATCAGGCTCCTCTGTCCCTTACAGTCTCCCAGAGTTTGCTCAAACTCATGTCCATTGAATCAGTGATGCTATCTAACCGTCTCATCCTCTGGCGCCCCCTTCTTTTGCCTTCAATCTTTCCCAGCATCAGGGTCTTTTCCAACAAGCCGGTTCCTCTCATCAGGTGGCCAAAGTATTGGAGCTTCAGCTTCAGTAGCAATCCTTCCAATGAATATTCTGGGTTACTCAACATTTATTTAGCAGTGGAGGGATTTCCTTTTAATAAA
Organism: Giraffa tippelskirchi; assembly: GCF_054371585.1. NCBI lineage: Eukaryota > Metazoa > Chordata > Mammalia > Artiodactyla > Giraffidae > Giraffa > Giraffa tippelskirchi. The sequence continues at coordinate 149,158,520 of NC_137285.1, read as the reverse complement.
AGTTACATGTTGCTGCAGATTCTACTTACTAAATGCTCTCTCCTGGCCAAGGCAGGGTTGACGATCCAAAAAATTAAAGGGCCACTGTTTCTGTTTTCTCTTCAGTTATATCTTGAAATTAAAAAAAAAAAAAAAGGCAGCATTCTGCGAAACAAATCAAAGGGTTTAAAATGTAGATGGTAAAGCTTTACACTTGGTGAAGAGAACCACACCACCTCTTAACTTGGTTTCAGAATTGCAACCAGTAATGCACACATGGCACCAAAATACAAGAAGGACCTGTGCTCTCTTTGAAGCCTTGGCACGACTTCCCATTTTAGGGGGGGCTTTCTGCTCCGATGAGAGTGAAGCCAACTTACTAATACCTATCACCAGCTCATTCCAGTCCCAGGAAGCTGCCTGGTGGGTGTGCCCCTCTCTCCTTTGTAAAAAAAAAAAAAGAAAGAAAAAGAAAAGCAAAACAACGACAAAACAGTAAGTACGTGGTACGCTGTAGGATTTCAGTTAATATTTCGTTGTTTTTTATATTGAGGAAACCAAGACGAGAATGGAATCACTCGTAAACACAGGGTTGTGTAGCATGGAACCAGCCAACGGGCAGCCGCTTTCCCGCGTACCTGGCCTCATGACCCACCGCCGGAGCGGCGCCCGGACCGACGCCTTTCCTCTGGAGTACAGGCCTTTGGGCTGTTTCCCGTCAGACCCCATCTCCCTCTTCTCTGTGTTCCAGGAGAGCTGACCCCTGCGGGTTGGGTTTTACAGGCTCCAGGGTCCGTAGGCTCCCACCGGCTCCAAACAATGGCAGGCACTGTGGGGAGACTGGGCCGGCGGGTGGGAGTGCTGGGGGAGAGGGGTGCAAGGCAAGGACGTTTAGGGCGTGTGCTCGCCCAGGCTCGCTCTCCACAGCGTCTCTGACAGCAGTTGTATCTCCTTTTATGGCTTCTGATTCTGTCCTATGCCCGGGAACCTGGGCTCCTGGGGTCTGGTACCTTTGCCTCTTTGTTTTGTGCCTTTGACCCAACGGCTTCTTGCTGTACCTGATCGCTGGGTTCCCTCAGTGCTTTCTGTTTGCTTCTGGGCTCTCCGTCACCTGTGTAATCAAACTGCTGGATTCAATTCCTTCTGCTTTTTCTTAGTCTTTGTGTTTTCCTGAGCAGATCTCGATCGATACAAATAGCGTTACCGAAAGATACCCACCGAGTCGATCTGTGTAGGAGAATGAGATGAAATCCAGGCGACCTAGTCAATATGTAATGGGCTGGTCCAAAGCCAAGGCTGATAAAATTCAGAGCCTGCAAGGCTTCCATGTACAGATTCAGCACGAGACACAGAAGCAAGATTCCTGCGTGCTGTTTCCACCATTCCCTTTGACTTGCTTAAATTAACCAAACATTACTTTCAACCTTGAGAGTATATTCAATACCAGTTGTGAATATAACAATATGATGATTTTTAGAAATGTATCTTTTATATGACCCAAAATAATTTTAGTTAAGAATAGGGGGGGACACTTCATAAACATATTGCAGAGGAATAAATAGGGGAAAAAATTAAGCCCTTCACTTAAGAAGTCTTGAACTCAACTTTTATATTTGTATTTTTTTAATGGTTTATCATAGGATTTTTCTTTTAATTAGAGGATAGTTGCTTTACAAAATTGTGTTAGTTTCTGCTGAACAGCAGTGTGAGTCAGCTCTAAGCATACATATGTCTCCTCCCTCTCAATCCTTTCCCGCTCCAGCCCACCCCTCTGGGTCATCACAGAGCAGCGAGCTGAGCTCCCTGTGCTATGCAGCAAATCTGGTACCTTAGACCACTGGGCCATCCTGACACCCCTATTTGTATTATTAAGACCTCTGCAGAATGAAGTTGTTACTGATGGCATACTTAAGTACTTTTATCAGGTGGCACTCATGGTAAAGAACCTGCCTGCCAGCGCAGGAGACTGAGACACAGGTTCGATACCTGAGTCGGGAAGATCCCCTGGAGAAGGGCCTGGCCACCCACTTCAGTATTCTTGCCTGGAGAATCCCATGGACAGAGGAACCTGGGGTTGGGGGAGGCTACAGGCCATGGGATCACAGAGAATCAGACATGACTGAAGCAGCTTAGCATTCACACACCATCTTCAGGAGATCGAGGGACGAATCAAAGCAGCTCTGATTTGAGGGTTTCACTCTTTTCAGGAGTGTTTCCTGTAGTGAAGTCATCATCAGCACTTCAAGAGGTCTCCCATTTCTTATTTAGAAGTTGATACTGTTGACTCAGTTACTCCTAGGGTTTTATGACCACGATCTCTCTTTCTTTATACACTGCACTAGGCGTCTAGTTAGGAACTAGTGAGAGGGACTCCCCTGGCAGGCAGTGGTTGAGGGTTTGCACTCTCAATGCAGGAGGCGCGGGGCTGATCCCTGGTTGGAGGACTAGGATTCTGCATGCTACATAGCACAGACGAAAAAAATGGGGGGAACAAACCAGTGAGAGTCCTTTCAATAAGAACAAGGATGCCCATCGGTGAGATGAACAGGTTTTCAGGGTTATACAGGGCCGCATGAGAAGCTGCATTTTTTCTACGCTGGGGCGCAGCAGAGAGGTGTTCAGTCTGCCACCTATTGTATTCCTAAAACACAGGCCTGTGGCAGCAATTCCTGAGGGATTAAGACTGAAAAGAGTTGTGAGAGAGAGAGAGAGCTCCTTTGCACTTTATTGGACACCTCCAAGGACTAAATCTGCCACTTGCATACCTGACCATTTTTGTTCTTCCATTAACTACCCACCTCCAAAAAAAAAAAAAAAACCCAAACTTGTGTCTGGTAGGAAGCCATATTTCACCTAAAGGACAAAGTCTTATAAGAGGGGAAAAGATCCACTTTCCTCCTACATTTTCCTTGTTGTTAGATATTCAAACATATGTGAGTCAGTAGCAGGACATGTTGTACCCAAGAGATGGGCTTTTTTTGTTAAGAGAGGAACATATCCATCTTTCTTCTACTTTTCCCCTAGTTTATAAATATATAAAATAAGTAAAATAGTTAAGACTTTGTTGTCATTTATGAAAACATATTTAGTGAATGACTTAGAATATTTAACTTTATTTATGGCTTTATGGGAGAAGGAAATGGCAGCCCACTCCAGTGTTCTTGCCTGGAGAATCCCGTGGACAGAAGGGCCTGGTGGGCTACAGTCTATGGGGTTGCCAAGAGTCGGACACGACTAAGCAACTAACACACACACGTGGCCTTATGTGTGTGTCTTTCTCTCTGTCTCTCTCTCTCATACACACACACACACACACACACACACACACACACAGTTTGGTGGGTTGTTAGCTAAGCTTCTTGACTAATTTGATTACAAACACTATTCAGAGTCCGTTACTTGTATAACCCAGTAATTCCACTTCTCAGAATGTACTCTGTGGAAATGAAGGTATCATATTTATTTAGCAGTGTTGACTACAACAGTGAAAATCGGAATCAATCTAGGTGTCTAACAATAAATGATTGGTTTAATAAATTATAGCACATTATGCGTTTGAAAGCTGTGTAGCCTTTATACATCATTTTAAAAGATAATTTAGTGACAGAGAACACAAGCTTAGCAGTCTGCAGGCCTGAACTCTGTTATTTGCCTTCTGTATAGGGTAGAGCCAAGGTTTTAACGTCCCGAGGGCCCTAGTTTCTTCATCTGGGGGTAGTACTACTTACCTCTTATTGTTTTTATGAGGATTTAAAGAGAACATGTGTAAAACCCTTTGCAGAGGGCCTAGTGTTAGATACACACTCAATAATTGTTAACTATTATGGTTGCAAAGGATAGATAAGGATGTGAATTAGGGTATGGAAAAATGTTAACTTTAAAACATGAAGAAAACCAGTACTATTCAAATTTCCTAAAATCATGCACAATCATAGAAGAGCGTAAAAACATAAGCCATCATGTCTAGAGTATTCAGTGCCTCTCAAAAGGAAGAGAATATGTGCTTTCATTTTTTTCTTTGTATTTCCCTGCAGTTTTAAAATGTTCTACATTTAACATACTCATTTTATATTGAACATAATTTTTAATAGGAATCGCAACATTATGATGCTCTTAATGTCGTATACTGAAAGTTATTTAATGGAATCATAATTGATGAATGTGTGTGTGCATCTAAGATACACGTGTGCATGAGACTTGCACTGTTGATGCCCAGCCTGCCACTCCTGCCGTCTCACCTGTTTCCATCATTGTCTCTTGTCTAGTATAGCTGACCTCTGTTTTGAAAATATAACTTCATACACACAATTATTTTATAAACTCACGTACGTAAAAAGTCAAAGAGGTATCTTCTGCTTACTGTTGCTTATACACCTAAAACTGCTCTGAAAAATAGTCTTAAAAAAAAAATCAAAGCAGAGAATTCCCTGGCTGCCCAGTGGTCGGGACCCAGTCTTTTCACTGCCGGGCCCAGGTTCAATCCCTGGTCGGAGAACTAAGATTCCACCAGCCTCGCAGCGCAGCCAAACACAAACCAAAAAAAGTCAAACAAATCGGAAATGTCCGGGGTGAAATATGAGACCACCTCCGGCAGAGTCTTTCCTCCCACAACCTAATGACCAGCTCCGTAGGTAACTGCTGTCAGGTTTGTCTCCTTACAGCGTCATACTTATGTATCTGTGTTTCTAAAATTATGTAAATGGAAGGATATTTTTCATATTGTTCTAGGCCTTGCCTTTTTAGGTTAGCAGTATAAATTAGAAGTCTTCCTTAGTTCATATAAATCCGTTGACATTTTTTTTTTTTTAGCAGCCACAGTGTGTTTTATAGTGTGGGTGGACCATAATTTATTTGAGTATATCTCCGTTTAGTTTTAATTTGCTCATAAAACTATACTCCTTTTGTGTTTCAAGGAATGTCTTTGTGCATATATCTTTATAGATATGTCTAGTTTTTCTGTAGGATAGAGTCTTGGAAGTAAAATTGCTGAATTGGTCTAGTTTTAGTCATATCTAAGGGGTTAGTGGGTCTAACCAGGTGGCACAGTGGGAAAGAACCCACTTGCCAATGCAGCAGATTAAGAGATGCAGGTTCAATCCCTGGGTTAGGAAGATCCCCTGGAGGAGGAAGTGGCAACCCACTCCAGTATTCTTGCCTGGAGAATCCCATGGACAGAGGAGCCTGGCGGGCTACAGTCCATGGTGTCACAAAGAATCGGAGATGACTGAAGCCACTTAGCACGCATGCAAAGGATTAATTGTTAAAACTGCATTTTCTGGTATTTTATGCACGGCCTAATGCTTATTTGAGTTTTGATGTGTTGGTATGATTTTTTTCTTTCCTCCTTACGGTGAGATTCAAGAGCCAAAGGAATCACCACCAGCTTCTAAAACCTCAGCAGCCACACAGTTGGATGAGCTGATGGCCCATCTGTGTGAAATGCAGCATCAGGTGAGCGCAGCCCTGTGACAGCCTGCAGGGCTTCTCTCTGTGGACCTCCGCCCTGCCATCCCCCTTTATAAATGCTCCTGAGTCCTTACTGACTCTGCTGGACTCAGTTTAACTCAGTGGATGAGCTCCTTGGAGTATAGGTGGTTTACAGCGTGTTGTATTTGTTTCAAGTGTTGAGCAAAATGAGTCAGTTCTGTATCTCCATCTATATCTCTACCTGACGTTTTTCTGTTATAGGTTATTACAAAATATTGAGCGCAGTTCCCTGTGCTGTGCAGCGGTAGGTCCTAGCTGGTTCTCTGTTTTATACATAGTCATGTGTCCATGGTAAAATCCCAGACTCCTGACTTACCCCTCCCACCCTTTACCCCCGTCTGTGCTGAGCCGCTTGGTCATGTCCAACTCTCTGCGACCCCATGGACCGCGGCCCGCCGGGCTCCTCTGTCTCGGGATCCTCCAGGCAAGAATACTGGAGTGGTTGTCATTTCCTCCTCCAGGGGATCTTCCCGACCCAGGGATCGAACCCTCATCTCTTACATCTCCTGCATTGGCAGGCGGGTCTTTATCACGAGCGCCACCTGGGAAGCCTTTTACCCCCTTGGTAACCATAAGTTTGTTTTTTTTTTTCAGTCTGTGGGTTTGTTTCTGTTTTGTATATAAGTTCATCTGTGTTGGGTTTTTTAGACGTCTTATCTGGACATAAAAGACAGTGTGGTGCAGGTTCTGATTTCAGGGGGCTTGGAGTGTACTTGATACAATGAGACATAAGACTAGGTGACATTTATTAGACTAAAAGATAGACTGTTTGCTCTAAAGCTGGATAAAGTGTGGAAGGGCTGTTAAAGAGACCTCCCTGAGTGAGATGGAGGAGACCCATGGCAAACTGGAGCATAGCAAGACAGAGCAAGCATGGCTTTGAAAGGAAGGATGAGTCCTGAAGTCATACTGAGAGAAAATCCACCCCTCTTGGTCTAGTCTCTGGGCTTCCCTGGTGGCTCAGTTGGTGAAGATATGCCTGCAATGCAGGAGACCCGGGTTTGATCCCTGGGCTGGGGAGATCCCCTGGAGAAGGAAGTGGCAACCCACTCCAGTGTTCTTGCCTGGAGAATCCCATGGACAGAGGAGTCTGGTGGGCTACAGTCCATGGGTCTCAAGGAGTCGGACACAACTAAGTGACTAACACTCTGGCCTGGTCTCTAGAGCAGGGGCAGTGAGCTCACTGGCCTGGCAGGGAATGGAAATCACACAAATGGACCAAAGAATTTATTAAGGGAGTTATCATCTAGAGGTGTTTTTTTTTTATTATTTTATGTTGGAGTATAGTTGATCAACAATGTGATAATTTCAGGTGCACAGCAAAGTGATTCGGTTATATATATATATATATACACATATCCTTTTTCAAATTCTTTTCCCATTTAGGTTATTACAGAATATTGGGCCAGAATTCTTAAGGTAGAGAATCCAACCATTCTGAATTGGTTGGGGTATTTGATAGACACGTGTGAAGTGACTAAGAAGTAATTTCAAGGCAGTGTATAAAAAAGCGTGTGATTGAAGGGCAGGAATCTTATCTCTGTGGCTCACCTTTGGCTTTCCAGTGCTGTTTCTGATACATTATGAATAATGCATATTATTAGACAGACAATGAATAAGTATCAGAAACAAGTTGCTTTTGGTAATATTTACAATAAAGCTGAGTCCATTCCTCATTGCGCTGTATATCTGAACATTGTTGTTTAGTTGCTAAATCGTGCCAACTGTTTTACAACCCCATGGACTGTACCCCACCAGGAGCCTCTGTCGTTGGATTTCCCGGGCAAGAATACTGGAGTGGGTTGCCATTTCCTCCTCCAGGGGATCTCCCTGACCCCAGAATGGACCCTGCATCTCCTGCAGCAGCAGGCGGATTCTTTACCACTGAGCCACCAGAGAAGCCCATATCTGAATACTAGAAAAAAAAATCTACAGTAGCAGTTTTAATTGTGTTGTATTTTTAAATTGATTTAGCATGTGTCTTAGTTTATTTACATTTAAAATTTTATGTTTATTTTTTGAATTAGCCACACCCTCACACTATACAAAAATCCAGAGTACAACAGTGTACAGTGAAGTGTTCCCAGCCATCCAGTTCTGCCCCCTGGAGGTACTCAGGATTTTCTATTTTTCACATAATCCTTTCAGAAGCATTCTGAAATATACCAGCAAATAGATGTGATTGTATATATAGACACAGATACGTTGTTGTGTTTTTACTTAGTTGCTTTCAGGTCTTTTCGATGTTAACCTTTAGAACACTAATCTCTTGAGCATTAACCAACATTATATAATAGGAGAGGAAGGAAATGTGTCAAATGATAAGTTTCTTGAAGGGAAATGAGCATTTTGGATTAGTGAGATAGTGGAGGTTCTCCCAGGCAGAGGCTTGAAGGCAAATGGTAACAGACCACTTTCGGGAGACTGCTGGGAGCCCGGCTGGCTTTAAACAATGGGGGCTTTTTACTGAGGAACCAAAGATGAAATCGGAAAGGTAAAGTGAGGGCAGTGGATGGGAGACGCAGTGTCCACCTCCTGCTGCAACTTCAGTGCCGGAGGCATGGAGAAGCATTGCAGTCCTCTGGTCTGGAAGTCGCAATAGTCTGGAAACTGGGAGTTGAGAGAGACGAGTTGGGCAACTGTTCTGTAATTTGAAGTTTTCCCTTTGAATGTTTTATCATAGCTGCATTGGAGTTTCTCTTTAATAAGTCCAACCCATCACCAAGTTTTATCGGACCACTTCTCTCTACCTTCTCCGCCGTCACTGGCCCAAGTCATTTCTGATCCGAGCTGTTTTGAACATCTGCTGCCTAACGAGTGCCTCTGATACCGCTCTTGCTTGTCCACACCTAATTCCTCACTCAGCTGCCGCAGGGATCTTGTGAATCAGATGCTTTCCCTCTCATGCTTGAAGCGCCCTAATGGTTCCATCACGCTTGGAATAAAAACGGAGCTTTATTAAATAATAACAAGTATTGGATTTTTATTAAATAATAAAACCGAAGCTTTATCCTGCGGGCTCTGCGGGCTCACTGCCTCTTTTTCCATTGTATTTTCCTGCCTCACTCATCCTCACTCCCTCTGTTCTAGCCCTACTGACCTCTTTTTACTTTTTATGTGTCAGCCTATCTCATTCCTCTGGGCCTTCCTTCCTTCTAGAATGCTTTTCTCACAATTATCAATATTTCTGTGTCTCAGTACATCTCTCAAATATCTGCTCAAGTATCAGCTCCTTAGCCTTCTCCGATCGTCCTCATCTGAATCAATTCTTCCTCATCATCCCACCCTGTCTTTTGTCTCAATATATAATTCATATCTCTAACCTGACATCATATCATCTATTATTTCTTTAATTGCTTATTGTCTATTACTCAGAGAAAAGAAATTCCATGAGGGCAGACATTTGGTTAGTCTTGAGAATTGCTCTACACCATGAGCCTAGAGCAATGAGTGGCACAAACCAGCTGCCCAATAAACACTGCAACATAAAAGAAGATGAACTGTTGACCTGTGGTCATCATAAGAGATAAGGTATCGTCTTCCTACATTCAATTTCCTACTGCCAGAAGAGATTTGCAAACAGAGGAAGACTAGTCAGATTTCATTCAGCCTGAGGAACTTAGAATGAAAGGGAGATGAAAGCATTTTTTTTTTTTTTTTTTGGTGTCGCAATGTTAGATTCTTCCAGCACCTTGGAGGAAGCTCAGGGAAAGACTAAGAGATGTTGCAGAAGATGCCAATGAGGATGACTTCTCTTCTTGGTACAGGTTACAGAGAAAGCAGATGCCAGCAAGAAACCCGTATCCGACAAGCAGGATCACAAGGCCTCCCTGGACTCAATGCTGGGCGGCTTGGAGCAGGACTTGCAGAACCTGGGAATTGCCACAGTGCCCAAGGGCCACTGTGCCTCCTGCCAGAAACCGATTGCTGGAAAGGTGGGACGGGCCAAGACATGGATCCTACAGCCGTTTGTGTCTGTGTGTATGTCGGTCTCCATCCTCCAAGGACTGCTCTTTCTTCTTACATTCTAAGACAATTTAGTAATAGTTACTAATCCTTTACAGTGCTCCAGGTGCAGAACTAAGCACTGTACAAGTCTTCTTTTATTTAATGGTTGCATAATCCCTTCAATCCTGAATCAGGAAGATCCCCTAGAGAAGGGAATGGCAACCCACTCCAGTATTCTTGCCTGGAGAATCCCATGGACAGAGGAACCTGGCGGGCTACAGTCCATGGGGTTGCAAAGAGTCAGACACGACCGAGCAACTGAGCGCACGCACACACACACACACACACACACACACACACACACACACACACACACAGCCCTTCAATGGTTACAAGCTCTTTGTAAAGATGAGGCAACTGAGGCCCAGGGTCATTAACTGACATGTCCAAGGTCTAGTAAGAGGTTGATGTAAGATCCAAATCCAGGAGACTCTGGCTTGAGAGTTTGAGCTCGTAACCGTTTTCCTCTACTGCCCTTATGGAGAATAACTTTCCCTCTGCTCCCTTGGTTCAAATCTTCCCAGTGCGAAGTGATTGATTATGACTTTTAGCCGCTCCCAGCATCATAGCACGACCACAAATTCCTGCTTGGGCACCATCCTTCATCCAAACTGTAATAAAAGGTGCTGAGACCTGACTTTCCACGGGGTATGAGATGAGGTGTTTAGATCAGAGGAATAAAAGCTGTCCTTGGTCTTCTGTTCCCGGAACCCCTTCCAGGCCAAGACTGTCGCCTGTCACCAGTGCGCTCTATTTTGGGTCTGTAATTTTCTGGGGCAGGAGAGCGGAATGAGCATTTATAAGTCTGGAAAGCAGACACCACGTCATTATCCATGAAGTATGGACCACAGGTGGCAAAGGAAATGGCAACCCACTCCAGTATCCTTGCCTGGAGAATCCCATGAACACAGGAGCCTGGTCGGCTACAGTCCATGGGGTCGCCAAGACTCGGGCACAACTGAGCGACTCACACACACACACATACACATGGACCACAGGCCGAGAGTGCCCCCGAGGTCTTGGCCTCAGGGTGGTGTGACTGCGGGGGTGTTGTTTGCATGGATGCTGCTGAGTGAGCACTCCCCAGAGCCGGGCACACTGCGGCCCCCAGAGCGCCTGGGCCCCCACGCCAGGCCTTGTCTCACCCTGCAGGTGATCCACGCACTGGGGCAGGCGTGGCACCCAGAGCACTTCGTGTGCGCCCACTGCAAAGCGGAGATCGGCTGCAGCCCCTTCTTCGAGCGCAGCGGCCTGGCCTACTGCGCCAAGGACTACCACGGCCTCTTCTCTCCTCGCTGTGCGTACTGCGCCGCCCCCATCCTGGACGTGAGTGAGCCCGCTTCCCCACCGGCACGCAGATTTTGCTCGCTCGCTCAGAGCCCGGCTCGTGTTTTACAGCTCTTCAGCCTCCTAATCGCTCTCCGTTGCTTTTCCAGAAAGTGCTGACGGCCATGAACCAAACCTGGCACCCGGAGCACTTCTTCTGCGCTCACTGTGGAGAGGTGTTCGGTGAGGAAGGTACGACCCGGGTGGTTACAAGGGGACCGGCAGGGCTTTTCCCTGGTCTTCTCTGTCGGCCCTGGTTCCTGCCTCGACCACCCAGACGCCCGTTTCGGTACCAAACGCCATCCCTTCCTACCTGTTTCTGACATTGATTCCTTTTGCTTAAATGAAAATTTTAAATCAAAGGCATACAAATGCATAGTTTAAAATGTAAATATTACTCCAAGAGTAGTATTAAAAAAGAACACTCCCTTGCTTTTCCTTTTTCCATCCCCAAGTCCAGTTCCCCTCTCTAAATATTTTGGCTTCTTCTATTATTTAAGTGTGGGGCTTCCCAGGTGGTGCTAGTGGTAAAGAACCTGCCTGCCAAGGCAGGAGATGCAGGTTCCATCCCTGTGGTGGGAAGATCCCCTGAAGAAGGAAATGGCAACCCACTCCAGTATTCTTGCCTGGAAAATTCCGTGGACAGAGGAGCCTGGTGGGCTACAGTCCATGGGGTTGCAAAGAGTAGGACGTGACTGAGCAACTAAGCACAGCACAGCATATTACTTACTTGTGTATTTTAAATAGTATATTCCTCTATATTGATGTTTTTGTCCAATTTTAGCCATTATGTGTTAAGTTTCTATCAAGAGAGATAAGGATTTAGAAATGTTATTACTCCTCCACCCACCCCCAACATAATTCCCCTCCCCTATTCTCTCAGTTATAATTAGGTCATAATTATAAGCCAGATCAGTATTCAATGTGTACACGTTGACAGTCACATAAATATTGCTCACAACTGAGTCATGTAACAAACTGATATAGTACGGTGTGCATTTGGGGGTTCGACTGCCTGGTTCAAATCTAGGCTGTGGTATTTATTAGCCATGTGATGTTCAAGTTATTTAACCTTCTTTGGAGCTCACTTTCCTCATGAGTAAAATGGACCTAAAAATGATGCTTACTTTAGGACTTCCTTCCTGGTCCAGTGGTTAAGACCCTGTGCTTCCAATGCAGGGAACGTGGGTTCAATCCCTGGCTGGGAATCTAAGCTCTCACATGCCATGTGGCACGACCAAAAAAAAAATTTTTTAAGTAAGAAAAAATGATAATGCTTACTGTATAGGGTCATTATGGGGATTTTAAGAGATAGTATCAATGTAGTGTTTGCACCAGTGGCTGGCATGTGAAGACTGATAATGGAGATGACGATCATTATCACGGTGTCCTTTTCATACACACTTGTTAGTTCCTGAAATTAACATTTATATCCCTTTTTCATTCACTTAATTCTCATTGTGCTGCTAAGTCGCTTCAGTCGTGTCCGACTCTGTGCGACCCCATAGACAGCAGCCCACCAGGCTCCGCCGTCCCTGGGATTCTCCAGGCAAGAATACTGGAGTGGGTTGCCATTTCCTTCTCCAGTGCATGAAAGGGAAAAGTGAAAGTGAAGTCGCTCAGTCGTGTCCGACTCTTAGCGACCCCATGGACTGTAGCCCACCAGGCTCCTCCGTCCATGGGATTTCCCAGGCAAGAGTACTGGAGTGGGGTGCCATTGCCTTCTCCAAATTCTCATTGTAATTATCACTAATTTATCTGCCAGAGCTGCAAAATCCTTCTCAAGATAGTCATCCACGTCTGGAAATAAGTCAGTTTCATTCGTTTTTGTTTTTTTTTTCTTGGAGACATCTGTCCAGGAGACTTGCGTCCTTCTGCTGCAGCCTGCCTGCTGGGAAGCAGCACTGTATCCGGGAATCCCTCTTACTGACCCCTCTCCTCCGTCTTTGAGTTTGGGTCACTGCTTTTGTTTCGGTGGAGCACACCCTCCAGTAGCTCCTGGTAAAAGCTTTGAAACCTCGAGCGTCTGAAAATATCGTGTTGACCTTAAGTATCCTGGACACAGAATTCTAGGCAGGAACTATTTCCCTCACCATTCTGAAGACATTGCTTCACTGTCTTCCAGCCTCCATGGCTAAAAGTTTTTTTGTTCAGAGTTTGTTCTTATTCTGACCCTTTCTATGTGACCCGTTTTGCCCCTGTTGCAGGCTTTTTATTCCCTTCTGTTTTCTGCATTGTCTTGATTTTTTTCCCTGACTTCTTCTTTTTATGTTTGTTCTGAACAAATATGACTCATGTATGAAATCAGAAAGCTTCTTTTTCTTTTCCTGTCCTTTTAGAATTAATTCACAGGGAAAGTTTTCTTCTAAATAAAAATTTAAGGCAGTCTTATGTCTTTTTTGATTATTCTTAATGAACTACTCTAAATAGAAAATCAATTTAACACACAAAACACAAATTCAAGTCCTTAGGTAATTCATTCTGTGTGATAAGTAAAGCTTCCAACTTACTTAAAGTGACAGCTCCTCTCTCCCCTGGTGGGGACTTTAAGCTGCAGGAGGCCAGGGAAGAGGGCCTGGCCGTCACACTCATTGCTAATCTCCATAGCTGACCCCTCCAGGGTTAAAACAGGGGTGGAAGAGTTTAGCCTGGAGGGCAGAAAGTTCTAAGTTGTCTAATTTGCTTTGAACTCTCTGGGCTTGGCATATATTTGACTTTGACTTTCTTACTGTTGTTGTTTAGTTGCTAAGTTGTGTCTGACTCTTTTGCGACCCCGTGGACTATAGCCCGCCAGGCTCCTCTGTCCATGGGATTCTCCAGGCAAGAATACTAGAGTGGGTTGTCATTTCCTTCTCCAGGGGATCTTCCTGACCTGAGAACTGAACCCGAGTCTCCTGCACTGGCAGGCGGATTCTTTACCATTGAGCCACCAGGGAAGCCCAACTTGGTTTTTACTTGGATGCTTTTGTACATTCGGAACAGATCCAGTTACAGACTGCGGATGACTCTTTACCTGTCTTGGCAGGCCATTCTCCCTTAGCATATGGATCTTTGAGGATCCATTCCACAGACTCTTTTCTGCAGGGTTTTCATTGTTCTCTCCTGGTGATCCCTTAGAAGTGATTATGATTCCAGATTAACTCTTTCACTCCTTGTTTCAAGTATGGGCCATGGGAACCTTGCATCTTTCTCTTGCAGTCAGTGGGACTGCACTTAATTTCAGGTGCCCCTCTCGATTCAGCAGCCATAGGCCCTTTACCCAGACTCTCACCTGTGGGTGTTTTCCGGGGATGAGTCAGATACCATCACTGTACCCCACGACTGGCAGGGCACCTGTACCCCGCTCCCTGAGGGGTCCCGTTGCAGTCCTGCTCTTGCCTTGAGGTTCCCCGGGACCGTACCTCAGGCCTCTCGGGGATGGTGGTGGAGCACACAGCTCAGCTTTCTCAGAGAAATCCCGTCTCAGTTTCCCTTTCTCTTGGTTGCTGTTCAGTCACTCAGTCGTGCCTGACTCTTTGGAACCCCATGGACTGCAGCATGCCAGGCCTCCCTGTCCTTCACCATCTCCCGGAATTTGCTCAAACTCATGGACATTGAGTTGGTGATGTCATCCAACCATCTCATCCTCTGTTGTCCCCTTCTCCTCCTGCCCTCAATCTTTCCCAGCATCAGGGAAAAGATCCTTTCTCTTTACCTGTTTTATATTCTCTGTGTAAGTGAAGAGTCCAAGGTTTATGCAGACAGTCCATAACTATCTACTTTGAGGAATGTCTTGCAGCCCTCGTTGAACTTTGACATCTGTTACATCTTGATGCCCCCTATCCTGTTGCATTGGTCTGTGCCAAGTGCTGCTGACCTTTGCTTGCCCATTTTTTATTTAAGAATGAATGAGACACTATAATGCTAACTGGAAGCTCTGTGGGTGAGGCAGAACAATGCACTGACTGGTGGGCTGGTACTCAGGTAGTGTGCTGCAGGACTCTTGAATATTAATATTTTAGGTCTTCTGTCTTGAATAAATTTTACCAAAGAGTTGTGGTCTCTGTCAGCTTTACAAAAATTAGTAAAATGCATTAGGGGATGGGATTTTTACCATTCAGTATGCCAACTTTTATTTAATTCCCATTTTCTCCTAAAAAATGTATAACTTTAATTCAGTCAGGCTTCCCTGGTGGCTTGGATGGTAAGGAATCTGCCTGCAATGCAGGACACCTGGGTTCGATCCCTGGGTCGGGAAGATCCCCTGGAGAAGGGAATGGCTACCAACTCCAGTATTCTTGCCAAGAGAATTCCATGGACAGAGGAGCCTGACCTGCTATGTCCATAGGGTTGCAAAGAGTTGGACACGGCTGAGCAACTAATAGTTTTAGTAGAAAGCGTGAACATTGAGCCCCTCTGACTTGAAATTTACAGAAATAATCATTGCATATTATGGTTAGATGGGGATCTGATTTTCTGACAGTTTTCAGACTTTCAACCAATCCTGCTTCCAGCCTTGAAGACTGTTTTATGCATTTAAAATAGTCTGAGCCTGAGCCCCTTTGATGTTTTGGAGCTCAGGATGGTTGAGGTTCTTTGGCTGCTATCCAGCATGTGGAATGTGGGATCTTCGTTCCCTGACTAGGGGTCAGACCCAGTTCCCCTGCAGAGTAAGCTCAGAGTGTTGACCGCTGGGCCACCAGGAAGTCCCGGGACGGCTTCCATTTTGCCAGCGTCTCCCTCTTTCGTTATCTAGGTTTCAGGTTTTTGTTGTTGTTGTTTGTTTGTTTTGTTTTGTTTCCGCCAAGCTAGTTGCCACTCTAACACCTACTTTAAATTTTAGACGATTTTGATATTTCACCTGTGGCGTGGTCTTCCCTTTTCTCTTTTTTCCCATGGATCTTTCTGCTTTAAATGATTCTTTGCCTATCGTGACAGTGATGTTTCAAGAGGGCATGAAGATAAGCCCACATGTCACGCTAGTCCTCCTGGAGGTCAGGCCTTAAATATCAGGCAGGTCAACATGTACGTGTGCTAAGTTGCTTCAGCCGGGTCCAACTCTTTGTGATGCTACGGACTCCAGACCTCCAGGCTGCTCTGTCCATGGGATTCTCCAGGCAAGAATACTGAAGTGGGCTGCCATGCCCTCCTCTAGGGATCGAACCCAACCCAGGAATCAAACCCGCGTCTCTCATGTCTCTTGCATTGGCAGGCGGCTTCTTTACCACTAGTGCCACCTGGGAAACCCTATGTATATTCCTAATTTTATTCATTTAATCCCCAGCACAACTTTGGGAGAATAATTTTACCAAGTATTTGATGGAAGCACTGAGCATCAGGGAGGTAAAGTCATTTTTTTTTTTTTTTTTAAAGTCATGCAGCTAGAAAATCAAAGAACCGGAATTTAGACTCAGGTCTCATTTCTGCAAGTTCCATGTATTTTTTCTGCACCATCGTAACTGCCCCTTGGTGGAGACTGAATCCCTCTTGTGCTGTTGGGTCTCTCCTTTTTTGGCACAAGCACGGTGCGGTTTATTTGAAGACAGACCTGGATAGAGCAGCACTGATAAAACCCGCTACCGAAGTGCTTTGTAGTCACTGGCTTGCTCACTGAAGCTTGTTCAGTGCTTTTCACAAATCATTAGGTCTTTCATTTGTAGATTGCACTTTAGTTAAACAGCGTTTTTCATTGAGATGGAATCTAAGTCATGGTCAATTTATATTGCACTGGCTGCCATAGACGTCTGAGGGTTTGTTGGGTAGAAGAGTCAGCAAGTGAATGCTGCCCGTGGATAATTATGATGTGGAAGGTGCCTGAGAGCAGACAACAGTGTGTACATATTTCAAGAAAAGACATAAGTTAGATACGAAAGAAAAATACCCTCTCCGCAGGAGAACCAGAAAGTGCCATGAAAGTAGCTAGTTCGTGTTGTTTTTGGCTTGGGCCCCTCCTAACTGGACAAGGCTAATTTGGTCATTTATGACTTTATATAATCAATATGAAGCCACGCTTAAAGCATATTTATTGAGACAAGTGACAAAAAAGGCCCTTTACTAAGCAGAAGCTCCTCTTGGGTTGCATGTTTCCTTTCATCCTTTGTTTTCTGTAAATGCGCCTCCTGCCATATGGTTAGTCCGTTAATTAGGTGGCATCGTGCCTGGCCCCAAGTCACATAGTCACACACGAAGTTTCTGTAATGACAGCGCAACTGCTGAGCCTCCTGGGAAATTAAATTCATCTGCAATTTTGTTTCAGTTCGGAGGATTCCTCTCTGAGGCTCAAGTTGCTAAGCACACCAGCCCTTAGCATCCTCCCACAGGGACGGGGTCCCCAGTGCCTCTGTCTTTCTTTTTTATTGTTCATTATCCAAGCCACGCAGGTGCCCCCTAATTTCCCCGGTGGCTACAGCCTCACCGGAGTACAAACACCCTCCTTCTCTCCAAGGTACTTTTGCAAATTGTTAGTGTTTCTTATCCGCCCTCCAGAGTAATTGGCCCCGGAGAGAGCCTCCAGGAAAGTTAAGTGCTGAAACTTTCTCAATTTATTGGATTACTCACTGCAGAGGTATCACAGCAAGTTGGGCTGATTGCTTTTGAGTCCTCTCCTGGGGCTCACCTGAGCTGAAACAGAGGCTGTTACTTCCCTGCTGTCCCATGCTTCAGACCAGCTACCCTGTGAATGCCTAGACGAGGGTCATTCCTAGGGCAGTCGGCCTGTCTCACAATTTTCTCAAGTAGCACCTACTTCTAGACAAGTTTAGTTCTACCTCATTTGTTTTATGAAACATCAGCATCAGCTTGGGGACTTGTCAAGAATGCCCCAGCTCAGACCTACTGAATCAGAAGCACTGGGTGGGTGGGGCCACGCAGTCAGCATATTGACCGATTCTCCGGGTGACGGGCGTGTGCTATGGCCTGTGTGCCGCAGAAGCAAGAAAGACGGCTGTGGGTGTTGGTTTGCTTGGCTTCCCCCAATGGCTCAGCAGGTGAAGAGTCTGTCTCCAATGCAGGTGACACAGGAAATGTGGGTTTGATTCCTGGGTCGGGAAGATCTCCTGGAGGAGGAAATGGCAACCTGCTCCAGTATTCTTGTCTGGAGAATCCCATGGACAGAGGAGCCTGGTGGGCTACAGTCCAAAGGGTTGCAAAGAGTCGGACACGGCTGAAGTGACTTAGCATGCCTGCTTTCAGCTGTCCCTGATCAGACTCTAGATGTTCTTTGACAGAATGAACAACTGAGCTCTTCTTTGTCTCAGCGGCAGAAAAGAAGGACACAGGATGGCTTAAAAATTATTAGTTTGCATTCTTTGATCTAGAGGCCTCAGAAATCTATTAAATTGCCTGATTTTCAAAGAAAGCATAGTTGAACAAGGCAAGGCATATCACGAAATGACCCGAGGTTATGGACCACTGCAGCTACACGATTTGGGTTCCAACCCCTGGCTCCTCCTATTGCCTTTTTTGGATCTGGTTGCTACTGAGCGACTTCACTTTCACTTTTCCCTTTCATGCATTGGAGAAGGAAATGGCAACCCACTCCAGTGTTCTTGCCTGGAGAATCCCAGGGATGGGGGAGCCTGGTGGGCTGCCGTCTATGGGGTCACACAGAGTCGGACATGACTGAGGTGACTTAGCAGCAGCTACTATCAAAGTGTGTTTCTAGAAATAACGTTTCTTGGATGGGCTGCTTCCCAGTCCACTGTGCGTATTTTGCTTACATGTTGTTTGAGTGGCACACAGTTAGAAAGCTGTCCTGTTTACCGAATTATTGGGTTATGATATTTGAGCTCAACTGATACTCACGGTTCCCATGGAGAGATCAAGGCGAGAACGCGTTTAAGCTCAGGGATGTGACATCCAAGTTAGGCTTTGAAGTTAGGCCCAGATTGGAATCAGTTCCTCCACTGCCTGGTTGGTTATATGTAATTTCTCTGAGCTTCCCTTTTCTCCCTTGTAAAACAGGAGCATCGCGATGAAGAATCTAATTTCGATTTTGCCCTGCAGGGAGAACCCTCAGTTGGAACCAGTGAAACAGTAGGTGCTGCAGAAGTGGGATTGCTACTGGTCCTCTCTGTTTTAGGTAGCATCTCCTTGTAAGTGCTAAGGAGAGTTTCTTCTAGAAAAGTTTACCTGTTTACACCTGTTCTAGTTAATCTTGAAGCGGGGCGACCCTCTTCTGAAGCCAGTGGTCTCAACCTTGCTGTTGTAGTATTGTTCACAGGTCTGCTAATTTGATATATGGTTTTTGAGCAGCTTCTGTGTATGTATCAGGTACTATTTCCAGGTACCAGGGAGACAATGACAAAAAGCAAAGTTCCTGCGTTCGTGGTGCTTATGCTCTAGTGAGAAAGACAGACAGTAACCAAACTAGCCAACTAACTGATTAACTACCTTACTCTACACCTTAGGAGAAGGGGTTAGGGAGAGTATCAGGGTTCTACTTGAAATAAAGTGGTCTAGCTGTTGTTTCCTTAAGCAGACCCCTGATTTAAGTGAAGAACCAAACCATCTGGGTATCTTAGGAAATGATTTTTTGAAACAGAGGGAATATGTCACATGAATAAGTGCTTGAGGATAAATCAGTTTATTATATTTTTCTTTTTTTTTAATGTGAAGACAATAAGACCTTGCATAAAATTTTATTTGTCATTTATTAACTTCTTAACCTAGTGCAACAAAAAAATTTGCCCTACCAATATTTTTCTACATTTATTAATGCTTATGTATATATAAAAGTTACGGTATACCTGAAATTCCTTTTTTTCCACTTAAGCATTTTCCCATGTTGTTTAATAGTTTTATAATAATTTTAATAATATCAGTTATTCCATCAGGGCTTCATGTAGTCAAATTTTAAAAGATTATATGCCTGAAGATGTTCACTAAAGCATTATTTATAGTTCCAAATACTGAAAACAACTAAATATATTTGTAACAGTATAGTTAGATTGCTTCTGGTGTCTTAGTAGAGCTGTAATGACTATATCTAAACATAGAATTTTCTTCTATTGAATTATTTATGTAGATTAATTTCTAGGATTGAGATATTTATATATTTTAAAAATATTGATACACATTATCAAATGACTTTCTAAAAGAATGATAGAATAGTAATGTTTATCTTTGTCACTAGGAATATAAAAATATGTGAATACCTCCATATATTTTGCAGCATTGAGTATATATTTATATAACACTGTTTTTACTACTTAGCTAATTAGAAATTAAACTACTAATTAGCAAAACTTGTAGCATCAGTACTTTCTTGTATGTTTCATTCTTAATCATAATGTTGAACACAGTATCCCTTGAAGTATTTCTTCTTGGGCTAGTTGTCTATTTGTGAAGCAGACTTATTTCAAAGATTTTTAAAGGCAATCACCATGGGTTTCTTATCTTGCATTATCTGGACACAGGATCTTTAAGAGCCAGGGGTTTTCTAATCTGCACCTAACAGTGAACATTTCAAGTATTAAAACAAAAGCACTTATACCTCAACAAATTAATTTTTAGCTTTTTATTATGAAAATTTAAATAAATACCAACATTTTGCCAAACAAATTTCCTTTAACCACTACGAAACCATCTAGCCTTTTCTCTTGAGGGAATAATTTAACAGAAAATCCTAAAAATAATATCTTCTCACCATTAAATACTTCAGCACACGTCATCTCCAACTGATAAACACCCTTCACACTTTACAAAATTAACAGCTCCTTATTTTCATTTAAAACCCACATCCCAATTTCTCAAGTTTCTAAATGGTGTTATTTTAGTTGCTTTGTTTGAATCAGGATCCAAGCAAGATTTATGTACTGCCTTTGACTGCTTTATCCCTCAATATTTTTGAATTCTGTAACAATCCTCTCTTCCTCTCTTTTTTTATAGCATTGATTCATTAAGAAACTGGACCCTATGTTCTATAAAATGTCCCATATTCTTGATTTGACTGGCTGCTGCCTCATGATGAAATTTACCTTATTTGCTTTATCTTCATCTTACCCCACCTCCTCCTGTATTTTCTGTAAATTGTTAATTTAGACATAGAGACTTGATTCAGTTTAGGTTTAGTATTTTGGGGGTGAGGGCCAAGAGGGTCATAGATCCTGGAGGCTATGTACTCCTTATTGAGTTATATCTAGAGGTATGTAGTGACTGGTTGACCTACTTTTGAAAAATGAAAGTGTTACTTGCTCAGTTGTGTCTGACTCTTTGCAACCCAATGAACTGTAGCCCGCCAGGCTCCTCTGACCATGGAATTCTCCAGGCAAGAATACTGGACTGGGTTGTCATTACCTTCTCCAGGGGATCTTCCCGACCCAGGGATCGAACCCAGGTCTCCAGGTCTCCTGACCGTCTCTTAACTGTCTGAGCCACCAGGGAAGCCTGAGCTACTTTTACTGATGCTAAGATTGATGATTGGTTTCAAGCAGTGTCAGCCTGACCTCTCCATTTTCAAGTTCCCTGTTGATGATCATTGCCTATCACCAGTGATCTCAGTTGTAAAATGATGACTTTTCCATCACTCTTTCCACATTTATTAGCTGGGATTATATAGAAAGTACCATTTCATCATTAATTATTTAGTTATCTTGAAATACATCTCATACAGGAAAACTGAAAAAAATCTTTTACTATGAATAAATGGTTTTACCATGAATAAATGCTTTTATAACCTTATTTTAAAAAGTTTAAAAAATTTTTGTAGTTCTTTTTCTCTTTAAAATACAGCCGATGGATAAATAAATTGTACAGTCAAAATACTGTGTTTTAAAGCCATTGAATGAATTACTGCCTTCTTTAGTCATGTCATCAATTTGACATATGATTAATTTGCTAAAACTTGATGTAAATTTTAGAGATTGATTTTTATATATTTTTTTACATTTTATAAAACAATAATTGAAATCATATATCCAGTTTGGAACTCCTTGATTTAGTTATGTTTTTCTGATATATAGTTAGCTAATATTTTCCTGTTTCTCTTTTGTCTTTTCTTTGCTAATGATCTTTTTTGGCCATACGTTAAGTCATTCCTATATATTTCTAATGTAGCTAAATTTATTAATCTTTTTCCTTTTGAAATTTGAGCCAGTTTTATCACTGTTTTCTCATTCCCCAGTTAAAGAGGAACCCATCCATTAAAAAAATATATTATTTGTTTATTTAGGGCTGTGCTGGGTCTTCCTCACTGTGAGGGCGTCTCTGCAGCTTTACAGGCAGGTCTCCTCTCGAACCGCGGTGTGTGGGCTTCTCCCTGCAGTGGCTTCTCTTGTCGTGGAGGACAGGCTCAAGGGTGTTGAGGCTTCAGCAGCTGCAGCCCTGGAGTCTGGAGCACAGACTCAATAGTTGTGGCGCATGGGTCTAGCTGCTCCGTGATGCGCGGGATCTTCCCAGATCAGGGTTCTGACCGTGTCTCCTGCATTGGCAGGCGGTGTCTTCACCACTGAGCCCCCAAGGAAGCCCCCGTCTATTTTTAATTCAAGTGTTTGTATGGTTTGAATGATTACATTTGGATCTTGCATCAATTTGGAAATTATTATGTAATATTGCTTTATTTTTAAATATTAGGCCCTTTTTTTTCTCCCCAGATATTGTTTTACATACTGGGGATTATAAAGTGACCAGACCAAAAATACTTAGTTTCTTTCAGAGCAAACATTCCAGTGAGAGAGAAAAGGCCGCAGAGCTGATTTCGTGTAATGGATACGTTATAAAGGCAGCGAAAAAAAGATGAGGAGACAGATACAGGCTGCAGAGATCCTCTCTGATTAGAGGATATTTGAGCTGATTTCTGAAACACAAGGCGAGGCTAGCCGTGTCGAGGCCTGGGAACGCGGAGGCCCACGGAATACTTAGAGCAGAGGCGTTGAGGAGGAATAGACCTTAACGCTTATTAAATGCTTGCCCAAATCAGGCAGGCTTCCCTGGTGGCTTGGTGGTAAAGAGGAGATGCTGGTTTGATCCCTGGGTTGGGAAGATCCCCTGGAGAAGGAAATGGCAGCCCATTCCAGTATAAAATCCCACAAACAGAGGAGCTTCATGGGCTACGGCTCATGGAATTGCAAAGACTCAGACACCGCTTGGCGACAGAGCAGCAGCAAATGTGAACCAGGCCCGGTTCAGAGACGCTGTGGCTGCCCGGGCTTGTGTATTTGGTGTAGCAGCCCTTTGCCGGGGGGCTCCTGTACTTCGTGTAGCAGCCCTTTGACGTAGGTGTCTGTTAGCTCAGTTTGAATGTGGGAGAGTTTACGTCATTGCCCCCTTCTCCGTCTCTAACTTGGTTTAAAGTCTCAAACCGCAAGAGCAAACCCTTGCTTTCCCCCTCTCCAGGCTTCCACGAGAAGGACAAGAAGCCGTATTGCCGGAAGGACTTCCTAGCCATGTTCGCACCCAGGTGCGGGGGCTGCAACCGGCCAGTGCTGGAGAACTACCTTTCGGCCATGGACACCGTCTGGCACCCAGAGTGCTTCGTGTGCAGGGTGGGTATCCTCGCTATCTTTTGGGTTTCAGGAAAGTCAGGGTTCTCCTTTCTGGGGGCAGCTGATATGAGGGTTCACAGCTCGGGGCGAGAATTTGACAGGGGCTTCTTAAGAGAAATACAAGTATTTCTCGGCCATTAGAAGGAATGAAATAATGCCATTTGCAGCCACATGGATGGACCTAGAGACTGTCGTGCTGAGTGAAGTCAGACAGAGAAGGAGAAATCCAGTGTGACATCCTTATATACGGAATCTAAAAAGAAACATGCTGCTGTCCATGGGGTCACAAAGAGTCAGACACAACTTAGCAACTGAACAACAATGACAAAAGATATGATACAGATGAACTTATTTACAAAGCAGAAACAAACTCACAGACTTAGAGAGTGACTTCAGGGTTGCGGAGGAGGCAGGGAAGGTGAGGAGGAGGGAAAGTTAGGGAGTCTGGGGTGGATATGTACACCCTGCTGTACTGAGAATGGATCACCAACAAGGACCTACCGTATAGCATGGGGAACCTGCTCAGTGTTATGTGGCAGCCTGAATGGGAGGGGAGTTTGGGAGAAAGTGGATACATGTTTATGTATGGCTGAGTTCCTTTGCTGTCTACCTGACACCATCACCATCTTGTTCATCGGCTGTACTCCAATACAGAATTAAGAGTTTCTTTAAAAAAAGAAACCTGAAACACAGCGTCCATGTGGGCCCTGGCTCGTCTGTTTTGCAGAGGGGCGATATTCTAACCTGTGTGTGTCCACCGGCGGGAAACCGGCAGGGATTTCCAGGCTGAGATTTTGCTGATACTTTACTTCTTGACATCTGCACCCCTTGTCTTTCTCTTCCCCTCACCTCCCAGGACTGCTTTAGCGGTTTTTCTACCGGCTCCTTCTTTGAACTGGACGGGCGTCCCTTCTGTGAGCTCCACTACCATCAGCGCCGAGGAACCCTCTGCCGCGGATGCGGGCAGCCCATCACCGGCCGCTGCATCAGCGCCATGGGCCACAGGTTCCACCCCGAGCACTTCGTGTGTGCTTTCTGCCTGACGCAGCTGTCCAAGGGGGTCTTCAAGGAGCAGAACGACAAGATCTACTGTCACCCCTGCTTCAATAAGCTCTTCCCGGTGTAACCTCAGCTGCACCCACACGTGCCCTCCTCTGATCTGCTGGAAAATTTAAGCTGAGAGGCAAGAGTCCGTTTCTAGTTTCTGACCTTCTGCTCGGTAGGCTTAGAGAGACAGCAAAGGTGATGAACAGAGCAGGGAGCGTCTAGAGGTGACGTGACTAGGCTTCCGGCTTTAACTTTTGATCTCAAGCCTTTTTTCTTTTAATAACGCAGCTGAAGTTTGCCCTGGGACCTGCTGTCTAGTGCCTCTGCGGGTGTGTTTTCACATGCACGTGTTTGTTCCACTCCTACCTTCCTCGGCTTTCTCCACTTTCTCCTCTATTGATGGTCCTACAGATAGATCTTCCCTATTTGGCCTTAGGAACTGGGTCTTTTAAGCTACCGCCCTTTACCTGTGACTGACTTACGCACAATCACTGCTGTGGCCTTTGTTCCTTTTTTTTTTTTAACAGGAGGATGATGCTTTACACCGTTGTGCTGGCCGCTGCTGCAGGGCTTTACTCTTGCTGTTAGGAGACACGGTGTCACCCTCAAGTTCCTTGTATTTCCCTTCTGTGTATTTCTCCTTTTCAAGAGAAAGTAGGTTTTAACTGGAAAACTTGGACCCCTGACATCACTGATAAATAAAGGAACTTGTGGTTTTAATGACTCAGTGTCATATTAGTTTGGTAAATAAATTTTCTGCTTCCCATGTTACATACTAGGCACAATGTGCAATTAAGTTTGTATCATACCTCTTGTTTACTTCCATACAATGGGCCCTTTTGTTTAAATCAGACGAAATGAAAAGGAGGGACTCCTAGTCATTGACTTTTAATTTAGGCCCATACCTTTCACTTTATATTTTTGCACTTAAGTGATTGATTAAAAGATGGCAAAGCTTCTTAAAATTTTTTTCATTGCTTTGTTTACTTTCAGAGGAAAACAATTTCCACTAGACAGTTGCAAATTCATATTTGCATATGCATGTATATCTCCAAACTCATAAAGTTGTATTTGTCCAGTTTTCTTATATATCAACTGTATCTCAATAAAGCTATTTAAAAAAGTGAAATGTGCATTTTCCTTCAACTTCACAGTTGTCGCGTAAAAACAAGCAGGATGGCTATTCTTAGAGCATCTCTGAAGAAGGATGCGTTAAACCTCATTTCACCATTTTCCAGTTTGGATTAGGAAATCCAATACCCCCCCACCCCCGCCAAAAAAAAAAGTCCACTTACTTATTTGTTCCTCTGAAAGATATTATGAGTAAACTTGTAGAAAAGCTTGTAAGGCTATTCAAGAGTCTGACTTTCTCAAGTTCTATCTCAAGCCAGTTTCATAAGGAGTGACTCTTCCTCAAAAGAAATCTTGATATGCTCTGTAACTTATCTCTCTTACCATGATATTAAAAATAACTGTATGATTATTTGTTATGAAAAATTTTTAAATCACTGAGGAAATCCCCTTCCCTGAAGGTGTTTTTTAAAATAGGACTGAATTTTTAAAATAGACTGATGTCTTTAGATTATTAGTATGGGGACAGAACTTCTAGTAGGGCAGGAACAGATGAAATGATTCTTGCCAAGCTTTATCCTGTTGGCCCCCTTTATTGGAGTGAATGGTAAGTGGGATTTGAGGGTTAAAAAGAAGTGGTAACAGTGAAATTCGACAAAATAGGAACTCCAAATGCACCCGAGCGGTGAGGGAGGCTGATGAGACAGGGAGCCAGCTGGCCTTTCGTCCTGTTTGGCTAGCAGAGTGCCAGACTAAGCAAAATACATGTTCCTTTTCTAAACATCCTCTTGACTGCATATGACTCTGTGATGGCGTTTGCAGGTGTTAAGATGGCGGTGTTCATGGCTTGTTTGGGATTTGACAAAGGAAACTTGAGGTTTTAACCAGAAAGAACGTTCAGGTGGTGACTTTTTTTTTTTTTTTTTTAGGATTGGCTATTTTGAAACTTCAGTAGACCCTAAAATGTCAAAGAAAAACCGCAGTTTACTAAGGTAAAATTAAGAAGTGAAAATTTTTATTTTCATAATGAAAGTGGTTTTATATTTGTCCAAAAGGGGATTCTGTCTTCTGGACTAGTGTTTTAGCAACAAGGAAACCACTCAAAAGTTAAAAGTTCTCCTTTTTTAAAAAAATAATACTTTCCTCACACTGGTATATCCCTGATTACTTGGTTCTGAGTAATTTATAGGTTTTATTTTATTAATTAATATATGTTTTTGGTTGTGCCACATGGCTTGCAGGACCTTCATTCCCTAACCAGGGACTGAACCCAAGCCCACTGCATTGAAAGTGCAGAGTCTTAACCACCAGTCTGCCAGGGAAGTCTCCACAATTTTGTTTTTATTTTTCAGCCATGCCACCCAGCATGCAGGATCTTTGTTTTCTGACCAGGAATTGAACCTGTGCCTCCTGCAGTGGAAGCGTAGAGTCTTAGCCACTGAACTGCCAGGAAAGTCCCCTTATAGCTTTTAAAAAATAAAACCTACTCTCAAAAGACAGGGTTTTTCCTGCCCGTGAGGATATATATTTTTATGGAAGAATGTGCCATTGATTGAGAACTCTATTCTCAAGGAGGAATCACTCAGTTTAGCCAATGGTTCTTTGGAATAGAGTCCTCCAAGGTGATACTTAGACAAAGACAATAATCATTTTTCCATACAAGTTCTAGCATGTAACTTCGTAGGATGGCTACTGGGCAGAAGCTCCATGTTTGTGAGCAGTAGAGGGAGGCAGAGTGCTTTTCTCTAGCTTTGCAAGCAAAAGTCCTGAGATTCATCCTAACTGCACTAGCTTAGATTACATTAAAAAAGAAAAAAAGTCCCTCAGTCACGTCTGACTCTGCAACCTCAAGAACTGTAGCCTACCAGGCTCCTCTGTCCATGAGATTTCCCAAGCAAGAATACTCGAGTGGATAGCCTTTCCCTTTTCTGGGGGCTGAGGGGGTGGGGGTGGGGTCAAACCCGTGTCTCGTACGTTACTCTCAGATTCTTTATTGTCTGAGCCACCTGGGAAGCCTGAATACCCACCAGTGACTTTTGCTGGGGCAATTGTACTATGCAGCTCGCCTTAAACCAAACTAGATCATTTCCAGAGTTAGGGTCAGAACTAAGTTTTTAAAAACACGAGGGCTCTGTGGAGAAGATGTGGATACTTAAAAAATCTGGGGATTGGCCAAAAGAGGTCAATGAATCTTGAATTTATATGACTATATATGTTCAAGAGCAAAAGAGCTTCAAGATATTACAGAAGGTAACCAAGCAGATCTTTCCTGTGCCCTGAGGGAACATCCCCGAGAACTTCAGAGAACGTAAAAGCAGAGGGGAGCCAGGAGTGAGGATGTGACGGAAACGCGAGGCAGATACTGACCTTCCTTGGGCCCCGGGTGGGGGGCGGGGGTGGGCACAGCATTAAGAGACTTCCAAAGCAGCTTCAGCTGGAGAATCTGAGAAAGGAGATCTTCTAGCTGAAATAAAACTGAGAAGCAGCGACAACCGTGTTTAGGGGCAAGCGTCGCAAGTGTGTGTGTGTGTGTGTGTGTGCGTGCGTGTGTGTTCAGTCACTCATTCGTGTCCAACTCTCTGCGACCCTGTGGACTGTAACCCACCAGGCTCCTCTGTCCAGGGAGTTTTTCAGGCAAGAATCCTGAGTCTGTTAGTCATTCAATCTCGTCTGACTGCCTGTGACCCCATGGACTGTAGCCCGCCAGGCTCTTCTGTCCATGGGATTCTCCAGGCAAGAACACTTGGAGAGGGTTGCCATGCCCTTCTCCCTGGGATCTTCCCAACCCAGGGATCGAACCCGGGTCTCCTGCATGGCAGGCAGGTTCTTTACCCTCTGAGCTACAAGGGAAGCCTGTTAGGAGCCAGCAGGTCCTTAATAAGGACAGAGGTGGCAGTCATTAAAATATGAGACCGAAAAAGTGACTACTTGCCCTCAAAATGCTGTGAAGTTGGTGTTACTAGGCAAAACTCTCCATCAGAGCAGCATGTACGTGCTAACCCAGAGGTCAGAGGGGAAATGGAAATCTTCTGGGAGACACTGGATCAGGAGCAAAGAAGCCTCAGACCAGTGCTGAAGCTTGAGCTGTGCTTGTTACAGATGTACAAGTCAGCCAGAAGGCAGCAATGTCTCAAATCTCAAATCTGTACAGAGCGAGGTAAGACAGAGAAGAAAAGCAAATATCATGTTTGAACACGTATAGGAGCCTGGTGGGCTGCCGTCTATGGGGTCGCACGAGTCGGACACGACTGAAGCGACTAAGCAGCAGCAGCAGGTGGCCTCTAGAAAAATGGGACTGATGAACCTATTTGCAGGGCAGGAGTGGAGACACAGACATAGAGAACGGACGTGTGGACACAGCGGGCGAAGGGTTGGGTGGGGCGAATTGGGAGATTGGGGCTGATGTACACACACTACCATGTGTGAAATAGAGAGAACCTCTGTATAGCAGAGGGGGCTCAGCTTGCTGCTCCGTGATGAGCTCTGTGGGTGGGATGGGGAGGGTGGGTGGGAGGAAGGTCTAAGAGGGAGGCCATGTATTATGCACACAACTGTGTCATCGTACAACAGAAAGTAGCACAACATACTAAAGCAATGACACTGAGATAAAAAGTGTGTTGAAATTCATGCTACATATGCTGCTTTGTCTAGTGCCCCTCCGTGGGAAATGGCTAAATCTGTAATGTCACCGTAATACTGAATACTGTATATTGGTAGTGAGAAAATGTTTTTGAAACTTGATGTCTTCTTACTTGCAAACAAAAAGAAAAGACAATTTGGAAAATTGTAAGAGAATTATTATATGTACCTTTAGCTTGAAAATTGGTACTTGGAGAAAATTGGGTTAAAAAGAGTTGAGGAAGAGAAAGAAGATATTCATAATAATTCTGAGAGGAGCTTGTAGGGATGCTTTTTAATGTTTTGGAGGCTGAGGGTAAAGGTTTTCATTGTGTCCAGTGACACTTGGAAAATATGACTTCCCTGTCTGGTTGCTCCTCCATTTTCAGACACGAGTTAAGAGATATCGGAGGCTCAGAAATAAGTTGTTCTTAAGGTGTACCTCTAAGGGATGCTTAGAGGGAGAGAGATTTTCCTAAAATAATTCGAAAGTTTTGAAAGAGAGGGGGAAGAAAGAAGGGAAGGGAGTTACAGGCTCTGTAAGTGAATGTGTGAGCTGGGCCCGTTGAAAACTCCGCGCTTCCAGGAAACACGGGGAAGCGAGAAAGGTGGCGTCTGACGCGGTCTCCGTGCGGGCAGGAGAGGCAGAGGCGGCGACGGGGCCCTGCCACGCGGCTCGCCCTGGGGCCTCTCTTAACTTGGGCTTTCCTGGAAGTGGGCCCGAGACTAGGATTTGTGTGCAGCAGTGTATGTAGAAGCGTTGTGGGTGTGCGGGTAGGAGAGTAGGGAAGTGAGACAGGGGCCAACGTGCACCGACAAACAGTTCCCGGGGTGCAAAGTCGGAGCTCAGAACCCTTGACGACTTCTGGGATCTATCAGACCACACGAGATGACAAGCAACCCCCCACCCGACCTCTGCCCTCCACACAAGCTGGATCTGCTTCTGACCAGAGAAAGCCCCTGATCTGAGCGACTGAGCGACCAGAGCTTTCGGCGGGAAGCATCAGCGTGCCGCAGGGAGTGAGGACCAACAGACACGGGAGTTTAGAGCGCCGGTGGGGGAGCCGGGAGGAGGGAAGCCTGTAGGAAGAGATTCACTGGAAGCGTCTTCAGATCACGCTGGGAAAGCGCGCTTGTACTCAGTCGCTCGGCCGTGCCCGACTCTGTGCCACCCCGTGGACTGCAGCCCGCCAGGCTCCTCTGTCCATGGGATTTCCCAGGTAGAATACTGGAGTGGGCTGCCGCCACCTCCTCCAGTTGGAACGTACAGTAAGCGTTTGTTTTCAAAACTTTAATAGGTTACATGTATGCAGTAGACTACTACTCAGCCATAAAAAGGGACAGAACTGAGTCATTTATGGCGATACGGGTGGACCTAGCTAGAGCCTGTCGTACAGAGTGAAGTAAGTCAGAAAGAGAGAAACAAACACTGCATATTAATGCAC
This sequence comes from Giraffa tippelskirchi, assembly GCF_054371585.1. NCBI lineage: Eukaryota > Metazoa > Chordata > Mammalia > Artiodactyla > Giraffidae > Giraffa > Giraffa tippelskirchi. The sequence continues at coordinate 149,128,078 of NC_137285.1, read as the reverse complement.
ATACGTGTAACCTAGAAAAGTGACACAGATGAGCCTATTCACAGAGCAGGGATGGAGACACCGAGGCAGAGAACAGACGTGTGGGCACGGGGGTGCTGAAGGGGAAACTAGGACTGACGCATATACGCTGCCGAGTGTGAAACTGATCGCCGCGGGAGCTGCTGCCCAGCGCAGGGAGCGCAGCCTGGCGCTCTGTGATGACCGGAGCGGTGGGATGGGCGGGGGAGGTCCACGGGGGAGGGGACGTGTGTACGCACATAGTCGATTCACTTTGCTGTGCAGCAGAAGCTAACACAACACTGTAAAGCGACTCTACCCCAACTAAAATCAAATAAAATGTTCCCAGTTCTAGAAAGCTTAATGCATTTCATCAAGTGTAGCGACGGTGGAGGGGGTTTAGGGAGGAGAAGAGTGGGCATGTCCGTTTTACCCGTGGAAAAATGACCATTACACGACTTGGCCAAGATCACTCAATTTCAGTGATGGCACTAGAACCAGGCCGGTGCTTGCTTATGGAACCCCTTACCTGGGACGCTTTCTCTTAGGCTTTAGTTCAACAGTGTGAAACACATCTCAGAAATGCGGCCCATGAAGGGGATTTTCAAGGATGAGTGAGGGCACTGGGCAAAAAGGTGACCCAGTGGTGTCACCTCTGTTGTCTGGGATATAGTGGCAAGAACTGTAGCCTTGACATCAGACAAACCCAAGTTCAGAGGCTGAATGTACCATTTACAGATGGTGTAAACCTTAGTTGTTTATCTTCTCCAAACTTCAGTTTCATAATATGCTAAACGTGGGTAATAATATCTCCCATGTGGGTTTGCTCTGAGGATTAACCAAGATAATAAGTGCAAAAGAGCTTTGTAAACCTCCAAGAACCACACATAAAAGGCATTAACAAAATAGTCCAAGAGGTATGTGAGGAAGTCAGTATAGCTTCCATCTCTAGCATTTCCATGGAGACTGTGAAAATATAGCAGGCTTTTAGTTGTATTTACATGATTTTAGAAATCTTTTTCAGGGCTCAGGATGAAAGCTGGTGGAATTGAAAATGCTGGGAGATTAGGAGAAGAGCTTGAGTGTGAGCTGATAATCTCCCTTTGCAGCAACGTATTGACAAAGTAGTGCTCGAGACGAAATGATTTCCACGGCGCAGGAAATCCGCTCAGTTAGGGGCTTCCTGTAGACAGAAAACAGTGAGCCCAGGTTAAGGAAGCAGAGCCCAGGGAAAAGGAGCTCAGGGGCCTTCCAAGGCCGTGGTGGTCACTGCCTGTCAATGGCCTGACCATAATTCAAACAAAATTCCAGGAAAATCCTTGCCATCATTATCACTTGTATTGCCAGGGGTGCTATACCGAAATACCACAGACTGGGCGGCAGAAAGAACGGGAGTTTATTTTCTCATGGTTCTAGAGGCCGGAAGTCCAAGAGGCAGGTGTCTCCAGTCTGGTCTCTCCTAAGGGCTCCTCCGTCTAGGGCCCCCTCCGTCTCGCCCCCTCCCTGCTGTCCGCGCCTGTCCCTGCCTCTGCGTGTCTCGCTGGTGTTTCCTCCTCTCAGAAGAACAATAGTCCTGCTGGCCCAGGGTCCCACCCTTACGGCCTCATGTAACCTACATTAGCTCCATCTCCAGGGCTTCTCAGGCGATGCTAGTGGTAAAGAACCCTCCTGCTGGTGCAGGAGACATAAGAGACACGGGTTTGATCCCTGGGTTGGGACGGTCCCCCAGAGGAGGGCACGGCGACCCACTCCAGTCTTCTTGCATAGAGAATCCCCTGGACAGAGGAGCCTGGCGGGCTACAGTCCATGGGGTTGCAGAGAGTCGGACACGACTGAAGCGACTTAGCACCCATGCATCTTAAGATGAAGAAGATGATACTAAAGGGAACGGAGGAGATGGAGGCTGAGATGAGACATTATAAGAATGGTACATCTTCTGTGCGTTTACACATGCAAATGTTCTGGGATACAGCTGACGGTCTGGTCCCTGGTTTTTTTAAAGGCGAGGGAGAGAGATATTTCAAAGCACCAGTTTAAGCTGTTCTTTTTTATTTTTCACAAACGAAGAAGCCCTCAGGATTTGCAAATCTACAAATAGATACTTTTCCATTTTTATTCCTAATGAGAAGCATACAGTGCTTTTTAACAGTACCACGTCTGGTGATCTGAATGCTGCTTTGGTGAGTTAAAGACAAATACATTTCTTTTAAGTTGAGCTCCTGAAGTGACATCTCTGTTCCTAGTCCACTTTATTAAACTGAGAATCAGATAGAAGGTGCAAAATTCTGTAGGTTCATTCCATTTTCAGGCACGGTTCTAGGCTCCTGGCGAAAAGCTAAGATGAGTAAGACTTAGTCTTTATCTTCGAGGAGCTTACAGCCTAGGAAAGTCACATATCCAGTCCTAATATGAGCTTGTCTATTCAGAAGGACTTCTTGCCTGGCAGCAGAGGTCAGGGCAGTGAGAGACACAGGAACTAGGAAGGAAAATGAAAGGAGGCAGATGATGTATAGAGCTAAATGGATGGTTGGATAACATCACTGACTCAGTGGACATGAATTTGAACAAACTCTGGGAGATAGTGGGGGATAGAGGAGCCTGGCGTGCTGCAGTCCACGGGGTTGCAAAGAATCAGATACGGCTTAGCGACTGAACAAAAAAAACAAAATATTACAAGGCTATTTGGAAAACTGTTATACATAGAAGGACACACATATGTTTTTCATAATCTCAGCAAAAAGCTTCACAGTGGAGACAGCTTTAATTTGAATCTTCAAGTGAAAATGAGAAAGGAAAACTGGGGCATTCCAACCCCAGGGGGAAAGGCAAGAAGTAAGGCAAAGGGGCATAGTGCTTGGTATTTAGGTGGAGAGAGGAGTTCCTTTATTGAGGATTCACTGTGCGCCTTTTCAGGTGTGTGTGGATGAAGTAGGATACTTGGTAGTAATAAAAGAGAATTAGCGTATACATACTACTATATGGGCTTTCCGGGTGGTGCTAGAGGTAAAGAACCCACCTGTCAATGCAGAAGACGTGAGAAATGTGGGTTTGATCCCTGGGCTGGGAAGATCCCCTGGAGGAGGGCATAACAACTCACTCCAGTATTCATGCCTGGAGAATCCCATGGACAGAGGAGCCTGGCAGGCTATGGTCCACAGGGTTGCAAAGAGTCAGACACAACTGAAACAATTTAGCACACAGCACACACTGAATATATATAAAAGAGATAATCAACAAGGACCTACTGTACAGCACAGGGAACTCTACTCCATATTCTGTAATAACCTGTATGTGGAAAGAATCTGGAAAAGAACGGGTGTGTGTGAATGCATAACCGAATCACTTTGCAGTAGACCTGAAACTAACACAACATTGCAAATCAACTATACCCCGATATAAAATAAAAAGTAAAATAAAAAAAGAGAGAAATACAGCAAAAAAGGTGTGTTGGGCTAGTTGGGTCTGACTGTCAGGCTGGAGAAGCTGCACGTTATCCTTTAGGGGAAGCGGAGGGAGGTACAAGCATTCGTGAGCTGAGGTCCCAAGCCTCCTGTGCGTGCTTGGAGATTTTACCTGCAAAACACACATTTGAAGATACAGTTATTAATAACTTGAAGATGGCAACTGCAGAGCATGAAACCCCGAGATGGAGCCCTTCCGAGCATGGGTGCCTGTGTGATGACAGTGACTGCGTGTCTGTGAGGCAGGCTCTGGAGTGGCCTTTAAGGAGACTGTTTCCATTGAATGGACGTGGAAACAGTTGAGGCTGTGGTTCAGTGGGTTGAGGGTATGGCGGGAGATGATGTAGACGACGATCTTGATGGTAGAAGGAGGGACGCTGGTGGAGCACACGGGTCTGTTAGGGAGGGAGAACGCCTTCTGAGAGTTTGGGGGAAAGGATGGGTAACTTAAGCACGCTTGCGGACACACAGGGTAAGAGCGAGTGAGAGAAGGTATGAAGGATGGGACCGGCAGCTACAGTAAAGCTGTCACAGGAGTAAGCAGAGACTGGATCACCAGCATACTTGGAGGAGGAGGAAAAGGAAGCGCACAAGGCAAGGCCCCAGCTAGGAAGGCAGAAGCGGGCGATGTGAATTTAGATGGGGTGACATTAACATCAGGTGGCCCCGATCTTGGGAAAGACTATGACGTCACCTGTGGAAAGGGCAGAGCCCTCAGCGGGGCTGAGGACTCAAGAGAAGCTTGGGGAATTCTGGGTAAACTGATGGATGGAAATGAGCCAGCGGTCTTAGAGCCTTTGGTTGTTCAGTCGCTCAGTCGTGTCCGATTCTTTGCGACCCCGTGAACTGCAGCGTGCCAGGCTTCCCTGTCCTTCACTATCTCCAAGACTCAACTATGTCCATTGAGTTTCAAATATCTTGCTAATCAGTTCTGTGGCTTTAGGTGGATCACTTCACCTCTATAAATCTGTTTAATCCTCAATCAAATTAGATTTACAAAATAACCCATGTCTATAGTGTTCAGTATTCTAGGTACTTTACATCTGTTAACTTGATTCTTACAGCAACCCCATAATAAGAAAGAGAGGTACAGAGAGGCTAAGTGACTTGACCGAGACTTCCAGGCACAGGGGCCTTGGGGACCAGGAGAGCTAGGGCTTGAACCCGTGCACCTGGCTCTAGGGACGGCCCTTGTCTCCACTAGGCCACTGGTGTGTTGGGGACCTTAACCCCTAGTGATCTCTTGAGTCTTAAAGGGCGCCGACATCCATGGGTCCATAAGGTTAGCATTTTAAGAAGACTAGTGGCTTCTTCACTCTTTGTCAGTCCCAAGCGTCCTTCCCCAGTGAGCGCGCCGGTCAGGGTGCCGGTGCAGCAGCGCGGGCTCTGGCCCCCAGCCGGCGCCCCGTGAGCTCATCGCAGGGAAGCCTTGCAGTGGCCGCGAGGTGGCAGCATTCAACCAAAGATACGTGGCCTTGAACTAACGGAAGAGTCAGAACTGGCCCCTTCCTTCTCCTTCACTTTGCTAAAGCCCCAGAGCATACCTGTTTGATGCTGAAGTCACGGCTTGATCTTCTGAGGTTCCCAGCAGTGAAGGAGCCACAGGAGTCAAGGCAGAAGTGTCCCCCTGGGAACGCAGAGCCTTTGGGAGCGAAAAGGAGGGAGGTAAATTCAGGACCACCAGGAACTGATGAGCAGCGGATGCTAGGTTCTCACTCACCAAGACCCAAGACTATTCCATTCTACCTTGTTAACAGTCTCCATTTTAAGCTGTTTAACTCTGTTTATAGTATCAAACACGGATAAAGGGGAGAACTAAATTACTTTATGGAAACCGATGTCCTGACTAGATTGTCTCAGTTAGGATGTTAGACCTACAAGGTGAAGTTTTCTCTTTCCCATCTTTTCACTCCCTTTGCCTCTTCTCTTCCCTTTTCCTTCTTGTTCTTCTTTCTCCTCTCCCCTCCCCCTCCCCTCCCTCCCCTCCCCTTCCTCCCCCCTCCTCTCCCCTCCCCCTCCCCTCCTCTCCCCTCCCTCCCCTTCCCTCCCCTCCCTTCACCTTTCCTCCCCTCCCCTGCCCCTTCTCTCCCCTCCTTCTCCCCTCCTCTCCTCTCCCCCGCCCCTTCTCTTCCCTCCTCCTCCCCTCCTCTCCTCTCCCCTCCCCCTCCCCTCCTCTCCCCTCCCTCCCCCTTCCCTCCCCTCCCTTCCCCTTTCCTCCCCTCCCCCGCCCCTCCTCTCCCCTCCTCCTCCCCTCCTCTCCTCTCCCCTCCCCCTCCCCTCCTCTCCTCTCCACCTTCCCTCCCCTCCCTCCCCCCTTTCTCCCCTCCCCCGCCCCTCCTCGCCCCTCCTCCTCCCCTCCTCTCCTTTATTATTTTTTTTAATAAAAATTTAAATTTATTCTAACACAATTTTTTTTGTAAAGCAAAATATTTTCATACAAGAAACAGGTTAATAAGCTTCACTTTTTTACCTGACACTACAGAAAGTACATCTGTGAGTCCCTGTGGAAAAGAGGATGCTTTTCTGGATTCTGAGAACATCCCTGGTCTTGTGCACGGGCTCCCGAAAGGAGTAGCAGAGCACAGCGTAAAGGTGTGCAGACTCAGTGAGTCAGGCTCGCGCATCTCCTTGCCTCTGGAGCCACGAGATGCTCCAGCTCTGACTGGTGTATTCCTCGCTCTAGTCTTGGAAGCAATCATTTCTCCAAGGAGCCCTGGTTCCTTTTATTAGAGATTATTATTAGAAAAAAGATTGGGGTGCTAGATATAAACTGGAGTTTTTACAACTGTAAGACTTGAAACATAATAGAGTTCTTATACAGTTGAGTGAACATTAAGTGAAATAACAATTAAAATTTCTCCCCATTTAATCTTAGAAGCAAGTGAAGTCACTCAGTCGTGTCCGACTTTTTGTGACCCCCATGGACTGTAGCCCGCCAGACTTCTCTGTCCATGGAGTTTTCCAGGCAAGGATGCTGGAGTGAGTTGCCATTTCCTTCTCCAGGTGATCTTCCCGACCTGGGGATCGAACCCGGGTCTCCAGCACTGCAGACAGCCTCTTTACCATCTGAGCCACCAGGGAAGGCCAAAAATATTCATTTATTTGCTTGTGCCGAGTCTTAGTTGTGGCATGCAAACTCTTACTTTCAACATGAGGGGTCTAGTTCCCTGATCTGGAATTGAACCCACGCCCCCCTGCCTTTGGAGCATGGAGTCTTAGCCACTGGACCACCAGGGAAGTCTCAAAAGTGAAACCCTGAAGGTGTGGCAGTGGTGGGATTCGAACCCACACCATCAAAAGAACTGGAGCCTAAATCCAGGGCCTTAGACCACTCGACCACACTACCTCTCTCCAAGTCTTAGAGCCAAATCCTAATACTTACAGGAAGTCTTCCACGGGCAGAGTGCGGATGGTTGGACCCAGTAGTGCCTTTGAAGGCATTTTGATGGAACGTGATCATCAATCATTTTAGCCTTTGCTTGAAGGCCTGGTCCTCCCCCGGGCCCTTCAGCCTCTTTCATATCACGGTGATGTCTCATTCCGTCAGGAAACCGGTGCTTTGATTACTTGTTTGCACGGTACTTAGCCCTGGGTTGGGGTTGAGAACTTAGAGAACATCCTCCCAGAGGATTCCACATCTACACAGATGGCTGGTCCCAGGCCTCTCCTATAGTTTGGTACCACTCACTTCAGCTCTGAAACAAACTGTAACAGTGGCTGAACTGCCTTTACACTCACTCCGTAGCCTCAGGAAATCTTTTACTCTTTCAAATCTGAGGCCTTCAGAGACTGAACAGTGCTTCTTTTCTTTTGCAGGCTTCAAAAGCCCTGTAGTTGAAGGCAGTTCTGAATTAAGACCTCAAAATTCCCAAGGAACCGGGTATGATTTCTCTGATTTTTTTTTTCCCCCAGCATTCTTCATATTGTTGATAAAAATAATGGGCTTGTCTAAGAGAAAGGGGCTCAGAAGAAGGTATAAAAAAGGACTCAATTCCACTTTCCCCACTTTACTCTGCCGTGTGAAAACTTGAGACAAGACAAAATTACCTAGGCAATCTTTAGGTCACCTTTTCTTAAACAGAAAATGACATAGTCATTTCTGTGTACAACGCTGCTACCAGCTGGTGCTAATAAAATCCAGGAACCGAGGTTATATGATTGACCAGTTGGTTTTTAAAAATGTTTGTTTTTTTTTATTGAAATATAGTTGATTTACAGTGTGGCACTAGTCTCTGGGATACAGCAAAGTGATCCAATTATGAGTATGTGTATACACATCTACATTCTTTCATATATACATATGTATTCTTTTTCATTGTGGTTTATTGAAAGATATTGAACATAGCTCCCTGTGCTATACGAGAGGACCTTGTTTATCTACTTTTTATATAGTAGCGTGTATCTATTAATCCCAGACCCCTAATTTATCCCTCCCCAACCTCCTTCCCCATTAGGTAACCATAAGTTTGCTTTCTCTTGATTGACCAACAGTTTGATAAAAAGATAAATTAAGTTGTATTGAGGACCCATCATAGACCACACAGTGGCTAGATTTTCTCATATTTTATCTTACATAATTCTCTATTATTAGAGGAAATTGACTTGCCTACAGTCCCACACTTGTAAACATTAAAGCTGTGATTCTCACTCAACTGTTGAGTTTCTAGTCCATCCGTTCATTTAATGAATATTTAAGAATCTACTCTGTGCCTGGCACTGGCCTAGGCGGTGGAGATTGACGCACAGAACAGGTTCACACTTTATCTCTTTTTCATGGAATTTAGTCTAACAGTTTTCCACTGAGATTCTTCTTTTGAAGATTCCCCCATGGAATGTGATGGCTGAGGGTGATTCTTCAAACCCCTTTAGAAGCAATTTTGATAACACTTTTATTTTCAGATTATCTGTCTTGCTGATTTCGACTTTATTATCCCTTCATCCTTAAAGTTTTAATGTTTTTCAGTTTTCAACACACTTTCCAATTTGTTATGTATTTATTTGGCCACACCGTGTGGCTTGTAGGATCTTAGTTCCCTGACCAGTGATTGAACCTGGGTCCTGGGCAGTGAAAGTGCAGCCTCTTAACCGCTGGACCACCAGAGAATTCCCTCTTATTTGTTACTTCTTAAATAAAGCAATGTCTTTAATACTTGTTAAGATGTCTCTGCTTTTTCAAGGCTCCTTCTGGTATTTATTTCAGGGCTATGCAGAAAAGCTTGTGCTCTGGAGGGCTTTGGTGGGAGGGGCAGAGCACTCAGCAATGGGGTGTGGATTCAGGCCGTGAGAGATGCTGGGGACCAGCAGGACCTTCCTGTCTCCGCCCTGACTCAGGATTCTGTCTGCTGCTCTGGGCCCGGACACATGTATGAACAGTGATGGCAACGCATAATGGAAGGGATTGTCCATCAGGAGAACAGAAACACTGTGAAGGCTAATAATGTACCAGGATGCCATTCTGGAGCAACTCAATATGGGCAGTGGGAATAAAGGTTAGAGATCAGACCTATGGCTTAGGTACATATAATTGGGTGGTCAGCATTAACCAAGAAAATTGACTAAGCATTTGAGAAGATGTTTTGGAATAGAATTCAGAGACTACGCCGTTCGTTCTTGGAGTTTTTCCATCTTGTTCACCCTACTTTGTTTTTGGGGGAAGACACTTGGGTTATGAAATCGGAAGGTGTGTGTCTCTTTAGCTGAGGGACCTCGGTACTTGGCAAGCAGTTTCCCCTCCTTGGACTCCCTCACCAGTGAGCAGCAGTGTTTGGCTGGAGCTCTAGATCTTGAACTGGTCAGTTTATCTTACCAAGACTCAGTTTCTTCATATATATACATCTATATGTGAATAAGGGCTTCCCTCATAGCTCAGTTGGTAAACTTTCTGCCTGCAATGCAGGAGAGCTGGGTTCGATTCCTCGGTCAGGAAGATCCCCTGGAGAAGGAAATGGCAACCCACTCCAGTATTCTTGCCTGGAGAATCCCATGGACAGAGGAGCCTGGCGGGCTACAGTCCATGGGGTTGCAAAGAGTCGGACATGACTTAGTGCCTGAGTACACACGCCACATATACCTGAGTAGGGTCGATAATATATATGTGTGCTGTGAAACAGATAATACACATAACTCATGACATTGTGCTTACCTGAAGTGTGAACACAAATAGAGTTTTATAATCTCCTGAACAGTGGTTCTCAACCAGGGGTGAGGCCATGGACCTTTGGGACTTCTGGCAGGGTCTGGAGAATTGCTGGTGGTCACAACTAAGGAAGGGGGTGTGTTCCTGGCATCTAGTGGGCAGAGGCCAGGGATACTGTAAACCTCCTACGCAGCACAGGACAGCCTTTCCCCCACCGCCACTGCCACCTATAACCGAATAACTGTTCAGCTCACAATATTAACGGCGCTGAGGTTGATAAATCCCGCTCTGGGACTTTGTACAGACACTGCAATTAAGAGGCCTCAGTGTTCTAATGTGCGACATCAGGAAACTGCCTCCTGTAGATGGTAGGATATTGTGTCTGCTCACTTACAGAGCACACAGCTGTGCCAAATATCAAAAGGGAAAAAAGAAAATAGAGAGGACTGGCGAAATGCAACAGGAACTGGTGCAGGTTGGGGAGTTAATTGGTACATTACTGAATGGAAGCTGTTAATAAGCAAGAGAAAGATAAAAATAGAAAATTCTAGGAATTTATCTTAAGGGAAAAGAAAGAGGTATGAGAAACATCTACGAGGGTATTCCTTGGAGCGTTGTTTACGATGGTGGAAAGTGGAAGCTAGTACAGGAGTATTATCACGGTTCCTGAGTGACAGCGTTTTACAGGCGAGCTGAACCCATCTTCGGACGCCAGCTGCCACGCTCGTGTGTGTAATTCTCATCCAAACTCAAGAGGCTGGACTGTCTCCTTTCATGTGATAAAAAAGGCTCCTTATCAGTCTAATCGCTGCAGTTGCAGATAAACCAAGGTCACGCAGAGCTGAAGCGTTTTCTCCCTTGAATTCCATCTTTCTCCATTTCTCTCCTTCCTCCGCAACTTAAAACTGAATAAATAAAATCTTAAAAACTAGTCTACCAGACATATCATAGTTTTTCCAAGGATGTAAACAGGTAATAATTCACACTTTGAGTGTATGGACTTTGGGTTCAGAAGTATAAAGATGGGAATTTAGTTCTGGCCTCTACTAATTAGGTTGTTCTGGTCAGTCTTAAGTGCCCAGGCCTTAACTTTCCTACCTGTAAAGTGGACATAATCAGTTCAGTTCAGTTCAGTCGCTCAGTCGTGTCCCCGACTCTCTGTGACCCCATGGACAGCAGCACGCTAGGCTTCTCTGTCCATCACCAAGTCCCAGAATTTACTCAGACTCGTGTCCGTCAAGTCGGTGATGCCATCAGGCCATCTCACCCTCTGTTGCACCTGCCTTACAGGAGTAGCTGTTGTGATGTGATAGAAGACTCTAGCATGTGCCTCACACATAGGACTTTCTTGCTAGATGTCCGTTTCCTATTTTTATATCATCCCTCTGTACTTTCGTCTGCGTTTATGGCTCCTTTTCTTTAATCACCAGGCTGAACTGAAGCAAACCTCAATGCAGAAGAGCACAGAAGCAGCAGAGTTCCTCCTCTTGGGATTAACAGACGACGCCAGCCTCCAGGTTCCGCTCGTTCAGGTATTCCTGTCCACCTACCTCATCACTTTGGGTGGGTGGGGATTATGGTGGCCATCTACCCGGACCCCCGCCTCCACACTCCGCGTACTTCTTCCGTAGCAGCCTGTCCTTTGCAGATCTGGGCTACTGACCAGCCCTGGCTCCCAAGATGGTGGGCGCGCCGCACTCGGGGAACAGTCATCTCTTACCGTGGGCGTGCTGCTCAGGCCTTCTTCTTTGGCGGATTTGCCACGGTTGAGGGCTTCCTCCCGGCCTCCGTGGCCTATGACCGCCCCGCAGCCGTCTGTAGGCCCCTTCACCCCACCCGCACTGCGGTAGCAGGCGTGTGCGTCTCCTGACGGTGGGCTCTTCATCTGTGGCTTCCTCAGTGCCTGGATCCACACAGCAGACACACCCGGACTCTCCTCCTGTGGTTCAGATAAAACCAATCACTTCTTCTGCGCCACCCCGCCACCCCTGGCTCCCTCGTGCTCCAACGCACGCCATCAGCAAGCTGGCGGTCTTCTTCGTCCTGAGCCTCCACGGCTTTTTCACGCCCCCAGTCATCCTCATCTCCCACTTCTTCACACGCGTAGCCGTGGCACAGACACGTGCTGTAGAAGGAAGGAAGAAGGCCATCTCCACCTGTGCGTCCCACCTCCCGGCCATGTCCATCTTCTCCGGGACAATCATCGTCATGTGCTTACAGCCCAGCTCCACGCGGTTGGTGGACACGCACAAGATAGCATCTGTGTTTTACGGGGTGGTGGTTCCCATGCTGAACCCCTTGATCTACAGTCTCAGGAACAAAGAGGTGAAAAATGCTGTCTGGAAAATACTCAACAAACTTAATCCCCAGTCTTTCAGTGTGAGTAGGAGGTAGGCCAATACATAGGCCACCTGATGCGAAGAACTGACTCATCAGAAAAGACCTTGATGCTGGGAAAGATCGAGGGCAGCAGGAGAAGGGGACGACAGAGGATGAGATGGTTGGATGGCATCACCAACTCAATGGACATGAGTTTGAGCAAACTCCGGGAGTTGGTGATGGACAGGGAGGCCTGGCGTGATGTGGTCCATGGGGTCACAAAGAGTCACGACTGAGCAACTGAAAAACAACAAGGAAGTAGGCAGGTAATAATGGATAAAATTTCCCTCAGACTTAGATGCCATCTCATCTTTCGAGGTTTGGTAGATTTCAGTTCTTTCTTCTCCAAGAATAGTGCTTACTTCTGCACTTAGGTGAAGTGGTAAAAAGCAGCCCTTTGAAATGTCTCACTCAGAAGAAATAACCTTGTATTTAGCGAACAACACCCTGGGATGTTTGAATCTTTCTCGCCTTCATTTCCTGACATGCTTTAAAGCAGATCAAAGCAGAGACCGAATGCACCGAATTTCCCTCTCCTTATTTTAATTGGAGGAAATTTCCATTTGTTACTAAAATTGGGTATAAGGACTACATCTTCATTGAATAATATTTATCACAGAATTATGCTTTTCATTTCTTCGATCCATGGATTTGAAAGTTAAAATTTCTAATGCTGACAGAGGATGTTTCAATATGTTTAATAGAGTCTCAGAAAAGGTTGTAATTGAAAGGATAGGGAGCTGGTCCAAGCATTAAGTCCTTCCACCCACCACCCTTCTGGGCCTGCTCGCATTCCCAGCCTCACTCACAGGCTGTACACCTTTGTATTCTCCATCTCCTTCTGTTAAAGTGTCCCCCACATTTTATTTATTTATTGTCTGCACCATGCAGCCTGTGGGATCTTAGTTCTACAACAAGGGAGGGACACTCTGCACTGGAAGCTCAGAGTCTTAACTCCCGGACGACCAGGGAAGTCCCTCCCTTTAAAGTGTTAGCGCAACCTGCGTAGAAAACAATAAGCCCCCTTGTTTCAGTCGTTAAATTGTTTAAAATTTAACTTGCACAACTATATCTCTGTTTTGAGTGCCTGCACTCTGTTCTATGCTTCTGGCCTTGATCTAACATAATTACCAAAGGTTGCAGAAGGTTTAAAGAAAAAAAAAATTTTTGCCCAAGGGCTATGAGAAAGGATATTTGTCTTTGAATTAAATGCTCGTGCCTCTCACATCCTTAAGTTTGGTGAATCTCTTATGAATACACATGGTAGTCTTTTGTGCCCTCATTGCTTCTGCTTTTTCAATAATTCAGTTCACCTCTGAAAATCCTGTTCCTTTCAGATGTTCTGTAATTAGACGAGCAAAAATTAAAAAGCCTGCGGAAATGTACTTCTTAAGATAGCAGTGACCATGACTCACAGCAAAAGTCCACCTTCAGGTCTGCTTTCGTGGGCTAGGTGGTATGAACGGATGTGTGTGGGTGGGAAGGGAGTGGTGATTAATCTTACTTCTCATCATCAACTGCTTAATGTTTAGAGCTACGATGAGTCTAAGTTGTCACATACTTCATGTTTTCAAGATCTCAAATTTTTTTTTACCTTCAATGTGAAAACCAGAAATCTTTTTTTAAAAAAGGTTTTGTTTATTTGTTTATTCTTGGCTATGGTGGGTCTTTGCGGCCACGCACAGGCTTTTCACTAGTTGTGCTGAGCGGCGTCCCCTCTCCAGTTGTGGTCTGCAGGCTTCTCCTTGCAGCGGCTCCTCTTGTTTGGGAGCACGGTCTCTAGGGCCCACAAGCTTCAGTAGCTTCGGCACAGGGGCTCAGGAATTGCGGTGCACAGGTTTAGTTGCCCCACCAAATGTGGAATCTTCACGGGCCCAGGATCAAACCTGTGTCCTCTGAATTGGCAGGGGGATTCCTAGCCCCTGGACCACCAGGGAAGTCCAAACCCAGAAATCTCAGTGGGCTAAATCAGGGAGCTTAGAAGGTCAAGCTGATTTTGAGATGATCAGACTCTGCTATGCACAGGGCAGCGTCGGTCTGAGGAAGGTTGACCATGGCTCTTGTGTAGAGAGAAGCAGAAACGGACATGAGGCCGACCTGGAGGAGAAAGCTTCTCTCACACGTGGTCACCATCACGTGAAAGCAATGGGGGCTTCCTGTGGATCCGAGGCCTTGACAGCCGGGACCTGCCTCACCATCCTCCCACCCCCTGCCTGAGCAGTGAGGACTTTTCAGCCACACACCGGAGAGCAGGCTTTACTGGCCAGGATCCGCTTCACCGAGGAGCCCTTCTCAGTGACTCTAGGAGTTACAGAGCTCATGGGGCCTGATTTGCAGGTGAGTGTTGGAAGAGCTATGCGAGCATTGAGTGTATTCCGCTCATAGCTCAGCTTCTTTCTCTAACTTGATAGATAACCATTAACTTTTTTCCTTCTTGTTCCCCTTTAAAAAAATATTCATTTATTTTGGCTGCACTGGGTCTTAGTGGCAGCCCGTGGACTCACAGTTGCAGCAGGCACGGGGGCTGACTCCCCAGCCAGGGCTCCGACCTGGGCGCCCCGCACTGGCAGCAGAGTCTTACCCCCTGGGCCACAAGGGAAGTCCCTTTCCTCTTCTCCCTGCTCCTCTTTTTCTACTTCCTCTTTCCCTTCTCATCTTCCTGTTTTGTGTTCCTTTTTTCTTTTCATCCTCAGCCTGGGCAAGAACCTCTCTCACCACTAAGCACTTAGGTCCTATGAAAACTTAAACTTTTTTGTATTAAAACTATGACAGTGCCCAGTAATGTGTGTTTCTGGGCATGTTTCTTCCTGCCTCTATCTCCCAGTTTAGGCCGAAAAGTATGTGGCTCTTCTAAGAGTTAAAAGCCTAATGCCCACATATGGCTTTTTTTTTTTTTTTTTAAATTGAAGTCACCTCAAACTAGCACTACAGGTGACAGCAAATGAGTATAAAGGTCCTGGTTCCAGTATCAAGGGCTGGATGAAAATTCTTACTCTTCTTCTCAGTGGTATGACTTCTGGAAAGTCATTTGATTTCTTTGAACCCAACATTTGGGATAAACTGTAAAGATGTGTGTGTGCTCAGTCACTTAGCCGTGTCCAACTCTTTGCAACCCTATGGACTGTAGTCTGCCAGGCTCCTCTGCCCATGGGATTTTCCAGGGAAGAATACTGGAGTGGGTTCCCGTTTCCTCCTTCAGAGGATCTTCCTAACCCAGGGATTGAACCCACATCTCTTGCATCTCCTAAATTGGCAGGTGAATTCTTTACCACTCAGCCACTGGGAGGCCCTAAACGGTAAAGATAACACGAGATAAAGGATGGCAACAGGCCCGTCATAAAGAATGCATGTTTGATGCAGCTGAGACTCCTGCAATAGCTCTCACTTAACTGTTCTTGTACGCTCCGCTTTTGGCTCCTGAACTGCTCCACTCTGTCTACCCTATTTGGGTGCAAGCCTTTATGCCCCTCCATTACTTACCTTCCTGTCCTCCAAGCCCCCAGTTCTGCAGCAGACCCATTTTAAGCTGATATTACGTGAGCATTCATTTACGCAAGCTACTCAGAAGGAGACGTCTTGTTTCCAATAAGACATCAGTTACAGAATACAGATTACTGTAGCGAACTTTTCACGTCCACACGGGAAATCTGTCAAACGGAGACTATATGTTCGTTTGGTTATTAGCAACACCCACCTTCTCTCTGCAGCATTGGTCAGAGGCAGGACAGACACTGTGGGTAAAGCCTGCAACTCAAGTTAGCACAATAAACGCACAGGAGGAATTCCTTCCTGAAATGTCCAAAAGCAGAATGCAAAAAACACATGAATTGGGACAATTATTTACATCAGGGTAGATTATCCTTTTGAAAAAAGATTCATGATTGAATTATTTTAAATAAGAGTCTCCCTTTGTGCATGAGGATGAGATGGTTGGATGGCATCACCGACTCTATGGACATGGGTTTGGGTAGACTCCGGGAGTTGGTGATGGACAGAGAGGCCTGGCGTGCTGCAATTCATGGGGTCGCAAAGAGTCGGACACGACTGAGCTACTGAACTGAACTGAACTTTGTGCATGAGATAATTTGTTTAGCTTTTATGTATATGGAAAGAAAAATTAAAATATGTAGAGTCCTAGACAATTGAAGTGAACATTACAGACTCATAGACTCTTTAGCCATGATAGACTTTAAAAATAATCTACACCAATTCTCTCATTTTACAATCGAAAACTCTGATCCCTGCAGTTTAACTTGCTTCCCCTCATAAGAACCAAATCTTACTTGACTCTTATTCATCCTTTACTTTCTGTAAAATTCTTGATGTATCAAAAGAAAATTTTACTTTCATTGGTTCACTTGGGGATGGATTTTTGTACTTCCATTTTGCAGCTGAGGAAATCAACTCTTTGAGAAGTTAACTTACTTGCTGAGTAGTAACAAAAGGAGCCCAGATTTGAACATAAGTCTTGACGTCCCTGCTCAATCTTCTGAGAAAAGAAAAGTAGCCTCATATTGTAGTAAATTTCAATAGATGACTTATTTGATGTATAAATCATTTAAGGACAGCCTTTCATGATAAGTTCCTGCTGTGTGGCAAGGCAGTCTGGAGAATAGAAACGGATTTAAGGATATCAGATATAATTCCTACTTCAACAAAGCAAATCCTCCTGCATATATGATGACTGATGTGATGCACTTTAGGATGACTCAGTGTTCAATGACTTGGTTGGCAGGAAGTGTTCCTTTATCTTACGGAAGCTGCATGGACCAGGGCATGTCCTTCTTGTCATTCCTGGCTCTTTGAATGCTGCACCCCACGGGGACAGCCAAACCCCGGCCAGGATTTACTGGGTACAAGCAGCAGGAAAGGCAAGGTGTGAGGGCCGTGAAGGAGCCAGGAATATACTGCATTGTTCCTGCTTCGGAAGGAGCTTGCAAACTGGGTAGTGGAACAAGACACGTACTTTGAGATGGATGACCACCGAAGGCTTGTGGTTATTTATTTATTTTTTTAAGATGCTTATTTATTTTCGCTACGCTGGGTCTCTGCTGCCATGCTTGGACTTCCTCTAGCTGCGGGGAGCAGGGGCTGCTCTCGGTTGCCATGGCCGGGCTTCTCACTGCGGTGCCTTCTCTCGCTGTGGAGCACAGCCTCTAGGCACCCGGGCTCAGGAGTTTCAGCTCTCTGGCTCTAGAGCGTGGGTTCAGTAGTGTGGCACACGGGCTTAGCTGCTCCGTGGCATGTGGGGTCTTCCCGCACCAGGGATCGAATCTGTGTCCCCTGCATTGACAGGTAAATTCTTATCCACTGTGCCAACGGGGAAGTCCTGTGATTATTGTTAAGGGAGGAGTATAGAAAATATTTAGGAAGCTATGATGGGTTGAGGAGGGCCCCTCTGAAGAGATGACATTTTAACCAAGGCTTGAAAAGAAACAAACTGAAAGATCCTGGCAGTGTACAGTTGGAAGGGAAAGACCAGGGAATTCATTTCTCATCTTTTTTAAAAAATGAATTTTTATTGACATGTAGTTGCTTTGCAGTGTTGTCTTATTAGTTTCTACTGCACAGCAAAGGGGATCAGCTGTATGTGTAGCTGATACAGAGCTCACACTATGTATCTGCTTTTTTTCTTGGATTCCCTTCCCATCCAGGTCACCACAGAGCACTGAGTAGATTGCCTGTGCTCTGCGGTGACTCTCATTAGTTACCTACTTTATACATCGTGTCAGTCGTGTATGGATCTTCCCAAACTCTATGGTCTCAGCTCGTTTTACTGAGTTTGAAAGCATCTGATAAATTATCTAGTTAAAAAAAGAAAATAATATTTAGAACACTTCAGAGGTGAGAAAGAATCCTGTGGGTGGGGAAAGCTCCCTGGAAGAGGTTAGAACTTCAGCCAGACTCTGAAGGGATGATGCAGAACGTCCAGAATTCCAAGACAAAAGAATTAGCCTCTAGTCAAAACTCTTACCACTTACTGGTGGTACCATCTCTCTAGATTCCATACATGTGTGTTAATATATGATACTAGTTTTTTCTCTTTCTGACTTACTTCACTCTGTATGACAGACTCGAGGTCCATCCACATCACTGCAAATGACCCAGTTCATTCCTTTTTATGGCTGAGTAATATTCCAGTGTGTGTATATATATATATATATATATATGTATATATATATCACATCTATATATACATATATATATATGTGATATATTATATATATATCACATCTTCTTTATCCATTCATCTGTTGAAGGATATATCCTGGCTATTGTAAGTAATGCTGCAATAAAGACAATTGAGACTTGCTCCTATCAAACCGTATGAAGAACCTGGACTTATAAGAACGATTGTTTCCCCACAGAGAAGTTGCACTTTTATGGGGAAACTTCTGTAGGATATCACTGCTCAGCTATCCAGATCTAAGCCCAGGAGTCCTATCACCCATTCGTAACATGGGACTTCTCAGTCACTGGTCTGTGACTAATTCACAAGCAAGGTGTGTCTGTGTGTGTGGGAGGAGGGATTGGATAATATATTTGTAGTGTACTTAACCAGCTAAAAAGTTAGTGTGTGTGCACTTGTGTCTATGTTTGTATAAAATGTTTGTTTTAAACTTCTTACAAATCAGTGAGAAAGTCAGACAACCCAATAGAAAAATACAAAATTTAATTGTTCAATCTATTGTCCATCTTAATTTGGCTTATCTCTAGGGTAGAGATGAGCTGTGCTGACGTGACCATTTTTGTCAAGTATTTCAGTCCACATAGACACTCAGTTCTCTAGGGTGTATCTATTTTAAAGTGTAATTGCTGAATCATAGGCTATATCCAGTTTCAACTTTACTAAATAATATGTGTTATTTTCCAAACTGGTTATGCCAATTTATCTTCCCATCAACAGTGTGTGAATTCCCACTGCCAATGCTTGGTATAACTGGGTTTTTAAACTATGCCAATTTGGAGAGAGGTCAGTGTTTTTCTGATTGTTGTCCTAATCTGCATTTATTTGATTACTGATGAAATTAAACACACATGTACTTTTTTCCCCCAGATCTTTCAGCCATTTTTCTCTTATTGTATAAAAAGACAGCAAACCACAAATGGATACAAACAGATGTATGGGTGTGGATGTACAGAGGCTGTTGTTATATTTTTGACTTGGATGGTAGATATATTGGAGTTTTCTATTGTCAAACTAAGCCTACATGTTTTATGCACTTAAAATATATATGTCTCACAGTAAAAATGTTAACAAAGGTAAATCAAATATAGCTCCTATATTAAAGGAGTTCATGTAAATTTCGGTTATGCTTTCTGTATAGGGTGTATTTCACAACAGAAATGTTTTTAAAAAAAGTATATCAAACAGCTCCTGTATTAAAGAAGTTTATGGTATAAAATACAGTGAGGACAATATTTAGGTATAAGTAGCTTTAGTTCCATGTGGAAAATTATAAACAACTACAAGAGGTGCACATAAGATGCTGTGGTAGAAGAGAGAGGCTAGATCCCAGGGTGGAGACTCTAAGAACACGACATCTGCTCTGGACAAGGAAGAGACACACAGGGAAATGGCAAGGGCAGTATGCAGACGCAGTCAGCAAACGGTCTTGTTTGTCTGAAATGTAATATTCTTGAAGAAAAATAATCGAAAATAAATTTGGAAGGCTGTGAGCTGGTGCCCAACTGTGTGGAGACCATTCTCTTGCAGATTAAGACTTTCGAGTTTATACTATAGATTCTAACACCACTAAAGAAAGCTTAGATACTGTGCAGCTGCCAGAGCTAAAGGCAGAATCCCAGCTACTACAGGGGAACATTTAAAATGGCTTTGCCTCTGCATCTTTGTTAAAACAAAGCATCGGTTTGCTTTCGGCAAATTGTCCAGCATTTTATGTGTCAGCGCATAGCCACTAAGAAGTTATTTCCGCACCTGTTGGAACAGCCATTGATCATTTTTTTTGACGTTGATGATCATACTGATTCATTTTTTATATACTCTCTTCTAAAGTTTATTTTTAATTGGAGTAGAATTGCTTTACAACGTTGTGTGAGTTTCTGCTGTACAAAAACGTGAATCAGCTACACGTATACGTACATCCCCTCCCTCCTGGACCTCCCTTCCACCCCCATCCCAGCCCTCTAGGCGGCCACAGCGCACACGCTGAGCTCCCCGTGCCACAGCAGCGTCCCATCAGCTGTCTGCTTTGCACTCGGTCGTGTATATACGTCAACGCTGCCCTCTTAGTTCGCCCCACCCTCTCCCTCCCCCATTTCATCCGTCTGCCTGTTCTCTGCGTCTGCATCTCCATTCCTGCCCTGCTGATGGATTCATCCACACCATTTTTCTAGATTCCAAATATAGATGTTAATATATAATGCCTATTTTTCTCTTTCTGACTTACTTCAGTCAGTATAACAGAACCTG
Organism: Giraffa tippelskirchi; assembly: GCF_054371585.1. Lineage (NCBI taxonomy): Eukaryota > Metazoa > Chordata > Mammalia > Artiodactyla > Giraffidae > Giraffa > Giraffa tippelskirchi. The sequence goes on along the minus strand of NC_137285.1, from coordinate 149,107,671 downwards.
CAGTCTGTCATACTGAGTGACCATTTCTTGCCGTGTCCAGAATCCATGGTCCTTCTTGAAAGTGTTCTGACTTCCTTGAAGAGTGGTCTCAGTTACTGGATGGACGAGAGAATTCCCGTGCCCACCCAAGTCTGTGGGAACTGAGGCAACGAGAGTCTTTCCTCTCCTGCCTTCTTTCGAGAGATCCCTGAACTGTGATGTGTGGAGGGGCAGACGGGCCTCACAGGAGTCCCCAGTTCAGCCAATAACAGGTTCTCATTCCCCCACTCAAGTCTGAAGCCGATGAAGTGGGGGAGCGTGTGGGCTTGGAGTCATCTGCCCGTCGGCGGGTGTCTGGCCACTGCAGTCAGGCCGTGGTTTCTCTGCTGCGGACTTCTGTTCCTTAGCCTCTGAGATGACTTTGGTTCCTCTGATGCTGAAGCTCCAATACTTTGGCCACCTGATGCAAAGAGCCGACTCATTAAAAAGACCCTGATGCAGGAAAAAGATTGAAAGCAAGAGGAGAAGGGGACGACAGAGGATGAGATGGCTGGATGGCATCACTGACTCGATGGCCATGAATTTGAGCAAACTCGGGGAGATAGTGAAGGACAGGGAAGCCGGGTGTGCTGCAGTCCATGGGGTGGCAAAGAGTAAGACAGGACTTAGTGATTGAACAACAGTAATAACCACCTGCCTCTGGTCCAGTTTTCCTTTGAGTCTTTCAGCCTCCCGATGTCCTTTCAGTTACCTCCATCTTCCCCCTTTATGTTGGCCTGAGCAGATCTCTGTAACTAACATATATATCTATTGCGTGAGGGACAATTATCCAGGAACTGTACAGTGAACAGGAGACAAGAAATTGAAAAATAGAGTAGAAATGCAAAATGGCAAAAGAATAGGAAAAAAGCACTCAGTGATACAAAAGTCCATAAGCATTTCAATGGGCATGACAGAAGGAAAATGAATGATACAGAGAAAGCCTTACTACAAAATTAAACTTCCTTCAGAAAGCTAAGCAATTGTCAAGTCATCCATTTTTTTAACCAAATTTTCTTGCTGACAATGTCGATTCAGATCTGGAGTTATTTGTACACAGGAATAAAAGAGACCTGAGGGTTATTGCCATTCCACCGTTGCATGTTTAAGACGAGGAAGTCGAGGCCCAGGGAGGGGAAGTGGTCTCATGTCCAGAAAGTGGCCGAGGGAGACTCCGAGACAGATTCCACCGCCGCTGGCGCCACACACACCGCAGTGGCGGGTGGCCACCACCCAGGCTGTGCTCGAGAAAACCCTCTTTTGCTTCTCCTTGGGTGTTTCTGACAGCATCACCCTTTGTCTTACAAACACGTTCCTTGCTGCCTTCTCAGAAAACATCACTTCATACCTACCTGACACGTGGGCCTGGCTAGAGCTGGAGAAAGTCATATCCAAGAGCCAGCTCGCTGCCTTTCAAGTTAATCGCTGCATCTTCTTCTCTTTGGTTCCCTAGTTGGCTACTCTGAACGTTTCCTCTCTTTAATTCCAAGCATCTCCTATGTCAATGATAATGTCTCCCAGAGAGGATGCACGGTGAGTTGCTTGGACCCCGTATATATATATATATATATGGGACATCCCAGGTGGCTGAGATGATGAAGAATCTCCCTGCAATGCGGGAGACCTGGGTTTGACCCCTGGGTCGGGAAGATCCCACAGAGAAGGAAATGGCAACCCACTCCAGTATTCTTGCCTGGAGAATTCCATGGACAGAGGAGCCTGGTGGGCTATAGTCCATGGGGTCACAAAGAGTCAGACACGGCTGAGCAACTGACACAACAACAACATATATATATATATATTCCTTTCTATATTATTTCCCATTATGATTTACTCCAGAAGACTGGATATAGTTCCCTGTGCTATACAGTAGGACCTTGCTGTCTCCCCATTCTAGATGCAACAGTTTGCAGCTACTGACCCCAAACTCCCAGTCTATCCCTCTCCCCTCAGCGCTCCCCCCGCTCCCCTTTGGCAACTGCAAGTCTGATCTCTATGTCTGTGAATCTGTTCCTGTGTCACAGATACGTTCATTTGTGCCACACTTTAGATTCCACATATAAACGATATCTCATGGTACTTGTCTTTCTTTTTCTGACTTACTTCACTTAGTGTGATAATCGCTGGCTGCATCCATGTCGATGCAAATGGCATTATTTCATTCATTTTTATGGCTGAGGAGTATTCCTTTGAATATATGTACCACATCTTCATCTATTCATATGCTGATGGACATTTAGGTTATTTCCCTGTCTTGGCCATTGTAAATAGGGCTGCTGTGAACGTGTGGGTGGATGTACCTTGTTGAATTTTAGTTTTGTCTGGATCTATGCCCAGGAGTGGGATTGCTGGATCATATGGTGGTGGCGGTGGTGGTTTAGTTGCTAAGTTGTGCCCAACTCTTGTGACCCCATGGACTGTAGCCCGCCAGGCTCCTCTGTCCATGGAATTCTCCAGGCAAGAATACTGGAGTGGGTTGCCATTCCCTTCTCCAGGGGATCTTCCCGACCCAGGGATTGAACCCGGCTCTCCTGCACTGCAGGCAGACTCTTTACTGACTGAGCTACAGGGAAGATGGATCATCTGGCAGCTCTGTGTTTGTTTCCTGAGGAACTTGCATACAGGTTTCCACACTGGCTGCACCAGCTCGCATTCCCACCAGTGTTGTAGGCGGGCTCCCTTTTCCCCACACCTTCTCCTGCATCTGTTACTTGTAGATTTTTAAACCCTGCCCATTCTGACCAGTGTGGGGTGGGACCTCTCTGATTTTGATTTGCATTTCTCTCATTAAACCTCACACTTGAACTCCCTCCAGGAATTATGTTCGACTGAAGAGAGCCACCTCCCTTAAGGTGACTCGTATCCAAGACTGGTCAGTGAGGGACACAAAGGCCTGGCTCCTTGTCTCCTTGCGACAACTGACAGTTCCCAGGGGCCGTCTCCGCTGCAGAGCTCATGGAGGGATCGGCTGAGGCCCTCGGACAGAGGAGCCTGGAGAGCCACAGCCCGTGGGGTCCTACAGAGTCGGACACGACTGACTGACTAACGCTTTCACTTTTGCTGTTATTGTTGCAAATGCATCACAGCCCTGGTCCCTCGTAGGCGCTGTCCCTAAGGCACCGCATTGAGCCACATGCACTTGAATCTCAGCCTCAGAGCCCTTTTCTCAGTGAATATGATAAAAGAAGTCTCCTCACTCACTCTTAACTCTATGATAGTTTCTGACGGTCAAATGATATTGTTTTACCTCCCTCAGGATCATGATTTCTATTGCTAACTATCAGAGATAGAATCTTAAACCTCCAGACTTGTTTTCTGAAGCAAGCAGAAAATAAGAGCCTCGAGGGTAGGAGCCCACAGCGTTCATCTTCCCTACAGATGTAAAGAGACTCGGAGACCCCCCCGCCCTTCCTTAAATGTTTCCTGAGGGTTTTCTGTGTTCTAGAAGCTGCTGAGCACGTTTGCTTCTCCCAATTACTCTATTAGCATTTGCTTTAGTATCCTAGTTTAATTTTTTATGTATTTCTTATTTATTTATTTTTAACTGCAGCGTAGTTGATTTACAATGTTGCGTTGGTTTCTGCTGTACAACTAAGTGATTCAGTTATACATATACAGACATTCTTTTTCACATTCTTTTCCGTTATGGTTTATCAGAGGTTACTGAGTATAGCTTCCTGTGTTATACAGTAGGGTCCTGTTGTTTGTCCATTCTACATGTGATAGTTTGCATCTGATAACTCCAAATTCCCACTCCATCTCTAATTTTATGCTTGATGAAAAGCAAGGCTTAGAGATGTGGAGTGCCTTCCTGAAGGATGAAGAGGAGGCGAGTCACCGGATCCTTCTAGGTGATGAGCGGGTTGAGAACCACCCCCCCACCCCCCGTCACCTAACTGAGTACCGGGCACGTGGCAGGTGTTCAGCACGTCTTCCTGAGTGGATGGATGATTGAACGTTCAAGGCAAGGGATTTATGACTTTATCGGACACCTTTATCACGCCAGTTGTTGTCCATATTTTAATGTACATTATCTCTTTAAAATTCACACTCAATCTGTGAGAGGTGAATTAATTTTTTTTTTTTTTTCGTTTTCCAAACGGCAACACTGAAGTTCAGATACACAGGAACTAAGGGGTAGAAGCAGGATTCTAACCCACTCTGTTGGCCCTCTGTGCCTCTTATTGTATCTTGACCTTGCCACTGTCTCCTGTTTCTCAGACGAGGAAACTGAGGTACAGAAGCTTTAAGTGGCCCCACCCGAGACATGTCGCCAGAGAGTGGGCCCGGATTTCCCACCTCCCTCCCCTCAACATCAAGGAGACTCCTGCCCAGCACACCCAGAATTTGTAGGACTCCAGCTGCCTTTTCCAAACAGGTTGGCAAAATGTCACTTTCACTTAGGTGGCAAAACTCCTCACCAGATATAAAGCTGAAAATGTAGGCCACTTCCCCATGTGATTGTGTTTCATAACTCAGAGCTAAAAATAACTCTCGGCTCACTTGGCCTGTTTATAACATATTAAAAACTCATATTCAAATTTACTCGCCTCTTGGATTAATGTCAATATGATGGCTTTCCAGGTTTCTTTCTCTCTCCCTCCCTATCTCCCCCAGCAGGAAGTGGATTAGCCTTCTCCACATTATTTCCCACATGAATTACTGAGTACTTATTTTCAAAGATGAATTTCATGACCTTATCTCTTTGCCGTACCTGCAGAATCCAGTTTGGAAGGCAGGACAGAAGTGGCTCCAGGGCCAGAGGTATTCTTTTTTTTTTTTTTTTTAATTTAATTTTTATTTTACGCTGACGTATAGTTGATTTTTTTTCATATTCTTTTCCATTATGGTTTTTCATAGGATATTGAATATAGTGCCCCATGCTATACAGTAGGACCTTATTGTTTATTCATTCTGCATATGATAGTTTGCATCTGGTAATTCCAAACTCCTGGTTCTACACCCTCCAGCGAAGATCCCCTGGAGGACGGCATCCCGTGGACAAAGAGCAGTCCGGTGGGTTACCAGACTCCGCAGGGTAAGCCGTACTAGTCCATAGGGTTGCAGAGAGTAGGACACGACTGAAGCGACTTTGCATGCATAATCGATTTACAATGTTGTGTTAGTTTCAGATGTACAGCAAACCGATTCAGTTACACACACACAAATATCTGCTCCTTTCAGATTCTTTTCCCATATTGGTTATTACCGAATATTGAGTATAGTTCCCTGAGCTATACAGTAGGTCCTTGTTGATTATATATTTTATATTAATATATAGCAGTGTGTACCTGTTAATCCTAACCCAACTCTTAATTTATCCTTCCCCCAGACATCTCCCCTTTGGTAACCATGAGTTTATTTTCAAAGTCTGGGAGTCTGTTTCTGTTTTGTAAATAATTTCATTAGTATCATTTTTTAAGATTCCACATATAAGTGATATCATATGATATTAGTCTTTCTCTTACTTTACATAGTATAATCATCTCTAGGTCCCTCCATGTTGCTGTACATGGCATTATTCACTCTTTTCAATGACTGAGTAATATTCCATTGTATGTTAGGTACCACATAACTTCTTTATCCATTCATCTGTTGATAGACATTTAGTTTGCTTCCATGTCTTGGCTATTGTAAATAGAACTGCAATGAACACTGGGGTGCATATATCTTTTCAAATATGGTTTTCTTTGGAGAAAGGTTGTATATTCTTGAGCCAGGTGTGAAATCTTTGTCTTAATTTCCTTGTCACTGAAATAGAGACAAAAGAATACCTCCTATTTCCTTGGATTATTGTGAGGATTAAACAACAACAAAAAATTCATGGCTGATGTTTAGTTCAATTCCCAACACACACGCACACACACATGCACACAGAGTGAACAAATGGAACTACTGCAAACGAAAATCAGCAAAACGAAAAGTTACCACCACTTAGCATGACCCACCGGGCTTCCCCGGTGGCTCAGACGGTAAAGAATCCACCCGCAGTACAGGAGACCTGGGTTCGACTTGTCTCAATTTGCCTGGAATTTTCCAGATTTAGTAGAAAGACTCCAGTCCTGGGAAACCTCTGTCCTGGGAAAATTGGGACAGTTGGTTGGTTACTTGCTTCCCCGTCAATAAAACAAACAAAAGGTTCTGAGTTATTCATTTATGCATGAAGGCTTTATTGATAACTAAAACATTCAGACATTTTGATGGCATTTGAAAGGTAAACGTGACAAAAAATGAGTTCTTACAAAATGCTCAGCATAATGAGAGAGAATCATGAATTATATATGGCAAGTCATATACGAATCTTCTGAAAGTTGGCGTGCAATGTTCAAAGAATACAACTCTGAAATAAATTGCTCCCAGGGGATACTTTGTATGAATTTCATGGATTGCACACTTCTGTCTAATAGAGATTTTTTTCCCCCAAACACTAATGCTATGCGGGAGTTAATAGGTATACACAGGAAAGAGCTTTTCCATGAGGAGATGAGTTAAACAGCTTTGACTGCAGTACTTCTCAGCATCTTTATTAGGCTGATGAGCATTTGAACTCTAGGATGGGGATGTTTGAAATGTTGTTTCCAAACTTTAAAAATCTTGACGACACTGGATTTTTAGGATTTATGGAATGATACCAGCATTCCACAGGGCTCTGACAAAAAAGACCATCTAGGTATTATCTGGCACTGAACATACAGAACCCAGACAGGGGAGAAAAGCGGCAAGCCCCAGCTCCTCATAAATAGAGCAGCTGTGCTTCAGTCATGACAGTTCTATCTGTGGTCCTTAGCCTTTTTTGGTTCAGTTCAGTTCAGTTCAGTTGCTCAGTCATGTCCAACTCGTTGCAACCCCATGGATCGCAGCACACCAGGCTCCTCTGTCCATCACCAACTCCTGGAGTCCACCCAAACCCATGTCCATTGAGTCGGTAATGCCATCCAACCATCTCATCCTCTGTTGTCCCTTTCTCCTCCTGCCCTCAATGTTTCCCAGCATCAGGGTCTTTTCAAAAGAGTCAGCTCTTCGCATCTGAACCTCCTTTCAGAATTTGAAAAATACTTCAATGCACAGAGGATAAAGAACTCAAATTGGCACCTTGAATTTTGCAGGGCATACTGGACAGATGCTATGTCTCCTGAGGAATTAAAAAATCTTATTCTCTAAGAGAATTTTGGGCCTTCATATCCACAGAGATGGAAAAACTCTGCAAAGACTGAAATAAATTCTGACCCAGGACAGAAATACTGGTGTAGATAAGCATGACATATAGTTTGCAATGCTCAAAAACAGTACTTAGACAAATAAGTAATTATTTACATATATATATTGAATGCTTGCTATGACACGCATTATCTTATTTAATCAAGAGGTAGCTTATCACGATAGTTTAGATTGTGGCTTCTAAAATTAAATATATTATAAGATATTATATATCGCTCTCTATATTATCTATGCACTCCACATGCCTTTTTATTCCCACTGTCTCCTCCAACCCACAGAAACCTTTGCAGTCACTTGTAATGTGAATGTTATTAATGTAAGAAGCTCTGGTCTTTACCACTTAGAGATAAATCACTTCCAAAACCACTCAACTCATATCTAATTGTAAGAAAGCCAAGAAATAAAATTTCATCTGCAGGTGCATAAAATGAAGCCAAGATCAGTGTTGGGTGAGATTAAAGTTGGAGTGACTGTCATTTGCTGGGTTTCGCTCACAGTCAGGTGTGACGTCAGAATACAGGGGGCACGGTAGACACAGAAGCGTGTTTGCAATACTTGTTTTTCTCGTTCTGATTAACTTCATGCTAGGTTCATCCATGTCTCTACAAGTGACCCTGTTTCGTTCCTTTTTTATGGGTGATTAATATTCTATTTTATATATGTACCATATTTTCTTTATCCATTCATCTGTTGATGGACATTTAGATTATTTCCATGTCCTGGCTATTGTAAACAGGGATTGATTAGGAGATTAGGATTTACATATACACACTACCATGTGTTAAATAGATCACTAGTGGGAACCTGTTGTGTAGTGCAGGGAGCTCAGCTTGGTGCTCTCTGGTGGCCTAGAGGGGTGGGGTGGCGGACTGGAGGGAGGTCTAAGGGGATGTATGTATACATATGACTGGTTCACTTTGTTGTACAGCAGAAACTAACAGAGCGTTGTAAAGCAACTATATCCTAATTTTAAAGAAGGGTATTTATTGATACGGCCAAAGAGAAAAAAAGGAGAAGAAATCCCACAGGACTGATGGAAGTGCTGTCGTCGGGGGCCTGTGTGTCCGGTTCTGCACCCCACTCCTTATTTCCTTTCCTGCTCTCTGACGTCCGCATCAGCTGCTTCCGAGAATGTTAATAGCCTCTTTTTCTTTATTTTTGAGAACAGATGGGTGTACTGGAAAAGAAATAACAACTCATACGGCCATGAATTTCCCTAGGAAGTTCCCTAAGTACTTGGTCCCCACAGGCAAGGTTTTAATTAAAATATTCAGCACATGAGGCATGGAGCTGTGGATGGATCCCAGGAGAACTTGTTCCTGAGAACTTCATGTCCAAATAATCCCCTTCAAGACATCAGTCACCAGACCCTTAAATCCCAATCTGGCTTCATTCAAACTCACTAGGGTGAGAACAACCCGGTGCCCAGGGCAACCTTGTTCACTTGATTTTATTTTAGCACAAGGTGGTCTTCAGGGTCTCAGTGCTGGAGGCCTTTCCCTTCACAGGGACATTGCTGCGGTGCATCAGTCACAATGACCTTGGACAGCACCGTCTGATAGCTAGAGGAATCTTTTAGAGAGACTGAGTGATTTACTAAGCATCTCACATCTTTTGTTTTATTTCATCCTCAAAGCACTCTGTAAAACATCAAGAGTGGTTATTAGTAATTCCATTAAAAAGTTTTAGAAAGTGAGGCTAAGTGATGTTAAGGAGTTTATTCTGTTCCCATCTGAAACAAGAAGTCTAGAATTGAAGACTTTTGAGGTTTGACATGCAGTGCCAAGGAATCCAATTATGGTCCCCAAAGGTGTAATCAAGTGGATGAAATAACTCAGAAGGTGCAAATTTACAGTTATACAGTAAGTGTCATGGAGGTGAAATCTACAGCATGGTGAGTGTAGTCAATAATCTTGTACTGCATATTTGAAAGTTGCTAAGAGAGTAGATCTTAAAAGTCCTCATCACAAGAAAAAAAATTGTAACTATGTATGGGAATGGATGTTAACGAGGCTTATTGTGGTGATCATTTTGCAATACATACAAATATCGAGTCATTGAAAATAACATATTGTTATATGTCAATTATACTTCAAAAGAGAGAATTTTATCTCAGCGCAAAGAGGAAGCCATAGCCTGCTTCTCCTATCATTTGACTTCATCCTGTAAGGATGTTGGTGGTTATGTGTTCTGACCAAAGAAGGAAAAACTATTCATAGTAGAAAAGGCATTCGGATTACATCTTCCAGGAGCTTTAGGAAATGTTGATGTTGCTTAGTGTAACTTAGGGCTTCCCTGGTGGCTCAGATGGTCAAGAATCCACCTGCAGTGCGGGAGACCTGGGTTCAATCCCTGGGTCGGGAAGATCCCCTGGAGGAGGGCATGGCAACCCACTCCAATATTCTTGCCTGGAGAATCCCCGTGCCAGAGGAGCCTGGCGGGCTGCAGTCCGTGAGGTCGCGAAGAGTCAGACACGACTGAGTGACTGAGCACTGCACAGCGTAACTTAAGTGGTAGCAGAAGCCATCTAGTTTCTTTCTTTCTTTTTTTTAACAATGAGAAAACACGTGTTTTATATTATCACATTTTGAAACCAAAATACATGTATTCAGTTCAATATATTTCAGCTCAGAAGCTTTTATCTTTGCCTAAAATTGTTGAACTTTAACACTCAAATTAATCACGCATACAGTTGGGTTTCAGTCTGCCTCTGGTTTTCTATTCACCCCACCTGTTCTTTGTTTCATTTTTTCCTTCCTTTTGGAACAAGGTTATCCCACAGTATGGAATTAACTAATTTTGCTTTTTTGTCCCCTTTTATTGCAACTTTCATCCTTCACTTATTAAATTGTGCATCAATAGTTTTATTTTTCTTCACCAAGAAAGGACAGTGTAACATTTTGATTCTGATTGCCTCCCATCCCTTTATGCCTTAATGGTCATATATTTTAACTTTAAATATAATTAAAACTTTAGAATATTTTTTCAACATTATTTTAAAAGTCAATATAGTTATTTTTATTATTCACACATTAGTCCTCCCAGAGGACTAATTCCAGAGCCTATTCTAATCTCCTGTATTTTCATTTGGAGCTTTTTTTTTTTTTGGCTTGAAAGAACCTTCTTTACTGTATCTTTCAGTATAGATCTGCCAGCAGCCGAACCTCTTAATCTGTTGTCTGAAAGGTTTTGATTTTGTTTCATTTTTGGAAGACACGATATTTGATTACAAAATTCTAGATTGTGACTTATCCGTTTTACTTTTAAAACGGCCTTACCATAACTCTTCTTGTTGTTTCGGCTAGTCATTGTTACTACCTCTATTCGTCCTTTTTCAAAAAATATTTTATCGAAAAGTGAAAGTTAGTAACCCAGTTGTGTCTGACTGTTTGCATCCCCAAGGACTGGGGCTTGCCAGCCTCCTCTGTCCATGGGAATCTCCAGGGAAGAATACTGGAGTGGGTTGCCATTTCCTTCTTCAGGGAATCTTCCTGACCCAGGAATCGAACCCGTGTCTCCTGCGTTGCAGGCAGATTCTTTACCATCTGAGTCACCAGGGAAACCATTCATTCTTTTTTTAAAAAAATTGTATTGAAGGATAGTTGATTTTATGGGCTTCCTAGTGGTGCATTCCAGTCGCCTGTGATGAAAAGGACATCTTTTTTCGGTGTTAGTTCTAGAAGGTCTTCTAGGTCATCATACAACCATCCAACTTCAGCTTCTTCAGCATTCCTGGTCAGGACATAGACTTGGCTTACCGTGATATTGAATGATTTGCCTTGGAAATGAACAAAGATCATTTTGTCGTTTTTGAGATTGCACCCAAGTACTGCATTTCAGATTCTTTTCTTGACTATGAGGGCTACTCCATTTCTTCTAAGGGATTCTTGCCCAGGGTAGTAGATATAATGGTCATCTGAGTTAAATTCACCCATTTCAGTCCATTTTAGTTCACTGATTCCTAAAATGTCTAAGTTCACTCTTGCCATCTCTTGTTGGACCACTTCCAATTTACCTTGATTCATGGACCTAACATTCCAGGTTCCTATGTAATATTGTTTTTTACAGCATTGGACTTTACTAGGAAGTCAAGTGATACCTGGAGTAACAGGCAAGTTTGGCCTTGGAGTACAGAATGAAGCAGGGCAAAGGCTAACAGAGTTTTGTCAAGAGAATGCACTGATCATAGCAAATACCCACTTCCAACAACATAATAGATGACTCTACATATGGACATCACCAGATGGTCAATACCAAAATCAGACTGATTATATTCTTTGCAGCCAAAGATGCAGAAACTGTATACGGTCAGCAAAAACAAGACCGGGAGCTGACTGTGGCTAAGATCATGAACTCCTTATTGCCAAATTAAGATTTAAATTGAAGAAAGTAGGGAAAACCACTAGACCACTCAGGTATGACCTAAATCAAATCCCTTACAATTGTACAGTGGAAGTGACAAATATTCAAGGGATTAGATTTGATACACAGAGTGCCTGAAGAACTATGGATGGAGGTTCATGACATTGTACAGGAGGCAGTGATCAAGACCATCCCCAAGAAAAAAATGCAAAAAGGCAAAATGGTTGTCTGAGGAGGCATTACAAATAGCTGAGAAAAGAAGAAAAGCTAAAGGCAAAGGAGAAAAGCAAAAATAAACCCATTTGAATGCAGAGTTACACAGAATAGTAAAGAGAGATAAGAAAGCCTTCCTCAGTGATCAATGGAAAGAAACAGAGAAAAACAATAGAATGGGAAAGACTAGAGATCTCTTCAAGAAAATTAGAGATACCAAGGGAACATTTCATGCAAAGATGGGCACAATAAAGGACAGAAATGGTAGGGACCTAACAGAAGTGGAAGATATTAAGAAGAGGTGGCAAGAATACACAGAAGAATTGTACAAAAAAGATCTTCATGACACAGATAATCATAATGGTGTGATCACTCACTTAGAGCCAGACATCCTGGAATGCAAAGTCAAATAGGCCTTAGGAAGCATCACTATGAACAAAGCTAGTGGAGGTGATGGAATTCCAGTTGAGCTATTTCAAATCCTAAAAGATGATGCTGTGAAAATGCTGCACTCAATACGCCAGCAAATCTGGAAAACTCAGCAGTGGCCACAGGACTGGAAAAGGTCAGTTTTAATCCCAAAGAAAGGCAATGCCAAAGAATGCTCAAACTACCACACAATTTCACTCATCTCACACGCTAGCAAAGTAATGCTCAAAATTCTCCAAGACAGGCTTCAATAGTACGTGAACGGTGAACTTACAGACGTTCAAACTGGATTTAGAAAAGACAGAGGAACCAGAGATCAAATTGCCAACATCCGTCAGATCATCAAAAAAGCAAGAGAGTTCCAGAAAAACATCTACTTCTGCTTTATTGACTAGGCCAAAGCCTTTGAATGTGTGGATCACAACAAACTGTGGAAAATTCTTAAAAGATGGGACTACCAGACCACCTTACCTGCCTCCTGAGAAATCTGCATGCAGGTCAAGAAGCACAGTTAGAACCAGAAATGGAAAAATGGACTGGTTCAAAATTGGGGAGGGAGTACATCAAGGCTGTGTATTGTCACCCTGCTTATTTAACTTATATACAGAGTACATCATGAGAAATGCTGGAATGGATGAAGCACAAGCTGGAATCAAGATTGCCTGCAGAAATATCAATAACCTCAGATATGCAGGTGACACCACTCTTATGGCAGAAAGTGAAGAAAAACTAAAGAGCCTCTTGATGAAAGTGAAAGTAGAGTGAAAAAGTTGGCTTAAAGTTCAACATTCAGAAAACTGAGGTCATGGCATCCAGTCCCATCACTTCATGGCAGATAGATGGGGAAAGAGTGGAAACAGTGGCTTACTTTATTTTTGGGGGCTCCAAAATCACTGCAGATGGTGACTGCAGCCATGAAATTAAAAGATGCTTACTTCTTGGAAGGAAGGTGATGACCAACCTAGATAGCATATTTAAAAGCAGAGACATTACTTTGCCAACAAAGGTCCATCTAGTCAAGGCTATGGTTTTTCCATTAGTCATTATGGATGTGAGAGTTGGACCATAAATTATTATAGTTAAACTCAAGTTTATCCCTACCCCTCATCTTTCTCCTTTGGTAACCATGAGTTTGTTTTCTATTTCTGTGAGTCTGTCTCTGCTTTGTAAGTAAGTCCATTTGTATAATTTCTTTTAGATCCACATATAAGTGATATCATATATTTGTCTTTATCAAATTTACGTCACTTAATATGATAATATCTAGGTCTACCCATATTGCTATATTCATCCTTTTAGTATTGAGTGAGGTGTTAATTATTAATTGTCCTGAGAAAAATTCTCCTGAGAAAAAAATGTCCCCCCCAAAATTGATTCTGATCAGTCAATTAAAAGTAGGTTTTTTTTTATTGCTCGCTCTCATATGAGCACCTTGTTCTTTTATAATTTTATATCCTTATTAGTGAGTTCATTTCATTTTTGCCTTCTCCAATAAACTTAAGCACATGAGACTACGAACAAGTTTGCTTTGCTTGGATATGTACATCCAGAGCCAGGAGTATGGCTAAACTCATTTGAGACCAATAAGTAGTTGAATGAATGAATAATTCTTATCAACGGTACAAATATTTCAAGTGAACTAAGGAATGCAATAGTTTCTATAATCTATTTGGTTTAGAGGTAACCCTCTGCTCCCATCCCCTCACTCTTAGATGTAAAGATGTAACTTAATGTTAGCATTATCTAAGGGAATTAATGCAAGTTACAGTAATATACTCATGGGCTCCCAGAAACAAGCAGAGCTGGATTCCTATAGATGCATTCATCACTTGTTCTCCAGTACTGTGAGAAAAGGGCCTGCTTTGGGTCTCATGGGGACTTTGTCCCCTGGGAGCTCCCTGGCTGTGTGACTGTTTCACTCTTCAAGTTCTCTGATGACTCCACTTGGCCTCATGTTATGGGTAACAGGCCTTATATTACAGCTAGCCCCTTACATTAGAGGGAACAGACCAGGGGCTAGAACCCCTTGGCCGTTCACTCATTCAGTGATTGTCATTGTCCTTGACAGCTGTGGGTGTCTATTGCCTCCATGGTCTTCTCTCAAAATGAGATTTACTGGGAGCCTCCAGTAATGAATAGGGCAGATACCTGCAAATAATCAGGACTTTGATTATGATTATGATGAGTGCCCCTTTTCAGGACATTACAGGAGTCTCTCGGTCTTTCAGGAAGGATGTTGTTTGAGGGCTGCCTTTCTAATATCTGCATTATGTAGGTGAATATATAGTGACTTAAAGTAATTAAGTGACTTACCTGAGATGACTGATCAGCAGCTCTTATCATACAATTCATGTTAGCTGCTTCCCTGGCATTAAATATTTTTTTCTCAATATCTCTTTGTTCTGGAGAACTTTTCCCTTTTGATCAAACACTAAAGAACATTTTAGTGGATCTTCTTATCTTTTATGGATTGAATTTCTGATTTGAAACTCACATGTGAAAGTGCTGAACTTGCCTGTTCATGGTTCAGGGAGCCAGGTAAGCCTCTGATCAAATCTATGATCTGTTTGAATTTTCAGGGGCAGTGGTAACCAGGAAAATACATCAAGACATCTGTTTCCCTCTTGATTTATTTACAACTGAATACTGAATGTTCTGAATGTGATTATGTGTCTGTGATTTTTAAAAGGAGACTGTGTCACACACATCAAAGAAATTCTTAAGGAGGATATATATTTATTTTTGTAAAAAAATAAAATGAACAAGAGGGTCTGGAGTCCTTGCTTTGCTATGCATGAGCTTCTAGAACTTGGACAAGTTGTTAAACCTTAATCATTTTTTGTTTCCTCTTTTGGAGTATCAAAATATTAGCTATATTGGCTAATTCTAAAGTCTTTGAGAGTATCAAGTTGTATCTCAATTGAAAATTTATTATAATCTGGAAAGCACATAACATCATTCATTAAAGAGAATATAGAACAGAGAGAAATAAATAAGGGGGACCCAGATTAAGGGAACAATTATAAAAGGAAAGAAAAGGTGCAAACACCACACCAGAAGGAACAGTTTACAGGAATGAGGGGACCTGGACTCCAGCTCTCTTTTTTTTAATATTTATGTATTTTTATTTGCTTGGCTGTGCCAGGTCTCAGTTGTGGCACACAGGATCTTGCTTGCACATGCGAGCTGTTAGCTGTGGCATGTGGTATCTAGCTTCCTGATCAGGGTTCAAACGGGTCCCCTGCATTGGGAGTGTGGAGTCTTAGCTGTTGGACCACCAGGGAAGTCCCTCAGTTAGCTCAGTTATCATTCTGAAACTTTGCTGGCATTGGGCATCTGGAATGATTAACTAGTAGATATATTGGCTAATGAAGGCATTAGTCACTGAGTCATGTCCGACTCTTTGAGACCCCATGGACTGTAGCTTGCCAAGCTCCCCTGTCCACGGGATTTTCCAGGCGTGAATACTGGGCTGGGTTGCCATTCCTGAACTAGAGTGTAAATGAGACCATGGTATGATCCCAGTAGCCTGAGGGACAAAAGTAAAGCTCTCTGCTTGGGAATAAAGAATAAGTTATCCCACAGTAAAAATCATTTTGTGTATCTTTCTTGGTCTTCTATACTTCCTGATCAGGAAATAGGTTTCTTATTTCATTGTAGACCTTCCAATTAGCACACCACCTGATATACTATAAGCACTTATTTAGTACTGGAAGAGAAATAAATGTTGGAAGGATTACTGAACGAATTTCAGCCCTTTATGGAGCCTACTAATTGATGTTACGCCAAACTTACGTTACTTTTAAATGTAGGAGTATTTTTTTCATTTTTGTCTTTTGGAGAGAAGGGAGAGGGATTCAGCTCTAGACCTGTATGGATCCAGTTCTTGTCACTCAGCTAGGGTTTAGAAATACAGTGTATTAGCCAGGTTCCCACAGCAAGTTGTACTGATTCCAAAGACCATGCTTCTTATCTCCCCACATTGCTTATGGAGTGTGGACTCAATAAATCAGTCATTCAGGAGTAGGTTTATATAATGAGTAACTTTTTTGTGCCCAGGGCTGTGGTAGAGAATTTGGATTATATATACACTATTAGGGGAATATTTCTTAGCGATCGAGAACTCAGGCTTTGATTCAAAATGATGTGCGTTCAAATACCAGCTCTGCAACTTGCTAGTTTTAAGGACTTCACTGGGTAACTCCTTGTGAGTAAGCTTCAGTTTCCCATATATTAAAGGGAGATAATAGCTCACACAGTGAGGTAATAAATCAATGGGGGTATAGCATGCCTGTGGTGCCCTGAAAATAGACAGTGCTCAGAAGTTTCTAACTATCATAGTTTAATTCATTACTTAGGTCTACTTATACAGTATTGATGATCTATATGGGATAGGAACCTTAAATTAAGATAAAGAAATTATGAGTAACAAAATGATCAACGATACTTCACAGGTTATCACCGGAAAACAGTGTCTAGCGAGGGTGCATGAGTGCTCAGTTGCTCAGTCATGTCCAGCTCTTTGCGAACCCATGGACTGCAGCATGTGAGGCCTCTCTGTCCTTCACCATCTCCTGGAGTCTGCTCAAACTCATGTCCATTGAGATGATGATGCCATCCAGTCATCTCATCCTCTGTTTTCCCCTTCTCCTACCCTCAATCTTTCCCAGCGTCAGCATCTTTTCCAATGAATTGGCTCTTTTTTTCCTTTCTCTTTTTCAGCCATGCTGCACTGACTGTGAAATATTAGTTCCCTGACCAGAGATCGAACTTGCCTCCCCCTGCATTGAAAGCAAGGAGTCTTAACCACTGACCTGCCAGGGAAGTCCTATAACAAATCTCGCATTTGACAGATTTTTCCGATGATTTTGCATGTTTCTTTCCATCTCTGAACTTTAGTTTCAATCATTTATGAGGATAGAAGATTGGGTTGTAGTATCTTCAAAATCCTTAAAGGTAGAGCATTCTATATTTCTACCAATATTTAAAAATTACCTTTTGTTGTTATGCCTAAGTTAACACAGAAAATTCTGATATAAGGCAATCTTGAGCATCATGATAGTTCTAAGTTCAGATACTAACCAGCCTTTCTTTTCTCATTGCTATAGGCCATTCACATACTGCACAAATGATCCCCAAGGAGAACAGTACGGTCGTGACTGAATTCATTCTTGTCGGGATAACTGATGACCCACAACTGCAGATCCCACTCTTTCTAGTGTTTGCTCTCATCTACCTCCTCACGCTGGTTGGGAACCTGGGGGTGATCACGTTGATCCTGCTGGACTCTCGTCTCCACACACCCATGTACTTCTTTCTCAGCCATCTCTCTCTGATGGATTTTGCTTACTCCACAGCCATCACTCCCAAAGTGATGGCTGGATTCCTCATAGGAGACAAGGTCATTTCCTACAATGCTTGTGCCGCTCAGTTGTATTTTTTTGCTGTCTTTCTGATTGTAGAAACTTTTCTCTTGGCTTCAATGGCCTATGACCGTCATGCAGCAGTGTGTAAGCCACTCCATTACACCAACATCATGACGCCAAGAGTGTGTGCCTGGATGGTCGTAGGATGCTATATCTTTGGTTTTCTGGAGGCCTCTGTGCACACTTGGAACACATTCAGTCTCTCTTTCTGCAGATCCAATGTGATTGATCACTTTTTCTGTGATGCTACACCTCTCCTGGCTCTCTCATGCTCAAACAGCAACAGAAGTGAGTTGGTGTTTTTTATTTTGGCAGGTTTCAATATCATCTGTACTGTTACGGTCATCCTGATCTCTTACCTGTTTATATTTGTCACCATTCTGAGGGTGCGCTCATCTGAAGGACATCAGAAGGCCTTTTCCACCTGTACTTCCCACCTCACTGCCATCTCCATCTTCTATGGGACAGGCGCCTTCATGTACCTACAACCGGCCTCCCGCCATTCCATGGACACAGACAAAATGGCGTCCATGTTCTATGCCATAGTCATCCCCATGCTGAATCCGCTGATCTATAGTCTGAGGAACAAAGAGGTCAAGAGTGCCTTAAAAAAGGCTGTGGGGAAAGCAAAGTCTTCTCTAAGATACATATTTTAATTATATAGAAACAAATAAGATGGTTTGATATATTTCAATCAAGCTAGGGAAAGTATTAACTTGCTAGGCCAATGATTATGTAAAATTTTGACATACCTTCTCAAGTTCTTTTTAAATCTGTGAAGCAAATGTGTTGACAAAGTGAGATCTCATGAAAAATAACTTTGGAAGAGTCAACCATGAACCTATAATTTATTTTTTTAAGACTTCTTTTGAATTACATTTTATTGTATAGTTGTTTCCATGATCATCCACATTCATATGCACATTTATGCTCACATGCCTATTTAAGTACATGCCCACATGCATCTTATTCGTGTAAATCACACGCAGCTCACACAGTCATGGGTGGACAGAAAAATGAGTTCAAGAGACAAACTAGACTTGTCTAGTTTTATAGCATAATTTGAAAAATGCTTTTGGTGTCTGATAATACATTCTTAAATGTAAACCTATATATTTTTAAATAGAAGTTATCATTTGCTATGTGATATTAATTTTATTTTTAAAAACTTTTTACTTTAAAATAAACTCATTTCATTTTAATATTTGTGCCAAACATCCTCATTCTAGATTTATTACTGAGTGCTTTTGTTTGTTTTATTCTTCTTTCAATGATAATGAATGTCATTACATGAGCATCTTAAAAACATATTATTTCTTTATTTCTTCATGGCTGTTGTAGGTCTCCGTTGCTCCATGCTGGCTTTCCGTAGTTGTGGTGAGCGGGGGCTGCTCTTCACTGCCATGCACAGGCTTCTCATGGTGGTGGCTTCTCTGGTTTTGAAGCACAGGCTCTAGGAATGTAGGCTCAGTAGCTGCAGCTTGAGGACTCCAGGATACAGGCTCAGTAGTTGTGACTCATGGGCTTAGTTGCTCCCAAGCATGTAGGATCTTCCCAGACCAGGGATGGAACCTGTGTCCCCTGCACTGGCAGGTGGACATTTAACCACTGGACCACCAAGGATGTCACCATATGAGCACCTCTATTTAGCTCAGTATTCATCTTTATTGACTCATTACCCAGAGTAACATTTTCATGTGATAACTCTAATGAAAAAAGAACAGCAGCATATAAGACAAAGGAAACTAAAGAAAACATATTTTAATTCACCAAAATAAAAAAAAACCCAGCATTTAATTTTACAGTAAGTCTTGACTCTTTGTCTTCAGATGCTCAGCCCAGGATACATTTTATGCTCCTTCCTTCCTGTGTACAGTCAGGTCTTCAACTGATAGATCTCCACTCAGGCTCAAATTAGAGCTTAAGCTGACTGATACTTACCACATTGCAAGAATAATGTAGCATGGCTTTTAAATTTGGGTGTATTAGAACACTAAGACATTCAGAGATCTGATAATTATAAAGATATCTTTTACAAAGAAAACAGTATCAAATTAATTGAGTCTAAAAAAGATTTCTTTGAATTGTCAATTCACTGTATACTGGTTTTTCTGTGAATATTTCTTTCCAGGTCAAATGATTTAGAACACATATATAATAGAAAACATATGAAAATGTATGTTTATTTCAAACCATGGACACATATATGGGGAGCCTGTAGTACCTCACTTTTTCATGTAAAGTCTGAAATCCAGCATCAAGGGCTCTTGTGGTTTGACTTGAAGGGCCATTACGTCCCGTTATGGAGTGACAGAGGTAATTAAGTGTGTATCCCTCAGAGCCAAGTGAAAAATGTAGCAACAGATTATCTCTCCTGATAGGGAGGGGTATCTACTTTTTGGAGAAAAGGAACTGATTTCTTCATTTTCTATGAGTTTTCTTTGTAAAATGTGAAAACCTCCTTGGAGATGTTAAGTGTGAAGAATCATTTTGGCTACATAATTTGCAGATCCCAGTGGAAAAACCAAAATGTTGAGCCCCTTGTTAAAGATGTATGATAATTTTAAGTTGGCAAGAGCAGAGTGTTAAACCCACCGCAGAACCTTCGAAACACAAGGTCTGAGTGACGCACAGGGTTTATGCCCATGAAGCCCACCCTGAAGAGTCCTCCTCATCTTAGATAAAATCTTTTAAAAATTCCCAAACCATTAATGTTTAAAATTAAGTTATTCTCCACATTTTATGCCATCATGAAAAGGCAAATTAAAGCAACAATGGAAGAATACTGCACATCTTTTAGAATGGCCAGTGTCCAGAACACAGACAACACCAACTGCTACTAAGGTTGTGGAGCAACAGGAACTCTCATTCGTTGCCAGTAGGAATGCAAACTAGTGCAGCCTCTTTGGTAGACAGTTGTCAGTTTCTTACCAAAAGAAACACTCTTACTATATAATATAGTACTTGTTCTACTTGGTAGTTACCCAGAGGAATTGAAAACTTATGCCCAGGCAAAAGCTAGCTCAGGATATTTATAGCATCTTCATTCATTACTTCCAAAATTTGGATGCATGTATGTCCTTCAATAAATGAATGGACTAATAAGCTGTGTAATCCAAACAACAGAATGCTATTCAATGTTAAAAATAAATGAGCTATCAAGTCATGAAAAGACATGGAGGAAACAAATTCATACTTCTAAATGAATGATACCAGTCTGAAAAGACTGTCAACTATGTGATTTTATTATATGACATCCTGGAAAAGGTAAAGTATTGGAGACAGTAAAACAGACAAGTGTTTGTTAGGAATCAGGGCTTTGGAAAGGATGAGTAGATGGAGCACTAAGGATTTTTAGTGCAGTAAAAGTATTCAGTGTAATATGATAATGATGGATAATATCATTATCTAGTCAAAGCTATGGTGTTTTTCCAGTAGTCATGTATGGATGTGAGAGTTTGACCATAAAGAAATTAAACACTGAAGAACTGATGCTTTTGAACTGTGGTGTTGGAGAAGACTCTTGAGAGTCCCTTGGGCTATAAGGAGATCCAACCAGTCCATGCTAAAGGAAGTCAGTCCTGAATATTCATTGGAAGGACTGATGCTGAAGCTGAAACTCCAATACTTCGGCCACCTGATGCAAAGAACTGACTCATTTGAAAAGACTCTGATGCTGGGGAAAATTGAAGGCAGGAGGAGAAGGGGGTGACAGAGGATGAGATGGTTGGATGGCATCACCGACTTGACAGACATGAGTTAGAGCAAGTTTTGGGAGTTGGTGATGGACAGGGAGGCCTGAGGTGCTGCAGTCCATGCGGTTGCAAAGAGTCGGACATGGCTGAGTGACTGAACCGAACTGAATATCATTATATATTTGTTCAAATCCATAGAATATGCAACACTAAGAGTGAACTCTAATGTAAACTATTAACTTTACATAGTTATGATGTGTTAATATATGTTTACCCTTGGAAACATGTTTCTCACTACTTGTTTGTTTTCTGTACATTTCAGGTTCCCTTACAATCATATTGATAAAATTCTAATTGGCACTAACTTTTTGGATTGTGGCAGAGAACAAACACATGCTTGTTCTGAAAGTTTTTCTCCTACACACAAAGACATTTCCTTGCAAAATGGTAGGAGTGTATGTTGATTATCTACAATGCATTTTTATCACACTCTCTCCTTCTATCTGCAGAAACCTTTGGAGTCACTTGTGGAATCTGTCAGTATTACTAAGTGTAAGAATGGGAGAGCACGATCTCTCTCTGCCACTTAGAAATGAATTTTTTGAAAACTGCTCAACCCATATATGATTGTAAGAAAAGCAAGAAATAAAATTTCATTAGAAGATGTGCAATATGCATAAAAGGGAAGTAAGATTAGTGTTGAGTGAATAAAGTAAAGTTGGAATGCTTGTGATTTGCTAGATTTTACTTCTAGTCGTATTATGGCTTCCAAATTCAAAGGGCACAATAGACATAGAAGGATATTTGCTTCCAAAGGGAAAAGAAAAAATCCCCCAGGACTGATGGAAGTAATGTCTGAAGCCTTTGTGACTGGTTCAGTGTCCCAGCCTGTGTTTTCCTTCCTGCTCTAATGCCCACATCAGCTGCTTCCAAGAATGTTAATAGCCTTTTTTTTTCTTTATTTTTGAGAACAGATGGATTTATTGGAGAAGAAATAGCAACTCATACACCCATGACTTTCCTTAGGAAGTTCCCTAAGTATTTGGTCCCCACAGGCAAGGTTTTAATTAAAATATTCAGTCATGAGGCATGGAGTTGTGGATAGATCCCAGGAGGACTTGTTCCTGAGAGCTTCATGTCAGAGTAATGCCCTTCAAGACATCTGTATCAGACTCTTGGATCCAAATCTGGTTTTATTCAATCTCACTATAGTGCAAAGAACCTCGTGTCCAGGGCAACCTTGTTCACTTAATTTTATTACAAGGGGGTGTCAGTGCTGGAGGTCTTTTTCTTCACGTGACACTGTTGTGATTCTTCAGTAAACATGACCTTGGATGGCATTCTCTGATAACAAGAGGAATCTTTTATATAGACTGAGTGATATGCTAAACATTTCACATCTTTTGTTTTAGTTCATCCTCAAAGCACTCTGTAAAACATCAAGGGTGGTTATTAGTAATTTTGTTAAAAAGTTTTAGAAAGTGAGGCTAAGTGATGTAAAGGAATTCATTTTATTCCTTTCTGAAACAAGAAATCTAGAATTCTGAGGTTTGACATGTAGCGCCAAGCAATCCAATTATGGTCCAAAAAGGTGTAATCAAATGGATGAGATAATTCAGAAGATACAAACTTACAGTTATACAATGAATGTCAAGGAGGTAAAATCTACAGTATGGTGACTATAGCCAATAATCTTGTATTTCATATTTGAAAGTCGCTAAGAGAGTGGCATGGCAAATAGATGGGGAAACAGTGGAAACAGTCACAGACTTTATTTTTTTGGGCTCCAAAATCACTGCAGATTGTGACTGCAGTCATGAAATTAAAAGAGGCTTGCTCCTTGGAAGAAAAGTTATGACCAATGTAGACAGCATAGTAAAAAGCAGAGATATTACTTTGCCAACAAAGGTCCGTCTAGTCAAAGCTATGGTTTTTCCAGTAGTCGTGTATGGATGTGAGAGTTGGACTATGAAGAAAGCTAAGTGCAGAAGAATTGATGCTTTTGAGCTGTAGTGTTGGAGAAGACTCTTGAGAGTCCCTTGGACTGCAAGAAGATCCAACCAGTCCATCCTAAAGGAGATCAAACTTGAGTGTTCTTTGGAAGGACTGATGCTAAAGCTGAAGCTCCAATACTTTGGCAGCCTGATGGGAAGAGCTGATTCATTAGAAAAGACCCTGATGCTGGGAAAGATTGAGGGCAGGAGGAGAAGGGGACGACAGAGGATGAGATGGTTGGATGGCATCACTGACTCACTGGACATGAGCTTTAGCAAATTCAGGGAGATGGTGAAGCACTGGGAAGCCTGGTGTGCTGCAGTCCATGGGGTTGCAGAGTTGGACATGACAGAGCATCCGAACAACAACAAAACATCATCAGTCCCAGTGGTTTTATGCAGGACAAGATCTGAGTTGTCCCTCCTACTTGTCGTTAGTGATTCTATGATCTATACAAGTCTTTCTTCCTGATAATCTCAGTGTTTGGGATGAGCATTTTTGTTTGTTTGGATTTGTTTAAAATTTTTTTTTTTTCTGGAAAGAACGCTAAATTGCCAAAGAAATCTTGCTTACTATCATGCAGTTACTTGGCTTCTTTAGATCCTGCCAACTTCTTTGACAACTTGAAGCCTTACCATAGCTTTTCCCTTTTTTAAAGTAGTCTTTCTCATGTGGCATCTATTCATCCATTCTGTATTGATGGCAGTGTTAATTCTCCTGAGAAAAGCATTCTGACTAGTCAGTTCAAAGTAGAGCTTTACTATTCACTCTCATACGGACACCTTGTTCTAGTCGTAATTATATCCTTATTTGTGTGTTTGTTTCATGTTTGTCTCCAGTAAACTTAAGCACATGAGATTAAGTTCCATGTTTGTTTTGTATTGAGTGTGAACACCCAGGGCCAAGACTGACTGAACTTATTTGGGACCAATAAACAGTTGAATGAATAAATAATCCTTATCAGTGATACAAAGATTCAAGCGACTTAAGGGATGCAATAATTTCTATGATCTATTTGGCTTAATGACAAATTTCTATCCCTGTTACCCATGTTTAAGTCAAAATGGGCTCCTAGAGGTAATGACGTAACTTGATTTTAGCATTATCAAAGAGCATTTGTACAAGTTATATTAATATACTCATGGTCTCTATCAATAGGCACAGTTGGATCCCTATAGACATATTCATCACATTCTCCAATAGTGAGGTTGGGACCTGTCCTTGCTCTCATGGGGGCTTTCTCCCCTGGGAGTCCCATGGGTATATAACTCTCTCTCTCTTCAAGTTCTCATATGACTCCATTAGACCTTATATTACAGGTAACAGGCCAAGTGCTCGAGTCCCTTGACCATCATCCAACTCACTGGATTGTGAGTAGTTGTCTAATACCTATAATGGCCTTTCTCCAAACTGAGATACACTGAGAGCCTGCAGTAATGACCAGGGCAAATACCTGCAAATAATGACTTTGATTATGATTATAGTGATGGCCCCTTTTCAGGACACTCCAGGAATTCTCTTACTTTCTCATGACAGCAGTAGTCTTTCAGGGAAGCTGCTGTTGGGGGCTACCTTTCTAGTATCTCCATTTTATGATGGCATATAATCTCAAAGCAATTAAGTGACTTATCTGAGAAGCAAGACCAGCAGACATTACCACATAATTCATGTTAACTACTTCTTATGGAATTACATATTTTTTCTCAATATCACCTTGATCCAGAGGACTTTTTCCCTTTTGATGAGAGATTAAGAAGAACATCTCAGTAGACTGTCTCCTTTCTTCCATGGACTGAATTTATGATTTGAGACTCAGACGTGAATGTACTGCATTTATCTGTTGCATTGTTCAGGGAGCAGGTAAGCCTCTGATCAGTCTACAGTCTGTATAAATTTGCAGGGTCAGATTTTTCTAGGAAAATACATCAATGCACCTGTCTCCCTTTGATTTTATACTTAAGTCAATATTGAACTTTTTGAAAATGTTATTATGTGTCTGTCACTTTTAACAAGATAATATGGTACAAGCATCATGGACTTTTTAAGGAGGATAGGTATTTATCTAATTAAAAAAATGAAAGGAACAAGAGGGTCTCGGGTTCCTGCTTTGCCATGTAGGACCTTGTATCACTTGAACAAGTTGTTAGTCTACCTCAATTTCAGTTTTCTCTTTTAGAATATGGAAATATTAGCTATTTCATCTAATCCCAAAGTATTTAAGAGTATGAAATTTGATCTCAATTTGAAAATTCATTATAATTTGGAGAAACATGACAATAAAAAAGAGAAGGAATAGAGAGAAATGAATGAGGAGGATTCATGCTTATAAACCAATTATAAAAGTACACTGAAAGAAGAGGTATAAATATTACACTAGAAAGAACAATTTGTGGGAATAAGGAAACCTGGACTCCAGTTATCATTTTGAAATTTTACTGGCATTAGGCACCCAGAATAATGACTAATTATTAAGGACAAATGTATGACTTAGTGACTGAACAACAAACAAAATTAGGGACAAAAATAATGCTCTCTGCATGGGAATAAAGAATAATAGTATCCCACATTGTTGTTGTTTAGTCAGCCAGTCGTTTCTGACTCTTTTGAGACCCAATGGACTGTAGCCTGCCAGGCTCCTCTGTTCCTGGATTTTCCAGGCAAGAATACTGGGTGGGTTGCCATTCCCTTCTCTAGGGGATCTTCCTGACTCAGGGATCAAGCCCATCTCTCCCTCATTGCAGGTTTTTTGTTTTTTGTTTTTTTAACCACTGAGCCACCTGGGAAGCCCACAGGAAGCATAAGTTAAGATAAAACAAATTATTATGAGTAACAAAATCATTAATGGTGCTCCATAGGTTATAACAGGAAGGTGGCATCTGGAGAGGAGAAGATGCTTAAGACTTTGTGGAAGTTTTAAAATTCGTGTTATTTTTTGAAGAATAAATTTGAATTTTATCAAGGACAAAGAACATCTTTTCAGGAAGACTGCACGTTTTCTTAAACTATCTCCTGGATACCAGTTATTTTAAGTGGTGCAATCCATGAAAAACTTTAAAGAAACAAGGTGAAAAAGCCCATCAATAATTTGAAGACTTTTTATAATTCTTATTCTCACTATTAGATTAATTTCACTGCAACAATGTACCTGAAACTAGCTTTTTTTTTCCTCTTGTAGGAAAATGCTGAATTAAGAATCACTCCTCCACTTGTTGAGAAGAAAGAGGGTTACAAAATAAAATGAAATGAGTTTCAGTATATCTCCCTCCCCAGATTTAGGGACATCTAATAAGAGTATTGATTAAGGTAAGTAAGGACCAAGAGGATGTCTTCTCTGGATAATAAGGCCTCTCAATGATCTCCCTACCACTGAAAGGTTGTTGTTGAGCCATGAAAGATGCCAGGATTCTTGGCCTCCAGAGGAGGCGAATTCAATCTGGGGCCAGTGACGAGGCTTGATCGCTCAGAGCTTTTGTGTAATAAAGTTTTATTAAAGTATAAAAGAGATAGAGAAAGCTTCTGACACAGACATCAGAAAGGGGCAGAAAGAGTGCCCCCCCTTCTAGTCTTCAGCTGGATGTTTTATGTCTGTTGCTGTTACTGCTAAGTCGCTTCAGTCGTGTCCGACTCTGTGCGACCCCATAGACGGCAGCCCACCAGGCTCCACCGTCCCTGGGATTCTCCAGGCAAGAACACTGGAGTGGGTTGCCATCTCCTTCTCCAGTGCATGAAAGTGAAAAGTGAAAGTGAAGTCGCTCAGTCGTGTCCGACTCTTAGCTACCCCATGGACTGAAGCCTGCCAGGCTCCTCTGTCCATGGGATTTTCCAGGCAAAAGAGTACTGGAGTGGGGTGCCATTGCCTTCTCCAGAAAGCTATTAATCAGATAAGAGAGACACCTCAAGGCTGACGGAGTTTCACCAGGCTTCTCTCCCACAATATGCATTTTTGAGATCAGATGGCGTGAGGTGTGTCATCCCCCAGCCATAAAACAATTGATATCAATACTGGTTTGTTGAGCTATTATCAGCCCAAGGTTTGAAAAAAGAAAAAAGTTAGTCTTAGGTGGAACCATTTTGAAGAAAGGCAAATTCCAAAGCAAATGTATGGTTTCATTAACATAGCTTAAGAAAAACATTTTTATAAGAAAAACGCATTGGTTAGCTCAAGGTTTGAGAAAAGTTAAGTTCAGGTGGAAAGAGGTGTCATCATGGCAACACAGAATTTTAAGAGAAAAAAAATCTGACGCTTGTAGTTTGTTTCCTCCTGCCACTTAGGGAGAGAGAAAAAATGTCTGACGCTTGCAGCCTATTTCCTCCATTTGGAGACCCCTGGCCTTCCTGCCTGTTACTCCCTCACCACCAATAACGGGAGTATGGGGATGGGAGGGAAGCTGCAGGCTTCTGTCAAGACCTCCACCCTCCCTTCCCTCCCCACAAACTCACAGCCTGGTTTCTGCCCTCTACGTTGAGACTTAAGGACTAATCTCATGATTCTGTTTATCGCCGTGTCACTCACCGTGAAGCTGAGGAATCTCAGGCAAGCCCTCAATCCCTGTTAAATAATGTCCACATCTCTTCATATCTCTCTTCTTAAGCCCAACAGCCCTCCTGCCCAACTCCTTAAATAATTCTACTATTCTTACTGGAATCTACAGTCAGTCATCAGCATAACCTAATATACAGTAACTGTGCCTCCTTCTCCTAATATAACCTTAACTTTACTTTAACTACTTGTCCAGCTGAAATCTGTGTTCTGAGACAAGGCTTCCCTAGCAGCAATCTCAGTGGTGAAAATTTTCTTACTCACTTTCCTCTTGATGCTGTATTGTTCCATGATTTGGAATTTGTAGTATTTTCATACCTTGATTTATTTTTCCTCCAAGCTCTTTCCTTTAGTGATCTTACTTAGTTTTGTGGATTCAATATGATATGAGAAGGTTAAATCAATACCAAATTATCAATATAGTTGGACTTATTAAAATCTGATGCAACTAGTTCAATTGTTTATGCAGCCCTTCTAAGTTAGATGGCCAGAAGGAATCTGAAATTCACAACGCCTAACATGCAATTGTCTTTCTTGTTCTTTCTCAAACATCTGCTTCTTCAACACCATTCCCTCTAGGACTATACAAAAAATGGAGTCATTATTGTTCTCTCTTTCTCTGATGCCTACATTCAATGTATCAGGAAACCCAGCAAGCTCTACTTTTGAAATGCACTCAGAATTGGGTAATTTCTCACCGAGAGCCTGCTACCAGCCATCATTAACTGTTGTGTAGATTAATAAGATGAATACAAAGAACAATGAAATGGCTGAAAGCATAGTAATCCAGATTTCATTCTCACATGGAATCTTTCCTTGTGACACCTACATTTTGTCCCTAGATACATTTTGTCACTATCTTCTAATAGTAAGAATATTTACATTGATTGAATCCTGTTAAGTGCTAGGCAATATTGTAATATCCATTTGACACATTAAGAAATTGAGGCTCATACACTCTAGTTAATACCCAAGATGACTCAGAAAATAATCAAATCTTACTTGGCATAGCTGGACTGTGCACAACTTGAATAAGAGAGGATTATTGTTTGAAAAATTGCAGCAAAGTATGGATAGACTATGAGAGTGAAAGGATTTGGGGAAAGAAGCAAATGAATGAGTGAGTGTATAGGATGTTCCATTTCACAGTTATCTTCAGTTCAGTTCAGTCGCTCAGTCATGTCCGACTCTTTGCGACCCCATGGACTGCAGCACGCCAGGCCTCCCTGTCCATCACCAACTCCTGGAGTTTACCTAAACCCATGTCCATCGAGTCAGTGATGCCATCCAACCATCTCATCCTCTGTCATCCCCTCTCCTCCTTCCCCCAATCCTTCCCAGCATTAGGGTCTTTTCCAATGAGTCAACTCTTCGCATGAGGCGAATTGCAACATATGCTCCTGTAATCAATACATAGACCATTAACTCTGTCCTAGTCATAATGTGTGAAAGCCTACAATGCCAGTTTTCATTATCACTTCAGTTTGATAATGAGTTCAAGGGAAAACTGATGGCCAACTGATATTGAGTAACACCCAAAGTCAGTTATCCAGTACAAGGTGGAGCTAGAATTTGCATCCAAGTGTCCCTAGTCTGGAGTCACACTTTAAACAATTACTCTCTGATGTCTGAATTTCTATAGTATCCCACTGTCTGGGAATTACACATTATATGTATCCTGTTATCCTCTGAGACTACTGAAACCTAGAAAATGATGCATTAAAGTTTGTGTTGCTAGAATATAATGTTGTTCTTGATATAATGGTCTTCCCTGTAGCTGAAAGGGTCAAGAATATGCCTGCTATGCAGGAGACTTGGGTTTGATCCCTGGATCAGGAAGATCCTCTGGAGAAAGGAATGGCGATTCACTCCAGTATTCTTGCCTGAAGAATCCCGTGGACAGAGAAGCCTGGCAGGCTACAGTCCATGGGATAGTAAAGAGTTGAACATGATTGAGCAACTAACACTAAACCTGATACAATGGTGGTAATTGCAATGAAATGAATTAAATTATAGTAATCTATTTTATTGCATGAATTTTCTTTGTTTTTGAAAATATGAATTGGGAGGCTAAAAAAATCTCACTTTAACATTTATTGATTTTGATTTTGTGGCCTCACTGCGTGGCATGTGGTATATTAGCTCCCCAACCAGGGATCAAACCTGCGCCCTTGCTTTGGAAGCACGGAGTCTTAACCACTGAATCTTCAGGTAAGACCTCTAACAAATCTCATTCTAAGAAGTCTCTACAATCATCTTGAAGATGTCTGTTTACGATTATGAACTTAAGTTTCAATCATTTATGAGGATAGATGATTGGGTTATATTATCTTCAAAATTCTTTAAGCTAGCACATTCTGCGTTTCTACCACTATTTAAAAATTCACTTTTGTTGTTATATCCATGTTAAATTGAGCAAATTCTGATATAACGTATATCTTGGGCATAATTGTGTTTCTAAGCACAGTTACAACCTGATCCTCTTTTCTCATTGATACAGTGCGTTTTCATAATGCATAAATAACCCCCATGGAGAACAGTACAGTCGTGACTGAGTTCATTCTTGTCGGGATAACTGATGACCCACAACTGCAGATCCCACTCTTTCTAGTGTTCACGCTTATCTACCTCCTCACCCTGGTTGGGAACCTGGGGGTGATCACGCTGATCCTGCTGGACTCTCGTCTCCACACGCCCATGTACTTCTTTCTCAGCCATCTCTCTCTGATGGACTTTGGTTACTCCACGGCCGTCACTCCCAAAGTGATGGCTGGATTCCTCATAGGAGACAAGGTCATTTCCTACAGTGCTTGTGCTGCTCAATTTTTCTTTTTTGCTGTCTTTCTTGCTGTGGAAACTTTTCTCTTAGCTTCAATGGCCTACGACCGTCATGCAGCAGTGTGTAAACCACTCCATTACACCAATATCATGACACCAAGGGTGTGTGCATGGATGGTCATAGGATGCTATGTCTTTGGCTTTCTCGAGGCCTCCATGCACACTTGGAACATATTCAGTCTCTCTTTCTGCAGCTCCAATGTGGTTGATCACTTTTTCTGTGATGCTACTCCTCTCCTGGCTCTCTCATGCTCAGACAGCAACAGAAGTGACATAGTGTTCTTTGTTTTGATAAGCTTCAATATCACCTTTACTCTCCTGGTCATCTTGATCTCTTACCTGTTTATCTTTGTCACCATTCTGAGGGTGCGCTCATCTGAAGGACATCAGAAGGCCTTTTCCACCTGTGCTTCCCACCTCACTGCCATCTCCATCTTCTATGGGACAGGCGCCTTCATGTACCTACAACCGGGCTCCCGCCATTCCATGGACACAGACAAAATGGCGTCTGTGTTCTACGCCACAGTCATCCCCATGCTGAATCCGCTGATCTATAGTCTGAGGAACAAAGAGGTCAAGAGTGCCTTAAAAAAGGCTGTGGGGAAAGCAAAGTCTTCTCTAAGATTCCTATCTTAATTATATAGAAACAACAGTAGTGTGGTTTCATGTACCTGAATTCAAGCTAGGGAAAATACTGACTTGCTAGGTCAATAATTATCTAAATTTTTTACGTCCTTTCTCAAGTTCTTTTTGAGTCTAGGAAGCAAACATGTGGACAAAATGAGATCTCAGAAATAATAACTTTGGAAGATTCGACCATGAATCTTTGTATTTATATTTCAAAATTTATAATTTGTATTTATATTTCAAAATAATTTATATTTCAAATTTTGTTATAAATTAATTTTTACTGCACATTTGTTTCCATAATCACCCACATTAATATGTATATTTATGCTTGTATACATATTTAAGTACATGTCTACGTGCATCTTACCCATGCAAACCACATGAAACTCACATACTCATGAGTGAACAGAAAAATGAGTTCAAGAGACAAATGGGACTTGTCTAGTTTTATAGTATAGGTTGAAGCATTGGTTTTGGTGTCTGATAATACATTCTTAAATATTAACCTGCATGTTTTTAAATAGAAATAAACATTTGGTATGTGAATTAAAAAAAAACACACAACTCTTTATTTGAAGCTATTTCATTTTAATACTTAATATTTCTCCCGAATATCCTCTGCTCTAGGTTTACTATGGAGTGCTTTTGTATTATTCTTTTTTCAACGATAATAAACATCATTCTATGAACCTCTTTTTAAAAATTTTTCTTTCATTTTTTCATGGCGCTTCTGGTCTTCATGGCTTCATGCAGGCTTCTCTAGTTGTCATGAGCAGGGGCTGCTCCCCAGTGCGGTGCACAGGCTTGCCACTGTGGTGGCTTCTCTTGTTTCCGAGTGCAGGCTCTCGGGGCTGGGTTCAGTAGTTGCGGCACGTGGGCTCAGTTGTTGCAGCTTGCGGCTCTAGAGTGAAGGCTCAGTAGTTGTGGCTCATGGGCTTAGTGCTTGGCAGAATGTGAGATCTTCCCAGACAAGGGATGGAAACTGCATCCTCTGCACTGTTAGGCAGATTCTTAACCACTGGACAACTAGGAGTGACCCCATATGAACATCTTTATTTAGCTCAGTTTTCGTCTTTATTGACATATTACCCAGACTCTCATCTTCATGTGACAATTTTAATGAAAAAAGAATAGCAGAGTATAAGATAAGGGAAACTAATGAAAACATGTTTCAATTCACTGAAATAAAAATAACAACTTTCAAGTTTGCAGTAAACCTTGACTCTTTGTCTTCAGATGCTCAGCCCAGGACACATTTTATGTTCCTTCCTTCCTGTGTACAGTCAGGTCACCAACGGACAGATCTCCATTCAGGCTCAAATTAGAGGCTGAACTGACTGATACTTACCACACTAAGAATAACCTAGCATAGTTTTAAAATTTGGGTATATTAGAACACTAAGACTCATTCAGAGATATGATAATAGTCATAAAATATCTTTTTCAAAGAAAACTATCAAATTAATTGAATCTAAAGGGAATTTCTTTGAATTATCATCTCCTTATGTAGTGGTTTTCCCACGAATATCTTTTTCTAGGCTAAATGAATTTGAACACATATATAATATAAAACATATGAAAATGTATATTTATTTCAAAGACATGCAAATGTCTGGTACATCTTTTTTTCATGTGATGTCTGAAATCTAACATTGAGTGCTCCTGTGGTTTGACTTGAACAGCCAGCATGTCCCATTATGGAGTGACAGAGGTAGTTAAGTATGCATCCCTCAGAACCGAGTGAAAGATCATAGGAACAGATTATCTCTCCTAATAGGGAGGGAATATCACCTTTTAGGAGAAAAGGAACCGGGTTCTTCATTTTCTGTGAGTTATCCTTATAAAATGGGAAAACCTCCCTGGAGATTTAAGGGTGAAGAATCTTTTTTGGCTATGCAATTTGCAGATCCCAGTGGAAAAGCAAAGACGTTGAGTCCCTTGATCAAAATGTATAGTAATTTTAAGTTGTCAAGGGTAGAGTGTTAAACCCAGAGCAGAACCTTCTAAGCACGAGGTCTGAGTGATGGCACCGCGTTCATGCTCATGAAGCCAGCCCTGAAGAGTCCTCCCCTTCTTAGATATAATCTCTTAAAAATTACAGCCATTAATATTTAAAGTTAAGTTAGTCTCCACTTTTTAGGTCATCATGAAAATGCAAATAAAAATAACAATGAAAGAACACTGCATATTTTTCAGAATGGCCAAAGTCCAGAACACGGACAACACCAAATGCTGCTAAAGATGTGAACAGTTGAAAAAATATTACCATCTTGAAGAAAGAGATTTCTGTGGAACACATTTTGAGACAAGTAGCCTTATTGCGATCCACTTTCTACCATATATCAGTTATTCTGTACTGTGTATGAACACCCTTCTTAGCAGAAAAGCGTAAAGTTTAAATGTAATATTAATACTTCGTATTTCTATCGCCTGAATCCTCACATACACCTCTGCTCTGGGTTTTTTCCAAGTTACTTAACTTCTCAAATGTGTTTATTTTTTTCTTTCTCATTTGTAGAAGGCAGTCATAATAATGTCTACGTGGGAGTTTTTTGTGAGTGCTGTGTTAGGTAAGGCCTGGCATATATGTTCAGCAGCCATATATTATATTATGTATGTTATTTGCATAACATACATGAAAAAGTGAAAGTGAAAGTCGCTCAGTCGTGTCCGACTCTTTGTGGCTCTTTTTCCATGGACTGTATAGTACATGGAATTCTCCAGCTCAGAACACTGGAGTGGGTAGCTTTTCCCTTCTCCAGGGAATCTTCCCAACCCAGGAATCAAACCCAGGTCTCCCACATTGCAGGTGGATTCTTTACCAGCTGAGCCACCAGGGAAGATCATAGCATACATAATACTATATTATATATATATATATATATATACACACACACACACACGTATTATACTATTAGTGAAGGCAATGTTACAGTCATTCTAAATGCTAATAGCACCTGAATTGTACTTCTCTGACCATAATCATCACATTTTATTTGCAGCATAATAATTTGTATGCATTTTTTATATTCCAGTTTAAAATGTGAGCTTCTGTATTTTCTGGAGAAAAAAGGCTTTAATATATTGTGTGTTCTTAAGGAATCTTTGTAAGTTAATAAAATAATAACAATAACCATAATAACATTTTTGAGTGATTATCACTTTAGGCACTGCAATGAGATAACATATAAAAATTACCTTCCAAGCATATTATGATACAATGATGTATATAGTAACATCTGGTTAATCTTATGAAAATGTTAAAGGTTTCATAGTACAAAGCATAGAATCTGGTGTTTAAATTTAGTTATGTCTGTTTGCACTTTATATGCTCATATGTCTGATGCGATATGGAGAGTCTGCACCGTGAACTTAGAAGAAAGATTCTAATGCATTTCTGGCAATAAGAGTAGAACTGTTTCTACCAGGACAAAAACAATAAACACCAAACATTGTTAGGCTAATATTTATTGAAAGATATGTGCAGCCTGCATACTTCGGTGTATGAGAATTCTATTCGGTCATTTCTCAATAGAGTACATATTAACTCCCCCCAAATCACATGGTAAATCCTAGGAATTACTCTACTGGGGCTTTTAAAACTCACAGACGGTTGGGAATAACTTTAAATATGATGGATTCTCCTTGAGAAATAGCATATGACTTGGCACACAATGATACAGATTCCTAAATTAGTGAGAATAAAATGTACTCCAATCTGAAACTAATTGCCAACCCCGATGGTTTTTCCTTTATGTAGGACAAGAGTTGAATTATTCTTACCAGTTGTCCATGCCTTTCCTACGATCCACGCCAATCATTCCACCCGATAATTTTGTTTTGTTTTGTTGTTAAATTAATTATTTTAATTGTCCTCCTGATAATTTTGGTGTTTGGGATGAGCGTTTTTGTTTGTTTGCATTTGTTTATGAATTTTATTCTGTGAAGAACACTGCAAACAAACTTCCAAGCAACATGTCTTGCTAACTATGGGCAATCCCTCTGGCTTATTTAGATTCTGACAACTTCTTTGACAACTTGAATCCTTACCATAGCTTTTCAGTTTGTGTAGTTATTCTCATGTACATATATTCATCCTTTATGTATTAGCTGAGGTGTTGATTCTTCTGAGAAAACATTCTGGCCTGTCAATCAATTTAAGGTAGATTTTTTATCTTATATGGGTACCTGTTCTATTTATAATTTTATATCTTTCTTTGTGAGTTTGTTTCATGTTTGTCTTCTCCAGTAAACCTATGCATATGACACTAAGCACATGTTTCTTTTGCTTGGATATGAACAACCAAGGCTAGGACTATGGCTACACTCATTTGGGACCAATACACAGTTGAATGAATGATAATTCTAATCAATAGTTCAAATGTTTCAGATGAATTAAGGCATGAAATTCTCTCTGGGATCCATTTGGCTTAAATGACAGACCTCTCTCCCTATCCTCCCATGTTTATGTCAAAACTGGGCCCTAGAAATAAAGATGTAACCTGATGTTAGCATTGTCATAGAGAATTAATACACATTATGTTAATACGCTAATGATCTCCCTCCACAAGCAGAGCTGGATTCCTGTAGACACATTCACTATCTGTTCTCCAGCAGTGAGATTAGGACCTGTTGTCGCTCTCATGGGGACTTTGTCCCCTGAGAAGTCCATGGGTGTATCTTTCTCTCTCTTCCAGTTTCCAATAGCTCCATTTGGCCTTCTAGTGAAGGTAACAGACCAAGTGCTAGAGCCCCTTGACCATTCATTCATTCAAATGATTGTCAATACTTGTCTAACAGATATAATGGCCTTACCCAACCGAGATGTACAGGGAGCCTGCAGTAATGACCAGGGCAAATAATCATGACTTGGACTGTGATGATCACCATTTTCAGGGCGCTACAGGGATTCTCTTTTTTTCTCATGACAGCAGTGGTCTTTCAGGGAGGGTGTTGTTTGGGGCTGCCTTTCTAATATCTCCATTTTCTAGATGAATATATAGTGGCTTAAGGAAATTAAGTGATTTATTTACTAAGAAGAAGACAGACTGTGCAAGTCGTGTTGACTACTTTTCTCACATTCAGTAGTTTTTTGTTTTTTTTTTTTCCTTTCAAAATCTCTCTTTGCTGTGAAGAACTTTTTCCTTTGGTCAAAGACAGGACATTTCAGTAGAATGCTTCTCTTCTTTTATGGACTGAATTTCTGATATGAGATTCATATGCTAAAGTGTTGAATTTGCCTGTTCATTGTCCAGGGAGCCAGGTAAGCCTCCAATTAAATCTGCAATCTGTATAAATTTTTCAAGGCAGAGGTAACCAGAAAAATACATCAAGGCACCTGTTTCCATCTCTATTTATTCATAACTGAATACTGAACATTTTGAATGGAATGTTACTATGTGTCTATGATTTTTAAATAGGAGACTGTGTCACCAACACTGTAGAAATTCTTAAGGAGGACATCTGGAGTCTCTGGCTCCCCATGTTTGACCATGTAGAACTTGAACAAGTTGTTAAATCTTTCTCATTTTTAAATTTCCTCTTTTGGAGTATGGTAATTGGTAATTTTAGCTCCATTAGCTAATCCTAATGTCTTTGCATCTTAATTGGAAGATTTATTAAAATCTGGAGAGCACGTGACAGTATTTGTGAGAAGAGTAGGAACAGAGAGTGATAAGTGCAGGAGGTTCAGGCTGATAGACCTGTTGTAAAAATGCACTGAAAGAAGAGGTGTAAAAATCACACCAGAGGGAAGAATTTACAGGAATGAGGAAACCTGGGTTACAGTTTTCATTCTTTTTTAAAAAATATTTGTTTATTTTTGTTTATTTCACGGCACCAGGTCTTAGTTGTAGCACAAGGATCTTTAATCTTCCTTGCTGCATGTCAACTTTTATTTGCAGCCTGCGGGATCTAATTCCCCAACCAGGAATCAAACCTGGGCCCCCTGCATTGAAAGTGCAGAATCTTAGCCAGGGGATCACTAGGGAAGTCCCCCAGTTATCATTCTGAAGCTTTGCTGGCATTAGGCACCCAGAATTGCTATTAGATATATTGCCTTAGAGAAGGCAATGGCACCCCACTCCAGGGCTCTTGCCTGGAGAATCCCAGGGACGGCAGAGCCTGGTGGGCTGCAGTCCATGGGCTCGAAAAGAGTCGGGCATGACTGAGCGACTAACACTTACTTACTTAATATATGAGTATTGATTTAGGTAAACAATAAACAAGAGGGTATCTTCTCTGGATAATAATGCCTCCCAGTGACCTCCCTAACACCAGCAGCAGGGTCAGGAGGCTTCCGTCAAAACCTCCACCCTCCCTTTTCACCCCACAGCCTCGTAGCCTGGTCATCACCACCTACTTTGAGACTATTCGATTCCCTTTACCAGTATGTCACTCACCACGAAACTGAGGAATCTCAGGTCAGCTCATAACCCCTGTTAAATGATATCCACATCTCTTCATATCCCTCTTTCTAAGCCCAGCAGCCACTGGTGCCCACATCCTGAAATCACTCTACTGTTTCTTCTGGAATTTACAGTCATCAGCATAACCAGTATACACTTAACTGCTCCCTGGAAGTTCCCTTAACCTACTTGCCCAACTGAAAACTGTGTCCCGGGACAGGGCTTCCCTAGCACTCATCTCAGTGGTGACAATTTTCTTTCCTTCTTCCCTCTTAAAGCTGTATTGTTACATGATCTTTGTAACATTAGCATACCCTGATTTTTTTGTTCTCCAATCTCTTTCCTTAAGTGGTGTCATTTAGTTTTGTGGATTTCACGTAATAAGAGAAGGTTAAACCATAGCAATTGCCAATATACTTTGATTTAATAAAATCTGATGCAACAAGTCCAATTGTTTACCCAACCCTTCTAAGTTAGATGGCCTAAAAAGTCTCAAACTCACCACGACTAATCTGAAATCATCTTTCTTGTTCTTTCTCAAACAGCTGCTTCTTCTATATCATTCCCTCTGCTGCTGCTGCTGCTAAGTCGCATCAGTCGTGCCCGACTCTGTGAGACCCCATAGACGGCAGCCCACCAGGCTCCTCCATCCTTGGGATTCTCCAGGCAAGAATACGGGAGTGGGTTGCCATTTCCTCCTCCAGTGCATGAAAGTGAAAAGTGAAAGTGAAGTCGCTCAGTCATGTCCAACTCTTCGCGACCTCATGGGCTGCAGCCTACCAGGCTCCTCTGTCCATAGGGTTTCCCAGGCAAGACTACTGGAGTGGGGTGCCATTGCCTTCTCCGACATCATTCCCTCTAGGACTATACAAAAAAAGGAATCAACACTGTTCCCTCTAATGTCCTACACTGAATGTATTAGGAAATCCAGCAGGCTCTACTTTTGAAATCACACTCATAACTGGATTATTTTCACTACTTCGCACACTATCACCTTGCTCCAAGTCATCATTAACTTCTGCATAGATTAATGAGATAAATGCAAAGAAAAATGAAATGGGAGAAAACACAGTACCCCACACTTCATTCTCATATGGAAGTTTTCCTTAACCTCATTGACGTTTTGGGTCCCTAGACAGATTCTGTCACTATCTTCTAACAGTAAGAATATCTTTATTGATTGAATCTGGTTAAGTGCTAGGTGATATTCTTTATTCCATTTTACAGGAGAAACCTAGGCTCAGACACCCTAGTTAATACACAAGATGACTCAGAAAATAAATCAATTCTTACTTGGCATAGCTGCCAAGCTGTTCATGACTTGAGTAAAAGAGGGTTATTATTTGAAAAATTAGAGGAAAGCATGGACAGAATATGAAAGTGAAAGAATTTGGGGAAAGAAGACAAATGAATGAGTGAGCATATAGGATGTTTGATTTCAGAGTTATCTGGAATTTCTCAATTATAACATCCACTTCTGTAATCAATGCACAGACCAATAACTCTGTCCTAGTCACAATGTGTACAGCAACCCACTCCAGTATTCTTGCCTGGAGAATCCCCATGGATAGAGGAGCCTGGTGGGCTATAGTCCATGGGGTCACAAAATGTCAGACTTGACTGAGTGACTAAGCACAGTCATAATGTGTGAAAGCCTACAGTGCCAGTTTGCATTATCGCTTGAGTCTGTTGATGAGTTCAAGGGAAAAATGATGGCTAAATGATATTAAGCAATACCCGGTCATCTCATACAAGGTGGAGATAGAATTTGCACTCAGATATTCTCAGTCTGGACTTACACTTTAAACTTTTACTCTCTGATGTCTTTATTCCTAATACAGGAGTTTCTACACAATCCCACTCTGTGGGAATTACTCATTCTATGTATCCTATTACCTGTGAGACTACTGAAGCCTTGAACATGATATATTAAAATTTGTATTACTAGAATAGAATACTGCTCTTGATACAACAATGGTAACTACAATGAAATGAATTAAATTACAGTAATATATTTTATTGCATGAATATTCTGTTTGAAAATCTGAATGGAAGGATAGCAAATCTAATTTTAATTAATTTATTTACTTTTCTTTTTTGGCCATGCCATGTGGAATATGAGCTCTTTGTTCCAACCAGGGATCAAACCTGCACCCCCTCATTGGAAGCATGGAGTCTTAACCACTGAACCACTAGGAAAGTTCCTCAACAAATTTCATTTTTAACAGATCTCTACAGTGATTTTGCACAAGTCTCTTTGTTCTTATGCCCATGTTAAATTCAGAAATTTGGATATAAAGCATAACTTGAATGCAGTTATGGTTCTGAGCTCAGTTACTACCTGAACCCTCTTTTCTCATTGATACAGTGCGTTTTCATAATGCATAAATAACCCCCATGGAGAACAGTACAGTCATGACTGAGTTCATTCTTGTCGGGATAACTGATGACCCACAACTGCAGATCCCACTGTTTCTAGTGTTCACGCTCATCTACCTCCTCACCCTAGTTGGGAACCTGGGGGTGATCACGCTGATCCTGCTGGACTCTCGTCTCCACATGCCCATGTTCTTCTTCCTCAGCCATCTCTCCCTGGTGGACTTTGCTTACTCCACGGCCGTCACTCCCAAAGTGATGGCTGGATTCCTCATGGGAGACAAGGTCATTTCCTACAGTGCTTGTGCTGCTCAGTTTTTCTTTTTCGCTGTCTTTCTCATTATGGAAACTTTTCTCTTGGCCTTAATGGCCTATGACCGTCATGCAGCAGTATGTAAACCACTCCATTACACCAATATCATGACACCAAGGGTGTGTGCCTGGATGGTCATAGGGTCCTATGTTCTCAGTTTTCTGGAGGCCTCTGTGCACACTTGGAACACATTCAGTCTCTCTTTCTGCAGCTCCAATGTGGTTGATCACTTTTTCTGTGATGCTACTCCTCTCCTGGCTCTCTCATGCTCAGACAACAAGAGAAGTGAGTTGGTGTTTTTCATTTTGACAGGCTTTAGTATCATCTTTTCTGTCCTGGTCATCCTGATCTCTTACCTGTTTATATTTGTCACCATTCTGAGGGTGCGCTCATCTGAAGGACATCAGAAGGCCTTTTCCACCTGTGCTTCCCACCTCACTGCCATCTCCATCTTCTATGGGACAGGCGCCTTCATGTACCTACAACCGGGCTCCCGCCATTCCATGGACACAGACAAAATGGCGTCCATGTTCTATGCCATAGTCATCCCCATGCTGAATCCGCTGATCTATAGTCTGAGGAACAAAGAGGTCAAGAGTGCCTTAAAAAAAGCTGTAGGGAAAGCAACGTCTTCTATAAAATTCATATTTTAATTATATAGGTACAACAATAAGGTGGTTTCATACAGGTCAGATCAAGTTAGGGGAAGTATTGCTAGGCCAACAATATGCAAATTTTTGATGTACTTTCTCGAGTTCTTTACTAAGTCTATGATACAAATGGCTTAAAAATACGATATCTCAGGAATAATCGCTTAGAAATATCAACCTTGAACCTAGAAGTCTTAGTACATAGTTTCTTCTTAATTACATTTCATTATTTCTCGTGATCATCCCCAGTCTCACTTTATTCAATGCATATTTAAATACATGCCCAAAGAAGCATCATTTATGCAATCCAGTGTAATTCACACATCCATGAGTGACAGAAAAATGAGTTCAAAGATGAATGGGATTAGTCTATTTTCATAGTAAAATTTAAAGCAATGATTATGATATCTGATAATTCATTCTTAAATTTAAACTTGGTGTCAAATAGTCTGGGTATAGTTCAGTTCAGTTCAGTTGCTCAGTCCTGTCCGACTCTTTGCGACCCCATGAACCATAGCAGGCCAAGTTTCCCTGTCCATCACCAACTCCCTGAGTCCACCCAAACCCATGTCCATCGAGTCAGTGATGCTATCAAACCATCTCATCCTCTGTCATCCCCTTCTCCTCCTGCCCACAATCTTTCCCAGCATCAGGGTTTTTTCAAATGAGTCAGTTCTTCGCATCAGGTGGCCAAAGTATTGGAGTTTCAGCTTCAACATCAGTCCTTCCAATGAACACCCAGGACTGATTTTCTTTAGGATGGGCTGGTTGGATCTCCTTGCAGTCCAAGGGACTCTCAAGAGTTTTCTCCAACACCACACTTCAAAAGCATCAATTCTTCGGCGCTCAGCTTTCTTCACTGTCCAACTCTCACATCCATACGTGACCACTGGAAAAACCATAGCCTTGACTAGATGGACCTTTGTTGACAAAGTAATGTCTCTGCTTTTTAATATGCTGTCTAGCTTGGTCATAACTTTCCTCCCAAGGAGTAAGCGTCTTTTAATTTCACCATCTGCAGTGATTTTGGAGCCCAAAAAAACAAAGTCAGTCATTGTTTCCACTGTTTCCCCATCTATTTGCCATGAAGTGATGGGACCGGATGCCATGATCTTAGTTTTCTGAATGTTGAGCTTTAAGCCAAATTTTTCACTCTCCTCTTTCACTT
Organism: Giraffa tippelskirchi; assembly: GCF_054371585.1. Lineage (NCBI taxonomy): Eukaryota > Metazoa > Chordata > Mammalia > Artiodactyla > Giraffidae > Giraffa > Giraffa tippelskirchi. The sequence continues at coordinate 149,065,393 of NC_137285.1, read as the reverse complement.
TCATCAAGAGGCTCTTCAGTTCTTCTTCACTTTCTGCCATAAGGGTTGTGTCATCTGCGTATCTGAGGTTATTGATATTTCTCCCAGCAATCTTGATTCCAGCTTGTGCTTCTTCCAGCCCAGCGTTTCTCATGATGTACTCTGCATATAAGTTAAATAAGCAGGGTGACAATATACAGCCTTGATGTACTCCTTGGTTTATTGCTTAATTTTTGTTTGTTTCTGTTCTTGTTTCAGTGATAATAAACATCATTATATGTCATCTTTAACTAGCTCAGTTTTTGTCTTTATCAACTTATTATGCAGAAGTTACATCTTCATATGACAATTTTAAAATATCAGACCAATACTCTGAGAGAAATAAGAATAATGGCATATTTTAATTCACTGGGGAAAAAAAACACAATTTTAAAGTAATCCTTGACTCTATCTTCTGATGCTCAGCCTTGTACTCCTTTTATGTTCCTTCCTTCATGTATGCATTCAGGCCACCAAATTATAGGTTAGCATTCGTCAAATTAGAGGTTTACCTCGTTGGTCCTTGCCAATCTCCAAGAATAATCTATCCTAGTTTTAAAATTTTGGCATATTAGTACACTATGAATCATTTGGAGTTATAACAATTATAAAGATACCTTTTAAAGCAGTTTGAAGACATAACATCAATGCATGACAAGTTTGATTTATTCCATGGTCACGTGGATGGCTCATCATACAGAAATCAATGTGAGACACGACATTAACAAAAGAAAAGTTTAAAAATCACATAGTAGCCTATATGGGAAAAGAATCTAAAACAAAGTAGATATTTGTATATGTATAACTGATTCACTTTGCTGTATATCTGAAACTCACACAACAGTGTAAAACAACTACACTCCAATAAAAATTTTTTTAAATGAAAAAAAATTTTTTAATTTCATCACATGATAATCTCAATAGATGCAAGCCAATAATTTGACAAAATCCATTGTCCATTCATGATGAAAAAAAAATCTCATCCAAGTGGGTAGAGAGGGAACAACTCTCAACATGATAAAAGCCATTTTATAACAAAACCACAGCCAACATAATGCACGGTTGTGAAAATCTGAAAGTCTTCCAGTTTGATTTGACAAGAATACCCCTCACCACTTCCATTTAATATAGTTTTTGGAGTCCTAACCACAGAAATCAGACAAGAAACAAAATTACAAGTTATTCAAATTGGTGGGAAGAGTTAAACTGTCACTTTTGTAGATGATATATACTTTATATTGTGTAAAAGTCCTTCTTCCAAAAAAAAAAAACCTATTAGAACTATTAAATGAATTCAGCAAGATTGCAGAATACAAGAGTAATATACAGAAATCTGCTGCATTTATGTACACTATTAATGAAATATCAGAAAGAGAAAGTAAATAGTCCTATTTAGTTCAGTTCAGTTCAGTCACTCAGTCGTGTCCGACTCTTTGCGACCCCATGAATTGCAGCACATCAGGCCTCTCTGTCCATCGCCAACTCCCAGAGTCTACCCAAACCCATGTCCATCGAGTCAGTGATGCCATCCAACCATCTCATCCTCTGTCATCCCCTTCTCCTCCTGCCCCCAATCCTACCCAGCATTGGGTCTTTTCCAATGAGTCAACTCTTCACATGAGGTGGCCAAAGTATTGGAGTTTCAGCTTCAACATCAGTCCTTCCAATGAACACCCAGGACTGATCTCCTTTAGGATGGATTGATTGGATCTCCTTGCAGTGCAAGGGACTCTCAAGAGTCTTCTCCAACACCACAGTTCAAAAGCATCAATTCTGTGGTGCTCAGCTTTCTTCACCATCCAACTCTCACATCCATGCATGACCACTGGAAAAACCATAGCCTTGACTAGACGGACTTCTGTTGGCAAAGTAATGTCTCTGCTTTTAAATATGCTATCTAGGTTGGCCATAACCTTCCTTCCAAGGAGTAAGCATCTTTTAATTTCATGGCTGCGATCACCATCTGCAGTGATTTTGGAGCCCCCCAAAATAAAGTCTGACACTGTTTCCACTGTTTCCCCAACTATTTCCCATGAAATGATGGGACCAGATGCCATGATCTTAGTTTTCTGAACGTTGAGCTTTAAGCCAACTTTTTCACTCTCCTCTTTCACTTTCATCAAGAGGCTCTTTAGTTCTTCTTCACTTTCTGCCATAAGGGTTGTGTCATCTGCATATCTGAGGTTATTGATATTTCTCCCAGCAATCCTATTTAAAATCACATAAAAAACCCCAAAATATCTAGAAATAAATTCTATAAAGGAAGTGAAAGACCTGTACTCTGAAAACTATTAAACACCAATGAAGGAAACTGAAAATGATGTAAAGAAATGGAGAGAGTGTAGCCCATGCTCTTGAGTTGGAAGAATTAATGCTATTAAAATTGTCATGGTATCCAAAGAGATATACATACTTAATGCAATCACTATCAAAATGCCCGTGACCTTTTTCACAGAAGTAGGACAAATAATCCTGAAGTTTAGATGAACCCACAAAAGACCCATAATTGGCAAAGCAATTTTTGAGAAAAAGAACAAAGCTGGAGGTATCACGCTGCCAGACTTCAGGTTATACTGTAAAGGTACAGTAATCAAAGTAGCAGATATTGGCACAAAAATAGACACACAAATCAATGGAATAGAATAGAGAATCCAAAATAAACCCACACAGTTATGGTCAATTAATCAATTACAAAGAGGGTAAGAATATACAGTGAAAAAAGGACAATCTTTTCAGGAAGTGGTGGTAGAAAAACTCAACAACATTTATAAAACAATGATATGAAAACATTCTCTCATACCACATACAAAAATAAACTCAAAGAAAGTTAAATGTAAGACCTGAAATCATAAAATTTCTAGAAGAGAACATAAGTGAAGAAGTCTTTAACGTAAGTTGTAGCAATATTTTCTTGGATCAGTCTTCCAAGGGAAAATAAACAAAAGCAAAAATAAACAAACGGGGTCTAATTAAACTTACAAACTTTTGCAATGAAATGATAACCCACAGACTGGCAGAAAATTTTTGCAAAGTGTGACCAAAAAGGGATTAATCCCCAAAATATAGAAAAAGCTTATGTAACTCAACAACAACAACAACAAAAACCCAGGTCAGAAGACCAAAATAGACATTTCTCCAAAGAAGACATACAGGTGGTCAGCAGGCACATGAAAAGATGGTCAACATCATTAACTAACAGAAAAATGCAAGTCAAAGCTACAATGAGATACCATCTCACACCCGTCAAAATGGCTATCATCAAAAAGTCTACAAATAAAAAATGTAGAGGATGTGCAGAAAAGGGAACCCTCCTACACCATTGCTGAAAATGTAAATTGCTGTGGCGATTATGCAAAACAGAATGGAAGTTTCTCAGAAAACTGAAAATAAATCTAGCTTATGATTCAGCAATTGCATTTCTGGGCATTTATCCAATAAAGACAAAAGCTTTAGTTCAAAAAGATACATCCACTCGCATGACCCTGGTAGCACTATTTACAATAACCAAGACCTGGTCATTGACATATGAATGGATAAAGAAGACATATATGTACATGAGGTATTAATCAGCCACAAAAGAATGAAATAATACTATTTGCAGTGACAAAGATGAATCTAGAGATTATCATACTTATTGAAGTAAGTCAGAGAAGGACATATACTATAGGAGATCACTTATATGTGGAATCTAAAAAATAGTAAAAGTGAACGTATTTACAAAATAGAAACAGACTCACAGACATAGAAAACAAACTTATGATTCCCGAAGAGGAAGAAGGGAAAGTATAAATGGGAGTATGAGATTGACAGACACACACTATCATTTACAAAATAGATAAATAACAAGGATTTACTGTGTAGTGTACGCAACGGTATTCAGTATCTTGTAATAAACTACAATGGAAAAGAATTGTAAAAAAGAACATAAACTATATACATATATGTGTGTATCTATACAACCACAGAATGATTTGACTGTATACACCTGAAACTAACACAATTTTGTCAATCAAACATACTCAATTAAAAAGAACATTTTTCTTTTGATCCATAAAAAGAAATTGCATATATTTTAATTTATCAATAAAACTCTAGGCCACAACTTCTTTGTTCATACAAATTAGAATTTTTGTGAAAGTATTGCTTTGATTCCCAAATATCACTTTAAAATCCTAAATATAAAACAAATTGTATCAAAAGGCACACTTTTTATTTTGTTTAAATAAGAATATATTGGTGTTTTTTTAACTAATATTTATTCAAATATTGAGAGTCTAGCAATTCAAAATAAATAGCTTTCAAGTAAAAAAATGTTTTTGCACAACAAGTGAAACCATTGAAAAATGAAAAGACAGTGCATGGAACTGGAGAAAATACTTGCCAGTGATGCAGCCAACAAGGAATTAATATCCAGAATATACCAAGAGCTCATACCACCTAATATCAAAAGGGCAAACAACTGAATCAGAAGTGGGCAGAAGACCTGAATAGACATTTTTCCAAAGACAGACAGATGGCTAACAGGCACATAAAAAGATTCTCAGCATTGCTTATTGTTGTTGTTGTTCAGACATTCAGTCGTGTCTGACTCTTTGTGACCCCCGTGGACTGCAGCACGCCAGGCTTCCCTGTCTATCCTGTCTCCCCGAGTTTGCTCAAACTCCTGTCCATTGAGTCAGTGATGCCATCCAACCATCTCATCCTCTGTCGCCCTCTTCTCCTCCTGCCGTCAATCTTTCCCTGCATCAGGGTCTTTTCCAATGAGTTGGCTCTTCGTATCAAGTGGCCAAAGTAGATCTGGAAGTTTTTTGAATGTTGAGCATTTTTTTTAAATTGATTATAACACTTTTATTTTTCAGACATTTTTCTTCCTAATTTATAAAATTATAGTGTGCAATTTGTTAAAAGAAATACACATACCCTTTAGCAACACAGCTGAAACTGAACTCTTGTTTACCAGGCAGCTTACTCAGCATTTTTTTGTTAGTTAGTGAACAGAGGTCCATATTTTTTTTAATTATATTTATTTATTTTTAATTGATTGCTTTACAATACTGGTTTGATTTCTGCCATCCATCAACATGAATTAGCCATATGTGTACATAATGGCCTTTCCCTCTTAAACCTCCCTCCCACCTCCTACCCTTTCCACCCCTCTAGGTTATTACAGAGCCCCGGTTTGAGTTCCCTGACTCATACAGCAAGTTTCCATTGGCTATCTGTTTTACATATATTAGTAAATGTTAGTGAATCCATGGGGTCGCAAAGATTCTGACACGACTGAGCAACTTTGCACAGAATAGCACTGTATAAGTAGCTTCCACTTTGGGCCTCCCTGGTGGCTCACATGGTAAAGAATCCACCTGCAGTGCAGGAGACCTGGGTTTGATCCCTGGGTTGGGAAGATCCCCTGGAGGAGGGCATGGCACCCACTCCAGTATTCTGGCCTGGAAAACCCCACGGACAGAGGAGCCTGGCGGGCTACAGTCCATGGGGTTGCAAAGTCAGACATGACTGAGTGACTAAGCACAGTGAACGTTGAGTTTTAAGCCAGCATTTTCACTCTCCTCTTTCACCCTCAAGCTCTTAAGGTCCTCTTCACTTATGCCATTAGAATACCATCTGCATATCCAAGGTTATTGATATTTCTGCTGACAATCTTGATTCTAGCTTATGATTCATCCAGCCCAGTATTTTGCATGATGTACTCTGAATATAAGTTAAACAAATAGGGAAACAACATACAGCCTTTTTGTTTTCAGTCGCTAAGTCGTGTCCAATTCTTTGTGACCCATGGACTGCAACACACCAGGCTTCCCTGTCCTTCACCATTTCCCGAAGTTTGCTCAAACTCATTTCCATTGAGTCAATGATGGCATCAAACCCTCACATCCTCTGTCACCCTCTTCATCAATATTTCCCAGCATTAGCGTCTTTTCCAATGAGTCAGCTCTTTGCACCAGGTGACCAAAGTATTGGAGCTTCAGACTTGATGTACTCCTTTCCCAATTTTGAACCAGTCCATTGTTTCATGTCTGGTTCTAACTTTTGCTTCTTGACCTGCATAACAGGTTTCTCAGGAGGCAGGTAAGACCATCTGGTATTCTCATCTCTTTAAGAATTTTCCAGTTTGTTGTGATCCACTTCCTTGGTGGCTCAGATGGTCAAGAATTCTCCTGGCAATTCAGGAGAACCGGGTTTGATCCCTGAGCTGAGAAGATCCCCTAGAGAAGGGAGTGGCTACCACTCCAGTATTGTTGCCGAGAGAATTCCATGGACAGAGGAGCCTGGCAGGTTAAAGAGGAGCTTGGCAGGCTACAGTCCGTGGGGACATGCAGAGTCAGACGTGACCGAGTGACTATCACTTTCACACAGTTAAAGGCTTTAGTGCAGTCAATGAAGAAGAAGTAGATGTTTTTCTGAAATTCTCTTGCTTTTTCTATGACTCAGCAAATGTTGGCAATTTGGTCTCTGGTTCCTCTGCCTTTTCTAAATCCAGTTTGTACATCTGGAAGTTCTTGGTTCATGTGCTGTTGAAGCTTAACTGGAACAATTTTGAGCATTACCTTGCTAGCGTATGAAATGAGTGCAATAGCAGGGTAGTTTGAACATTTTTTGGCATGGCCCTTCTTTGGGATTAGAATGAAAACTGAACTTTTTCAGTCCTGTGGCCACTGTTGAGTTTCCAAATTTGCTAGCATATTGAGTGCAGCACTTTCACAGCGGCATCTTTTAGGATTTCCATTTCCGCTTTGGCCTGGCCTCTTCATTATTTCTGGAGCTCTCTCTCCATTCTTCCCCAGTAGTGTATTGAACACCTACTAACCTGGGGGGCTCATCTTCCACTGTATGATCGTTTGAGCATTCTCTGCCATTGCCCTTCTTTGGGACTAGAATGAAAACTGACCTTTTCCAGTCCTGTGACCACTGCTGAGTTTTCCAAATTTGCTGACATACTGAGTGCAACAAAAAGACGTGAATTTGAGCAAACCCTGGAAGATAGAGAAGGACAGGGAAGACTGGCTTTCGGCAGGTCATGGGGTTGCAAAGAGTCAGACGGGACTTAGAAACTGAGCAACAGCAACAACAGTCGAGTGCAACACTTGAACAGCATCATCTTTTAGGATCTGAAATAGCTCAGCTAGAATTCTGTCTGGAGAAGGCGATGGCACCCCACTCCAGTACTCTTGCTTGGAAAATCCCATGGACAGAGGAGCCTGGTGGGCTGCAGTCCATGGGGTCGCTAAGAGTCGGACATGACTGAGCGGCTTCACTTTCCCTTTTCACTTTCATGCATTGGAGAAGGAAATGGCAACCCACTCCAGTGTTCTTGCCTGGAGAATCCCAGGGACGGGGGAGCCTGGTGGGCTGCCGTCTATGGGGTCGCACAGAGTCGGACACGACTGAAGTGACTTAGCAGCAGCAGCAGAATTCTATCACCTCCACTAACTGTTCACAGTAATGCTTCTTAAGGCCCATTTGGCTTCTCACTCCAGGATGTCTTTGTTTAGGTGAGTGATCACACGATCATGGTTACACGGGTCATTAATACCTTTTTTTAAATAGCCCTTCTGTGTATTCTTGCCACTTCTTAACCTCTTCTGCTTCTGTTAGGTCCTTCCTGCTTCTGTCTTCTATCTTGCCCATTCTCGTGTGAACTATCCCTTGATATCTTCAGTTTTCTTGAGGAGATCTCTAGGCTTTCCTATTCTGTTGTTTTCCTCTATGTCTTTGCATTGTTCACTTAGGAAGGTTTTCTTATCTCGCCTCGCTATTCTCTGGAACTCTGCATTCAGATGACTATCTCTTTCCTTTTCTCTCTTGCCTTTCACTTCTCTTCTCAGCTATTTGTAAAGCCTTCTCAGACAACCACTTTGCCTTCTTGCATTTCTTTTTCTTTTCTTTTTTTTTTTTTTATATATATATATATATTTTTTGCAAGCCTGCCTTTATTTTTTATTTATTTATTTATTTTTGCTAATTACTTTACAATATTGTAATAGTTTTTGCCATACATTGACATGAATCAGCCATGGGTTTACATGTGTTCCCCTTCCCGGACCCCCCACCCACCTCCCTCCCCATCCCATCCCCCCGGACCATCCCACTGCCCCGGCCCTGAGCCCCTGTCACATTGCATTTCTTTTTCTTTGGGATGGTTTTGATCATCACCTCTGTCCATAGTTTTTCAGGCACTCTATCTACCAGATACAAACCCTTGAATCTATTTGTCACCTCCACTGTATAATCGTAAGGGATTTGATTAAGTCTTACCTGAATGGCCTAGTGGTTTTCCCTACTTTCTTCAATTTAAGCCTGGATGTTGCAGTGAGGAGCTCATGATCTATCACAATCAATGCCAGGTCTTGTTTTGCTGTCTGTGTAGAGCTTCTCTACCTTTGGCTGCAAAGGACATAATCAATCTGATTTCATTATTGACCATCGGGTGATGTCCATGTGTGGAGTCACCCCTTGTGTTGTTGGAAGAGGTGTTTGCTATGACCCGTGTGTTCTTTTGACAAAACTCCATTAGCCTTTGCCCTGCTTCATTTTGTACTCCAAGGCCAAATTTGCCTGTTACTCCAGGTATCTCTTGATATCCTACTTTTGCATTCCAATCCCTCATGATGAAAAGTACAATTGTGTGTGTGTGTGTTTAATAGTTCTAGAAGTTCTTGTAAGTATTCATAGAACTGTTCACCTACAGCTTCTTTAGCATAGTGGTTGGGGCATAGACTTGGATTATTGTGATAGTCAATGGTTTGCCTTGGAAACAAACTGCGATAATTCTGTCATTTTTGAGGTTTCACCCAAGTACTGCATTTTAGACGTTTTTTTTTTTTTACTATAAGAGCTGCTCCATTTCTTAAGGCATTCTTACCTGCAGTAGTAGATAGAATGGTCATCTGAATTAATACTTTGGCCACATGATGTGAAGAACTGACACATTGGAAAAGACCCTGATGCTGGGAAAGATTGAGGGCAAGAGGAGAGGGGGACGACAGAGGAAGAGATGGTTGGACGGCATCTTTGACACAATGGACATGAGTTTGAGCAAACTCAGGGGGATAGGGAAGGACAGGGAAGCCTGGGACACTGCAGTCCATGGGGTCGCAGAGAGTCGGACACGACTGAGCGACTGAACAACAGCAAAGTGAAGAACTAATTCCTGGAGCCACTTAGCTTTTTTAATTACAAAGTTCTTACCCCATCCCCCAATATTTATGTCAAATTGCAGCCCCAGAGATCATGCTGTGGATGATTTTGTGCATCATCAAGAAGAATTCCTGCACATCGTATAAATACGCTCACGATCTCCCTCAACAAGCAGAGCTGGACCCCCACAGACACTTCAATCTCGTGTTCCCTAGGTAGGTGAGATAATAAGGTTTGTAGCCTCACAGGATGTCTGTCCCCTGAGAGCTCCATGACTACATAACTCCCTCCTGGTTTCCACGCGACTCCAACTGTCATCATAGCAGAGAGTGCGGTCGAAGAGTTGGAGTTACTTTGACCATTTATTTTCCTTTTCATCTGTTAATAATCATCTAGTAGCAACAATGACCTTCCCCTAAACTGTGATATTGCTAAGAACATTCAACAACGTCCAGGGAAAATAACCCTAAATAACTGTGGTGATGACTGTGATTGTGATGGTCACCCTTTACCAAGTATGAGGTACTTTTGGACTTTCTTATTTTCTTATCATAGCAAGAGTCTTAAGGGAGGGGTAACTTTCTATTATTTCCATCTTATAGATGGAGATATCAAAGTTCAAAGAGGTGAAGTGACTTATCTAAGAAGAGTGACCAGCAGATCAAAGAGTAGAATTTGAGTAAGTTGGTTTCAATAGTATTTTTTCCTTTCAGTTTCTTCCTATCTCTAGAGAATTTAATGCATTCTGGCCAAACACTGAAGAACAACAGCACAATAGGGTGTTTATTTTTTTTTCATAGATTGAACCTCTGATTTAAGATCCACTCATATATGAAGGTGCTAGACTTGCATGTTGAATTGTTCCAGGAATAAGATAAACCTTTAAATCTACTAGATGAAATCTAGTGTCTGCATAAATTTGCATGGATAGAGGTAATCAGAAAAATCTCTTTAGAGAAAGGAACAGGTCTCTCATTTATTCAGTTCGATGGGCATGATGTTTTGAAGATTTCTTCTGTTTCATGTAATTGGGAATTGCACATCTAAAAAATATAAAGATCCTATTAGAACATGGATACTTATTGTGTGACTAAGAGGAAAAACACAAAAATATCTTGAGTGTCTGCTAAGTATAAACTTATTTAACTTTGAACAAATTAAGCTTTTTTAATCTGTTCTGTCTTTCAAGTAATGTAATAATATTAGTCATTCTGACTAATCCCGAAGTTGTAGTAGTTTCTCTCTCTTCACCCATATCCCTCTCTCCTTTGCTTCCCCTTTGGTAACCACCAGTTTGTTTTTTCAGTCTGTGAGTCTGTTGTTGTTTTTTAGTTGTATACATTCATTTGTGTTATTTTTTTAGAGTCCACGTATAAATGATATCACATAGTATTTGTCTTTCTCTGTATTATTTCACTAAGCATATTATCTAGGTCTATCTGTGTTGCTGCAAATGGCAGAATTTCCCTCTTCTTTATGGCTGAGTAATATTCCATCATGTTGATGTATATGCACCATATTCTCTTTAACTGTTCGCCTGTTGATGGGCGCTTGGGCTGCTCCATGTCTTGACTATTGTAACTAGTGCTGCTGAACATTGGTGTGCATGGTTCTCTCCTAATTATTTTGTTTTCTCAGATATATGCCCAGAAGTGGGATTGCTGGGTCATATGGTAATTGTGTTTTTAGGTTTTTGAGCAACTTCTCTACTGTTGTCCATAATGGCTGCCACCATATATTCCCACCAACAGAGTATGAAGACTCACTTTTCCCAAAATCCTATCCAACATTTGTTATTTGTAGAATTTTTGATGATAGCAGTTTTGACAGGTGTGAGGTGATAACTCATTGTGGTTTTAAGACATGTTTTATTTAACCGTCTTTCACTACCATATACAGATGTTCTGATGCAACAAAAAAGACAATGTCAGTTGAAGTAAAGTTAATTCAATTTCACATTAATCTTATTAAACTACTGTAGTTTAATACAAAAATAATTGTGGTTATTTTGTAAACGTTGACTTGGCAGTCTGAGCTGCTCTGGTTAGCAACTAATCTGATAATATTGCTTAAATCCTTTCTTTTATTTTTTTATCTGAATTCACTTTTCTATGAATTTAGGAGATTGGATGTGTTATCTCCAAGTCCTTTTACCTGGACTATTCTATGGCTTATTAATAATTCAAAATTGCATTTGGTTGTCATGGCCGTGCTTTAATCTAAAAACTCCTGGAAACAAGTTATTGCAATACTGAAATAAGGCACAGAGTAAACACGTTGACTGATTTCAGTAGAGCCTTTCCTCTATTTATCATCCCGATTCTATTTTCCCATTACTACAGAGCAGCCACACAATTCCCAGTTGATCTCCGTGGAAACACTACAGCGGTGACTGAGTTCGTCCTTGTGGGGTTGTCCGATGACCCGGAAGTGCAGATCCTGCTCTTCATCACCTTCTCTCTCATCTACCTCCTCACCCTGGCTGGGAACCTGGGGATGACCGAGCTGATCCTGCTGGACTCTCGTCTCCACACGCCCATGTTCTTCTTCCTCAGCCACCTCTCCCTGATGGACTTCGGTTACTCCTCAGCTGTCACTCCCAAAGTGATGGCAGGACTCCTCACAGGAGACAAAACCATTTCCTACGATGCTTGTGTCACCCAGTTCTTCTTTTTCGTAGCCTTTATCACTGTAGAAAGTTTCCTCTTGGCCGCAATGGCTTATGACCGCTCTGCAGCCGTGTGCAAACCCCTGCACTACACCACCGCCATGACAACCAAGGTGTGCGCGCGTCTGGTCATAGGCTGCTACTTCTGTGGTTTCCTGAATGCCTCCATCCACACGGGGAACGTTTTCAGGCTCTCCCTCTGTAGGTCCAACGTGGTCAATCACTTCTTTTGTGATGCTCCTCCTCTGCTGGCTCTCTCATGCTCAGATAACCACGTCAGTGAGATGGTTATTTTCTTTGTGGTGGGTTTCAATGACCTCTTTTCTATTCTGGTCATCTTCATCTCCTATCTGTTTATATTTGTCACCGTTCTGAGGATGCGCTCATCTGAAGGACGCCAGAAGGCCTTTTCCACCTGTGCTTCCCACCTCACTGCTGTCTCCATCTTCTATGGTACAGGCATCTTCATGTACTTACAGCCCAGCTCCAGCCACTCCATGGGCACAGACAAAATGGCGTCCGTGTTCTACACCATGGTCATCCCCATGCTGAATCCACTGGTCTACAGCTTGAGGAACAAACAGGTCAAGAGTGCGTTTAAAACGGCTGTGGGGAAGGCAAAGTCTTCTATAGGATTTGTATTTTAATTACATTAAACCTACAATAAGGCAACTTTATCCACCTCCAACTATCTGGGGAAAATATTTACCTGTCTACCCCACACATTTCTAAATTCTTATGGCAATTTTTCCAGCTGTTGATTAAGTCCACAAATTAAAATCTCCAAAAATGTGATAACAAGGAAGAATAGGTTAAGAAGACTCATCCAGGAACATGGGATTTTTATTTTAAAAATTCCTCTTAATAAGCCTATTCACCCACACTCTCACATGAGCATATACATTTACACGTATGTATTAGCATATGCACACGTGTACATTCATGAGAAACTCATGAAACCCACACATCTACAGAAGAGAAATTAGTTAAGACATACATTAGATGGGTCTATTATTATAATAGAATTCAAAACAATTATTTTGGTATCTGGGAACACATTTTTAGTATAAATATTTGACTTAATGTAAATAAGATATGCATGTTTGGTTTTTTAAAAATTGTATTTCAATTGATCTTTTTCACATTGAAAAAGCAATAGGTTCCTATTTAAAAAAAAAAACCCTTTATGAAAGCGCTTCCAAAGCTTTTTGAGTATAGATTATTGATTCTTTGTTTACTCCTATTTTTAATAAAACTTCATGCCTTTACACAGGCATTTATTTTCTAAAATAAATTTTCGTATAAGTCATACCTAAAAATAATGTTTATATGACATTTTAAATAGAGAAAATATACAGAAATATAGGAAAAAGAAAAGGGTCATAAAGGCAAGTTTAATTTACTCAAATAAAAGTATAATATTTAATTAAAATTTTTTAAGCACCAAGAATTATAATAGTATTAGTAACTTCTTTGCATATAAATGCTATGAATTTGTTGCTGTCCAAAGGCACTAATATTTTGAATCTCAATATGTTAACAGTTTTGAATTATATATATGTCCATTCTTATTTCTTATATATATCCATTCTTTTCCTCAGATTTGGCATGTTTTTGCTATTATTTCTTCAAAGATTTTCTGTCCCTTTCTCTCTCTCCTTTTGGGAATTGCATTATACATATGTTGGTTCTTTTGGAGTATCCCACTGTTCGCTGAGACTTTATTTGTCTTTATTCTCTTTTATCTCTGTTCCTAGGACTGTATATTCTCAACTGACCTATCTTAAGGTTCACTGTTTTTTATCTTCTGCCAGCTTAAATCTGCTATTCACACACTTTAGTGAATTTTATACTTTACACATTTGATTTTTTAATTTGATTTATTTATTTATGTCCTGGGAAAAGACTGCTAGAGGTCTACTCTACCCAGAGAAAGTCAGGATCACTGAGAAGGGCCCCACCTCTGAGACCAAGGAGAAGATTTCTGTGTAAGATGAAAGCCATATCAAAACAGTAGAGGAAGTACTCTGCTTTTGACAAGGGGGCTAAGCAACTTTGAGCAGTAAGGAAACACAGTCTACTGCTCGGCGGGGGCAAGGTCATGGAGATCCTGTCTAAGGGTCAAGTGCAAAGGAAAGGTTTAAAACCGAGAAGGTAACAGATATTGAGAAATATCTTGTAAACCAGCCTCCATCCTAAACCGTGGCCAGGCTATATGAAGTCTCTTCGTATGTGATTCACTGACAGTAACTATAGAAACAAGATCCAAATTCAGTTTGACTCATCTGTAACTAGCTTGACTCAGCTGTCTACACTAATATTCTAGCCAAACAACAACAAGAACAAAAAGGAGGCCTATCTTCAGGCACGAAATCTACCACAAGCTTTATTGCTTCATACACAATGTTTGGCTTCCAAAACAAAATTTCAAGAAATACAAAGAGGCAATACATTCCTAAGCGACAAAGCAATCAACCAAATCAAATGCTGATATGACAGAGATACTGAAACTATCAGAGAGGCCACACAAAATATTGGATATGCCAAAAAGTTCATTCGAGTTTTTCTGTAGCGTCATAAAGAAACCCTAACAAATATTTTGGCCAACCAATACATGTGATTAATATGTTAAAGATTCTGGTGGAAAAGTTGGAAAAATATAACAATCAGGCTGATGATTTTGATAAAGGAATGAAAACTTATAAGAAATGATCAAATGGAAATGCTAAGGTTCAGAGCATCCACAACTGCATGGTCCACGTAAAAATTCTGGCTAGGACTTCTACTACTATAATGAAGTGGTTAGAGAGGGCACCCTTGTCTTGTTCCTGACCTTAGAGAAAAGCTTTCAATTCTTCACTGCCAAGTATGATATAGCTGTGGGTTTGTCATGTATAGTCTTTATTAGTACATTCCATTCATACCTAATTCACGGAGAGCTTTTATCATGAAAAGCTGTTGAATTTTGTCAAATGCTTTTTCTACATCTGTTGAGATAATCAAATGAGTTTTGTCTTTCATTCTATTAATGTGATATATTACATTGATTTATTTGCATATGTACAACTCTCCTTTTCATCATTGTGTGTGATCAAATCTAATAATATATAAAATGTTTAAAAAGTCATGACCAAGTGGGATTTCAAGTTAATTGCAAGTGGGATTTCAAAATAATGTCTTATATTAAGATGCTGTGGAATTTTTTATTTGTATTTTTTTGTTCTCTTTTAATTAATTTCTATTGAGGTAACATTGATTTATAACATTATGTAAGGTTCATGTTTACTGTACATATTTCTAATTCTGTAGGCACTAAAGCAGCCTCACCACCAAAAACTTAGTTTCCATTTATTCATTACATTGATTCCCTTTACCAGTTTTGTCCTCCCCACTGCCCCTTCCTCTCTTGTAACAACTACTCTGTTCTCTGTATCTGTATGTTTGTTTCTGCTTGGTTTGGTGTGTTCATTTACTGTCTGCTTCTTTTTTAAATTTATTGGAGTATAGTTGATTTACAATGTTGTGTTGGTTTCAGGTGTACAGCAAAGTGAGTCATTTATCATATATGTACTTTGTTTCAGATTCTTTTCCCATATAGGCCATTAGAGAGTATTGAGTAGAGTGTCCGTGCTGTTCAGTAGGTCCTCATTCGTTATCTAGCTGTCTATAGGTAGTAGTATGTATACGGCAGCTCCCATCTTCCAATTTATCCCTCTTCCTCCTTAACCCTGGTAGCCATAGTTTATTTTTTTCATTGTAACTATTTCTGTTTTGCAGATAAGTTCATTTATACTACCCCTCTTAGATTCCACATAAAAGCAATATCATATGATATTTGTCTTTGTTTGACCTCGCTTAGTCTGACAATCTCTAGGTCTATCCACATTGCATGTTTGTTTGTTCTATATTCCACATATGAATGAAATTATATGGTAGCACTAGACTAAAACCATATAATCATCTCAATAGATGCAGAAAAAGCCTTGGACAAAATTCATCATTTATTCACAGTAAAAACTCTCCAAAAGGTATTAGTAGTGGGAAACTTCACAAACATGATTAAAAAACAGCTATGAAACACAGCTGGCTTCACACTTTATTTATGATGAAAGACTGAATGCTTTTTTCCTAAGATTAGAAATAGGCAAAGATATCTCCTCTTACCACTTCTATCCATCGGATAGACATTAATACAGCAAAGCAAGAAAAAAAGAAAAAGAACACATTGGTTGGAAAGGAATAAATAAAATTCCCACAATTCAGAGAATATATGACTTTCTGCTTATAAAATCACAAAGAAAATAACAAAACTTAGAACTAATGAGTTTAGCAAGTTATCAAGAAGATAGATCAATATTCAAAAATTCATCATAATTCTATATAATGTCAATAAATGATTGGAAATTGTAATTTTATTTATTTTTTGTTTGTTTTTTCCTTTGTATTTTATTTTATTTTTAATATACTTATTTTAATTGGTGCTAATTACTGTACAATATTGTAGTGGTTTTTGCCATACATTGACATTAATCTGCCGTGGTTGTACATGTGTTCCGCATCCTGAACCCCCCTCCCTTCTTCCTCCCCATCCCATCCCTCAGGGTCATCCCAGTGCACCAGCCCTGAGCACCCTGTCCCATGCATCGAACCTGGACTGGCAATCTATTTCACATATGATATACAAATTGTAATTTTAAAGCAGTACCATTTGTAATAGTTACCAATGATGTAAAGTACTTAGGTATAAACCTTGCAAGATATGTGTAAGATGTGCTGAAAACTATGAAATTTTGAGGCTCCCCTGGTGGCTCAGTGGCAAAGAACCAGCCTGCCTATGCAGGAGGTACAGGTTCGATCCCTGGGTCAGGAAGATCCCCTGGAAAAGGAAACGGCAGCCCACTCCAGGATTCTTGCCTGGAGAATTCTATGGACAGAGGAGAGTGATGGGCTACAGTCCCTAGGGTTGCAAAAGAGTTAGACATGACTTAGTGATTAAACAACAATAAAAAATGAATCAAATATGATAAATGGAGAAATTCACTACATTCATGGATTGAAAGACTAAATAATTTTAAGATATCTGTGTTTTCAAATCCAAGAAAGAATTTTTGTAAAAATTGGCAAGCACATTGGAATATTTATATGGAAAATCAAAGAAATTAGAATAACCGAGATAATTTCAAAGAGCAGCAAAGTTGAAGCACTCACATTCCTCCTTTCCAGATTCACCCTTAAACTACAAGAGTCGAGTAGTGCGGTATTGGACAAAGGGTAGCGGCATTAGACTAAACGCTACTGGAGCTCGATACAGATTTGAGAAATATAGCAATATCGATGCAGTTAGTTGACATTCGACAATTTTTGCAAAGGCAGTTTTAAATAGAAACTACAGTATGTATTTTCAACTGATATAGTTGGAATGCTTATTAAAAACTCTAAAAGGCATGTTACAAACCAGGGAAAGTGTTTATAAATCACATATCAGTCCTTATCAGTAAAGGACTTGCATTTTGGAATACACAAAGTATTCTCACATTGCTATCGTAATAAAACTAACACAGTAAAATGAGCAAAAGATTTTAACAGAGACTTCACAAAAAAGGATAGTAGGGATGGCAAATAAGCACATGAAAAGATGTTCAACATAATCAGTCATCAGGGAAATGCAAACTAAAAGAGAGTGGGAGACACTACAAGCCTACTAGAGTAATTTAAAAATCTTGTACATATCAAATACTGCCAAAGATACGAAGCAATCAGAACTCTCATACATTGTTGGCAGGAAAGCAGAATAGTATACCATTTTGGAAGACAGGTTGACTATATCATATAACCCAGAAATTTCATTCCTAAGAATCTATCCAAGTGAAATATAAGCATATGCTCACATAAAAGTCTGTATGTGAATGTTTATAGACACTTTATTTGTGATAGCTAAAAACTGGAAACAACCCAATTTTCTTTCAACTGTGGAATGGATAAACACTCTATGCTGAATACACAGATCGCCTCTCAGCGATAAACAGGAACCGACTGCAGGACAACTACACAAATCCACAACTTGCGAATTCATTATGCGAAGAGAAAGAAGCCACCCTCAAAAGCCAGCCTATGGTTTGATTCATTTTTTCTAATGACATTCTTACAAAGTCAGAAATGTAAGGGCTGCAAACAGGTCCATGGTTGCTAGGTGGTAGAAGGGTCAAGCATAAAGAAGTATAGGAAATTAGACGAGTTGATAGAACTGTTCTCTATCATCATGTGGTGGTGGCTATATGGCCACATTCATTTGCACAAACTGTTAGAACTATACATTAAAAAGTGTGACTATAACTTTATGTAAATCATACAATCCTCAATTAGACAATGATTTTTCTAAGGCCAAGTAGTGCAAATGAATTGGTGTACTTACTCAACAGGCGCTCACACTCCCCACAGACCGCTTAATTGCTTTTCTGCTGAATAAGTGAGATGAAGAGCTGTGGATGTTCTCGTAAGGGACCTATTCCCCTGACTGTTCTGTATCCCTGTGACTTCCTCTAGGTTCCCATTCAGCAGCCTTTGGAATCTCCAAAGTTACTACGTTAAACATCATTATAGAGGACCAGTCAGCGTGCACAACCCTTTTGTTCCTTTTCTCATTCACCTGAATGTTAGCAGTTTTTAGCGTACATGTCAGTTTTCCTCCAAACAGGATTTGCTTAGCACCTGTAGCCACAGTCAAAGAAAACACTCTGAGATCAGAATTATACTTATTGGGGTTAAAGTGATAACCCCTTTGCCCAATTGTTTTGTACATCATTTTTCATTTGCTACTCACAGATTTCTGTGAGATGTGTAGGACAGGTAATTTTATTATTTTTGTTTCATAAATAAGAAAACAGAGCTTGACAGAGGTAAATGACTCTTCCAAGGTGTCATAAGTAATGCACGCAAAATACAGGGCGTGAACCCAGGTTTCCTAGTTCCATGTAAATGATTTTTCTTTCACTTATTCGTGCTTCAGAGACCTTAAAATCTTCCTGCCAGTTCCCGAGAGAGCTTTGCCTATAGGGCTTATACATTCCACCCTGGTTGAGTTTCTGCTGGTTGCCTTCCCCTTTTTGTCAAGGAGCAAGGCAAGCTTCTATGTTTTCCTATATAATTTTAGTGAGAAGTGAAATCCATGCAAAAACAGTAAGGAGGCTGGGCCGACCATGAGATATTGTCCCAGAGTAATGGATGCTTTCAATATTTTCCTCAAACTGTGAGGAGGAACTAGTTACAAAATATCAAAATCTACATCACTGGGGAGTTTGTGATACTCAGGAAACACCACGCAGTGCTCCTAAAGAGGGTAGCAACAGACAGACGACAACAAAAACACAGCAAAACACGTGAAACAGACTACGCTCTGATTTGGTAGCTTCAGTTTGTTTACTAACTCTAGGCTTATTAGTGAAGTTAAATAGAACAGGCTGAAACGATCCTTCTTTAGACTACACGAGGATCACCATGAATTATAAAGCCCTCTATTTCAGCCTTCTTTCCCCCTTACTGTCACTCGTATTATTACTAGCACGACTCGTTGTTGTTTAGACGCTCGATCGTGTCCCACTCTTGTGTGACCCCACGGACAGGGGTCCATGGAACCCCCACAGGGCTCCTCTGTTCACGGGGATTTCTCAGGCAAGAAGATTGGAACGCATCGCCATTTCCTTCTCCGGGGATTTTCCCAACCCAGGGACTGAGTTCGTGTCTCCTGCATTGCAGGTGGAGTCTTTACCACTGAGCCTCCTGGGAAGCCCCTAGCACATCCGGAAAAGTTAGGAGTGGCGGCTAAGGGCATAAGCTTTAAAATCTCTCTCACCTGGATGTGAATCTTGAATTTATTTTTTATTAGGTGTGGAATTTTATGAAGTAATCTAGCCCCTCAAATCCTCAGTTTCCTTAACACCAAAATGTAGATAATAATAATCCATACCTTATAACACTGTAGGATAAAACAGTTGAAAAAGGTAACTTAAAAGTTATTCCCATCAACTCATAAATTACCTTAATAAATATCATAAGCATTGTACAAATATTATGCTACCTAACTAAAGTCATGAGAATAAAATGAAATATATTCACAGTTGCATATATAAAAAGCTCTTATTAGAGATTATAGAACAAAGTATATGCTAAAAAGTTATTTATATTAGTTTAGGGTGAACAAATACAACTGTGTTTATGCTCTGGGCATGAAAATTGTAAAGGGGAAGATGGTAAAGAAGAGGGGTTACTAATAAACAGAAGCTGTGACATAGGCTTCAAGTCCAAATGAAAAAATTTAGAACGTGAAGATCACCTCAAAAGCAGATCTGAAAGGTAATCAATACAATTTCAGCGCTAGATTTTTGTGATACAGATCATAGGTGACAGTTGAAGTGGGAGTAAGTTGAAGCAGAAGAAGGCTGTTTCAATCCCAAGGTAAAATACGGATCTCAGAGTAAAGTGAGCAAATGGCCGCTGCAGCCAATGACGGGTACGGAAGGCATGGTGAGGCCTGCTGGGGGGGGCAGGAGATCTGAGCGGATACGGTGTGTGTGTGCTCAGCCACTCAGCCACGTCCAGCTCTTTGAGATTTCATGGACTGTAGCCCACCAGCCTCCTCTGTCTATGGAAACCAGGCAGGAAAGAGGAGCTGGGTGGGCTATAATCCATTTCCTACTCCGGGGAATCTTCCCCACCCAGGGATTGAACCCATGTCTCTTGAGTCTCCTGCTTTGGCAAGTGGATTCTTTACCACTGTGCCACCTGTGTTAAGAAGAGAGGCTATCAAACTTCAAAAATAATCCACAACCCGAAGACTTGACTATTGCATCCTACTTTTTTCAAACCAACGTAGAAACCATGCCTTCATCCTGATATATTATTAGAGCTAACACTCTTCAGGCTTATGCTTATTGTTTTTCATGCATTATTTTATTATCTTTAACTATGGCCCCACTCACGGTACATCTTTGTTTTTAATGATGAAAAATGTGAGGCTCAGAAAACTTAAGTTAGGACAGTGTCTCCCAGAGAGCAAGTGGTCGGGTACTTTAGAATGTGGTTCACCTCTTCCCAGATGTTGAATTCTTACACTCAGTGGAGTATTTTTCTTCAGCACTGCTGCTGCTGGTTGGATATATTTGCTGTTGCAGTCATTCTGCTGCATATGCATATGTCTCTGTTACTCCACTATAAGCCCCAAATCCAGAGACAGCATATCAGCTATTTCAGTATTCCTAATAACTAATATTAAGTGTGGCCCAATGGATTCAGTGAAAGACATTAGTTGAATTAATTCACTTCAATCCAAATTTCAGTTAATAGCATGAGAACTAGGAACTAGTCTACCCGAGCACAAAGCTTGGCTCTGGCGGTTACTACTCATGTAAATCAAATTAAACAATCTTTTGGAGCCTAAGTTATCCCATAAAATGAGTGATGGTAATGACTGATGAACCTCATAGCATTGTTGAGAGGATGAAATGAATATACGTACATACAGTCAATCTTCAGATTCACAGATTTCCTACTTACAGATTTTCCTATAGTTAAAATTTATTTTAATCCTAAAATAAATATTTGTAGAGCTTTTGTGATCATTTAGGGACATGTGCAGAGTGGTAAAAAATTTGAATTGCTTGACATTCACATTTCCAGCAGAGGTTGAACAAGGCAGTTTCTCTACCTTCTTATTTCCTTTTTCACATTGTAACTGTTTTTTATTTTTTAATATTTAGAGGATAATTGCTTTACCAAGTTACATTGGTTTCTTCCATACAACAGCATGAATCATCCATAAACATACATATGTCCCCTCCCTGCTGAGCCTCCCTCCCTCCCACCCCTTTAGGGTCACAGAGCCCGGGTTGGGCTCCTTGCGTTTGACAGCCACTTTCCCCCGGCTCTCTATTTTACACACGGTGTGTATGTGTTTCAATGCTCCTCTCTCAGTTCAGCCCACCCTCTCCTCTCCTCGGTGTCCACAAGTCTGTTCTCTATGTCTGTGAATCTATTCCTGCCCAATAATGGTACAGTTCGTCTGTACCCTTTTTCTAGATTTCATATATATGTGTTGTTGCTTTTCAGTCACTAAGTTGTGTCTGACTCTTTGCGACCCCAAGGACCACAACACGCCAGGCCTCCCTGTCCCTCACCATTTCCTGGAGTTTGCCCAAGTCCATTGTCCATTGAATCGGTGATGCTATCGAACCATCTCAACCTTTGCTGCCCTCTTTTCCTTTTGCCTTCAATTTTTCCGAGTCTCAGGGTCTTTTCCAATGTCTTGGCTCTTCACATCAGGTGGCCAAAGTATTGGAGCTTCAGCTTCAGCATCAGCTCTTCCAGTGAGTATTCAGGATTGATTTTCTTTAGGTTAGCTAGTTTGATCTCCTTGCAGTCCAAGGGACTCTCAAGAATATATATATGTGTGTGTGTGTGTGTGTGTGTGTGTGCGCACGCGTGCACGTATTTATATATAATAGTCCATTTTATACATGTACTACAATTTCTTTTTGTTTGTTTGTTTGTTTACCATGTTATTTTTTTTTTGAAGTATAGTTGATTCACAATGTTGAGTTAGTTTCCGGTGTACAGCAGAGTGATTCAGTTATACATTCTTTTTCATATTATTTTCCATTATGATTTATTACAGGACTGAATTAGTTCCCTGTTTCATACAATAGGACCATGTTGTTTATTATTCTGTGTATAATGGTTTGCGTCTGCTCATCCCGAACTCCCAGTCCAACACTTCCTCACCCCTGTCCCCCTTGGCAACCACAAGTCTGTATCAGAGAGTCTGTTTCTGCTTCATGGATAGATTCATTTGCATCATATTTTAGATTCTACATATAGATGATATCATATGATATGTCTTTTTCTTTCTGTTTTACTTCACATCATATGATGGTCTCTAGTTCCATCCATTTAGTTGCAAATGGCAATATTTCATTCTTTTTGTGGCTGACTACTATTCTCTTGTGTGTGTATGTGTGTGTGCGCACGTGTGTGTATCTCACATCTTCTTTATCCACTCATCTGTCATTGAATATGTAGGTTGTTTCCATGTCTGGGCTATTTTCAATAGTACTGCTATGAACGTAGTGAAAGTCACTCAGTCGTGACTTTGTGACCCACTGATAGCGACCCCATGGACTGCAACCTGCCAGGCTCCTCTGTCCATGGACCTCTCCAGGCCAGAACACTGGAGTGGGTAGCCAGTTTTCTTCCCCTTCTCCAGGGCATCTCCCCAACCCAGGGACCGAACCTGGGTCTCCTGCATTGCAGACAGACTTTTCACCAGCTGAGCCACATTTAGACTGAATGGAGAAGACCATTAAATCCCTTTAGTATTCTGGACATTGACCTTTCATAGGAATTAGTTGCAATTTAGGTTGTCTCCCTAATGGAGGTAGAAAATATGTTGTGTGTATGTGTGTGTGTGTAAAAGTAAAATGGATATTTGATACTTATAAATATTACAATGGAAGAGACTTGTTAGCTATGTGCCAAAATATTTTCTTTCTCCTCTTAGGCCTATACTTATATTCTCAGCCTTCGTGCAATTAGTTGTGGTCATGTGATTGTATTCTTGTCAATGAAATGTGAATGTTTCATATGCGTCACTTCCAAACCTGGCCCTTGAAATTTCCCATACGATTCTGTTTATTCTCTCTTTCGTTGTCATCAATTGGATATAGAATCCAGGCCAGAGGAGATGGTGGAGCCACAAAACAGAAAGACCTTGGATTACTGTTCTACTGAGTTTCCGTAGAACAACTAACTGAACAATACACGAGCAAGAAAAACCTCTGTGGTTAAGCCACTGCAATTTGGGATTTTGCTTGTATAACAGCAAATATTATAGTATTATTTATACCAACTAACATAAAGCGATTCCCTGAAGACAATCTGGATGCTGCTTGCAAGAAGTGGAAGGACATTGTGACAAGAAACACCCTGAAGTGTCTACAGCACAATTTAATTTCACTAACGTTTGTCAATTCTCAGTCAGCTTCTAAAACATAACCAGGAGGAAAAACACCCCACAAGTTTTGGAGGAAAAAAAGACCATTCCAACCAAATTTTCTTATCTAAGAAAACTTACTAAAATCTTCTGAGCTTCTTGCATGTACTTTTATTCATGGTTTTGTGTGTCCAGTGTTTTACTTATATGCTTGTGTTGTTATAGGGTAGAGAAAATATGAACATATGAATGAATCAAATATAATTAATAAAGTTTATTACAAGCAGGGCACCAAACACTTGAAGACCCCTGTGGACATCCTCATTCAGATATCACATGGTTGGACATAACATTTTCTTTTTCCTTGATGATAGACTTTTGAAGGAGAAATGGTAATATTACCTCAGTAATTTAGGAGTAATATGGGCCCTAAAATGTGAATAATTTCATGGTTAAAGACAGGAGAGGAATGCAGCTGGGTTATTTGGAATCTTGCAGCTTTAAAAGGTGAAGCTAAGAGACAAGTTTGCTTTTTCAACTGCCTTCTTGAAAGCACTTTTAACCTCCCTGTTTCTTAAACTATAGACCAGGGGGTTCAGCTTGGGGATGACTGTGGTATAGAACACAGATGTGATTTTGTCTGTGTCCATGGGATGATTGGAGCTGGGCTGGGAGTCCATAAAAATGATGGTCCCGTAGAAGACGGAGACTGTGGTGAGCTGAGAGGCGCGGGTGGATAAAGCCTTCAGGTATCCCTTGGCCGAGCGCATCTTCAGGACGGTGACAAATATGGACAGGTAGGAAATCAAGATAACCAAGAGGGCAAAAAAGATATTGAAGCTTGCCACAAAGACGAGAACTAGCTCACCAATGTGTCTGTCGGGGCAAGAGAGAGCCATGACTGCAGGAATGTCACAGAAAAAGTGATGGACTAGATTGGACCTACAGAGAGACTGAATGTGTCGCTGATGTGAACAGAGGCATTCAGAAAGCTGTAGATGTAGGAGCCTGCGGCCAGACCAGCACACACACTTCTTGTCATGGTGGTCGTGTAATGTAGGGGTTTGCACATGGCCGCATAGCGATCATAAGCCATTGATGCCAAGAGGAAATTTTCCACGGTGGCCACGGCTACGAAAAAGAACATCTGAGCAGCACAGGCATCGTAGGAGATGACCTTGTCTCCCACAAGCAGCTCAGCCATAAGCTTGGGAGTGACAGCTGTAGAATAACAAAAGTCCACTGGCGACAGGTTACCAAGGAAAAAGCACATGGGAATGTGGAGACGAGAGTCCGTGAGAATCAAAACAATCATCCCCGGGTTTCCAACCACGCTGAAGAGGTAGATGAGAGTAAACATGATAAACAGGGGACCTGCAGTCCTGGGGCACCGGTGAGGCCGAGCAGGATGAATTCAGTCACTTCTGTCTTATTGTCCATGGACGTGGTTTGGGAATCACAAGACGCCCTGTAGCAATAAGAAATAAAGGAACAGAGTGACAACAATTGAATGGAGAGAAACTGAAACAGATAGATAACTAGATGACTGGTAGGTAGATAGATGTGCATTATTGCATTATGGCAATAATTATAACTTCAATACTATTCATATAAAATATGGCTTTGACAAAAAATTTTAATGCATATTAATACATTATAGAATTATACATTGTTGAAACTGAAGGGTCTTTATGGTTCATCTCCTACTGTCTAAATTTTATAAACTTGTGAACTGAAATGTGAAAATATGATGTCTTGATCAAGATGGCATGTCTAGAGTGAACATATGTGTTGTTTCAGTTCCCTGAGCCTCGTAAATGCTTGCATTTCTATGTTGCTGTTTTGCCAGGAGCTGCCCTGTACACTTCACCTGTGTATCAATTCGCTTTTCTCAATAACCTTATAAGACTGACTAGTTGTTACCCTCTTTTAACTTTTGAAGCATAGGGGTTGAGTAATGTATTTAAATTCACAAAATTATTACTGTCAAAGTCAAGTTGTGTACACAGGAAGAGTCGTCCTTTGGTCCACTGGTCTGGGACTTTGGGATTAACAGATGCAAATTATGGTATACAGGATAGATAAACAATAAGGTCCTACTGTAAAACAGAGAGAACTATATTCAATAGCTTGTGATAAACCATGGTGGAAAAGAACACGCAAAAGAATGTATATGTGTAACTGAGTCAATTTTCTGTACAACAGAAATGAAACACAACAGTGTAAATCAACTATACTTCAATAAAAATTTTTAAAAGAGAAATAAACTCCCCTCCAATAAATAAATAAATAAATAAAAGTGAGTTTTACTCCGTTTGCAACTACTCATTGTCTCCATTGGCCCAAACTCAGTGTTTGGGTTTCACCGTTAAGTAGCGGAGACACGTGTGTAATAGATCTAGTGGAATAACTAGAGCGCTTGCCAGCAGAGGCAATTCCGAGGGGAAGACATAGCATTGCGTTGAAGCTTGGGTTCTGGGAAGAGATGCGTGTAAGTCTTACCATTCGCTACCCAAGAGTCGTCGGTTCTAACCTAACTACCTGATCCTGGTTTTCTCTGTGTACAGAAGAGTAACACCTCAAGGTAGCATTGTGAGAATTAGATGAAATAACGTGTCAAAAAAATAAATCAAATGCTGAGTGCCTAGCACCTCCTGATAAGCATTAGTTGCGATATTGTTATGCGGATGGAATGATAGGTTCTATGTCTGAGAAAGGCAGGTGAAACCAGGGATTCAGATGTGGGTGAGTTCTGAAGTCTTGCAGCCTCTCTCTTCAGCTTCCTTGATCTCACTCTCTGTCCACTGACACTCTTGTGTCCTCCAATGTTCCTCAGTCTGTCGGTTCTCTGCTACCATCAACGGCTGTCCCAGCCGCTCCACGTGAACCGTTCGTCTGTTTATTTTCTTTCTTAAAGTCTTAATTTAGCAGGAGTTGAGTCTCTTTTTGTAAGCTCATTCTATCTCTCTTTACTCTCGGCTCATCGGCTCATCACATAGAGCATGTATGTGTGCTCAGTCGTGTCCAACTCTTCCCGACCCCGTGGACGGTAGCCCCCCCAGGCTCCTCTGTCCTTGGGATTTCCCAGGCAAGAAGACTGAGTGGGTTGCCACCTCCTTCTCCAGGGGATCTCCCCCACCCGGGCATCAAACCCACTTCTACATCTCCTGCATTGGCAGGTGGGTTCTTTACCAGCTGAGCCACTGGGGAAGCCCCCATTGAGAGCATATGCATCTATGTTTATGCATATGCATACATATATACTTATTCATGTGTTTATATGTATATACACAAGTATTTAAATACACACACTCATTCCTCTATGAGTGAGTGAGTGAGTGAAAGTTGCTCGGTTGTGTCCAACTGTTTGCAACCTCATGGACTGTAGCTTGCCAAGCTCTTCTGTCCATGGAATTCTCCAGGCAAGAGTACTGGAGTGGGTAGCCTTTCCCTTCTCCAGGGAATCTTCCCAACCCAGGTGAATTCTTTACTGTCTGAGCCACCAGGGAAGCCCACCTTTTCTTTTAACCCTCAGTAGTGTTGTAAGGTGGGTCATGTTATTATACCCATTTTACCTGTAAGAACACCGAGGCCTTGAGCAGCTATGTAAAGCTGCACAGTGACATAGTTAGTATGAAAAAGATTCAGGGTTCAAGATTCAAACCCAGCTGTGACCAAATCAGAAGCCTGTGTTTTCAGCCACCTCACTAGCCGCATTTGCAAATGTGCTAGTAATCGTAAGGGTGAGATTATGGGGGAAAGATTACAATAGAGTTAGGACCTCGCTAACTTGATTAGAACACTTCTGTGGTTTAAAGAAGGGTTATGTCACTTTCCTGTGGTTTTCTTTCTTGCCTCCAATGAGATCACATCTTAGTTAGTTAGAAACTAACTAAGATGAGATAGGACTTAGTAACGGGATCATTTATTCTTTTTTTTTTGCTATTCTTTTACAGGAGAACAACATGACTTAATTCCATACGTATCTCTAAACTCCCATTGATGGAAATTTTGACATTCAAAGTTTAGCCTCAACTCACTCTTTTAGAAAAAAAAAATGTTGACACCATCTCTTTCTGCGCTCAGATAATTCATAGTAGATATAGCTGCCCCGTAGATTTTACATGAATTATACTTCTCACTAAAAATGTATATAAAACATAGAAGCTTACCTAGCTGCTGGAAAAGAAGAGATAGTCAATCCTGAAGAGTGATAATGAAATCGGACATTTAGTCATGGAATAAAGCACATATCCCTTGTAGCTCAATTGGTAAATAATCCACCTGCGATGCAGAAAACCCCGGTTCGATTCTTGGGTCCAGAAGATCCCCTAGAGAAAGAAACAGCAACCCACTCCAGTATTCTTGCCTGGGAAATCCCATGGACAGAAGAACCTGGTGGGCTACAGTCCATGGGGTTGCAAGAGTTGGACTCATTGACTAAACCACCACTGTTAGAGACGTTCTTTATTAGATACTGGTCCAAAGATCCCAAGACCTCTAAGAACAAGTAAAGATGGAGGAAGGAACCCAACATGGAGTTAGAAACCTGGATAAGAGTCCTGAATTCACCACTAATTCTGACAATGCTCTTGGAGAAGTCACTTTTTTTCTCCTTGTTTGAAAAACTATTAATAATATTACCTCTTTTCGTATATTTCACAAAATTGTGCCTGTAACTAGCAGATAAGGGAAGCTCCTTAAAACACCTTGCTGAGAGGTTATCACTTTAAAGCTGATCAATATAATTTTACTCTGAGATGTTTTCTCTGGCCACGATAGCAAATCCTCAGGTTCGAGATCAGAGAGGGATGCCTGCGTTTGGTAAATGATGGCCAAGGGGGCTCAGCACACAGTCAGTGATGTCACATGGATTTATGTTGGGATTTCAGAGGCTGGCTCATGGGAATCAGAAGGGAGCCGTAGGAACACAGGATTCTCTGGGGCTTTTCCCCCACTAGAGCATCTGTAGCTCTTATCCGATGTTCTTAGGGAAGAAAGAATTAAATTGCTTGTGGGATTCTGCTGGATATATGAGAATGTGCACATAGGTTCATATTCATTGCTTGTTCTTCATTTTTTTTTTCCATTTTGTACTCAAAGTATAATTTACAAACCATTAACATCCATAGCTTTTAGTGTATTATTCTAAGAGTTTGGTTAAATTTTATCTGGTCACGTACCACTGCCACAGCTACAATACAGGAGAGTTCTATCACCTTAACAAAGCCTGAGCTTTTTACGCCAAGGGTCGATTACCAGTGTCTGAAGCTCAAGCAGTCAAGGAGAAAGTGAATTCAACTTGCTACCATTTTGTTTTATTCACGTCCACAACGAATTGGATGATGCTCACTCACATTGGAGAGGGTCACCTGCTTCACTCATTTCACTGATTCAAATGCTGATCTTGTCTACAAACACCCTCACAGTCACACTCAAAAACAGTGTTTAATAACATATCTGGGCATTCCCTGACCTACTCAAGTTGATACATATAATTAACCGTCACTGCTACTGCTGCTGCTAAGTCACCTCAGTCGTGTCCGACTCTGTGCGACCCCATAGATGGCAGCCCACCAGGCTCCCCCGCCCCTGGGATTCTCCAGGCAAGAACACTGGAGTGGGTTGCCATTTCATTCTCCAATGCATGAAAGTGACAAGTGAAAGTGAAGTCGTTCAGTCGTGTCGGACTCCTAGTGACCCCATGGACTGCAGCCTACCAGGCTCCTCCGTCCATGGGATTTTCCAGGCGAGAGTACTGGCGTGGGTGCCATCGCCTTCTCCGACCATCACAGAGGGGCTAGTTCTTTTCATTTTGTTGTTGTCTGCTGTCTTGTAGCTATTTCCCACCCCACCCCCCACCTCTTTCACTCTCTTGATATCTTGCTTTGTGCGTCGCTGACTTTTTCTTGTGATAAACTTTGATTCCTCTCTCATTTTCTGTTGTGCATCTTCTACTGGTACTGTCTTTGGGATTACCACAGGGCTTACACAAGACATCTCATAGTTACAACAATCTCTTTTTGACTGGTAACAACTTAGCTTCCATCACTTACAAAACTCTGCTCCTATATAACTCTCTTTCTCTTTTTGTTACTCGTATCACAAATTATATCTTTTCATATTTGGTATCTGGTGATACAAAATTACAGTTACAGTTATTTTTATCGGTTTACCTTTTACAGTCTATGCTAGAATTCAAAGTGATTTACGTACTTCAATTACCATATTGCAAAATTCTGTATTTGTCTATATATTTGCCTTTATTGGTGAATTTTCTATTTCATATGCTTTTGCATTGCTGTCTAATGTCTTCTCATTTCAGCTTGAAGGACTGCCTCTAGCATTGCCTATCAGGCAGGTCTACCAGTGATGAACTCCCTCAGACTTTTTAAAAGTTGGGAGTATAATTGACATACAACGTTACATTAGCTTCAGGTGTATAACACTGTGACTTACATACATAAAAGATGATGACCACATTAAGTTTAGTCACCATCTCTCTCAATTTAAAGTTTTTATAGTACTATCAACTCTATTATCTACTCTGTATACTGCATCCCAAGACTTGTGTTCTAATTGGAGGCGGTGCTTTTTAATCCCTCTCACCTACTTCACCATCCCCCACCCTCTCCTCTCCAGCAACCGTTGGTTTGTTCTCTGTATCTATGATCCTGTTTCTGTTCATCATGCCTGTTCATTTGTTCTGACTTTTGGATAACAAACCTCCATGTTTCTGAAGGGATTTCACTCCTAAGAAAGCTCTGCCTTTGTTTAAAAAGTCTGACTAAACATTAAATTACCTCTAAAATTTCCAAACTGCGTGAGCGGAAGCAAGCCACAAAACAAATATTCTTCAAGGAGAAAAGACACTTCAGCACCACTTCAGAAGTCATCATAAAAATAAGATGTTAAGAAAGAAGATTGAACCAGATGCTAAGAAAAAGAATGAAAAATAAAATTAATAAAGATACAAATCAATAACTCAGAGTTCAGCGAGGAGAGGGGATATCTTTGTGGTGCAAGCTCAGCAAAATTTCAGAAGTGGCTATCATGTCTTCTCTCATTTTATTATTGAGGATTTTCCCCCTTGTTATCTTTATGCTGCTTCAACATTCTATCTTGGGTATGTTTATGGGACGAACTAAGTTTTCTTGTTAGGTCACAGGTTGTTGGATCAGAAAGAACCATGTTTGGACTGGATGGATATGACAAAGTTATTTCTTGGAGACGCTGATCATTGAACTTCTATGGTGAGTACCTGGGAACTTCAGTTGTCTCCTGCCAGGAAATTCTACGTGTATGAATATATATACAAGGTGTTAATCGGAGGAAAGTCGCTCTTCAGCGCTGTGCTTTCTGCTGTATAATGAAGGGAGTCAGCGATAGGGACACGTCTCCTCTCCCGCTGGAGCCTCCCCTCGCCCGGCACTGGCTCTTACCTGTCTCCGCCGTCACAGAGCCCCAGGTCCAGCTCTCCGTGCTGTACAGCGATGTCCCGCCAGCTGCCTGTTCCGTACACGGTAACGTGTACGTTCCGTGCTCCTCTCTCAGTTTGTCCCACCCTCTCCTCCCCCGCGTGTGCACAAGTCTGCTCTCTAGGTCTGCGTCTCTATTCCTGCGCTGCAAATAGGTTCGTCAGAACCATTTTTCTAGGTTCCATATACATGTGCTAGTAGGCAATATTTGCTTTTCTCTTCCTGACTTACTTTGCCAGGAACTTTGATTGGAACTCTACTGAGTCTGTCTCCTCAAAATTCAGAATTGTCTGGTCCAGCCCTCTAGTGCTTCACCCGGTTACCTTTAACATGTGCCTGTCTTGTGAGTGAGAGTCTCCTTGTCTTGAAACAGAGTTCCCTCCTCTAGCAGTTATTTGTCTCTTCATGTAAAGATACTTCAGGGGATTTTACTCTACCTTTAATAGAAGTGAAAGAAAGGGAAAGCCACTCCGTCGTGTCCAACTCTGTGACCCCATGGACTATACAGTCCCTGGAATTCTCCAGGCCAGAATACTGGAGAGGGCAGCCTTTCTCTTCTCCAGGGGATCTTCCCAACCCAGGGATCCAAGCCAGGTTTCCCGCATGGCAGGCGGATTCTTTACCAGCTGAGCCACAAAGGGAAGCCCAAGAATACTGGAGTGGGTAGCCTATCCCTTCTCCAGCAGACCTTCCTGACCCAGGAATTGAACTGGGGTCTCCTGCATTGCAGACAGATTCTTTACCAACTGAGCTATCAGTAATAGAAGAGCTTGGCCCAATTCTTCAGCACTCATTTATCTAAAACTTGAAGACTACTAGTAATGTATGGAGATTTTCTTTTTACCACATCTCTAAAAATATGTTATAATCTGTTTATTCAGCTATAGCCATCCCAGTGTATCTGATATGGTATCTCATTGTCATTTTAATTTTTATGATTTATGATCATTTTTATCTCTTCATGTGGGCTTTAGGCACTAATACACCTTTTTCTATAAAACGTATTTTCAAAATTTCCCCATCTTCAGTTGAGACATTTGTCTTCTCATTACTGAATTGTAAGATTTCTACATTCTCAAAATTATCTTTTTAATTAGATATTTGATTTGCCAACATTTTCTCCAAATTTGTGGTTTAATTTTTTTTATTTTATAAATGGTGTTTCTTAACATAGAAACATTTTGAATTTTAATAAAGTTAAAATTATAACTCCAGAATTTCTAATTGCTTCTTTTTTTTTTTATAACTTTAATATCTTTGTTGATATTCTCTATTAGATGTTGTTGTTGTTTAGTTGCTAAGTCAAGTCCAACTCTTTGCGACCCCCATGGACTATAGCCCTCCAGACTCCTCTGTCCTGGGGACTTTCCAGACAAGAAATGGAGTGGGGTGCCATTTGCTTCTCCAGGGATCGTCCTGACCCAAGGATTGAACCCTCATCTCCTCCGTCTCCTTCACCGGCAGGCAGATTCTTTGCCGCTGAGCCACCAGGGGCGCTCCGTCTCTGTTAGATGAGTCACTGTGATCGCGCGCGCGCGCGTGTGTCTGTGTGTGTGTGTGTGTGTGTGTGTGTGTGTGTGTGTGTGTGTCGCGCGCTGTCGCTTCAGCTGTGTCCAACTCTTTGCGACCCTATGAACTGTAGCCAGCCAGACTCCTCTGTCCACGGGGTTCTCCAGGCAAGGACACTGGAGCGGGTTGCCATTTCCTCTTCCAGGATATCTTCCTGTCTCAGGGATCGAACCTGCATCTCTTATGTCTCCTTCTTTACCACTAGCACCACCTGTGTTTTCCTTCAATTCTTTACCTGTTGTTTTCCTCAGTTCTTTGAAAGTATGTGGACATCCTCAGAGAGTTTCTGCTGACTACTTTTTCATATTTTCCTCCAAATTTTCATGATTCACATTTTGTGTGTGTGTGTTAAATAAATGGATGCTTTAGACAATACAGTGTAGAAACTGAATTCTGACTAGCTTGTAATTGTTTGATATTTGCTTTTGTTTGTTTAGTGACCTGACTGTACTAATTTTAGGGTCTGTTTCCTTGTGCTGTAGAGCCACTGAAGTCTCTGCCCAGTCTTTTAAAATCCCATTTTTATCTATAAGCCTGTCTTCTCTGGGGTTGCAGCTGTAGTACTGGCCAACCAATAGTCAGAGTTTTCCTTATGCACATTTTGATGAGAGGATCTGAATGTGTGGATTGGGGACCATATCCAAAATTTAGACAGTTGGCAAATCTTGCTTTGGCTTTTGTTTTCTGTTTGTGCAGCTCCTCAAGTTCAGTTGGAATAAGTAATTGGCATCTTCTCTGTTCTTTCCATAACCTTGAACGTGACCATAACCTTCTCAATACCCAGGAAAATGTCAGAACTTCTTAAAGCCCATGTATCATTTTCTAGATATCATTCAAGACTTTAATTTCTCCCTTCCTTCTCCTGAACAGTATCTCAGCTTTAGACACCTGTGGTTTGGCCTTCTCCAGTAGTTCTCCCAGTTGCTACTGTGGAACCAACAGACTTCTCTTAAGTTCTGTAAACAATATAGCTTCCTCACAGCCTCAGTACTTTCACTCAGTTGGTTCATTCTGTCGGGAACACTCAGCCCTGGTGTAGACAGTAGTAAGGACTGGCAATGGCGTGAAGGAATTGAGATACATTACCAGTGGGAATGCAAATGGTATGTTACTATTTTTAAAAGTTGGCAGTCTTATAAAGTGAGCTATAAGCTTACCCCATCAGCCAACAATTCCACTTAAAGGTATTTACTCAGGTGAAATGCAAACCCGTGTTCAAACACAAAATTAAATGCAAATGTTTATAGCAGATTTAACTGTAATCAATAAAACTAAAAATAAACAACCTGGCTATATTCCATATAATAGAATAGTACTTGATAAATAAAAAATAACAATCTACTGATACGAGCAACAAAAGGATGGATGTATTATGTGTTATCCCAGATGAGAGTAGCCAGACCGCAAAAGCTACATACTATATGATTTCACTTATATGATATTTCTTACAAAGGAACAGTCATACGACAAATTCAGGTTCCAGTATCTGGGAGCGGCAGGAGAGTTTCACTGAGAAAGAGCAGGGAAATTTGAGGGCAGACAAGACTGTTCTTTATTTTGATTGTGTTGGTGGTTACATGATCACACACACTTGTCCAAACTCTCAGAACTGTACACTAAAATATGAAGTTGCAAATAAATTACACTTAAACTGAAAAAAAAGAAAGAAATGACAAGAAAATAATGTAAATGTATCTGCGTGCTGCTGGCTCAGGAAGCCAAGCTTGTCCTCCAGGCAGTTTATTTGCTTCTTTCTGAAGTAAGTGGAGTGGGCGCCTTTGGCTGTCCCCATGGGGGCCTGTCCTGAGACAAGCTCCAGGGCCCTAACATTCCCTCCGCTCCCATTCATTAGCTTCTAAAATCCCCAAATAGTTCTCCTTGACATCGTTTTAGAAGGAACAGACTCCATACGGAACCTCTCTGGTCATTTATTTACTCATCTGAATGTGAATAATTGTTAGTACACATAAACACCTGCCTCAAAACAGGATTTTCTGTGAGTCTGCAACCACTGACAGGGAAAACCCCCGAGATAAATGTTACATGGAATGTAGTCAAAATGACAACAATTTACTGAGCTATATTATAGACCTTCTTTCATTAGCTCTTCTTGGTCACAAGTCAGTGAATTATGCTGATGTGTCAATCATTTTGTATCTACTTCGCAAAAGTTTGGCCTAAGGTAAGTGACAATTATAAGGACACCTTTTGATTAGTGTCACAGAGAGAGCTTCTTCAACAGAATTTTTAAATTCTACCCTGTAAGAGTTTCAGATCAGACTGAAAATTCGGGATTTGCAGCCTCTTTTTTCAAGAGACAGGTAAGCTTCTATATTTAATACACATCTTGAGCAAGAAGAGTAGTACATGTAAAAAGCAGTCATGAAGCTGATACTATGAGCTATTTGAGCTCAAATTGGAATGTCATAAACATTTTCCTGAAAAACTGGGATAGAGCCACATTACAAAATAATTCCGCTGGTTGGAAGTCCAGTTATGCTCATGCAGCTCTGTGTTACGTTCCTAAGGAGGATGGACAAAAACAGTAGGTGATGCTCTGACTGAGTAGGTGGTAATTTCATTGTTTTCTCTCTTCTCATGTCATTATGGTGGAAGCTTACAATGTTTGAATTAACAGTTGTTTAGATTCCAGGAGAGTCCTCATGAGATTTTTTAGATCTGTATGCTATTTACTATTCTTTACCTCACAATCTCACCCTTTTCAGAAAAGTTGACGGAGCAGTCATTCAGAAGCAAAGGTTGTAAAATGAATCATATATTCATTTAAATTTGAAATTTATGTTGTATTAGATAATTAATTTAGGAAATACCTTCTCAAATTCTCATTTTTAGTATCTCTAAAACATTCATAATAGAGTTAACATTTACTGTGACAATTGAGACATATCTATATCTAAATATATAATTCTCTTATTAGAGATCATAGGACCCAGCGTATACAATAAATTGTTACAGGTTATTTTACCATGTTTGTCAGAAATTGGCAAGCACAAATGCCTCTAGAGACTAGGAATGGAAAGTTAAATAGCAGCATGGGCAGAGAAAGACTTTAGAGACAAGAACTGCCTGAGACTGAACAGACTCCAAATGCTCCAAATCTAAACTAAAAAGTAAAAACGTGGAACTTGAGTGCAGCACTTTCACAGCATCATCTTTTAGGATTTGTAATAGCTCAGCTGGAATTCCTTCACTTCCACTAGCTTTGTTCATAGTGATGCTTCCTAAGGCCCACTTGACTTTGCATTCTAGGATGTCTGGCTTTAGGTGAGTGATCACACCATTGTGGTTATCTGGGTCATGAAGATATTTTTGTATAGTTCTTCCGTGTATTCTTGCCACCCCTTCTTAATATCTTCTGCTTCTGTTAGGTCCATACAATTCCTGTCCTTTATTGAGCACATCTTTGCATGAAATGTTCCCTTGGTATCTCTAATTTTCTTGAAGAGATCTCTAGTCTTTCCCATTCTATTGATTTCCTCTATTTCTTTGCATTGATCACTGAGGAAGGTTTTCTTATCTCTCCTTGCTCTTCTTTAGAACTCTGCATTCAAATGAGTATATCATTCCTTTTCTCCTTTGCCTTTAGCTTCTCTTCTTTTCTCAGCTATTTGTAAAGCCTCCTCGGACAACCATTCTGCCTTTTTACATTTTTTTTTCTTGGGAATGGTCTTAATCACTGCCTCCTGTTCAATGTCATGAACCTCTGTCCATAGTTCTTCAGGCACTCTGTCTATCAGATCTAATCCCTTGAATCTAATCCCTTGAATCAGATCTAATCTAATCCCTTGAATCAGATCTAATCTAATCCCTTGAATCAGATCTAATCTAATCCCTTGAATCAGATCTAATCCCTTGAATCTTTTTGGTTCATTGGTTATTTAGAAGCACGTTGTTTATCTTCCATGTGTTAACGTTTTTTTCTGGTTTTTTTCACAGCCACAATGGCATGACACTAGAAACCACTTACAAGAAGAGGCTATGAGGGGAAATAGGTCAGAGATAGGGTTGACCACAAAGAAGTTTAGGAAAATTTATTAAGAGTAATTGTGGACACGACTTAGCAAATAAACAACAACAACAGCAACAACAATTGTGGTAGTGGCTACATGACTCTACATTTGACCAAAGTCTTAAAACCATACACTAAGAAGTATGCATATTACTGTGTGTAAGTTATACGTCATTTTTAAATGGGGAATATAACAAGAAACATAACAAGTAATACCAACAAATGTATTGACCCTCAAAATATCCAGCTTAGTCCCACAGGAAGTCAAATTGCTTCCTCCTTTGGAAAGTGGGATGACGAGCTGTAGACACCCTCATTTTCTCCCAGGAGGCCATCCCTGGAGAGACAGACGTCTCTATAATTCCCTGCTGGTTCCCACGCATTAGTCTCTGAAATCCCACCATGACTCCATTCAACATCATTTCAGGCAAGCAGACTGCAGGCTGAGCCCCTGTTACAACCATTTATTAATCTGCATGTTAATAAATGCAGGCTGTTAGTCTGACAGGTCTTCAGCTGACCTAAGGATTGGCTGTGAGCCTTCAATCATCAGGGAAAATGCCCCAAGGTAAAAATTATACTAAGGAACCTTAAAATAATAACCTCTTAGTGTTTTATAGACCTTCCTTTTTTTGCCATTTACAGATGCAATTTTGTGAATTATGTGTGAGAAGTAATTTAATTATATTTATTTTACAAATAAGGAGAACATAAATGGCTCCTCCAAAGGCACAGAAAGAATGCATGGTAGATTCAGAACCTGACCACATACTAATGTTCTTTCCCTCATCTTCCCTCCCTTAGAGACCTTGGAACATTTCTATCCCTGCCTAAGAGATGACTTCTCTAACAGCATTTATGCATTATTTCATGGCTAAATTTCTGACTTCCAACTTACTATTCAGGATTAACTGTCCTATTTTGTCAAGGAGTAAGGTAAGTGTTTATAGTCCATGTATACATTTAAATTTAAAATATTTAAAACAAAAAGCTTGCCACCAAAATAGATCTACAAGCTAAAGGTAACCCACAAACTATGAACTTTCAACCCTCTACATCTGTGATTCAACTGTTGGATAAACAATAACAAGAAAAAAGAAGAAAAGGAGATTATTTCAACTTAAGCTGATATACAAATTAAAAAAAAAAATTAAGCAAAAGAATGGGTCACATGGACTGACCAGAGTAGGCAATTATATAGGCAGAGCATGAACAGACTCTGATATATTGGAAAGCACCCCCAAATTTAATGGACCTAAGTGGTGTATAAGCAAAAAGCAAAATGAAGAGGAAATTACAAGGCCTCAAAACTCATCCTCACCTAGAGCCCTACACACCATCATCCACCTTTCTCAAACCAGCAAAGAAAACCACTATTCACGTTTAATATTAATGTTATATCTATCTTCTTCAGACTGTGCTGAACACTTAGCTTTTTGCTCATCGTTTTTCATGCATTATCTAACTTAATTCCCAAAATAACACCTTGAATTAGGTCTCCTTACTATCTTAATTTTTCAGTTGGAGAAAAACTGCTGCAGGAATGTTAGTTGATGACCAAAGACTCAGGCCGTTAACTTAGGGCTCTTCTCAGAGTCCAAACTCTATACCCGATGCTGTGTCTCCCTTGAGAACTGCCTCTGCTGGTTGTACATGGCCCGACTCCTCCAGTTACCCCACTGCACACACTGTGTATGTAAGTCTCAGTTACTTCACTGTGCAACCTCTAACACTGAGTTTGGACCAATGAAGACAATAAATAATTCAAACAGAGCTAAATTCAGTTTAATTTAAATTTAGTAAAGACACATCAGACTTGAGAAACACTTTGTCTGAGAACAGAATTTGGCTTGCCAATGAATATTTGTGGAAAAACGAATTAGTCATCCTTTTGTGTCTACAGCGGGTGTTGGAATATGAACAGCAAAGAAGTGTATGAATTTAATAGGCTAGGAAAAAGCTGAATTGTCAGAGTCATTAATTCCAAAATGATCATGTTTTGACATATCTAAAATAATTAAAAACTGGAGAGACGATTCATTATGATCCCTCATTCTATACTTTAGAATTCTAGATGAATAATACACTAAATTTCGCTAAGTGCTTGCTTTAGATGTGGAGAATCTTGAAGCACATATCATTTTTGTAATGAGAAAGTGTTCATGAGGTATAAGCATTTCCATTTCACCGTTGCTGCGATCTTAACTAAATTTGACACTCATTCCTTTGTTCCTCTTTGCTCCAGAACATCCGATTCTTAAGTAACCCGGATGGAGAACAGGACAGAAGTGACACAGTTCATCCTCCTAGGACTCACCAACACCAAAACTCTCCAAGTTCCCCTCTTTATAACATCCGTCCTCATTTACTTGCTCAGTGTGGTTGGAAACGTGGGCATAGTCCTGTTGGTTCTCTCGGACGCCCATCTCCACACGCCCATGTACTTCCTCCTCAGCAGCCTGTCTCCGGTGGACTTCGGCTGCGCCACAGCTGTCACCCCCACAGTCCTGGCCGGATTCCTTAAAGGTGGCAGGGGCATCTCCTATAATGTGTGCGCTGCTCAGATGTTCTTCTTTGCAGCCTTTGCCACTATGGAGAATTTCCTCTTGGCAGCAATGGCCTATGACCGCTATGCAGCCGTGTGCACGCCCCTCCATTACACCGCAACTGTGACGACGAGCGTGGGTGCTAGTCTGATCACAGGCCCCCGTGTCTGTGGTCTCCCGAATGCCGCCGTCCATGTTGGAGTCACCTGCCGTCTCTCCTTCTGTGGGTCCAGTGTGGTCCGCCACTTTTTCTGTGACGTTCCAGCAGTCACGGTTCTCTCGTGTTCAGATAGGTATATTGGTGAGATGGTGCTCGTTTATGTAGCCAGCTTCAACGTCTTTTTTGCTCTCTTGGTTATCTTAACATCCTACATACTCATATGTATCACCATTCTGAAGATGCACTCATCTGCAGGGTACCAGAAGGCTTTATCCACCTGCGCCTCCCACCTCACAGCAGCCTCCATCTTCTATGGCACGGTCATCACGACGTACTTACAGCCCAGCTCCCGTCATTCCGTGGACACTGACAAAATTGCGTCTGTGTTCTATACCGTGGTCATCCCCATGCTGAACCCTTTAGTCTATAGTCTGAGGAACATGGAGGTCAAGAGTGCTTTCAAGAAGATGATTGTGAAGACAAGATTGTCATTTTAACACTTCAGAGTACGTAATCATCCAGTTTGACTCCTCTCAGACTTTTCCCATGTGCTGAGTCACACGCAGAAATTAAGTCCTGAAAAATACCCTTATTTTTTTCTAAAGTATATTGTCTAGAATAAGGAAACGTTGTGTTCAGAAATCTAACAACTAAATGAGGATGGCCAAAGAGAAGCATAAAATATTTTGGTTACGCTTGTTAAGGACATTCACACGTTCACATGCATTTTACCTGCCGCCTGCACTACAAGCACACAGGTGAAGCAGGGGGGCAAGCAGGCCCACGAACAGCAGCGACGCCCGTGCCCTACGGACGCACGTGAACACAGGAGGAAATCAGCAGGAGGTCGGTGGGAGGGTTTGCTTTTATTAAAAATCATGTGAATAGTGACTTAGTGGATTAAAATATACATTTATATCTAATATTACTTTCTTTAGTTGAATAACTGTTCTAAAAGTCCTAGTCTGAGAAAAAAAATAATAAACTTTTGATGAAACTATGTGCTTATGTTGTTGGCATAGTTTACTGACAGATGTATAAACATACCATCTTAACTGAATTAATAATTGTCTTGATTGAGTCATTTTACTAAGCTGCATTTTCACATCACAGTTTTCAAAAGGATATAATAGCCACAGTACAAAAAAAGTGGAGGAAAAATAATATAATTTTTAAAGTTTTTCATCCATGACTACCAACATTCACATTTTTAAAAAAATGCACTGAGATAGCAATAACATTGTATATTTTTCTGTTTGCAGTTGTTATAAAATAAGTTAATGCTGCTTGTTAATTCCTTTTAAATGGTTTATAGCATTATATAAGTTTCATATCATTGTTGTTGCTGTTTAGTCCCTAGGTCATGTCCAACTCTTGCAACCCCATGGACTATAGTCCACCAGGCTCCTCTGTCCATGGGATTTCCCAGGCAAGAATACTAGAGTTGGTTGCCATTTCCTTCTCCAGGGGCTCTTCCTCACCCAGGGATTGCACCCACATCTCCTGCATTGGCAGATGGATTCTTTACTACTTGAACCACCAGGGAAACCCCAAGTTTCATGTATACAATGTTCTATTTCCACTTCTGTATACAGTATGATGCCTTCATCACTAAAAGTTTAGTTTCTACTCATCACCATACAGTTTACTTCCTTTAACCACTTTGCCCTGCCCCGAGCACTCTTCACTTTAATAATCACTATTCTATTGTCTCTATTCGTGTATTTGTTTTTATTTGGTTTGGTTTGCTCAGCCACAAAGAAAATTAAAATTTGCCATTTTCTATAACATGGATGGACCTAGACGGTATTATGCTAAGTGAAACAAGTCAGAGAAAGAAAGACAAATACTGCATATTTTCACTTACAAGTGGAATAAAAAAATAAAAGAAATAAATGAATGTAACAAAATCGAAACAGACTCACAGATGCAGAGACCAAACTATTGGTTACTAGTGTGGAGAGGCCAAGGAAAAGGGGCAACATAGAGGGGGGAGATTAAGTACAAACTAGGATATAATATACAGCACGTGGAATATAGCCAATATTTTATAACTTTAAATTGAGTATAATCTGGAAACCTACTGAATCACTGTTGTATACCCAAAACTAATATAATATTGCAAATCGACTGTACTTCAACGCAAAAGAATAAAATGAATAAAATAAAGAGTATTAATAGCCAAGCCATTCCTTGGACCCAAGACAACCCTTGAATCTACATTGAGTGGTTCCTAAGACTATGATCTGCATTGTTGTTCAGCAGCTCAGTCGTGTCCGACTGCAACACACCAGGCTTCCCTGTCCGTCACTGTCACCCGGAGTTTGCTCAAACTCATGTCCATTGAGTCGGTGATGCCATCCAACCATCTCATCCTCTGTCGTCCCCTTCTCCTGCCCTCAATCCTTCCCAGCATCAGGGTCTTTTCCAATGAGTCACCTCTTCGCATCAGGTGGCCAAAGTATTGGAGTTTCAGCTTCAACATCAGTCCTTCCAATGAACGCTCAGCGTTGCTTGGTTTTAAGTATATTTAGATCAAATTTAATTTAACAAATTTTCAACTTCACGTTGTCAAGGGTTCACACTGAAGTGAAAGATATGTGCATAGAGCATGTGTAGAAGAGTGGATCAACGGGGGCATGCCATCAGCCCCCGTCACATCAGCAGAGGTGACTCTGAGAAGAAGGCGAAGCATTGT
Source organism: Giraffa tippelskirchi (assembly GCF_054371585.1). Classification (NCBI taxonomy): domain Eukaryota; kingdom Metazoa; phylum Chordata; class Mammalia; order Artiodactyla; family Giraffidae; genus Giraffa; species Giraffa tippelskirchi. The sequence continues at coordinate 149,023,090 of NC_137285.1, read as the reverse complement.
GCTTGGAGGACAGGCTCTGGGGTGAGGGACACACCAGTCCTCCATTATCTCCCGTAAGGCATTGTTAAAGGGAAAGTGAAGTTGCTCAGTTGTGCCCAACTCTTTGTGACCCCATGGACTGTAGCCACCAGGCTCCTCTGTCCACGGGATTCTTCAGGCAAGAATAGTGAACTGGGTTGCCATGCCTTCCTCCAGAGAATCTTCCTGATCCAGGGATCGTCTCTTATATCTCCTGCATTGGCAGTCAGGTTCGTTAGAACTAGAGCCACCTGGAAAGCTTTCATTTTACTAGGCATATGTCCAAACCCACTAGAGAAAGAAATGGCAACCCACCCCAGTATTCTTGCCTGGAGAATCCTATGGACAGAGGAGAACTGGCGGGTTATAGTCCATGGGGTAGCAAAGAGTCAGATACGACTGAGCAAATAGACAGCAAACAGCATGTCCAAACCCATAGTGTGTAGAACACAAAGAGAGAACCAAGCTATAGAGTTTGGATGATTATTTTATCTTTTTAAAGTTTATAACGGCAACATGTTGATTTAACAAAAATGACTCAGTCAAGACAGAAATACTCATTCATTTAAGATATGATATTTATGTATCTCTCAACAAAATGTGCCAAAAGAGCAGATACTTTCATTTAAAAGACCATAATTTCTCCTTCTATTCAGAATATTAAAACAGTTATTTCACAGAAGAAATAATTGCTATTAGACACAATTTTATACTGAATATCTCAACTAACAATTTAAATTATTTTTATTAAAAACTAGCCATGCTCCGTTTACCTCTGACAAATTTCCCATTCCAGTGTGTATGTGCCCATAATAATGAAAAATCAAATACATCAGTACATAATTAGTACATTACAACATAATGAATCAAGTATCAGAAGTAAGTTTTGACAAACAGGTCCCAAATTTTCTAATGCTTTTCCTTAGCTATCTTCATTCAGGTATTGAATTTCCAAATATGCTTTCTTTTTACCAGAAATCTTTTTATCTTATCTTTTGAAAAGATAAGGATGTCATCTCAAAAAGTTAAATATAGTATGGAGCTTAAAAAAATAACTCATTGCATGGGGAAAATCTGAGAGGAATTAATAAAGGTTACTGTATTCTTGCCTGGAGAATCCCGGGGACGGTGGAGCCTGGTGGGCTGCCGTCTATGGGGTTGCACAGAGTCGGACACGACTTGAGCGACTTAGCAGCAGCAGCAGCAGCAGTACTTACTGGGCTTCCCAGGTGGCGCTAGTGACAAAGAATCCACCTGCCAATGCAAGAAACAGAGATGTGAGTTCAATCTGTGGGTCGGGAAGATCCCGTTTTAGGAAATGGCAATCCACTCCAGTATTCTTGCCTGGAAAATTCTGTGGGCAGAGGAGCCTGGTGGGCTGCAGTCTGTGGGACCACAAAAAGTTGGACATAACTGAGCAACTGAGCCCACACACTGGACATACTGTAATGTTCAAATTCTGTAGAAAATGTCGCCTCTCAATGACTTTCTTGAATGCACCCTTGACCTCCACGCTCCTCAGACTGTAGCCCACAGAGTTCAGCATGCGGATGAGCGGAAGGTAGAACACAGATGCCACTTTGTCGGTGTCCCTGGAGTGCCTGGAGCGGGGCTGCCAGTGCATGAAGATGACGGCCCCACAGAAGATGGAGACGGTGGTGGGGTGGGAAGCGCAGGTGGAGAGAGCCTTTTGGTGCCCCTGAGCTGAGTGCATCTTCAAGATGTTTACAAATATCAATAGATAGGAAATCAATATAATCAGAAGAGCAAAAGAGACATTAAAGCTCATGATGAAAACAAGAACCACTTCACTAATGTGTTTAGCAGAGCTAGAGAGAGCCAGGACCGCTGGAACATCACGAAGTGATGGACTGTGTTGGACTTACATAAAGAAGGACCGAATATGTCCCCAACATGGAAAGAGGCATTCAGAAAACTACAGACGTAGGATCCTATGGTCAGACGTGCACACACATTTGCTGTTGTGGTGGTGCTGTTATGCAAGGGCTTCCATACTGCTGTGTAGCAGCCATAAGCCACTGAAGCCAAAAGGCAAGTTTCCACCCTTGCAAAGGCTACAAAAAAGAACATTTGAGCGGCATGGGCATTGTAGGAGATGGCCTTGTCTCCAGTGAGTAATCCAGCCGTTACTATGGGAGTGAGAGCTGAGGAGTAACCAGGGTTCTCCAGAGACAGGTTCCTGAAGAAAAAGTGCATAGGAGTGTGCAGACGAGAGTCCAAGAGAAGAACTGTGATCATTCCCAGCTTTGCAATCACATTGATGAGGTAAATGATAGCGCATATGATAAACAGGAGGATCTACAGTTTGGGGGCACTGATCAGTCAAAGGAGAATGGACTGTGTCACTTCGATCTTGGTCTCCATCAGTGCTATTTGGGAATTTTGAGAGGTACTGTAATAAAGGGGGAAAGCGACAAACGAAAAAGAAATTGCACTGAAATTTAAATGCATTATCATTATCAATTTCTACTTCAAAAGTATCCTGATCTAATATTAAGAACTTTACATGTAAAATGTGTGTATGAGTATGTGTGTGCTTCTGTGTGTGTGTATAATGTGTAGTACTATTATTTTTATTTTGCCATTAAAGGAGTGAGAGATTTGAGAGATTATATGATATTCCACAATTCTATTGCTAGTATAAAAAATTCAAGACTGAAGCCTAATTTTCATCTAATCAAAAGCCAGGGGCTTTTAGTCACCTCACTGTCAACACATATAAAGGTACCAATAAATATAAGGATGGTAAAAGGTTAAATTGCTGTTAGATCTTGCTAATTTATTTATTTCCTTTTGTTCTCTGTGTAGTTTAGAGAATAGTCACTTCACACTTATCCACTTTTTACCTTTAATGAGAGACCAACTGTTAATGTACAAGAAAAAAATTACTACCTGCTCAGTCAGAGCACCATCTGTATTATTTGCTATTCATCTTCTTGAGGGAAGCAACAGGAGATTTCGTAAGTATCACCAAACTCCTCACCAATGGAAATTTTCATATTAAGACTCCAATCTCAAATCACTATTTTGGAAAAAAGTTTCAAAGCATCATTTCTATGCTCAAAAAACTCATAGTATGTATACGCTTCCCATTGTTTTTGCATGAATTACACTTTTCGCTGATAGTGTTTATGGAATAATTATCTCACTCCTTGAAGAGAAGGTACAGTCAACCTTGAATAGTGAGTGTGAAATCAGAAATTCAGCCTTGAAATAATGCCTAAGTAATGATAAAGAAGCTGTACTGTAGGCAGTGGTCAAAAGACTCCAAGTACCTTAAGAAAATGAAAGATCAAGGACAAAACACTAACAAGGACCCAAGGACCAAGGTTCAAGTCCCAAATCCACCATTAATTCTTGCTGAACTCTTGGAGGGGTCACCTTCTCCTAGTCTGTAAACATTGTGAAATTACTCCTCCCATGTAGCTTACAGAATTGTGTCTGTAAATAGCAAATAGGGAAGGTCTACTGAAAAACTCAGTAGAGAGGGTTACCATTTTAAAGTCATTCAACATAACTTTTATCTTGGGGTGATTTCCTTGGCAATAATGTAGGCTCATAGCAATTCCTCAGATAGGAGGGAGACCTGTGTGCAATAACAATGATTAACATTTGGGTGAATATACGACGACCAAGGAGATTGGCATGCAGTCAGGTCCCTCTAAAATGATGTCACGTGGAGTGTTGTTGGTATTTCAGAGGCTGGTGCAAGGGAACTAGGAGTAAATTATAGAGTCATGGAGCTCTCAGGGGATGCCCCTATGGGACCATCTACAGTTCCTCAACCCACCTTCCCAGGGAAGAAGCAATTGAAGAGCCTATTGCATATGAGTGTGCATGCATATTTTGGTATTACTTGCCATTCTTTTTTTTTCTTTAAATGCATAATTGCAAAACTGCAAAATCCACAAATTTGTGTGTATTATTCTAATAATTTAAATATGTATAGTTATCTAACGTGTTTATAGAACACATCTACGTTGTAAATGAAACCCACGATTCTTTGTGGTCCACTCCTTCTCCTAGCCACTGCCCCTGGAAACTACTTAATGGTTTTGTGTATATAATTTTTTAGTAGTACTCCATTTTTTGGACATTACAGATTGCTTATTACTCAGTTGAGGAGCATTATGTTGGTTTAGTGTTTGGTGATTATGCATAAAGCTGATCTAAACATACACCCTAAAGATTTTTTCTGTAAATATAAGTTTTTATTTCATTTAAGTAAATATCTGTGAGAATGATAGCTTGGCCATAAAGTAAATACATGCTTAATTGCAAAAGAATGTCGAACTGTTTTCTGAATTTGTTCTACTAGCTGGTTCTCACCTGCAAAGCATTCCACTTGTTTCATATCTTTCCCAGGGCTTGATGTTTTATTGTGTTTTTAAAATTTAATTCTTGTCTCATATCTTTTCTTGCTCTTTCACAAAGATGTCTCAAAAAATCTCAGAAAATCCTCTTTAAAAACTGCATTTGCCTTACCACCGCAGCTCTGTCCTAGGAACTTTTATTCAACAAAGGAATTAGATCCATGATTTCGTCTGTTCTTTTGCTTCTGATCTCATACTCCACCAAAAGACATCACACATTTTTAGTGCAGCAGATCTAGTGGTCATGCATTTGTTGTATGCATGCAGATGGTGTCACCCTGAATTTAAGTAATTTATTTAACTCCTCCAAACTCTAGTTTCTCATCTGTAAAGAGGGAGATGATAGCATGTAATCCTCAGAGGATTGTTAGGAAGACCATCAGATGACATCTATACCAAGGGGAGTACAATTTCCAGTACATATCAGGTGTCCCTTAAGGTTAAATATTGCTCTTTTCTTATTCTCAAAAATTGGTATAGCAAGTTTCACAAATATACTGGTGCTCAAACCTTCTGTTAGCTTTCCCTCACATGTGACTGCTCCATCGCAACTCAGCAGAGATATTTACTAATTGTAGACAATGGACTTTGGAAAAATGTGGCATGTCAGGGTGGGTGAAAGCATATGTATAACACACAAGCTGTCTCTTCTCCTGACAGACTGAGGAGGCTCAATTTTCTAGCAGTTGCTGCTGAGGATGATGACACTTTCATTAACTGACATCTTCTAGTGACCACATTCAGAAGCTCTCTTTTCCCTGAAGCAAACTGTAATGGGCAGAGTAGCATATTGGGAAACAAATCTGTGAGAGGCTGAATAATGTCTCCAAAGATGTGAGTCCCTAATACTTTGAACCTTTACATGGTGACTGTTATGGACTGAATCCTGTCCCTCCTCCCCAAAATTCACATAGTGAAGATATAGCCCTTAATGTGACTGTTTTGGAGACAGGGACAACAAGGAGGTCATGAAATTATATTGGGCCTTAATCCAGTAGAGCTTCTGCCTTATAAATAGAGTAAAAAGTATCAGAGCTCTCTCTCTACCATGTGAGGACACAGTGAAAGCATGGGCATCTGCAAGCCACGAAGAGATTCCTCACCAGGAACTGAATTGTCCAGCACTTTGATCTTGCAATTTCCAGCCTCCAGGAACGTAGGAAAAGTGGTGTCTGTTGTTAGTCACTCAGTCTGTGGCATGCAGTCATGGAAGTCCAAGCTGACTGATACCGTTATCTTCTCTGACAAACCTTTGCAGTTGTGATTAAGTTAACAGTATTGACATGGGAAGCCAGGCTTCAGCAATACGTGAACCGTGAACTTCCAGATGTTCAAGCTGGTTTTAGAAAAGGCAGAGGAACCAGAGATCAAATTGCCAATATCCACTGGATCTTCAAAAAAGCAAAAGAGTTCCAGAAAAACATCTATTTCTGCTTTATTGACTGTGCCAAGGCCTTTGACTGTGTGGATCACAGTAAACTGTGGAAAATTCTGAAAGAGATGGGAATACCAGATCACCTGACCTGTCTCTTGAGAAACCTGTATGCAGGTCAGGAAGCAACAGTTAGAAGTGGACATGGAACAACAGACTGGTTCCAAATAGGAAAAGGAGTATGTCAAGGCTGTATATTGTCACCCTGCTTATTTAACTTATATGCAGAGTACATCATGAGAAACGCTGGGCTGGAAGAAACACAAGCTGGAATCAAGATTGCCGGGAGAAATATCAATAACCTCAGATATGCGGATGACACCACCCTTATGGCAGAAAGTGAAGAAGAACTAAAGAGCCTCTTGATGAAAGTGAAAGAGGAGAGGGAAAAAGTTGGCTTAAAGCTCAGCATTCAGAAAACTAAGATCATGACATCCAGTCCCATCACTTCATGGGAAATAGATGGGGAAACAATGGAAACAGTGTCAGACTTTATTTTCTTGGGCTCCAAAATCACTGCAGATGGTGATTGCAGCCATGAAATTAAAAGACGCTTACTCCTTGGAAGGAAAGTTATGACCAACCTAGACAGCATATTAAAAAGCAGAGACATTGCTTTTCCAACAAAGGTCCGTCTAGTCAAGGCTATGGTTTTTCCAGTGGTCATGTATGGGTGTGAGAGTTGGACGGTGAAGAAAGCTGAGTGCCGAAGAATTGATGCTTTTGAACTGTGGTGTTGGAGAAGACTCTTGAGAGTCCCTTGGACTGCAAGGAGATCCAATCAATCCATCCTAAAGGAGATCAGTCCTGGGTGTTCATTGGAAGGACTGATGTTGAAGCTGAAACTCCAATACTTTGGCCACCTCATGCGAAGAGTTGACTCATTGGAAAAGACCCTAATGCTGGGAAGGATTGGGGGCAGGAGGAGAAGGGGATGACAGAGGATGAGATGGCTGGATGGTATCACCGACTCGATGGACTTGGGTTTGGGTAGACTCCAGGAGTTGGTGATGGACAGGGAGGCCTCGCGTGCTGCGATTCATGGGGTCACAAAAGAGTCAGACACAACTGAGTGACTGAACTGAACTGAACTGAACTCAACAAATCAATGAGTGAGGTTCAAATCTTTACTAATATTTAACACTATCAGGATTTTTTGCCATTTTAACAAATGCAGAGTAATATATCTTTGTGGTTTCAATATTTATTTTTTTAATGAAAAATTCTATTGAGCACAGTTATGTGTACTTCCATCTGTATATCTTCTCTTGTAAAGGTTCAGATCCTTTGCACATTTTTAATTGAGTTTTTTTTTTATTTTGCCTTTAAAGAACACTCTATATATTCTATAAAACAAATCCTTTATACAGTGACATCAACAAGATAAGAGAGTATCTTTATCCTCTCAAATAAAACAACAATTAGACAGACATCTGCAGACAGAAATAGCTCTGGGAGGGCTCAGGAGTCCAATTAAGAATCTGCAGTAACACAGGGGAGGAAAACAATTGGAGAGGAAGTACAGAGAAAAGGTCACCAGGGGAAAGTGGCAGAGATGAGGCGTCTGGCTAGTAACAAAGGGGAGTGTTGATGTCAGGTCAGGCACAGGCTGAGTACCACTGGGCTGCAGTGCCAAGCTCTGAGGACCCCACGCAACCTCTGCCACTGAGGGTCTCAGCAGCAACACTACCACTCCCTCCAGCTTTTGCGATGGGGGACCCCTGTGAACCCTGCCGTGTTCATTAATGTAGATTCCACAGAGGACTCCTACCACTTAAGCCACTGAGGTAACCAACAGCCACTGCAGCTGCAGACTCTGGAGAGGGAGGCATCGCTACCCACCCCCAGACCCCTCACCCAAAGAAAGAGCCACAGCTGGACTTCTCTGGGCCCTGGGCTCACTCTCTCCTCCAACCCTCCACTTGCCGTGGACCTTGGAGCCAACTCTACTCGGGACACCGGTTCTGGGGCAGTTCTCCTCGTGTCTGCCTTCAAGATTCTGGCTCCAGAGCTGCTCTGCACACACCCACTGTGGGTGAAGGCTAACCTGTACCCAGGGCTTTAGGACTGTGAGCTCTGCACACACCTGCACCCCAGACCCCCAGCAGACAGCCACTTAGGGAGTGCCCACATCAAAGACGCTTAGAAACATCACTGCAACAGGAACGTCCCTGCTCATATAGAGCTCAGGGCACAACCCTGAGATAGCAGACCCCAAGTGATCTCATGCAAAGAAATCAATGGTAACTCTGTGAGGTGATGAATATGCTAATTATCTTATCATGGTAATAATTTCACAATTTTACACATGTATAAACATTGCATAGTACACCTAAAAATACTGAATTTTTATCTTTTATCCTCAATAAAGCTGGAAAAAATGTAAAGAACCATTTATATGTAAATTGAAAATATTATATGCAAAGAAATGTGATTTGCAAATATTTTCTCCTAACCCATGCTTCCTTTTATAGAACAAAAATTCTAATTTTGATAAGTAAAATTTGTCACTTTGTTCTTTCGTAGACCATCCTTTAGACGGTAAAGATCCACCTGCCATGCAGGAGACTTGGGTTTGATCCCTTGCTTGGGAAGATCCCCTAGAGAAAGCTATGACAACCCAGTCCAGTATTCTTGCCTGGAGAATCCCCATGGACAGAGGAGCCTGGGGCCCATGAGGTCACAAAGAGTTGGACATGACTGAGCAACTAAGCACACAGCACAGCACTAACAAATTCAATGCCAAACTCAGAAATTTCCGACGTTCTTCTATATTTTTTTGTAAAAGTTTTACAATTTTATGTCCCACATTTAACTGGTATCCATCTTGAATTAATTATTGTTTCAGATGTAAGGGATACTCTGAGGTTCATTTGTTCTTGTATATAGATATCAACTGTTGCTGCAGTATTTTGTTAAAAAGAATATCACTTTTCCATTTAACTGCTATGGCAAAAATTAGTTTGCTATATTATATATTTCTCTTGATGAAATATCTATTCTGTTCAAATGATTTATGTGTCTGTTCTTTCACCAATATACACTTTCTTGATTAAAATAACTTTCTAGTAAGTCATGAAATCAGTTAAGGAGCATATTTCAATTTTGTTCTTCTTTTTAAGAATTACTTTAAGTATTCTAGTAGCTTTACTGCTTCATATGAATCTTTCAGCTTGAATGTTTCCAAAATTCTTGCTGAATTTTTATTGAGATCAGATTGAATCTGTAGATAAATATGAAGAAGATGATATATTACAGTCTTCCAATCTATGAAAAACTATATCTATACATATATACATACATACTTGTCTTCTTGCTATGCAGTTATAATATTTCTTATCAGATACATGATTTGCAAATATATTCTCCCATCCTTGGGTTATATACTCACTTCAGCAATGGTATAATTTGAAACACAAATGTTTTTACTGTTGATAAAGTCCAATTTGTTTTTTCTTTTAGTACTTAAGTTTCTGCTGTTGTATGTAAGAACCAACTGCCAAACTCAAAGCCACTGTATTAGTTATCTAGGGCTGCTATACAAAGTACCACAAACTCGATAGTGTAAAACAACAGAAATTTCAGCTATCACACAGGTCTACATGTCTGAAATCAAGATGTCAGGAAGACTACATTCTTTATGAAACCAGTAGGGAAATTTGTCCTGTTCTTCTTAATTTGTAGTGGTTTTATGGCACACTGTGGAGATCCTTGGCTTGAAGTTGCCTAACTACATGGCCTGAGCTTGGGCATCGATGGGGGGGGGGTGGGCACTGGCCAAGCTGCAGCAGCTCCAGGGAGTGAGGCGTGGGCACTGCTGCTCTAGATGTGGGCGCCTGTAGAACAGCCACAGAGCTAGTGTCTGGAGAAAGACCAGGTGCCGGGAGCCAGCTCACGAGATCCCACCCATGACAGAGTCATGAGGTAAAGGGCTGATTGAGTACGGCTTCTCAGCCCTCAGGAATTCTCGGAAGGCTGCCCCCTGCACTCACCTTAAAGATGATATCTGTCTTTCTGATGTTTGCTACAATAAACCTCTTCTTATTTTCTGTGACTTAGAAAAAAGGCTTTTCCTGATTCTCTTCAAAATAGATCAATCTGAAATCTCAATCGACAAGGCCCCTGAATGGTAGCACCCTAAATAAAATTATCTGGGATATAAAATATGCTAATCTAAATTCCTCTTGCTAGCATATTGGTTTGTTTAATAAATGTACCTGTGCCTTTGGAGCTAATGTGCTTGACTGCCCCTTAACAACAGAACAGCATTGAGAGCCTCCACACAGAAAGCCCCAATGGGCACAGAGACCTTTGTAGGAAAAAAAGGCTTGTTAGAAAATATAAGAAATGTTGCTTTATAAAACTGTAACTTAGTCTATACTTACTCATTATGCCTTTTCTACTCTTAACGTATTTAGCCTATATAATGAAAACATAACAATTAGAGATTTGTATAAATAAAAGTTTAGCCTCAATACAAATAATAAGACAATCATTAATTCAGCTGGTGATTTTGCTAAGAACTGACCTTTGTGCTATATTGTTTCAGCTTGCTGTACTATGACTTTATGGAACCACATTCTTTTCTGTTAAGCTCAAGGCATAGAGTCAATTACCGAAAACAGGTTTTACCTTGAAACTTTCTATTAATGAATTCTTTCCTGCTGTGCCTGATACAAAAGTGTCCTGGCTGATCAACCCTTATCAATAAAAGAGTCACAAGATGTTAGCAGGCCTCTGGGCCAGAAGATGATGTAAACAATTTTAAACCTTTTATAACTTAGAAACACAAACAGTGTTCTGGTTCCGATATGGATCAAAAACTGCTGATCCATCGAGCTGATCTGGCATGACTCTACACTTTACATTTGTTTCTATGTACCACTAAAAATATAAAAGCTGTCTTAAAAACAATGAAGTCAGAAGACACTTGGAAACACCACGACTCGCTGTGTCTTCTCATTCGTATCGCCAACGCCGTCCATCCTGAGGGAATCCTGACCTGCTGGGGCTGGACTCCGGCAACCAGGCAGGGAGCAAATGCTGCTCTGTGGTCCAGGGTGAGGCCATGCCTTTTGCAATATTGGCTCCAGTGTCCTGCGTGTGGGCACTTATGGAGTGGCTGTACAATTATGATAAACATAAAATAAGTGGAAAGATTAAAGATGTAAATAAGTAGAAAGGTATCTGATGTTCATGGGAAGGAAAACAACATTATTAAGATATTAATATTACCAAAAGTAATCTCATCTCAGTTCAGTTCAGTGACTCAGTTGTGTCCGACTCTTTGCAACCCTATGGACTGCAGCACACCAGGTTTCCCTGTCCATCACCAACTCCCAGAGCTTGCTCAAACTCATGTCCATGGAGTCAGTAACGCCTTCCAACCATCTCATCCTCTGTCAACCCCTTCTCCTGCCTTCAATCTTTCCCAGCATCAGGGTCTTTCCCAATGAGGCAGTTAGTTGCATCAGGTGGTCAAAGTATTAGAATTTCAGCTTCAGCATCAGTCTTTCCAATGAATATTCAGGACTGATTTCCTTTAGGATGGACTGGTTTGATCTTCTTGCAGTCCAAGAGACTCTCAAGAGTCTTCTCCAACACCACAGTTCAAAATCATCATTCTTCAGTACTCAGCTTTCTTTAGAGTCCAACTTTCACATTCGTACATGACTACTGGAAAAACTATAGCTTTGACTAGATGGACCTTTATTGGGAAACCAATGTCTCTGCTTTTTAATATGCTGTCTAGGTTGGTCATACCTTTTCTTCCAAGGAGCAAGCATCTTTTAATTTCATGGCTGCAGTCACCATCTGCAGTGGTTCTGGAGCCCAAGAAAATAAAGTCTGTCACTGTTTCCCCATCTATTTGCCACGAAGTGATGGGACTGGATGCTATGATCTTCATTTTTTGAATGCAGAGTTTTAAGCCAGCTTTTACACTCTCCTCTTTCACTTTCATCAAGAGGCTCTTTAGCTCCTCTTTGCTTTCTGCCATAACAGTGGTGTCATCTGCATATCTGAGGTTATTGATATTTCTCCCAGAAATCTTGATTCCAGCTTGTGTTTCCTCCAGCGCAGCATTTCTCATGATGTACTCTGCATATAAGTTAAATAAGCAGGGTGACAATATACAGCCTTGATGTACTCCTTTTCCTATTTGGAACCAGTCTGTTGTTCCATGTCCAGTTCTAACTGTTGCTTCTTGACCTGCATACATGTTTCTCAAGAGGCAGGTCAGGTGGTCTGGTATTCCTATCTCTTGAAGAATTTTCCACAGTTTGCTGTGATCCACACATTCAAAGGCTTTGGTATAGTTAATAAAGCAAAAGTAGATGTTTTTCTGGAACTCTCTTGCTTTTTTGAAGATCCAATGGATGTTGGCAATTTGATCTCTGGTTCCTCTGCCTTTTCTAAGTCCATCTTGAACATCTGGAAGTTCTCAGTTTATGTACTGTTAAAGCCTTCTTGGAGAATTTTGAGCATTACTTTGTTAGTGTGTGAGATGAGTGGAATTGTGCTGTAGTTTGAACATTCTTTGGCATTGCCTTTCTTTGGGATTGGAATGAAAACTGACCTTTTCCAGTCCTGTGGCCACTGCTGAGTTTTCCAAATTTGCTGGCATATTGAGTGCAGCACTTTAACAGCATCATCTTTTAGGACATGAACTAGCTCAGCTGGAATTCCATCACCTCCACTAACTTTGTTTTATAGAACCAATATAATTTCTTTCAAAATCCCAGTAGCTTTTTTTTTTTTTTTTGCAAAATCTAAAATGCCAATCCTAAAATTCATATGGAATTGCAAAAAAATCCAGAAATGTCAAAGCAATAGTTGTGGAAGAATAGCTCTAATACTTTGCTGGTGGGAATGAAAAATGATGTAGCTACTATTGAAAACCATTTGGTGGTTCTCAGAAAGTTAAATACAGAGCTACCATATAACCCAGCAACTTCACTTCTGAATATATACCCAAGAGAACTGAAGATGTATGTTCAGCAAAAATTTGTATATGAATAGTCATAGAAACATTATTAACAATTGCCCAAAGGTTGACAGACCTGAAGTATCCATCAAATGATGAACCCACTGTGATATATCTATACAATGGGATATTATTCAGCCATAAAATGAAATGAAGATTAAAAAATGTTACCACATGGAAGATCTTCAAAAGCATTATGCTAAGTGAAAGAAAATGACATAAAATGACAAAAATTATATGTTCTCACTTTAATAATATATATAGACTAGGAATACAAGTAAAAAATTTTGATTACTCAATGACAGGGGATTTAGGAATAGGAAGAATGGGACTTACTAACATATTTGGGGTTTATTTTTGTGGCTATGGAAATATTCAGGAATAAGATACTTGTGATGATTACATAACATTGTAAATACAAAAAAAAAAACACTGATTGCACACTTTAAAATGGTGAATTCTGTTATTCATAGGAGAGTGAAAACGCAAGTTTAAAACTCAACATTGAAAAAACTAAGATCATGGCATCCAATCTCATCACTTAATGGCAAATAGATGGTGTGAAAAATGGAAACAGTGATAGATTTCATTTTCTTGGACTCCAAAATCACTGCGGATGGTGACTGCAACCATGAAATTAAAAGACTCTTGCCCCTTGGAAGAAAAGCTATGACAAACATAGATAGCATCTTAAAAAGCAGAGACATCATTTTGCCGACAAAGATTCGTATAATCAAAGCTATGGTTTTTCCAGCAGTCATGTGCAGAAGTAAGACTTGGACCATAAAGAAGGCCGAGAGCTGAAAAATTAATGCTTTTGAATTGTGGTGCTAGAGAAGACTCCTGAGAATCCCTTGGACTGCAAGGAGATCAAACCAGTTCATCCTAAAGGAAATCAAGCCTGAATATTCATTGCAAGGATTGATCGTGAAGCTGAAGCTCCAATACTTTGGGCACCTGATTCAAAGAGCTGACTCATTGGAAAAGACCCTGATGCTGGGAAATACTGAGGGCAGGAGGAGAAGCAGGCAACAGAGGACAAGATGGTAGGATGGCATCACTGACTCAACGGACAGGATTTTGAGCAAACTCCGGGAGATAGTAAAGGACAGGGAAGCCTGGTATGCTGAAGTTCATGAGGCTGCAAAGAGTCAGACACAACTTAGCTACTGAACAACAACATCTAATGTAGTCTTTGGCACTCTCATATACGTATGTGCTAAATCACTTCAGTCGTGCCCAATTCTTTGTGACCTTATGGACTGTAGCCCACCAGGCTCCTCTGTCCATGGGATTCTCCAGACAGGAATACTAGAGTGGGTTGCCATTTCCTCCTCCAAGGATCTTCCTGACCCAGGGATCAAACCTGCATCTCTTATGTCTCCTGCATTGGCAGATGGGTTCTTTATCACTAGCGCCACCTGGGAAGCCCCTACTCTCATATGAGGGATATACAATACTATTGTTTCTCTTTTTATAGGTGATATACTGATTTTTGGAGAGATTGAATAACTTGACCAAGGTCACCCTGCAACAGATGATAGAGCTAGGGAGACCATGTTACCACATAGCCCAAATTCATAATTGTGAAGCACTGATAAACTGACTGATAATTGACAGCATTGATAAAACAGAGATAATTCCACCTGGTTGTTTAGGGACAGAGAGGACTATGCAGAGGAAAGAATGAATCCACCGTCTTAGTTCTAAAAAATAAGAACAAAGATTTCCCAAAATATACCCAATCCAGCTCTGCAGTGGTAAAACAAATGGGTATTTTGTTTAAAAGAATTGAGGAGAAGACAGATTTCCAGATTTTTATGAAAGAGATAGAGAAAGCTTGCATAAGGTTCTGACACCACATAAGCCAGAGATTTTAAGGGAGTTTTAATCTGCATTGCCTAACTTGTCTGTGAGGCTTCCCTGATGGTTTAGCGGTAAAGAGTCTGCTTGCAGTGCAGAAGCTGCAGGAGATGCTGGTTTGATACCTGGGTTGAGAAGATCCCCTGGAGAAGGCGTGGCCAACGCACTCCAGTATTCTTACCTGGAGAATCCCAAGGAGAGAGGAGCCTGGTGAACTATAGTCCACAGGGTCACAAAGAGTCTGACACGACTGAAGTGATTCAGCATCCACGCAGGCAGCTTGCTTGGGGCCTGCTGACTTGCTGACTAGTTGCTCCTCCTTCTAAGTTTCCATCCTCCCTTGCCTTCATAAACACTCTCAGGTAGAGGGCATGCAAATATTATCCTCCGGCATCTCCCAGTCAGGTTCAGGTTAGGAGGACCAATCTGGGACCCGGAGCCTCATGAGATATCCACTCACTTGCTACTAAATGTTTCCCCTGAGATTTGTTGTGACAAGGTCTTTTTCTCTGCCTTGATATTTGCAAGAGCACAAACCCAAGTTATGTTCCACCATATAGAGCTCCGAGGATGGGAAAGGAGCTTCTCCAGCGTGAAGCCTTTCTGGATGGGGACTTGTAGTCAATAGCCTGAGCAAGAAGGTCGTCCTTGCTGTCTGCCTTGTACCTTCATTTGTCACGCCTAGGACAAAAGTAAGGAACCAGAAATCACGCCATCACAGGCGATTAGAACCAGAAGGACCTCTAGAGGTCCCACCTGTTTTAATTCGTGCAGATGAGGATGGGAAAGGCCCAGAGAGTTTAAAGTTAGACCTGTGAGCAGGCATCATCTCCCTCCCAGTTCACTGCTCTTTCCCCTCTGCTATGCCACCCTCCAGCATCCATACTTCCATGCTCATTATAATCAGGTGTGTTATACAAATGGTGGAGTGATGGTTAGACTCACAAAGGGAGACTGCATCCCCTGATTTATTTTGTTTGTTTGTTTAGAATGTACTGCAGGACTAGGTAGAAACATCATAGTTCCTTTTCTGAATTTCAGGGCTTGTAGGAAACTTTCAACATCTGTTTGTGATCTCAAATATAAAGCCATCTTCCTCAGAAACATCAAAGTTTGGACATTCAATATTATTGACTGAATATCCTGCAGTAACCAAGAAAAAGTGTGATAGACTACAGAAAGCAATTTGTCTCAAATTGTCTGATTTTTAAATGTTAGTACCTTTATGGTTTCTAAAGAATTTTTATATCTATTGTCACATCAGAGCAGGACAGCAGCTTACAAGAGACATAAAGAATGTTTTTCGTCTTGTGAAATAAGATCTGGCCAGTGGCAGGCCTACACCCAGCTGGTTATCGACAGAACTAGGATTAGAATTGGTCTTGTGTTTGCAGTACAATCCTATCCACACTCCCACACCCTGAATTTCTGGATCAAAAGGAGATATTTTGTGTTCATTTGTACCTGTAAGTAGTATAAATAATGTATTTTGTCAATACAAATGTATTTGGCCATTCTTATCACATCAGTGGAAAACAAAAATTAACTTTTTTTTTTTTCAAAAATAGATTTAACCAGATTTACATGTTTATGTATTTGGGGCAAATCTGGCAACTCTAGCAAGCACAGACGTCTAAGAACTGATGAATAAGCCTCAGGAGAAGGTAATTCACGGGGAGCAGGGTATTCTGGCATACTGTGGTTACTTTGCTGATCATTTCACCAGATTTATACACACGTTTATTGTATCACTTAGCACTTTGGGGAGGTAATTTGTGGATCTGGTTGTCTCTTCCTCCTTAAAAAGTCAGGAGTCGTGCTCTTTGTTTTGTGACACTTGCTCCCGGCACAGGGCTGCTTTACGGGCAAAGCCAACTAGGAAGGGAAGGAGACAGAGAGGGAGGGGACCCTGGACACGGTCCAGGGCTGGAGCTGTGCTAGCAGGGCTCCGCGGGTCACTTAGCCTCAACTTTTCAGATCGGTAAAATAAATGCTGTGGGTATTACATGAATTGGGTGTTTCACAGGCAATCAGACTGAGATTCACAGAGTGTAAGTAAAGTTCCCATAACCACATCCTGTCTAAGTTACTAATTGCTGGCACTTATTGAAAAAAGTAAATATTTTTTTGAAATTGTGGTTTTACTCGGTTTTTTATTGAGATATAGTTGATTTTCAGTGCTGTGTTAGTTTAAGGTGTACAGCAAGGTGATTTCGTTTTTTATATATACATACATGTGTATATTCTTTTTCAGATTCTTTTGCATTATAGGTTATTATAAGATATTGAATATATTTCCCTGTGCTATACAGTAGGTCCTTGATGTTTATCTGCTTTATATATAGAAGTACGTATCTGTTAATCCCAAGCTCTTGATTTATCACCCCTTTCCTTTTTGATAACCATGAGTTCATCTTCTATGTCTGCGAGTCTGTTTCTGTTTTGTAAACAAGTCCATTTATGACATTTTTTAAGATTCCCTATATAAGTGATATCATATCATATTTATCTTTCTCTGTCTGACTTCACTTAATAATGATAATCTCTAAGTTCACCCATGTTGCTGCAAATGGTGTTATTTCATTCTTATCTATGGCTGAATAATATTCTATTGTATTTGTGTATTACATTCTCTTTAATCATTGATCAGTCCATGGGCTTTTATGTTGCTTCCATGTCTGGGCTGTTTTAAGTAGCACTGCTGTGAACATTGAGCTGCATGTATCCTTTCAAATCAGTGGATTTTCTTCCTTTGGCTTTATACCCAGGAGTGGGATTGCTGGATCATACAGCAACTTTATTTTTAGTTTTTTAAGGAACCTCCATAGAGGTCCACCAACTTACAGCCCCACCAACATTGTAGGAGGGATTCCTGTAAAAGGCATATTCTTGTTATATTTGATCTAAATAGTCACTTTAGACTCTTCTAAATAGTTGTATTACTTCTATAATCTGAGACATTTTTTCTCTTTTAGGTCTTAATCACAGTTTCATGTCTACCAATTACTTTTGTACATCACTCTTAATTGAGATTTGATTTAGTAATACTTATATACTTATAATTGTCTGTGTATGCAATGGTGTTTGCCAGTTCATACCTTTATCCATGATGTTTTTTCTGCCTGGTATAGTAGTAGTAGTAGCAATAATAGTAGTAGTGACATCTTAAACTTTTTGAGTACTTGCTGTGCAATTAACATAGTTTTAAATGTTCTACATGATCTAAGTTATCCTACTCATCTACCTTAAAAGTTGAAAACCGAATTTCCCACTTGGAAGATGAAGAAACTGAAATATAGGGAGATTAATGAACTTGACCTACTGTTTTTAGAAGGGTGCTTAATATTGCAGATTTTAGATCATGCTGCCTGGATTCCAATCCCAGTTCTACCACCAAATTTGCTACTTGAGCAAGTAATTTACCTCTTTAAATTTTGGTTCCATTTGAAGCAAAATGGAGGTAATAATAGTACCTGCCTAACAGAATTTCTGACTCAACTAAATGAGTTAATATATGTGACCAGCTTAGAACAGTTTCCTGACCCAAAGTAAATGTTATGTGTCTGCTGTTATAGTAACTAATATATTGTTATTATTATTTCTTTAGTTTCCAAGCCACAACTGAGGCGTTCTCATCTCCATAAACCCTTCCTGAGCTCTTGTGTTGGGCAAACCAAACATCCTTTCTCATTTCAAAGGCCATGAATGTACCTCCGCTTCAGAAATACATGATGACTAATGTATCTTCTGGATGAGGTCCCTCCCACTAGGCAATCCTTAAAGACAAGTGCTGTGTCACATCCTCTGCTGAATATTTAATAATAGTTAATCCAGGAGAAATGAATGGGACCTAATATCCCAGAGTCAGAAGGATCTCTCGGGTCAAGACAGTCTCTCATACTATAATTACAGCAGCTACAATGAGCTATCTGCTGAGTTACCACTGGAGGTGAGCACAACCAGATATACTACGTGATATGGCAGGAGGTCTGTGGTCTGGTTGACGGTACAGAGTCTCTAGGTGAGGACAAAACTAATTCTTCCATCTCCCCTATTCTCTTTACACACAAATAAGGCAAAGGTGTAGATGACAGTGGAAGACAGAAAACTGAGGGCCACTCAACTGAGGGCCCCCATGAATTAGAAGGAAAAAAAAGGTTGGGTGTTCCTAAGGCAGGGCTTTGAATCACTGTATATCTCCAGTGAAGTGAATGAGGGGTCCCTCAGAGATGGAAAGGGCAACTGAGGAGGGCCTGTCAGCGTTATACACCGATGACTGACAAAATGTTTCCTGTATCTTACTTTCTATTGATTTAAGCCTTCTATGTATACCTTAGACAAGTGTGCTTGTAAGAGAGAGAAATAGTGAAAAAGAATCCTACGTGGTTTAATGTAAGAGGATATAACATACAGCAAGCAAGCAAGCAAGCAAGCTGAAATGTGACCCAGAGTCATAATATGGTCTGCTCATGGCAGCCACAGTCAGTAAGGGCATTCTAGCGTTTTCCATTCCACTTCTAGATGAACAACCTCACTCAACCCACCACTACGCATCTGGTTCAGCTTCTTACCCGTGAGCTCCTTCCCTCCACAAGAAGCTGAACTAGAGACCCCATTTACAGCTTACTTCCCATGAAGATGATCAAATAGCATCATCTTGTATTTGCTTACCTTGTCATAGGTGCTGCTCACGTTGACTCCCCAGCTGATGGAGAACCTTTCAGAGGTGACTGAATTCCTTCTCGTGGGGTTAACAGATGCTCTAGAGATGCAGGTCCCTCTGTTTACAACCTTCACTCTCATCTACCTCACTACCCTGGTTGGGAACCTCGGGATGATCGTGTTGATTCTGTTGGACTCCCGACTTCACACGCCCATGTACTTTTTCCTTGGTAACCTCTCCCTAGTGGATTGTGTTTATGCCTCCTCTGTTACTCCTAAAGTAATGGCGGGGATTCTCACAGGAGATAAGATTATATCCTACGATGCATGTGCTACCCAGATGTTCTTCTTTGCAGCCTTTGCCACCGTTGAAAGTTTTCTCCTGGCCTCAATGGCCTTTGACCGCCATGCGGCCGTGTGCAAACCCCTGCATTATACCTCCACCATGACTAGAATGATGTGTGCCTTACTGGTCATCAGCTCCTATGTTTGTGGACTCTTACAATCTTCCATCCACGTTGCCCTCACTTTCCACCTCTCCTTCTGCCATTCCAAGGTGGTTAATCACTTTTTCTGTGACATTCCCCCACTGCTGGCTCTCTCTTGCTCTGATACCTACCCAAACGAGATTGTGCTCTTCACACTGGCAGCGTTCAACACCTTTTTCACTCTTTTGGTTATCTTGGGCTCTTACCTCTTCATTTTTATTGCTATCCTGAGGATGCACTCAAGTGAGGGACAGAAGAAGGCCTTCTCCACCTGTGCTTCCCACCTCACTGCTGTCTCCATCTTCTATGGGACAATCATCTTCATGTACTTACAGCCCAGCTCCAGCCACTCCATGGGCTCAGACAAAATGGCGTCCGTGTTCTACACCATGGTCATCCCCATGCTGAACCCTTTGGTCTACAGCCTGAGGAACAAAGAGGTCAAGAGTGCCTTTAAAAGGGTGGTTGGAAAAGCAGTCTTCGCTAGGCTTAGCTTACTAATTAGAAATCGCATGCAAACCATGTGAAACTTCTATTGGACTTCTACGGCCAAGAATGTTGTTTGAAGGTTAATTCTTTCTTGTCTTTTATTTCTTTGAGCAGTTCCTTCCCAAATAAAACTGATTCTATTCACTCTTCATGACTGTAACTGGGTAGAAGAAATTCCGGATGTCCCTTTCCAGAAATGTAACATTGCTTCTATCTTGAGATAAAGATTATAATCCTTGATACTATAGGACCCCACATTACATCAGTCTATTGGTTTAAAATGCTTTGCAGGTAAATCTCATAGGTGTTTGACACTAGAGTTCCATTTTCAATTTCTAGACTTAAGAGAACTCTACAAATCTTCTACACAGCACAGGGGCATGGTTCTTAGACGTTTATACTCCTAAGAGTTACCTTGAAAGACTGCTGAAAAAATAGAATTTAGGGATCTAATCCAGATAATATAACTTAGCATTTTTCTGGTAGAGCTCAGAAACCTTTTGAATTATGCCCTGTTATCCACGTATACGTGTATCCTGAACTTAGATAGTGACAATGCCAGTTGTAAATCTGGATAATGAGGGATATTATATAAGCTAGATCTATTTTATTCCTGAATCTCAGAGAGAAAAACATGCTTCAAAAGCTGAAATATATCCGTATCTATTCCTTACCTGAGTTCTAATAGATAAAATTCATATAAGAGTCTGGCTAGGGAGAAGTGCCTGCATTATTAACAAGCTTCCCCTCTATTTCAGATGAGGTTGTGGTGCAGATCACACTTTGAAAACTGTTTCCCTAGAACAGTGGTTCAAAAGCATCATTACCAAGCAAGCAGCAACAGCATGACCTGGAATTTTTTAGAAATGCCAATTATAGGAGCCCTCATCCCAGACCCACAGAATCGAAACTCCAGAAGTACAACCAAGCTATCTGTGTTTTTTAACAAGCCCTCCTGGTGATTCTGAAGCAGGCTCAGGTTTGAAAACCAATGCATTCAAGCAACCAAGAAACATTTAGCCTACAGCAGTGGTTCTCAAACTCAGCTGCACATTACAATAACTTGGGGGAGTTTTTAAAATACTACTGCCCGGATCCCACTTTCAGAGAGTATGATATAATAATATGATTTAGCAAAATTTGATCTGGGATAAGACCTGGGCACCAGGAGATTGTAAAGTGCAGTCACTTCCCTGGAGCTTCATATATACAAAAAGATTAGGACCAAAAAAGAGGTAATATTCATTTAGAATCTAGTACCTTTCCGAGTATTGCATATGCTATCTCATTAAGGTCTCACACTAGCCCTGAGAGAGTCAACCAGGTAGAGAGGAGGAATGGAGTCTCAGACCTGGGTGTGTGGGTAATGGGTGCTCAGTGGCTCAGTCATGTCTGATTCTGCAATGCCATAGACTGTAGCCAGCCAGGCTCCTCTGGCCATTGGATTCTCCAGGCAAGAATACTGGAGTGGGTTGCCATTTCCTCCTCCAAAGGATCTTCCCAACTCAGGAATCGAACCGGCATCTCTGGCGTCTCCTGCATTGTAGGCAGATTCTTTACCACTGAGCCACCTGGGAGGATGTGGGTAGATGGTGGCAAAGTGAGAAGTTTAAGTCTGTAGAATCCCAAAGGAAATCCTTTCCAGCTTAGTTCAGCTAACAATTGTTTAATACCAGGGCAGACTGTAGGATACATAAAGTATATTAAGACAAAAAAAAATCTCTTTATCAAAGAACACTAGTCTTCTCAGTATAACAAAAATATCCTTTTCTATTGAAGTAGAGTTGATTTACAATGCTGTGACAATTTCTGCTGTACAGCAAAGTGATTTAAATAGCATAATTATCTTTATAACTAAGACATTAGAAGGACTGAAAGAGAGAAAGTCAGAATATTATTAATCTAGCATCTTTCTTGAATCTGTTTATATCTCCTTCCTTGTTGATATTCTGAAGACTCCCCTAATCCCCATCACTTGATCACAGCTCTAAGTAGGAGTACATTAAACAACATGATTTTTGAGGTCATCAGAGGCATATAAAGGGACTGAAACCCCTGTGCTCTGTCCATGTGTTGCTACGTTCTTACAATGAAGCCCTTGCTAACTGAGAAGACTTGTCGTCCCTGTTTTCTAGAATTTTTGAACTGCATAATTAGAAGCTTCACTTGGATAAAAAGTTAAGCTAGAAAATGTGCACGCTCCAGTAAACATCCACGTTTAGGAGGGCTGAAGAACACGAACCTTAAAATATGATATGCTCCCCTTCATCAATTCCCAAAGGTACCGTTGCCTCACTGAGAAGACATAGGTAAAGTGCCGTGAAAGACAAATGCATGCCCAGGATGCCTGCACGCCCTGACCTTTGACGTCCTAATGGGTTGGTGTGTGGCATTACTCATCTAGTGCGGCACACACAGCAGACAAGTCCAGACAGCAGTCTAACCGCGTTGAACCTTCGGTGCTGGACGACAACGGAATACTATAACAGTCATCCATCTCCCGCCAAATATGCTACTGTAACTTTTTAAATATGAGTAATGAACATATATTAATACAACTGAAAGTTCCTGTCTGGATTATTTCTGAGAATGGAGGTTGCTGTAGACTGAATATCTGTGCGTCACCAAAATTCCTCTGTTAAACCCTAGTGCCCAGTGTGAGTAGTAGGAGGTGGGGTCTTTGAGGGGAGGCGGATCCGGTGTCTGGGGGAGCCTCCATGAGTGGGCTTAGCATTCTCCTGAAAGAGACCCCAGAGAGCTCTTTTGTCCCTTGCACCACGTGTGGACACAGCAAAAAGACGGCAGCCTATAAACCAGTGCCTTGATCCTGGACTTCCTAGCCTCCAGAACTGTGAGAAATACGTCTTTATTGTTAATAAGCCACCCAGTCTGTGGTATTCTGAAGCATGGGCAAACCAAGATGGAAGCCCTAGCAGCGGCAGAACAAGATCAAACCTTCCCCAAACTGCTGTGACTTTGATTCTAATAAGACTCTGAACTCAGGATAATCAATGAGGGGAAATACTTTTAGGCAGACTGCAGAGGAATTAACTAATTTCCTTATTCTTCATTCGGGAGAAGGAAATGGCAACCCACCCCAGTACTCTTGCCTGGCAAATCCCATGGACGGAGAAGCCTGGTAGGCTACAGTCTACGGGGTCGCAAACAGTCGGACACAACTGAGTGACCTCACTTTCACTTATTCTTCATCCAGAGGAGTTCAATCAAGCTAAAATGAAATTTATTCTAGTTAAAAAATTCTCTCTGAAATTGACATCTAATGGGAATTTTACACTCCTGAGACTGGGATGGGCTCACACATCAGCCCTGTCATTCTCTACCAGGCTTGGGTTTTTATGAGTAGTCAAATGTTTATTCAATGAAAAAAAATAAATGGATGTATGAGGATATGTGTGCCTGTATGATAACATCAGTTAGTAAACAAGCAAGTGAATGAAGTGAGGTTGAATAAATGAGTCAGCACCAAGCTGGGTACCTAATGGCCAGTTACAGGATCCCAGATCTGCTCTTTCTGTGCCCAAAGAGAGGATATCTCTCAGATCATCCCATAGACTTGTCTCTTCCATCATCACACAGAAGTATAAACCATGCTCCTTTTCACTAACTAAACCCAGCTGGAGTTGGGATATGGTTTAATCACTTTGCTGACAAAGATTCACATAGTCAAAGCTATGGTCTTTCCAGTAGTCATGTATGGATGTGAGAGTTGGATCATAATGAACACTGAAGAATTGATGCTTTTGAGCTTTGGTATTGGAGAAGACTCTTGAGAGTCCCTTGGACAGAAAGGAGATCCAACCAGTCCATCCTAAAGGAGATCAGTCCTGGGTGTTCATTGGAAGGACTGATGTTGAAGCTGAAACTCCAATACTTTGGCCACCTGATGCAAAGAACTGACTCATTTGAAAAGACCCTGATGCTGGGAAAGATTGAAGGCAGGAGGAGAAGGGGACGACAGAGGATGAGATGGTTGGATGGCATCACTGACTCAATGGACATGAGTTTGAGTATGTTCCGGAAGTTAATGATGGACAAGGAGACCAGGAGTGCTGCAGTCCATGAGGTTGCAAAGAGTCAGGCATGACTGAGCGACTGAACTGAACTGACTGTGCACTGTTGGTGGAAAGGTAAACTGATGCAACTATTATCGAGAACAGGATGGAGGTTTCCTCAAAAAAATTAAAATTAGAACTTCCATGTGATCCAGCAATCTTATTTCTGGGTATAAATCCAAAGGAAATGAAGTCAGTATATTGACGAGATGTCTGCACTCCAATGTTTATTGTTGCATTAGTTTCAACAGCCAAAAATGGGAACAATCAAAGTGTCTGTTGATGTACACACAATAGTATATTATTCAGTCTTTTAAAAAAGAAGGAAATCCTTTCATCTGTGACAACATAAATAATCCAGGAGGATGTTATGCTAAGTGAAATAACCCATACAAAGACAAATATCATATGGTCACACTTGTATGGGAAACATTTTTTAAAAATCCAAACTCCAGATAACAGAGTAGAGTGTTGATTACCAGAGACTGAGATGTGGGGGGGGGGGGAGAAACAATTTTTTAAAAGAAGAAGAAAGAACGTAGAATTGGGGTTGCCAATAGGTGGGGGGGGGAGCAGGGAAAGCTTATTGTTTAATGGACACACAGTTTCGGTTTTGCAAAATAGAAAGAGTTTTGAAGATGGGGGGTGGTTACACAATATGCATGTACTTAACGCTGCAGAGCTGAACACTTAGAATGGTTGAGAGAGTAAGTATTATGTGATATGTATTCTACCACAATATAAATGAATAAAGTGAGTTTACCCTTATAAATTTAAATAATAAAATATGTACATTTTTCAAATTAATTGTATCTCAATTTAATTTTTAATTAATCATGTGCACTTTTAAAAAGAAGGAAAAAATACTCTAAGAGCAAAGGGTGGAAGCCAGGAGACCAATTATGAAAAAAGATGCAGAAATTCAAGCAATAGATGATGATACATCGGAGCAGACCTGCAGAGATGATGTAGGAGAAGCAATCACATTCTGAATCATTGGGAGTCTGGAGCTAAAACGTGGAGCAGGTTGGGTGTGCAGGTGGAAAATAAAGAAATGACTCTTGAAAAGAATTGTCGTTTACCTCACAAAGGGAGAAGTGGAGAGGAGCAGGTTAGTGAGAAAAATCAAGGGCTAACTTAGACACGCCAAGTTACAATGTGACATAGAGAAGTAGAGGAGACAACATATGCACTTTCTAAAGTTCGTTAGGCAGGTTTGTGACAAAGCCACAATTCTGTGAATTGTTAGCACGTACTAGTGTTCACATCAACACTCTCTTGCTTTTCATCCTACCTGAAGGATGCTGGCTCCTTCTCACTCTGCTTGCTTCACCCTCATTATCTTCCCAAACCTTAATGTCAGTGTGGCCCACAGCTTAGTGCTCCGACCTCGCTCCTCTGCTCTGTCAATTAGATTTCATCTAGGTTCATGGGTCAAAATATATCCCGAGGCCTTACAGTGAATGTCTGACTCGTAAATACTACACATTCTGGGCAATCTTTATATGAATCACTGACCACAGACAGGTTCCACAGTACCAGACAAGACAATTTGAACCTTATAATAGTTAACTTGAACATAACTAATTGTTTTTAAAGAACATAATTAGTTTTTAAGAACATAATTAAGTTGTTTTTAAAGTATTATGGATATTGTAATATATCTAGCATATTGAAAAAGTATGATTTTATGAATGATAAGAAGAGTTTTTAATTTAACCAAAGCCCTTGATTCATATATGAGTCATCTATGTTATTCTTCAAAGGAAGACTCTGTTGATTGACCATCATAACAAATAGCATTCAAGTCAATATGTTGATTTTTAAAAATATGTATCTAACACAGAAAAATCTCTGATAATCCTGACTTAAATGGAAGGTTTGCAAAGAGTTACAGAATTAGGTGGAGAGGTTGAAAAGTGGAAATTCTCTTAGCAGAATCAGGGTAGAAATGGTACATGAAATTAAAGAGAGGTCACTAAGGAGAAGGAATGGAACGACTTGGTGGAATGAGAATTAAAATGCTAGTTATCATCACAGAAATGAGTAGGAACGGGGCAGGGTTAAGCAGAGAGAATATAGACCCGACTGACGGGAAATGAGAAAGCCGGAAGTGATGGATGGAACGCAATTCTTCGACCTGCTCTGTGCCTTTTGAGAGAAGCAGAAACTGTAGAATTTTGAGGTTAGAAAGGACCGTGAGGGACTTGTCCTGTGGTCCAGTGGCTCAGACTCCACCCTCGCAGTGCAGGGAGCCCGGGTTTGAACCCGCATCAGGGAACTAGATACCACCTGCAGCAACTAAAGACCCCGCATGCCACAGCTGAGGCCCGGCACAGACGAAAAATAGGTAAACCTAGTTTCTAGAAATCAGAAGGACTGCGAATGTCGTCTAGTCCAACCATTTATAACACAGATGAGGAAACTCAAATTTTACAGTTTCACAATTTTCCTGAGATAACTCAGCATCTGAGTGGCAAAGCCATACCTAAAAGTCACACCCTCCAATGATTCACACCCTCCAATAATTCACAGCCTCCAATATTCTCTGCAAGCGTCGTTTTAACACTCTCTGTGCCTGACGTCACATTTCCCCGTGTTGGATTTACCAAAACACAACGCCATAGGCCCCTGCCGGGGATAGGGAGGAAGGGGGCACCATCCCGTGGGCCCCAGACAACGGTCACCTGTGACCCTCAGGCGGAAAGCTGCCCCCTCACTCTGTCACCCTCGATCAACCCAAGAAAACATTCCCAAAATTTATTCAGTTGGATTTGTTGTATGAAAGGCCACTGGGGAAATTTCTCCTCTTTGGGACCCATTATTTTCCTGCATCCATTAGGGCACTAAGTTCTCTGGTTAAATCAGGTGAGAATGGCATCTTAGTGAAGATGAGAATGCAGGAGACTGGTCTTCCTGTGCGGGACTGGCTTCGGATAACCCCTGAGCACCCCTACTTTCAGGCCATTCCTCTTTATGTTGCCCTGTTCCAAGGATGGCTTTCCAAAACCTGATGCTTCTCCTGAACACCATCAGATGCCTTCCCACCCATACCTAAATATTACAAGGACAGCACCTATGGGTCACTTTCCATTTCTAGGGAATTGCACACATCTGGAGCCTATGTATTCCTATTTTACTTTATCATTAAAGACAGGACGCATAGGATCAGAAAACATTCCAAGAGAGCTCTCTTAATCATCTAAGGCAGAAACTCTTAGCATTTCAGAAAAAAAAAAAAAAGTTTGCCTGTATGAATTGTTCGATGGCTGATGGAATGAAGTGAATTTCAAAAAGGTAAGAAAACATCTTAAGAAACCTTTAAAAATGAATTAGCTATCCTTTTTCCTAAGTGATCTTAATTTACTGTGTATAATAATTAGGAGCAAGGGTAGACAAACTAGATGTACAAATCACATTTAGTCTTATTTTTTTTGTATGGCCCTTGAACTAAGCATGTGTATTATCCTTAAAGAGAAAAGAATGTAAAAAAGAAATGAAGGAGAAGAGAGAGAGATCAAAACAGAGACTGAGAGGAAAGAAGTGAGGAATGAACAGAGGGAGGAAGAAAAGAATTTTAAAAGAATAATAACAATAATAAAACTACTGTGACCTGCAGCGCCTAAACTATCTACTATCTGGTCCTTTATATAAAAGTTTGCCAATCTACTTTAGAGAGTAAAGATAATTTGCTAGTACCTGAAAGAAGAGCTGGAGGAATGAAATTACATAATGGATTGGATAAATACCCATATTTCCCAGATGAGGAAAGCAAGGCTTAGATTGTGACTTGTCCACCCCATATAACCGGAAGTAGTGAAACCAAGGTTCAGACACAAGTCTTTCTTTTCTGGACCCAAAATGCTTAGAGTTGAATCTTGATTCCACTGTGGGCTGTTTAATCTCAGACCAGTTAATCTGTCTTTTCTGTGTAGGTCTGTCTTGACTAAATTGCAAAGCAACTGGTATAGAATAAGAAATGGAATTCAAGAACCAGAGAGTATGGGTAGGCTCTACCTCCTAATTGGTTAATTTTGTTGGATTGAGGTCTTACTTTTGCCTTCAACTATGTCATCTTACGGGCTTCCCAGGTGGCACTAGAGGTAAAGAAGCCGCCTGCCAATGCAGGAGACGTAAGAGATGCAGGTCCAATCCCTGGGTGGGGAAGAGTCCCCTGAAGGATGGCATGGCAACCCACTCCAGTATTCTCGCCTGGAGAATCCCAAGGACAGAGGAGCCTGGAGGGTTACAGTCCATAGGGTTGCACAGAGTCAGACACGACTGAGCATGCGTGCACGTGGTCTTCTAATTTCTTTGTGATTTTGCTTCCTAAGAATATAAATTTTGGGCCATCTAAAATAAATTTCAGTATATGGTAACTTAGGAAGTTCATGGCAAAATGAGTATTACTCCATTGTTCCATACCGCGGTTATTTGAAAAATAATTGAGTTAACATTTACTGAATGCTTATAGGGACGGGCACTATATTAAGTGCCTTTCATTTACTTTTACTTTATCATCACAGAAACCCTATAGGGCAAGCACACTTGTGATCACATCGATTTATAACATGAATGAGGAAATCGAGTTGTTGAGATTTTATCTGTGTCGAATATTACTTTGAATCCAAGAAGTCTAATGGCAGAAAGCAGGCTCTTCATCACTCTGCTATGCTGCCTTGCCTGTGTCATGTTTTGAAGACTCGTATGTTCGAGGGTATTTTCTGTTTTATTGAAATATCTCCCTATCCCGCACTTTTTTTGAATTGATATAATTTAAAATATTATATATTTCTGACATATGATAATAATATACTACAATTTGGTATTTAATATAAGCCTTACTCTTATTCTTTCTTTGGCTGTCTATTTATTTTCACTTGGTTATTCTTCCAAATAAATTTTAAAATCACATTATGAAGCACATGGACATGCCCACACACAAACACACATAAATACATTCTACTTCTCTTGGGATTTTATCAGATTCACACCAGCTATATACATTACTTTGAAGATACATGTTTTAAAGTATAGAGTTTTCCCATCTCCCTCAATAAAAGCTTTAGTGATGGATTTTTCTTTAATTTTGGAAAAATATTTTTCATACAATTGGAAAAATACATTTTACTTGTATTAATATTAAGTGCTATTAAGAATATGAAAAAAAGCTATGGTTTTTCCAGTAGTCATGTATGGATGTGAGAGTTGGACTATAAAGAAAGCTGAGCGCCAAAGAATTGATGCTTTTGAACTGTGGTGTTGGAGAAGACTCTTGAGAGTCCCTTGGACTGCAAGGAGATCCAATCAGTCCATCCTAAAGGAGATCAGTCCTGCGTGTTCATTGGAAGGACTGATGGTGAAGCTGAAACTCCAATACTTTGGCCACCTGATGTGAAGAGCTGACTCATTTGAAAATACCCCGATGCTGGGAAAGATTGAGGGCAGGAGGAGAAGGGGACAACAGAGGATGAGATGGTTGGATGGCATCACTGACTCAATGGACATGAGTTTGGGTGAACTCTGGGAGCTGGTGATGGACAGGGAGGCCTGGCGTGCTGCAATTCATGGGGTTGCAAAGAGTCTGACAAGATTGAGCGACTGAACTGACTGACTGAACTGAAGAATACGAAAAGAATGAACTCTCTAATTATCCACATCTAAATAATAACATGATTTTTACTGAATCACTATACAGTTTGAGGAAATTAATATAATTTTGCCTGTCTCTCCTCTCTTTTACCCACATTTTCTATTTTTTATCACATGAAATTTTAGATCTAGATTGCTATTAAAATTGTTTTTCATAATGAATTTTTTATAAAATACTTGAAATAATTATTTAGACACAAGTGTGTTTTACTGTTTTAATTCTCTTGACTTTTAAATTTTTTAAATTCCCCACAAATAATTTTTAATTATTTATCAAACTAGATTTTTTTGAGTTACTGAGTTACTGTTTCCAGCATAGATGTAAACAATATAATTCCACAGAATTGGCAAATCTGAGAAAAATTCTTTTTAATTTTATATACAAGAATAGTGAGGGCTTCCCGGAAGACTCAGTGGTAAAGAATCTGCCTGCCAATGCAGGATACGCAGGGGACGTGGGTTTGATCCCTGAGTCGGGAAGATCCCCTAGAGGAGGAAATGGCAACCTACTCCAGTATTCTTGCCCGAAAAACCCCATGTACAGAAGAGCCTGGTGGGCTACAGTCCATGGGATCTCAAAGGGGTCGAACACGGCTGAGTGACTGAACAGCAAAAATCTGAAAGCGTTTTGAAAGCAGAATCCCTTTCTTTTTTATTGTTTACTTGGTGGGAAATTGCTTTACAATGTTGTGTTGGTTTCTGCCACACAACCTCGATAATCAGTCATAATTATATATATATACCCCCTCCCTCTTGAGCCTCCCCCCCGACCCCACCCCTCTAGATCATCACAGAGCACCAGGCTGGGTTCCCTGTGTTACACAGCAGCTTCCCACTAACTACGAATTTTACACACGGTGATGTGTGTATGTCAATGCTACTTTCTCAAGATTCCCCTTCTTTTCTCTAAGTATCTTTAGTCAATTGGATGAGGCCCACCGACATTAAGAAGACTAAGTTGCTTTACATATAGTCTACTGATTTAGTTTTATTGTACTTCATATTTTTTCATGTTTTCTAACATTTTGTCATGAAAATTTTCAAACAAGTAACAACGTTGTTAGAATTTTACCGTGGACACCCACATACCCAGCACCTAGATTCTGCTATTAACGTTTTATTATACTTGCCTTATTACATAACTACAAATCCATTAACATATCTTATTATTTGTGATGTACTTCAAAGTAAATCAAAGACATCAGTATACTTCCCCCAAATCCTTCCGAGGCATATCATTAATATTAGAGTTTAATATTTGCTGACATTTTTCTTTTGATGTAAAATTTACAATGAAATGCACCATCTTAAAAGTACATCTGCTGCATTTTGACAAACATATACAAGTATAAGCTACCAAGACACAGAATACAGGTAGTTCCCTCACTCCCATTTCTAGTGAATCCCTCCTCCAAGCCCCAGTGGTAACCCCTGTTCTAACTTTTTTACACAGTAGATAAGTTTTATATATTTTGGCATCATGTCAGTGAAATTGCATAATATGTACTCTTTTGTGCAAAACTTCTTTCAGTCTGCGTAATATTTGTGAGCTCTATCCACAGTCTTTCATGTGTCAGTCACTTGTCCTTTTGCGTCGCTGGTTTCATGGTTTACCATCAGATAGTTATCTGTTTTTCTCTTGAAAGACACTATGGCTCTTTCTATTATTGGCTGTATGAGTAAAGCCGTTATAAACATCTTGAGTCTTTTTTGTGAACATACTTTTGTTTATATTGGGTAAATAGCTCTATGTGGAACTGCTGGCCATAGGGTACATGTATGTTTCATTCTAGAAGAAGCTGTCAGGCTTTTTCCCAGAGTGGTTGTGTCATTCACGCCGCCATGGACAGCCCTCCTCCAGGTGCTGTGTCCCTTCTTCCACAGAGGGCTGATGACAGCCTCTTTGATAGCCTGCTGACTTAGACGTGAATTATATCTTAAAACAAAAACACACACATAAAAAAACCTTAGTGCACCAACTCCACTGGCGTTTGACCAAACTACTGGGGGCCATGGCCTAGCCAAGTTGACATGTAAAATAACCATCACAATCCATCCCTTGTCAACTCAGCATGCCTACTCATCTCCTTAAACCATACCTGATCTCCAAGTAAAGATAGTAAAAAGCATACTTCTGCCTAATCTGATACAATTATACTGCATATAACCAAAAACACACAAGCTGTTTCCACATGAGGGGAATGCAAAGTCTTTGGGTGATGGTCATCCTTCTCCTTGATAGCCTGTTTATTAAGTACTATGATGTAAAGTTAGCAATACTAAACATTATGGTGCAAAGTCAACACATTTTGTTATATGGCAAACATTTAAGAGATGGAATCCACAAACATATGGATTAAAAAATAAAGAAGAAATATGGGTAATAATTACAGCCCTCATTTCTGTAACTGGTCATGTACTCAAAATTGATATTTGTAAAGCATTTCTTCCAGTAGCCATTCCATATTCCCTTTGTCCTCAGAAAGTACCATAATATTAGGCGGTACTGGGGGGAGAGGTTGGCAGTATCAGGGGCTTCCCTCATAGCTCAGTTGGTAAAGAATCCACCTGCAATGTAGGAGACACCAGTTCCATTTTTGGGTTGGGCAGATCCGCTGGAGAAGGGATAGGCTACCCACTCCAGTATTCTTGGGCTTCCCTTGTGGTTCAGCTAGTAAAGAATTCACCTGTAATGCAGGAAACCTGGGTTCGATCCCTGGGTTGGGAAGATCCCCTGGAGAAGGGAACGGCTATTCACTTCAGTATTCTGGCCTGGGGAATTCCATAGACTGTATAGTCCATGGGGTCGCAAAGAGTCGGACACGACTGAGTGACTTTCACTTTCATTTCCTTCTTTATGTGGACCCAGCCTGCCCTTAATTCAAGGAGTTCTGGGTCTATAAACTAGCTCAAGTCTGAGAATTGATTCTCTGTTTTATGATTCAAGTTAAGACTTCTGATCACTTGACCTAAAGCTCTTCCACTTAATAGACTTTGCATCTGTTTTACTTCTAGGAGTGCTATAATCAGCTAGCCAAGGTCATTCACAGAAGTCTGAGTCATAACATCCTGATTGCTGCTGTGACTTTGTGTGCATTAGGATAATCATACCTTACCTTCGGCAATTAAATACCACATTTGGACCTTGCCACCAAGAATCCAATTATCCCCATTACATTTAAGCTTCTCAAGTCAGTGGCAGAAGATCCCACCGTAATTTCCGAGAAGAGCAATCACAGAACTCTTCAGGGACTCTGGAATTCTGCTTATGAATTTGTTTCTCACGGTCACGGTGAAAAGCGTGTCCTCTGGACTCTCCTGGGGTGGGTGAGTAGGTCTTGAATGACAAATCCTCTAACTTTCTAAGCTCCCAAAATCTGTGAATTGCTCTCTCAATGTTATACCAAGGCACTCTGGTATTTCTGCTTTCTCTGGTGTAAGCCACCTTGTGGTCCATGTTTCAGCCAAACAAGCAAACGATTAAAGTCCTTTATAACACCTCAAGCTGCAAAATTAATTTCGAAATCTATGCTTAGTGCTGTTGTCCAGTTGCTAAGTCGTGTCTGACTCTTTGAGACCTCATAGGCTGCAGCACACCAGGGCTTCCCAGGTAGCTTGGTAGTAAAGAATCTGGCTGCCAATGCAGGAGACACAAGAGATGTGGGTTCTATCCCCAGGTCAGGAAGATCCCCTGGAGTAGTAAATGGCAATACACTCCAGTATTCTTGTCTGAAAAATTCCAAGGACAGAGGAGCCTGGGCTACAGTCCATGGGGTCGGAGAGTCAGACACGGCTGAGCAGCTGAGCACACGTGACTGGAATATGTTGAACATGCGAGTAAACGGTGTTCACAATAAGCTCGGAAGTGTAGGCTTGGGTAGATGATTGCAAAGATACACGTGCCATGCTCGTAAGACTAGCATTTATTCCAAAAATGATAGGAAACAAAGAAATTAAGCAGGGCAGTATCATGTTTTAATTCTTAGTGGGCTCATCTCAATAAATTCAGCCGATTCAGCTTTGTGTTTCTTTCATCATTAATCCACACATTTAATATGCATTTCCGCACATATTCCCCAGATTTTTGTTTGTGTAAAATGGTGGGGGTGGAGGGAAATGTGATTCTCTTGTAGTTTTGTGCAACTTCTCGTCAGTCACCTTTCAGGGCCTGCGGGGACTTGAATCTAGTTTTAGGTCCAGAAGTAAAAAGGGTAATGGGTGTGGGTCCCATGGAGAATTACCAGTGTTTTGGCAAATACCACAAGAAAGGCTATTATAGGCAAAGTAGGACTGATCTCTCTTGCAATGTTCCCTTGACATCTCCAGTTTTCTTGAGGAGCTCTCCAATCTGTCCCATCCCATTGTTCTCCTCTATTTCTCTGCATTGATCATGTAAAAAGGCCTTCTTCTCTCCCCTTGCAAGTCTCTGGGCTCTACATTCGGTCGGGCGCATCTTTCCCTTTCCCCCTTCTATTCCTCACCTATTTGTAACGTCTCCTCAGGCAACCACTTTGCCTTCTTGCGTTTCTTTTTATTCAGGATGGTTTTGGTCACTGCCTCCTCTGATGCTTTTGAACTGCTGTGCTGGAGAAAATTTGAGAGTCCCTTGGACACCAAGGAAATCAAACCAGTCCATCCTAAAGGAAATCAACCCTGAATATTCATTGGAAGGACTGATGCTGAAGCTGAAGCTCCAATACTTTGGCCACCTGATGCGAAGAGCTGACTCATTGGAAAAGACCCTGATGCTGGGAAAGATTGAGGGCAGGAGGAGAAGAGACCACCAGAGGATACGATGGTTAGACAGCATTAACGACTCAACAGACAGGAATCTGAGCAAACTCTTAGAGATAGTGGAGGACAGAGGAGCTTGGCGGGTTACAGTTTATGGGGTCACAAAGGGTTGAACATAATTTAGCGACTGAACAACAATAAGGGTGATCTTCTCAGATGGGAGTGAAGCAGCTGCTCCCTCAGCAAAGAGGACTCATCCGAATCAGGAATTCTGTGTCCCCAGTTTTTGGATTATCTCATTGGTGCCCCTTGCAATTTTCAGGATCCCATTCTTTTACAATTAATGCCCTCAGTTGACAGTAGAAGCCCTGTGAGGTTAGGAATTGAATTTGCATTGTAAATCAGCCACTCAAAGGATGAGATTCTGGGTTGGGTTTTCAGCTCTGCAACTATAGGACGGTGAAGTCATCCCTTAGTATCTGCAAGGGATTGGGTCCAAGACTCCCTACAGAAAGCAAAATTTGTGGTTGCTCAAGCCCCTTATATAAAATGGTATCAGTTCAGTTCAGTCTCTCAGCCATGTCTGACTCTTTGCAACCCAATGGATCGCAGCACGCCAGGCTGCCCTGTCCATCACCAACTCCCGGAGCTTGCTCAAACTCATGTCCATCGAGTCAGTGATGCCATCCAACCATCTCACCCTCTATCATCCCCTTCTCCTCCTGCCCTCAATCTTTCCCAGCATCAGGGTCTTCTCTATTGGCATAGTATTTGCATATAATATGTGCACATTCTCCCATAATCTTTATATATATATTACTTCATATATATTATAACACATTATATGTATTATGTAATTTATTATATAATATATATTTTATATATTATTTCATCTCTAGGCTACTTATAATACTTAGTACATATAAATGCTATGCAAATTGTTGCCATCATGTAACAAATTCATGTTTTGTCTTTTGAAACTTTCTGGAATTTTTTTGAAATAATTTTGATAAGTGGTTTTGTTGTATCTGCAAATGTGAAACCACTGAATATGAAGGGCTTACTATGTACTAGTCTCTTTCAGGGCAGACATAGAAGTTTCCAGATCATTTACTCAGTAGTTGAGCTGAGAACTTGAATCCTCCAGCTCATCCTTTTCTTTCATACTTGTGCAATTAGAAGCAACCCACCAATCTCATCACATTTGTCACTTTGACAAAAGCGTTTGAAGGTATCACATGCATGCTTACCCCAAATCTCTCCTGCTATAAGCATTTGATTGTTGCACCCAATGTCACACTCTGCGTATCTCTATTCCCATTGTCTACCGTGCCCTCTCGGTGCTCTGCTACTGGGAATAGAGGCATCAGTACCTTCAAATCTAATCATAAGAGAGAGCCATTTCCACAAAACCCAAAAACAATTCAGGAAACTCACTCTTAAGATTTCTTTCCTTTAGAAACAGTTATTGCTCTCAAAAGGCTTCCCAGGTGGTGCTAGTGGTAAAGAGCTCACCTGCCAATTCGGGAGATGCAAGAGACAAGGATTTGACCCCTGAGCCAGGGAGATCCCCTGGAGGAGGAAATGGCACCCGACTCCAGTATTCTTGCCTGGAGAATCCCATGGACAGAGGAGCCTGGCGGGCTACAGTCCATAGGGTCACAAGGAGTCAGACACGACTGAAGTAACTTGGCATGCACTCATGTGTTGCTGTCAAAAGTTGTATCAGTCAGGGTTCTCCAGGAAACAGAACCAATAGGATTTATTTAGAGAGAAAAAAAGAAAGAACGTTTGATGTTAAGGATTTTCCTTTTCTAGTTGAAGAATCTGGCAAGTCCAAAACGTGCAGGGTAGGCCAGCAGGCTGGAGACTCAGAGAAGAACTGATTTTGCAGCTTGAGTGCACAGGCAAACTGGAGGCAGAATTTCTTCTTCTTCAGGAAACCTCAACCTTTGTTTTTTCCTTCAAGTTTTCAACTGATTGGATAAGGCCCACCCACATCACTGAGAGTAATTTGCTTTACCCAAAGTCTAATATTTTTGTAATTGTAAATCTCATTTGTTAAAAATACTTTCACAGTAACATGTAGACTGATATTTGACAAAATGTTTGGGTACTGTGGCCGGCCAAGTTAACACATAAAACTGACCATCACAACCCAGGAAATAAGAAAAGATCTGATATAACTTTAAATCTCAATTGTGTTATGTTTCTATCTCAGAAAACTGTGATGAAATGCTTTTAACACTATTTTATTCTGCCAGATACTCATTAGACAAGTGTTGCTTCAAAACATGTAGTCATCTTCTGAGTCTTACAAATAAGTATGTGCAGGCTCAGTCATGTCTGACTCTGCAGCCCCATGGCCTGCAGCCATCCGGGCTTCTCTGCTTATGGGATTTTTCAGGCAAGAATACTGGAGTGCTTGCCTTGCTCTCCAGGGGATCGTCTCAACCCAGGGATCAATCTTTTATATCAGATCTTTTCTTATTTCCTGGGTTGTGATGGTCAGTTTTATGTGTTGACTTGGCTAGCCACAGTACCCAAATATTTTGTCAAGTATCAGTCTACGTTGTCGAATACCAGGGATCGAACTTGCATCTCCGGCATCTCCTGCATTGGCAGGTGAATTCTTTTACCACTGAGTCATCTTAGAAATATATTTAATTTCAAACAAGTTTGTACTCTAATTAGTTTTAATTTTTAGGAAAAGAGTAAATCCTTGGTCTAATGAGTTATTGAAAGTCATATGATATTCTCTTAAAAATAGATACTTATTGTCCACCCACTTCCTTGGTGACCCTGAAGAGCTGATGGGTTTTATCACTCAATAATCAGCAGACAGGTAAAAAAATTTTCATTAGCAATTTTAATATGGCAAAGTAGTAGTTGAAAAGGAACATGATCAAGCCTATAAAATCTACATGGTACATGAGTGAAAATGAATATTTTCTTCTAATTCTGGAAGACTATAATAAAAGATTTTTTTTTTTTTTTAAGTAACAGAGGAGAGTTAACTATCTGCCTAGCGTACACCCTCAGTTTGTTCCTTTATGCATGGCCAAGATTACCAGTGCCTCCTTTTTCATAAAAAATATGGAACATGGTGTCAGTTCTCCTGAGCAACAATAATGTAAGACGTGGGCTGAACCCAGCTATGACAAACCTGGTGGGAATTAACTCCAACTTTATATTTTTCAGGAGATTGTTCTGACTGAGAATGTTGATAAATGGTTACATACTGGCCTTGACTTTGACGAGCACGTTCCAGACTCCCACTGACAGCGGATCATACCGGGAAGAACAGATTTAGTTTGGACTAATTATAGGCAACAAGGGAGAAGATGAGCAAACACCAAAACACCTTCTGGGAGATGAGATTTATGAGACAAGATCCTAAAGAGCAAAGCGATTTTCTGCTTCCA
Source organism: Giraffa tippelskirchi (assembly GCF_054371585.1). Taxonomy (NCBI): domain Eukaryota; kingdom Metazoa; phylum Chordata; class Mammalia; order Artiodactyla; family Giraffidae; genus Giraffa; species Giraffa tippelskirchi. The sequence continues at coordinate 148,984,875 of NC_137285.1, read as the reverse complement.
CTGCTTTTGTTTGGGGAGATTACTGAAGTCTCAGTCTCACTGGGCAATCTCTCCAGGCTCATGCTTCTCCCTTCTTTACCCACCAGAGCAGTCAGATATCACCTGCCTTGCCCTGTCTTTCGTGAATACAACTAAGAAGACTGGTCCCGAGTACTCCTTTCTCTTCTGATGGTACAGCCAAGAGCTTCAAAGCCTTTGGCAACCTCCTTCTTGATTTACAAAGTTCCAGGCACCAGCTGACATTGAGTTAGAAAAGTGAGTAATGGCTTTAGAAGTCAAGATGCCAGTATTTCAGAACTAGTACAGACCATGACTTGCGGTATTTTCTCTGAATCCACTTGGAAGCCAAGTTTATCTGAGTAGAATGGCAATAGCTAATCTCAAAGAAACAGCAAAAGAATAAATAATATAAATTGTGGTATAGCTTAAGATTATAAAAACCCTCTCCTCATATGGTACGTCATTTAATCTTGACAGAAAATGAAGCAGATATTATCTCTTAATATTATATCTTCTATAGATTCAAAGAAATAAGGGAAGAATTAGCATTTTATGCAAATTAATAAGTTTCGTACTTCCCAGATCGCTCAGTGGTAAAATATGCCTGCCAATACAGGAGAGTCAAGAGATTCCACTTCAATCCCTGGTCAGGAAGATCCCCTGGAGGAGGAAATGGCAACCCACCCCAGTATTCTTGCCTGGAGAATTCCATGGATGGAGGAGCTTGATGGGCTACAGTCCATGGGGTCACAAAGAGTCAGAGATGAAAAGCAAACACACACACACACATACACACACACATCAAGCCAAGTGTTCTAAAAGCTTTCTCTCATTTAGTCTCATCAAATTCTGGATATGGTAAGGTTTATTATTTGCACCTTTTAAACAAGGAAACCAAAAGTAATGCAAGGTGATCTCCCCAGAGGATAATGCTATTAAAAGGAAACTGAGATTTTAGCACCAATCTGTTTATTGCCACATTCTCTAACTCTCTTTTAAAATAATGATAATTAGACTTCAAGGAGATCAAACCAGTGAATCCTAAAGGAAATCAATCCTGAATATTCCTTGGAAGGACTGATGCTGAAGCTGAAGCTCCAATCCTTTGGCCACCTGATGTGAGGAGCCAACTCATTGGAAAAGACCCTGATGCTGGGCAAGATTGAAGGCAGGAGGAGAAGGGGGTGGCAGAGGATGAGATGGTTGAATGGCATCACCGACTCAATGGGCATGAATTTGAACAAATTCTGGGAGATAGCAAAGGACAGGGTAATTTTTCTCCTAACATCCTTACCAACTAGGGCTGGGCTGGCTGGAGAAGTAAGAAGGAAGGAGGGTATGATGTGGACGTGCTGATATGGGGGTGGAACAGTGAACAGGTATCACTCTGGGCAGATTTCTGGAGATGGTGCTAAAGTGCTCTTATCTTGCCTTGGTTGTATGCAATATTTGAGAGCAACATGATGAACAAATTGATGTTATGTTGATATAATATCAACATATTTTCTCTCCTCTGGGAACCAAGGCATCCCCTGTTTCATCGGTCCAGAATATGGACCCCATGACTCAGCCTATCCCTCTGCTCCTGGTTAATTTCTATTTTTCAGATCTAAGTTTAAATATGATTCCCTCTAGGAAGACTTTTCAGGATTGCTTAATCAAAATTTGTGTCAGAGCCCCATGTTGTACAGTCTTAAAATGCACTATTTTTCTCTTTTAAAAATATTTATTTGGCTGAGTCAGGTCTCAGTTGTGGCACTCGGGATCCTCAATCTTTGTCGTGGCATGCGTGCATGTCAACCCTTAGTAGGGGCATTTGGGACCTAGTTCCCTGACCAGGAATTGAATCCCAAGCCCCCTGCATTGGGAGCATGAGTCTCAGCCACTGGACCACCAAGGAAGTCCCTATTTTTTCTAGATAGCAGTTAATTATATACATATATATATGACAGATTGTTTAATCAACAGTGTCTGCCTCTCATTAGGCTAGACTATCCAGTTGAGAAACGATCATCCCATTTTGATCACCACTGTATGTGGTACTTGGCACTTAATACATAAAAATTAAATGTGAGTGACTTCAAAAAGATAGCTAAGATGTGAAGTGGCAAATTCATGACTTTTTAAAGTCTCAACATTGGCAGACCAGAACAATGGGCCAGTGTTAAAGGAATGGTGGAGGATGTTCTGATTCTCTGAAAATGAGAAAAATAATTAGGAATTTTAGCACCAAGAAGTTAGTATCAGTCAAAGTGTGAGAAAACCACCAAAACCATCAAACACAAAGCTATAAATTAACCTGATTTTTATTAGAGTGAAGATATGGACTGCCTATTATGATATTTTTAATTAATTTTTATTAGAGTATAGTTGCCTTAGGATATTATGTTAGTCTCTGCTGTACAGCAGAATGAATCAGCTGTATGTGTACATATATCCTCTCTCTTTTGGATTCCCTTCTCCTTTAGGTCACTGCAGAGCACTGAGCAGAGGTCCCTGTGCCATACAGAAGGTTCTCTAGTTATCTATTCTACCGTATCTTTTTAATGATGGTCATTTCTGTGATCTGTCCCTTGCAGCACACTTATAAGGATGATATTTGAAATAAGAGGATTTCCAGAGCTAAAATTGTGAAAAATATCAAAACTATGTCACATGATGAATAGCTAAACAAATCAGCATAGCTGCATGATAATAGCTATTTAGTATCTGAAGTATTTCACGTAGAAATGGCCCTATTGTGTGGAACAGAATGAATGAATACGTAGAGGTTGCATAGAAGAGTCTGCCTGCTCATTATGAGAAAGGACTTAGAGCATTGACCCAACAGTGTAGCAAGAGAACCGGGAGGTAATGAATGGAAATTCTACTAGATGTCCAATGCTGGATCTTTACATTTTTGAGTCATCAAAAACACATGACATAAAATTTATTATCCTCAAGTGTACAGCATATTACAATTAACCACATATACATTGTTGTGCAAAAGATCTCCACAAAATTTTCATGTTACAGAATTGAAGTTCTATCCATTGAACTACTTGCTTTTCCCCATCACCCCCACCCCTGGTAACCACATTCTATTTATAGTTTCTAAGGGTTTGACTACTTCGGATACTATATTTAAGTGGAATCATGCTGCAATTTTCCTTTTGTGTCTGGCTAGTTTCACTTAGCATAATGTCCTCAAGGTTTAACCATGTTGCAACGTATGATAAGATTTCACTTTTTTAAGGCTGAATAATATTCCTTTGTATGTTTATATCTCATTAGCCTTATTCATTCATTTGTTGGTAGACAATTAGATTGCCTCCACCTCTTGGCTCTCATGAACCGTGTTGCAATGAACACAGGTGTGCAAATATTTCTTCAAGAACCAATATTCAATTTTTTTAGAAATATACCAAGAAGTGAAATTCCTGGATCATATGATAAATCTATGTTTAACTTTTCTGAGAAACTTCCATACTGTTTTCTATAGCGGCTACACCATTTACATTCCCAACAAAAATGCAAAAGACTTCTAATTCCTCCACATACTTGCCAAAACTTGACATTTTTTATTTTATAGTGGCCATCTTACTGGGTGTGAGGTAATGTTTCATGTTGATTCTGTAAACCTGATGATTAGTGATGTTGAGCATCTTTTAATATGCCTATTGGCCGTGTGTGTGTCTTCAGTGAAGAACTGTGCATTCAAGCCTTTCGCCCATTTTTAATTGCACCGTTTGTTACTGAGTTAGGCAAGTTTTTGTATATTCTGAATATTAAGCCTTTGTCAGATATACAGTGTGTAGATATTTCATCTGAATCCATCAGTTGATGTTTCACTCTGCTGGCTGTTCTCTTTGCTGCACTCAGCACTAATCTTTCTTAAGCAGAGCTCTGATGATGTCATACCATCACTGCTACCCTGGCCAAACAGTACATACCCTTCTGCCATACTACACCCAGTATTTAACCTTGTAAAAACTTGTGGCGATCTCCTCTTTCCATTCTCCCTTGTAGCATCTTACACTCCATCCAGAATGAATCAGTTTCTCATGACCCTCCCATTATTACAATTTTAAATTGTGTTTTCCATAAATTTCCTTTCCTTAATCATCCTTACACGCTTTCTCTCCCATGAAGTCTTGACTGACTCCCAAAATTGAAAATGCATTCTATCTATAAAACTTAATTATCTAATTTATATATTTCTTATGACTCTATCTACTTTCTATTACAATCTTGTTACATGTATTTCACACCATATCGTGAACTGTTGAATATTGTACCCATATATCTCCAACTGAATGTCTTAGGAGGTACTGAGTATAAATATAAATGAATTAAGTGATGAATAGCTTCCTCCCTCCCCTTCATAATCTCTGAACTTTAAAAGTTGTTGACAGTTTCTTGGGAGTTAACTGAAATAATCTTCATTACACTTCTACTGAAAACAGTTTGAAATTCCACAAACTTCCTCTGTCTCTTTTCCTCAAAAAATTCTTACACAATTTAGCCAACTTTTGGCAGTTAGAAGTGTAATTGTAGACATTTATGTGAAGAAGCTTGTTAAAAGGGGGAGGAAAAGAGAGTAAGTTTTAATTCTTCTAGTTTCTAATTCAGTCTTAGATTACATCATGGCTCATGGAACCTAATCTTAGATTACATCATCATGATGTAGACTACATCATACATCATGGGAGTATGAACTGATGTATTGTTAGTCTGATTCTTTCTTTGTATTAATACTTCTCAACAGAGAATATCTGTTAACTCAATGTCCTGGGGAAACCGCTCAGTGTGGATGGAATTCGTGTTCCTGGCCTATCCCTCCCAGTCAGAGCTGCGTGTCTTGTCCTTCCTTGGGGTCAGCCTGGTGTATACATGGGTCATCACTGGGAATGTCCTCATCATGGTGGCCATCCAGACCGAAGCCCGCCTCCACACGCCCATGTACTGTTTCCTGGGAAGCCTCTCGGGAGTAGAAATCGGCTACACTGCTGTGGTGGTGCCCCACATCCTGGCCAACATCCTGCGGTCGGAGAAGACCATCACCCTGCTGGGCTGTGCCACTCAGATGGGCTTCTTCGTGGGACTGGGCAGTGCCGACTGCTTCCTCTTGGCTTCCATGGCCTACGACCGCTACGCTGCCATCTGCCACCCCTTGCAGTACCCTCTCATCATGCCGGGGATGCTTTGCGCCCGCTTGGTGGCGGCCTCCGTGGTTCTCGGCCTCTGCCTGTCCTTACAGCTGGTGGCCTTTGTCTTCTCTCTACCCTTCTGCCCAGCTCGGGGCATTCAGCACTTTTACTGTGATGTGCCCCCAGTGATGTGTCTCGTTTGCGCCCGGAGCCACAGGCATGAACAGTCAGTGCTGGTGGCGGCCACGCTGGCCATCGCCGTGCCTTTCCTGCTGATCGCCGCCTCCTACGCCTGCATCGTGGCCGCGGTGCTCAGGGCCCACTCGGCCGCGGGCCGCCGCCGGGCCTTCTGCACCTGCTCCTCCCACCTCGCGGTGGTCCTGCTGCAGTACGGCTGCTGCGCCTTCGTGTACCTGCGGCCCAGCTCCAGCTACCACCCCGAACTCGATCAGTTCATCTCCCTGGTGTACACACTGGGGACCCCACTGCTGAACCCCTTTGTCTACACCCTGAGGAACAGTGAGATGAAAGGGGCCATAGCAAGAGTTCTTACCAGGAATTGCCTCTCCCAGAAAAGCTAGTCCATCCTAAAGAAAATCAGTCCTGAATACTCATTGGAAGGACTGATGCTGAAGCTGAAACTCCAACACTTTGGCCACCTGATGTGAAGAGCTGACTCATTTGAAAAGACCCTGATGCTGGGAAAGATTGAAGGCGGGAGGAGAAGGGGACGACAGAGGATGAGATAGACGGTTGGATGGCATCACCGACTCGATGGACATGAGTTTGAGTAAACTCTGGGAGTTGGTGATGGACAGGGAGGCCTGGCGTGCTGCGGTTCATGGGGTCGCAAAGAGTCAGACACGACTGAGCAACTGAACTGAACTGAAAAACTAAGAGAGGGTCTTATCTCTCAGGCAAGGATTAGGTTCCAGCTCACGCAAATTCCATGCAACAGGAATTTCTCTCAGTTGATGTTAAAACAATCTTTTAAAAGGGTACAAGTTATTTGGACACTATTTAGCTATGTGAACCAGAGACCTTTAAAATGTTTCTGCCATTTGACTAGTAATTTCTTTCCTTTTTTTTTTAAACTTATATGGCTGTGCTGGGTCTTAGTTGCAGCACACGGGATCTTAGATCTTCGTTGGGGTATGCAGGATCTTTATTTGCAACATGCAGAATCTTTTTTTCTTTTTTAATTGTGCATGTGTGATCTAGCTCTCTGACCAGGGATGGAACTGGAGCCCCTGCATTGCGAGCAAGGAGTCCCAGCCACTGGACCACTGGGGAAGTCCTGACTGAGCAATTTCTATGAATGAACTACATACCTAAGCAAATCATCATAAAGTAATATAGAGTGGTACTTATAAGGTGATATCCAGGTATCAGTTGGAAGCAGATGGCCCATTCAACAGATTGTAACTGAAAAAAAAATATTCTGTTTATATGGAGACATATGAGTAAGGGAACCAATAATCGTAGTCAAGGCACGTATGTGCGAACAGTAGCAGGAAGCCATTATCACCCCTACACCTAAAAGGCAAAAGGATGATAGAGTATTATCTGAGCCCAATAAGAGCGATATTTATTGAAAAGACTCTTGGAACTGTGGCCTCAGGGGGAAAAGCCTATTGTAGAATAATGCCCAAGCAGGGAGATAAATACTTACCCCACTCTCTGCCTGTGCCCTCCTGTCTCTTGCCTTTTCTCCCATTGGCTGAGTCCATCTGGAAGCAGGAGGGCAGAGAGACTGAGTGATTCAGTCCACAGAAGTTAGACTCTGGGGACAGACTGGACCAGAGAAGGACCTTGAGAATTAGGGCAAAAAGGTAATAATCAGAACAGAAGTTGGTTGTTAGCATGTTAGAAATAACAATGAAGATACATTAACAATTCAGTTTCCCCATAATAAAGGATTGGTTAAACAATTACTTATGAGATAATATTACAAAGCCTTGAAATATGTTTTCAAATGCTAGTTGTTAGTAATGGTTAGCATTAAGTGCCTCTGTCTACCAGAAACTGTGCTAAGGGACTCACTTTCTCTCCCTTTCCTTCTCCCTCTCCCTACCCCTCTCCATCTCAATCTATCTATCTACCTATCTATCTTAATTTGGGGTAGAATTTAAGCATCTTCCCTCATTTTCTAAGGATAAAAGTGAATCAAAGAGATTAAATAACTGGTAGATGTCAGATAGCTCATGAGCGGTAGAGTTGGGATTTGAGCCCAGATTCCAACTTCAGAGGCAACGTTAACACAATTGGCAAAAGTTGTAAGACTGCTTCTACAGCATATGATCCAATATTTGAAAAATACACCATGTGCACATTTTAGGAAAAAGTGGGCACAAATGTACCAAAATGTTAGCTATGGTCATCTCCAGTTTGAGGGATAATGGATGATCTTCATTATATTCACTCTCCATCTTTATCTTTTTCCACACTTTCTGTATTACAAAACTATTATTTTTAATTCAGAAAAGAATAACTTTTGAAAAGCATTTTCATAAAGAATCTGATGTTTATGCATTAGCTCAAACCATGTGACATTACTACCATTTGACCACTTGTGATCTACAAGACAGTGATATCACATGTTGCAAGCTAGTGCATTTACTGAGCTTAAATCTTCCATTCCTGCAAGAATGCTCTTCTACCTTTCATATATCCCTGTATTGATAGTTTTATCTTTAATGTTTCCTTTTTTCTCTTCAAACCTTTGATGATTTCTTAAAATTAGAATAATTATTTTCATATATAATTTGACATAGAAATAGTGAGAAGGACTTTACATTTTGTAAAGTGTAAGGCATTCTCCTCCTATCCTCTCAAGATATCATGCATCAATTTCATCTGCAACATTTTTCTGGGTGTTGAGAAGAATGTAAAAAGGTATGGGAGGGAAGGAGGGAAGGAAGGAGAAGGCAAGGTTTTCAGTTACATTTCAGTGTGACATTTGATGCCATGAATCATATTTCTCATTAACTTATTACTCAAAACAGGTAAGTCAAGAAAGAAAGGATGAATTATAAGGCAAGTGGAGAAACATCATTGAAGGATTGATTCCAAATTATTGAGTAGCTCCAGTCCCCCATCATCCAGACATATAATAAAGGATGAGGTTTACTTGCTTAACGAAAATCACTTGGCAAACTCATGTGTCTAGTGTCTAGTTAACAAGAGTCTTTTCATAGAATAATTAACCATCAAAAGTACATAGTACAATAGAACCATGGAAGAAAGCATGCCTATGTCTGCCTGGAGGTGTTTTTTTTCATTAGGTCCTCATAAAGCCTATATTTTATCAATCATAATAGGTGCCCCATGATTCTTTTTCTTTGACTGGATAAACTAGACACCTATGATCATAAATGTCTGAAAAGCACTTCCTCTGTCTAGAGATGGGGCCATAAACACATAACTAACAGGCTCTCTGACTGTATATCAGTGCCTCCTAGGCTCTAAATTCTGCTTCTTATTATTTTCCTTGTCCCAAGTCTTCTTGTATGTGTATCATTGACTCTTACCTAAATTACTCTACCCTGTGGAGCTTCCCAGGTGGCAGTAGTGGTAAAGAACTTGCCTGCCAATACAGGAGACGTAAGAGACACGAGTTCGATCCCTGGGTCGGGAAGATCCCCTGGAGGAGGGCATGGAAACCCACTCCAGTCTTCTTGCCTGGAGAATCCCATGGACAGAGGAGCCTGGTGGGCTACGGTCCATAGAGTCTCACAGAGTGGGACACGACTGAAGTGACTCAGCGTGCGTGCATGTGAAGCTTATTCGGATTGGCTTTGTAAACCACTCTTGGACCTGATGACGCTTCACCTCAGTTGTCTCCTTAGTGATTCTCCTGGGTCTTTACCTGTGGTTCTGTCACTCTTTTCTTTGTGCTTCAACCCTCAAATTGCGGCAGTTTTATCACCCAAGTCCCATTAGTTTGGAAGGGAATCCTCAATGAGAAGTACAGTCAGCGCCTTGTGGTAACTAAAGAATAAACTTTTCATCTATCTCTGCATCAAAAGCACATTCTCTTAATCACTGTAGATTCACAGTAACTCGTGATACAAAGTAGAACAAGCCAACTCATCATTGTGGGTGGGTTTTTCTTCAAGAATGTAGGAGCTATGCTTGGTCCTTTGGAAATCCTTAAGATTTTAAGATCAACTTGTCAAGTACCTGCCCTCTTCTCTCTCTCTCTCTCTCTCTCACACACACACACACCCCTACTGGAACTTTTATTCAGATTGTGATGCATCTACAAATCAATTTCATAAGAACTCATATCTTTAAAAATAGTGTATTATGATCCATGACCATGGCATACTTTTTCATTTACTCAGATTTTAACCACTATCTTTCAGTGAAGTTACATAGTTTGCAGACAGAAGTCTTGCATTTCTGTTATTTTGGGTTAATGGTCCTTTACTGGGATATAGCATCTTTGCCCTAAAATGCACACATTTGAAATTGCAGAGCTCAATGGACTGTGATAAGTATATCCAGCTGTATAAACTTGGCTCGGCCCAAGATAACACAGAAAGCTCCTTGTACCTCTTCCTACTCAATTCTCCACATCGGAGGCAACCACTATTTATATTATTCTTCTCATGGAATTGTTTTACCAATTCTTGGACTTAATAATTTGGATTAAACAATGCAATGGTTATCAATTTCTTGCCTCTCAGCTCCAGATTCACTCTGTACTATTCTGCTTCATGACGTACCACGTCTGCTTTGCCAACTGGAGCATTATGGAGTGTCCTCTGTAAAGAGTTTTATTAGAGGGACACATCTGGAGGAAGTGGCATCCTTCCTGGTTCTGGAAGGCTCTGCTCTGCTGCTGATCAGCCTGACTCTGAGTGACCCCCTGGACTGTAACCCACTAGGCTCCTCTTTCCATGAGATTTTCCCAGCAAGAATATTGGAGTGGGTTGCCATGTCCACTTCCAGGGGAACTTCTCGACCCAGGGAGCGAACCTGTGTCTGCTGCCTCTCCTGCACTGGCAAGTGGATTCTTTACCACTGAGTCACCAGGGAAGCCTTCTCGTAGGCTGCTTCTGTTTCATTCCTGTAAGTCAAGGCTGCAGTGCGTGTGGGACACCCGTAGACACTCATGTTCCAGTGGCTCTTGCCAGAACTCTAAAGAATGGTTTTGCACTGAGTTTTTTTCCAACATCCCAGCTGGTTTCCTAGCAAGTATCACCAGTGCCTCAGTGGACAGCTTCCCAAAGAGTTTCACCTGCATTTCAAGGAGTATGTTTCTGTGACTCCAGCAAATTTCTCAAACTTTCTAGAAGACTACAATCGCATACTCTCCAGGTAGGTCAGAATCTCAGCCTTGGGGGTGGGGGATGCCTTCCTAAGTTTGTTTCTTCTTTGATTCTTTTTGTTCCAGTGAGGTGGGTCTTTTGGCATCCACATAAAGGGAATTTTAATTGGGTGTATAATGGGTGGAGTTTTTAAAATTTTTATTGGAGTATAGCTCCTTCACAATGTCATGTTAGTTTCTACTGGACGGCAAAGTGAATCAGCCACTTCCCCCTTAACCAGGTGAGTTCGGTTCAGTTAAGTTCAGTTGCTCCGTTGTGTCCGACTCTTTGCGACCCCATGGTCTGCAGCACACCAGGCCTCCCTGTCCATCGCCAACTCCCGGAGTTTACTCAAACTCATGTCCATTGAGTCGGTGATGCCATCCAACCATCTCATCCTCTGTCATCCCCTTCTCCTCCCACCTTCAATCTTTACCAGCATCAGGGTCTTTTCAAATGAGTCAGCTCTTCACATCAGGTGGTCAAAGTATTGGAGTTTCAGCTTCAACATCAGTCCTTCCAATGAGTATTCAGGACTGATCTCCTTTAGGATGGACTGGTTGGATTTCCTTGCAGTCCAAGGGACTCTCAAGAGTCTTCTCCAACACCACAGTTCAAAAGCATCAATTCTTCAGTGCTCAACTTTCTTTATAGTCCAACTCTGTCCAACTCTCACATCCATACATGACTACTAGAAAAACAATAGCTTTGACTAGATGGACCTTTGTTGACAAAGTAATGTCTCTGCTTTTTAATACACTGTCTAGGTTGGTCATAATTTTTCTTCCAAAGAGCAAGCGTCTTTTAATTTCATGGCTGCAGTCACCATCTGCAGTGATTTTGGAGCCAAAAAAATTAAAGTCTGCTACTGTTTCCACTATTTCCCCATCTATTTGCCACAAAGTGATGGGACCAGATGCCATGATCTTAGTTTTCTGAATGTTGAGCTTTAAGCCAACTTTTTCACTCTCCTCTTTCACTTTCATCAAGAGGTTTTTTAGTTTCTCTTCACTTTCTGCTGTAAGGGTGGTGCCATATGCATATCTGAGGTTATTGATATTTCTCCCAGAAATCTTGATTCCAGCTTGTGCTTCATCCAGCCCAGCATTTTGCATGATGTACTCTGCATATAAGTTAAATAAGCAGGGTGACAATACACAGCCTTGATGTACTCCTTTCCCTATTTGGAACCAGTCTGTTGTTCCATGTCCAGTTCTAACTGTTGCTTCTTGACCTGCATACATACTTCTCAGGAGGGAGGTCAGGTGGTCTGGTATTTCCATCTCTTTAAGAATTTTCCACAGTTTGTTGTGATCCTCACAAAGGCTTTGGCAAAGTCAATAAAGCAAAAGTATATATTTTTCTGGAACTCTCTTGCTTTTTCAATGATCTAGCGGATGTTGACAATTTGATCTCTGGTTTCTCTGCCTTTTCTAAATTTAGCTTGAATATCTGGAAGTTCTTGGTTGACGTACTGTTGAAGCTTGGCTTGGAGAATTTTGAGCATTACTTTGCTAGCACGTGAGATGAGTGCAATTATGTGGTAGTTTGAACATTCTTTGGCATTGCCTTTCTTTGAGATTGGGATATTACTCATCCATTAAAAAGAATGAAATAACACCATTTTCACCAACATGGATGGACCTAGACTTTATCATACTAAGTGAAATAAGTCAGGAAGAGAAAAAATGAATATTATATAATATTGCTTATGTGTGGAATGTAAAAAAAGAAAGAAAGAAAAGATACAAATGGCCTTGTTTACAAAACAGAAACAGATTCACAGAGTTAGAAAAACAAACCTCTGGTTACCAAAGTGGAAAGGTGAGTCAGTTCAGTTGCTCAGTCGTGTCCGACTCTTTGCGACCCAAAGGACTGCAGCACGCCAGGCCTCCCTGTCCATCACCAACTCCCGGAGTTTACTCAAACTCATGTCCGTCGAGTTGGTGATGCCATCTGACCATCTTATCCTCTGTCATCCCTTTCTCCTCCTGCCCTCAATCTTTCCCAGCATGAGGGGAAAGGTGGTGGTGAGGGACAAATTGGGAGTTTGGGATTGGCATATAGACACTGCTTTATTTAAAATGGATAACCAACAAGGACCTACTGTATACAACAAGGAATTCTGCTCAAGATTCTATAATAACCCAAATGGGAAAAGAATTTGAAAAAGAATAGGTAGTGTGTAGATATGTATGTATAACTGAATCACTTTGCTGTGCACCTGAGGCTAACACAACACTGTTGTCAACTACGTGCTGTGCTGTGTTTAGTCGCTCAGTCGTGTCCGACTCTCAAACCCCATGGACGGAAGCCCGCCAGGCTCCTCTGTCCATGGGATTCTTCAGGCAAAAATACGGGAGTGGGTTGCCATGTGCTCCTCCAGGGGATCGTCCCAATCCAGGGATCAAACCCACATCTCTCCAATATAAAATAAAACTTTTTTTAAAAGAGAAGTAAGATGATGATAGCAAGCAGTCTAGTCTGCACAAACTCACCCAAAGCTGAGCCATGTGAGCATGGAATACAAAGATGGATGTGTCCTGCCTTGTCCCAGTAAAGTACCCATTGTATCAGGTGTCTTGGACAGAGAATTCATTGAACAGGGACAGGTATTTTGGCTATGAGAAGGCTCTTTAAAAATGCCTAATACAAAATAATGAAATAAGCAGACATAGGTTGTGGTACAAACCTGAGTTCCTCTAGAGCAATGTATCTCTAAGGGCTCAGTAAACTGGATTCCTGCATCAGAATCACCAGCAGTAATTGGGGAAATTGTTGCTCCCGACATCCCTTACCCAATGCCACCCAATCAGAACTTCTATAGAGAGTGAGAAATATCCTTTTGGAACAAATATCCAGTGACTCTACATAAACTCAAGTTTCCATATCACAGATGTGCAGACCACTCTTCTCATACTGAGCCACACTGAGATAACAGACCCTGTTCATCTTCCTTCTCACTGATGCTCCTCCGTTATCGCTGCTAGTTCTGAGGGTTCAGCTGTTGAGGTCACATCCCCAGCGACCCTCTGCTAAGCCTCTCTCTGAAGTCCTTACTTTTGCTTTGTGCTTGTCTCAACTAGGACATGAAAGTTCCTGAAAGATGGCATGTATAGGAATTCCACAAGGAATTTTTCTGCAGTAATAATTTATATCCCCACTCACAGTCTTTAATTTTTTTTCAAGTTGCTCTCTAAAAATACTTTTCTTGAAGGAAAGTATACTAGCAAGCTTTACTTCTTCACCCAAACTCCCTTTGGGATTAATTAAGTCCAGTCCCTGAAAATCAGGGAAGAGAAGTAGAGTTATTGCAGCAACAAACTTCTCATTCCATGCAGGCCTTGGTCCGTCACTGCAGTGTTTCCTAATGGTTTCTTGATAAAATATGGGAAACACATTCTTAGGTAACCAAATATGTGGGTTTCGTTCATCTACTCCGAGTGTTTTTCCCCTGAGGGTTAATGAATGGGAGTTGGGGACTGGGGGCAACGGCTCCAACAATGCACCCAGGCTCTGACAGGCAGCCGATGGCTTAAATCAGGATGCAAACCCGGGTCAAGAGAACCCCGATCTTAGCTTAGAACTGTTCACTTGTTCCCTCATTCCCCCCAAACAAGGATCCACACAGACAACTCACTTCTATTTTTATAGATTCTTTTTTAATATTCTTTTCCACTATGGTCTATCACAGGATACTGAAAATGTTCCCTGTGCTCTACATTAGGACTCTGTTGTTGACCCACTCTAAATGCAGTAGTTTTCATCTACCAGCCCCGAATTCCCAGTCCATTCCTCTCCCTCCTCTCCTCCCTCTCGGCAACCGCAAGTCTGTTCTCTATGTCTGTGAGTCTGTTAACTTGCTTCTGAAGAAAACTTTCACACAGAAGTTAATCTGTTACTTAAAATGAAGAGCTGGTAAGAAAGAACTGATGCTTCCTTAGAAATGAATGGAGAAGAAGGTGCTCTGATTTTAACTGAAGTATCTTTACAACACTGAGGAAAATGCATCAGACAATCTTAGGTGGATAGAAAGACGTATTCCGTTCATGGCTCAGTTAACTACAATTCTGGGTTCGTATACTAACCTCTCAATCTTTATCTTGAGTTGAAAATTTCATTCCCATAGAGTTCCAGTCCTGGGAGACTTGAGCTATTTATTCAAATATTCAACAAACAGTTGAGGGGTTTGGGGCCACTCTCTGTGTCATGAGGGATCTTAGTTCCCTGACCAGGGATGGAACTTGTGCCCTGTGCGTTGGAAGTGTGATGTATTAACCATGAGACTGCCAGGGAAGTCCCAGCAACAAAGAGTTTTGAGCACCTTCCATATGCCTAGCCCAAAGGGTCTCAACTGAGGGCAACTGAGCCTCCCAGGGAGACACTGATAATGTCTGGAGAAAGGTTTGGTCACAAACAGAGCAGAAGCTATGCCACTGGCACCAAGTAAGGAGGGTCCAGGACACTGAGAAACAGCCTGCAGCGCGCAAGACAGCCCCTCACAACAGAATCATCCGGCCCAAGTTGAAAACAGCAGCAAGGCTGAAAACACCTTCCATCATAGACACAGTAGCACACAAGCTGGGGGAAAGAAGACTCAGCCTTTTCCCTCACTGAGCTTACACACGCCCAGTGGAAATAGAGGCTACCCTATAAATGTATAGCAGTGATAGTTACAGTGATGGATGGATACTGAAGATTCCAAAAAGGAACGTTCCAAAAAGTGCTCTTGACCCTGACATTACCAAGGTCAGGGAAACCTTCCCTGAGAAACTTGTCATGAAACTGGGACAGAGGGTAAGAGGAGCTAATTTATTAGAAAAGAGAAGAGGGAGCCCCAGCAGAGTGAAGAGCCTGCGCAGAGGTCCAGGGGCTGGGAAGGAGCGTGGTGAGAAGGAGCTGCAATAAACACGGTCGTGGGAGCAAAGAACCAGGAAGAGGCTAGAGCTTAGTAGGGGCAGCCGTCGCACGGCCTTGTAGGAAACATCATGGTTCATCTTTGACGTAAGAGCCAGGTTGTTGTTGTTTTTTTCAGAAGTCTTAAAGTTAATTTTATTTTATATACACCTTCACAAAATGACAGTTCAAATGGCCGTGATATATGGTGAAAACTTGATCACAATTCCACAAAAGGCAGAGAAAGAATATGTAGGTGGGCGCTTTCAGGCACTGTGTTTGCTGAGGTGGGAAGTAAACTAGCAAGAAAACTCAATGCCAAACGATACACCATCACTGCGCGCACACAGTTCACAATACATCTGGCCCTTCCCCTCAAGCACCTACAACCGACTTGATACAATGCCTGAAAAAACTGCACCTAAGACTATTATATGACAATCCCTCAGGGCAGACAAACTAGCACAAAGATGATCAAACAGCACATGTTCTTAGAGTTCATATGATGTTACTCTCTTATTGGGCTTCTCTCATAACTCAGTTGGCAAAGAATCTGCCTGCAATGCAGGACACTCCGGTTCGATTCCTGGGTTGGGAAGATCCTCTGGAGAAGGGATAGGCTACCCACTCCAGTATTCTTGGGCTTCCCTTCTAGCTCAGCTGGTAAAGAATCCACTTGTAATGCGGGAGACCTGGGTTCAATCCCTGGGCTGGGAAGATACCCTGGAGTAGGGAAAAGCTACCCATCCCAGTATTTTTTTAATTAATTAATATATTTTAATTGGAGGCTAATTACTTTATGATATTGCAGTGGCTTTCACCATACATTGACACAAATCAGCCACGGGTGTACATGGGTCCCCCATCCTGAACCCAAGAGCCAGGTTTTGCTTTCGCTAAGAGGTGACTGAGAGCAATGTGGTTGGATGAAGCTTGATGAAAAGGAAAAAGAATACGCTTTAGGGTTAAGCAAACTTCACCTCAGCGGCTTGCTGCATCTCCTTTCATAAATTATTCAAATTCTGTCAGTCTTTTACCTTTGGCTTTCACCTATAAGATAGGGATAGCACTCACTCTGCAGAGTTCTTATAAGGATTAAATAGTATAATATAATATGTGAGTGGCTTCCCTGGTGGCTCAGTCGGGAAAGAGTCTGCCTGCGATGTGGGAGATCTGGGTTCAATCCCTGGGTCGGGAAGATCCCCTGGAGAAGGAAATGGCAACCCATTCCAGTATTCTTGCCTGGAGAATCCCATGGACAGAGGAGCCTGGTGGGCTACAGTCCATGGGGTCACAAAGAGTCAGAGACGACCGAGTACTTTCATTTCATAATATGTAAATAGAATACCAATAGTACCTGCTTCTTAGAATTGTTGTGGGGATAAAATGAGTTAATATATGCAACGTGTGTGAAATATACTAATAGTAAGTACAACATAAGACTTAGCTATTGTAATTATTGCAATCCTTGGCACAAAAAATACCTCAAAAGCCGCTGAGTAGCCGAGCGACTCAGGTAGCTCAGCCCTGTTTGGCTGTTGAGATCTGACTGTCCTACAGAAACACACACAGACACACATACACACACATGCACACACACCAAGAACTACATTAATCACTCCAGACCCTTGCAGAGCACTTGCCCTTGAATAAATGGGGCACATGGAATCATACACTCACACACAGATATTTAAGCATTTGTATACATACGACCAAGCAACACTTTTTCAAGAAATAAGCTAATTTGCTAAGACCTAAGGGAGTGTCACTGCTCACAGAGTTAAAGAAAGATACCATGGTAAGTATTCATTGAGGTAAATATTCATTGAAGACTTATTAAATATACAGCAATATGCTAGTTCTCGTGAAAGCTAGATAAGATACAAAATATGGTCTCAATTCTCCAGGGTGATAATAATTTGATAATAATTTGACACTTGGGCTGAACCCAGCTGTAATCATCTGGTGGGAGGATGCTCCTTGGAACAGGAGGTTCAAATGACCTTGATTATGTAACTTCCTAATTCTTGGAAGATTATTTCAAGCACTGAGAATGTTGATAAAGGGTTTAATAGTGGCCTCTACTCTGACAAACATACCCCAGATCTTCCACTGACCGGTATCCCAAGTGGAGAGACTGTTTTAATTGGCCTATTTATCCAGTAACAGGGGAGGAGCTAGGCAATCACTACACCACTTTCTTCTGGGAGATGGAATTTATGAGACAAGATCCTAGACAGAAAGGGAATTTACTGCTGCCGTGGTTTCTAATTTAGGAAGGTTCCTGGAGTCTCAGTCCACTGGGCAGTCTCTCCGGGCTCGGTCCTCCTTCCTCCAGCCATCGCACGGTAAGATATCACCTGCTAGGTCCCGTCTTTTATGAATGTAACAGAGAACACTGGCGCACTCCCTTCTCATGCTAAAGGTAAAAGGTAAGTTTTTTCTACCTCCTTGTAGATTTGCAACATATTTAGCACTTGCTGATGCTCCCTAGGAAAGCATGTAATGGCTCTGCAAGTATTTCAGAACTATTTCACCCCATGACTTAGCAGTGCTCTCTGAATTCACTTGGAAGGCTTAATCTTCTGTTTAAAATGATAATTACTAATCTCAGTCCAAGAAATATTGAGGGAATGACTAATATAAATCTGGATAAAGTTTAAGGATTTAGAAAAAAAACTTTTCCTGATAAGGTACCTCATTTAATCCTCTGCTATCAAGAAGTTATTATTATCATCCCCTTAAAAGATTCAAAGGAGAGAAGAATTAACATTTATTATGCAATTTAAAAGATTTCATACATCACACCAAGTGTTCTAAATACTTCATCTCATATAATCTCATCACAACTCCATTAGGTAAGTATTATTATTTATATCTTTTAAATAGGTGGAAAGAGAAATTAATGTAAGATGATCTGCCCAGGTGACAATAATAGATTGAGATTCTACCGCGAGTCTGGTTTTGCTAAATCTACCAACTTTTTCACATGATGCTAACTAGACAATTGGAAAGCCAGTCCAGCATACAGTTTCTGTATTTCCTGACTGCACAGGGACAAGGTTTTTCATGACACTTTTGCCAACTAGGGCTGGTCTTGCTGGAGAAGTAAGAAGGAAACAAGAATGTAAAGTGGGATGTGACTTGGAGGCACTGAGACGGGTGTGGATTAAAAGAACAGATGCCAGCCTGGGGTAGATTTCTCGGGATGATGCCAAGTGCTCTTATCTTGCCTCTGTTTTATGCAGTATATTTAGTATCAACCTGGAATAGCAAGTTGACAATATGTTGATATAACACATTTCACTCTCTTTGAACCATTAAATTCACTATCTTACCGGTCTACAATATAAACCTCACTGCTTTACCTGCCTCTCTTAATCTCTATGTTTTTGGATCTAAGATTGAATATTGCATCCTCTAGGAAGATTTTTGAAGAAACTCTTAATCACAACTATGCCAGAGTCACATGTTGCACAATCTTATCAACACACTAATTTTTTTTTACAATGCTCAGTCACAGTTTTCATTACCTAGATATCCATAAACGCCATGAAGCGCATGGGCCCTCAGCTGACTCTTTGCGACCCCATGGACTGTAGCCCTCCAGGCTCCTCTGTCCATGGGATTCTCCAGACAAGAATACTGGGGTGGGTTGCCATTCCTTTCTCCAGGGGATCTTCCTGACCCAGGGATCGAATCCAAGTCTCTTGTGTCTCCTGCACTGGCAGGCAGACTTGTTTACCACTGAGACATCTGGGAAGCCTGTTTGTCATAATATATATATAAATATATACTATATTTGTGCAAGTATATGCCAGATTCTTTAACAGTGCCTGTCTCTCTTGGTGAGATATATAACCATTGGGCACAACTGTGCCATTTTGATCATTATTGTATGTGGGCTTGGCAATCAATTTATTTTAAAAAATGTGAGTGACTGACTATAGGAAGGATAGTTAAGATGTGGCATCACAGATCGAAGTATTTTTTTTTAAATGTCAGTCTCAACAGATTAAAGCTACGGACCAACGTTAAAGGAATAATGGAGGATGCTCTGCTTCTCTGAGGGGAAAAAAACGTTTAGAGTTTTAGTGTCCAGAGAGTTACATATCAGTCCAAGTCTGACGACATCATGAAAACAATCAAACACAGGAATTAATTTAATTTGATTAAATTAAAGAAATAGACTGCCAGTGAACAGATAGCTGATACCCAGATCTTTTTATGGTTGACCACTTCTGTGATCTGTCACACGCAGTACACTTTTAGGTAAGGTATTTAAAATGAGAGCACTTCCAGAGCTAAAATTGTGAGACACACCAAAACTATGCCCATGTGAGGAACAGAAAAAAGGAAAGTAGGAGGAAAATTTACTGGACTGCGTGATAAGAGCTCTT
Source organism: Giraffa tippelskirchi (assembly GCF_054371585.1). Classification (NCBI taxonomy): domain Eukaryota; kingdom Metazoa; phylum Chordata; class Mammalia; order Artiodactyla; family Giraffidae; genus Giraffa; species Giraffa tippelskirchi. Next base: position 148,965,135 of record NC_137285.1, on the reverse strand, counting down.
TGATTCCTAGAGTTTGATGTAGACATGGCCCCCTTGTGTAGAACAGCATGAACATGTAGAGGTTGCACAGAGGTAGAGGGGCTTCCGTTGGGCTTTGCTGATGACTCAGCAGGTAAAGAATCCGCCTGCAGTGCAGGAGACAGAGGAGATGCAGATTCGATCCCTGGGTTGGGAAGATCCCCTGGAGAAGGAAATGGCAATGCACACCAGTGTTCTTGCCTGGAGAATCCCATGGACAGAGGAGCCTGGAGGGCTACAGTCCATGGGGTCGCAGAGAGTCGGACACTGAGCAGCTAAGCACTGATTTCAGCCATTACAAGACAAAACTTTTGAGAACTTTGTCATCCAACAGTGGAACAGGCAAGTCAGGAGGAAGTGAGATTTTCTAAACGTTGAAGGTGACCTGATGTTCAGATAGAGATAGGAGACTCAAGTATCTAACAAACGACTGAACTAGACACATTCTGAGGTCTTTTCCAGCACTAAGAATTCATGACCTGTAGATAACTCTATCATATAAATATTTTGTTACAGATCCTGGAGAGCACCATTAAGATGACATGAGTGTAACTGACTATACTAAAATCATTATCCCAAAGCCCTGTATCATAACACAGATGGTAGACAAGCCTTAGACATGTTTGCTGAAGCCTTTTACATATTATGTTTCTGAGTGACATAATCTTTTCCAGAGTGCAACTCAAATGTTGGATACCAAGCTGTTTTCCATAAAGGGCTCTTATACAAAGGTTTTGATCATGAAATAATCTTAAAAGTGAAAGATAAAATGGGAAAAAGGGTAAAAGACATGTTTGCATAGTATGTTCATCCATACAACATAGATTTATTGAATGCCTAATCTTTGTGCAACATTAGGCTTGATTTATATGGGAAATAAATGTATAAATAAGAGAGAATGGCTGCCCTGGAACTTAAAAATAATAATCATGGTTATCCATTATGAGGTTGTTATTACTACTGACTGATCTTGGCGGTAGACACTTTACATTAAGATCTCAAGCACTAAGCATAATTATTATCCCCATTTTTCAAATAAAAAAAACTGGGACTCAAAGACATTATATATAGCCTAATATTACAGAGCCAGGAGATGGAATCACTAAAATCACATCATTTAAAATCAAAACTAATTTCACACTCACACATTGCTCCTCCTCCTCATGTTATAATATGATGTTGAATATGCTAGGTAACATTAGAAATCATTCAAAGCATTAATGAAGTTCAGAAGAGAGGAAGAGAATGAATGAAATGGGCACTGCTTGCTAACTGTTGGAAAAGGAGAGGCATTCATGCCCTAGGGGCTCTTGACATTTATTTATGACGATCTCTAATCACCCTAAGCTGGTTTATGTGAATAGCACTTATCAGAGCAGTGCTTCTGGATATGATTTCTCTTTAAAGCTCACAGTAAATAATACATATTAAACTAGGGAAATTTGGATTAAGGTTGAACGTTGCCTCTTTCCCATCTTTCTTTAAGATTTACGTATTTATTTGTTTTGTTGCTCTGGGTCTCCGGCGCTGTGCGGGCTTTTCTCTAGCTGTGGTGAGTGAGGGCTCCTCTGGCTGTGGTGCGCAGGCTTCTCACTGTGATGGCCTCTCTTGTTGCCGAGCACAGACTCCAGGGCGCACAGCTTCCGAGGCCGCCGCGTGTGGGTTCAGCAGCTGTGCTGCCCAGATTTGGCTGCCCCACGGCAAGGGGGACATTCCGAGCGGGGATCAACCCGTGTGCCCTGCATTGGCCAGGGGACTCTTCACCGCTGGGCCACCAAAGGAGGCCTCTTCCATCTTCTTTAATGAGTTGGTCTTGGAAAAGTAAAGGAATGGATGCCCTTTGAGAGTTAGGACTCTTCATTAGAAAGTTTTCAAGGAAGCTAGATGGTTTTTCTTGGATGTTACTTTAGCTTCTTAGATGAGAGGAAAAGCAGATGGAAACGGGCTTGGTCTTTCCAATTCATCCCTACACTCACAGGAAGGGTGCTCAGTTCTCTGACAGCTTATGATCACATATTTTCCCATAGCGCCACAAGCCAGGAGGAGCCCTGTGATAAAACTCCCTGATTGGACATGGATAGAACACCCAGGAGTTGGGAGGGCTTTGGCTTTTGAGGTTGATGCCTGACACTGTCAACATTAGGCCTATGTCGGCCCTTTAGCCATTGGTTTTTTTCTTCCTTCATTTTCCATCATATCACTAGTTTTTCAGAGTCACATTTGTGTATCTCCCTGGGCCAATACCTCAGGAGGCATTGTGTGTAAACATGTGAATGAATAAATAACTTCCTATTCTCAACAGCCCTGGCTCTCAAGAATTTCTTGACACCTTCTTGTGAATTTACTAAAGCAATTGAATTTTCATTCCACATCTACTGAAAATAGCTTTGAATTCCATAAAGTTCTCTGCCATGTTTCCTCAACATGCTTACACTATTTAGCCCAACTTTTGGCCGTTAGAAGTGAGAAAAGGAAGTTGCTCAGTCGTGTCTGACTCTTTGCAACCCTGTGGACTGTAGCCTACTAGGCTCCTCTGTCCATGGGATTTTCCAGGCAAGAATACTGGAGTGGGTTGCCATTTCCTTCTGCAGGGGATCTTCCCAACCCAGGGATTGAACCCAGGTCTCCTGCCTTGTAGGCAGATGCTTTACCATCTGAGCCACCAGGGAAGTGACATTGTTAGAAGTTAAGCTGTGGCTATTTATGTGAAGAAACTTGTTAAAAAGGGAGGAAAAAGATAATAAGTCTTAATACTTCTAGTTTCTAACTCCAGTCTTAATTAGATTGCATCATGGCTCAGAGTATGAACTAATGTATTGTTAATCTGACTCATCTTTCTTTGTATTAATAATTCTCGACAGAAAATTTGTTGACTCCATATCCTGAGGAAACCGCTCAGTGTGGACGGAATTCGTGTTCCTGGCCTATCCCTCCCAGTCAGAGCCGCGCGTCTTGTCTTTCCTTGGGGTCAGCCTGGTGTATACATGGGTCATCACTGGGAATGTCCTCATCATGGTGGCCATCCAGACCGAAGCCCGCCTCCACACACCCATGTACTCTTTCCTGGGCAGCCTCTCGGGAGTAGAAATTGGCTACACTGCTGTGGTGGCGCCCACATACTGGCCAATATCCTGTGGTCGGAGAAGACTGTCACTTCGCTGGGCTGTGCCACTCAGATGGGCTTCTTCGTGGGACTGGGCAGTGCCGACTGCTTCCTCTTGGCTTCCATATCTATGACTGCTCCCAGGTGGCACCAGAAAGAATCTGCCTGCCAATGGAGGAGACACAAGAGAGACGGGTCCATCCCTCCACTGGGAAGATCCCCTGAATTAGGGAGTGGCAACCCACTCCAGTACTCTTACCTGGAAAACTCCATAGACAGAGGAGCCTGGTGGTCCATGGGGCTGCAAAGAGTCAGACTCAACTGCCCACAGTGAACACTCTGTGCCTCTTCTATGCCTTTTGAATGAAAAGTGTCTACTATTGTCCAAACTGGGAATGGATGCTAATTAAAAGATTCAGGATTCTGAGTCTGGGTTATAATTTTTATCACTGATTGTCTTATGACTCTTGTTTTATTATGATGTCTCAAGTACCTTTGAAAAGAATGTGTATCCTGCTGAGTGCAGTCAGTTGAGTTAAGGTAGCTAATAGTATGGTTCTAATCTCTATCATTATATATATTTTTCTACTTGTGTTATCCATCCCTGTCAGAGGTAGGTAAAATCCACAGCTATGACTGTCAATTGTCAATCTCTCCCTTTAGTCCTGACAATTTTTGTTTTGTTCTGGTTCTTTTATTTCCCCGTATTCTGAAGCTCTGTTATTAGATGTATATATATTTAGCATAATTATATCTTGTTGATGGATTAACCATCTTATCATTAAGCAATGTTCATTTTTATTGCTGGTAATATCCCTGGTCCAGAAATCTACATCTGATCTTAATTTGTTCACATTATCTTTTTTATGATTAACATTTTCATGGTACGTATTGTTCTTCCTTTTGACTTCTACCTGTATTTCCTCATATATAAGGTATGGCTCTTATACGTTTTCTTCTCAATCCTGATTGGACAGTTTAGACATTTCGCCATATTTCCGTGCACACTTTATTCACCTGTCGTCTTGTTTCTTAGTTTCTCCTCATCAGCCTCTTTTTGGATTTGTGAACATTTTTTTCTATCAGCTTTTTAGATATATTTTTTGTTTCACACTTTGTAGTTGCATTCTTATCATGGCCTACCAAGGATTGCTATAACACTGTTGAAGTAAATGGGTAAGAAACTTTGAACAGTTTAATTCCATTTTCTGCCCCCATATTGGTGCTCTTATTATAACATCTTACTTATAAATTCCATCATACATTTTCATTTTTCTTTTAAATAGTCAACATTTTTAAAGGTATTCTAAAAGTAGTCTTCTACATTTTTATCTTAATATTAAGGATATTTTCCCAGAATATAGAATTCTAGAAATGACCGTTTTTCTTCCATCTCTTTAAAGATGTCATTCCGTTGCCTCTGGTTCTCATATTTCTGATGAGAAATCATTTGCGGTTTTGTGGGTTTTTTTTTACCCACATAAAGGTACATTTTTTTCTCTTTATCTTTGATTCCCAGTCACATAAATACAGTGAGTCTAAGGTTTGGGTAGGACTAGGGGATGGGGGGAAGGTAAGGAATTCATTGTGTTAAAGTAAGATAAAATGGAGACTAGACTTGAAAATTCCCTGAGCAGACAAAATCGGTTAGGCCATGTAAGCAAAACGTAATCTAGCTTATTTCATGAATATAAGTGAAACTCTACTTAGATATTTCCTTCTGTCTCTGATAATCATAAATAAAATGTAAGTCACCTCCCTGAAGCGGTATAGCACCTTTTATCCAAGTCCTCTTTCATCTGGAAATTCCCACTGGAATAACCAATCACTGTATCAGTTAAACAACTTCTCCATTCTCATGTTATAAGCCATCTTGTATTAAACAACATGTCTCTCTGAGCTTCAAATCACTTTCAGTTAGAAGTCTCCCTTTCTGCTTAGAGTTTCTTGCTTGATAAAATATTCATGTCAAGTAAAGTTCTCTAAATTTTCTTTTGACAATTGTATTTAAAACACATCTGAAATGCAAAATAAATTCACCCTCTTCCAAACCCCCCAAAGCCTCACCTCATTATAGCATTAACTCAGGTCCAAAAATCTCCTCTAAATATCATTAGTTCAAAAGTCCCAAATCTCATCATCCAAACTATCTAAATAAAGGCCTATGCTAGGATAAAATTCTTCTCCATCTGTGGACCTAGAACTAGAAAACAAGATGTCTGTTCCCAACACACACAACGGGACAGGCATAGCGTAACAGTTAAAGACATTTCCATTCAAAATGAGAGAAACTGGAAGGAAAAAATGGACTTAATTGGTTCCAACCAGTTCTGAAATCAAACAGGGCAAACTCCATTAGTTTTCAAGGCCCAGGAATAATCCTCTGTGGCCATAAGGCCACGCTCTGGGCCCACGGCACCCCTCTCTGTGGTCCAAGGCGCCACTCCCCAGCCTCACTGCTGTCCCTAGGGTCATGTCTCCTTTCTCATGACGGCTAGCACATGTCTCTTAGGTGGCTCAGCGGTAAAGAATCTGCCTTAAAGTGGAGGAGACACGGGTTCCGTCCCTGAGTGAGGAAGATCCCCTGCAGGAGGAAATGGCAGCCCACTCCAGTATTCTTGCCTGGAAAATCCCATGGACGGAGGAGGCTGGCGGGCTGCAGCCCATGCGGTCACAAGTCAGACATGACTGAGCATGTACACACGGCACATGTCTGCAGTTAGGTAGTTTTCTCAGACTGTTACCTACTTGCAGAATTTGGGGAATATAATCTCCTTTTCTTTCTTTTCTTTCCGTTTAAGCTACATTTAATGACTCTATTTGACTGACTGGTTAGTTTTCTGGTTTAAGCAAAAAGTGTTAACTATTATTATGTGTTCTGTGATTTCCAAAATTGCTGGTATGGATAGAAAGATATGTTATGTGAAGCTCCTGGGAATAATTTCTGGCCCCAGTATTTCACTGCTGCTGCCAGAATCAGAAATCCACAAAACCCAGAAGATGCTGGCTATAAAATCTTGCCCCTAAACTATGATCCATGCCAGCAAAATTGATGACTTGCATATTGCTTTGCTCCTCTCATTTTCCTCTTGTTTAATTGAGGTGAGACCACAGCATGAGGTGCACCCTTTTAACAAATTTTTAAGTGCATGATACAGTTTTGTTAACTACAGCCATAATGTAAATCAGCTCTTTAGAGCTCATTCTTCCGCATAACTGAAATCTATACCGATTGAATGGCAATTCCCATTTCTCCCTGTGCCCAGCCCCCCGGAAACCATGATTCCACTCTCTGTTTCTGTCAATCCGGCTATTTTAGATACTTCAGATAAGTGAAATCATGCAGTATCTACTCTTCTGTAGCTTGCTTTTTTCACTTAGCACAGTATCCTCAAAGTTCATCAGTGTTGTGACATGTAATAAGATTTCACTTTTTTTAAGATTGATTGACATTCCATTGTATGTACATAGCACGTTTTCTGTGTCCACTCATTACCCAATGGACACTTAGGTCATTTCCATTTCTAGGCTATTGTGAATAATCTTGTAACAAACATGGGATTTTGGATATCTTATCAAGGAGGCCCCATCAAAAATAAATCTGTAGAGATCATTTATATTGTATATACAGCTGACTTAATTAGATACTATAGTTGGCAAGTATATAATCTAAACTCTTTAAAGTTGATTTCTTTAGAATTTTTCTTTATGTTTTAAAAATACTCTTGCTGCACTTTGTAAAACTTTATTGTGGTAAGAACAGTCAACACAAGATCTAGCCTCTTAACAAATTTTAAGTAAACAATACATACTAATTACCTTCTAAATCATACATAAATATCCACGTAAATTAACAAAGAGCAATAAGAAAGTGCACATTTTCAAAAACATGATGTTGGATGACTAACTGTATGTTCATCTGAAGTTGTAAGAAAATAAAAAACATTCTAACTGTTCAATAGTAAGGATTCATGTAATAAATTGTGGGGCATCAATACTACTCATATTAAGTTGTCACAAAAAACATGACTGTGAACACTATATTTGAAAACCCAACCTACTGTTTGATGGAAGTACTGCATGCTGTCATTGCAAGAGTGTAAAATATGTTTGTAGGAATGAGGTCATCTGAACAAATTAACATATCTGGGTGGGAAAAAAAGGAAAATAAATCTGAGTATAGTCTCTGTATGCATGTAACTATCCTCCAATTTTAAGAACCAGCACAGAGCTATTTAATTCATGATTGCCATGAATATAAAAGCCAGCTGTCTTTCCTCACATGGATTTGTAGATATTTTGGAATTCTTGGACAAGATAAGCTTGTCTGGGCTTCAGAAAAGGCCATGTCGCCTGCTGTGTCTTCTGCCCTAAGACACTTTCCCTTCTCTTTTCCTGGCGGGCTTGTCTGCTGAGATCACCGCCTACCTAGAGCCTAAGAGAGCCCTTCCCAGAACTCAGGGGAGCCTCTGCACCTGTCATATGTCACACCATTCTCTCAGGCTCAATCCCCCAGCATCCTCGCCCTGGTTTGCTTTTTGTCTATAGCACTCACCCCTTCTGACACATTATCACATTCTTAAATTTATTTAATTGAAGGATAATTTCTTTTATAATATTGCATTGGCTTCTACCATACATCAACATGAATCAGCTAGAGGTATACACATGTCCCTTCCCTTTTGAGCGTCCCTCCCATCTCCCACCCCATCTCACCCCTCTGGTTTGTCACAGAGCACCTGCATATGATGTATGTCTGTCTCTGCAGCATATGCCAAATTCCCACTGGCTATCTGCTTTACACACGGTAATGCATACGTTTCAGGGCTACGCCTCAATCCGTCCCACCCTCTCCTTCCCCCACTGCGTCCACAAGTCTGTTCTCCATGTCTGCTTCTCCACTGCGGTCCTGCATATAGGATCATCAATACCATCTTTTTAGATTCCATCACATGTTCTTATCCTTACTTTCTGCTCATTGCCTGTCTTCTCCCCTCCAAGAATATAGTCTCTATGAGGGCAAAATGCTCATCTATTTTGCACACTGATATATCCCAAACGTTGGAAATAGAACCTGGCTCATAGTAAGAATTCAGTAAATATCTGTTTCCTATTAAATAAAGATACTTTATCAATAATGGACATAAGACAGGGAGGGCTTCCCTGGAGGTTCAAGTTCCCTGGTGGCTCAGACAGTAAAGCATCCATTTGCAGTGCAGGAGACCCAGGTTCGATCACTGAGTCAGGAAGATCCTCTGGACAAGGGAATAGCTACTCACTCCAGTATTCTTGCCTGGAGAATTTCATGGACAGAGGACCGTGGCAGGCTACAGTCCATGGAGCAGCAAAGAGTTGGACACAACTGAGCAACTACTTTTCACATAAGACAGGGATGTGGAACTTGACCAAAAATTAAAGGCAACAGTGAGGATAAACTATATGATTTTAACTCTATGAGGTTGGAGGGAGGTGGAAAAGGAGAAACAAATTTTTAAATCAGTAGGTTAAGAGGTGGGACTGTACAGGGAACTCTACTCCATGCTCTGGAGTGACCTAAATGGGAAGGAAATTCAAGGAAGAGGGGATGTGTATATCCATGTGGCTGGTTCACTTTGCTGTACAGCAGAAACTGACCCAACATTATACAGCAACTATACTCCAATTTAAAAAGAGGTGGGAATATAGCTATAATTACCAAAAAATTAGTCAGATATATAAATATCTTGAAAGACTAGGACAGCCTCAGCACAGGGAAAACTTGATCAAGAAATAGAAATAAGTAGAATAAGAAAAAATGAAACCAACAATCAAATGGAATCATTATAGGAAAATGCTTCATATTTCTGCTTATCAAGAAAAAAAAACACAGTTCATAGAATTTTAGAGCTGGAAAACTCCTTGGAGTCCATTTAACCTGACACCTCATATCACAGGCATGGAAACCTGCCCCCAGAAGAGCTCCACTGTTTGCCTGAGGTCACAGCTACGTGGCAGATCCATAATTAGAGTCCAGGTCTCCAGATGCCTAAGCTAGTGTTGAATGAGTGCATTACACATGTTCCGTGAGCTCAAGCTGAAAGGAATGTGTGTCTTCAGCAAGGCTCACTGGGATATTGTCTGGAACACAGCATGAGTAAGTTCCCTGCTGGGTGTAGAAAAGGCATGAGGACACCCATCTGGAATTCCCAGACAGTGATTGTCCATGGTGACCACGCAGAAGAGCTGCCCATTAATCTTGTTGAGTTGATCAACTCAGGAAGTTTTTCTGAAATATTTTCTCTGGCTGGCTTCAGTTTAAGGGGACCCACTGGGGAAATTCCTCCTCTGTGGGGACTCATCAACTTTAAAGAGGTTTCATAGAGGACACCAAGTAACCTGACTGACTCAGGAGAGACTGGACTCTGCGTGGACGTGTCAGAATCTGCTTTCCACCATTAAGGAGGAGCTGTAGGTCTTCTCACTCAGGACTTGGGATGATTCCATAGGATCATCCCCCCATAGGATGTTCCTCTTATCCCGCTCCATCCTTGCCACAAACCTCTGGCAGGTGTCTCTTCTTATGAATATCAGCATACAAAGGACACTCTTCTCCATTGTCACCTAGACAGTGCGGAGGTATCCCACCACGTCCACCTGTCCTCCCTAAGAGACGCTGCATAGCACGAGGTTCATGGACCCTCATTCCAAGCTATGCTTTGAGAAGAGGAAAAATGGGATCAATGACTTCCCTGGAAGAGCTCCTCTATCCTCCATGCCAAGAACTTTTCACATCTCAGCAAGAAAAGTGAACCTGATGGATTGAAGCAAATTTCAAAGTGGTAAGCGAGCATCTCAAGAGACCATTTCTTTCATTTGAGTTTGATTTTATTTCTAAAAATAGTAATAAAACACAAGTATCTACAGTGATTTACAATTGGAGAAGAATATCCGTAAATATAAAATTGAGGAGAACAAATAAGTTACCAGAGTAGATACTACTAATGCACTTTTACAGATACAAAAAGGGTTGAATTATCTCACATTCTATACCTAAAAAGTGTGAAGCTAGTATAAAACTTGGATCTTTTGTCTCTCCTTTTAATATACTGTCCATAGGACTTTTTTCAATGGTATGGCACGGACCTCACTTTCCCTTAAGTAGAATTAAATCACAAATCCTTATTGGTGCTATGTGAAAATATATATATATATTCTGTGGTGAAACAGATTTGGAAAATATTTGAGGTAAAATGAAACCCTTTGCTTTACAACAGGGCCTCCCATAACTTGACTGTGCTAATATTCACTGTAACTCTTGAGAAAAAGGGTGAACGCTTTCCAATTTGACCATGAACTTTTTCATTTCTGAGGTGTCAAGAAGAAGCCTATTCTTAGGAACACAATTTAGGAATTAGTTCCCCAGAGGATGTTTAACTTCTTTTCTTACATGTCATGTTCTGTCGTATGGCTGAAGCTAGCGATTATGTCTTATAATTTTCTTACACATCTCCACATAGCTGAGCCCAGGACTTGAGCTCTTTACATACTCCGTACATGTTGGTCTGCTTGATTTATATCCTGATAAGTTACTGTGGCCTCAGAGCTGAGGTGAAGAGAAGGCTTTGGGGGAAGCTCAGAGAAGTACCTATCAATAGAGCTGGGGAAAGAAGAGAATGAAGGAAAGCTTTACAGGAGAGTTGGCGCCTGAACTGAGCTCTGAAGGGGAAGGTGCAGCTAGGGAGCGGAAGAGGAGTGTCCAAGGTGGAAGGAACAGATAATGCCAAACCCCCCAGAGCAAGAGGGGCCATGGGAAGGAACTGAAGGTGGTTCAGTAGAGCTGGGGCATAAAGCACAACGTGGGGGGTGGAAAAACCACACCTACTAGAAGTCAGGCAGGTCTTTGCAGGTGGCGCAGTGGGAAACAATCCGCCTGCCAGGCAGGAACCCGAGTTCAATCCCCGGGCCAGGGTCTCCCCTGGAGAAGGAAATGGCTACCCACTCCAGTATCCTTGCCTGGGAAATCCCACGGACGGAGGAGCCTGGGGGGCCACAGTCCGTGGGGTCACAGTCAGACAAGACTGAGCGACTAAACAACAACAGCGAAGTCAGGAGAGCACTTGATTCACCTCACTGTTACTTCTGTTAATTTGCTATGAGAGCTAACTCTCACAGCCACTCTGTAGGGCAACCATAGATACCCTGTGTGGCTAAAAATCTGAGATTCGGGCAGATTCAGCAACTTTTTCCCAGATTCTAAAACTATGAAATGGCAGATCCAGAATCCACACCCTTGTTGAGAGATCAAATGTCTCTTAATTATCTTGGTCTTGGTAATAATTTTTATATATATATATTTACTATAGATATCAAATCATCATATATACAATTACATTTGTCAGTTTTTCCTCAATAAAACTGGTGGTGGGAGAGACTGAAGAAAGGTATAATTAACTTGAGAATGGCACAGTGGTCATCATTAGGGGAAACTGTCTGGAGCAGGAGAAGTTGTAACGAGTTTTCAGACTGTTCTACGGAAGACGTCGCCCCGCTCAGCTGTGCGCTCAGGAGCGGACCCAGTGTGGGCGTGGTTCTCAGCAGCTCTGCCAGCCCCACCCTGCGTGCTTCCTGCTGGGTATTTGCACTCTCTTAGCTTTTGTATCACCTTTGCTGTACATAAAACGTGGAATATACTCAAGGCCTGTATGTACACTTTACACTCTGGTAACGAATCACATAGAAAATAGATTCAGGCCCCATATATGCCTGTCACTAGTGTTATGCCTCTAAACAAGGCTTCATCTCAACAGACCCTGGGTTTTGCACGTAGGATATATGTGGGACCAGGTGCCTCTGAAGTTCCCTTAAAGTTACCAGACACAGAGATTCAACTTTACATACGCTTTATAAATAAGCACACATTTGACCTATGACTGGGCTTTACTATGGTTTCATGGCTCACTGATATTTCCACAAGTGTTTAGGTTTTATATGCACAGTGTTTATGGATTAGCAGGAAGCATGTATTACACCTTGAAATACTGTTTCATCAGGCATTAAGGAATAACTGCTAACTAGATAAGCTTCACAACATTGTCAAACCTACTGGTTCAATAAGCACATCAATAGCTTAATTGCTGTGCTTCCCACTAGCCATTAATCAAGTGAATCCATCCTATCCAAACCTTCCTTTTCGCATGAAGCAGACAAATATAAACAAAATGACCTTTGGATTAGGAAAGCCCCAGTCTATGTGGGGCTAAAGTAATTGCAGCCTAAGTGGGCTGTAGAGGTGCCATTGGATATTGGCTTTGAAAGAAGTTTAAAGGACATGAGATTTAACTATAAACTATTTAACAATACAAAATAATTCTATCTAGTTCAAATCAAATTTATTGTGATGAGATAAGATACTCTGATGAACAAGACAGACATTCTTGTCTTTGTGGGGCTTAAATATAGCCCTGATTGAAATGTTTACCAAAATGGCATTGCCAGGAGTGGCGTGTTCCCCAAGGAAGGAATGTGAGCACCCAGAAAAAAAGTGAATTCTGCGAGTAGCAATGATAATAGGTCTGGGAGATACTCTGAGAACAGTTTTTGAAAGAGTAGTAGAAGACAATAATAAATGCAGCCTTAGGGATTTGCATGGACTGTTAGGTAATCAAGAGATGAAGTTTTGAACGCCTCAAAATACGATAGGATGATAAAGACTTAGAACAGAGAAATGTGTTGATATTTGCACAGTGCTCTTTTGGCCATGAAAAAATAAAGAGCTGGAACAGGGATAATGTCTATCAAGAACTTTTTTAGATACAATCAACCTCTCATACATTGTGTGAATGCATGCTAAATGCTTCAGTTGTGTCTGACTCATTGTGATGCTTTGGACTCTGATCTGCCAGGCTCCTCTGTCCATGGGATTCTCCAGGCAAGAACACTGGAGTGGATTGCAGTGCTCTCCTCCAGGGGATCTTCTTGACCCCGGGATTGAACCCGTATCTCTCACATCTCCTGCACTGGCAAGCAGGTTCTTTGCCATTAGCACCAGCTCTCACACACTAGCCAGATGAAAATGTTGACATGGTCAGATTTTCATTTGTGTCAGTGGAGAGATTACTTCATGGTCAGTGGCCGAAAGAGATGAATTTGAATGACAAAATCCATTACTCATAGTTGAAAACTTGAGTTGAAAACATGAGGAAAATGTTCACAAAGATTGTGCCACACATCTCAAATGGTACACTTAATAGCAATGATAATATTTATCCTTATATTTCTTAAATAATTGAAGAAAAATGTATGTTTCTATTATACAACAATATTAGCTTCACCAGTTCTTGTTTTGCTCAAACTCTACAGTGCAAAATGGGGTCACCTAGCTTATTACTCTATTTTATTTCGCTGTACCTCAGATGCTTTGCTATTAAGAAAATAAGCAAATGTATCCTCCAAGTGTGAACATATGTCACAACTGATGAGATTAGAGAAAATGTGCATTCTTTTAAAACAACTCCCTGAGGCACTCCAAAAACGATTTGAAAGAAACACCCATTAGAGTAAGTGCAAAACCTTTGAAAGTGGCCATTGAAAGGGAAAATGCTTAATTCATAAGTACAAGGTTTGATATTTTTTTATATTTTTTAGACTCACTTTGAATATGTTGTCGTTTTTTCCTTGAAATTGCCTTGACATAACTTGTCCTAGCAGACGTCAAGCTCCAATACTATATGTCTTGCTTTATCCATATATTAAGTATGTTTTGCACCAAATCTTGACGGTTCCCATCCAAGTTAAAAGCTGCTTATTTGATTTTCATGTCTTAATAGGGGCTTCCCTGGTGCTTCGGCTGGTAAAGAATCCGCCAGCAATGTGGGAGACCTGGGTTTGATCCCTGGGTTGGGAAGATCCCCTGGAGAAGGGAAAGGCTACCCACTCCAGTATTCTGGCCTGGAGAATCCCATAGACTCTATAGTCCATGGGGCCACAAAGAGTCGGACACGACTGAGCGCCTTTCACTTTCAGGTGGTGCTGGTGGTAAAGAATCCACCTGCTGATGCAGGAGGCACAAGAGACATTGGTTTGATCCCTGGGTTGGGAAGATCCTCTGGAGTGGGAAATGGCAACCCACTTCACTATTCTTGCCATGGAAAATTCCCTGGACAGAGGAGCCTGTTGAGCTACAGTCCATGGGGTCTCAAAGAGTTGAATACGACTGAGCAACTGAACACGCACACACACACACACACACTTCTTAATAATAAGACAGATTCGTTTTTAAATGTTTTCCTGAGTTAAGATCTATCTTATTTGGTTTTGGTGATATGTAATCACATTATTTTACTGAAATCTCTCTTCCATTTTATTCTTCTTCCTTTTCTCTTTTACTCTTCATTTTATTTTCAATGCTTAGTAGAGCAACTCAAGGCCTGGGAGAATACAGCTCTAGAGGAACCTCTCTGTCCACTCTGGAAAAGATAAGAACTGAACGGTAACTAGCCAAGGGAAACTCACCATCATGAGAAAAGAGAAAGGAGGTCAGTTATGTTCACTGGACACTTCTTATGTCCCAGGCACATTATATATTTAAAACATTTAATCTTCATAAACTTCCCATATTGCTCCATATTCACATCTCCAATCACACATTAGAGAATCAAGGCTCATCAAGTAATGTAATTAATGTAAAAATTAGTAAATCAGGGCAGTTTTCACACCCAGATCTAATTTTTTAAATATTTGCTTATTTGGCTGTGCTGGGTCTCAGTTGCAGCATGTGGGGTCTAGTTCCTTGACCAGGGATTGAACTCGAGCCCCTTGCATTGGGAGCTTGGAGTCTTAGCTGCTGGACCACCAGAGAAGTCTCTGCACTCAGATCTGACCACAAAAATTCACGCAATCAACACTCTACCACTCTTCCTTCTCCACATTATGTTAACATACCAAAAGATAAAGGAAATTTTAAAACTTTATTAAATGATTGCAACATTGGGTACACTTATTGTCAAATGGAGAGGGCAATGGCACCCCACTCCAGTACTCTTGCCTGGAGAATCCTATGGACGGGGGAGCCTGGTAGGCTGCAGTCCATGGGGTCGCGAAGAGTCGGACATGACTGAGCGACTTCACTTTCACTTTTCACTTTCATGCATTGGAGAAGGAAATGGCAACCCACTCCAGTATTCTTGCTTGGAGAATCCCAGGGATAGGGGAGCCTGGTGGGCTGCCGTCTATGGGGTCGCGCAGAGTCGGACACGACTGAAGCGACTTAGCAGCAGCAGCAGCATTGTCAAATGTGTAACTATAGAAAAGCATAAGCCATAAACTAAAATCCCACCAACCTGGTAATACTCATTGTTAATATTTTAAGATATATTCTTTTTTTATGAATAGAAATCATTATCTCTTAAATGGAATCATGATTTAACACTTTTTTATGATCTGTTTTTTCATGGGCTTCCTGATCTCATAAAGCATTTTTCTGCAACATCGTTTTTGAATGATTGCATTTTTCCATCGCATGGATAGACCACAATAAATTTAAGCATTTTCTCCTTAATGATATTTAGGTTGGTACAATTTTCACTGTTATATCAGAAACTGTAATCAATATTCCTGTCAACAATTTTGTGCACATGCTGCTGCTGCTGCTGCTAAGTCGCTTCAGTCGTGTCCTGTTGTGGTCCTTTAATGAACCGGAACTTGGGGGTTCAGAGTCGACCGATAAGAAAAGAAGGAAGAAAAGGGGCTGATATTCCCTGGTTTACACAGTATGCCAATATAACTCTAGGACAAAGAGCTAGCACCGGCTCCGTAGGCTCAGGGCGCCCCCTCGAAGAGGTCTTGGAAGCCCGGGCAAATAAGTAGACACGGTGGACACCTGTGCTCCGTGGAAGCAGCCTGAAACGGAGAGAGCGAGAGACAGACAGAGAGAGAGAGAGCGAGAGAGCGAGAGAGAGAGCGAGAGGGAGAGAGAGAGAGAGAGAGAGAATGAGGAAAGACACGGGGACCAGGGCTCTGGTGGAACAAAGGCCTTTATTCAACATATTGTGGGCATATATATACTCTCTTACCAGATAGCCCTTTTTAGCAGAGATAGGGATCAAAAGTCTAACAAGTCATCTAGAAAGCCGGAGGTTAGAATTATTCTCTAGAGAGGGGGTTGTAACAGTTACTTTACATATCAGAAAGGAGGAGACTTGTAAATGGTTGCTGTTCACCATATGGAATTTCCATATGAATGAGATACATGAATTTCTATTATCCGTGAAAGCCGGCTTGCCAGCTCTCTGGCACCTGTATTCAGGTGCTGTTAAGGAACATAGAATTCATGCAAGACTGAAAACAGCACACAGGAAGCCTCCTGTTAAATGTATCCTGACAGTGTCCAACTCTGTGCAACCCCATAGACGGCAGCCCAACAGGCTCCCCCGTCCCTGGGATTCTCCAGGCAAGAACACTGGAGTGGGTTGCCATTTCCTTCTCCAATGCATTAAAGTGAAAAGTGAAAGTGAAGTCACTCAGTCGTGTCCGACTCTTCGTGACCCCATGAACTGCAGCCCACCAGGCTCCTCTGTCCATGGGGTTTTTTGTGCACATACAGGTGGTTAATTTATAAGAATAAATTCCTTAACACATTATTGCTGAATCAAAGTGAGTGCATTTCTTCAAGACTTTTATGACATGTTACCAGATTGCACTCCACACATCTTTATAGCACTGTTATACTTCCTGTAGCTAGAGCTTCCCAAATAGCTCAGTTGGTAAAGAATCTGCCTGCAATGCAGGAGACCCAGGTTCTGTCCCTGGGTCAGGAAGATCCCCTGGAGAAGGGAAAGGCTACCACTCCACTATTCTGGCCTGGAGAATTACATGGACTCTATAGTCCATGGGGTTACAAAGAGTTGGACATAGCTGAGAGACTTTCACTCCCAGCAATATTTGGGAATATATCTATCTTTGCAACTTTCACAACACTAGATATTATTATTTTTCCAAAACTGTCAGTTTCTAAGCAGAAAATAGTATCCAATTTTATTTAATTTTATATTTATTTGAACAATAATGAAATTGAATGTTTACATGTCTTTGAAGTTTTCTTTTTTGAATTGTTCATTCTTCTGATGATGAACTTCTTTGCTGGGAGGTAAAATTTCATTTTCTATTCAGTTTACTTATTGTAATTTTGACACACAGAACTTTTAAATTTTTATTCTGTCCAAGTGTCAGTATTTTTATGTACTCTGCTTATTTGGTTGTAAGTCATTTGATTGTACTCAGATCTGAAAAGTATTCATCTCCACTATCTTCTAGCTTTCTTCCACTTTTTAAAATATTTGAATCTTAATTTAACAAAATTACATCATTACAAAAATGAATCCAAATGGTAGAAGTAGGTTTGGGTGAAAAGCAACTGAATTTTAAATGTACAGTTCAATTTGGTTGTAGGAATGCTCAAACATGTCAGAGAATAAGCCACAGGTCTCTTCTGTTCAGTGTATCGTGGGCTTCATATAGTACCTTGTACACAGGGAATGAAGAGCATTGGTTAATCTGACACATCAGTTAAGCTTAGTTAGGAGATTCCCTGTTACATTTCATTTAGAACCAGCCACCATAGTGAATATCTTATACATCTCAGTTTTTCAATTTGTTCTGTTGCGTCTTAAATTAAGCAATCAAACATTCTGCATCCTTTTTCTGTCTTCTTTCACAGGCTACGTCCTAAAACACAATGCTAAATAAAAGTGATGCTAGCCTTTTTATGTCACTACGTAAACTTGGTTGAATTTTTTTCTCATGTAAGTGTGAGACTCTCTTTAACAAAACATAAAACTCTCTTAAACTTATTTCCAGAAGCGAAATCCTTTTCTACATTAAGCTATTTTTATTTTATATTCTTGCTCACATTTTCCTGTGTTCCCTTTGGCTCTCTGCACTGTATTTACTTTTTTAATACGTGTATTTACTTTTTAAAATCAGATTGTTTGGAGTGGATATGCTGTGTGTTTATTCTACTGATGATTATTATTCAGAAATTTATGTTAGAATAGGTATTCCTCTAATTAGTCATATCTACATGAAATAGCTCTTGAATTCTTGCTTCCATTGATTGAAAAAATTAGCATACTTACATTTCTCCCATTCTTCACTACCAATTTCTCAATTGTGCATTTTGTGGTTTTAAATATGCAGAGCGATTCTAACGTTTTGCATTTTATATTATGCATTCTTTCAATAATTATCTTTAGATTTTTTTGCTTTTAACAGTATTTGCATTAACCATTTAGTGTTAAATACATATCTTATTCTTTGATTTTCAAATCAAGTTTTTACATTGCAACATCCTCAATCTTGAATTTGGTTTATCATCCAGTTCAGTCAGTTCAGTCGCTCAGTCATGTCTGACTCTTTGCGACCCCATGGACTGCAGCATGCCAGGCTTCTCTGTCCATCACTAACTCCCAGAGCTTACTCAAACTCATGTCCATCATGTTGGTGATGCCATCCAACCCTCTCATCCTCTGTCATCCCCTTCTCCTGCCTTCAATCTTTCCAAGCATCAGGGTCTTTTCCAATGAGTCAACTCTTTGCATCAGGTGGCCAAAGTATTGGAGTTTCAGCTTCAACATCAGTCCTTCCAATGAATATTCAGGACTGACTTACTTTAGGATGGACTGGTTGGATCTCCTTGCAGTCCAAGGGATTCTCAAGAGTCTTCAACACCACAGTTCAAAAGCATCAATTCTTCCGCACTCAGCTTTCTTTATAGTCCAACTCTCGCATCCATACATGACTACTGGAAAAGCCATAGCTTTGACTAGACAGACTTTTGTGGGCAAAGTAATGTCTCTGCTTTTTAATATGCTGTCTAGGTGGGTCATAGCTTTTTTTCAAAGGAGCAAGTGTTTTTTCATTTCATGGCTGCAATAACCATCTGCAGTGATTTTAGAGCCCCAAAAAATAAAGTTAGCCACTGTTTCCACTATTTCTCATCCATTTGCCATGAAGTGATGGGACCAGATGCCATGATCTTAGTTTTCTGAATGTTGAGTTTTAAGCCAGCTTTTTCACTCTCCTCTTTCCCTTTCATCAAGAGGCTCTTTAGTTCTTCTTTGCTTTCTGCCATAAGGGTGGTGTCATCTACATATCTGAGGTTATTGATATTTCTCCCGGCAATCTTGATTCCAGCTTGTGCTTCCCCCAGCCCAGCGTTTCTCATGATGTACTCTGCATATAAGTTAAATAAGCAGGGTGACGATATACAGCCTTGACGTACTCCTTTTCCTGTTTGGAACCATTCTGTTGTTCCATGTTCAGTTCTAACTGTTGCGTCCTGACTTGCATACAGGTTTCTCAAGAGGCAGGTCAGGTGGTCTGGTATTCCCATCTCTTTCAGAATTTTCCACAGTTTCTTGTGATCCACACAGTCAAAGGCTTTGGCATAATCAATAAAGCAAAAATAGATGTTTTTCTGGAACTCTCTTGCTTTTTTGATGATCCAGTGGATGTTGGCAATTGATTTCTGGTTCCTCTGCTTTGACCACTTCCAATTTGCCTTGATTCATGGACCTAACATCCCAGGTTCCTATGCAATATCGCTCTTTACAGCATCAAGTTTTACTTCCATCACCACTCAAATCCACAACTGGGTGTTGTTTTTGCTTTAACTCCATCTCTTCATTCTTTCTGGAGGTATTTCTCCACTGATCTCCAGTAGCATATTGGGCACCTACTGATCTGGGGAGTTCATCTCTCATTGTCCTATCTTTTTTGCCTTTCCATACTGTTCATGGGGTTCTCAAGGCCAGAATGCTGAAGTGGTTTGCCATTCCCTTCTCCAGTGGACCACGTTTTGTCAGAACTCTCCATCATGACCGGTCTGTCTTGGGTGGTCCCACATGGCATGGCTCATAGTTTCATTGAGTTAGACAAGGCTGTGGTCCATGTGATCAGATTGGTTAGTTTTCTGTGATTGTGGTTTTCATTCTGTCTGCCCTCTGATGGAGAAGGATAAGAGGTTAATGGAAGCTTCCTGATGGGAGAGACTGACTGAGGGGGAAATTGGGTCTTGTTCTGATGGGTGGGGCCATGTTCAGTATATCTTTAATCCAATTTTCTGTTGATGGGAAGGGCTGTGTTCCCTCCCTGTTCTTTGACCTGAGGCCAAACTATGGTGGAAGTAATGAAGATAATGGCGACCTCCTTCAAAAGGTCCCATGCAGGCACTGCTACACTCAATGCCTCCAACCCCGCAGCAGGCCACCACCAACCCACGCCAACACCGGAGACTCCTGGACACTCACAGGCAAGTCTGGGTCAGTCTCTTGTGGGGTCACTTCTTTCACCTGGGCCCTGGTGCACACAGGGTTCTGTTTGTGCCCTCCAAGAGTCTATTTCTCACAGTCTGTGAGTTCTGGCAGCTCTATGGTAGGGTTAATGGTGACCTCCTCCAAGAGGGCTTATGCCATCCCCAGGTCTGCTGCACCCAGAGCCCCTGGCCCTGCGGCAGGCCACTGCTGACCTGGACCTCCTCATGAGACACTCAAACACAGTTCTGTCTCAGTCTCTGTGGGGTCTCTGGGTCCTGGTGTAGACAAGGTTTGCTTGAGCCTGCCGAGTATCTCTGGCTGGTATGGGGTTTTGTTCTAAACGCGATTTCACCCCTCCTACCATCCTCCTGGAGCTTCTCCTTTGCCCTTGGATGTGGGGTATCTTTTTTTGGCAGGATCCAACAGTCTCCTGTTGATGGTTGTTCAGCAGCGAGCTGTAATTTTGGAGTTCTTGCAGGAGACGATGGTCACACATCCTTCTACTCCGCCATCTTGAAGTAATATTAATCACCCAGCAACCCAGATTTTTTGCTGAGGAATTATTTTAATTGTAAATTGAATGACATGCAAGTGTCAACTTAAAAAATATTCACAACATAAAAGTTGAGAGTTATGTTTTATTTGGAGGGAATGTTTAGGACTTCAAGACAGCATCTCAAGTGACCCTGAGAACTGCTCCAAGGAGGCAAGGGGAGGAGCCAGGTTATATAGAAGTTTTACAACAAAGGGCAGGTGGTCTGAATGTCAAAAGTTAAAGGTTATTATTAATTAAAGAAAACCAGGTAACCGAAGCTAAGGAATTTAGTTCCTGTCTATGTATGGGAAAATGCAAGAGTCTGGGTTCACTGAAATCATTCCGTTAACACGCACCTCAGCTCTCTGGGACCAGTTTCCTGTGTTTTCACATCCTGAGCTTCCTTTCCTCGGGGCTCACCTGAGGGAGTGACGGTAGGTCTGCTGGCTGCTAGAAGGCAGGTACTCTCCTTCCTGTGTCCCTCAGGGCTCACCAGCTCACACTGGAGGGCTGGAAACGCTGATGACTGTGACTTCCTTATTTACTGACAAGACAGGAAATATTCCATTTCTCACAAGCTTACCTCATCTGATTGTGCTTCACTTTATTGTGCTTCACAGATATTTCAGACAAACTGAAGGCTTGCGCTGCATCGAGCCAGTCTATTGATGCCATTTCTCAATGGCATTTGCTCACTGTGTCACATTTTGGTAATTTCTTACAATATTTCAAACATTTTCATTATTGTTCTATTTTTTATGGTGATCTGTTTTCTGTGATTTTTGTATTACTCTCGCAAAAAGATTATGACTGGCAGAAGCTCAAATGATTGTTAGCACTTTTTAGCAATAAACCACTTTTTAATTAAGGTGTCTATGTTTTTGTAGTCAATGGGGTCGCTAAGAGTCAGACACAACTGAGTGACTAAGACTTTCACTTTCACTTTCATATTTTTAGACATAATGCTATTATTTCACATTTAATAGACTATAGTATGTTGTAAACATAATTTTAAATGCACTAGGAAACAAAAAAAATTGTAACTTGCTTTATCATAATAATTGCTTTATTTCTATGGTCTGGAACTGAACTCACAGTCTCTCCAAGGTATGCCCATGTCTCCTAAGCCCTGGTAAATTTGAGAAAGTCTTTCTGTTGCTTTTGAACATAAAGCTCTGGGTATAGCATTCTTTCATAAAAATTTGTTTTTCTTTAAATTCTGTAGACATTGCTCTATTGTCTCTTGGGATTTTGTATCGAAAATAAAAGTGTAGCCCACTCTAATATAAAAGTGCTTACTTGACGGGTATTTTTCCCTCATAAAACTTACTCACCTGATGGTTTTAATGCCTATTTGAATTCTCCTATTGCATCTTTAGTTTTCTTATTTTCTTTTCTTACCTCAGGCAGCTCCACTTCATTATTACCTGATTCCCTTACATGTTCCTTTCATCTGAATTTGTCCAAGTCTTAAAAGTTTAGGTCCATGGTTGAAATTTTTTTAAAAATATTCAAATGAGAGGAAATACACAAAGAGCATATATCAGAAAGAGTTGTAATAAAAGATGTTTGCCTAGTTTCATATGGAGTCAAAATGATGAAAAGTGAAAAACTCATGAATAAATTATAGTATAGCCATAAAAAAATGGGATACTATAACACAGTGGGAAGAACAAAGTCTTGCTATACAAAACAGCAAGAATAACTTTGCAGACGTAATGTTGAAGCCAGGTACAATAAAGCACACACTTTTTTATTACATATATAAATTGAAGCACAGTTTAACTAATCTTCAGTGATAAGGCCAAAAGAGTAGTTATATTTGTGAAGCATAAAGACTGAGAGAAGACATAAAGAATGTTTATAGGTTACTAGAATTTTTCTATTTCTTAATCTTGATAGAGTTTATGCTGGCACATTTACTGTGTAAAAAACAGATCAAACTGTACATTTAGAATTTGTGAAGTTCTTTCTGTGTATGCTATATTTCAAAAAGAATGTTTACCAAAAATGTAAACAATACATCCATTTACCTAATTTTGAAGATATCTACAATTATTAATAGAGTCAGTCCTCCCTATCCACATGTTCTGTACCCACTAGTTCATTTCAGTTCAGTTCAGTCACTCAGTCATGTCAGACTCTTTGCGACCCCACGGACTGCAGCACACCAGGCTTCCCTGTTCATCACCAACTCACTCCCAGAGCCTACCCAAACTCATGTCCATTGAGTCGGTGATGCCATCCAACCATCTCATCCTCTGTCATCCCCTTCTCCTCCCGTTTTGAATCTTTTCCAGCATCAGGGACTTTTCAAATGAGCCCGTTCTTCACATCAAGTGGCCAAAGTTGGAGTTTCAGCCTTAGCATCAGTCTTTCCAATAAATATTCAAGACTGATTTCCTTTAGGATGGACTGGTTGGATCTCCTTGCAGTCCAAGGGACTCTCAAGAGTCTTCTCCAACACCACAGTTCAAAAGCATCAATTCTTCAGTGCTCAGCTTTCTTCATAGTCCAACTCTCACATCCATACATAACTACTGGAAAAGCCATAGCCTTGACTAGACGGACCTTTGTTGGCACAGTAATGTCTCTGCTTTTTAATATGCTGTCTAGGTTGGTCATACCTTTTCTTCCAGGGAGTAAGCATCTTTTAATTTCATGGCTGCAATTACCATCTGCAGTGATTTTGGAGCCCAAGAAAATAAAGTCAGTCACTGTTTCCACTGTTGTGCCATCTATTTGCCATGAAGTGATGGGACCAGATGCCATGATCTTAGTTTTCTGAATGTTGAGCTTTAAGCCAACGTTTTCCCTCTCCTCTTTCACTTTCATCAAGAGGTTCTTTAGTTCTTCTTTGCTTTCTGCCATAAGGGTGGTGTCATCTGCGTATCTGAGGTTATTGATATTTCTCCTGGCAATCTTGATTCCAGCTTGTGCTTCATCCAGCCCTGCGTTTCTCATGATGTACTCTGCATATGAGTTAAATAAGCAGGGTGACAAGATACAGCCTCCACGTACTCCTTTCCCAATTTGTAATCAGTCTATTGTTTCACGTCCAGTTCTAACTGTTGCTTCTTGACCTGCAAACAGATTTCTGAAGAGGCAGGTCAGATGGTCTGGTATTCCCATCTCTTTAAGAATTTTCCAGTTTGTTGTGATCCACACAGTCGAAGGCTTTGGCGTACTCAATGATGCAGAAGTAGATGTTTTTGTGGAACTCTTTTGCTTTTACAATGATCCAATGGATGTTGGATCTGCACCCATGGGTTTGACCAATCAGCAATAGAGATTTTTTTTTAATTTCCAGAAAATTCCCAAAAGCAAATCTTGAATTTGCAGGGTACCAGCAACTATTTATAAAGCATTTGCATTGTTAGGTATTATAAATAACCTAGAGAGAATATAAAGTATATGGAAGGATGTGTGTAGGTTATAGGCAAATACTATCCTAATTTATAAAAGAAACTTAAGCCTTCATGGACTTCGGTATCAATCTCCCACAGATAACAAAGTACAACTGTATATAACTCTTTAACTAAATACAAAGAATTAGCCTTTGTCAATTGGATTTTAAATACCAGAGTTAAAAAAAAAAAAAAAAGACATCTCTGTCATCAGAAACTTCTGCAGATTAGAATCTATCCCATTCATGAAGATTTCCAAGGGAGAAACTACCATACCCTCTATTGTGAATTCATTTCCAAACATTGAGATTGGAAACCGGATACTAAATACGCAATTCCAAATCAAAAGCAAAATTTTAAGTCCTTGATTCTATTCACACAATTAAGTAATTCAGGAAAGGAAGTCTCAGCACCTTCTGGTCTTCTTCCACAGGAGACATGTTTGCTAGGAGCCCTGTCCTCAACCAGTCTGGTCCCACGGAGTTTGTGTTTCGGGTCTTCACTGCCATCCCAGAACTCCAGGTCCTCCTCTTCGTCCTCTTCCTCGTCCTCTACTTGATGATCCTTTGTGGCAACACAGCCATCATCTGGGTGGTGTGCACACACAGCTCCCTCCACACCCCCATGTACTTCTTCCTGTGCAATCTGTCTTTCTTGGAAATCTGCTACACCACCGTGGTGGTACCCTTGATGCTTTCCAACATTTGGGGGGCCCAGAAGCCCATCCCACTGGCTGGTTGTGGGGCCCAAATGTTCTTCTTCGTCACCCTGGGCAGCACTGACTGCTTCCTCTTGGCGGTCATGGCCTATGACCGCTACGTGGCCATCCGCCACCCGCTGCATTACACGCTCATCGTGACCCGGAAGCTCTGCGTCCGGATGGTGGTCTGTGCTGCGAGCCTGGCCCTCCTCCTCTCTCTGCAACTCACCAGCCTAATCTTCGCCCTGCCTTTCTGCGGACAGCGCCGCGAAATCAACCATTTCCTGTGCGACGTGCCCCCCGTCCTGCGGCTGGCCTGTGCGGACACCCGCGTGCACCAGGCCGTGCTCTACGTCGTGGGCAGCCTCGTGCTGACTGTGCCCTTCCTCCTCATTTCCGTCTCCTACGTGCTCATCGGCTCGGCCATCCTGCGCATCCGCTCTGCTGCGGGCCGGCGCCGGGCCTTCTCCACCTGCTCCTCCCACCTCGCCGTGGTTCTGCTGCAGTACGGCTGCTGCAGCCTGGTCTACCTGCGCCCCCGGTCCAGCACGTCGGAGGACGAGGACCGCCAAATCGCCCTGATCTACACCTTCGTCACCCCCTTACTCAACCCCCTGATTTACACTCTGCGCAACAAGGATGTCAAAGGGGCTCTGAAGAATGCCTTCATCAGTAAAGCAGCCTCAGACAACACTTGAAGGCTTAGGGGGCTAGGGTGGGTGCCTGTCACTTGCCATCATGACAAAGATAGCATTTTCATGCTTTCCCACCCTGTGCCATTGATTTGACTTTTTGCCCTATTTGCCCCAGGTCCACAACCTGTCCTCATAATAGCAGAACCCAAGACGAAAGACTTCCTCTTCCTGCCTGATAATGAGACAGGCTGGGACCTGGGACCCTTGCTTGCAGTGCTGCACTGCTTGCTCCTGGCTCTTCAGAAGTAGCAGCAGGGGGTTTGGTCTGATAATGAGACAGCAAATGCAGCATCACTCTCCAATTAAAAATAAATTTAAATAATAATAATACATTGGTATAACCTTTTGTAACTGAAAATTCGGTCCCTGCCCCCAGTGCTGAGTAAGAATAATGAGGACAACCTGGATATGTTCCAGTGTCTCCTAGTTTATGGTCTATGGAAACTTGAATAGAATTTGTACCCTACTATGTGTGAACGTCGTATAAATCTTTATTATGCTGAATTGGTTCATAGTACTTTTCATGTCTACTATATCCTTCTACTGAAATGGCAACCCACTCCAGGATACTTCCCTGGAGAATTCCGTGGACAGAGAGGCCTGGCAGGCTACAGTCCATGGGGTTGCAAAGAGTCAGACACAACTGAGCAAGTAAACATCAACAAGACCCTTCTACTTTTCTGCATATCCATTCTATTAATTTTTGAGTGTTTGACATTGCAACTCCAACTAAAAATTTAATTTTATCTTCTTAAAAAGATAATTGTAATATATAGTGGAACTAAATGTAACTTTGTTCTGTTTTTTCCAAGTCTCCTGTAAATGTGTTATCAATATTTTCATAATTTGAAAAATAACAAAGAAAGAAAAAAAGAGTAATGAGGACAAGGTTGTGAGGACAAAGGAAAGAGAAATTTATTAATTTGCCATCAAACGAGGAGGGTAGCAGACTAGCATCTTGAAAACTGCCCTCCCGCCCTCTGAAAGAGGGTAGGCAGTTCAAGGAGAATGAGGGTGGGGGTGGCAGGGCTATGTGACCAAGGCTTCACTGAGCAGGCGCCGCTATTCTTGACTTTCCCATGATTCATGGCCATTGTGGTTGTCTGCCTTCGGTCAAGATGCTCCGACAGTTTTTCTGCCCACCACTTGGTCCTAAGCACCTGTGACTCAAGATAAGAACAACTAGAAAAACAAGAAAGAACTTATCAGCAGAGTTAGCAGGAAAAAAAACAGCACATGTACATTATTTGATTTAATGCATGAGTTAAAAGAGGTTAGTTATTAAATTTTTAACTCTGTTGTCAGCTACACCTTCTGAATGCTACGTGACTAAATACACCAAAGGCCTAGAAAACTTTCTAATCTTTGATTCAATAATTCTTATTCTAAAAGTGTAATCTCAAATAACTGAGTCAAACAAAAATGAAAATACAAGGCTGTTTCTTTATTTATAAAAAAAAAGCTATTAAAATATAATTTCAAATATTGGATACAAAAATAGAGTGTACTTTGAATTATATTTAATATTTTATAATAAAGGCACTTATAAGTGGTAAAAAGCAAGGTACAAATCTTTATTTACAATAGGAACCCAATTTTGTAAAAATGCATATGCATAATGATGAATAGAAATACACCAAAAAGTTAACAGTTGTTATATGTGATTTGTAGAATTATGGATAATGTTTTTCTTCTATATCCATTTAGGCATTTTTCATGATTTTTAATGTAAGATTCTGTTACTCTTATAATTGGGAAAATAGTCATTTATAAGAGGAATCTGAGGCTCATATAAATTTATTTGACACGTAAGCTTTCCATCATCACAGTGATGATGTTTTCATGTTTTTCCTAAATTTTTAATGTTTTTCCTAGATTAACACTTTTTGTTTTGGTTACTTCCTCTTTTCAAAACTGGATTTAATGCTTTAAAATGTTTTAGATAATTTCACATGGTGATAAGGAGAACTAAACACATGTTACTTATTCCAGGAACAGCTATAGATTTAACAATATTAAAAATGCCTTCGCTTTCAACTAAACATTGAAGAAGAGAAAGAAAGTTCTCTGGTGGGCAGGTTGCTTATGAACAAATCCAGGTCAAGTCACATCAGAACATAATGAATCAATGAAATGTATATACTGAACTTGGCATTGTTGAGAATGAAAACAAAAGTTTGCAACTGCATTTTCTTGCCTCCTTTCATTTGCACTCATTGTCACAAATCATTGAGAAAGCTAACTTGGAACTCCAAAGGAAGGGGCTTCCCTGGTGGCTCAGTGGTAAAGAATCCGCCTGTCAATGCAGGAGACACAAGAGACGTGGGTTCGATCCCTGAGCCAGGGAGATCCGCTGGAGGAGGAAATGGCAACCCGCTCCAGTATTCTTGCCTGAAAAATCCCATGGACGGAGGAGCCTGGTGGGCTACAGTCCATGGGGTTGTGGAAGAGTCAGATGTGACTGAGCACTGTGCAAAAGAACAGGGTTGAAATGTTACCCTGTTGGGAGGAAGGCTCTGAAGTGCTGATCAGTCCTTTCCACCAAATTACGGAGTTCCCCCAGTTACCTTCCGTAATATATTTTAGCTGGATGTAATGAGCTCCTCCTTCTTATTAATAAATTATTCCCTTAAAATAAGAGTCTTTGCATGAAGATACTAGATTCTGGAATTAGAACATTGAGTGGAATATCAGTGCATCATGAGTCATATCATGGGACTGACATGTCAATCAATGATGTTTTCCTTGAGAAAATTATGGTTTCCCCTCCCCCACACACCCTGCCCCCATCCTCCACCCCCTGGTAGCAAGGCAGACTCATGGTAGCATAAGTGGAAGTCAGAACTTGCAAAATTATTTCAGGTTTCCTCCATTTTTCCTCTCCTGCATTTTCACTGCTACTTTCAAATTTCTACCTCTTTCAAAGCCCTGCTCATCCTTTTCATGTTCATCCTTTAGGGTTTGTGATTCTGTTCTTGGTATCAAATGACTTACAGAGAAGTACTTGCCCAGGAGGTAAACTCTCCTTCTGCTGGCATTCTCTAACTATGTCTGTCTCATTAGAATTTTATTAAGATGCAGTTTACCACATAATATAATTGAGAAACCAGGTGATTCCACTGTGAATCAATAAGTACATTGTGGCCAGAACATATGACAAAAATATCACCAGTATGTTGATACAGTGGATTCCTCCAAGTCTTTTCATACAGTTTTACTGGTGGATGAGAAAAAGGATCAGTTATAGCAGTAGAAGTGGTGCTTCTATGTGGAAATCCCTTCCCAGTGTTTCTCCTCCTCACCAAAAAAAGGTATTTATTTTTAAATCCAAAGTCTAAAAAAAAGTAATTGAGAAAGTTATCATAATTCTGCTGCAGGAATTACAGCATAATAATCACCCACCATCACTAATTATCAGGGAAATGCAAATGAAAACCTACAAGGAGATAGCACCTTACAACTGTCAGAATGGCTATCATCAAAAAGTCTACAAAAATTCTACAGAGAAGAAACTAGTGGTTACCAGTAGGGAGAGGGAAGAGAGGGAGGGCAAGACAGGGAAAGAGGAGTAAGAGGTACAAAATATGCACCTTTTATGTATAAAATAAATCAGATACAAGGGTATATTGTACAGCATGGAGAAAATAGCCAAAATGCTACAATAACTTTAAAAGGAATACAATCTACAACAATAACTGAATCACTATGTTACATGCCTAAAACAAATATAATGCTGCAGATAAATTACACATTAATTTAAAAAATAAATAAAATATAATTTAATTTATAAACAAAGCATAATCATCAATGTAGAGAGGTTACTGGTTCAGAGGGATCCACTCAAGTCAGGAAGAAAGTGAGGACCAACCAGGAAATGTGACGTGCAGAGTCAGAGGTTAAGTCTGCATTTCTGAGACCAGAACTAGAAGCAATGGGAGAAAAACTGTCAGGGTCTAATCAGTCAATCTTTTTTTTTTTTTTTTTTTTTATAAATTTATTTGTTTTAGTTGGGGGCTAATTACTTTACAATATTGTAATAGTTTTTGCCATACATTGACATGAATCAGCCATGGGTTTACATGTGTTCCCCTTCCTGGACCCCCCACCCACCTCCCTCCCCATCCCATCCTTCTGGATCATCCCATTGCCCCGGCCCTGAGCCCTTGTCACATGCATCGAACATGGAATGGTGTTCTGTTTCACATATGATAATATACATGTTTCAATGCTATTCTCCCAGAACGTCCCACCCTCACCTTCTCCCTCAGAGTCCATAAAATTGATCAAAAAATCAAAAAATGGGCCAAAGAACTAAACAGACATTTCTCCAAAGAAGACATACAGATGGCTAACAAACACATGAAAAGATGCTCAACATCACTCATTATTAGAGAAATGCAAATCAAAACCACAATGAGGTATCATTTCACACCAGTCAGAATGGCTGCTATCCGAAAGTCTGCAAGCAATAAATGCTGGAGAGGGTGTGGAGAAAAGGGAACCCTCTTACACTGTTGGTGGGAATGCAAACTAGTACAGCCACTATGGAGAACAGTGTGGAGATTCCTTAAAAAACTGGGAATAGAACTGCCATATGACCCAGCAATCCCACTGCTGGGCATATACACCGAGGAAACCAGAATTGAAAGCGACGCGTGTACCCCAATGTTCATCGCAGCACTGTTTACAGTAGCCAGGACATGGAAGCAACCTAGATGTCCATCAGCAGACGAATGGATAAGGAAGCTGTGGTACATATACACAATGGAATATTACTCAGCCATTAAAAAAAATACATTTGAATCGGTTCTACTGAGATGGATGAAACTGGAGCCCATTATACAGAGTGAAGTAAGCCAGAAAGAAAAACACCAATACAGTATACTAATGCATATATATGGAATTTGAAAGATGGTAACGATAACCCTATATGCGAGACAGAATAAGAGACACAGATGCATGGAACAATTTTAATCAGTCAATCTTGATGGTAGCTGTTCCCATATGTGTGTTTATGGCCCGTTTGCTGTTAACAATGAGTCAGTCTTGCAGGTAAAGGAAGTAGTCGTTAGTTTATATGCATAAGATACTTTATACAAATCCTGTGAGAGATGTTTCAAGAAATAATATATTATAGAAACAAATAAGTCCTTAAACTGGCAGTTTTGACATGATTCTGTCTAATGCTTTTAATCTTATTGGGAGGCCTGAATGTTTACTTATCCAAGTGCTGCCCAGCGATGTCCATGGAGCATTTTCCGGTGTTCGGCTGTTCTCTATAGTCTACAGTGGTGGTGGGTTAGTTGCCAAGTCGTGTCTCTTACTACCCCATGTTCTGTAGCCTGCCAGGCTTCTCTGTCCATGGGACTTTCCAGGAAGAAAACTTGATTGTGTTGCAATTTCCTTCTCCAAGGAATCGTCTTGATCTGGGGATCGAACCCAGGCCTCCTGCACAGCAGGCACCCTTGTGCATTGCAGGTGGATTCTTTACTGACTCAGCCACCAGGTCATCCCCTCTAGTCTACAGTACTTAGCATATACGAAAACACCTAAAATGTGTGATTATTAAGCAAATTTTAGATACCTGAACTAATGAGTAAAGAGTACTAAGAATGCTGAAAATATTTTAAGAATGACTTATAACCTTATACTTTTCCTAAAAATTCCCGGGAATTTCAATTTCCCATTCCCACATGTTGAAGACCAAAAAAACCATATAGGGAGTGTTTGCCCAAGCACGTCTGTGTTACCTAATCACAACTAATGCATGGAGAGGGAGAGATGACTAGATGAGGAAATCATTAAATGCAAGAGATTACCATACAACCGTACATCTTGGGCAGTTTGTCTTATGGATATTGGGTGGGTTAAAAATAAGCTGCAGTACACTGCCAAGAATCAACACAAGAGGTATTTTCATAACGATTATCTCTCTCAGCAGTGACTTTGAAAACCACATAAAATCAGATTCTGCCAAAGAATGTTCAAACTACCATATAATTGCACTCATTTCACATGCTAGTAAGGTTATCCTCAATATCCTTCAAGTTAGGCTTCAGCAGTATGTGAACTGAAACATTGCAGATGTACAAGCTGGGTTTAGAAAAGGCAGAGGAACCAGAGATCAAATAGCCAACATCCGCTGGATCATAGAGAAACCAAGGGAATTCCAGAAAAAACATCTACTTCTGCTTCACTGACTATGCTAAAGCCTTTGACTGTGGATCACAACAAACTGTGGAAAATACTTAAGGAGATGGGACTAGCAGACCAACTTACCTGTCTCCTGAGAAACCTGTTTGTGGATCAAGAAGCAACGGTTAGAATCTTACATGGAACAATGGCCTGGTTCAAAACTGGGAAAGAAGTAAGACAAGGCTGTATATTGTCACCCTGCTTATTTAACTTATATGCAGAGTGCTGTGTGCTCAGTCACTCAGTCATGTCCAACTCTTTGTGACCCCATGGACTGTAGCCCTCTAGGCTCCTCTGTCCATGAGGATTCTCTAGGCAAAAATACTGGAGTGGGTTGTCATTTCCTTCTCCAGGGGATCTTCCCAACTCAGGGATCAAACCCAGGTCTCCCGCATTGCAGGCGGATTCTTTACCGTCTGAGCCACCAGGGAAGCCCTATATGCAGAGTACATCATGCAAAATCCTGGGCTGGATGAAGCACAAGCTGGAATCAAGATTTCCAGGAGAAATAACAACAAACTCAGATATACAAACAAACCACCCTTATGGCAGGAAGTGAAGAGGAGCTAAAGAACCTCTTGATGAGGGTGAAAGAAGAGAGTGGAAAACCTGGCTTGAAACTCAACATTCAAAAAACTAAAATCATGGCATCCAGTCCCATCACTTCATGGCAAATAAAAGGGGAAAAAGTGGAAGCAGTGACAGATTTTATTTTCTTGGGCTCCAAAGTCCAAACTCCAGATGGTGAGTGCAGCCATGAAATTAAAACACACTTGCTCCTTGGAAGGAAAACTATGACAAACCTAGACTGTATATTAAAAAGCAGAGATAGCACTTTTCCAAAAAATGTCCGTATAGTCAAAGCTATGGTTTTTCCAGTGGTCATGTACAGATGTGAGAGTTGGGCCATAAAAGACGCTGAGCACTGAAGAATGGATGTTTTTGAACAGTGCTGTTGGAGAAGACTCTTGAGAGTCCTTGGACTGCAAGGAGATCAAACCCGTCAATCCAAAAGGAAATTAACCTTGAGTATCCATTGGAACGACTGATGCTGAAGCTCCAATAGTTTGGCCACCTAATGTGAAGGGCCAACTCGTTGGAAAAGACCCTGATTCTGGGAAAGATTGAAGGCGGAAGGAGAAGAGGGCGGCAGAGGATGATATAGTTAGATGACATCACTCAATGGACATGAATTTGAGCCAACTCCAGGGGATAGTGAAGGACAAGGGAGCCTGGCAAGCTGCAGTCCATGGGGTCGCAAAGAGCCAGACACAACTTAGTGACTGAACAACAACAGTGGGAAACGTACGTATTTTAACCGTGAGGGTGATCATTGCTTGGGCTTCTCTCTGTCCCCCGGCTCCGGTTTGTGAATTGCCCTAGTTTCCTCTTTTTGGTCTCAGTCCAGCCCTCGTGAGAAGGAAGAGTGTGGCGCTGCCAGCGCTGGGGAAGGAGGCTGTTCAGCAGAGATGGAGCACAGTCTCCAGAGACACAGGCCACACGCTTGGGGGATCTTTATGAAGCGACTTTAGAAACACCGTGTTATGCCCGCACACAGTTCCTTCATTTAGGATGTAGCGATGGCGAGAGAAAGGAAGCATATCAATCAGAGTCTCAGCGTCAGCTACAGACTTGAGGACTGTGATGGCGTTCTTGCCTTAGTTTTCCCCAAGGTGACTCTGTCCGCCACCTTGAAGCGGGGAGGGTAGCCCTCGACCGTGGTGATACTGCCCCCGAGTGGTCGAAAGTTAGTACTTCAGGGGTGAAAAAGAAACAGGCCTCGGAGCTGTTTGTGCCTCTCCAAAGCTCAAAGCCGCCTCGTTGGAAAAGCCCTGATGCTGGGAAAGACTGAAGGCGGGAGGAGAAGGGGACGACGGGATGAGAGGGCTGGATGGCATCACCCACTCGATGGACATGGGTTTGAGTCAACTCCGAGAGTTGGTGATGGACACGGAGGCCTGACGTGCTGCCGCCCATGGGTCTCAAAGAGTCGGACACGACTGAGCAGCTGAACAGCAACAAAAAGCTCTGACAGTCTGACAAAAATCTTATTTCATAGTATTTGATTACATGGGAACAGAGAGAATTGAGAATCACAGATCAATAAAGGCTCCTTAAAGGGATCCCTGGGCAGTGATGAATAAAAGGATGAGGAACACGGCTCTAGACTAACAGGACTTGTACTTCCCGTCTCAGTGTTTTCACTGTTTTACAAAAAACTATTCCATAGACTCTAGAGATATATACTGAGAGGGCTCGAATAGATATGAGTAGCACAAGAGGTGGACAGTATTGGACACAAGTCTTATATTACTCTCTTCTTTCTGATGACATAGTTCTCCTTCCAAACGCTGCTGCCTCTTTCCAAGCTCTCCCAGCCGACTGACACCCACATTGAACCTGGGCCACCCATGCCCACGCAAAGTTCCCCTCAGCTTCTGGACTCAGATCAACAGTCTTATTCTGAAATACGGTTCCCGACTTTCTGTGTGGCCACTGAGGGGCCAGATGATGCAGCTTGCAAGTTCAAGCGAGTGAGGTCCCCATAGGGTGAGCCTTGGCGGATGGGAAGCAAGAGATGAAAAGAAACAGGGTATGCAGGTGTCCCTTTCTTCTCTCCCTGGACTGATCCTAGCTATGATTTCTCCTTGCAGAGCAGTCTAACGCAATAATGTATCTGATGAGTAATGTTCTCCAGCTCTTGCATCTCGCTGTGAACACCTACCCTTGCGGTAATTCATTCCATGGCGTTACATTGCCTCTAGCCTAGCCCCCGTTCCTTCTATTGTCCTCTTCCTTACGTCGTGGGATTTCATCTTCCAAATAAAATTTCAAGACTTAGATTCTTCTTTGAGGCTCTAGAAATGAGAAGACCCATGCTAAGATTGCACTTATCACAGTCCCTTCAGGCTGCTATAACAAAATACCATAAATCAGGTGGCTTATCAACAACAGAAATTTATTGCTGACAGTCCTGGAGGCTAGAAGTCCATGACCGAGGCTCTAGCAATTCAGTGTCTGGTGAGAGCCTGCCTCCTGGTTCATGCACTGCCATTTTCTCATTGCATCATCACGAAGTAGAAGGGGCAAGTGAGCTTTTTCAGACCTCGTTTATGAGGATGATAATCCCATTCCTGAGGGCTCTGTCCCCATGAGCTAATCAACTTCCAAGACCCTATCTCTTAACGCCATCACCTGGGGTCATGTTTCAACGTGTGAATTTTAAGAGGACACGGACTTTCAGACCATAACAGTAGTAGGAGAAGGAACTCAAAAATATGCCTCATGGACAAGTTGTAGAAAAAAAGATTCTGGTTCCACACACATTTCTTTCCTAGCCGTAACCAGACAGATGATAGACAGGTAGATAAAATAACTTGCCTTTGCTTTCTTCTCCATTACCCAGTTATTTTGAACACTAGTCATGAATATCTATTCAATCAGTCTATAGATTAAGTCATTTCCTGTTAAGGGGGAGTTTGTGTTCCTATTTAGAGGGAGAAATCACTGAACTATATTATGAAGCAGATGCAGTCATTAGAAGTAGGAGTCTATGAATTTTGCTTGTGTCTCTGGCTATATACCCTCCCTCTCTCCTGTCTACCTCAGGGTCTATATTTCCAGCCTTCCCAGTGTATCTGTGAACCGCACAAGATCATTTCAATCTGTTTCTTCCAATCTTAAAAACCCAGAGTTTATTTCTTTAGTTTGCAACTGAGAGCCCTGAGTGCTGAATCCCTCGGTCCCCAGATTCCCTTCCAACACTGACCTTCACTCAAGTGGGACGGAGACTGTAGTCCACCCTCTTCCACGAGAGATGGCATCTCTTTGGAGTCGTAATCCCTAGTGCAGGAATTGCCCTCAGCTCTCAAGGTATTGACTGTTTCCCCTCTATTAGGCGCTAGAGAGGAAACAGAGAAGGGAATCTCACAATGCTTGCCAGTTCACTGGGAACATAAAACACGCAGCAAACAACTCACGTGCTACAAAGAGCAATAAGCACCTAAGTTACAAATAGGAAATCACAATTAGGAAGAGGCGCCTGATGACAAACAAAAGGCAGAGCACCCCGACTATTCCCTGCATACCTCACTGAGCCTGGCTGTGAAAACAACCCTCTGTCCCGAGGAAAACCCTAAAGGGCCACTATCCCCCGGGATCTGGAGGTAGCTCACTGTCCCGCGTGAGCCCGGCACCGTGACTTAACCAGCTCTGTGCTTCGGGAAACAGCCTGGTTCTGAGAAGCACATGGGACCTGCTCTCCGTCTCCCACTGCCCCCCTGTCATCAACAAGCTAAGCTACTGGGTCTAGAGTCCAGCAACTTCCTGAGGTCCCAGCATCTTTCAGAGGTGAGCCCGTTTAGACTGTAGCACGGCTGCTCTCAACTAGTTAGGCAGGGGCCCCAGGGACTCGGGGCAAGCTTTGCAGGACTTCTGGTGGCAGGACAGGTAGGGCAGGAAGGTGAGATTGTCACTCAAAATACACACTTCCTCATGCTAGCCGATCCCAAACCCGTCCAGGGCTCAACCCTCACGGGACCCTCTGAGGCTGCTCTGTGTCTGGCCCTGAGGCTGGACGGAGGTGCCTGCTGGTTCTTTGTCTCACTTTAGTGTGGCCTTGGCCCCTCTCTCCTGCATCGAAGCTCAGTCTCTCTCTCTCTTTCTCTGTAAGTCAAGCTTCTCGGGGCCAGAGAGACCGAGACCCTGCTCCAGTCTCTGTTCCCTTTCAGTTTTCCAGGACCCTGGGGCGGAGGTTTCTTTCTTTCTTTCTCTTCTGGCCTCTTCATGGAAAGAAAAGCTACGTGGAGACTTGGTTCTCTCTCATCTTTTAAGGACAAGAATTTTGGGAATAAGCAGAGGAGAGCGAAAAATGAGAAGGAGAAATCAGGAAAGATAAGACCAGCACCTCTTGGCTCTCCAGACAATAGTCTTCCCAATAAGCCACAAAGAAAACCGTACTGGGTCTAAGCTCCCTTCCCTGACTCTGAGTAGTATCTCGGGAGGTCTCTATGCCTCTCCGGTTGCTTCTAGTTTTTAAAAATGAGCTTAAGCTTGGTGCTAACGGCCTGCTTGACCAGGTGGCCGAAAGCCCGGCCCAGTTAGCAACTTCACTGTCACGCCCTCGAAGCCTGCGTCGTCCGGTCTGAGCTGAGTCTGCTCTACAGCTTGGGGGCGTGTCCCAGGGAGCCGTAAGGAGAAGACGGGCAGTGGAAAGGGGCGTGTCTTCTGTCTGCTGCCGTGGAATACTAGGGGTTGGTGAGTTGAGTGTGACAGGCCTGCTCCATCGTGAGAACACTTGGGATTCTTCACAGGCCTTTCAGGGACTGGTCCACGAAGCGTTTCCTTGACAAGGGCGATGAGTTTCCTCCCTGATCTCCCTACGACTGCTGTTTCATCCGAGAGCCCCTCCTTGATCCCTTATTCCATAACCTCCTCTACCCCAGCAAGCTCCTTCCTGGTTGGGGCCCCAACAAGGTGGCTTGAGCTCAACAACTTCCTGCAGCAACCACTTGGCCTGTGGGCAACTCACGCTGTGTCCCATGTGAGGATGCAGAACCGTCCTGCCGGGTGAGTAGTGGGCTGATGCGCTGAGCTCCCAGCTTTAGCCAGAGAGGCAGACATGAGTCTTCTGGTTCTCACATGTCCCCTGAACTTCTCCACCCATCTAACATCGAAGCACAAATGAAGTAAAATTCTGGTCTCCCCTTCTTGTACACATTCTCCAAGAACAGTTCTTTTGGGGGAGAGTCCCCCTAACTTGAATAGGAAGGAGCACCCACACAACAGTATATTCCCGTAAGGGTTCCTAACACTTAGCTGTTTCTGCTTTTCCAAACTCGTCACTTCAATGACTTTTCAAAAGGATGCAGGTGAATGGTGGGAAAGGTCTTAGGACCGGTTAGTTCATTTTTAAGTAATTCCTTCAGGGCTAATCCAGCATCTTCAGAAAACAGAGCATACATCACTTGTCTCCAATTCAGGGCATCTAACCACATTTGGAGCCAACTGTAAAAATCACATTCAGAATCATGTTAGAGTTTAAAACATATTCATCGAGAAGTATCTGTTATGTCCCCTTCTTTTCTTTCTAAGGCATTTCCTGAGTCTCTGCTCTGCTGACAGAGTTCCCTTATTAAGTACCCTTTCTCCACCCTTCATGCCCCTTCAGCCTAGAGGGAGTGCCCACCTCCCTGCCAGGGCCACAGTTGAATAGCACCACATCGGGTTCTCATGTGGGGGTGAAGGCTTTGCGTTCCTCTCCAGATCAGCAGGAATATGCATCAAGGAAACCAGACGAGCATCTCCGAATTCCTCCTCCTGGGACTCTCCACACAACCTGAGCAGCAGCAGCGTCTCTCTGCGCTTTTCCTGGCCATGTACCTGGCACTGTGGTGGGGGACGGGCTCATCATTCTGGCCATCGGCTTGGACTCTTACCTTCACACCCCCATGTACCTCTTCCTCTCCAACCTGTCCTTTGCTGCTATTTCCTCCATTTCCACCTCAGTCCCCAAAATGCTAATGAATGTTCAGACCAAGAGTCAATGCATCTCCTATGAGAGCCGCATCACACAGATGTACTTTTCTACTGTCTTTGTTGTCACTGACACCTTCCCCTTGGGGGTCACGGCCTGTGACCACTTTGTGGCTATCGGCCACCCTCGGAACCACACGACCGTCAGGGGACCGGGGCTCTGCATTTGGCTGCCGCTGCCCCTGGCCCTCAGGAATGCTGTCGCCCTGACACACGCCCTCTGCCCCTTCGATCGGCCTTCTGTGACTGGCCTGCTGCCCAGGCGGTCCTGCTGAGACCCAGCGGTCAGCGAGCTCGCGCTCTTTGTCGTGGGCTCATCGGTCATCACCCTGCCCCTCGCCCTCCTGCGTCTGCGGTGCCAGGCTGTCCTGAGACTCAGCCACAGAGGGGAGGTGGAAAGCCTTCTCCACCCGGGGCTCTCACCTGACAGCTGTGTTGCTCTTCTACGGACCCTCGTAGGGGTTTGCTTCTCGCCCTCATCCTCTGACCCGACAACAGAGCCAAGATCGGGGCTGTTCACCGTGGGGACCCCCACGAGGAGCCCCTTCATCTACAGCCTGAGGAACAAGGACACGAAAGGCGCCCTGAGGAGACTCCTCCGTGGGAAAAGGGCTCTCCCTCTGGTACCCTGAGCGTCTGAATTCCTTTTATCCCCGTTGCAAAATGGATGATTCTGCCCGGAGTCCGTGGCATAGATGTGATGCTTTAACTTTTGATGAACTTTCAGAAATCGGTCTCCTATTCCTGTCACTGTGGGGCTGGGGCTTTTCCACACGGCACTGATTTTTCTAAACAAGACCTCTAACCCCCATGGTAACTCACAAGAGCTCTACACATCTGGATTACAGTCTATGTTACTACTGACTTTGGTGCACACTATTTATAAACTAAAAAATCAAGTTGTAAGTTTTTAATAACAAGCGCATGGAGTGCCTACAATCTAGCTGCTGCATCTTTGAGGACAGTTATCACTAGTTCCTTTATTCAATCTAGCTTTCTCAGTGTCAGCTTTTCCTCATAGTTTGTTTCACCAAATTTAGTATACACACAGATGTTTAATAGTTGTAAAAATGAAGAGGCCCATGTTCAGAGGCCCATGAAGAGGCCCATGTTCAACTAGATGATTTCTCAGAGTCTTTAGTACAGTGCAAATCTCCAGGAGGTTAGGTGCACAGCATTTCTCAAAACTAAACTCATTTAGTCATACAGAGCACGGTTCGTCACACAGTGATACATGGGACTAGCATTGTGCAAAACACATTTCGGGGAGTGCGTGCCATGGAAAGCCAGCTAGCGTGTATACAGAAGACATGAGTTCTAGTCTCGACTCTGTCCGCAAGCAGCTGTGAGACTTTAGGCATGTCAGCTCGCCTCCTTGACCCTAGTTTCTCATCTGCAAACCGACACCACTGATCTCAGTTGCTTCCAACTGAGGGTGCCTGGAGGGATTTTCCAAAATTCACATCATCAGATGCTGCAATGCCTTCTCTGCTTGGTCATTTGCAGTGCTCTTGGGTTCAGGTTGCCAATCAAGCTCACAAGATGCACCAAGAGTTACGCTTTAAGCAAACATCAAGAAAGGATACAGGACAGCCATACAGCACACAGTGACAGGCAGGTCGAGGTCTCATGATGCCCGGACCTGCCTTCTAAATGTCTCACTCAGTCCACACGTGGAATGATGATCATGAAAGAGAAGGCAGTGGGTATGGACCATCGTGAGAAAGAGTTGCAAGTCAAGGAAACTTGATTTATTTGTTTATCGCATAAATACCCTCAGGGGTGTGCAACTAGGCCCCATTTTCCAGCACACAGCTGAATCTCATCAAATACGGTTACTCATCGATTGCAGATTCCCCCATGACCAATTTAAACAGACGCAAGTGCTCTTGTCACCTCAAAGCCATTTCGGCAGGGCTTTCATGTGTTTTAGATCCCATACACACCTTTACAATACTTGAGTTAGCTGCAAGAGGGATTTGATATCGTGTCAAAGCTCAGACTTCTCCAAGGCTGAGAAGAGGCTGCAAACCATTTTTGATGGTTTTCCCTCCGAACCCTTGCCTGGATCTATTAACCCAGACTCTAGTGAGAGAACCTCAGTTCCCTCCAATGCCTAAGTTCCACTCCAGCTCCAGGATTTTGTGAATTTAGATGCCTACTGCCTAATGGACTTGTCCTTCAGACATCCATCTTAAAAACACCCTGTAGCCAAGGAGGAAGGTCAAGAAAATATTAACAGTGGCCGTGGCAGGTTATGTTTTCCAAGAATGGACGCAACAACATTTCCATCCCACGTGCTCTTAAAGGACTTGCCACTTCCTCATCAAGAGGTGGAGTCTGAGTCCCTCCCCCTGAGCCTGGAGGACTGTGGGGGTGGCTTTGACCAACAGAGGACCCCAGAGTGGTGCTGCGTGACTCCCAAGGCTTTTAGAGAACCCAGTACACTTTCCTGTAGCACTGTCTCAAGAATGCAGCTCTGGGGCCTGAGTTAGCACGGAAGACATCCCACTGCTCTGAAGTCGCCACACTGGAGAGACCACAGAGAGTCAGAGAGAGACGCGCAAGGTGTCAAAGCCAACAGGTCTCTGAGTCTCCCTGCCAGGCACCCACCATGTGAGGGAGTGAAATTCCAGCAGAGCCCAGCCTCAGCTCTGATGGCAGGTACCTGAGTGAAAACTACCTGGCTGCACTGTCAGCTCTGAGAACTCTGAGGGATAACAATAAAGCGACTATTATTTTAAGCCCCTTACTTTTGGGCTTTGTTATCCAGCAGCATGTAACCAAAATGGTGGCTTTGTTTCATGGGGTAGAGTGATTAATATCATATCCTTTATCGTTTTGGGGTTTCCCCAGCAGCACTGGTGGTAAAGAACTCACCTGCCCTTTCAAGAGATGTAAGAGATGTGGGTTTGATCTCAGGATCCAGAAGATCCCACGGAGTAGAAAATGGAAACCTACTCCAGTATTCTTGCCTGGAAAATTCCATGGACAGAGAGCCTGGCAGGATACAGTGTGTAGGGCCACAAAGAGTTGGACGTGACTGAGTACACACACACCACACCCTCACCACACACACACACACAAACGACACACTATTTCATTTTAAGATTTTACTGCAACCATCATTTTAGGAACAAAAAGTGCTTTTTTTATATTAAGGAAAATACATTGTCTTCCCTATTAAGTCATCATGGACACCATGGTTCCAGAATCTTCTCAGCTGCATAAATATCAGTTAGGCAGAGCTATCACTTTGTATCTTTATTCTGGTTTCATTGAGCCCATGTTTGATGTAACAAGTACCATGATAGTCAGGCCTCAGCCATCTGGTTTGAGTTGGGCC
Organism: Giraffa tippelskirchi; assembly: GCF_054371585.1. Lineage (NCBI taxonomy): Eukaryota > Metazoa > Chordata > Mammalia > Artiodactyla > Giraffidae > Giraffa > Giraffa tippelskirchi. The sequence goes on along the minus strand of NC_137285.1, from coordinate 148,923,314 downwards.
TCATCCCCGTGGGCCTGTCCTGGACCTGTATTACCTCTGTCTTGTAGGTCCGCAGGAGGCTGCATCCAGTCTAAGATATCGCTCCACCTGCAGTGAGCAATGGGGAAGCTGAGTCGGCTAGAGGTAGACTTGAGCGCAGGTTGGAAGCCTGAGAAACTCAATGAAGATTAAGTTTGGGTACAAAAGACAGCCGATTGAGGAGACAAGGAACCACAGGCTCGTCTGAGGCCTTGACAGGTTCTCACAGAAGGAAGGCGTGAATCTGAGCCTAAATTCTTGTGTTTCCCCGAATCAGTCCTCTATTTGTCATTTTTAACAAACATCTATTATAAACCTTCTCGTCACCAGGCTCTGAGTCTGGCCCTGGGACTAAAAGAATGAATGATTCATAGTCTATACCCTTAATACATTCACAAACTAAAGAGAGAAACTGACAAAAAATTTAAATGATTTTTAAGACTTGATAAACAAAGACCATATTTAGGTAATAATTCATGTCATTAGATTTGGAAAGCATACAGATTTTGTTCAAAGCACAGGTAACTGAATTTTATGCCATAATTGTTCTTTTGTGTTAGCCTTACTTGAGAAAAGTTGACTTGTAGTTCTAGGAATAAATTTTAAAAAGCCTCTGCCATCTAAGTGTAGGTAACATAAATGCCTCAGAAATGTGTAGGAAAAAATTCATATATTGAGTAAGAATAATTTGTAAAACCTACTGTATAAAGCGTCAGTAAATGTCCATATCCCTGGGTTGGGAAGATCCCCAGGAGAAGGCAATGGCACCCCACTCCAGTACTCTTGCCTGGAGAATCCCATGGACGGAGGAGCCTGGTGGGCTGCAGTCCATGGGCTTGCAAAGAGTCGGACATGACTGAGCGACTTCACTTTCACCTTCACTTTCAAATGTCCATATATTTATTCACTTAACAAATAATTTCAGTGTTTAGTGAGAGTCAAAATAAGGCAGCACCATTGCTTTCCTGGCTCATACTTTATAATGCATGAGACGGACAATGAACATGTAAATAAATGTTGGCTATACTATGAGGGAGCAAGCAGGCCTGTGATAAGAAGTGAAGTAGGGTCAGGTGATAGTGTCACAAGCTGGAACAGCTGTTTCAGGGAGGGAAGTTCAGGGGTTGAGGAAGGCTTGTCTTAGGTGTTTGAGCTGCTGCTGCTGCTGCTGCTGCTGCTAAGTCGCTTCAGTCGTGTCTGACTCTATGCAACCCTATGGACAGCAGCCCACCAGGCTCCTCCATCTACAGAATTCTCTAGGCAAGAATATTGGAGTGAGTTGCCATTTCCTTCTCCATGTTTGAGCTGAGACCTGAATAAACTTAAGGAGTAAGCCATGAGTCGATCTGGGGAATAACATTCCAAGAAAAAGGAAGAGCAGATCCTTTAATAAATAAATAAAGATCCTGATATGAGAACATGTCTGACATCCTGAAGGAATAGTAAGTGCATTGGACTAGGGGGAAAGGGAGGGTACATAGATATAGTCCTGGAGGTAGTTAAGTACCCAACCTGGTTGAATCTTGGAGATCATAGCAAAGAATATGCATTTTATTTAAATACTTCAAGCACTTAAATCCATGAGATGGGATGAAATTACCCAAGGAGTGACCTCAGAGGGAGAGGAAGACCTATGACTAAGTCCTAGATGACTCTAACATTTAGAAATAAGGAACCAGCAAAGGAGGCTGAAGAGCAGCAGCCCAGGAGGTAGGAAAACAGAACAGAGTCCGGAAGATGGAGAAAGGAAGTGAAAGCTCTTCCAAAGAAATGGGGGATCAACTGTTTCAAACACCGCAGGGGCCTCCGTCACTCCTGAAACCATTCATCCTCATCTGCCCTCTTGGTCCATGCTGCTCTCATCCTTAGCCGTCTCCCCACCAGATCTACGTCCTCAGGGCTGAATGCAGATTGGGAATGCCTCCTTCAGAACGTATTTCTCAGAAGATGGAAACATCTCAGATTTCTTATTTGCCTCTGTCTTCCTTCCACGGCTTATGTCTCTCTCTGTAGTCTCTTTTTAACAGAGGAATTTAGATGACTCAGAACTCCAAATCCCATTTAAAACTGGCCTATGACTTTAGGCAATACCCTTGGTGACCTTTTTAACGAGCCAAGAATACTCAGGAACATCTTCTACTTTCTTTGATAATAAAAGGATTTCTTACTGTGATCAAGTACAGTTTCTCTTAGAAACACAAGAATTGTTTAACATTTCAAAAGCAATCAATGTAGCTCACCATATTAATAAACGAAAAATAAAACTGTGTGATCACTGTAATGGATGCAGAAATTGATTGTGGGCAAAATCCATTATTCATCCTTGATTTTAGGAGGGAAAAATCTCTCAACAAACTGGGAATTGAAGGGAATTCCCTTAACCTGGTAAAAGTCACCTGTGAAAAATCTGCATAATAAAAGGTGAGAGACTAAAAGTGAAAGTGAAGTCACTCAGTCGTGTCCAACTCTGACCCCACGGACTGTAACCTGCCAGGCTCCTCCGTCCATGGGATTTTCCAGGCAAGGGTACTGGAGTGGGTAGCCTTTCCCTTCTCCAGGGGGTCTTTCCAACCAGGGATTGAACCCAGGTCTCCCACTCTGCAGGCAAACATTTTACCATCTGAGCCACCAGGGAAGCCCCAAGAGACTAAAAGTTTCCCCTAAAGGCAAGAACAGGAAAGGGATTTTCATTCTCATCTCTTCTCTTCAATATTTTAGTAGAAGTGAAATAAGTCAGCCAAAGACAGATGCTGTATGACCTCACTTATATATAGAATCTACAAAGCTTAAACTCATAGAGATTTGTGGTTGCCAGAGGCAATAGATGGAGTGTGGGGGAGCTAGGGGTGGGAAGTGAAGGGTAGGTGAACCTGATGGAAGTGGTCAAAGGTCAACTTCCAGTTGTAGGATAAATAATGTATAAGGATGTAATGTACAATTTGATGACTATTGCTAGTAAGGCTATATTGTATATTCGAAAGTTGCTAAAAGTATAAATCTTAAAAGGTCTCATCACAAGGGAAAAAATTTGTACCTATGTGAGGGGATGGAACCAGTCTGGTTCCAAATAGGGAAAGGAGTACATCAAGGCTATATATTGTCACTCTTCTTGTTTAACTTATATGCAGAGGACATCATGAGGAACGCTGGGCTGGATGAAGCACAAGTTGGAATCAAGATTCCCGGGAGAAATATCAATAACCTCAGATATGCAGATGACACCACCCTTATGGCAGAAAGCGAAGAAGAACTAAAGAGCCTCTTGAAAGTGAAAGAGGAGAGTGAAAAAGTTGGCTTAAAGCTCAACATTCAGAAAACTAACATCATGGCATCTGGTCCCATCACTTCATGGGAAATAGATGGCACAACAGTGGAAACAGTGTCAGATTTTATTTTGGGGGGCTCCAAAATCACTGCAGATGGTGACAGCAGCCATGAAATTAAAAGACGCTTACTCCTTGGAAGAAAAGTTATGACCAACCTAGACAGCATATTAAAAAGCAGAGACATTACTTTGCCAACAAAGGTCCGTCTAGTCAAAGCTACGGTTTCTCCAGCGGTCACGTATGGATGTGAGAGTTGGGCTATAAAGAAAGCTGAGCTCAGAAGAATTGATGCTTTTGAACTGTGGTGCTGGAGAAGACTCTTGAGAGTCCCTTGGACTGCAAGGAGATCCAACCAGTCCATCCTAAAGGAAATCCGTCCTGGGTGTTCATTGGAAGAACTGATGTTGAAGCTGAAACTCCAGTATTTTGGCCACCTGATGTGAAGAGCTGACTCATTGGAAAAGACCCTAATGCTGGGAAGGACTGGGGGTAGGAGGAGAAGGGGATGACAGAGGATGAGATGGCTGGATGGCATCACCGACTTGATGGACATAGGTTTGGGTAAACTCCGGGAGTTGGTGATGGACTGGGAGGTCTGGTGTGCTGCGATTCATGGGGTCGCAAAGAGTTGGACACAACTGAGCGACTGAACTGAACTGAACTGAGGTGATGGATGTTAACTAATTGTAGTAATCATTTCTATATATATATATATATATATATATAATCAAATCATTATTTTGTACACTTTAAACATATACCATATGTCAATTACATCTCAATAAAACTGGAAAATTAAAGAAATAAAAATAACAAAAATATATAAAATAAAATAATATGCCACAGGCTCAGAAAGCAGTGCCCAAGGAGAACTTATGGTAGCAAATTTGGAATTAAAAAACAGCGAAAGATTGTATCAAAGGTTCTAGCCAATACAGTAAAGCAAGAAAAAGAAAGTCACTTAAATTAGAAAAGAAAAAACTATTATTTATATGATTGTCTAAGTAGAAAATTCATTGGAATCTGCAAAAACACTCCTAGATTTAATGAGTAAGTTTAGCAGTGTTGCCAGAGCAATATAAAAAAAATCAATAGTATTTCCACAAGCATGGAAGAGTTGAAACTGAAATTTAAAAATCAATACCATTATAATTGCATCAAAAATAATAGAATATTTAAGAATAAATCTGACAAATGAATTGAAAAATCTATACACTGTAAAGTACAAAACACAGAAAATAAAGAAGGCTAAAATAAAAGGAGGTGTATCAGTCTCATGGGTCAGAAGAATCAGTATTGGTATTATGTCAATTGTCCCCAAATTGATCAATCAGATTCAATGAAATCTCAATCAAATTGCAATAGATATCTTTGCATAAATAGAAAAATTGGATTTTAAAAATAATATGGAAATTCAGAGGGCCTAAAATAGTTAAAATGATTATGAAAATGGATGAAGTTGAAGGACGAGCACCGCCTCATTTCTGACATTAGTGTTCAAGACAGTGTGGCGTTGAAGTAAAAGCATACAAATGCATCACTGGAACAGAAGAGTCCAAAACATACATGGACAACTGATTCTCGACAAAGGCGCAGAGAGAATTCAGTGGAGAAAAGACAGTCTTTTCAACAAATGATACTGCAACATCTGAGTGTCCATATGCAGAAGTGTTCACTTCAACCTAAAGCTTGTTTCATATACAAAACTCAACTCAAAATGGATCCTACACATAAACGTAAACCTAAACTATAAACTTCTAGAAGACAAAGGAGGAAATCTTTGTGACCCTGGAGACAGGCAAATATTTCTTAAATATGACACCAAAAGCACAGTCTATAAATGACAAAATTGATAAGTGGGACTTCATCAAAATGAAAAGCATTTACTCTCTGAAGGACACTGTTAATAATAACACAAGCAATGATGTAGAAAACGGGAGAAAATATTCGCAAATCATATATCTGATAAAGGACTTGTATCTAGAGGTATAAAGAGCTCTCACATATTAATTATAAGGAAACAGAAAGCCCACTTAAAATAGGCAAAAGATTTGAACAGACTCTTCACCAAAGACTTACTAAAGGCAAGTGACCACATTTAAAAATTAAACATCAACGTAATTACTCATCAGAGAAATGCAAACTAAAATCACAGTGAAGTACCATAGACACCATTAGAAGACTAACGTTAAAAAAGGATGGCCATACCAAGTGTTGATGAGGACGTGGAAGATGTGGAAGTGCGAAGTGATGCAACCCCTTTAGAAAACAGTTTGGCAGTTTCTTGAAAAGTTCATCACATACCTACCGTATGATCCAACAATTCTTGCCCTAGATAGTTACCCGAGAGAAATGAAAGTGTGTATCCATACAAAGACTTTTCAGGAATGTTCACAGCACCTTTTTTTAAAAGAGCCCAAAACCAGGAACAACCAAAATGCCGATCCATAGGTGAAGAATAGACTAACCATGGCATATCCATGCAGTGGAAGAGCAATAATAAGAATGAACTAGTGATACTCACAACAACACTAAAGCATCTGAAAATAATCATGCTAAGTGAAAAAAGTCAGACATTTCATTTATATAAAATTTACATAAATGCTAAGACATTCTAACTAACGTATAGTGAAAAGCGCAGATGAGTGGTTGCCTGGGTTCATGAAAGGGCGGGTGGTAGGAAGGGGACACTCGAGAAAGTGGGTTGGGCAAAAGAAACTTTGAGGAGTGATGATATGTCCGTTGCCTTCATTGTGGTGACAGTTTCCCGGGTGTACTCATGTGTCAAAACTTACCAAACTGTGCACTTAATATGCAACTTATTGCTTGTCAATTCTGCCTCAGTGAAGCTGTTTTTAAGAAGTTTTTGTAAATCAGAAGGGATTTTAGGCACATCCTTTGAGTCATATCTGATGAAATGATAGATGAATAGGTAGATAGATATAGAAAATAGATATAGATAGACAGATATAATAGATGATAAGTAGATAATGAATAGATGATGATGGAGATAGATAGATGATAAATACAAGAAAATAATAAACTACATTTTTAAATGCTATTAATCTGTAGGAAATAGCAATGATGCGTGTTTGGAAAGGAATCTTGAATTCTGGGACAATCACTAAAGATTGGAAAAGAAGACATGGAGACAAGTTTGGCGACTGTTTGGAGACCTCATGAAAGTGAAAGTGTTAATCCTCAGTCGCGTCTGACTCTTTGTGACCCCACTGGCTGTCGCCCATCAGGCTCCTCTGTCCATGCAATTCTCCAAGAAAAAATACTGACGTGCGTCATCATTCCCTTCTCCAGGGGATCTTCCCTATCCAGGGGTTGAACCCAGGTTTCCTGAACTGCAGGCAGATTCTTTACTGTCTGAGCCATCAGGAAGATAGTTCGAAGACCCCATGCTAATGAACTACTTATCGGAGGAAGCTTCGACTCCAGAGGTGCTCTAGAAGCCCTTCAGAAGTCAACAGTTCATCTGCGGCAATTCTGCTCTTTCTGAGGGAGCTATAAATTGCCTGATTCTCATCATTGCCCTACAAGAGGGTGAATGTGAGTTCCATGAACCTCACATCTATGTCAGTCCATAAGATGCCTCCACACCAGCCAAGACCTACCAAATGCTGAGACCAAGAATGCAACTGAAATTCAGACGCCTCTGAAGCAAATTGCAACTGAGTACTGGGGCCTGGAAGAAAGAGAGGGGAAATTCAGAAGGGTGGGTGTCACTTAAGAGGACATGCTTTGGACACTTGAGATCACATCTTCCCTGGTCTGTCAGTTTCTTGATACTTGGGCAAGTTACACAATCTCTTTGGGTCTTAATTTCTTCCTTTTAGAAATGAGGTCAGTAATAATTACTTCCATTAGAGTTGTTGGAAGGACTAAAATAAATGATTAAAGTAAAGCTTTTAGCCTAGTGTCTACTGTTAACTTAAGTGTGCATTTAAGTTTATGCCAGTTTGAGGGCTAGTTTAAAAATTACTAGTGAACTCTTTACTTCAGAAGGTGTCTGGATCCAAGGCTAATCCTGGCCCAGGAAATACTGTTTCAGATGATTCTGAAATGGAGATGCCCACTGATCAGCTGTAGGTCCCTTCACCCATCGGTACACACGGACTGTGGGGTCTGGGACAATCACCATGAAAACACTGTTTATGAATTAATGTTTATGCTTATGAATGCCACTCAGCACCTTCCCAATCTCTACATGCACCAAGTTGCGAGGACAAATGAGATGCACATAAAACCTGGCCCAGAGTAAATGCTCAATAAGCCTTATTTCACAGCTGAGAAAGCAGGCTGATAAGCCTTAACTAATCTGAAGCCATAAGGGCTAAGAAGTGACAGGCTAGACACTTTGGTACCAAATTCTAAGCTCTTTCTACAATACAAAAATGCCTCTTGTCACCTATGACAGAAGTTGATGGGTCGGGGAACATCACATGGCACCTAATATTTGAAAAATGACCGAGATGCCCTCCATGGAGTTGCTTCACCCCAAGTGAAGTGATTTGCACAAAAACATGAGCAAAGGCTGATGTGTGAATCCAAATCTCTTGGCCACAGCTGTAATTTTCTCCCAGTATCTTTTCTTAAACATGTCCACCCAACTCTTTTCTAAAATTTTTGTTATATGTCCTTAAAATGAAAGGCCCTAGAGTTCAGAAGTCACCATCTGTTTAATCTGTGCACTTCATTTTCTCATACAGAACTGCATGCGTACACACACACACACACACACACACCCCCCACATTGACACATACTTCCATTACACAGTACCAGCACATCAGGGCTATAAACTAAATGTTGCTGACTGCCTTCTACCTCTACAGACTGGCCTCTTATCTTTTCTTCACCAGGTAAAAGGAAAAAGAAAATTGCAATAACAATAAATTCCAGACTGAGCAATTACATAGGGTGGGAAGTAGATCATAGTAGGAGACTGTGTGCGTGGCAGTGAAGAGCTCAGGTTTTGAGTGGGGTGTGAGGGAACCTCACTCTAACCTTTGCTCGCTGACTTTGGCACAATTACTCAACTCTAAGTCCCCAGGTGCCTCCACACCTATCAAGCAGGAATAATAACAAAACATGCTTCACAGTGTTGTGGAAAGAATTAAATCAAATAATTCATGGAGCAAACATCACAATTCCTGGAAGGTGATAAATGCCTAATAAATTTTAATCGTTGCTATCTATCCGTCACTATCACCACTAATATTCATATTATTATTATTCAAAACCCACAGAAACAATAAGAAGAGAAACAGTAAAAACATAAATGATGGGGTTTGGAAAATCCCTCTGGATCAAAACATAGTTGCATTGGCAGATAGGTTTTTTAATTTGTTTCATTCATCAATTGTGCCAGGCAATGCATTATAGTCAACAGAGGCTAGGGAATAAGATCGACATGGTTCTTATCCATTCGTGCACTGAATCCTCAAAATTATGATCCTTTACATTAAGTAATAAACCCACTTGGCAGATAAAAACACTCAGGACGGAAGAAGTTGGAACTTAAAAGTCGACACTGGAACCTGAGATTAATTCATACATTCAACAGATACTTATTGAGAGCCTTCTGTGCTGTAGGTGCTTTGCTAAGCCCCCGGGGTGTGCAGAGATGAATCTCACAGATAAACGTGCTTCCTCTCACGTGGTTTCCTTTCCGGTTGTGAGGACTAGACACTATCACATACGAATAACACAGCGGAACACATCTGACAAGTATGGTGTGCGCGCTCAGTTGCTCAGTCGTCTCCCACTCTTTTCCACCCTACAGACTGTAGCCCACCAGGCTCTTCTGTCCATGGGATTCTCCAGGCACAAATACTGGAGAGGGATACCATGCCTTCCTCCAGGGGAGCTTCCTGACCAAGGGACTGAGCCAGCACCTCCTGCATCTGTTACAACATTGCAGGCAGAAATTTTTACCACTGAGCCACTGGGGAAAGCCCTGACAAGTATTACCTGACACAGTAAATCAGAAAATGGAGATGGAATGTTAAGTGCAATTTTAATAAGGTTGTCTGGGAATATCTTCCCAAGTAGGTGATACTTGAGGAAAGACAGAAAAGGTGGAGCAACTAAGGAGTGACATATCTGATGAAGGTCCATCTAGAACCTTCCAGAAGCCTTCGATCGGCTCAAGGATTTCAGGACCGCCTCCTTGACCTCCTTGTTCCTCAGGCTGTAAATGAGAGGGTTCAGCATCGGGCTCACCACTGTGTGGAGCACCGACACCAGCTGGTCCGCCTCCGAGGGCTGGCCCGAGTTGTCCCGCAGGTACATGAAGATGAGGGTCCCAAAGAAGAGAGCCACCGCAGTGAGGTGGGAGGCGCAGGTGGAGAAGGTCTTGGCCCGACCCCTGGCAGAGCGCATCCGCACGACGGCCAGGACGATGAACAGGTAGGAAACCGAGATGATCAGTACACAAGCAGGCATAACCAAAACGGCAAACACAACGATCACCACCTCCTTGGTGTGGCTGTCCCCACAGGAGAGCTTTAACAGAGGGGGGAGGTCGCAGAAAATAAAGTCGATCTGGCTGTCCCCGCAAAAGGAGAGCGTGAAGGCGGTGGCCGTTCGAATCAGGGCGCCGGAGAAGCCCGCCGCGTACGCCCCCGCGACCAAACCCCAGCGGGCCTTCCCGGTCACGGTGGCGACGTAGCGCAGGGGGCGGCGCACGGCCACGCAGCGGTCGTAGGCCCTGATCGCCAGGAGGTAGCAGTCCAGGGACGCGAAGAGGGTGAAGAGGGAGAGCTGGGCGGCGCAGCGCGCGCTGGAGAGGACGGCGCCGCGCTCCAGCAGGGCTGCCAGCGCCTGGGGCACGACGGTGGACGAGGAGCAGACGTCCGCGAGGGCGAGGTGGCCCAGGAAGAAGTACATGGGGGTGTGCAGCCGGCGATCCCGGCGGATCAGGAGGATCATTCCACAGCTCCCCAGCAGAGTGAGCAGGCAGAAGCCCAGAAAGACCGGGAAGAGCGGAAGCCCCCAGTCGGGATGGTCAGCGAACACCGACAAGAGGAATTCCGTCACTACCGTGGAATTCCTCCCAGGCGTCCACTCAGCGGTTTGCCTGTGAAGGCGGAGACCCCAGCGCCGCATAAGGGGATCCCTGAAGAGACTTCAAGCCATTTTCAAGGATAAGATTTAAGCTGAGTGTCCGACAGGTAAAGCACTGGACATCAACAAACTTGGCGGTCTAATGTGGAAATGGACAAATACCGAGCTCACTGCCATATAGGATAAAAAGTCACGAACGCCTCCACTGTACACGTGTACCATGACTTCTTTGTCCCCTCATCAGTCCATGGACATCTAGGTTGCTCCCGTGCCCTGGCTATTGTGAACAGTGCTGCCTTGAATACTCCAGTACACATTTCTTTTTTGATTATGGTTTTCTCAGGGAATATGCCCAGAAGTGGGTTTGCTGAGTCATAGGGTAGATCTGTTCCTACCTTTTTAAGGAGCAGAAATCAACACAACAGTGTAAAAAAAATTTTTTTAATTTAAATTTAAAAATTATTGAATGCTTACCTTATACTAAGAGTGAAGACCAAGTGATTAACTTATGTCAGCTCTTTTTTAAAATTAATTTTGATTGGAGTATAGTCGCTTTACAATATTGTGTTGGTTTCTGGTGTACAGCATAGTGAATCAGCTGTGTGTATACATATATCCCCTCTACAAGTCAGCTTTTGTTTATTTTTAATTGGAGGAATATTGCTTTACAACGTTGTGTTGCTTTCTGCCACACAGCAAGGTGCATCAGTCGTAGGTATACATTTGCTCCCTCCCTCCTGAACCTCCCTTCCACCCCTCCCCCATCCACCCCTCTGTCACAGAGCACCTGATTAAGCTCTCTGTGTAATACAGCAACTTCCCACTAGCTATCTACTTTATTAATATGATAATGTATGTTTCAATGCTACTCTCTCAATTCAACCCTCCCTCTCCTTCCCCACCCCTACAAGTCAGCTTTTGTATTTGCAACTCTGTCCCCAATTAGCTGTTTGATCTTCCACAAGGCACTTAACCTCTCTGAACCTCAATTTCCTCTTCTGCCAAAAGGGGATCATTATATCAGCCCTGCTTATGAGATAATATTAATGCAAAGATTAAAATAGATGCAGAAGTGCTATACATATATATGGTGGTTATTTAAATTTTTAAAAGAACATTTTAAGCAAGGGCAATTTGTATTCTATGAACAAAAAAAGAAGCACAAACAACAACAAAAAATCCATTAGCAATCAGCAGTGAGCTGTGCTTATAGGAATATTTCTATTTTCAGTCTGACAACATGCATCTTTAACAAATAGCTATTATCCTAATTAGAGTTGGCTGGCTTATCAAGGGTTTTCTATTTGTTTGTTTGGTTTTTTTTTTTGGTTTTTTCAAGTACTTGCATTAACCTTTGACTCCAAAGAGCAAACATAAGCTCCTTTTAGCACCTCACGAAGCTCCATAAGCACTGTTGGTTGTTCTCACAGTCCCTAATAAAAGCAGCAGTGATAATAAGTGAGTGAAAGTCACTCAGTCCTGTCTGACTCTTTGCAAACCCATGGACTATGCAGTCCATGGAATTCTCCAGGCCAGAATACTGGAGTGGGTAGCCTTTCCCTTCTCCAGGGGATCTTCCCAACCCAGGGAATCTTCCCAACCCAGGGATCAAACCCACGTCTCCCACATTGCAGGCGGATTCTTTACCGGCTGAGCCACCAGGGAAGCCCTTGATAATAAACAGCATCCAAATTTGGAAGCGGAACTATTTCTGCAGCCTGGTGTTGCCCAAGCACTGTTAGAGGAATCTGGGTTAATGGATTTGAGGGCTCCTGATGGAGTTCTAGAATAGGGCTGTAAAGGAGGGTTTCAGTCATGTTTGCTTGCCTGATGTACCAGCAGCCAGGCCAAAACTAAGCTAACCCATTAGACATAATAACAAAGAATGAAAATTAGATTCTGAAGCATGAGCAGAGGCATGAATCATCCTTACCTAATTTCCACTTCACTAGTGTCTTCTTTCTTTGTTTAGTGCTTCCTCTGTCAATGACCGGCTGATCTAGAGGAGACCTGGACTCTAGCTCACTCACATTAGATGTATGACCCAGGGCAAGTCACTTTTCTTGTCTGGACTTCAATTACTTTGTCTTCATTCTCTTTAAATAGACAAAAATGCAGCGTGAGTCCATAATCCCAGCAACTTGGTTCATGGGAGGTTGCTTCCAGAACCACTATGTCTTATTCTAACTTCATGAAATTCCTCTCACCCTCGACAAAACAATACATCCCTGATGTTAGAGTCACCCAGGATTTTATTTTAAAACTTAGCCCAGGATATCAAGGCCTGGGGACCGGCCTCTCTCCCTGAGCTTCTGATCCTGCACTAGACCTTTCTGGTGGTACGTTTTGTACTTGCTGCCCTAGCATCATGCCATAATTGGTCCCCGGGGTAAGTCTCCAGGGAAAGACAATTTATCTTCCTACCAAAATGTCTAATATCTTTGAAGTTTTCTCTTTAATTTCAAACTCCCAAAGCCCCATCCTACATCTTGCCACCAGGGATGGAGCTGGTGGAGCTGATGCCTTGTCTCATTTCTACCTTGTACCAAAAGAAATATATTTCTCTGAAGATTTTCTTTATCTCAGTTGAGAATTTCATCAGACATCCTGCGCAGTGACAGCCTAGCCAACTACGTGCTTGCGCTTGGTCACTCAGTCGTGTCCGACTCTTTGCAACCCCTTGGATGGGAGCCCTCCAGGCTCCTCCGTCCACGGGATTCTCCAGGCCAGAATACTGGAGTGGGTAGCCTTTCCCTTCTCCAGGGGATCTTCCTGACCCAGGGATCAAACCCAGGTCTCCTGCATTGCAGACAGATTCTTAACCATCTGAGGACCTGATCCCCAAAGGAGGCTGTTTTGTAAACACACGCTTCCCCTCCACCCCCATGGCCAAGACATGCTGTAATTGGTGACTCTGATAGTTCACCATTTGACAGAAAGAGAATCTTCCGAGTGGAAGGGTCAAGATGATAATTGCAAAGGCAGATGTGAGCAGATCCTGAGCAGACTTCCCCCAGGCAAACTGAGCACACTCTTAATGGTGACCTGCCTCTGCTCCAGGGCACTGCTCCTCAGAGTCAGCGTGCATAAGAATTACACAGGAAATTGATTTAACACGTGAATACTATTGTTCCACATCCATAAATTCTGATGTGTTGTCTATGCCAAAGGGCACAGGCATCTACATTGTTAACAGGCACTGCAGGGGGTTCTGATAAATGAATCTTCGAAAATTAGGTGTAGAGACAGTGCCGAGGGAAGCATTCTCAGGGGCTCTAGTCCTGCTAGATCCACTGTGCTCTGTATGTGAACGTGGGCAGGATCAGTCACGTCCGACTCCCTTCAGCCCCATAGACTGTAACCCACCAGGCTCCTCTGTCCATTCTCCAGCCAAGAATACTGGAGTGGGTTGCCATTTCCTCCTCCAAGGATCTTCTCACCCCAGAGATCAAACCCATGTCTCCTAAGTCTCCTGCATTGACAGGCAGATTTTTAACCTCTTGAGCCACCTGGGAAGCCCATGCTGTGTCCCATAAAGTAAAATAGCGAAGGCATATCCTTGAAGAGCATGGTTTTTCTGAAGCCCCATCAGTACTTTCCTTCCTTATAGGAGGTCTAAGATCATCAAGGTGGGTTTTATGTGTGATTTTTTTTGTCATATAAATGTTAAAAACATAGCTACAGAGAGGGCTATGCAGCTACTCGGTGGCAAAACAATGATGTGAGCCAAGTCAGTGCTCCGCTAACTAAGCCTGTCTGGAAGGTGGCACAAGGCAACAGGATCTGGGGTAATGATTCTCAACTTCGCTGCATAATAGAATCACCTGGGAAGTTTTTAAAACCTGAGGCCCAGAGTGTATCCCTAAACAATTAATCCAGAATATTTGAGTGTACGAGCCAGACATCCATATTTTTTTAAATCCCCAGTTAATTACACGGGCAGCAAAGTTTGAGAACCACTGCCAAAGGGTTCTCCTACTTTATAAAGGTTTATATTTACCCAGGTGTCTTAGTAGACATGCCAGGGAAGAAAATAGGCTTACTATTCTCATAAGTTTGGAAATCACTGCATACTACATTCTCTTGATGGAAAATATTATGGCATATCAGCATGTTAATGGATCTGTAAGGTCCAATTACTAAGAAACCTTGTCAACTTTCTTTAACCCACCATTTTCCAAAAGTATTTGACCAAAGAACTTTTTCGCTGAAAAAGTGAGGAAAGAAAAAAAAAGCAGATTAACACCCTGCAGAACTAGAGTTCCTAGGGGATGATATCCTTAGGCAGGGCAGCTCCAGAAAAGCTCAGTGGTTGACCAAATGCCAAACAGCAGAGCGGTAATCATTCCAAGAAAGGCATCTCTTGATGACTCATCTCAGGATCTGGCTTCTTTACGTCTCAGGCTGACTGGCTGCCCCTGAAGCAATCACTCCTACTGGGAAAGGAGTTTGGAGGGGAACAGGAGGAGAGCTGCATCCTCTAGATGGATGTCTCAAGAGCTATGGAAGAGGAAACCATCTTGCCCTTTAAGAAAGACTTTTCCTTCAGTTATTAGGTGTGGCTGAGCCTCCGCGAGTTTTGGTGAAAGCGGGACATATCGTCAGCCTGTTACCATGTCCACGCTCACTCTGCTCACTGCAGAAGAGGCCAGTGAATCCGAGGGATAAGGTGTTGAGGCAAGGAATCCAACCTTAGTCAGAAAACCGGCTGATTGTGAAGATGGCAGACTAATGTCTCAAAATAACCATCTTTTCAGGGTCTGGATGCCAGGTTCCTTTATGGATCAGAGATGGGGGAAGGTGAGGAAACAAAGTGAAAAAGGCCCTTTAATCTTGCATGTGTCTCCTAAAATGGCAGCCTCGGGAAGGGGAATGTGTTAATTTCTTCCTTCCTGCCCTCTGCGGGTAGACAGGGTTCTGAACAAAGGCTCTTTAGCTTAATGGTCAGGCAGAGGGACAGGATTCTCTGAGCCAGGCCATTATATGTGATACAATAACAAAAGTGGCCAAAGAAACAGATCTCGCCCGTCAGAGTCGATTTTGACTCTTCCCTGTTTCATGCTCTTACCCTGGGATCTGTCTCTACGATCTTCCCCATCCACACTCGGGTGGATCTCATGCTGGTTCAAGGCCGAGAGTTGCCTACATGCATGTGTGCCCAGTCATGTCTGACTCTTTGTGACCCCATGGTCTGTAGCCCACCAGGCTCTTCTGTCCATGGGATTTTTCAGGCACGCATACTGGAGTGGGTTGCCATTTCCTCCTCCAGGGGGTCTTCCTGACCCAGGGATCGAACCCCTGCACTGGTAGGCAGATTCTTTTACCACTAAGCCAACCAGGAAGACTGAGGGTAGCCTAGCACCCATACATTTGCTTTGGAAAAACTCATCTTGCTGTAACAGTTTATCATGATCTCTCTGCCCTCACTTTACATATTCTGGAACTGCATTTTCCTATAAGATGCCAATGTAAAGTATAGAAAGTTTGTCTCAGGCTATTCCATCTTCCTTAGCCTTGGCACCCATTTCCATATCTCTCAGTTACCTGGTTCTCAGGCACTCACTTCCCATCCTAATTCATGCTCAGAGACATCTCTGAGATGGTCCTCTTCTGAAGAAAGTGGCTGACAACGCATAATGTGGGTTCTCTAAAGTGTAAAAATCATTTACACTTTAACAGAATATATAGAATGCCAGATCACAAAGGGACTCAAAATGCTCTCATTCCAACCTCTCCCCAATTTTGCAGAAGGAGAAATTGAGGTACAGAATGGGTATTCTCTTACAGAAGAACACACAGTTGATTAGCAGCAGTCACCAGTCAGCATTCTTTCTATCATATCCTACACTCTCCAGAAAAGTTTGCCAACTTAAAAAAAATATTCACAACCTAAAAGATGAGTTATGTTTTATTCAGTGGGAATTTTAAGACTTCAAGCCCAGGAGACAGCAACTCATATAAGCCTGAAAGAATTGCTCCTAGGAGGCAAGGTGGGGAACCAGAAGTTTTGCAACAAAGGATAGGTACTAAGAACATCAAAAGATTATCATAAATTAAAGAAAACAAGTTAAGGAATTTCGTGCTTCTCTATGTATGGGAAGATGCAAGAGTCTGGGCTCACAGAAATCATTCCCTTTGATATGCACCTCAGCTTTCTAGGGCCAGGATCCTGTATTGTCTCATACTGAGCTTCCTCGGGGCTCACCATAAGAAGCGACAGCAGTCTAATGGCTGCTAGTGGCAGGTATTCTTTTCCTTCCTTCGTTTCCTCAGGGCTCGCAGGCTCACCCTGGAGGGCTGCAATCGCTGCTGACTGTGACATCATGTGTTTACTGATACGGCGAGAAACATTCCATTTCTCAAAGCTGAGCAGGCTAATTTCCATCAAAAGAATCAGAAGGTAAGAAAGGGGATTTAAGAGGGAATCCAATCACATCTTGGCACCTTGAAAATCATGCCATATTGCTCAGGTCTGCTGCAACCAATGTAGGTAGAATCTGCTAACTTGTACTGTCCTTGGAAGGGTAGTGGCTTTTCTTCTCCCATCTCTTCTACTAAGCAGTGTGGTCCCCAGGACTCCTCTTTCAGGTCTGGAGCAAAGGATGGTGGGATGCTTTCCTGAAGTCACTAGAGAGACCATAATACCAACAAGTCCCTTCTTCGACGGTTCCTGGAGGACCTGGCTTATGGCATGAAGTCTCCTTGGAGGAAATCATTTGTTGGGAGGCGCTTGAGGAGAGAGGTGGGAGGAGTTCTACTGCCAAGTCCAGACTCTCTCAGTTCAGCACATGACATGCCAGTAAGTCTATCGATGAGGTGTTGAGGCAAGAAATACGACTTTATTCAGAAAGCCAGCAGACTAAGAAGATGGCAGACAAATATCTCAAAACAACCAACTTATCAGGGACTAGAAGCCAAGGACAGGGAGAAAAAGAGTTTGAATTCCAAGAATGGGGATCAAAGGAAAAATGTAAGAGACTAATAAGTAGGTTGGGCCTGTTCCTTCCTGGTGATTTGGAATTGGCTAAGGTACCTATAGTCAGACAAGTGAAGAACAAGACCCAACAGACTCTGCAAGGTTTTGGATACAGGTGGAGCTTTTTCAGAGCCCAGGGGCCAGTGCAGACAAGGATTTCCTCCTGCCCACCCAGGCATGGAACACAGCAATGCTCTGCCTCCCCGAGGTCAAAAGCTTTAAGAACATGGAGAGTTGACATCTATGATACGGATTCTGCAGATACCATTATGGGCAGTGGAAATGGAAGAAATCACCAAGTGGATTCTCAGGCAAATGATATAAGAAATGGGAGCTGTAACAGGTGGAGATGAAGAAAGAACAGGGCATATTTCCAGTGGTGACAGTAATTGACAAACATGTTATTGGGAGCACATAGAGGTCGATCTGAGCGTCCAGGAGACTACGACAGGAGTCTGAAGGGTACTGAGAGCAGGGTCAGCTCTGTTAACTGGACTATCAGGTCACTACCTTAATTTAATTATTAAAAATAAACATAATCTGGGACTTCCTTGTGGTCCAGTGGTTAAGATTCCATGCTTCCACTAAAGGGTGTGTGGGTTTGATCCCTGGTTGGGGAACTAAGATCCAGCATGCTGCACAATGCAGCCAAAAACAAAAATACAACAACAACAACAACAAAAAATAAATAAAGAACATAAACTGCATTTCTCAAATAATTAGTAAAATTGTGCATCTTTTCACATGCTCATTTGTGTATCTTCTTTGAAATAATGCCTATTCAGGTCTTCTGCCCTTTTTCATTGGGTTGTTTGGTTTTTCAGTATGGAGTTATTTGAGCTGTTTGTATATTTTGGATATTAATCCCTTATCCATCATATTACTTGCAATTATTTTCCCCCATTCCCTAGGTTATCTTTTCATTTCTGTCAAGGGTATACTTTGCTGTGCCAACGTTGTTAAGTTTAATTGGGTCCCCTTTGTTTATTTTTGCTTTTATTTCTTTTGCTTTAGGAGACTGAGCCAAGAAAATACTGTTATGCTTTATGTCAGTGTTCTGCCTATGTTCTCTTCTTGGAGTTTTATGGTTTCCATGCTTATATTTAGGTCTTTAAACTATCTTGAGTTAATTTCAACAGTGAGATAGCACCTCACATCTGTCAGAATGGTTTTCATAAAAAAGTCTACAAATAACAAACATTGGGTAATGTGGAGTAAAAGGAACCCCTGTACACTATTGGTTGTAATGTATATTGATGTAGCCTTTGTAGAGAACACTTATGGAGGTTCCTCAAAAAGCTAGAAATAGAACTACCATATGATCCAGGAATTCAATTCCTGGGTATAGTTCTAGAAAAAAGCTGAAAATTCTAATTCAGAAAGATACATGCACCCCAGTGTTCGGAGCAGCACTGTTTATAACAGCCAAGACCGGGAAGCGATACAAGTGCCGTCAACAGATGGCTGAGCTAAGAAAGTGTTCTATGGAAACTTCCTGGCCAGTGGTTAGGACTCTGTGCTTCCACTGCAGGGCGTCTGGGTTCAGTCCCTGGTTGGGGAACTAAGATCCCACAAGCTGCACAGCACATCCAGAAAAAAGATGTGCTCTCTCTATATTATATATATGAACATTACCCAGCCATGAAGAAAGAAATACTGCATTTGCAGCAACAGGGATGGACCTATTATGCTTAATAAGTCAGACAGAGAAAGACGAATACTATGTGATATCACTTATATGTGGAATCTACAAAGTAATACAAATGAATGTATATGTAAAACAGAACAAACTATGGCTACCAAAGGGGAGCAGGAAAGGGGGAGGGACAAATTAGGAGTATGGGATTATCAGATTCAAACTACTAGGTATAAAATAGACAAGCAACAAGGCTATACTGTATAGTACAGGGAATTATAGCCATATCTTGTAATAAACTGTATTGGAGTAAAATCTGCAAAAATACTGAATCACTATGCTGTACAACTGACGCTAACACAATATTTTAAACCAACTATAGTTCAATTTTAAAACTTTTTAAAAAAAATAAACATAATGTAAATATTGAATCCTAATTGATGACATCATTCTTGAGTATATAGGAGAGAAGAGTATTAATACTGATGTCTGTCACTCACTTTGAAATGCATCAAAAGAATAAGGTGGATTAATGGATGAACTGATGGATGGATAAGTGAGCAGATTACACGGGCTTTAATTTCAGATTTGTTTGTCACTGTCCCGGGAGTTAGAGCTCTCGTTCCAATGTCTGCCTACATTGCCTCTTCCTTTCCTTCTTTTCTTTCCCTGGAACTAAAAGTTCTGGTTCTTTTTTATGCCTTATACCGTGACATACTCATTTAAACATCCAGCACGCTATAAATAATGAGTTCCCAGAATGCTGGCACTGCAAAGAAAATGATTCTCAGGAATTTCCAAGTCGGATGGTTAGGACACCCTGGCTCTGTGGAGAATTTTCCTCAGGGCCTCCAGCACTTCCTTGTTCCTCAGGCTGTAGATAAGAGGGTCCAACATGGGGATCACTGCTGTGTAAACACAGCCACCACCTGGTCCTCCCCTGAGGACCGGCTGGAGTTATCTCTCAGATACATGAAGATGAGGGTCCCAAAGAAGAGCGACGCCACCGTGAGGTGGGAGGTACACGTGGAGAAGGTCTTGGCGCGGCCTCCTGCTGAGGGAATCCTCATGACGGCCATGATGATAAGCAGGTAGGACACCACAATCACCGCCATGGAGGCAGGGATGACGAAAATGGCAAACGCAATAATTACCACTCCCTGGGTAGAGCTGTCCCCACAGGTCATCTCTAAGAGAGGTGGGAGGTCACAGAAAACGAAGTCGATCTCGTTGGGTCCACAAAAAGAGAGCGTGAAGGCCGAGGCTGTCCTCACCGAGGCGCTGAGCACGCCCGCCACGTAAGGTCCCCCCACGAAAGCCTGCCGGGCCTCCCGCGTCCTGACGGAGCCGTAGCGCAGGGGGCGGCGCACGGCCACGCAGCGGTCGTAGGCCATGAGGGCCGGGAGGTAGCAGCCCACGGAGCCGAAGAAGGTGAAGAGGAAGAGCTGGGCGGCGCAGCCCGTGTAGGAGAGCGCGGCCCCGCGCTCCAGCAGGACGGCCATCGTCTGCGGCACGGTGACCGACGAGTAGCAGACGTCCAGGAACGAGAGGTGACTCAGAAGGAAGTACATGGGGGTCTGGAGCCGGGGAGCCACGCGGGTCAGGAGGATCAGGCCCACGTTCCCCAACAGGGTGACGAGGTAGACGAACAGAAACAGGAGGAAGAGAGGCAGTGCCCGTTCAGGGCAGTCAGTGAGGGCGACGAGGAGGAATTCCGTCACAAAGGTGAGGTTCTTCTCTGCCATGAAGCCGGAGGTACCCGAGAAGGCTAGGGTGAGAAGCAAGTTATGCAACCGTACATGGGATTTCAGTCTCTTTCTGGTTTACCATGTTGAGCACGTCTTGTGGACAAAATCCAGGTGCTACGTGGGGGCTTCAGAGAGGACTGGTCTGAACTCTTACATCTGAGGGAGCTCTATGACATGGAGTCATCTTGGCATGTCAAGAAAAGCAGTATTGGTGAATATTTTCAGAAAAAGCAGTGTTTTTTCTCCCACCTTTCTTCCCTACTAGCTGTGTAAACCCCTGCACACCAGATAACCACTCAACCAAAATTTCCCTATCTCTCCGACAGGGGTTGATACATGGGGTCCTGCCTACCATGGAAATATATCAGGACTCCTTCCCTTTTTTCCTCTATGGCCATAGCTCCTCCCTGATTTCAAACTCTCTTCATTTCTTGCTGGGATCAAAACAAGAGCCTTGTGACTAACAGCTTCCCCTGCCCTCAGACCAGCTTCTTGCCAGTTCTTCCTCAGTGTAGCCAGAGTGATACTTCTAAGACTTTAATAGGATCCCACTTCATTCCCCTGTTAAAAAATCCAGACGTGGAATTTCCCTGGTGGTTCAGTGGTTAAGAATCCACTTGCCAATGCAGGAGGCATGAGTTCGATCCCTGGTCTGGGAAGATTCCACCTGCCACGGAGCAACGGAGCCCATGCACCACAACTACTGAGCCCCAAAAGGAGCCACCACAATGAGAGGCCCTAGCACCACACTAGAGAGGATTGCCCAGCTCGCCATAGCTAGAGAAAGCCCGTGTGCGACAGCGAAGACTCAGTGCAGCCAATAATTAACTTATAAAATCCAGGCATGGTGCCCCATCAAGATAGGATGTTCTTAGACCCCTGGGTGTGTCGGGGAAAGCCCCCCATGAGGTATCCCCTACTTACTTCCTTGTGCACTTCCTTTCTCACTTCTCACTCTTTGCACCCGCAGCCACAGCCCACCCTCACCCTTTTCTCCAGCCACCTGAATTATTTGCGGCTTCTCTAATCCCCCACCTCACTCCCACCTCTGTGCTTTCCACAAGCCATCACTTCTGCTGAAACATCTTAACTTTCCCATCCTCAGGGTCCTGGCAACTCGCACACCACCTTCAGACCCCAGCTCAGAGCCTACTTCCCGCAGGAAGTCTCAAGGACTTCCTGTCTTCCCTGGTCAACGTATGTGCCCCAGAGCTCAGCACATCGTAAACCTCAAAATGCTTTTGTGCAACAGACAAAGTTATCAATGAGATATAAAGCACACTGCAGAGAGAAAGGCATTTTGCAGATCTTCAAGTGATTATATTTATTTTTATGAAAATATTTAGAAATAAAAGTTAAAGAACCCAATAAAGTTGATGAATAAGCCATCCTTGGACTTAGCCTACCAATCTCAACATAACAGTGTGCTTACTTAACAGAAAGCTGTTGTCTTAATTAGATCCTCTTAGCTTACCAAAAATGGGTTTTTTCGCTATTTTTTAATTGGAATATAATTGCTTTCCAATGTTGTGTTAGTTTCTGCTGTACAATAACATAAATAAGCTGTAAGTATACATAAATCCTCTCCCTTTTGAGCCTATCTCCCTCTCCCTCCCTCTGGGTCGTCTCCGAGGAGAAGGTGGCATGAATGGAGAGAGTAGCGTTGGCATATAGACACTACTGTGTGCAAGAGAGAGAGCTAGCGGGAAGCTGCCGTAGAGCACAAAGACAGATTTTAAAAGAACAGACATTTTCTTTAATAACAGAGTGCACATATATAGACACTATTCTAAGTGATTTATATATTAAGTCACATAATCCCCACATTCACTTTATGAGGCAGGAACTTTTATTATCCCCACTTCACAGATGAGGCAACTGAGACAGAGTTTAAGTAACTCAATCTTGTACCCAAGATTGCACAGCTAAAATGGAACTGCCATTAGGAACAAAACTGCACACAGAAGCACTATTTATCTTAAGGCGGGATTTTACACGTATCACGAGTTGATACCAACAGCCCAAGAGGACCCGGGAAATATCTGCCTTTACGTAGACAAGCATGAAAAGCAGCTCTGCAGTCTATTCGTATCTGAAGGCTGATGGAGACTCTTGTGCTAATGGACAGAAATTCCTTTGGCAGAGTTTCAGTGCAGTGGAGTAGAGAAGATATTTGATCATCTTTAAAGCATTAGACTTTGGCAGCTAGGCCAGTGTTGCACTGACGAATTGGAGAGAATGATAAATCAAAGAAATTGGATCTGGTGATCTGAATTGAGCATGAACCAAGGGGACCAGAACAGTTTCCTCACCTGAATTCCACTTCACCTTTGCCTTCCCAGTCCTCGTCTCTCTCTTTCACTATTTTTTCCTTTGTCTCTAAAGAGCCATTTCTGTTCCACTGCCTGAGAATCTTAAGGGTCTGGGGAGAGACTGCTGTGCTGGGGTGCAGGGGGTCTGGGTGGGTCTTATCCTCCCGAACCTGCTTAGTGATGACCCTGAGCAAATCACTTTATCTCTCCAGGCCTCAGTGTCCTTCACCCTCCTCCTACACTCTCCACAGACACAGACACACACACACATACACACACATTAGTGAATCAACTCGCGGACAGTAATGTCAGAGCTGCCTGAAGGTTGGTCCATGTATCACCCTCAAGTTCCTTGCCGGTTCTGGTCTGTCAAGCACTTTCTTCTCTCTCTTCCCTTAATCTTTCTGTTTCTGTGATTTGTTAAACCTGATTCATTATATATGCCTCATTCCAGTTTTTGTTCAGTTCCAGGCTAGGAGAGCAAAGATTGGAGAAAAGCCTCTTTGTATGGGCTCCCAACTCCAGTGCAAATAAATCTCTTTTGGTTAAGACACCGATAGTCTCTGGAAGTCTGAAGTCCCCAGTCAACAGCTGGTGTGGTCTCTAAGGAAAGGCAGTTATTTCTCACGTGGATTCATAGCAAGGCTCCTGGTCCCAGTCCAAGCTCTGAAAGCCCTTCAACACACCCACTCGGTTGGGTCTGAAAAGCCTGAATTCCAGTTCTCCACAGTCCCTGGAGAAGTGAGATGTCTCTGGCTTTAGCGTCTCTAGTCAAAACAATGTCAGAAACTGTGCCCTCATCGGTGTGGCTGCATCCTAGAAGGAATAGGGTGTTTTGTAAACATAAGGCTTTGATCACATTATTCAGAAGGACACCATGGGGACTCAACACAGAGGCCTCACCAAGATACATCGTGTCTTCTCAGTTGGCCCTGTCTGGAAGTCAGGGGTTTCACTGTCTTCCCCCACCCCGTTCCCTTTTTTTCCTTTAAAAACAAATGAAATCACAGGGAAAACAAAAGCCTGGGATGTTGCCCAGAGGAGAAATTGGCACATCCTTTTTGTTGGCATGGCCTTTGCCAACTCTCTGCGTCTTTAACACTGCCGTATTTCTTTAGCTCCAAATTCCGAGGCATTTTGTTTAGTCACTGAATTTCAAGATGTCTCAGTTCAGAAAAGGAACTAAGGAAGACGGGAAGAACAGAATAATTACAGAATAATTGTTCTCTTGGACAATGATGAGAACCAAGAGAAAATGATGCCACCTCTATCGTGGATTCATCACCGTGCTAAGCATTCTAAATGAAGAGCAGGAGACACATAATGAAACAAATCCCTCTCAGAGAAAACACAATGCCTGTCTACAAGGACTAGGCAACCTAGTAGGTTATATAACTATTCATCCTACGGGTAACAAGTACTAAGCTCCTAAGAGAGGTACAAATAAGGTGCCAAGGCGAGTCGATGTAAGGCAAGGTTGCTTGCAGTTGCAGTAGATCAGGGATGGCTTCCCAATGGAAGTGGACTTTGGCAGGCCGTTTGGATGCAAGTGATGGTAGGAGAATGATGGGCAAGACTCGTCAGGAAGAGGGACAATGTGAGCAGCTTCACAGGATCCAGAAAGCCCAGGGACTTCTCGTGGGACAGGGAGAAGTAAATTCCAGTGCAAAAATCTATAATGAATAAAATATCAAGATTTTAAATAAAGAATACCAGTATTACTAACTTTCCTCTTTCTCAGTCTCAAATAGAGTTCGACACAGTGCTGGTACTAGGATGTGTGCTTGAAAAGGGAGGGTGAGACCAATGGCTTCCAGGGCACAGGCTTAACAAGGGCCATTTGCTCCCCTAAGGATACTCCATTATCTTTCCTCTCTACCCTCCACTTAGGAAAAGAAAATGGAGGAAAGTGAATCAGATCTAATGCTCACAGGGTAGCTTTAACCGTTTCAAAGCCCTCCCTTCATCGTCACAGGACCCTGTGGGACTGAAGGAGGGAGCAAACTGCCCGTTGGCACTGATGAGGAAGCGCGGCAAAGAGAAGCCCACGGTCATAGAGCTACCCAGGGAGTGGGCCAGGAATTGAGCCTGCCCTGGGCTCACTAGCTGCTAACGGATTCTGCTTAAGCCACAGACCCTTCTGCCCAAGACAACACATTTTTACGACCACACACAAGACACATCCATGCCAGAGCTCATGGGTGAAGAGGTGAGTCCTCTGGGTCATGCTGTATTAACAAATTACCTTAAAATCACAGTGACTTAACAGGATAAATTTATATTTACCCATGAAAAATCCAGTGTGGGAAGAGTCATTGTCATCTGCCTTGCAGCTAAGCCATTTAGAACAGGCGGACATCAAAATTGCTAGTGCAGAGGAAGTCAGGGAAGGATCACCGAGATGTCACTAAGGACTGAGTCTGGTCTGCCTCCCTCCCACCCACATCCCAGTGACCAGAATCCAGTCACGTGGCTTCAGTGTTACTGCTCACATAATCTAGACAATGTAGAGAAGCACACAGGTATTTGTGCCAACAATTGTTTGGGCTAAAATCTCTGCCATGCCCCTCACCCCTTGGGCATCCTATGTGCAGTATAAGGTCCAGAGCTCCCCCCAGAATTTCCAAGGATGAGGAAGGGCTCACGGTTGCATTTGTAAGGCTCTGTCTTCCTGCTTCCGCTCAAGTGTTATTTACA
Source organism: Giraffa tippelskirchi (assembly GCF_054371585.1). Lineage (NCBI taxonomy): Eukaryota > Metazoa > Chordata > Mammalia > Artiodactyla > Giraffidae > Giraffa > Giraffa tippelskirchi. The sequence goes on along the minus strand of NC_137285.1, from coordinate 148,897,526 downwards.
CTCTCGCCCACTTCCCATTACTTCCCACCCTTCTCGGTATCACATCACGCCAGGGTACAGCGTGGCCTGTTTTCTTCATCCTTCACTCTCTTAAACAAAATCAACATGGTGTGTTTGTTTGGGTAGCGGATTTTTAATAAAATTTGTTGTAAGAAACTTAGGTTCATGGTGAAAGTGAAGTGAAGTCGCTCAGTTGTGTCCGACTCTTTGCAACCCCAGGGACTGCAGCCTACCAGGCTCCTCAGTCCATGGGATTTTCCAGGCAAGAGTACTGGAGTGGGGTGCCATTGCCTTCTCCAGGGGATCTTCCTGACCCAGGGATGGAACCCGGGTCTCCTGCATTGTAGGCAGACGCTTTACCGTCTGAGCTATCAGGGAAGCCCTAGGTTCATAGTACTACACAGAAAAGAGAGAAAATTAGAATTGAATAATTGTTGTCATTGTGCTACAAATTCCCCAGTCATGCCCATCGCAAGAAATTTGTCCCCGGCTGCTCCCCACCCCCACCTGAAACCTGCCTGCTACCGTATGACCCATATCTTTCTCTACCGAAATCATCTTTTACTTATATCTGTCTTCTCCCAGTTCCTCCATCTTCCAAATCCCCATCCAATCCAATCCACTGAGAGAAGACTAAAAATTCTTTGTATATTGTTATGCATGATAATCTAAATCTTTAATACCCAAATACCTTCCACTTAGACCATACATAAGAGGTTCTTAAATTCCATAATCCAGATGCCCTTTAAGATGTTTTCCTCAACAAAGGGAAATGTCTCTCCTAAATAGAAAAAAATTAGTTCAAACTCCAGCTAGCATTTAATTTTTTTTTTTTTTACTTTTAACACACCAAAAAAGGATTTAGTGCTCAAAGATGCCTTGGAAACGGGGTTAAATGATGTAAACTGTCTTTATTAAATAATTTCTCAGATGCTTTAGTGTGATCATATGCTTTATAATCTCCAAAATGAAGCATGTTTTGTGCAGCAATTCTCAAAAGTATATGACAATAGAATCTTTACTAAGCTACGCACAAATTCAGTGACACACAGGAATAAGCATTTATTCTCACACTCATGGGCTTCCCAGGTGGTGCAGTGGTAAAGAATCCATCTGCCAATGCAGGAGACCTGGGTTCCATCCCTGGGGTGAGAAGATCCCCTGGAAGAGGAAATGACAATTCGCTCTAGTATTCTTATCTGGAGAATCCCATGGACAGAGGAGCCTGGTAGGCTACAGTCCATGGGGTGGCAAAGAGTCAGACACAACTGAGCCACTAACACTTTTTTTTTAAAGAATGTAGAACCCACTAATAATAACTGATGCCCCAGAAATAGCCAACATCCCTGAGGGGGATGAAGTACCAGGCACCAGGCCAAGCACTTTACAAGTAACTTCTCACTTAAAAATAAAATTACAGATTGCCCAGACAAAATGCAACATTCCTAATCACATAAGGAAATACCCTCATAGATGATAACGCCATCTTTGGTTAGTAGTTCTCCGAAATTCATTGTGCAATCGTCATCTCATCATCCCCCTGTTCTGTTTTACTCTTCTCTAGCTCAACATTAATGTCACTGCTGATGTCAGCCTTCCCTGTGGTTGCCATTACTCAATTTAATTTCAAATCATTATTGGTATTTCTCCCCATTAAAATACAGAATTTCTTAGTTGATATTCTGCCTCTGTCTTGCATTGCTTTCCCAGGAGGCAGGCTTCGTGGGGAACTCCTTACCGGAAGATACCCTACCTCTGGGGGGCTGATTCCATGTCTCATGTGGGGCAACCGCTGGCAAATGATACCCAGAGCCCAGATGTTAGTACAACAGAGGTGGGTTTTGATGAGCATTTTGCAGAACGGTGCAGGTCATTAGTACAACTTGGCTTTGTGAAGAGCTTTCCTCAGGGCCTCCTTCACTTCCTTGTTCCTCAGGCTATCGAATCAGAAAATGCAGCCTGGGGCTCATGGTTGTGTAGAATATGGTCACAGCCCTTCCCCCTTCTAGGGACTTGCCTATATCATTGCATACGTAGATTAAAGCTCAAGTCACAAAAACCAACCCTACTTTAGTTACACAGAGGCAAGGGTAGAGCAGGGCTTTGCCTGGTGCCCTGATTTGCAGACATGTAGATGGACTTGTTGATGAACAGGTAAGTGAGCAGGATCACAGTTAGTCTGGTCAGAATCATATAGAAAGCAATTCATATATGTAACAAATTATACAGAGAGAAATTATATATGTAGCAGCAGCTGCTAGGGGAAGCTATCTCTCAGGACTGTGCCAATAACAATGGGAAGTCACAGAAAATAAAACCAGTTTATAGGGGCCATGGAGGGAGACAAAAAAGGTGAAATGCGTAGACAGAATTGTTTGTCAAACCCTCTCCCACGTGCTGTCACCAACATCTGCCAGACCTCTTGGGAGTCCTGATGGGGCATAAAGCAGGCGCCAACAGTGGCCACAAAATAATCACAAACACGTCTGACAATATAACTAGTATTTCCAAAGATGAGGCCTTAATTTCAGTCGAGTGATACTTGGGGACTTGAAGCACTGGATTTTCACCACCACCATCCACGCCCACTGTAAAAACGGAGCGAGCAGCAGCCGCAGTTAGAGCCGGGAGGCCAGCAGGGGGCGCCCTCATGCCCCGCGGAGAGCAGAGGCCCGCCGGAAGACGGCAGCCGCCTCTCTCCTGGGATTGAACAGTCATTCAAACTCCTCAGCCTCCTTCCTCTGACTCACATCAGCTGGTTTATACGCTTGTCGGGGAAGGCCAGGCTCAACACTGGATGAAACCTGCTAGTAGGGAAAGTCCTGACAAGTTTCTGAAATTACAGCCGGGAGACCAGTGTACTAACTTTTTATACCCAGGGATCGAACCTGGGTCTCCCGCATTGCAGGCAGATTGTTTATCATCTGAGCCACCAGAGAAGCTCTATTATATGAACAGGCATAGGCAATTGCTAGGGGACTTCATCAAGCAGCTTCTGGGATTTTCCAAATGCTATTGATTGGAACAAAATTCAGGCTTGCACGCACGAAAACTCTGATGAACTTATTCATGGTTATTACAGTTGACTTAAAAATTCTGATCTTCCTTCCGATGTAAATTCCACCTGAGCAGCTTTTAACTCAGTGTTTATAAATGGGCTGAACCAAGATCTTTCTCTTCCAGTGAAAGGGACCAGGATGGGCTAAGAAGCTATGTCCACTCCAGATTTTGCTAATCTGGCAAACGAGTTTGCTTGCGCTCCAGATGGGTCATCTCAAAAGAAGATTGTTAAAATTCTTAATCTTCAACTCCAGTATATGAAGGCTCCTAAATGAAACCAAAACTAGTTTCTGCTATTGCCAAATCCAGACACTGGGGGGACAATGTCACGAGTTTAAGTGCTTAGGCACCTTCAGCCCTCTAAGCAGCCAGCCTTTCCAATGGTCTCCCAATTCTCAGTGACAGAGTTCCAAGAACTACAGGCACTCTTCACATTTGCCTTGGAGAGCACTTCTCCAGATTGGGGACGAATCTCTTCCAATCCTGATTGACGCCAGAACCACGCTCTTGGTGCTCAAGCCTGCTATTGTAAAGCACCCCCTGCCTCAAATAGTGGGGATCTCTAATGAGCCTCTAGAGGTTCCTCTCTCTGAATTTATCCCTTTTTGGTTAAGCCCTTGGAGAGATACCTACCATTCTCCCCTTAGTTCCACTACGTCTATCTACTTACTAGGCCAAGACTTTTTAGAGAAGTATCATGCCAGAATTTCTTTCTCCCAAAGGGGGGAAATGACTCTAGAATTTGACAGTTATCATCAAAGTAACCAATCAGATGAATTAAATGATGCTTTGACTGTTTTATTTGTTCTGTTTCTGACAATATTAGCACTTCCTCTGCTCTAAACACTGAGCATTTATTCCTATTAAGTCAGCGACCACTTTTCTTATGGGCAAAATCTCCAACTGCTGTTGGCAAAATTCACAGGACACCTCCCATCAAAATTCAAATAGACCCCTCAATATTTCTAGACTTAAATCAGTTAAAGAGGATGAAATGGCTAGATAGCATCACCAACTCAATGGACATGAGTTTGAGCAAAGTCCATGAGGTAGTGGAGAACAGAGGAGGCTCGTGTGCTGCAGTCCAAGGGATCACAAAGAATTGGACACGACTTAGTGACTGAACAACAGCAGCAACAAGAGGCCCTTCAAGGCGTAAATCCCATAAAAGAAGATTCCAAGTGTCAAGGCCTCATTAGCCCTTGTACTAGTTTCTGTAACATTCCCATTGTAGGTGAGAAAGCTTAAGGGCTGAGTTTGGAGGTTTGTCCAGGACCTTCAGGCGACAAACAACACTGTTATCCCTGGACACCCTGCTCTCCTTATCTACATGCATTATTAACATTCATTCTCACGGAAAATAATTTTTTTTACTCTTAAGTGATTTCTGCAATGCCTTCTTTAGTATTCCAGTTGATGAAGCTATGAAGCTAGAAAATATCTTTTTCCATTCACTTAAGGAGAAAAACAGTTCACCTGGACAGTCATGTCTCAGGGTTATACTGAGAGTCCTTCTTATTTGTTCTAATCCTGAAGGCTGATCTGGATAATATAAAGTTCCTTAGAGGGTCTACTTTGTTGCAGTATGTGGATGAATTGCTTCTCTGCTCTCCTTATCAGGCCTCTGTGGAGCCCTATACCAAGGTCACAGGAAAAAAATATCTGGAACTGGACCAAGCCCCATAGCAACTGTTGCCATGAGCCTCTAGATCTAAATCCAACCATTCCTTGACCCCATATTAGGTTAATACCCACCCTATTATCCGCCCTATAGCATCCTAACCATCACCTAATGCCACCCTTCCGGTAGGAATTTTCTCCATCTCCAGGCTGTAAAAATTAGCTACTAGCCTGGGCTTCCCCATTGGCTCAACAGGTAAGGAATCCACCTGCAGTGCCAGAGACCCAGGAGACATGGGTTCAATCCCTGGGTCAGGAAGATCCCCTAAAGAAGGAAATGGGAACCCACTCCAGTATTCTTGCCTAGAAAATCCATAGACAGAGGAGCCTAGTGGACTACAGTCCCTGGGGTCGCAAAGGAGTCGGATACCACTGAGCACATCAATTCAGCCTGCAAAAGGGGTCAGCTCTCCCTTGAGCCTGCCCACAGTTCTAACAGCTTTTCCCACTCTAATAAACTTCATTCTTTTTTCATTCTGCCTCGTGTTTGGAAATTCTTTTCCAACCTGCACACAGATCATGATAGCCTCCTCATAAGAAGACAGCATGCACTTCATTTTAAAAGGACAGAAAGTCACCAAAGAAAAATTGCATTTTCCAGATATTTTATCTTTTAAAATTTTAATTGCAATCACATTTTATTTATTTATTCACAGTTTTTGAACACTTGGATTATTCCTAGTCTGTTCTTATTGTGTCCAACAACTGGGAATGCATAAATAAGACGTGGTGGCAATTAAAATTTTAAAAGATGAAATACCTGGAAAAGGCAAATTTGCAGTGACAGCAGATTCGTGGTTGTCTGAGTTAAGGGTGGGAGTAGAAATTGGCTGCAAATGGACATGAGGAAACATTTTGGAAGGATAGAAATGTTCTCAAACTGGTGTGTGGTGATGGTTATACAATTTTGCAAAGTTACTAGAAATTATCAAAGTGTACATTTACAATGAGTGAATGTACACTATGTAAGTTATCCCTCAATAAAGATTTTTTAATGAAAAAAGATGAAAATTAAAAAATTAAGTAAAATAGGGGGGAAAAAGAAATGAAAAATTGCAGTTTGCCCAATCCAAGTTTAATGTTTAGGGCATCTGATACCAGAACAAGGACTACACTTAGACCCAAAAAGACTTCATGGTACCCCAAGGTTCCCAAAACACAAAATTAAGCACCAACTATGAGGTTTTTTCAGTTGATTTGTTGTTGCCAAAATTGGATTCCAATTTCTCTTTTATGGCCAAACCTCTCCTCCATGTATTTTATTCAATAAAAGCAACCTTGACTCAATGTTATGGGAAGAACTGAATGATATCACCTTCAAGGCCTTAAAGGAAAGTTTGACTAACCCACCTGCCCTTGAGCATCCCAATGATCAGATTCCCTTCCCCCCTTTTTTTATATGAAAAGGGAGGAAGCGCCCTTGGCATGTTCATCCAGAAAAATGGAGACACCATTGATCCATAGTGTAGAATAGTCAGCAACTGGACCCAGTGGCACAAGGGTATGAGCCTTGCCTGAGGGCCCCTAAGGCCACTGCCCTTCCAGTGAAGGCCGCTGGGAAAACCACTGTGGGCTCTCCTGTAATCGCTTTTGTTCCTCATGCAGGAGAATCTCGCCTGCATTTTCATCACGTCAACATTTTCCAGCCAACCATCTCACCGCCTATGAAGTCCTTCCGTTAACCGCACCTCACATAACTCTTTGACATTTGAATGTCAGTCCTCTCCAGCACTGACAAACTACCTATGATTGCTCAACGCTGACGGACCCCCTCCTGACTCCTGGTGATGAACCACAGGAAGTTCCACCGGGCGATCTGGACTCGGACTTCTCCTGGTTCACTAGTGGCTCTTACCGAAAAGGCGACAGTAGCAAGGACTGTGCTGGGGGTGCTTAGAACCCTTCTCAATGTTGTTGAGCAGCATCGTTATCTATGGCTGCTTCGGTCCAACAGACTAAACTGTGCTCTTACACAGACCTGTACTTTAGCCAAGGACACAACTGCCAATATTTATATTGACAGTAAATATATTTTCAGAGTAGCTCGTGATTTTGAAATGTTTTAGAAGCAATATGGCTTCCTTACTTCCAGTGGAAATAAAATTAAAATTGGCCCCTATGTTCAAGAATTATTGAATGCAATACTTTTATCTGCATTAAGTAAAAGTATTACTTTACTTAATACTTCTGTTAAGATTCTGGGGCATTCTAAACTCAACTTTCTGGAAATGAGGGGAAATCACTTTGCTGCTATTTCTGTACCTTCTGCTGTTTCCCTTAAAGAGACCTACAGTAGCCAAACCTCCATCATGGTGCAAAGAGATAGTCTCCTAAATGATAATTTAGAAAAACTGGCTCAATAATTGGCCTCAAAAAGGGAAAAGCAAAATTGGAAATTCAACAATTGTTGGTTTGATGAAAAGAGAAAGCAGTTGCTTAGATCGAATAACAACAAAGTCCTACCGGACACTCTATAAAGTCCCCAGTCTTCAATGCTACACATACATTAAACAAATGGTCTACTGACAAATGATAGTCTTCATGAGTCAGTATTGGTGGGGAAGTATTAATAAGCCCCCAAAGTGCCTATCTTACTTGTCCTACTTGTCCGAAGTACAACCCAGGAAGCCTGATCATACTGCTCCTGGACTTTTTATCTGCCTAACAGACCATTCAGGGCCTGGCAGATGGATTTCGCACAACTCCCTCTGAATAATAGATACAAATATGTTTTAGACATAGCCTGTATGTTTTCATACTGGACAGAAGTCTTCTATTGCAGACAAGCTGCTATACCTCCTCGATGGCTAAAGTTCTTTCAGAAAAGATCATCTCTATCTGGTGAACTCCTCTTGAACTTCCTAGTCACTAAGGAACCCACTGTAGTGGCCAGGTGCCTAAACCGGTCTGTGCTGTTTGGCCAGTTTGACATTTCATCTCACCACCCTCAATTCTCTGATTTAGCTGCACACACCAATGTCATTATTAAGACTCAACTGGCAAAATTTGTAGAGGCCCTCAAAATTCCTTGGCCAAAAGCATTGGGTTAATCCTTCTAAATCTTACAGCTACCTCTTTAGAAACTCATAAACTCTCACCTTTGAGATAATCACAGGATGCCCAATGTACTGGGCTCCTAATTTGTTTGACCCACAACTGATAAAAGGAGAGATACTCTTAACATTGCAAAGCCCTAATTGCTTCTATTAAAAATCACCATGTTTTGGTAGAGCAATTTTTTACAGGGTGACCTTGGGAGAAAAGGACATTAAGCATCACACCTTGCAACCTAGAGATTTTGTCTATTGGAAAAGACAACCGCAGGAGAATTCTCTTCAACCTGATTGGAAAGATCAGTAGCATTAGATGGTACTAACCAATTCTTGTGTCACCAAATGTTAAGGAATAGATTCATAGATTCATGTGACATCCCTCAAGAAAGTACCAGACACTGACTGGACCTACATATCATCTAGTGACCTAAAAGTAAAGATTTTCTGGAATTAAAGCAGACATCTGATGAGACAGCTTTCCCATGATATACAGACCAGGCCTGTAGGAAGTTCCTTCCCAAACTTTTGAGGATGAAATAACACTTCAGATGATCTCTCCTGTCTATGATCTTGATAACATATAAAATTAACAGATAAAAAGTCCCATAGAGTTCTCCTTCCTACCCCTCTCAGAGGATGAGATGGTGGGATGGCATCACCCACTCAATGGACATGAGTTTGAGCAAATTCCTGGAGTTGGTGATGGACAGGGAGGCCTGGCGTGCTGCAGTCCATGGGGTCGCAAAGAGTCGGACACAACTGAGCGATTGAACTGAACTGAACCCCTCCCTATTGACTTGAATAGATTTCCCATCTGTGCATTTTCCCCCCAACATGAGAAACTACACCCAGAAAAGATCTTTCCTGGAATTGGGAGGAAAAAGTCTGTGAAACTAGAAAACCTGATTCTTGATGAGTAATGTTTTCAGAGAAAGGCCTTGATCCAAAGGGGGAATGGCAAAAAATAATAATAATAATGAACAGAAACTTCAATTAAATAAAGTTGGGAGACAAGAAGGGGGACCTCTCACATCCTGCAACAATAGCAGAGCCCAACAGGAAGAATTAAAGCTCCTCTTTCCCCTGGCAGGGCGTTCCTGGTAGCTCAGCTGGTAAAGAACCCACCTGCAACGCTGGAGACCCCAGTTCAATTCCTGGGTCGGGAAGATCTGCTGGGGAAGAGACAGGCTACCCACTCCAGTATTCCTGGGCTTCCCTGGTGGCTCAGCTGGGAAAGAAGCACCTGCAGTGTGGGAGACTTGGGTTCGATCCCTGAATTGGGAAGGTCGCCTGGAGAAGGCAACGGCTGCCCTCTCCAGTATTCTGTCCTGGAGAATTCCATGGACTGCATAGCCCATGGGGTTGCAAAGAGTTGGACATGACTGAGCAACTTTCACTTTCTTCCCTGGCAAGGACTCAGCCAATGAAAAGTCATGGACTCTTTGCTTACTGTAACCCTCCCAACTCCCTCTTGCCCTCTATAAAAATATCCTCCTTGTGGTGTGGGAATTTGCACACACTCACCGTGGCTGGAGACCCTGCATTGCAGTTCCCTGCTAGTTGCAAAGAAATCCACCATCGCTGGAGAAACAGCTGGCAGTCTATGTCTCAGATCAGCACCACGGTTCACTGCCTTGTGTTCCTTATAGCCGTTTTATCCCCATGATTCAGAAAGCAGTGATTATTTGTCAAAAATTTCCCCTTCAGGAGTGGACCTGATACATCCTGAACTAGAGAAACCAATTAAATGTCTACATAGATTTGTCTAATGCCTTAAATAAAAATAGTGTTGATGTTAAGCTTTTAATTGCAAGAAAGGCTGTGTTAAAAACAAAGAGTTTTCCTTGGAATTCCCCAACAAGGATCTTTTCCTATAAAGAGCAATCCTGGAAGACAGGAAGCAAAGAGTTTATACCAAGAGGCTAAAATTCACACTATGAATAAAGAGTCATTTTCTTACCCAGAAGGAAAAAGAGATTGCAATGTAAGCCCTGACAGTTGCCTTTTCTTTTTGTAATGCAAGTGTCCGACTTGAAGCTTTGGTTGCCGAGGCATCCACTTCAAAGATGCATGTGCTTCAACACATCTAGGAAGGCCATCTCGAACATCTGCTTTGCTCCCTACCCCATGAGGTTCCTCTGTTTTAGAGACACTGGTTTATGTGGCCATTTGGGTACTTTTTTCTTTCATTCTTTTTTTCTCTATTCCCTTGCTTTAAATTCCCACTCTTATGTTTTTAATTCACTAATAAAGAGCAATCCAGGGAAACCCTAGACCCCCCCTTCAACCTCAATCAAAGCAGATTCCCAGGCCTGTGGGCAAGCTCTCGCTGTGTGTCCCTGCCAGAGGCTTCCTTGTGTGCCCCCTGGCATGCCTTATACACTCGTGGGTTGTAAGTAATAAACTCTTTCTGTCTTCAAAGTTCCCTAATGGTTATTGCTAGAGGGTATCTTGCCATAATAAGAAGAACCACATGAGTTAGTCTCGTTACAACATTCGTTTGCAAAGAGATGTCAGTGGGAAGGTCACTGGGCCCCTAGGCATTCCTAGGGTTAGTGTTACTATCAACAGGCTGAGACCAGCAAAAACCAAAGGATGTGATCAGTAGGCAAGGGAGGATAAAGTGAATATACCTGGTTAGACATAGAGGCTGTCTGGATCTTAAGAAGGGCCCAGTGCCGCAGTACCCTAGTACCCTCCAACCCCAGATGAGTCCCAGAGAAGGTCAGGATAGGTGCTAAAAGACCCTGCCTCACTTTGTAGAGGAATCTGAAAGAGAAGATACCTGTGCCTCACTTCCTAGGGTAATGTCAAGCCTTCTAGGGATTTTCTGCCTCCAACATGACAGCAAAACAATATGCCAGCAATGGATGATGAAGGCAGAAGGACCGAGAGTGACTTCACAGAATCCTGACACCTCAGTAGAAAACACGGGTAAGCCACTGATCAATTATGAAACGAATATTAGAAAACTAAAGGCACCTCAGAACTATACAAAGAGAATCCAGAGTATACATTTCTTAACAGAGAAGCCAAGACTTGGCTACAGGCAGCAGTGGTTATTAAGCACATGACAATAGAAACCAGGAAGCACCAGCTCCCCCTGCACAGAGACAGTGAGAACACAGGAGTTCATTGTACTAAACGTCCTGACCTTCACAGTACATTGTCCTAAGTGTCCTACCTGCGATGCCAGGAAGATAGATAAACGTCCTGGAGCTTGGATCCCTGCCAGGGGGAAGAAGGGAATAAAAAGGAGAGAGAATTTTGAACTGGCTTAAGTTGTTTAAATCCTGAATGGGCCATGTTTACAACTGAAAGTGACTTAGTTGCCTTAGATTGGAAAGAATTCCTTTTTTTTTTTTTGTCTTCAGTGGAAAAAATATTGAGTTCAGTTATAATGAAATATTAAGAAGTTATTTTTGTTTCACACTGGTGTTGAGACTGCAAATTATAAAATTATTAGAAATGCCAGCAGCAGGGACAAGAATCATGAACCAAAGTTAAGAGACACAACAAATAAATACCCATTTAATAAAAGCTCAAGATGAATAAACAAGAGGATGGTAAAATCTTTTAAATAACAGAAGGAAATTTCTTTGGGCTTGAAAAAGTATCTAAAGCTTTCAGATCCAAACAGCTCGCCAAGATCTTGCCAACAACACTGAAAATTAGACATGCTTCTAGCCACAAGAATAGAATGAATACATTGCCCATTAATGGAAGATTAAAAAAGAAAAATACAAGTGATCTATATGGGACCAAGAAGGAGACTGCCATCAGATTTTGCATCTACTCTAAAGAATACCAAAAGTCAAAGGAAAGAAAAATGTCTACCAAGATCAAATTATTTTGAATCTAGAATTCAATTTCCAACCAAACTATCATTCAGATATGAACTAATTATACAAGACACATTCTCTGACAACAGTGTAAGGACCACAGAAATTAACGAAAGTCTAGTCAAAAAGAATATCAACCATTCTGGCATATTGAAATAGCCTGTGTATTTATACTCGAGATAAAGTGAACCTCATCCTCAAATTTCAAACTATTTAGAAATAACTGATACTAAGTATATATCCTTGGAGAAGGAAATGGCAACCCACTCCAGTACTCTTGCCTGGAAAATTCCATGGATAGAGGAGCCTGGTAGGCTACAGTCCATGGGATCGCAAAGAGTCGGACACGACTGAGCAATTTCACTGGCAAGTATATATCAGGATCTGTGAATGCTAGCAGCAGTGGTAAAGGAGAAAAACTATATTTGTAAATGTATGCATTAGACTATGTGGACAACTAAAATAAATGAACACTTTGCAAGCAAATACCAACACACACACACACACACACACACACACACACACACACAAACATACACACACACAACCAAAAGAATCTAGAAAGAAATTAAAGATAAATACAGCAAAAGTAGAAAGTAATGATGTATAAGACAAATTTTTTAATGGATCTGATAAATAAAACCAGGAACTGGCTCTTTAAAATGACCAGTATAATAGAAAACATATTACCAGTCCTTTGGGTAAAAAAGAGATAGAAAACAAAACAAATAAATGCCATTGGGACTTGAAGGGGGAAAGTTCTTAAAGGTAATTTTAAATTATGAGAAAGAACAGTTCATTTGTATCTGATCAACAAAAAATTAAATATGACCAGGAGTTATGTACATCAGTACAGATAAATCTTAGAACCATTATACTGAAAAATTGCCAGAGCTGTTAATGTTACAAACATTAGGACATCCTAGATGTGAAGCTTCAAAATAAATACAAATAAACTGTGGGCTATAATGGAGACATAAATATGTAGTAAAAATAGGAAAAGGAGATATGGGAATGTTAATGACAAATGTGAGATTGTGGTTATCTCTGGAGAGAAAGGAAATGAGATCAGAGATGGGCACACAAAAACTTCAAGAGTATCATTATTGCTTTTCTAAAATATTAAGTAAATATAGTCAAATGTTGATAGGTGCTGGGTGAGTGCGTATCCATCAGATATTCTCTATGTTCTACGGAATGATTAAAATATCGTGTAATAAAAGTTACAAGAGAGTATCCTATGTAATTTTAAACTTAAAAATCTAAGCATCATGCTTTATTTCTCAGGAAAACATGCATTATTAAACTAACACATGGGCTTCCCAGGTGGCTCAGTGGTAAAGAAACCGTCTGCAATGCAGGAGACACAGGAGACGAGGTTCAGTCCCTGAGTCGGCAAGATCCCCTGGAGGAGGAAATGGCAACCCACCCCAGTATTCTTGTCAGGAAAATCCCATGGACAGAAGAGCCTGGCGGGCTGCAGTCCACGCGGTTGCAGAGTCAGACACGACTTAGCGACTGAGCACACACACAAGCTAACAGGAAAAAGGAAACAGGAAAAAAGTAAACACAGTCTCAGAGTTGAAAAGTCGTCTAAGCTCCATCCGCCATCAAAGACATCAGAGTATCACGGTTTGTATGCTAACGTTCTTTGGAACCTGCCCAGAACTGATCATTCCTGTGGTATTTAAACCCTCTGAGCACACGATAGATATAACACTGATATCAAAGCCAGAATCAGATAGCACATATACACAAACGAAAATAAAATCACAAAGAAGTCCCATTTAGTCAATTGCAAAAGCTTTGAAATAAAAAATTAGCCAAGTGAGTCTTTTTTATTGGTATAAAAAACTAAAGTTGGAATTCCTTCCAAGGTTAGAATGTCTATTAATATGATTTATCTTATTATATATTAAAAGAGAAAATCATATGATTATCACAACATGTGCCCAGAAAGCATTTGGTAAAATATAACACACTTTAGGGACAATGAAAATAACAAGTTTGAAAATTAGGAATAGAAGTAGATTTCTTTATGTTGGTAAGGAAAGGTATGTTCCAGAAATTAGCAGTGAATGTGAAATTCATCCTGAATGTGAAATACTAAAGTCATTTCCATTAACATCCCATATGGAGCAAAACAGTTGTCCTTAACAGTAATTATTTAATATTTTTCTGATAGTCATAACCACTATGGCAGATTTAAAAAATTAAATAAATTGCTAAACATTTAAATAGAATAAAAAAGTTACAGTTGACAGATTATATATTGCAATGTAAAAAAAAAAAAAAGAAAACCAACTGAAAAGCTATCATGACCTAATAAAAGGTTTTAGTCTGATGTCCATGGAAGAAAAACATAAAAGATAAATAGCTGTAACTGACCAATGCTGAACTGTCCATTAGGGTAACAGCTAGCTACACCTGGCATTTAGCATTTGATATGGGACTAAGTCAGGCTTCTCTGGTGGCTCAATGGTAAAGAATCTCCCTGCCAATGCAGGAGCTGTGAGTTTGATCCCTGGGTCAGGAAGTTCCTTTAGAGAAGGAAATGGCAACCCACTCCAGTATCCTTGCCTGGGAAATCCCATGGACAGAGGAGGCCGGCAGGCTACAGTCTATGGGGTTGCAAAAGAGTTGGACACAACTTAGTGAATAAACAATAACAGCATGTGGCTAGTCAGAATTAAGAGGTCTCATAACACAAATACTGTATTTTAAGGATTTAACATGGAAAAAAAGAACACAAAATATCTTAATGTCCATAAATTATGCTAAATATGGTGTTTTAGATATACAGTGTTGAATTAAATCTATTATGACAAATTAACTTCATCTATTTCTTTTTAATGTGACTATAAGAAATTTTTCAATTATGATTGTGGCTCATATACTTTGCTCTTATTACTACTGGACAACACTGGACTAGACAATGCAATCAAAGAGGGATTTAATTTACACCAAAAACAAAAGACTGGTCACTACTTAAGAACCAACTTAATAAACAAAAATGCACCATGCTATATAAAGAAAATTATAAAAATCTATAGAAGGATGTAGGGCTTCCCAGGTGGTGCTAGTGATAAAGAATCTGCCTTCCAACGCAGGAGACACAAGAGATGGAGGTTTGATCCCTGGGTAGGGAAGATCCCCTGGAGAAGGAAGTGGCACCCCACTCCAGTATTTTTTACCTGGAGAACCCCATGGATAGAGGAGCCTGGTGGGCTGCCGTCTGTGGGGTCACACAGAGTCGGACACGACTGAAGCGACTTAGCAGCAGCAGCAAAATTTCCACAACATAAAGCAAACTGGCAAGTTGCAGACAATGATATAAAACATACCATTTTTGTTTAAGTAAATAAATGCTTGTTGAGCATAAAAAGGTTCATACGAAAGTAGCAAGTTAGCTCTGGGTGATGAGATTGGGAGGCAGAGGGGAAAGAAGGAGCCACTGCCCTCTTTATTTTATATATTTATGGATCTTTTCACTTTACTACAGCACAATGTACTCTTCATAATCAGAAACCCAGTTAAAATCTTTAAAAGAGAGAGAGAGAGTACCCTAAAACAAAAATCATAGGAATTGATAAAATGCTAGCAAAAATAGTTTAGAATCTTAGACTCTGTACCTAATGCATTTAATCAGATCTTATCTGTTAAAATAAATGAATTTAGTATCTTTATTATTGACTAATGAACTAATGAAGTTAATATTTTAGTATTAACTATTATCATCTGATTAACCCAAGTAGGCTTTTGGGTGACCCACCATCTGTGCCTCTTTTCTGCAAGTTGACAGACTTCAGAGAAGGATTCTTAAATATAGAGAAATCTGAGCAAGTGATTTGTAATTTTCCCATGTGAATAAACAGCAAGAATCCCCATGTTCAATCTTGGAACCCTAGGAGGTGCGTTTTTTTGTAAATGTTGAATCCTTAGATGAAGGAATTTCCCTAAAGATGTATGCACTCCAGCACTGAGGGGTGGGGATTTCCCTAAAGCATGACTCAACTCGGGTGCCTGAGGTCAAGAAACATATTTAAAGCTCTCCTTGGCACTGCTAACGATACCTGGCCCTTCAGTCGACAGACACTCGTTTACTGTCTAGCAAGTGTCGGCCGTGCACCGGAAGCGCAGGAAACAGCAGTGAGCAGGGCTCAGGTGGTTGCTGCCCGGCTGGAACAGTTACGGTCCGCTGGGGAAAAGACAGTAATAAGTGGCTGCTTTATTTCAAAGGAGAGTTGAGAGGGAGCCACAGGAACAAACGTCCAGCCCCAGCCGTCCCTTCACGAAAGGGATCAGGAGTCATGGAGCCCAGGGAGGTAATAGGAAATGATCACCATAGCTGTAAATAGAATCCCTGGCAGAAGCGAAGTTTGTTGTCTTTCATTCCACAGACATCGAGCCTGCGCCAGGTGCCAGGAACCGTGATAAATGGGTCCCACGTGAAGAGGTGCACACACCACCTGGCCATTTAGTCCACAAATATTTCCTGGGTACTTACAATATGCCAGGGACCATTCTAGGCGCTGAGGATACAGCAGAGAACCCTGCCCTCACGAGCGGACACAGATGTGGAGTGAGAGAAATCAAGAAGAAAAGCATATGTCAATATTATGTCAAATGTATCTACACTGTTGAGTGAGTGAGCCGAAGTCACTCAGTCCTGTCTGACTCTTTCCAACCCCATGGACTATAGACCGCCAGGCTCCTCCGTCCATGGGATTCTCTGGGCAAGAACAATGGAGTGGGTGGTCGTTCCCTTCTCCAGGGGATCTCCCTGCCCCAGGGATCGAACCTAGACTGTATATGAAAAAGCAACAACTAATGACAACCTGCTGCGTCGCTCAGGGAGCGCTACTCAGTGCTCCAGGGTGACCTGACGGGAAAGAAACCCAAAGAAGAGGAGATAATCTGTGTGTACAGCGGATCCCCCTCTCTTATAGCAGAAACTAACACAACATTGTAAAGCAACTATACTCCAAAAAGATCAATTTAAAAAATGTTATGTCAGATGGTGATAAGTGCTATGCAGAAAAGTACAGCAGAAAGGATATTAGGGAGGTGGTCTGCAATTTTAAATAGGGTGAGCAAGGAAGGCCTCATCAGAAGGTGATACGTGAGCAAAGATTTGAAGGAGTCACGGGTGCAGCTTATCCAGATGTCGGCGGAATTGTATTCTAGCAGAGGGAGCAGCAAGTGCCGAGATCGTGAGGTGAGGCCGTCCCTGGTGTGTCTGAGTTTAGCAGAAGAAACGAGCATACAAAAAGGAAATTTTTTACTTTAAAAAAGTGTTTTATTGTAATATAGTTGCTTTTCTCCTTTTGCCTTCAATCAAAGGAGAAGAGGGAGGCAGAGAATGAGACGGTTGGATGGCATCACTGCGTCAATGGACACGAATCTGAGCAAACTCCGGGAGATAGTGAAGGACAGGGAAGCCATGTGGTCACAAGGAGTCGGACACAACTTGACAACTGAACAACACAGCTGCTTTACAATGTTGCATTAGTTTCTGCTGCACAGCAAAGTGACTCAGCTGTACATTCACGCATACACAGTTAGCATATATCCCCTCTTTTTTGGATTTCCTTCCCATTTAGATCACCACAGAGCCAGGAATTATTTTTAATTCAACATGACAAGTTGAATGCTGGGTATTTTTGCTAACTAATCAAGGGGAGTCATGGCAGACTTCTGATGCTGGGCCCCAGAGAGAATGTCTGATGCTGCTGGAGGCAGCTGGGCAGCAAGATTATCATTAAATGGAACCATTATGTATGTGACAAGAGGGAAAAAAAAATTGATTCAGCAGCACAGGGTGTGGACCAGACCAACCTGATCCGTTTCCTTACCTGAAACCCACTTCCCCTTTCCCTGAACAGTCTCCTTCCCTCCTGTTCATTGTTCTTTGTTTGCTCATGACCGTGTACTCTCTGCTGATCCCTGATCTGATCGCAGTCTCAGGCTGAGGCTGTAGAAACACAGCCCCCACCAGGGCACCCAGACCCCTGGGTCTTTCTCACCATCCCCTGCTCCATCCCCACCACCATCCTTAACCTGCTGTGTGACCCTGTGTCATTCTCTTACCCTCTCTGAGCTACCTCTTCCTCATTTGTTTTCCTGTACCCTTCCCATCAAAAATTAGGTAGACCTGGGCTTCCGAGGTGGCTCAATGGTGAAGAATCTGTGTGCAGTGCAGGAGACATGGGCTCAGCCCCTGGGTGGGGAAGGTCCCCTGGAGGAGGACATGGCACCCTACTCCAGGATTCTTGTCTAGGAAATCCCATGGACAAAGGAGCCTGGGGGACGACAGTCCATAGTGTCACAAAAGAGTTGGACACGACTTAGAGACTAAAAAACAGCAATAGCTAGATCTATATAGATGGACACATAGGTAGAGAAAACCATGACTTTGGCCCATGAAGACGAGACGCTGGAGGGACTCTGATTTCACAATGACCTTTTCTTCACCCCTCCGTTTCCGTAAGTCCCCTCCTGAAGTTGCTGTCTGTCTGTCCCCCACACGAGCACAGACAGGATGGGGAACGGCCTCTGTCTGCGGTTCCTTTCTCCAGCACAAGACTGCTAGTAAGGTCTGCCCCAGCCCTGTTGTATTCAATCATCGGCTGACCTGGGTCCCCAAGGAGGGGTTATTGGTCATACGGGGGTTCCAATATGACCATTTACATTCTGTCATAAAGTAAACGACCGTTCCCTGTTTACATGATAAACGGGACTTCCCAGGTGATGTTAGTGGTAAAGAACCTGCCTGCCAACGTAGGTGACATAAGAGACACGGGTTCGATCCCTGGGTTGGGAAGGTGCCCTGAAGGAGGGCATGGCAGCCCACTCCAGCATTCTCGCCTGGAGAATCCCGTGACAGAGGAGCCTGGGGGGCTACCGTCCAGAGGACACGACTGAAGTGACTTAGCACAGACGCAGGTGATAACTGGCACCTTTAATTCAGAATAGAAAAGGCTCCACTTCACGTATCCCCATCTCGAACGGCACTTGCCCTGCTGGGCCGTCACCTAACAAGCACTGCGGAAGCCTGAATTCTAGTCTGACTTGTCCCTTGAGGCGTCACCCGTTGTCCAGGGTCCAGTTTCCTCAGTGGGAACAGTTAGCTCTCGCACTCTCCCCAGATGTGACCTGGGAGAAGCACGTTCTGTGAACACAGGGCTCACCCCAGCGCACACTTTACCCAGCAAGGGCATAAGGGAACCTATTCGCCTAGGGAAGGACAAGGCGCATTGTGGCACCTCCCAGGGTCAGGAGCTTCGCCAAGGTCCCCGCTTTAGTCTTTAACCCCAGAGAAGCCTTGGGGAAAGAGAAATGGGACGCGTGCTTCGCCCGGAGAAGCAGTTGGCACAGGCTGCAGGTTGGTGTGACCCTTGCCAGTTCTCTGCAGCTGAGAAACTGGCAATTATTCTTAGCATCTGAGGCACAAGCATTGTTTATGAGTCTCAAAATGTCCAGGCAAGACAGGAAAGGAGCAAGGTCAGCAAAAAGCTCGTTTAATAACGACGGAACCAGGAAGGGGGCGGATGAGGACCCCCTGCACATCGCATCATTTTGAAACTTTTCACGGTGGAAGGTGTTCTAGAGGCCAGAAGGAAACTGACACACACACCTACAAGCTCGTACACACAGACACACCTCACATGTATGTGTGCACACAGATCCACACATAGATACACACTTCCTGCCTGCAAGAATTGCATAGGCTACCATGAGAAGCAGGTCATATCTGTAATCAATCATTTCCACACCAGGACAGACATTCCAAGGAGATGATTTCCAAGGAAGTGACATTTAAAATGAACCTTGACACTTAAAATTGCAAACTCTTTGTTCCCCTTGCCCTGCCTTATTTTTCTCCAGAGGAATTATGACCTTCTAAAATAACATGAAATTTACTCATTATATTTATTGTCTCTCTCCTTCACCTTTACATCAACTCTGACCAAAGCTCTTCTTTCACTTTCTTTCTCCTTTTACTTTCTTTCACTTCCCTCCAAATAGAGAAAAAGCAAAGAAAGAAAAACTAATAGACTGTAATATCTGCTGGGGTTTCCCCAGTGGCTCAGTGGTAAAGAAACCACCTGCGTGCTGGAGAAGACTCTTGAGAGTCCCCTGGACTGCAAGGAGATCCAACCCGTCCATCCCAAAGGAAATCAGCCCTGAATATTCATTGGAAGGACTGATGCTGAAGCAGAAACTCCAATACACTGGCCACCTGATGAGAGGAACTGACTCATTGGAAAAGACCCTGATTCTGGGAAAGACTGAAGGCAGGAGGAGAAGGGGACGACAGAGGGTGAGATGGTTGGATGACATCACCGACTCAATGGACATGAGTTTGGGTAAACTCTGGGATTTGATGATGGACAGGGAGGCCTGGAGTGCTGCGGTCCATGGGGTCACCAAGAGGCGGACACGACTGAGCGACTGAACTGAACTGAATGCAGGAGATGCAGGTTCGATCCTGTGTGGGGAAGGTCCCCTGGAGGAGGACGTGGTAACCCACTCCAGTATTCTTGCCTGGGAAATCCCATGGACAGAGGAGCCTGGCGGGCTACAGTCCATGGGGTCGCAACAGAATCAGACAGGGCTTAGCGACTAAACAGCAATAACAATATTTGCTGAGTACCTTTGACGTTTCAGAGAAATGTCGCATCCATTTTATGCCCAGAAGGACAATGTGAAATACAGAGGTGATGGGACTGTCCCTGTTCTCCCGAAGCAGCCACACAGCCAGGGGGAGGGGGCTGGGAACCTACACACCATCCTCCCCGACACCCCCCAACCTTGTAAAGACGTCATGCAGTCTCTCACGGTGCATAGAGAGCTCTCAAAGAACAGAAATTATGTTTCCACTTTTCCTGTATCCTATGCTTCAGAAAACATAAGTTACCTCTCAGTACTACTAACTGGTACTGTGAGTGCCTTTCTGAGTCCTCTGCATTTCCGGCCTCCTTCCAGGCCCAGGAAACAAGGTCAGCCTTCACGTCAGGGCTCCAGCTTCCACAAAGACGCACTAAGTTCTTTTCCCAACTTCCAGAGGCTGGCATAGAAAGGTTCCCCAGTGCACACTTTCTGCCCATTCCTAACACCTGAAACAGTCTTAGCAGCATGTATCCACTAACTACATCCTCAGGACAGTTGCAAGTTACACAGGCTGTGTTTAACCACCCTGACAACCCATTATTAAAATGACGCCCTTAGTAAGTGTTATCATTACATGATATCATGCTAGGTAACATGATTACATAAAACACATTGAAACAAAATATCATCATTCTAAAAGAGGAAAGGTGATTTTCTCAGAGAGGCTAGGACAGTTTTCCTTCTTAGGACTTCTTATTCCTGGTGGCTGATGACCATAAGGGCATGTGGGCAAGTCACATGGTTTCAAAGAGAGAATAACAGTCCAAGTTTTCCTCAAGGACTTTTTTTCTGGCTTCTCTGGGATAGAAATCAAGGGTTTCATGTAGGAACTGAAAAATCCTTGTCGGAATTCAAAGTCTGTGGGGCTCATTATGAATTAGGCTCCCAGCTGGCTGCCTACAAGAAGAGACGCAAAGAGAATCAGAGTGAGGCTGAGTTGGATCAGACCACGGCACCCCTGAGACTTGGGAATGAAGCTGTGGTTCCCAGTAGTTTCTGAGGCCCACTTTCCAGGAGGTCCAGCTACAGTTTGACCCCTGTGACCATGAAATTTCCCTTTTTGTCTTTACAATACAACCTCTCACTTTGTCTTGAAGAAGTGACTGAAAGGCATTCAGTCGTGTCCGACTCTCTGCGACCCCACGGACTGTACAGTCCATGGGATTCTCCAGGCCGGAATACTGGAGCACACAGCCTTTCCCTTCTCCAGGGGATCTTCCCAAGCCAGGAATCGAACCGGGGTCTCCGGCATTGCAGGCGGACTCTTTACCCTGGTAAGAAAGGGTGGAGAGTGAGCAGAGTGGTTGACCTGGGCAGGCCCTGGACTGGAACCAGCCAAGGTCGTGCATTTGAGAGACTGGAAGAACCCAGTGTGACCAGGGTTTGGTAACAGGGAATATGATCCGAGGGAAGCAGAGAGCAGCTGGTCAGGGCTGGATTATGCAGGGTTTTACAAGCCACGTTCAGTTTGGTTTGCACCCTAAGAGCAACTGAAACCTTACACACCAAAGCGCCAGGCTGACTCACAGGCTATTGGAGGAAAATGCCTTGTCATCATAGAGAAAGGCACCCTTTCCTGTTCTTTACCATCCAGTCTCTCCCTGTTTTTCATGTGTGGGTAGTTCAACAGCTATTCTGCAACCAAAATTGTAAAGCTTGATTGTGCATCTATAGAGGACTCTGTTATACAAGATGTTAACCAAAAATGATCATATATTACACATATACTTTATGCATACATATATATATATATATATATTATATTGGTGGCTCAACTGATACAGAATTGGCCTACAAAGTAGGAGACCCAGGTTCAATCTCTGTGCTGGGCAAACGCCCTGGAGAAGGAAATGACAACCCAGTCCAGTATTCTAGCCTGGTATATCCCATGGACAGAGGAGCCTGGTGGGCTACAGTCCATGAGGTCACAAGAGTCAGACACAATTTAGTGACTAAATCACCACCACAGATATCATAGACAGGTAGACAGATATAAACTAGATCTAGATAGATAGATATTTATATACAGAGACAGAGAGAAGGGATACAGAGTCCAGTATAACACAGGGGAAATCTCAGAAAACTGTCCTTGTGTCCCAAATGTCTGCTTTGAAATGTTGTTCCACTTGTTAAGTGAAATAGTCATGATTTTTTATTTAAAATAAAATACACGTTTAAGCCGTATGGACACGAGCAAAACACCTTCCATATAATATAGCAGAGAAACGGAGTGAACTTTTCCTTAAAAGTTATAAAATTTCACTAATCAAGAGGACAAACCTGAATTAGGGAAAGGGCTGAATTACAGAATTTCTATTTTATTAGCTACACATCAGCTTATACTTTGAACTAATTGCTAACAAGGAAGACTGCCCTGCACAATGCAGCTGCTGATTACAGACCACCTCCTGCCACTATTCCATGGGCCTCAGGCCCCTTCCCTCTGCACTAGACTTGAGGACCTGACTATGCCTTCATTTCCTTGAATTTTCCAAAAGAGATTTACTCCGAGGCAGGTACAGAATAAGATGACAATAAATGCTTGGTTTTTAAGAAATAAATTGGAATCCTTTTCAAATCACATCCATTCCTTGTAAGGGAGACAAGCTAAAGCACCAAAACAAACAAGCAAAAAAAGTCAAATGTCTGTCTTAAATATTATCTTCTGGATTAGGCTCTTCAGGCACATCCCTCTGCAAGGCCCACACTATCCTCTTCTTAGCAGTAGAGGGAACATCGTCCTGAAACAGTTGTCAAAATGAAGGAGCATCTGTCCTTTTACAGGTTTCTCTTCAACTGGAGTTGACCTTTCTTTTTCTTTGATTAATGTTATTGGAGTTTAGCTGCTTTGCGATGCTCTGCCAGTGTCCACTGTACAGCGAAGGGAGTCAGCCGCGTGTACATGTGTCCCCACCCTTCAGGATGCCCTCCCGTCCACTTAGGTCCCTGCAGAGCATTGAAAACAGAACAAACTGTTCTCAGTGCATATGAGAGCCATGATTACACCACACTTTACTCACGTTCTTTGTTGTTTAGTCACTAAGTCACGTCCGACCTTCGCAACCCCGTAGACTGTGGCCCGCCAGGCTCCTCTGTCCATGGGATTTCCCAGGCAAGAAGACGGCAGCGCTTTGCCATTTCCTCCTCCAGGGGATCTTCCCGACCCTGTAGTCTACTAAGCATTCAATAGCACTGTGTCTAAAAATAGATACACATACCTTAATTTTAAGGCCCTTTATTGCTAAAAAAAAAAAATGCTAGCCAAGATCTGAGCCTTCACCGAGTTAGAATCTTTTTGCTGGTGGAGGGTCTTGTTTTCATGGTGATGGCTCTGATCGTTCAGGGTGGTGGTTGCTGAAAGTTAAAATAAGACAACAATGAAGTTTGCCGCAACAACTGACTGTTCTTTTCACAAATGGTTTCCCTACAGCAGGCAATGCTGTTTCATAGCATTTTACCCACAGTGTAACTTCTTTCAAAATTGGAGTCAATCCCCTACAAACTTGCTGCTACTTTATCAATTAAATTTATGCAACATTCTAAATCCTTTGTTTTCATTTTAACAGTCTCCACAGCAGCTTCACCAGGAGTAGTCTCCATCTCAAGAAACTGCCTTCTTTGCTCCTGCATTAGAGTTTTATCATGAAATTGCAGCAATTCAGTCACATCTTCAGGACCCACTTCTAATTCTAGTTCTTTTGCCATTTCTACTACATCTGCAGTTACTTCCTTCACTGAAATCTTGAATCCCTCAAAGTCATCCATGACTATTAGAATCAAGTTCTTCCCAGCTCCTATTAATGTTAACATGTTGACCTCTTCCCATGAATCACTGATGTTCTTAAAAGCATTTGGAATGATGAATCTTTACTTTGCCCAGATCCATCATAAGAGTCACTCTCCATAGCCTTACAAAGTGTATTTCTTAAATAATAATTCTTGAAAGTCAAAATGACTCCTTGACCCGTGGGCACAGCGTGAACGCTCTATTAGCAGACATGGAAACACCGTGAGTCCCATGCATCTCCATCAGCACTCTTGCTGCTTTGTCAATGAACAGTGATATTTTGAAAAGAATCTTTTTTTCTCAGCAGGATGTCTCAACATGGACTTGAACTATTCAGTAAACCATTTTATGGGGCTTCCCTGGTGGTGTAGATGGTAAAGAATCCACCTGCAATGCAGAAGACCCAGGTTCAATCCTTGATCCCCTGGAAGAGGGCATGGCAACCCACTCCAGTATTCTTGCCTGGAGAATCCCATGGACAGAGGGACTGTCACAAAAAGTTGGAACAAGACTGAGCAACTGATCAGGCACACACAGGTGGCTTAAACAACAGAAATTCATTTCCTCATGGTTGTGGAAGCTGGAAGTCCAAGGTCTGAGTGCCAACATAGTCATCATCTGGTGAAAGCTCTCTTCTGGCTTAGAGGCTCACCCTCTCACTCTGTCCTCATAGGTAGGGAGAGAGAGCCCCCTGCTGTCTCCTCTTATAAGGACACCGATCAATCAGATCAGGGCCCCATCCTTCCAACTCACTTAACCTTACTACTTCCTTCCTCCAAATGCATTCTCAGTGGGGATTAAGGCTTCAGCATATGAATCTGGGGGAAATGAGATTCAGCTCATAGCAGCATCCGTCTTATCTTATCTTATCTATCTGGAAAAATGGAAATAGTAATATGATAAAATTTGAACTGTCCAGAGAATTTAGAGACTCACCCCTAGCTAGGCCTAAAACTAAGAAACTTAAAGTGAACCCTAAGTACAGAAAATGCTTTTCTCCTACGTAAACATCAGCTCTAACTTCATGTTTTTATTGTACAGTTTTGACTGTATAAGCTTGTGTTTGTTTCCCTGAGGTGAACACACACAGTTATCATCAAGTTATCAAAGTCTCGGTGCGAGAAACCCTCTGAAAGTAAGAACCACTGGGGGTTTGGGGTGGGTATTTTATGTTGAGAATAAAAAGCTCTCCCTCAAGAAATCATCAGTAAATGTCTAAAGACAGACTCCTTCCGACTCAATAGGATCTCAGTAAATATGTATTCAGCTGAATCACAAGAGTTGCATAGCACTTGTCCATCGGTTCCTTCAAGAAATAGGCCAGATGTCACAGGCGCACAGAGACTGGTAGCAGTTCCCATATAAGGGCAGAAAAAGCAAATCGGGCTTCATTCAGTTAATAGACATGTTAATAGTGTATTCACATCAAGCAGAGATTGTGTCAAGAGAGGAAAACCAGTCCAGGCGTGAGACAGACACATTATTCAGAAATGCAGCGGAAGGTGATACGGAGCAGGGTGGTGGGGTGGATGGACAGTCATGGAGACGGTGAGTGAGAAGGGCTCCATCAGTCCCGCTGAGCCCTGGGGAGTCGGGGGGCTCTAGTCCAGATGGCAGCAGAAGGAGGCTGTGGAAGTGGGAAGGGTGGAAGAGAAGGGCAGGACCCCACAGATCGAACGGGGTTTCCTAGCGGGCGGACTGGAGTGTGACGGTGGAGGACACCAGCAGAAAAGGGGGAGCGAGAACGTGGCACAAAAGGCTTCCTGGGGCGAGAGACTGCTGGGTTACACAACGAGTGATCAGAAAAAGTTCCCCGAACAGAAAGACCAAAGCGACGCCGTCCCCACACCAAGGCCACCTTGAACAAGATACTAGACAGTATGAAAGTGCAGGGTGCTTTTGGAGCCAGTAGATAGACTTTGGGGCCCCTTCTGGCGTCTCCCCACTTCCCAAATCTGAAGCCCCTAATGGAACTCCCTCAACATGTTCACCAGTGGGCAAATGCCTCACCCCTTCCTGCCTCAGCAAGCACGGATCTTTTTCTTCTAGAAATACCCTGAGATCCATGTTATTTGTGACATTCCAGTAGCCATCATCACCACGTTTATCAAAATCCTCCTGCATTGGCAGGTGGATTCTTTACCACTGCACTGCTATATTTTACACGGATAACCAACAAGGACCAACATATAGCACAGGGAGCTCTGCTCAATGTTATGCCGCAGTCAGGATGGGAGGGGAGTTTGGGGGAAAAGGGACATACGTATATGTATGGCTGAGTCCCCTTACTGTTCACCTAAAACTATCACAACACTGTTAATCGGCTATTCACTTCAGTTCAGTTCAGTCACTCAGTCGTGTCTGACTCTTTGTGACCCAGTGAATTGCAGCACGCCAGGCCTCCCTGTCCATCACCAACTCCCAGAGTCTACCCAAACCCATGTCCATTGAGTTGGTGATGCCATCCAACCATCTCATCCTCTGTCGTCCCCTTCTCCTCCTGCCCCCAATCCTACCCCGCATCAGGGTCTTTTCCAATGAGTTAACTCTTCGCATGAGGTGGCCAAAGTATTGGAGTTTCAGCTTCAACATCAAAATATAAAATAAGATGTACAAAAGAAAAAAATAAAAAAGCCTTCCTGTTCTCATTTGGTTTGCTAAAGCTTTTCTTTTCTCTTTACAGACCATGTAAAGGAATCAACAGCTAAAAGATTTTCTTTTTTAATTAATTTTTTGGGCCATGCCATGTGGCTTGTGGAATCTTAGTTCCCTAATCAGGGATCAGACTTGGCCCTCTGCAGTGAAACCACAGTCCTAACCATGGACCTCCAGGGAGCTCCCGGTAGCTAAAAGTTTTATTCTTGTATGTAAAGACATGTTGGCTAAGAATTTCCTTCTCTCTTGAAAACTGGTGAATGTTAGCCAAGGTTCTTGTGGCTTGACTCAGAGGAGTAAGTACTTCTGTAAGAATTTCAGGCACCATCACATAGCAAATGGGACAAACATCTGGATGTAGCACGCATGCCCCCAGATCATGGCACTTCAACACCAATTTGGGCAAAGAGAAAGGTGTCAGAGACAAAAGCACTGGTTTCTTTTAAGGGCTCTAGGGGAGGATCTGGTCCAGGTCTTGTCTTGTACATCATCTCCCTGTGACCCTTCATATCACCCTTTCTTTATGCGTGTCTCTCTGTCCAAATGTCCCCCTTTAACGAGGACACCAGTCGTGTTGGCTCGGGGCCCCCTCTGTTGTTGCTGTTGTGGTTCAGTGGCTCAGTCAGGTCCAACCCTTCGCGACCCCAGGAACTGCAGCCTACCAGGCTCCCCTGTCCCTCACTATCTCCCAGAGTTTGCTCAAATGAGTCCATGATGTTATCTAACCATCCCATCCTCTGTTGACCCCCTTCTCCTCCCGCCTTCAATCTTTCCCAGCATCAGGGTCTTTTCCAGTGAGTCAGCTCTTCACATCAGGTGGCCAAAGTATTGGAGTTTCAGCTTCAGTATCCGTCCTTCCAATGAGCACCCAGGGTGGATTTCCTTTAGGTTTGGTCCCCCTCTGATGACCTCACTTTAACTTGATTTTGTCTGTAAAGACCTTGTCTTCAAATAAAGTCACACTTTGAGATACTCGGGGTCTGGACTTCAGCCTATGAACTTGACAAGACGCACAGTTCAAGCAACAACGTGGGAATTATAATTGCCCTTGAATTCACCCACACAAGTTCCCTATTGCCTGTGGTGGACTGGATTTCCCCAGAATCAGACCCTGAGATGGGTTTGAGAGCACATGGTCTGTGTGGGAGGTGATTGCAGGAGGTGCAGAGAGAGAAGTGGGAAGTGAGACGAGAAAGAAAGGAAGCCAGAGCTGGCCGTGTTCACCAGAGCTTCCTGATATTGTGAAATGAGGCTCAGGCCCTCCAGCTGCACACAGCACTCTGCAGATCTACCATCTCCCAAGAAGGAGGAGTCTGGGAACTTGCAGAGACCACCCCTCCCTGACTGAGGACTGCTCCTAGAGCCCCACTCCCTGGCCTGCCAAGCTGTAGGGCAAGTTGTCAGAAGGAGTGGCCAGTTTCCAAGTAGGAATCTCACGTGGTCTGCACTGGAGCCAGCGGAGGGGCGCTGACAGCATCTCCCAAGATGCTATACACGGCCGTGGGGCGCACCCAGACGGAGCTGAGAACCCACACGGAAAGCCTGGACAATCTTCCTTCACTGGGAGCCCTCCTTCTTTCAGGGGTGTCACTGCCCAGCGTTCCGTGAGGAAATCCTCTCCAGGCCACAGGTGCCACGTGAAGAAAAGCCCCTTCTTCTCGACTGCATTCGGCCGATATCCTAATAGTGGATAATACCGATGCGATGAAATCATGTTGGTTGGGAAGCAGGAGCAATCTCCGTTCCTTTTAGACTCTCTCAGCTTCATCACAGGATGAAAAATCCCCAGCACGGATTATTTTTATGGCTAAGCCGAAATACTGCCACTTTATTAATGAATGGGGCAGCCTGCAGAAGCCCTCATGAGGTCCCCAGGTCACTGGGCTGGAGCAGAGAGACCTCAAGCTCCTAATTTTCGTTTTTGCACATCGGAGTCTCAGTCCAAAACCTCTTTGCTTCCTCCGCTCTCTCTCCCCGCCCTTCCCTTCCCTTCTTCTTTCTCCCTTCCCCTCCTTGCCCTCCTGCCCTTCCATCTTCTTCTCTCTCTCTCCATCACCCCTTTAAATATTTCTTGCCTCTTTCAAACCTTGCTTCCGTAACTTCCACTCTATTACAACCAGCAATTAACATTTACCGCCATAAAATGAGAATAGGTCACCCAAAGACTAATTCCAGAGACCCTCTTCCTTCCGTCAAATCCGTATTCCTCCTCCATCCTGTCTGCTCTGTCCGTGTGCTGAGTCATACTTGGGTGATATAGTGACCCCATGAATAATCCTTCACATCTATGTAGCTCAGGAGAGTGCCAAGGGCAGAAAAGCTTTGAAAGGTCATCTAAGCCGGAAATTGTGCCTCTCTCTATATATAATTCCCCTTTGATCCAAAACAGGAGTCGCAGACTGATGAACCACAAGAGAAATCCAGTCATTAAGTATGTTTTGTTTGCTTCAGGAAGAGTTTTTTAAAATCAAGAAACTTTCTATTTAAAAAATTCAATTTCAGGACTTCCCTGGCATTCTAGAGGTACAGACTTTGCCTTCCTGTGCCGGGGGTGTGGATTGGATCCCTGACTGGAGAGCTAAGATCTCATATGTCTCCTGGCTGAAAAATCAGAACATAAACAGCAGAAGTAATATTGTAACAAATTCAATAAAGACTTTAAAAATGGTCCACATCAAAAAGAAATCATAAAAAATAAAATTTTGTTAAAAATAAAAAATTGGGGACTTCCCTGGTGGTCCATGGAGAAGGCAATGGCAACCCGCTCCAGTACTCTTGCCTGGAGAATCCTAGGGATGGAGGAGCCTGGTGGGCTGCCGTCTGTGGGGTCGCGCAGAATCGGACACGGCTGACGTGACTTAGCAGCAGCAGCAGCAGCTGGTGGTCCAGTGGTTGGGAGCCCGCCTTCCAGTGCAGGGGACAAGACTTTGATCCCTGGTCGGGGAAGATCCTACGGCCGCAGGGCAGTTGAGCCTGCGCTTTCTGGAGCCCGTGCGCCGCAGCTCAGACCCAGTGCAGCGTAAAATAAATAAATAAGCAGCAATATTAAAAAAAAACAAAAAAACTGTCTTCCAAAAAAATAAAAATAAAAAAATCAATTTAGACCTCCTCTGGAAAAGCCAAAAACCATTTTGTTGCAACATAAACTAACTCTTGGCTAGAGCAAAGGTGCTTGCTCTCTAGACAAGAGGCCTTCCTATTCACGTTCCTGACCCCTCTCTACTGGACTGTCTTCAGCACAAACTGCACCACAGTTCCTTGGCTCTTGATGTTTGACTCTTTCACAGCAGTCCCCAGGAAGCCCATGAGCATACAGAGCTCACGGGAAGGAGCGCTCCGTCTCCAGATTCAATCACGCCCTCTGGGAGCTGGGCTGCCGAGGCGCGTCCTGAGACGCCGAGCCTCCGCCAATGGCTCTCGCTCGTCTCTTGAACTCGAGACAAAGGGAGGGCTGCTCTTCTCGTGAGCTTTCTTTAAAGTTTGCACCCCTAGTTTCTTGCTAACGTAGCTCAGTCGTGTCCGACTCTTTGTGACCCCATGGGCTGTAGCCCACCAGGCTCCTCCTTCCATGGAATTTTCCAGGCAAGAGTACTGGAGTGGATTGCCATTTCCTTCTCCAGGGATCTTCCTGACCCAGGGATCGAACCCGGGCCTCCCGCATTGCAGGCAGACGCTTTACCGATGAGCCACCAGGGAAGCCCCTTTCACTTTCACTTTCTTTCCAGTTTCCTGTCTAACATGGCTTCTAGTTCCTCCACCATCTTGCCTTTTTATTTCCTGGACGTGGACCACTCTGTTTCTATTCCTTCCGAAGTATAAACTCCAGGCACTTCCTGGTGGTCCAGGGGCTAAGACACCGAGCTCCCAAGGCAGGGGGCCCAGGTTCGATGCCTGGTCAAGGATCTAGGTCCCACACACCCCAACTAAGAATTTGCATGTCACAGCTAAAGATCCCGAGTGCCTCAGCTAAGACCCGGCACAGCCAAATAGATAAATTAGCGATTATTTTTAAATAAAGTATAAAATCTAGAAATGAAGGTTTCCTCCTGAGAGATAAATTCTAGAGATTTATCTTCTCTAGAATTTCATTCATATACTCATTAAAGGGGGATTCCCAGGTGGCACTAGTGGTAAAGAACCTGCCTGCCAATGCAAGAGACTTAATAAGAGACGTGGATTCACTCGCTGGGTGGGGAAGATCCCCTGGAGGAGGAAATGGCAACCCACTCCAGTATTCTTGCTTGGAGAATCCCATGGACAGAGGAGCCTGGCGGGCTACAGTCCATGGGATCGCAATGAGTTGGACACGACTGAGGCGACTTAGCATGCATCCACACACTCATGAAAGGAGTCTTCACTAAACCCTTACCAGCTGCGAGGCACTGTGCCAGGCCCTGGCACCACATTGACAGGCAGCAAAGCTCAGTGGCCACTTCCTGCAGCTCACAGTCCAGCGGGGAGAGAGTGTTACTCGCTTTCTTCCAGAGAAATGCAAACTTGCACTGCGATGCATGCAAAAGAAATTCCAGATGGATCCAAGAATTTAGACCTGAAGAGAGAATACAGTTCTCACAAATCTAAAGGAAAACATGGATGAATAACTTAATTTTCTTACAGAGGGTTATCTAATCACAACAGGAAATCTCAAAGCTGAAAAGGAAAAAAAAAAATGGATCTCACTAACGACATCAAATTTTAACATTTTTGGAGGCTAAAAGTACCATAAACAAACTCAAAAGACAAACTAGGGAAAATATTTGCAACCCAAATGACAGGCAAAGGACTTATTTCCCCAATATCCAGATTACTCTTACAAATCAATCGACAGAGCACATAAAAAATTTATGAAAGAAATATAAATGATGCAAACAAATGAGACAGCTCTGAACTTCATTAATAATGAAAGAAATACAAGTTAAAATAATGAGATATTTTTCGAGTAAATATTGGCCGTGATATTTGAAAACCGATCCTCCCTGGCGCTGTCCACATGTAGGGAAGCTGGCATTCGCACTCACGGCACACCGAAACTGCCCTTCGGCAGGGAAGTCAGTGATGCGCTGACTTTATATGTTCTTGTTCTGCGATTTTAATTGCTCCTATCTTTATTCTCTCATCCAGCAAGCCCCCATCACATCGTGCCTTCCAGAACGAGCTCACACCTGCACCTCCCCAGATTCTCAGATCAACTCTCTTTCTTCTACCTGATTCATAGTTTCTGGTGTTCAGAACTGCTGCTCAGCTGGTCTAGAGGATTTCCACACAAGTTGTCTTGGTTTCCTTAGACCTCCTAGGAAATGCAACAGCAGTCTGGCTAACTTTGAGCTGTCCCTGCCAAGGCTCCTGGTAAAGGGAAAACCGCCCTGGAGCATCTTTCTACCCCAGCCCCCTCCCACACAGTACATGATAATTCTACCTGGAAAAGAAGCATAATCACCCAGAGTTCCTCGTGAAAGTTCCTAGTGAAAGTCAATAACATCAGCACCAAGACAGCTGTGTTGATGCCCAGGGTGGTTCTGTGCAAGGTAAAGAGATAGATACTGAGGACCCCCTGGTGGTCCATGGTTAAGAATTCTCCTTGCAACACAGGGGGCACAGGTTCCGTCCCTGGGCCGGGAGGATTCCACATGCCCCAGAGCAACAAATCCCCGCACCACCCCTACTGGAGCCCGTGTGCCCAGAGCTCGTGCTCCGCAACAAGGGACCCAGAGCAGCCAAAATTAAAGAAACAAACCTTAAAAGAGAGAAACAGACATTAAGTCACTACCATTATATCTACAAGTGCCTTTTCTCACTTGAAAAGACCCTGATGCTGGGAAAGATTGAAGGCAGGAGAAAGGGATGACAGAGGATGAGATGGTTGGATGGCATCACCTACTGGATGGGCATGAGTTTGAGTAAACTCCAGGAGTTGGTGATGGACAGGGAGGCCTGGCGTGCTGCAGTCCATGGGGTCACAAAGAGTCGGGCACGACTGAGCGACTGAACTGAACTGAACTGCCTTTTCTCAACGAAGACTGCTTGTGTTCCCATGGTTGTGATGAGGTGATACCCACTAGATCCATGTTCCCCAGTGTGTTCAGCTCACTCTCCTTGTCCGATGCTTGCACTTTAATATCTGGGCAGCCCCACGAGCCATAAACAGGAATTTGACTTTATGCCTTTTGTGTTATGAAAATAATATTCAGGCTGGAGACAGTTTTCACTCTCCTGCAGGTTGAATTTGCCCATCTTGAAGAATATCCACTTCCCCAGGTAAACCATGAAAGTGAATAATGCAACACCATCTTCTCAACAGCAACCTTAAAGCCCAGCTGCTATTTTGCTGCAGTCCCTGGAATCATTTAACCTTCCCAGGCTGAATTTGCCCCGTTGACAAAAAGGAGTCACTGATGCTCTGAAGATGAATAACCAGCTCCTTCCCATCAATCTTGTGACTTTTTATACTGTATCTTCTCTCAGGGTGTTAGGTTTCAATGAATGTTAATTGGGTGCCTCTTTTCAATAAATGGTATTGGGAAACCGTATATCCACAGGCAATAGTTAGATCTTACCTTACCCCACATACAAAAATGAACTCAAGATCAATCAAAGAGGTAAACATAAGAGCTGAAGTTACAAAACACGTAGAAGAAAACTTAGGGGGAAGCTTCATGACATTGGATTTCATGAAGACTTCTTAGAGCTTCCCTGGTGACTCAGATGGTAAAGAATCTGCCTACAATGATGGAGACCCGGGTTCAGTCCCTGGGTTGGGAAGATCCCCTGGGGAAGGGAATGGCAATCCACTCCAGTGTTCTTGCCTGGAAAATTTCATCAACAGAGGAGCCTGGTGGGCTACAGTCCAAGGGGTCGCAAAGAGTCGGACACAACTGAGCAACTTTCACTTTCACTTTATTCAATAAAGGATTTATATCCAGGATATATTAAAAACTCATACAGCTCAACAACAACAGTAAATTTTTAAATGAGCAAAGGACTTGAATAGACATTTCTCCAAAGAAGATATACAAATGGCCGATAAGCACGTGGAACAATATTCAACATGACTAATGTGGGTCGAGACCACAGTGGAAGACCACTTTGCACTCATTAGGATTGCTATCAAAAAAAAAACAAAAACAGAATATACAAATGTTGGTGAGGAAATGGAAAAATTGGGGCACTTGTGCATTGATGGTGGCAACATAGAATGGTGCAGGCACTGTGCAAAACAGTAAGCGGCTCCTCAAAAATTTAAGCATAGACTTACCATTTAACCTAGCAACTCAAATTCTAGGTATATACCCAAAATGTTTACAGCAAGGACATGAGCATATATTTGTATACCAACATTCATAACAGCATCATTCACAATAGCCAAGATATGGAAGCAATCTCCACATCCATCAGCAGATGAATGGGTAAAGAAAAATGTGGTATATTCATACGGTAGAGAATGATTGGGAATCCTGCCATTTGCTACAACATGGGATGACTGAAGGGCATTATGTTAAGTGAAATCAGTCAGATTGAGAGAACAAATCTTGCACAATTCCACTTACATGAAGTGTCTAAAATAGTCACACTCTTAGCAACAGAGAATGTAATCGTAGTTTTCAAGAGAGAAATACTAGTTACGTACCAACACTTCATCCAGGATCTTGAACATAGGGAATTACTCACTGTTATAAAATCCATGTCTCGTTTTTTCATACCAGTTAACTACATTCAGCATTCATTGTCTGTCTCCTCCATTAGGATACACGCTCTACAAAGACAGAGTTTTGTTTTTTGCCAATTTCTTCAGTGATAAGCCTCCCAAACTGCTAGGAAAATGTCTAGCATAGTAGCTCCTCACTAAATAGTGAAAGTGAAAGTGAAGTCGCTCAATGGTGTCCGACTCTTTGCGACCCCATGGGGTCCTCTGTCCATGGGATTTTCCAGGCAAGAGGACTGGAGTGGGTTGCCATTTCCTTCTTCACAATAAATAGTAAATTTATTAAGTTAATGAATAAAATGTTTTAGATGATGTCTATATTGAAAATATGAAGTAACAGGTGTTGTTGTTGTTCAATCTCCCAGTCATGTCCGACTCTTTGCAACCCCATGGACTGCAGTACACCAGGCCTCCGTGTCCCTTACCATCTCCCGGACTTTGCCCAACCTCATGTTCATTGTATCACTGATGCCATCCAACCATCTCATCCTCTGACGCCCTCTTCTCCTGTAGAGAGGCTATTTTTTAAGCTTTTTATTTTATACTGGAATATAGTCAATTAACAATGTTGTGATAGTTTCAGGTGAACACCAAATGGACTCAGCCATTCATATACGTGTATCCAACCTCCCCCAAACTCCCCTCCCATCCAGGCAACTACATCACAATGAGCAGAGTTCCCTGTGCTAAATAGTAGGTCTTGGTTGGTTATCCACTTTAAATATAGTAGTCTGTATATGTCAACTCCCTAACTCTCCCTTCCCCCTAATCTTACCCCACTGGCAACCACAAATTCATTCTCTGAGTCTGTGAGTCTGTGTCTGTTTTATAAATAAGTTCATTTGTATCATTTTTTTTAGATTCTACATATCATGTTTGCAGCCCCATGGACTGTAGCCCACCAGGCTTTCTGTCCAAGGGATTCTGCAGGCAAGAATACTGGAGTAGTTTGCCATCTCCTCCTTCAGGCAATCTTCCCTACCCAGGGATCAAACCCACATCACCTGAGGCTCCTGCATTAGCAGGCGGATTCTTTACCACTTGGGCTACCTGGGAAGCCCAATTCTGCATATAAGGGATGTTATGTGATTTCTCCTTCTCTAGACAGTCTAGTTTTACAATACCTTTTGGGGGGGAAACCCAAAAAAGTGAAATTTACTAAGGATAGAATTAGAACGTGTTCAGATATTCAACTCATCACAGGGTGGAGGGAGGCAGCATTTTGTTACTGCCGTTGCTGTCATTCATGTGTGCCCCCTTGTGCTTGTAGGGTAAAGATATGCTGAGATAAAGAAAAGACACACTGTTCTTCTCAACAATTCTCAGAACAGTTCCTGGTTTTTGAAGAAGAGATAAGTAGAAACAGCTGAAACCTTGTTTCCCAATAGGATTAAAACAGTGAACTGTAAAATGTCCATGAAGCATCTTGGTCTCCAGGGAATAACCTGGCAGTTGAACCACAGGGAAGCAGGAAGCCTACCTTCCTTCCAACTTCTGAAGTTCAGAAGTTGAACTCAGCTTTTCCCAATTTCTTGGGTGATTTATCCTCTTCATACACTATATGTGAGTAAGATTCAGGAGAAAATATTGCTTGAGGTTTGATCCAGCATCAAGCAAAATGAGATTCAGCACCTAGAGCTATCTTAGCTTCCTTGAATTCCATCACCAATAACCAAAATGTTTCATTTTCCTTTTACCCGCTACCTGTCTTGCTGCCCAAAAGATACGGGAGGTCCGTGAGGGATGGTGACCTTGGGGCGTAAGCGGTTCTGTTCTTGTGGTCCTTTGCACATGGTTATGATGGCACTGGACTTCCCTGGAGGCTCAGACAATAAGGAATCTGCCTGCAATGCAGGAGGCCTGGGTTGGGAAGATCCCCTGGAGGAGGGCACGGTGGTAAAGAATCTGCCTGCCAATGCAGGAGATGCAGGTTCCTGGGTCTGGAAAGACCCCCTGGAGAAGGGAATGGCAACCCACTCCAGTATTCTTGCCTGGAGAATCCCAGGGATGGAGGAGCCTGGTAGGCTGCAGTCCATGGGGTCGAGAAGAGTCGGACACGACTGAGCAACTTCACTTTCACTTTTCCCTTTCATGCACTGGAGAAGGGAATGGCAACCCACTCCAGTATTCTTGCCTGCAGAATCCCAGGGATGGAGGAGCCTGGCGGGCTACAGTCCATGGGGTCGAGAAGAGTCGGACACGACTGAGCGACTTCACTTTCACTTTTCCCTTTCATGCACTGGAGAAGGGAATGGCAATCCACTCCAGTATTCTTGCCTGGAGAATCCCAGGGACGGGGGAGCCTGGCGGGCTACAGTCCACGGGGTCGCAGAGTCGGACACGACTGAGTGACTAAGCACGGCACAGCACACGATGGCATTGTCCCAGCCGCGCGTGTGTGCGTGTGTGTGTGTGTGTGTGTGTGTGTGTGTGTGTGTGTGTGTGTACTCAATCGTGTCTGACTCTTTGGTGACCCCATGGGCTATAGCTTGTCAGGCTCCTCTGTCCATGGAATTTTCCCAGCAAGAATACTGGAGCAAAATAATAATAATAATAATACTGGAGCAAATTGCCGCTTCCTTCTCCAGGGGATCTTCCTGACCCAGGGATTGAACCCATGTCTCTTGCATCTCCTGCATACACAGGCAAGTTCTTTACTAGCTGAGCCACCAGGAAGCCCGTCCCTTTCCTGTAAGTTAGAAAAGTAGGATGTGAGCAGGGATACAGAAGAAGAAATCTGAGGAGGATTTCTGTCTGTCTTGTCTTGATTATCATGACAAAAAAGTACTTTTTTGTGGGTTTTGTTGATCCTATCTGAAGTGTTACGACTGGATGATATGCATGGATATTGTGGATATGGATGATATCCATACTCATACACATATGTGTAAATACGTGTAAGTAAGCAAGTAAATATGTAAGTATACACTGGGACAAAAGACTCAAGATTATGTGCTGTGTTGATTATACACCATAATTCTACCCTATACCCATGTCCTCATGTGATAATCTAGTTAATTTGGCTTTACACCAAAAATGGAAATCACAAAGTATTGGTGATGTTATTTTGCCAGCTTGATTGAGAAAGGATTGACATGTACCGTTGCATGAGTTTGGGGTGTGCGGCGTGATCTGATACACCCATGTACTGGGAGAACGGTTACCACAATGAGTTTAATTAACATATCCTTCACCTTACGCAATTACCATTGAACTGTAGCTGTTACAGTGAGATCATTTAAGGTTTACTCTCAGAGCGACACTCAAGTAAATACCATGCTGTACATTAGACCCAGAACTTACTCTTCTTAATAATGAAGTTTTTGTACCTCCCTTTGACCAACATCCCCCGATTTCCCCAACCTCCAGTCCCTGGTACTCACAGACCTATTCTGTCTCTTCCCATATAAGCAATATCTTATGAATTTCATCTTTCTCCATCTGACTTACTTCACTTCATATGATAATGTCTAGGTCCATCCATGTTGCTGCAAAAGGCATTTCATTCTCTGTAATGGCTGAGTAATATTTCATTGTCTATATGTACCACATCTTGATCCATTCATCTGTCGACGGACATTTAGGTTGCTTCCATATCTTGACTATTGTAAATAGTGCTGTGAGGAACACTGGGTTGTGGGTCTCCTTTCTGAGCTGTAATTTTGCACGTGCAGGGGTGGAAGCCTGGGCTAGCTGCTGGTACAGACCGGGTGCTGCCCGGAAGCAGGTGTAAGGGGGTGGGAGGGACTCAGGTGGTTGGCATCTGGGAACATGAACACCTGTGGGGTAAAAAGCAGTGAGATATGCCTGGGGTGCCCCGAGGTGGCGGAGCTGGCTGCTGGTTTCCGGGGTGGAGAGAGCTGTTGGGGTCCTCTACAGGGCAGGTCGCTGGGAACCACGGTCACTCCCACAGTGTGGCTGTACGGATAGCCTTGGCCCTGCTTCCTTGTTCCTGGCCATCTCTTTAGTCTCAGCGCTGCCAGTCCCTGGGTTTGGTAAAACCAAAGTAGTTCCTCTGGAGACATGGGTCAGCCACTTGGCTGTCCTCTCTCAGGGAAGGGAAATCTTTCCAGCCAGGGAGTTCCCTGTTGGACAGGAAGTGCCAGCCTGGGGTGAGACGAGGCAGGCAGAATGAAGCTGTCCTTCCTTCTCGTCCATGTGGCTATTCTCAGGCTTTTTCACTGCCTTGCTGAAGTTTCAGAGGTGGACTCCTGGGCTCTCCCAGAACTGTTGTTGATCGTGGGCTGTTCATCTTTGTGTGGGGAGGAATCCTTGGGTCTCCCACACTGCCATCTTGGAGACATCATTTTGGGGGCTGTTTGAAATGAGGAGAAACACAGCATGTTGGCCCCTTTGTGTGCTGAATTAAATGGGTCAGTTCAAAGTCGGAAAGTCTGCTTTTTTATCTTTGCTATATCATTTTTGGTAGACTGAGGCTAAAGTATTATAGCTGAAAACTTGCAACTTTGAAGCATGATTCCTAAGAGGGATATATTTAGAAGTTGAAAGGGATTAAAAAATAAAAGATGTCAATATTACCAGCTGGATTTTATCTTGGAGGTGATAGATCTGTTTATGGCAAAGAAGGAGATTTCTTCCAAGGACCTGGCCCACACAGCTCCTTTTACAGAAGTAAGAATCCCCACAGTCCAGGAGACCCAGGAAAGCAGGGACACAGTTCAGGGCTCAAACGCCAGGGAAGCTGATGGTGTCGATCCCAGTCCAAGTTCAGAAGAAAGTGTGCTCCAGTTCATGCGAGTCAGGAAGAGAAGAAGGCATGCGTGCCCCCCGACCCCCGACCTCTGCTCTGTGTTCCACTCAAGGCCTCAGGATTGGATGGTGCCCATCCACATTGGGGATGGCGACCCGCTTCACTGAGTCCACCAATTCAAACGCTTATCCCCTCTACAGACCTCCTCACAGACACACCCAGAGTTAACGCTTAGCCAAATGTCTGCACCCCCAACCCAGGGGGTAAAATTGACACATGAAATCAGCTATGATAGGATCCTATTTTCCAAAAGATTATGTGTAGTGTCTATTTTGGCTTTCCAGGTGGCTTAGCAGTAAAGAATTCACCTGCCAATGCAGGAGACATGGGTTCGATCCCTCAGTCAGGAAGATCTCCTGGAGTAGGAAGCAGCAACCCACTCCAGTATTCTTGCCTGGGAAATCCCACAGACAGAGGAGCCTGGTGGGCTACAGTCCACGGGGTCGAAAAAAGTCAGACATGACTTAGTTACTAAACAACAACAGTGTCTATTTTAGCAATGAGTCCTACCAATGAGATAAGTGAAAATTTTTGGCCCAGAGCCTGGTATACATTAGATAATATGGGAATGTTTTCATTCATTTATTAATATACTTAAGTGGAAATTTAACATGAATGCCATTTCCTCTAGTGCCTTATCTCATCACCAGATGATGGGCCCCTAAAACACACTCAGACTTCATTTGCATTTTATTCACTTGGAAGCAATTGTATATACATCCAATACTGTACATGCATCAAAGGGCACTCATGTATAGGCAAAGTTTGCTGCCACTCACCAAGATTTCCTAAAGGAAATCAACCCTGAATATTCATTGAAAGGACTGATGCTGAAGCTGAAGCTCCAATCCTTTGGCCACCTGATGCGAAGAGCCGACTCACTGGAAAAGACCCTGATGCTGGGAAAGATTGAAGGCAGGAGGAGAAGGGGGCGATAGAGGATGAGATGGTTGGATGGCATTACCGACTCAGTGGGCACTAATCTGAGCAAACTCTGGGAGACAGTGAAGGGCAAAGAAGCCTGGTGAGCTGCCATTCATGGGGTCGCAAAGAGGTGTACAAGACCGAGCGACTGAACCACAGCACCAAATAGAAGTAGGGGAGAAATGTGAGGCTGTTCTCACCACTACTAAAATAGCACACTCACTGTCTAGACTTTTTCCCATTTATTTATTTTTTAAGTGGAAAGTTTTTCTTGCCTTTAAGCATGCAAGAACCCTCCAAGGGATGATTTCCTCAGCCCATTGACACAGTCTGCTGTATAGCAGGAATTACTGAACATGTGTTGCCCTCTGAAGAAAAAGTAGTTGTTGATTATTTTGATGAATGGACACCTGAGTATGTGCATACCTGAGTATGTCTTGTTAGGTCCACAATTCAGAGAAGAAAAGGTAAACCGCATAAAAAGTGGATGCCTCCAAAAGTACATTTCCCCAAATTCACCATTTCCCCAGAATCAGTCCCATACCAATAACGTGGTCAGACACCCATGTGTTAGTTTTCTCTGGCCTGATGTGTATTCTAGAACAAAGCAGGCAGCACTGGAGGGCAACCAAGCACAGACAGTACTGGAGGGCAACCAAGCACAGACGGCACTGGAGGGCAACCAAGCACAGACAGTACTGGAGGGCAACCAAACACAGACGGTACTGGAGGGCAACCAAGCACAGACGGCACTGGAGGGCAACCAAACACAGACGGTACTGGAGGGCAACCAAACACAGACAGTACTGGAGGGCAACCAAGCACAGACAGTACTGGAGGGCAACCAAGCACAGACGGCACTGGAGGGCAACCAAACACAGATAGTACTGGAGGGCAACCAAGCACAGACGGCGCTGGAGGGCAACCAAACACAGATAGTACTGGAGGGCAACCAAGCACAGACGGCACTGGAGGGCAACCAAACACAGACGGTACTGGAGGGCAACCAAGCACAGACGGCACTGGAGGGCAACCAAGCACAGACAGTACTGGAGGGCAACCAAACACAGACAGTACTGGAGGGCAACCGAGCACAGACAGTACTGGAGGGCAACCAAGCACAGACGGCACTGGAGGGCAACCAAGCACAGACGGTACTGGGGGGCAACCAAGCACAGACGGCACTGGAGGGCAACCAAGCACAGACGGCACTGGAGGGCAACCAAGCACAGACGGCACTGGAGGGCAACCAAGCACAGACGGCACTGGAGGGCAACCAAGCACAGACGGTACTGGAGGGCAACCAAGCACAGACGGCACTGGAGGGCAACCAAGCACAGACGGTACTGGAGGGCAACCAAGCACAGACGGTACTGGAGGGCAACCAAGCACAGACGGCACTGGAGGGCAACCAAGCACAGATGGCACTGGAGGGCAACCAAGCACAGATGGCACTGGAGGGCAACCAAGCACAGACGGCACTGGAGGGCAACCAAGCACAGATGGCACTGGAGGGCAACCAAGCACAGACGGTACTGGAGGGCAACCAAACACAGATAGTACTGGAGGGCAACCAAGCACAGATAGTACTGGAGGGCAATCAAGCACAGACAGTACTGGAGGGCAACCAATCACAGATAGTACTGGAGGGCAACCAAACACAGATAGTACTGGAGGGCAACCAAGCACAGACGGTACTGGAGGGCAACCAAACACAGATAGTACTGGAGGGCAACCAAGCACAGATAGTACTGGAGGGCAATCAAGCACCTTTTCACCATTTGTTGCTCCTTCGATGAAACGGGTCTCTTTTCCTCCAACTCCACTACCTAAGACTGCCCCTCTTCCACTCCCTTCCACTGCAACCCAAGGGATCTTCTTAAATTTCAGATGAGATTATTTCATCCCCTGCTCTTCAAGTAAAGCCCACAAGTCCCTAAGTGAGTCTGCGAGGCTCTCCGTGACCTGGTTTCTCTTGAATCCAGCAGCTGCATTTCACACTAAGCCTCTCACTCTCCAGGCTGCAGCCACTCTGGCTTCTCAGTTCCTTGCGGCATCCTTGCATTTGCAACTCCTTCTCTCTGGAGTGGTGACCCCATCCTATGACTACGATGCACTTACTCTTTAAGCCTCAGCTCAATGGTCAGCTCGCTCCTCGGGGGAGGCTTACCTGGTCGCACC
Organism: Giraffa tippelskirchi; assembly: GCF_054371585.1. NCBI lineage: Eukaryota > Metazoa > Chordata > Mammalia > Artiodactyla > Giraffidae > Giraffa > Giraffa tippelskirchi. The sequence continues at coordinate 148,855,201 of NC_137285.1, read as the reverse complement.
ACACTGGGTCAGAACCCTACTGTACAGGGTAACAGTATCTCGTGCTGCTTCTTCTCCTCCCCTTTCCAAAATCGCATAAAAAAATTAATTAACTGGGTTCAGTTCAGTCGTGTCCGACTCTTTGCAACCCCATGGACTGCAGTATTCCAGGCCCCCCTGTCCATCACCAGCTCCTGGAGCTTACCCAAACTCATGTCCATCGAGTCGGTGATGCCATCCAGCCATCTCATCCTCTGTCATCCCCTTCTCCTCCTGCCTTCAATCTTTCCCAGCATTAGGGTCTTTTCCAGTGAGTCAGTTCTTCTCATCAGGTGGCCAAAGTATTGGAGTTTCAGCTTCAGCATCAGTCCTTCCAGTGAATATTCAGGACTGATCTCCTTTAGGATGGACTGGTTGGATCTCCTTGCTGTCCAAGGGACTCTCAAGAGTCTTCTCTAACACCACAGTTCAAAAGCATCACTTCTTCGGTGCTCAGCTTTCTTTATGGTCCAACTCTCACATCCATACATGACTACTGAAAAACCATAGCCTTGACTAGATGGACTTTTGTTGGCAAAGTAATGTCTTTGCTTTTTAATATGTTGTCTAGGTTGGTCATAACTTTTCTTCCAAGGAGCAAGCGCCTTTTAATTTCATGGCTGCAGTCACCATCTGCAGTGATTTTGGAGCCCCCAAAAATAAAGTCTCTCACTGTTTCAATTGTTTCCCCATCTATTTCCCATAAAGTGATGGGACCAGATGCCACGATCTTAGTTTTCTGAATGTTAAGTTTTACGCCAACTCTTTCAACTGTGTAGTGGGTCAATATCTATACTCCGTGTTCTAATCTCCATGAAGGAAGAACCGTGTCTGTCTTATTTACTATTATATCCTTGAACTTAGTGTTATTTCTGATATGTAGTTGATAATCTGCAAATATTTGCCGAATTGATGAATCAGATTGTGGAATCTCCATGGAGACATTTCCCAAGTAATATTTCTAGCAGACGTGAAGGTCATTAAAAGGTGGCGGTCAGATTCATAGTCATCTGTCTGCTGATGATAAAGTAAATGTCCTATAGGAGATGGAAGTTCTGGTTTTCATTACTGGAGAAAAGAAAATAGCTTGAGTGAACTGAGCCAGATGGTCCATGAACAATGTTTCAGAAATAAAACAGGGATCCTGACCTTTGGTGATCAAGAAATATTTCAAAAGTTATACATCACGCTCAGTTCGGCTTTACACCAAGATCGAGCTGTTTTCAGTAATTAATGCAAGTCATTACACCTTTCTTTGATTCTACAGTATCTCAGGAGACAAACTAACTTGAACATTTTCCAGTTCACATCTTTTTTTCCTCTTTCTTTCCTCTATTTTTCTTCCCTTATTTTCTTCCCCTTGAATCTTCCACAACAAATACCTAAATTATACATGACTGAATGTTGAGGAAAGTTTCCTTTGGTCAAGGTTGATTTCCACCCCACTATCCACAACCAAGAAAGATGACTATCCTCACTATGTAAGCAATAAGCTATTATATTGTAAGTATTCAAGGTACAAATGTTAGCTTGATGGGAAAAAAGAAATTATATAGCTGAGAAAACAATCAGCAATATTCAGGACAGTTCAGAAAAACAAATTTCACATTTTATAGCATCTTATTACTTATAAAGTCCTTCAGCATTCAGTTTCTCTTGAGGCTGGCTTTAATCAGAGCTAGGTAATTTTTACTGATGCGATAACTGAGGCAGAGAATTTCTGGCTTAAGGTCACAGAGTTAATAAAGCAATTACTGGAACCTAAATCTACATTTTTTTTTTTTTTGCCTCCATTTGTCTTTGTAATTATCAGATCTGGTTTCTCTATTACGAAGACAAGCTAAAAGCCCGAAGGATTATTTGCAGGAGCTTCTGAATCAGTGGAGCTCGAGTCTTACTCTGCTTGGGAAACCTCCATCCTGCTGAGAGCTCTCTTCAGAGCCTCCTTGACTTCCTTGTTTCTCAGGCTGTAGATCACTGGGTTCAGCATCGGGATGACCACAGTGTAAAATACTGACACAATCTTGTCCTCCCCAAGAGAGTTTCCCATGTTACCCTTCAGGTATATGAATATGAGGGTCCCAAAGTAAAGAGCCACTGCAGTTATGTGAGACGCACAGGTGGAAAAGGTCTTGGCTTTGCCACCAGCCGAACGAATCTTCAGAATGGCCCGGATGATGAACAGGTAGGATACGAGAATCACTGAAACGCTGGTTGCAATGACCAAGAAAGCTAAAAGGTAGATCACCCGTTCTCGTGGCCTGGTCTCACTACAGGCAAGCTTCAGCAGAGGTGGGAGGTCACAGAAGAAGAAATCCACGTGGTTCAACTTATAGAAGGAGATGGAGAAGGTGCATCCAGTGCGGATCACTGAATTGACCATGGCACCACCATACGCCCCAGCCACCAGCCCCAGGCGGGTCTGCGGGGTCATGGCCGAGGTGTAGAGGAGAGGGTTACACACGGCCTCGTAGCGATCATAGGCCATCACGGCCAAAAGGAGGCATTCAGTGCTAGCACAGAGGGTGAAAAAGAAGAACTGGGTGGCACAGCACTCAAAGGGGATGACCCTCTTATCGGTCCCCAAGGTCTCCAGCAATTGAGGGACAATAACGGAGGAGCAGCAAATGTCCAGAAAGGCGAGGTGGCTGAGGAAGAAATACATGGGAGTCTGGAGGCAAGGGTCACTCTGGACCAGCGCTATCACGCCCAGGTTGCCTCCCAGGGTGATGAGATAAAGGAGCAGAAACACAAAGAAGAGACCCGTCTGCAGCTCGGCCCACAGCTGGAACCCCAGCAGAACGAATTCTGTCACCACAGTGCCATTCTCTGCCATGAGTCCTGGGTTGCCCACTGAAATCAGAAAATAAAACCTCATTAAAGATAGATGAAGATGAACAGGGCTTGAGCTGATCACTTTCTGCAAATCGCTTTGCAGGTTTTGAATGCTTTGTTTATCTTTGGCCGTGCTGGGGGCTGCCGTGCGCCGGCTTTCTCTAGCAGTGGCGAGCCAGGGCTGCTCCCTCGTTGCGGTGCAGGGGCTGCTCACTGCAGGGGCTTCTCTTGCTGTGGCACACCGGCTCCAGGGCGCGCGGGCTCAGGAGCTGTGGCACACGGGCTTGGTTGCTCTGCAGCGTGTGGGACCTTCCCAGATCAGGGGTCAAACGCATGTCTCCCACATTGGCAGGCAGAGTCTTCAACACTGAGCCACCAGGGAAGTCCCCACTGTACAATTTTTACAAACTTTGTTTTATTGGATCTTGCAGAGATCCTTGGAAGCACATATTTGTTCATCCTACTTTCGCGAGAAGAATATGAGGGTCAAAGAGGTAAAGTGACTAGCTCATGATTTCATAGTAAAGAGGCAAAACCAGAGCTAGAACGCAGCTTCGTAGGCAATTCCTAACTTCTCACAGGTTCCGAATTGGAAACAGTCATCGGCCTCACTGAAGAGTGAGGAGAAACCCTAGCAGTATAGCACTAAGGACATGACCTTTGAAATCAGACCGTGGTTCCCATCTCTTGAGACCTTGGCCAAGTTAATGCATCTTTCTCAACCTTAGTCTCCTTGTCGGATCAATGAAAATGTCAATGCTAAAGTCATGATATTACCGTGAAGGACATAACTGTATCTAACGTTTGGTCTGACTCATACACTTAGAATTATTTTTTTCTAAATTCTGCAACAATGTAACATGCTTCTAGGTTCATGTATATTCTGGAATCTTCTTATCTCCAAGTCCACAGCCCCTTGGAATTCTAATATCAGCTCTATCTTTCTGCGTAGCTGTTTTGATGTGCACATGAACCCAATAGCAAGACGGTGAGCTGTGAAGAGCGAGCACGGCTAGCGCTCCTGCCGCTGCTGCCCACCGAGTCCCTTCTCCCTCTCTGCTTCTGCCAAGCAGCATGGCCTGGTGTTCACGTTCTCCGATTCCAAAAGAACTGTCCCATTATTTTAAAATGCCAGATCACTATCAATTGGTAGGAATCATGAATCAAGCCATTCCAGAATTAGCCTGCAAAGCTCCTTAAGGGACAAAGTCATCACACTGAGTTTAGAATTCTAATAAAGATCGAGTGCTCGCCAAGTATTTAGACAATCTTACTTCTCTACCTTTTGGATGCTGATCACTTGGGGTAATGGAAGCACTGAATGTGGACTTGAAAGGTGATTCTTTTTGTCCTCCCTCCATCCTTGAAGCAAAAACTGAATTCGAGAGAGCTCTCCCAGGATTTTAGATAACTAAGAAAATAAAACTTTGGCCAATGTTTGGCAAAAGCTGATCTAATGATGAAATAAATGTCAATGTCTGGTGTTTACCCCTCCCCCACTGAAGTCCTGCTAATGTAAATATTTAGGAGTTCTTTTCTTTCCTCAGGGCCCAATATAATATCGACTCTCAACCAAAACAATGACTTGCTGCGTTCTTGGAATTCACACAAATCATCTTGACCAAAAAGGGGAAAAAAAGAGAGAGAGACTTATGCTCATTTATTTATTCAGTAAGAATCTGCTGAGAATTTACAATGCATTAGGCACTCTTCTGGTTGCTGGGAAGAAAACACAGACAAAGATCTTTCCCTTGTGAAGTGGTCATTCTAGCAGAAGGGCTAGGCATGTACAAAATACATTTTAAAAAAAAGAACTATATTTTTTTTACCAAGATAGAAGATTAGTGCTATGAAACACGCGCGCGCGCACACAGAGCTTTGGGAGATCCGAAGTATGGGGAGGAGTGTTCAATAGGATCCTCAAGGAAGGTTCATTGAAAAGGTGACATTTCCGCAGAGATGGTAGGGGTCAGGGAGCTACTCATGCTCACCTGCACACACCATTTATCCACGAACAATAGGAAATGAAGATACCAGCAGCGGACCACTTCACTTCCATTGCACAACACACAGAATTCTTCGGGTCCTCCTGAGACCCGAAGACAACTTTGTTGAGAAGTGCCAACCTCTTAATACAGAGAAAAACCCCTGAGGTATCGAGGCTCGATAATCAGCCTAAGGCCGCTCAGTGCAAAGGTAGACTAGAACATAACACAGCGGCTAAGAAAATGGGCCCTGAAGACAGACAGAGCTTGTTCCAAATTCAGTTGTTTCTATTTGTGTGACCTTGGGTGAGGTATTTGACCTCTAGACTCGCAGACCCAATATCCATGCAAGAGCAACAAGAGCTCTGCTGTGCTGCGGGGGGTAAAAGAGATAATTCATGGAAATACACACGGTGGGCCTAGCACAGCGTAACCACTCAATACACGTGATTGTTACAGAATGATTTTCAGCCACTAGGTAGTTCTGCCATGCAGAAATTGAATTTACCCCCGTTTTATTACTGAGTAAAATGAGGCTCAATTGGTTAAACCAACCTTCCCAAGGCCACACCAGGACTTCTGGCTCTAAATTCACTGTGCTTCCACCAACCAACACATTACATGGCTCGTGATTCTGGCCTGGGAAGTGAGACGCTAGCCCAGCTTCAGGCAGCCCCAGGCGGGGAGGCGTGAGTCAGGAGACCCACCTCCTCCCCCAGCTCCTCCCACCACTCCCCCTGAGAGACCCTTCTAGATCTCCTCTGCGGCAGGGGAGCTGGTCTCCTTGGGAGCAGAGGGTCATGGTCGGGGAGGGGCCGTTGATTACGCTGAGCCAGCGAGAATGCACAAGAGGAATGTTGCAAGCAGCATCTGGAGGCCTGCACAGATATCTGCTGCCCACCACTAAGGCGGTGTGTAACCTCAAGCAGCTCTCGGCCCACTGCTGGATCTGTGTCCTCATATGACCAGACTGGACTCAATGATCTCGAACACTGCATCCTGTTCTACAGTGTGATGACCTCTCTTCTCTCTTAAAAGTCCCATGATAGAGGAAAAAGGCATGTACTAATAACAATGAAGAATTAAGATCATGGCATCCAGTCCCGTCATTTCATGGCAAATAGATGGGGAAACAGTGGAAACAGTGAGAGACTTTATTTTTCTGGGCTCCAAAATCACTCCAAATCATGATTGCAGCCATGAAATTAAAAGACGCTTACTCCTTGGAAGGAAAGTTATGACCAACCTAGACAGCATATTAAAAAGCAGAGACATTACTGTGCCAACAAAGGTCCATCTAGTCAAGGCTATGGTTTTTCCAGTGGTCATGTATGGATGTGAGAGTTGGACTATAAAGAAGGCTGAGCACCGAAGAAGTGATGCTTTTGAACTGTGGTGTTGGAGAAGACTCGAGAGTCCCTTGGACTGCAAGGAGATCCAACCAGTCCATCCTAAAGGAGATCAGTCCTGGGTGTTCATTGGAAGGGCTGATGTTGAAGCTGAAACTCCAATACCTTGGCCACCTGATGCGAAGAGTTGACTCATTGGAAGAGACCCTGATGCTGGGAAGGATTGAGGGCAGGCGGAGAAGGAGACGACAGAGGATGAGATGGCTGGATGGCATCACCGACTCGATGGACAGGGTTTGGGTGGACTCCGGGAGTTGGTGATGGACAGGGAGGCTTGGCGTGCTGCGGTTCATGGGGTCACAAAGACTCAGACACGACTGAGCTGAGCTGAGCTGAGCTGAGCTGAGTAGCAATGAGGAGGAGCGGCATTAAAGCAGCAGTCACTTTGAGTGAGATAGTGTTCTAGTGTCCTACACACACGGCCTCATTGACTTTTCACAATCCTCCCAGCTCTGGAGGCTGTTACTATCTTCACTTAGAGACTGGAAACAGGCTTGCAGAGTTGAAGCAGTTTGGCTCAGGTAAACCACCGGACTTCCCCGGTGGCTCAGCGGTTAAGAATCTGCCTGCCATTGCCAGAGACGCAGGTTTGATACCTGGGTCAGGAAGATCCTGGGGAAGGAAATGGTAACCCACTCCAGTATTCTCGTCTGGGAAATCCCATGGGCAGAGGAGCCTGGGGCTACAGGCCAGGGGGCAGCAAAAGAGTCAGACACAACTCAGATACTAAACAACAAACCACCAGTCTGGGATTTGAACCAAAGTCTGTTGGACTTCAAGGTCATGCTGCCAACAGCTCACAAGTATGGTAAAGGGTTACCATCTAGTGAGCATCTTTTTACCACAACCAGAACTTTCTATTGGCTTTACAAGCATTACTCTCCACATTGGGCCAAAGAGGAGAGTAACATAAATTAAATAAAAATTTTGGAAACTGACCACAACTCTGCAAACACTGCACACGTTCTCCTTTTTGTAGTATCATCTTTATTGGTCCTGCCTTGTCTGCAGGAATGTGAGGTAGACCATGTGCCCAGGACTACCATCAGAATTAAACTCCAATCAAGAATGTGTAGCCTCCAGGAACCGTCACCTCCAGCACAGGTTAAAGTGGCAAGAGAAAGATCACATGACCAACCTTGCTCCTGGCTCCTCACCAGTTCCTACCTGTTCTTTTGCTTTGCCCAAGTCTCATTCCTCATTTTTTATTTATTATCTTGCTGCATGTTATACATTTTTATAAGCCACTTTAAATCTCTTCTGGAAAGAGATAGTGATGAATAAATAAATACAAAATAAAATCGCCTGTTTGCCAGAAGCCAAGATCATCAGAACATGCAGCCATCAGCCCAGTAAGAGTGCCGCCAGAGGACTTTGCCAAATGGATTCTGGAAAGACAGGCACGCACGGTGGTTCAGTCTAAATCAGACCCAGCTAAGGATGATGGAGAAAGGCAGATGGTCAGGGGAGAAAATGGACCGCCTGGGGAGGTCTCCAGGTCTGTGCTACCGTAGTCAGTTCCTGAAATCTTCATAAACCCAAATTCAAGGGTAGTGACCTAGGACTGCATCCTGAAACTGCGAAAAGCATGGAGGGTCTCCTAATCCCTGATGTACTTTATCTGTGTGTGTGTTTCTTTAACTTTTTATTTTAAATTGGAGTATAGCAGATTAGCAATGTTGTGTTAATTTCACATGTACAGCAAAGTGAGTCAGTTATACATATACACACGTACCTATTCTTTTTCTAATTCTTCTCCCATTTATGTTGTTACATAATATCATGCAGAGTTCCCTGTGCTACACACTAGGTCATTTTGTTTATCCATTTTAAATATAGCAGTGTGTACCTATCACTTTAGTATGATCCTTCTGAGCATCAGGTACATCTATTTTTCAATGGGCAGAGGAAAATGTTAGAGAAAACCCAGGTTGGCAAGCATTTGCTGATCTTCAGAGGAGCTGGAAAGTTTGTTCTCTCCAAGAGGAGTTCCACCTGCCTTGTGATGCCTTGTCTAAACTCCCGAACTGGTCCAAAAGGATTGATAATTCTGGATAGAAGAGCCAATCGGTTTCCTGATGTTATGGTTGGAGATAACCAACAGCAGGTGCACAAAATCTCTAGGCAGGGAGAGAACCACGGATCACCGCTGCCTCAGAGGAAAGTATGTGGTCCCAGGCAATTTAGATAAACTAAGCTGCTGGGCAAACACGAATGGAACCGTGAGGCAGCAGCTTTCTGTTTTTGGAGCCCACGGAATAGCTGAAATTGCTGGGTTTTAAGGATGCACAGTGAGAAGAGGAATCCTTAACGTCATCATAAACCCACCGTGCTCCACGACACTGAGCAACGTTGGCACTGCACGTTCTCAGCGGCCTGTTACCTATTTGTTGCTGGGCACAGAAAAATCTCACTTCCGGACACTTCCTGGGGGACCACTAACTCTAGGTTATCTTTCCCGCATGCTAGTCGTGTCTGCTCAAGACCCACAGCCTCATTTTTATATTGGCCAACACACCTGGGCTTCCCCAGTGGCTCAGTGGTAAGAGAATCTGCCTGCCAATGCTAGAGATGCAGGTTCAATCCCTGGGAGGGGAGGATCCCTTGGAGAAGGAAGCGGCAACCCACTCCGGTATTCTTGCCGAGAAATCCCACGGACAGAGGGGCTTGGCTGCTACAGACCATGGGGTCACAGAAGAGTCGGACACGACTTAGCTACTGAACAATAACAGCAACAAGACACACCCAGGTCATCTAATTCCCACACTCCAAAGCTAACGGAGAAAGACCTCCAGACCGATTGCTCTTTGGGATTATTAACCTCCCCCAAACCACCACTAGATCTCAGAACAACAACACTAATAAGGGTTTTTGAAGCGAAGAAGCCCAGCAGGTTTTGATGTTTAATATACTGGACTAGGAGCCAAGAGGCTACTGTGGGCTAATCGAGAAAATATATGGGAAGATGATTCGCAAAGTAATAAGTCTGCACTTGGAAGGGATTGTTAGCAGGGCCCAGATGCCAGCTTTATAATAGCTCACACTGTGGAAAATATAGAGCCATGGATCTGAAGAGTATTTATATAGCTCAGCAAAACTAAACCACTTAGATCCTACAAGTCAGGGTTAAAGTTATTTTAAAATGATAAGATAAAAAGGCTGTACAATGTGCCTAAATTTATGCAGCCATTGCTCTCAGCTGGAAATATGCAACTAAGGTTTCTAAAAGATCTTCCTTTATATTCTATGCCAAGCAGTATACTGTCCACTGGGGTTGCAGTGATGAATATACAGAACTAAACAAACATTAGATGATAATGATCTTCCCTGGGCCACTAGAATACAGCTGGCATCATCTGCTTGTGATAACTTCATAGGAAAAAGGAATAAAGGAATGAGGTACAAGACAATTTGCCACTCAAGATGTCAGGGTGGACTTGGGTCTTAAGGATGTTTAAGTGGTGGGAGAAAAAATAAAACTTAACTGCCTCTTCCACCAACACTCTGTGTTCAGGCAAAAAGTAGCTCAATCTAGAGATGAAAGAGATTGTTTAAGAGCTCCCCTTTTTCTCAGAAATTTGTTTGGAAGAAAACTTTAGTTGACCATTTTCTAGTTGAATTTAAACTTATACATAGGAAAGTAATCTCCAGCAAGCCTCACCGAAAAATAGGGCAGAACCAGCATGGTGTCGTGGAATTAGAATGCTTTGAAGTTCTATCACACTGGGGTTGAGTCCCAGCCAGTCATGTAAATTATCTGAACTTCAGTTGTTTCACGTATAAGAAGAACAGGAATAATACCCAAGACACAGGAGTGCTCGAGGATGCAGAGAAAAGGCCTGCGTTCTCAGCAAAGACTGATCCTACTGCGCGCCAAGGAAGGTGTGAACGCCCCTTCCCCAGATGCCAGATGACTCCCGTGATCCCGCACTTTAAAACCCTGTCCTCCCATGATCCCATCTGATCTTCACACAGCCCATTTGAGGGGAGGAAATTGGGACTTGGAGAGGTCACCAGACTTGTGCAAAGGTCACGAAACTAGGAAGAAAAGCGGCCAGACCTGAGAACCTCACCTCCCAGCCCCCCAGCACGGCGCTCAGAGGGATACAGGCGCCCCCAGCTGAAGGCGGGAGGTTGGGGGACGTAGGCGGGAGATCTGGAAAGGGGAAATGTTGAGTTCTCCCTCACTCTGTGATCCTGCAATAACCTTCTAGAATGCCGCTTACATTCTCTCCAAACACTGACCTCACATCTCTCACGCTTCATCACTGCCTGCTCTCTCTGCCTCTTCTGCTCCTTGGGCAGAGAGTGCAGGAGACTCTTGGAAATTACAGGACTCTCTGACGGTAACGGCTCTGCCCTTTTGACTTCAGACAGATGGCGCAGAGACAAGGAAAAGAGGTCCCGAGATGAGGTGGGTCTTGCCAAGAAGCGAACACCAGTGGAAAATGCTGGGAGTGACAGGTCTCCTGCAGCCTGGCGAGACACACTTTCTACTGCCTGGACTGCGCCTCCTTTTCAGAATCTTAGCTTTTCTGTGTCCCAGAGCAACTCAAGCCCTCTGCCTCTTGGAGAGTGATGAGAATAGATGAGCTGACCCTGGCAAAGGGGGATGGGAGGGGAGAGGAGTTCTGATGATGGGGAATACCTGGATAGAACCAGTCCTGCAAAGTGCGAGCAGGTCTCTTTAGCCCTGGGTGGAGTTTTTTCACCCTTTAACCTCCTTAGGGCTTCCCTGGGGGTTCAGGTGGTAAAGAATCTGCCTGCAATGCAGGAGACCCAGGTTTGATCCCTGGGTCAGGAGGACCCCTGGAGAAGGGAATGGCAGCCCACTGCAGTGTTCTTGCCTGGAGAATCCCGTGGACAGAGGACCCCAGAGGGCTACAGTCCACGGGGTCACAAAGAGTCGGACAGGACTGAGTGACTAAGCACAGTGAGCACTCATGGACCCTAATCTGAAAGAATCGGAGAGTTCCCTCTGACCCACAGCAGAAACCCCACATGGGGCATCTCTGATGGCTGACCTTTGAGCTAACGGTGATCCTTTCCAACCAATGTTTATGGAGCTGGAACAGTTCCAGTGATGGGGACATTATTCTCCCACAAAGGAGCTCATTCTGTTTTAGAGCCTTCCTATTGTTTCCATCTCTCCTTATAATGTCAGTACCATCACATTCCAAATACCTATCGGAGTTTTACAAGTTTCTTAGATAATCAATAAGAGATGCTTCTTGCTCTTTCCCATTTCTCAATATAACCCCTTAACTGAAATAGCCTCCCTAGTCTTCCGTATGGTCTCACCTACCTTGTCTCTGATTCTAAAAACAATCACTTGGAGGAGGTATGAGATGCATTATCAGTCCCATGACACAGATGAAGGGACTGAGACCCAAAGACGCTAAGTGCCTTGCATCCCTGCCAGAGAGAAGAAACACTAACCACTCCTAGCACGTTGTGCTCCACACAAACCACACTATCCTTGACCCTGCTCTCGAAAGGAAAGAGAGATGAACCCTTAGATGAGAGGAAACCAAGATTCAAGCTTGTCAAGTATGTTTTGAATCTGGACTGTGGTTCATTTTCTCTCTGATCTAATTTGGCCACGCTTACCTTCGGCAGGACCAAGAGCTCCTTTCCTGGAAGACAAGGCTGGATGGGAGCAGAATGTGACGTGAGGTCCGAACGTGGCTTTTGGAGACAAGAGGAATAAACATCTTGAGTGCCTGCAGCTCATAAGCCCCAACAGAAGCACCCATTGATAGGTGCCTAGATGTCTGTCCTCATCTGGGTGCTCCAGGAAGGCAATTAGAAAACCAGGGTGTGGGAATTCGCCACTGATTGGGCGTCTCTAATCAGGCCCTAAGCATCTAATTAGGCTTCTCTGAGCCCCAGAGGAGAGAAATCTTCAGGAAATGGCCCCTGCAAAGTTAGTTTTCTCAGTTCCTTCCCACTCAAACTTTGTCTTATCTGGCAGCTCCGACCATAATTTAATCTCATTGTGGGGATGGGAGAGATATTTCCACACCCTGAGACGTTCTCAACAACCCAAGGGGACACCTTCTGAACAATCTCATTTATGGGGCACGAGTGAAATTAGTGATTATGTGAAGTCCCAGAACCCTGCCTGCTCTTTGACTCAACTAACTAACAATCTGTCTTCACGAAACAGAGACACAGACATAGGAGACAATCACATGGACCCCAAGGGGGAAAAGGGGTAGAGGAATGAATAGAGAGACAGGGACTCACGCATACACACTGCTGTGTATAAAACACGTAACTAATGCGAACCTACTGTAGAGCCCAGGGAACTTGACTAAATGCTCTGCGGTGACCTCGATGGGAAGGAAATCCAACAAAGAGGGGATATGTGTATATGTATGGCTGATTCACTTTGCTGAACAGCACAAACTGATACGGCAATGTAAAGCAACTAAACTCCAATAAAAATTAAATTAAAATGAAAAAATTAATCTACATATAAAGTGCTTAGAAAGTACCTAGCACACCATATTAGTTTTTTCCAAATTTAACCCACTGACCCCTCACAGCAATTCTACGAGGTCGATACTATTATTATTCTACTGTGCCCGTGAGAGAACGGATGCTTGGAGAGGTGAAATACCACCCGTGGTCACACAGGTAGGAAGGGGAAAGCTGAGACTGGAACTAGTGGGGCTTGTCATGATGCCTCCAGACACTGTGCTCTTAACCACTCTTCTGGACTGCTTGATGTGAGCTGATTACAAATAACATTATTCAGGACAAAAAATTTGGACAGTGTCCAAAAACCATAAATGAAGGCATTTTTGCTGTTATTTAGTCTCTAAGTCATGTCTGACTCTGCGACCCCATGGACTGTGGCCCGCCAAGCTCCTCTTTCCACTGGATTTCTCAGGCAAGAGTACTGGAGAAGGTTGCCATTTCCTTCTCCAGGGGATCTTCCCGACCCAGGGATGGAAGCAGCATCTCTTACATCGGCAGGCAGATTCTTTACCACTGAACCACAGGGGAAGCCCAATGAAAACATTTAAACCACTGTAATCACACCATTCCAACAAGCACTCTTGTAGTTGGGGGAAAGGCACCAAGAGGAAGTTATTTAGCACAGAAACTCTGGCAGTGGACTGCGTGGTCTCACATCCTCCTTCACTGTGATGGGAATTTAAAGAACTTATGTGACTTCTCGAAACCCACCTCCTGATACGGACATGGAGGTTAAAGATGTTCCGTAGAAAACATAAAGAACACTCATGCATCTTGAGTGTCAAGCTTTTACAAAGCATTTGTTTTCTATTTGTTATTAAGCTTCTTAAAATTTAATCTAAAAATATTTCAAACATAGAGAGAAATGCAGAAAATAATGTACATGGCCCCAGATTAGTACATTAACCTGTGAAAACACTGGTTTTCAGGCTGAAATACTAACGACGGGTCCTTCTCTTTTTTCTTTTTTTTAAAGGGCCAATAAGTATGTGGATAATACTAAGGAACATAGTGATAAAAAATTAATATCCTTCCAGATATCTTGGTACTATTAATATCCTTCCTGAATTTTTTCTCTAGACATTTATTGCATATTTTTAAAATTCGGGATCAAAATTCATACACTTTTTAGCTGTTCTGCTAGGGTGAGTTAATATGAGAAACATAGCTGTTATAAGCCACTCAAGAGGGAGAAACCTATAGCCCACTGCAATACCCTGGAAAATGGTGAGACCTCATGCAGCTCATGATGCTGGGGTCATCAAACAATAGAACCCAAGATTCTATACCCTAAAAGTCTAAGCAACCCAGGAAAAGAAAAAACTAACTCCCAAACTTGTCACAGAGTTGGTGATGTTGCCCTTGCCTGATACCCGATCACAAGGGTAGTCATGATAACCTGACTGCAAAAGATATCCCCAGGTTTCGGGGATACAGAAATCCTCGAAATGCTTTGGTGAAGGAGAGACCCTATAAAGAAAAATGTGTTTCACAATTTTAATATATATGTTTCTGAGATGTAATATCCTTCTACTCTTCACAGAAAGGGCATTGAAACAGGTTTATGTAGTTTTGAAAACACTAATAAGGATTTGCTACACACAGGCACACACTGCTAGGCCTATACCAGTCGATGAGATATGAGACCTCCCTTCCATCATTCAGTCCCTTCTCTAGCTGTTCAGTTTTCTCTTTCATTGTTCTATTGATTACTGCTCATGTAGAGAAAGGCTATTGATATGTTATTGATTACTGCTTATGTAGAGAAAGGCTACTGATATAAAAAGGGCTTTTTTATTATTTTTCATTGAACTACAGTAAAGAATTCGCCTGCAATGTGGGAGACCTGGGTTAAATCCCTGGGTTGGGAAGATCCCCTGGAGAAGGACATGGCAACTCACTCCAGTATTCTTGTCTAGAGAATCCCATGGACAGAGGAGCCTGGTGGCCTACAGTCTGTGGGGTCGGAAAGAGTCGGACACGCCTGAGCAACGTTCACTTCACACTTCATAGCTGATTTACAATGATTCAGGTACACAGCAAAATCATGCAGTGATACATATAGGTAGATAGATATTCTCGGATTCTTTTCCATTGCAGGTTTCCACACGATACTGTGTATAGTTCCCCGTGCTCCACAGCAGGTGAGTCATCTGTTTTACATACAGCCTGCGTGCTTGTTAATCCCAAATTCTCACTTTATCCCTCCCCCCTTGCCCTCCTCCTTGTTTCCTATATCTGTGAGTCTGTTTCTTCTTTGTAAATAAGTTCATTTGTATCATTTTTTTAGATTCCACATGTAAGTGATATCATGATATTTGTCAAGAAAGGCTACTGATAGTTATTTATACAGGTCCTTTTTGCCTGGAAAACGTGCTGAGCTCTAACAGCTGTCAGTTCATTAGTTTGGACTTCCAATAAAAATAAAAGCTTCATGCATACTTTAAAAAGGGTGTATGGAATTTCTTATGCTCACATGTGATGGAGAAAATGTAAATCACAGACACTGTTGACCACTTAGCATTATATCCTGAGCCTTCTCCACCTCAGTGGTCAGATGAGGTCACATGTGCATTCATATTCCACCTCATCTCACTATGTCCTAGAAAGTGAACAGTGAAAGTGAAAGCCGCTCAGTCCTGTCCAACTCTTTGCAACTCCATGGACTATACAGTCCATGGAATTCTCCAGGCCAGAATACTGGAGTGAGTAGCCTTTCCCTTCTCCAGGGGATCTTCCCAACCCAGGGATCAAACAAGGGTCTCCCGCATTGCAGGTGGATTCTTTACCAGCTGAGCCACAAGGGAAGCCCAAGAATACTGGAGTGGGTAGCCTATCCCTTCTCCAGGGGATCTTCCCAACCCAGGAATCGAACCAGGGTCTCCTACTTTGCAGGTGGATTCTTTACCAACTGAGCTATCAGGGAAGGCCCAGAACCACTGCCCATTCCACAGAGGAGCTCTAGTATCGGGTGACCATCCTGCACTCCTAGCCTGCTCCAAGGTTCGATCCCTGGGTCAGGAAGATCTCCTGGAGGAGGAAACAGCAGCCCACTCTAGTATGCTTGCCTGGGAAATCCCACGGACAGAGGAGCCCGGTGGGCCCCAGTCCACGGGGTCCCAAAGAGTCAGACACGACTGAGCGGATTGAGCACAGCACATACAACCCGCTCCAGAGTTAGTGAGGCAGCTCCACAGTACGTGGGCTTCTGCCCCACGGTGCTAAACTCTCAAATCACTCCCACCCTCCGCCGCCATCCACCAACACAGCCGGAGGGAAGTGATCTCTTCGTTTGCGTCTTTGTACACCTGACACCAACACCCACCGCTGACGCAGCCCCGCCCACCAGCGAGGCTCCGCCCTCAAGGCGGGTTCCTCGCGGGTTTGCTCCCTCCGATAGTCTACATTCCTGAGCCTCTGGAGGTCTCAGCTCGAATCCCTTCTATCCCAGGAAATTCCTCAGCTTCCTGTATAGATCACTGGCCCTACTCACCTCCACCTACCCAACAGCCACAGACTCAAAGCAAGTGTGTGCATTGGGAGATGTTTACATTTGAACCCCAGGTCCCCTCATCCAAAATATCCTATTATGCTAAATAAGTTCAGCCTTTTTAGTACTTTCAACTTTTTATTATGAAATAACATGACCATAGATTTCTATAGATATTAATGATTGCATCCTTGAAATAACTTCTTAGAAGCAGAACTCTGGGGAGAAGGGCATTTTCATTTTCCAGGGTCTTCAGGTAGGCTTGAGATTTTAAAAATTTTTAAGTGCTATTTAGACACTTTCATAGATTTCTTGTAAATTTAGCATTCATTCTCTTTGCCTTTTTTTCTCCAACGAGATGTTTGACTTTTCTAACTGAACCATAGAAACATTAAGGATAGCTCCTTTCATTTGATTTTTTTGCGGGGGGGGGTGGGGGCCATACCACATGGCATGTGAAATCTTAGTTCCCTGCTCAGGGATTGAACCCACACTCCCTGAAATGCAAGCACAAATTCTTAACCATTGGACCAGCGAAGTCCTTCTCCTTTGATTTGTTTGAGTGATGTGAAGAGACTGATTAGACTAGACCCTGATGCTGGGAAAGATTGAAGGCAAAAGGAGAAGAGAACAGCAGAGGATGAGACGATTGGATAGCATCACCAACTCAATGGACAAGAATTTGGGCAAACTCCGGGAGACAGTGAAGGACAGGGAAGTGTGGCATGCTGAAGTCCATGGGGTTGCAAAGAGTCAGACACGACTTAGTGAATGAATAGCAACAACAATTTATTGAGTGCCTAGTATATGCCAGCAACTGAGCGCTAAAGATGTGGTAATGAACAAAACAGATGAAATTCCTGCCCTCAGGGAGTTTACATTCTAGTAGGCAGAGACCAAAAAATAATAATAATAAATAGTGTCATAATGACATAGAGCAGGGTGATGTGATAGTCACTGTCCAGTGTGGTAACAGAGAAAGAGGACCCCTGGAAGTCAGCAAAGGTCTCTCTGAGGTGGCCTTTACACTGAGATCCACATGAAAAGAAGACACAAGAGCATCTTCTTATGTGAAAAACATTCCAGAAGGCCGGAACCCCAAGTGCAAAGGCCCTGGGGCGGGAATGAGCTGGGCTTTCGAGGAGCAGTTAGGAAGGCAGGAGGTGTGTTACTCTGGTCAACTAGGGCAGAGAGAGCCTGGAGGGGCTCTGCAGGCGGCCAGAGCCTCTGGTATTGTTGCAGGATAATACCTTGCAAGAGGTGGTCATTAACCTTTGACCCCTGCCAAAGTGCCACTGCTCCCATCAAATGCAACTTGAGTAAGCCCTCCAGGCAGGAGGTGAGCTGGGAGAAAGCCCCTGGGCACTCGACGGCATTTCCTGGGAGGGTTTTCTCCAGAATCTCCATTCCTGGAGTAGTAGATCCCACCTGCTCCTTCTTGGACCTGGCACTCACATCACTGAATATCAAAAATGAAACATTTTAGTAGAAACCAATATAATACTGTAAAGCAATCATCCTTCAATTAAAAATAAATGACTTTTAAAAAATGAAAAGTTTTAGACTCACAGACATAGAGAACGAACTTTTGATTGCTGGGAGAAGGGTTGAGGGAAAGAATAGTTCGAGGGGTTGCGATGGACATGCACATACTGCTATATTGAAAGGAGATAACGAACAGGGACCTAATGTATATATAGCACAGGGAGCTCTGCTCAATGTTATGCAGCAGCCTGGATGGGAAGGGAGTCTGAAGAAGAATGGATACATGGATATGTACGACTGAGCCCCTTTTCTGTCTACCTGAAACTATCAACATTGTTGATCAGTTATCAGTTGAGTCACTCACTCATGTCCGACTCTTTGCGACCCCATGAACCACAGCACGCCAGGCCTCCCTGTCCATCACCAACTCCCAGAGTTTGCTCAAACTCATGTCCATTGAGTCGGTGATGCCCTCCAACCATCTCATCCTCTGTCGTCCCCTTCTCCTCCAGCCTTCTATCTTTCCCAGCATCAGGGTCTTTTCCAATGAGTCAGTACTTCGCATCAGGTGGCCAAAGTATTGGAGTTTCAGCTTCAACATGAGTCCTTCCAGTGAACACCCAGGACTGATCTCCTTTAGGATGGACTGGTTGGATCTCCTTGCAGTCCAAGGGACTCTCAAGAGTCTTATCCAACACCACAGTTCAAAAACATCAATTCTTCGGCACTCACCTTTCTTTATACTCCAACTCTCACATACATACATGACCACTGGAAAAACTATAGCCTTGACTAGATGGACCTTTGTTGATAAAGTAATGTCTCTGCTTTTTAATATGCTGTCTAGGTTGGTCATAACTTTTCTTCCAAGGAGCAAGCGTCTTTTAATTTCATGGCTGCAGTCACCATCTGCAGTGATTTTGGAGCCCAAAAATATAAAGTCTCTCACTGTTTCCATTGCTTCCCCATCTATTTGCCATGAAGTGATGGGACCAGAGGCCATAATCTTAGTTTTATGAATGTTGAGTTTTAAGCCAACTTTTTCACTCTCCTCTTCCACTTTCATCAGGAGGCTCTTTAGTTCTTCTTCACTTTCTGCCATAAGGGTGGTGTCATCTGCGTATCTGAGGTTATTGATATTTCTCCCAGCAATCTTGATTCCAGCATGTGCTTCCTCCAGCCCGGCGTTTCTCATAATGTACTCTGCATATAAGTTAAATAAGCAGGGTGACAATATACAGCCTTGATGTAGTCCTTCCCCAATTTTGAACCAGTCTGTTGTTCCATGTCCACTTCTAACTGCTGCTTCTTGACCTGCATGCAGATTTCTCAGGAGACAGGTAAGGTGGTCTGGTTTTCCCATCTCTTGAAGAATTTTCCACCGTTTGTTGTGATCCACACAGTCAAAGGCTTTGGCATAGTCAATAAAGTAGAAGTAGATGTTTTTGCGGAACTCTTTTGCTTTTTCAATGATCCGACAGATGTTGGCAATTTGATTTATGGTTCCTCTGCCTTTTCTGAATCCAGATTGAACATCTGGAAATTCATGGTTCACATACTGTTGAAGCCTGGCTTGGAGAATTTTGAGCATTACTTTGTTAGCGTGTGAGATGAATGCAATTGTGCAGTAGTTTGAACATTCTTTGGCATTGCCTTTCTTTGGGATTGGAATGAAAACTGACCTTTTCCAGTCCTGTGGCCACTGCTGAGTTTTCCAAATTTGCTGGCGTATTGAGTGCAGCACTTTCACAGCATCATCTTTTAGGATTTGAAATAGCTCAACCGGAATTCCATCACCTCCACTAGCTTTGTTCGTAGTGATGCTTCCTAAGGCCCACTTGACTTCACATTCCAGGATGTCTGGCTCTAGGTGAGCGATCATGCCATCGTGATTATCTGGGTCATGAAGATTTTTTGTACAGTTCTTCTGTGTATTCTTGCCACCTCTTTTAATATCTTCTGCTTCTGTTAGGTCCATACCATTTCTGTCCTTTATTGAGCCCATGTTTGCATGAACTGTTCCCTTGGTATCTCTAATTTTCTTGAAGAGATCTCTAGTCTTTCCCATTTTATTGTTTTCCTATATTTCTTTGCACTGATCGCTGAGGAAGGCTTTCTTATCTCTCCTTGCTATTCTTTGGAACTCTGCATTCAAATGGGTATATCTTTCCTTTTCTCCTTTGCTTTTTGCTTCTCTTCTTTTCCCAGCCATTTGTAAGGCCTCCTCAGACAGCCATTTTGCATTTCTTTTTCTTAGGCGTGGTCTTGGTAACTGCCTCCTGTACAATGTCATGAACCTCCATCCATAGTTCATCAGGTACTCTGTCTATCAGATCTAATCCCTTGAATCTATTTGTCACTTCCACTGTATAATCGTAAGGGATTTGATCTAGGTCATACCTGAATGATCTAGTGGTTTACCCCACTTTCTTCAATTTAAGTCTGAATTTGGCAATAAGGAGTTCATGATCTGAGCCACAGTCAGCTCCCGGTCTTGTTTCTGCTGACTGTATAGAGCTTCTCCACCTTTGGCTGCAAAGAATATAATCAATCTGATTTCGTTGTTGACCATCTGGTGATGTCCATGCAGCCATCGACAGGAGAATGTTGGATCCCACCGAAAAAAGACACCCCATGTGCAAGGGCAAAGGAGAAGCCCCAGCAAGATGGTTGGAGGGGTGAAATTAGGTTGAGAATCAAACCTCATATCTGCCAGAAATGCTCGGAGGGTTCCAACAAACCTTGTCTGCACCGGGACCCAGAGACCCCACAGAGACTGAGCCAAGACTGTGTTTGAGCGTCTCCTGCCCAGGTCCGGCTCAGCAGGGGCCCGCCGCAGGGGCAGGGACTCTGGGTGCAGCAGACCTGGGTGTGCCATGAGCCCTCTTGGAGGAGGTCGCATTAACCCCACCGTAGAGCCTCCAGAAGTCAGAGAAGGACAAATGCTGTCTGACGTCACTTACACGTGGCTTCTACAAAAGCTTTCTCCTCGGTTCTCTCCCATTGGCCTGTGTCACTATTTTTGTGCCAGTACCACACTGTTTTGCTCTGAGTGTGGACTGCTAATGGCTCATAGGTACAGCCTTCTGGGGTATTGCCCTCAGCCAAGGGATCCACTTCTCCCAGAAATGCCAAGGGTTGGTGGGGGGATGGGTGTCACATGCCCATCTCCTGGGGGCACCCCTCAGTCAATGGATAGTTAATATGGGCTGCAGAAGGCCAAAACCCCTGGCCAGAGGCAGAACTGAGCACATGGTATAGCTCATACTCTAGAGGTCCCTTGAGGATCAAGTCAAAGCTTGGCTCCAACTGAAATGATATCATTGCATCCAGAGTTAATAAGGCAGCCCACAGTATGGGCTTTACTGTGTGCAGAGTTTTGAGTGTGCAGAAAACACCCAGCCATCCCACTCCTATATTTTCTACTCCCTCAGTGAAACACGAGCCCGAAAATCCATGGCTCAGGTCTTTTTTTAAGGAACCCAACCTAAGGCACATCTCTTTCAAAAAGTCCAGATAAAAGCTCTATGCTTAATATTAACAATGGAACAACAATAATATTTGTGTAATACATCAAAGCACTTCAGATCCTCCCAATGTGTCACAAAGAGAAGAAAGCAATAATTACCCTACAATTTTGCAAGTTTCCAAGGGGATGTTTGGGCTTCCCTGGTGGCTCAAATGGTAAGGAATCTACCTGCAATGCAGGAAGACTGGGATTCTATCCGTGGGTCAGGAAGATCTCCTGGAGAAGGGAATGGCAACCCATTCCAGTATTCCTGCCAGGAGAATTCTGTGGACAGAGGAGCCAGGCAGACTACAGTCCATGGCGTCGCAAGGCATCAGACACAGCTGAGCAATGTCAAGCAAGGGGGATGTTTAATGGAATGTGATCGTTACCGGCTTATTCTCCCTCTTGTTTTCTCTATTTTGTCCCAACAGCCACTATACCCTCTAGACCATTCCAGGAAGCATTCACAATACAGTACACATACTCTTTCATTGTTTCACTTAAGTTGTGTCCAATTCTTTTGTGACCCCATGGACTGTAGCCCGCCAGCTTCCATTGTCCTTGGGATGAAGAGTGTTTAGCACACCTAGCCTCCTTTCCTCCGGAATCAATAAACATCCCTCCTAATAAAAATTTGGAGCAGATGATGTGCCTAGGTTTCAGATGCTGAGATGAAACTTGACATCAGGTTTCAGGTTTAAGGACGGGTGCGGTGTAGGATGGACACGGTGTAGGAAACTTCACCCGGAGTTCTCGGAGTTGAGTTCCGGTTCTGGCACCACTGCCAACGGGGCAGCTGGAGACTGAGGTCCGGTGGTGAAGAGGAGCCAAATTCCGTCCTTAGAGAAACTGCCAATGAGCTTTGAGACTAATGAGACTCCGGAGTTGCCACGAAATCCCACAAGATTTGTTTTCATCCTCTCTGATGTGGGAGAGGAGATAATGAGCACCTTCAGAAGAGAGCTTCCTCTGACAGTGCTGCCTTTTCCAGGGAGCCCGGGGGGCGGTCCCAGGTGCTGATTCACGAGTCAGGGACAGTTTTCACGCTCACTGCATCCTTCTACAAAACCATTCCCACAAGCATTTTTAAAGAGCCTCTGGTTCGCTGAATAAGAAGAAACCTAAAAGCTGTTAGCTCTATCCATCTATTTGCATAATCTCAGCTACTTCCTCAAAATTCTTAAATGACCTTTGATTAGCTTTATTCCAACCTGAGATGAATCCAAATGGATTATTCCACCAGGTAAGTAAGATGTAATTGTGACCTTGACCTTGATTCCCAGCTCTGAAGTAAGGTCCCCACAAACCAGGGAAGGTGAAACTGAGCAGATTCTGACCCCTGTCATCTGTGCTGGTGACCAGGTGGGACCATGTGCAGACTGGGGTTTCAGCTCTTATATGAAATACATGAATAAGACTGGCTCATTGTTTTCACTTGAAAACCTTTTCAGGCTTATGTGTGTGTCAGTAGCCAAGTTATAGAAAGTGTGAATAGTTTTATGAGGCAGGGGTGGGGTATTATACTGCCTAGCTTAGACCAGAGAAGTCACCGTAAAATCCTGGCTGTCCTGCAATTATGCTGTAGGCGGGATCACTCCTGGGTACTGCAGCTTTGGCTTTGAAATACGGCAGGGCTGAGCTAGAATCTGGACTTTTGCGCTGACTAGTCATGTGACCGTGGACAAATTACTTAACTATTCAGAGTCTTAGTTCCCTCCAGGACACAATAATACTTTTACCATAGGATCTTTGTGAGGATTGTATGAGATAATGTATGTAGAATGTTTAATATCCTGGCTGGCACAGAGCAGGTGCTCAATAAATGGTTACCAGTCTTTGGAAGGGCACACAAGAAGAGAATAACAAAATGAGAAAAAATAAACAATTTATCTAGATAACATGGAAAAATCAAAAGATATACTGTATGTGGGAAAGGACGCAAAAACTATCATACACGTACATTTTAAATCACACTAAAAATACACACATTGTTTAAATATGCACATATTTTTAAGTAAATATAAACACAATAAACATAGGGATATATATAGCTGACAAATGCTAGAATGGATCCCTAAAAGGGGTTGGGGAACAATTGGTGATGGACAGAAAAGGAGAGAAAAATAATAAAATAATATGAAGGATCTCACCCTGCTCAATAGTGATGGTTTATCAGGAACTTGGGAATATGATTAATTTTGGATGCAAGATTTCATAATATTATGCTTAAGTAAAGATGTCCTGGAGAAGGAAATGTCAACTCACTCCAGTATTCTTGCCTGGGAAACCCCAAGGACAGAGGATCCTGGTGGGCTGCAGTCACAAAAGAGGTGGACAGGACTTAGCAACTAAACAAGAACAACAAACTATACATCACTTGAAATAGTGCTGCATAGTTTATAGACGTAGGAAATCGTAGCTAGAGTACACACGTTACACAGTACACGTTAGGAACATTCTTTCAAGAGCCCCATTTAGCCAATACATTTAGACATAGAAATCATGGATTTTGAGAGTGAAAGAACTTTCATGATATAATCTAGCCCTATCATTTTTCAGGACAGAAAGTAAAGCCCAAGGAGAGGAAGTGAACTTCTGAAGGGTGTTAGCTGGTTAGTGTCAGTCCTAGAGATGGTAGCAATGGATCCCAACAACACCAAGAGGGCTTCCTGAAGACCATAATTCATCCCATAACCGGGTTGCTGGAGTTGGGTGGAGGGAACAGCCCAAGGAGGCTGTGTTTTCTGCGATAAGCCAGTGTCTCCCTCCCACTAGTGACCCTTGATCCCAGCTAGAGGAGACCTCCAACCCAAGATTAACGTGGTAAAAATTAAAGTGGAGAAAAGCCTTTCAGTTGTAATTTTTTATTACTATTGAGACATAACTGACATATAATAGTATGCAAGTTGTATATGAGTTGGCTTGATACACGCATATTGCAATATGATTGCCACCATAGCATATCTTCCACCATGCGCCCTAACTGTCCTGTCTTCTTTGTGGTGAGAACAATCGAGAACTAGTCTTCAGCAGCTTTGAAGTTCATAAATACAGCATTTTGACGATAATTGCTCTGCTGTGCTCTAGCTCTTCAGAACTTATCTACTACTTGCTAGTTTGTACCCATGAATAACATCTTTTAATACCATCTGACTAACCTATTATTGACCACATGCTGAATTGGATAATAATTGGGTCATTTGTAGTGAGGTGGATGGACCTAGAGTCTGTCATACAGAGTGAAGTAAGTCACAAAGAGAAAAACAAATATATATTAATGCATATATATGGAATCCAAAACGAATGGCACAAATGCAGGACAGGAATGGAGACACAAACAGAGAACAGACCTGTGCACACAATAGAGAAAGGGGAGGGATGATTAGACAGGAGCATCAGCATACAGACACTACCGTGTGTGAACTAGATGGCTACCAGCAAGCAACGGTTACCATCCAGCCCAGGTTGCTCGGCTCGGGGCTCTGTGACAGCCTAGAGCGATAGGATGACGGGGAGCGAGGCTCGGGAGAAAGGGGGTCTGTGTACATATAGCTGATTCATCTTGTTGCACAGCAGAAACTACCAAGCACTGTAGAGCAATAATACTCCAAAGATAGAAAAAAGAAAGAAAGAAAGTAACTACAAGGATCCATTGTACAACACAGGGAATATAGCCAATATTTTATAATAATTATCAATGGACAACACTGTGCCCCAATAAATGGACAATGTTGTGCTCATTTATGAAAGGGGCAAATTTAAAATTTGTGAATCACTATATCATACACCTATAACTTATACAGCAACTATACCTCAATAAAAAAAAATAAAATTGCAAAGTAAAAAAAGAAAAATATATAAAAATGGGTAAAATGAGGGCATAGTCCACATAAAGAGTAGATTTGCCATCTTCCAACCTCTGAAATGCTGTCCTAAGAAGAAGGGTTTAAAATTGTTGTGTCTGGACGGGGTGAAACTAAAGCCAAAGTGTGGAAGAAAAAGACAGAGAGAATCTAGAACCAAAAAGAGAATTACCAGGCAGAACTGTCCACAGACAGAAGCTCACAGGGCAACCAGACAAGCACGTGGATGCTGTTTCGTAGAGGAGACTCCAGGGTCCAGTGGGTATTAGAGCACATGCAGCCTAGATTATTTCCAAACCTCAGAGTCGGTGTGTCTCTTACCTTCACAGAAACTTCCAAATATAGAACAGAGTTAATTTAAATTAGAAGCACCAGCTCATGGCTCAGCTCCCCAAAATGCAGGATGTCTGAGAAGAATCAGCCAGGTACAAGATTTCTCAAAAACAACCTTTGCACATTTGCCCAGAAAAATAAACCTAACTTCTACCAGAGAGAAAACATCTGTTCTTCAATTCTGGGATTTTTTTTTCCACTTCATTCTCACCCTCAGATCTCCAGCCTATGTGGAATCCATGGCCAAGAATAATCTCACCATAGTAACTGAGTTCATCCTCATGGGCTTTCCTGACTATCCCGAGTTGGAGATCCCCCTCTTCACGGTGTTTCTGAGTTTCTATCTCATCACCTTTCTGGGGAACATGGGCATGATCATTCTGATCCAGGAGGATGTCAGACTCCACACCCCAATGTACTTCTTTCTGAGCCACCTCTCCCTGCTAGACACCTGCTACACCTCGGTCATCACCCCTCAGGTCCTGGCCACCCTGGCCTCAGGCAGGACGGTCATCTCCTATGGCCAGTGTGCTGCCCAGTTCTTCTTCTTCACCACCTGTGCAGCCACTGAGTGTTTCCTGCTGTCGGTGATGGCTCTCGATCGCTACGTGGCTGTTAGCAAGCCCCTGCTCTACACCGTGGCCATGCCTCCCCAGGTCTGCTGGGCGTTTGTGCTCGGAGCCTACGCCTGTGGGCTAACAGGGTCCATCCTGCGTACCTCGTGTACGTTCACCCTCTCCTTCTGTGACGACAATCAGATCAACTTCTTCTTCTGTGACCTTCCACCCCTGCTGAAGCTGACCTGCAGTGACACAAAAGATGCGGAGATTGTCATTGTCTTTTTTGGCAACTTTGTGATTTCAGTCAACGCTTTGGTCATCCTGACTTCCTACCTGCTTATCATCAAGGCTATTTTGAGGGTCAACTCTCCACGGGGCAGGGTTAAAGCTTTCTCCACGTGTGCCTCCCACCTCACTGCTGTGGCTCTGTTCTTTGGGACCCTTGCCTTCATGTATCTGTGGAGTGCTTCAGGCACATCCCTAGAGGAAGCCAAGGCGGTGTCTGTCTTCTACACTGTGATCATCCCCATGCTGAACCCTCTGATCTACAGCCTGAGAAACAAGGATGTGAAAGCAGCCTTCAGAAAGGTCGCTGGTAGGCTCCAGGTGTCCCAGAGCATGTAGATCTGGGTGAAAGGCTCTCTCGGTCCATTTTGTTCCCCATATCAACCTATCCCTAACAGGTATCAGCAATATATGCAGCCTGTATCCTCAGAGAGACAGTAGTCACACAGGCACACGAGAAAAACTGCAAATCAGCAGCAACATGGATGGACCTAGAGATTATCATGCTAAGTGAATTAAGTCAGAAAAAGAAAGACAAATACCATATGATATCACCTATTCAGTTCAGTTCAGTTGCTCAGTCGTGTCCGACTCTTTGCAACCCCATGAACTGCAGCACGTCAGGCCTCCTTGTCCATCACCAATTCCCAGAGCTTACTCAAACACATGTCCATTGAGTCAGTGATGCCATCCAAACATCTCATCCTCTGTCGTCCCCTTCTCCTCCCGCCCTCAATCTTTCCCAGCATTAGGGTCTTTTCAAATGAGTCAGCTCTTCACATCAGGAGGCCAAAGTATTGGAGTTTCAGCTTCAACATCAGTCCTTCCAATGAACACCCAGGACTGATCTCCTTTAGGATGGACTGGTTGGATCTCCTTGCAATACAAGGGACTCTCAAGAGTCTTCTCCAACACCACAGTTCAAAAGCAGCAATTCTTCAGTGCTCAGCTTTCTTTATAGTCCAACTCTCACATCCATACATGACCACTGGAAAAACCATAGCTTAGACTAGATGGACTTTTGTTGGCAGAGTAATGTCTCTGCTTTTTAATATGCTGTCTAGGTTGGTCATAGCTTTTCTTCCAAGGAGTAAGCATCTTTTAATTTCATGGCTGCAGTCACCATCTGCAGTGATTTTGGAGCCCAAAAATATAAAGTCTCTCACTGTTTTCGTTATTTCCCCATCTATTTGCCATGAGGCGATGGGACCGGGTGCCGTGATCTTAGTTTTCTGAATGTTGAGCTTTAAGCTAACTTTTTCACTCTCCTCTTTCACTTTCATCAAGAGGCTCTTTAGTTCTTCTTCCCTTTTTGCCATCAGGGTGGTGTCATCTGCATACCTGAGGTTATTGATATTTCTCCCAGCAAACTTGATTCCAGCTTGTGCTTCATCCAGCCCAGCATTTCGCACGATCTGCTCTGCATATAAGTTAAATAAGTAGGGTGACAATATACACCTATGGTTGAATCTAAAACATGACACAGAAGAGCTTATCTACAAAACAGAAACAGACTCACGGATGTAGAGACCAGACTTGTGGTTACCACGGGGAAGGGAGGGGGAGATGAGTAGGGAGTTGGGGTTAGCAGATGTGTGAGTGAGTGAGTGCTTCCGACTCTTTGAGCCCCCATGGACTGTAGCCCACCAGACTCCTCTGTCCATGAGTTTTCCAGGCAGGAATACTGGAGTGGGCTGCCATTTCTTCCTCCAAGGGATCTTCCTGACCCATGGGTCAAACCCAGGTCTCTTGCATCTCCTGCATTGGCAGGCAAATTCTTTAGAAGTTGAGCCACTGGGGATGCCTGGGGGTTAACACATGCAAGCAATTATATATAGAAGGAATAAACAACAAGGTCTTACTATATAGCACAGGAAACTATATTCACTATCCTGTGATATCCTTGATAAACCATAATGGAAAAGAATATGAAAAAAGAATATATTATGTATATATATACATATATATAACTGAATCACTCTGCCATACAGTAGAAATTAACACAACATTATAAAGCAACTATACTTCAATAAAAAATTTTTTAAAAAATTTTAACTGACTATATGATAACACTTATTTCCAGCAATTCAAATGTACTTTCTTCTCTTGCTCCCAACCCCTCTCCATTCCTTAGAACCCAGAAGTCTCAAGCTGCTCACTGACACCATGACTCACGATATCTCAGAGGCCCTGGGAGGTTTCATTTAATCGTCCCCAGTCCAGGTCTCTTTGTGCCCGGACTTGGGTTTCCCATCGTTTCCTTCTCAGTTTGGCTCCCCTCAGTTCTGCCTTCTTCTCTGGGACAAGGATTGTATCTGAAGATACCAGTGGATAAAGTTAAACAGTCTAATGTGGCAGCCTGGATGGGAGGAGAGTTTGGGGGAGAAATGATACACGTATATGTAGGACTGAACCCCTTCATCATTCAGCTAAAAGTCTCACCACATTGTTAACCAGCTATACTCCAATACAAAATAAAAAGTTTAAAAAAACACTAGTCTTTATTTTTTAATGCATAAGTGACTCATTCCCTCAGTAAATGGGGAGTGTTGTGTAAGACAAAAGTGAGTCTCTACCCAGACTTACAGAACAATATATGGATACCAAGAGGGAAGGTGGAATGGATTGGGAGATTGAGGTTGACATATAGACACTATTGATATCATGTATAAAATGTGTAACTAATGAGAACAAATTGTATAGCACTGACAACTCTACTCAATGCTCTGATCTGTGGTGACCTAAATGGGAAGGAAATTCAAGGAAGAGGGGATATATGCATACATATAGCTGATTCACTGGAACAGTGGAATCTGCAAATCTGCAAACTGCCTTCCCACTTAATCCCTCAGTTTGTTTTGTTTCCTGCTTTGATGTTACTCTGATACCTGCAAGATGAATTAAGCCTTTGGGCAGGTTTCCTCAAGGACCAAGTCTTTTGTTTCTGAAGGACAGGGTGCACGGCCTCCCCTCCTGACTCACATTGCCTGCTTCATACATGGTTCTCCCCACCAAGCATCCCGTTTCCAAGAAGAGCAAGGTCAGAGAGCAAAGGCAGGTATTAGGAAAATGATGCATCACATATTATCTTCTCCAGCAAAAGATTTGGTAAGAGGGGAAAGTAATTATAACTCCTTCACAAAACTGCAAAACCCTTTAGGGCAGAGTCTGTTTTCTACATGGCTGAACTCGTCCCCAAGTCCAGAGTTTGAACCAGAGGAGTGCTTAGGAATTGCCTTTGAACACGTTTTTGTGGCACATGCATAGTGTCATCTGAGCCTCATGGAAGTGACAAATGCAGAAGCCACAGTTACATAGAAGATCCCCATTTTGCAGTCAAGAAAGCAATCTCTCACAGTGCCTTTGGGCCTTTGCTCAAAGTCCTTTTGTTCTGTTTATAGCCATAGACAAAGGCATGACTCTCAGAAGCAGGCTTGTTTTGAATTCCAGTTCTACCACTAATTCACCGTGACAACTGGGATAAGTGGTTTAATGTCTCAAATCCTAAATTTCCTCAAGTCTAAAACAAATGTAACAACATTTAATTCAAGAGCATATTGTAAAAATTAAACAAAGTGGTGAAAAATAAATCTAGCACCAATCAGTTGCTCAGTGTATATTGTTCTCTTCCCTTCTCTTTCATCCACTTTCTGATGTCGACCCCGGCCCTTGCCACAATTCCACGGCCATGAGCAAACATCAAATAGATCATGAACAAATGAAAAGGCAAGACAATGAACACAGAAAGATGAATTACATTCCTTTCCAAGTAAGAAATAAAATGAATATGGATGCTTAATTGGGGGGCGCGGGTGGAGGAGTGAGTGTGTTTTTTTGCATCCCACATACTCAAGGGTAAGCCAAGGGTGTCTTTTTTACTGAATGTACTGGGCTGTGCCCAATGAATCCCTCTAACTAATCTTGAGTTTATGAGAGGTTGATCCTCCATGCCCCTCCACACGGCAACAGCTGTTTTATTAAGATGGCCTGCCCCCCTGCCTGCAGTTTTTTGTTCAGAAGTCAGCACCTGCCATTAATACAAAAATTTGCCCGGGCATCGTGAAGCTCAGCACATGAGAGACCAGACTGACCACAGCAGAGAAGTCAAGAGACAGGTGACAATGAAGTCGTCCTTCCAAGAGCCCGGACTGGGTCACACGGAGCAGCAAGCAGCGCCCCCGTTTCCGTGCAGTGCAATCCCACTGGTTAGCTGTGCTGTGCCGTTGTTATTGTTGTCGCTAAGTCCTCTCTGACTCTTTGTGACCCCAACGACTGTAGCCCGCCAGGCTCCTCTGTCCATGGGATTTTCCAGGCAAGAATGTTGGAGTGGCTTGCCATTTCCTTCTCCAAGGATCCGTTTGATATAGTACCACTATGTATATATGCCAACCCCAGTCTCCTATGTCATCCCATCCCCATCTTTCTCCCTTGGTATCCATACATTTGTTCTGTCTGTCTGGAAAGGAAATCAAAAAAGGGAGGGCATATATGCATACATATAGTGTATATATTTAGCTGATTCACTTTGTTATATAGTAGAAACTAACACAACATTGCAAAGCAACTAAACCCCAATAAAAAAAAAAATTTTTAAAGAATCTGCAACAAAAGACTAAGGAAGAACACGGACAGTTCCCGTTCCCTACTTCCCATTGCACTGAAGGCAGCCACAGTCGTGTTCTCGCTTTCTTAAGACACTGGGGTCCTATAATAAATTCCCCTTTGGGGACTAGCTCAAGCTTGGTCACCAGGATCAAAGGACTCCATCCTTACAGAACTCTAACGGAAAGGAGCTCTTTAGTATGTAGCAGCAGGTCTGCCCTCATTGACACTCATTTCATCTACACTCTTTGAATAACCAAAGGACAGGGTCTCAGTGTGAGACATAGTAAATAGTGTAAATGAAGAGTGTGTCTATACTTCTGTCATCCTCCCGTCACAGGAGAAACTTCTCCACTCGCGCCGTTTGCTCAGGTAACGACTGTTTGGCACTTGCCTTTGCCCTTCAGGTGATCAGACTAGAATAAGCCCCTGGCGCAGATTTCATCAATACATGAACGGAGTGGAGAACCATGAGATGCTCTAGACTCATCCAATGGAGATCACTAAGCAGGAGCAATAAAGGTATCTGCCCCTTGAGGGTTTAAACTGAAACATATGCGGAAAGACTAAGTTAGCTAAGAAATGAGACTCACAAATGATGATAAGATATGGAGAGAAGGGCTGAGTCATGCTTATGCGCAGACCGAGGGGAAATGAGCAAATGTCAGATGCTGAAAAAGCAGCCAGAGAAGCCAGTCCCTAGTGCTACGTTAGATCTTTCTGAGTCTTGAATTATGCTCCAGTCTGAGTTCTAGCATTCCCAGTAAGTCCCCTAAGAAATCCCTGTCTCCCTTTTGAAGCATTAAAGTCTTAACCATAGACCCTTATCCTACTAGATAATCTGAGTGGTGCCTTTTACAATCTAAAGAACCTAATAACTCATTGTCCTGGCTCCTAATAAAATATTATTATTATTACAGCTAAGAGTTGCACCTATTATATGCAAGACACAAGTCTAAAAACTTTTAGATGTCTGTAACAATCCTGTGATGTCTTAGCAGCCCTATAGTGCAATTATTATCCCCACATGGGGTGAGGCGGGCTTCCCTGATGGCTCAGCTGGTAAAGAATTTGCCTGCAATGCAGGAGACCCCAGTTCGATTCCTGGGTTGGGAAGATCCCCTGGAAAAGAGAAAGGCTACCCACTCTAGTATTCTGGCCTGGAGAATCCCATGGACTACAGTCCATGGGGTCGCAAAGAGTCAGACACGACTGAGCGACTTTCACTTTCACTTTTCATAGGGGTGAGGAAACTAAGACGTGGAGAAGTTAAGTTGTCCAAGGTCACAGAAGCAAGGCTCTCGATTTGAGCTCGGAGGATCTGGCTCCAGAAACTCGACTCTTATCTACCAGTTTATATCACTTTTGAACACCAGTTTATGAACAATTGTCCCTTCTCTGGTACAGAATCACTTAAGGGAAAATAGCGCATGCGTCACTTTGCAGTACACCTGAAACTAACACGGCATTGTAAATCACTTATGTGTGTGCTCAGTCATGGCCAGCTTTTCGCGACCCCAGGGACTGTAGCCCATAATGCTTCTCTGTCCATGGGATTTCCCAGGCAAGAATACTGGAGTGGGTTGCCATTTCCTTCTCCAAAGGATCTCCCCAACCCAGAGATCAAACTTGTATCTTCTGAATTGGCTGGTGGATTCTTTACCACTGAGTCACCTGGGAAGCCAACTATACTCCAATATAAAACAAAAATTAAATTAAAAGTAAATAAATAAATTTCTCCCAACAACAACAAAAAGGACTTACTCATTAGGCTCTTTCTCCAAGAATCATAGAAGATGGTTTTCCTGCTTGGGAACTTGGGAGTCATGTGAAGGGACATTCAAAAGTCAGTCAGGGACAATCCAAAGGTCAATAGGTCAGAGAAGACAAGATAAATAAAATTTAAAAATGTATTTAACAAGGAGAGAAACTTACTTAGCCTAATTGTCTATACACCTGCAAGTTCTTGGCTAAACAGCTGGGTAGAAAATGGAAGAGATTGTACAGAAGAGTCATTCAATAAAAAATTTATTCAGAGCCTACACTGACCCTATTCTCTGTGATGGCTAAGATGGGACCAGGGCATTTAAGTCCGCTTCAGCTCTAAGTCTTGTCCCAGACAAGGCAGCTCTACTGATGCTTCAGAGGCTGAAAGCAACAGTGATTTCTCAGATCCACCAACCCACGAAGCTGTGTCCAAGTTCCCTACATTCAGTCCCTCTGGAATAAAGGGAAGAGACTGGTGCTTCCTTCCCGACATCTTCTGCAGACCTTGAGGCAGAGAGGGTCTGCGCAAGCGTTCTCATTCTCGTTCTGCAAGACCTATCCGTTTACCTCACTCAGGTCTCTGATGAAATGTTGCCTCATCCGAGAGAAACCCTTCTTGACCACGATATTAGAACAAGAGCTTCCCTGCTGCATGTCACTCTCTACCCCCGTACGCTGCTATTTTATTCTTCAGGACACGACAATGCCTGGTATCTATTTGCCTGTTTGTTTTTTACCCCTACCTCCGATAGAATGTAAGTTCCACGGAAGCAAGAAGTATCCGTTATTTTCAGTGTGCTTCCTGAATCACAGTAGGTGCTCAGTAAAGACCTATGGAAAAGCAGAAGGATTTAAATGAATAGGATTTCCATTTCTGGCAAGACGGTGGCCTAGGACTTTCTGACCAAACTGGCCTTAAAACATGTAAAGAGATAAAACAAAAGCACCTAGAAAGATAAAATAAACAAGTGAAAAGATACTAAGAAATCAAGGGCAAAACATCCAAGGCAAAAAAAAGAACCCCAAGAAGTAAGCAGAGTACTGAAGCTCTGTTTGCCGTCTGTAGCATCTCCCCGTAAGGATGTGCCAGTTCTCTATTATTGTTAACTTGGCAGCTTAAAGCTGCAAACATTTCCTGTCATTGTTTTTATAAGGTCAGGAATCCAGGCAACAGTTGGTTGGGAATCTCCCTCAGGGTCTCTCACAAAGCAGGGATTAACACCTTGGCCAGGGCTGCAGGTTAAGGCATGGCTGTTGGCAAGACTTGGATCCTTTCCCACTGGTAGCCAAATATGTCAGTTCCTTGCAACATGGACCTCCCCACGGGGCAACTCACGATACCACAGCTGACTTTTCTCAGAGAGAATAGCCCGATACAGGCACCAGAGTTTTTTTGAAACTGAATCTCAAAAGTAACGCCCCATCACACTTTATTTACTAAAGGTGAGTCACTAAATCCCGGCCATTCTCAAAAGAGGTAAATCACTCAAAGATGGGGATACCAGAAGGCAGGAATCACTGGGGTCATCTTAGGGGCCACCTTCCTCATCTTGCCCTCTGACCCCAAATGATTCACGTCATCCAGCTAGGACTGGTGAAACAACTAGACTCCTAGCCAGCCTCCTTTGTGGCTAAGTATGAAGACGCAGCTTAGCCAACAGAAAGTTGAAGAAATGGTGCAGACCATCCCAACAAGCCCTGCTTCTTCCCATCCTGCTAGCTTGAGGCCATTAAACACTGTGACCTTGGAAGCCACCAGTTGAAGGTCACAGAGCCACAGGATGACTCACTACTTGAAGGCTTTTTATTCTTCAGATCTCACACAACATCACAAAAACAACTATACTTCAATATAAATTTTTTTAAATTTTTTAAACTAAATAAGTTGAAGAACTGAACACTTCTCCCACAGAATATTTTAGAAGGCAGATGTTTAAACTAAAGAACGTCTAATGCTCAAAACTCTACCACAATAGAGAATGAGAAAATAACCCAGGTATGGCTCACCGACCCTGAGAACATCCGTGTGGGGTTGAGCCAGCTTTCCCAGAGCGGGTAAGACTTGAACTGGGTCTCAAAGGAAGCAGAATCCTTGAGCAGAACAGACTGATGGGTGAGACCAACCTGGTCAAACACACTGCGGTTTCACAGTCCTAGTCTCCTCCCTCGACCTTAGCTCTCCTCTGTCCTCATTTCTGATCAGCCCTCACAGCCTTCAGGTGGCAGCTAAGAAGCCGTGTGACCTCAGATGAGACAGGCAGCCTCCCGCACTGGGTCTGTTTCTTCATCTGTAGTGTGTCAGAGCAGGCCTGGATGGTCGTTTCCTTCCAGCCCTGGAGGACGTGGCATGGAGGTGACAGAGCTCCTTCCCTGAAGGGCACACAGAGGAGGGCGCATGAGAAACGGTGTCGCCCAAGGCTGGTCTGCCACTTACCCTCTTGAGCTGTGACTCCTTAGACCCGTTGTTTTCTTACCCACCGAGAGAAAGAGGAGGATATGAAGATATCCGCGAGTCAGCACCAGCTCAACGGAGCTGACGCCTAGAAACACGAAGCCCTGTCCCGCTCGTTTTGTGATTTGCAGTCAAGTCTGGGCTCATGCCCACTGAAGGCAGGCAAATTATCACAGTGAATCGTATAGAAAAAAGAACACCTTTTTCATTTAGCATCATCTTAGGTGACCCTGATGGGCTTCCCAGGTGGCACTAGGGGTAAAGAACCCACCTGCCAAGGCAGGAGACATAAGAGAGGTGTGTTCGGTCCCTGGAGGACAGCATGGCTACCCACTCCAGTATTCTTGCCTGGAGAATCCCATGGATAGAGGAGCCTGGCGGGATACAGTCCTTGGGGTTTCAAAGAGTTGGACACAACTAAAGCGATTTACACACACACACACACACACGATACCTATAAGGTGTTAAAACCACCAAAGTATTTAATAGGATCAGAAAAGTCAGTGATTCAGAAACAAGATGATCTGAATTGGGTTGTTTGAGCAAGAAGGCCAAACAGTTAGACCCCGGGAAGACCTGGAAGTTGCAAGCTTTGAATGTTGCCCGGGAACTCCAGATAAAACTGGGCTCACAGCCTGGTCTTGCTACGTGCTGGGAGTGTGTTCAAAAGCAGGTTTCAGCAAAATGTAATATCAGCCCGAGGAAGATTAGGTAATTGCATTTTCTATGACTTTCAGATCACCACCGCAGCAGTCTCTTTGGATCTGCTCAGAAAACAGGAAATATCATTAGTGCTTCATAGAATTTCCTCACAGAAGCAAAAGGACCAGCTCTTTTCCCATGAGGTAGGGTAAATTCTGTAACTATGCTGGGAGGTCAGATATATTCCAGAGACTAGTAAGTGTGTTTTCCAAATGTTTGAAAACAATTTAAATTTGTCTGTGACCTCTCAGAGAGGTTATCTTGCCAAGGCTTTAATTCTATCTCCTGTGAAGCAGACACAGGAATACATACCTTACTGATGGCTGCAGAAGTTAGCACCAAATATGTCGAGTGCAGGGAATCATTGGCATAGAGATATTATTACTCCCCTAACACCCACATGGTTGAATAACTAGATACTCAGAGCACATACCAAGGCTGGGTCCCATCCCTCTGAGGAGGTTGTCTCAGCTGGTGAGGTCAGAAAGGCCTTCTTTCAGAAGAAGCTTTTGAAAAGATAATGTAGAACCGGTCAGAATGACTGACCAAAATCAAATAGTCTACAAACAATAAATGCTGGAGAGAGTGTGGAGAAAAAGGAACCTTCTTACACTGTTGGTGGGAATGCAAACTGGTACAACCACTGTGGAGAAGAGTGTGGAGATTTCCTTAAAAAATTAGGAGTAAAACTACCATACCACCCAGCAATCTCACTGCTGGGCACACACCCCAAGGAAACCAAAACTGAAGAAGACACGTGTACCCCCATGTTCACTGCAGCACCGTTTACAACAGCCAGGACATGGAAGCAACCTAGATGTCCATCGGCAGATGAGTGGATAAGGAAGTTGTGGTACATATACACAATGGAATATTACTCAGCCATGAAAAGGAGCACATTTGAGTCAGTTCTAATCAAGTAGATGAAACTAGAGCCTGATATACAGAGTAAAGTAAGTCAGAAAGAGAAAGATAAATACTGTATATTAACACACATATATGGAATCTTGAAGGATGGTACCGATGATCCCAAGTGCAAGGCAGCAAAGGAGACACAGACATAAAGAACAGACTTTTGGACTCAGTGGGATAAGGAGAGGGTGGCATGATTTGAGACAAGAGCATTGAAACATACCCATTACCACATGTAAAAGAGAGAGCCAGTGGGGGGTTGAGGTATGACACAGGGGACCCAAAGCCAGGGTGCTCTGTGACAAGCTGGAGGGATGGATGGGGGGGGGGGGCTCAGGAGCGAGGGACACACGCGTGCCTGTGGCTGATTCATACTGTTGTGTGGCAAAAACCATCACAAAATTGTGAAGGAATCATCCCCCCCCCCAAAAAAAAGATAATGCGGAAATGGGTGTTACAGAGAGGGAGGTGATGACGCGGAAACCTCCTGCTCACTTCCCCTGCTGGGTCCCTCAAGGCATCTCCACAAAGGCTGAGGACTCTGAAGAGCAGAGAGGGAACCTCACGGAACTGCGTGCCAAGGTCCTCTCTGACTCCAGGGCTCTGTGTGTTTATAAAGTCCAGGAGCTCTGCTAAGGGTTATGGTTACTCCCACCAACTGCTGGAGAAGAGCATGTAAGCCCATCCTGATGGCCATGGGCATCGTGACCCCCAAACCCTGGAGAGAATGAGAAGCCAGTCACCCAGACGCTCTTAGCAGAGCTAACACAAGGTCATATTCAAATATCAGACGTCAGACAGACGTGGACCCAGAAACCAGCAGAAAACTACTGATAACTGAGTTTCAAGGAACGCTCTCTCTGTCAGGTTTCCCCATGGAGACGGTGTCTTGAATAGATGCAAGTTTTAGCTACCGCCATCCAAAAGAAAGTTGCCAGATGAACGTTTCTTTTTAGGTCAATGAGGGCATGAAGGTGCCTATTCTCAGTCTGTGTTAACTAAGTTATGCAAATGTTGTGGGACACGTCAAAGGGCTGGACTGAAAGATTATACTGCCTGCATGTTCACTGGTTGTCCGACTCTTTGCAACGCCATGGACTGTAGCCCTCCAGGCTCCTCTGTCCATAGGATTTTCCAGGCAAGAATACTGGAGCAGGTGGTCATTTCCTACTCCAGAGGATCTTTCCTCCACAGGGATCGAACCCTTGCCTCTTGCATCTCCGGCATTGCAGGCAGCTACTTTACCACTGAGCCGCCTGGGAAGTCAAAAGATTACGCCCACTCTGGGAAAAAGATGGTGGATTAGCCAGTCCAAATCCAACTAAGCAGTGGGATATTGCTGTGTCTGCAAAGCATGGGATTGGGATTGTTTAGAAATCTGAATTTGCTAGCTATTTAGTCCAAATAGTGAAATTTTCAAAGTAATCTTTTAAATGCTTCAAAGAAACTTACATTTCTAATCTTATGATTCAGAGACAAGCATAGCAAAAAGAGTTGTTGGAGGATATTTAGTTAAGCGTGTCCTAAAGCATGGGTTCCATGTCTGTAAATTTTCATCTCTATGGAAAGAAGGAAAAAAAGAGTGTGTGGCTAAATAAGGATAAAGAATGCTACTTTGAAAGAAGGATTTATAGAGTCTTGGAACAGAATAATAGATGTGAGTGCAAACTCAGGATGTCTATACCAATAAGTTCCAAGCTGAGTTTTCAAGACTTGGATCTCAAAAAGATATCACAATGCCAGCATCTTCCACAATCCAGGTGAAGGCATGAAGCTTTGTTTTGTACCACATAACTGACCCTTTGGACACAACAAACAGTTAACATGTAGGCTGGCTATATAATTTCAACTTTTTAACTTTTGGACTGGCTCCCAAAAAGGCAGCTGGATACATCAAATTCTCTTTTTAAAGTATTTGAACTAAAAAAAAAACCCTGAAAAACTCTTTCAGTTTTTCAATAAGATGATGGACCTTCATGGGGTGAATAGCCACACCTACATATAAGTTATGAGGAGGCAAAAAAGAGAAAAATGATGGGAAACATTTAACAGAGGGACAGAAAGGAACAAAAGGTAGGAACACAGAAAGATCGCAGTAATAGCAGTGCTCTGGGGGAAAGGCACTTACAGTCGAGAAGATAAGAGTGATGGGGTGAACCAGGGTGGTCGATACTCAAGCTACTGCTAATCAACAGATTGAATATGGTGATTATCAGAAACTTGGTGGACCTGGTATTCTGTGTCTGAAATACTAGGAATTTGCTTTTGCCTTATGAGCCTTGAAATTCTCAGGGTCAAACCTGACAGACAGCCCAAAATGTTTTATGGAAGCTCTTTGGCTGGTGAGAACCCCTAGCTCACAAACAAGTCTTTAACCCTGACTCCAACCAGCCTCCTGGTGAGTCTCCCGGTGATGGAGAAGCCTCCACCCCCACCCCCTGGAGGCTTCATTCCAGAGGGCAGAGCCTGGAACAATGAGTAGCTATCAAAGAATCCATTCCACCCCTAGAAAGTGAAGAATCAACCTGATTTCTCTTAACGCCCTTTCTATGAGCTACCTCTAGACTACAGAAGCTAAAAATTAAAGGAGACAGATGGTGGTTAAGAAGGACCAGTGTAGGGTGATGAAACAAGCAGTGCCCTAGAGTCGTGACACCATAGCTTAAGTTCCCAGAATTTCTGCGCTTGCAATTTATCCTTTGACAAGGCACTTTAACTTCCTGACCCTCAGCTTACACATTTCACGAGTGGAAATTCATAACGGCTATTTCAGGATTATTGAGAGAAATCAGTCAATTAATGTGGAAACGTCTGGCACAGAATGAGAGCCTCATAAATCTAACGATTTTCACAGAATTGCTTTCTCTCAAGGACCCTCCAAAAAGAGATTCGAGACACATGATAACCATGTTCATAGCAGAACAAAAATAGATTATGAAAGGGCTCACCGAGAATTGCTGAAATGACTGGAAATGTTTGACTTGAAGAATAAGAGACGAGATAAGGGTGGGCATGATCGTTATCTATCTTGGGAGAGAAGGGTTTTGCTCAACGTGCAGAATCAAGCATAATACTAATGTGTAAAACTTAAACCTTAAACTCAGTCACTCAGTCATGTCCAACTCTTTGCAGCCCTGTGAACTGTAGCCTGCCAGGCTTCTCTGTCCACGGGGCTTCCCAGGAAAGAATACTGGAGTGGGTAACAATTTCCTCCTCGAGGGGATCTTCCCAACCCAGGGATCAAACCTGCCTCTCCTGCATTGGCAGATTATTGACCACTGTGCCAACTGGGAAGCCCAATACTAATGTGTAGAAAATACAGAAAGAGTAAGGTGGCTTTCCCAACAGGAAGAATTTTCCAAAGGTAGAGTGCCCAGGAAGTCCCCATCAGGTATCAGAGGACTCTGCGTCTGACCACTCTGCAGGCACCATTCACATCACCGTCTACGCCCTGCTGGGAGTTATCAGGGCCCAACTTTGGGATCCATATAAGGCAGCCCTGGTGTACACCTGGGCTGCGTGACAATCTGTTGGGGATATTCTAGGAAAGAGAGACTCCAGATTGGTCCCTTCCAGTCTTGATAGTCTAAGGCTCTCTGGTCTTAGATAGACAACAAGCAAGTGAACCTGAAGAAATACCTACCCAAAGTCCATTTTCCAGAAGGATACACAGGTAAACACCCTCCATAGTAACTGCTAGCTATAGACTCTTTTATTGTTATTATTTATTTTTATGTATTTCTTCACTTGGTGCACCAGGTCTTTGCTATAGAACGTGGAATCTTCAATCTTTTGTGGCATGCAGAATTTTTAGTTGCCGCATGTGAGATCTAGTCCCCTGGCCAGGAATCAAACCCATGGCCCCTGCACTGGAAGTTCGGAGTCTTAGCCACTGGACCACCAGGGGAGTTCCTGCAGATTCTTTAAATTATAACATTCTTTTCTCTCTCTGAGCAGAAAAATACCTGAGATTTTCATCTAAGATCTGACACTAAAGAAGACAAAGGCCTGCAGGTCTGGAATCTCTAATTCCATTCTCCTTCTGAGGCCGCCCAGCTGCATGGAACCTATGGCTGAAGAAACCTCACCACTGCAGCAGAGTTCACTCTGTGGGTTTCACAGGTCACCCTGAACTGACCGTTCCGCACTTCCTGAAGTTTCCCAGTTTCTACCTAGTCACCCTTTCGGGAAATGTGGAGATGCTTATTCTAACCCCAGTGGACACCTAACTCCCCGCCCCATGGACTTCTTCCTGGGCCTTCTTTCCCTGCTGGATGCCTGCTACACCTTGGTCATCACCCCTCCGACTCTGGCCACACTGACCACAGCAAAATGGTCATCTCCTATGGCCGATGTCCAGCCCAGTTCTTTTTCTTCACCACCTTCGCCATCATCTTCACCATCAGTTCACTTTACCTGCTCACTGTGATGGCCTATGACAACTTTGTTGCCATTAGCAACCCACTGCACTATAACGTGGGGATGTCTCCAGGCATCTATATGGGCTTGTTGGCCGGGGCCTATGTCTGTGGATTATCAAGGGCCATCCTGCGTACCACACACACCTTTACCCTCTCCTCCTGCGTTGACAATCAGATCAACTTCTTCTTCTGCCATCTCCCACCCCTGCTAAAGCTTGCGTCCAGCAGCACGACACAGAGTGAGATTGTCATCCTCTTTGCTGCCAAACTCATGTTCTTGGCCAACGGCATGATCATCCTGGTCTCCTACACGCTCACCATCAGAACGATTCTAAGAGTGAAGGCTGCTGGTGGGAAAGCCAAGACCTTCTCCACCTGCACCTCCTATCTCACTTCTTTTGTTCTCTTCTTTGGGACACTTGCTTTCATGTGCCAGAGAAGTAACTCAGACGAAATCCCCAGAGAACAAGATTGTGTCTTTTACACTGTGGTCATCCCTATGCTAAATCCTTTGACCTACAGTCTGAGGAACAAAGACATAGAAGGCGCAATCAGAAAAGTCATTTGTAAAATTCAGTTCCCAAGGGATGTAGCTTAGATAAGAGCCCTTCATCCTCACCCACATTCTCCTCAGAGAGATAAGCATCAACAGCATCAATACCATATGAAGCTTACCCTAAAGAATGAATGCTTTCACTGGCACCCTAGAAGTGGGCAAGAACTACCAGCTCTGTAAGAAAAGCTGCAAGTTTGGTGAAATTTGTTTGGCTGGTTTCTTCTGCCTCTTTTCTCTTTCCCTCTTTCTCTTTAGTTTACCCTCCAAATTCTCAGAGTTCTAGGGCTACTCTCTGATATCACAGAGCTAAAAGATCGCATAATCCTAGTAAACTGATCACCACATCCCACCTCCCATTCCCCAACTCAACCATGTTTGAGTTTTCCAGTTACCCTCTCTTTATCCTTTGTCTCTATGCTCATTAATACTGAATTTTACTCTTTATGAAAGATTATAGCTGGGGATCATGTTAATGGAAGAATAAGGGATTTTTAATGCTATGGATAGCCTGCTTTGATCTTTTTTTCTATTTTTAAAATTTATTTATTTATTTTAATTGGAGGATAATTACTTTACAAAACTCTGATGGTTTTTGCCATACACCAATATGAATCAGCCATAGGCATTTGTGCCATATGCTCTTTATAGGGGACACTCTTCAAAGATAAGGCATAGATTGGTTGAAGGCAAAAGAATGAAAAATTTTATTTCATGGAAACACTAAAATAAAGAAGCTAGGATGGTTATGTGATTATTAAACAAGAGACTTTAAGGAAAAGAATACAACCAGAGATAAAGGAAAACATTAATTTTTCAGAAGGAAATAACAATAGTACATCTTTATGTACCCAATAACATAGCTTCAAAATACATGAAGAAAATACAAAGGTGGATATGCTAACACTTCTCTTCAGTAATATGTAGAAAAAGTAGGTCAAAGTCAGTAAGGGCAGATAGTTGAATACCACTAACCAAACTGATCTAATTGATATACATGGAATGCTACATGCCCAAATCCAGGAGAACCCAAATTCTGTTCAAGTTTATGTGGAACATCCACCAAAATGGATTATATGCTGGTCTGCTGCTGCTAAGTCGCTTCAGTCGTGTCCGACTCTGTGCAACCCCATAGACGGCAGTCCACCAGGCTCCTCCGTCCCTGGGATTCTCCAGGCAAGAATACTGGAGTGGGTTGCCATTTCCTTCTCCAGTGCATGAAAGCGAAAAGTGAAAGTGAAGTCGCTCAGTCGTGTCCGACTCTTAGCGACCCCATGGACTGTAGCCTACCAGGCTCCTCCGTCCATGGGATTTTCCAGGCAAGAGTACTGGAGTGGGGTGCCATTGCCTTCTCCTATATGCTGGTCAGGTCTCAATAAATCACAAAGAAGTGAAATCAAGACAAACAAGTTCTCTTTCCACAATGAATTAAATGCATAATGCTAGTAGTGGTGGTGGTTTAGTCGCTAAGTCACGTCCAACACTTGAGACTCCATGGACTGTAGCCCACCAGGA
Source organism: Giraffa tippelskirchi (assembly GCF_054371585.1). Taxonomy (NCBI): domain Eukaryota; kingdom Metazoa; phylum Chordata; class Mammalia; order Artiodactyla; family Giraffidae; genus Giraffa; species Giraffa tippelskirchi. Next base: position 148,812,017 of record NC_137285.1, on the reverse strand, counting down.
TCCTCTGTCCATGGGATTCTCCAGGCAAGAATACTGGAGTGGATTGCCATTTCCTTCTCCAGGGGATCTTCCCAACCCAGAAATCAAACCCAGGTCTCCTGCATTGCAGGCAGATTCTTTACCGACTGAGATACAAGGGAAGCCCAATAATGCTAGTAATTAATGACTAAAAGAAATTAAAGAATACACTCCTAAATAACCTGTGCAGGAAAAATAAATTAAAATGGGAATAAGTAAATATTTTAAACCGAGCACTAATAAAATAAATATGAAAATTTGGGATGGGGATGGTATTAAAGCAGTGCTTAGAGTTCTAAATGGCTATACTAAGGGGGAAATGTCTTGAATCAATTATCTAAGCTTCCACTTCAAGAAGCTAGAAAAAGAAGATCAAATTAAACCCAAAGAAAATAGAATAAAAGAAGCAGTAAAGATGAGAAAAAGATCAATGAAATAAAAAATAGATGAATGTCAATTATATCTCAACAAACCTGTTAATAAAAATAGATTTTGTAAAACTCAACAAAAACTCAAACTTCGCTTCCTTGAAAAGATTAATAGAAGTCCCAAGTACCAGGATTTTTTAAATTTTAAAAGGGCATTACTACAGATCCTATAGGTATCATAAAATAGAATAAGGAGATAGTATGACCAACATTGTGCCAATAAATTTGATAACAGAGAAAACAGAAAAATTCCTTATTAAACATAAGCTTCACAAACTAAAATAATAATAAAATCTGAATTATCTTATTTTTTGAAGGAATTGGATGCGTTTTAAACAACTGCCAAGACTTTCCCACCTGCAGTGTGGGAAGTCCTGCAGTGAGAACTCCAACTTCTCCATGTGCTCTCTGACCCTTGGCATGACAAGTATAAAATTATAGGACTTTGGAGAATCATTTTCCAGTTTCTTATAAAGTTAAAGATACATCTACCCTATGTCCCAGTAATTCCTTCTCCTTGGTATGGACTCATGAGAACAAATGCTTATGTTCACCCAAAACAACTTTTACAGCAACTTCCACTGCAGCTTTACTCATATCAACTCAACACTGAAAACAACCCAAATGTGTAAAGACAGAAGAATGGATAAATGAATTGTTGTATATTCAAACTCAGCATTTTTTAAAGAAATGAACCATTGATACATACAACAACATGGACAAATCTCAAAAATAAGAAAGTTATGATGAATGAAAGAAGCCAGACAGAAAGGTTTCCTTTCTATGAAGTTCAGGTAGACAAACTAACCTATGATAATGGAAACCAGATAGCGATTGCCTCTGCAGGATGAGGGAAGAACGATGGTCTGGAAAGGAGCAGGAAGGATTTCCTGGGCTATGGAAATCTTCTATACCTCGATCTGTGTGATTATATGTGCACTTGTATACTATCAAAATTCGTTAATCTACAGACTTAAATCGCAACAATTAGTGAATTTTGTTGTTTGTTCAGTCACTGTGCTGTGCTGTGCTCAGCCGCTCAGTTGTGTCCGACTCTTTGCAATTCCATGGACTGCAGCCCCCCAAGCTCCTCTGTCCATGGGATTCTCCAGGCAAGAACAGTGGAGTGGGTTGCCATGCCCTTCTCCAGGGGATCTTCCCAACCCAGGGATGGAACCTGGGTCTCCCACATTGCAGGCAGATTCTTTACCATCTGAGCCTCTACAGAATCCCAGTTCAGTCACTGTCATGGCAGTTACTGTATTTATATTATACCTCAGTAAAATGCTGCTAGCTTTAAACCATAAATCTATATTTAGCATCAGTTACCTTGAAGGAAAGAAAGGCTTTAATGCTTCAAGAAGAAAAAGAGAAAGGGAGGAAAGAAAGAAAGAAGAAAGGTGAAGGAAGGAAGTAGGGAGAAAGGTAGCAGGGACGGAGGAAAGGAAAGAAAAGCACGTTTACAACTGAAAGGTTTTCCCAGGACGGGCTTTACTGACACCTGTTGTCCTGGCATCCTAGTCAGTGCAGCATTTGTCCCAGACTTTTCACTTTTTTATTAATAGCTTGATGTGTTTCCATTTTTGTACTTCTACCTTCTACCCTGGTCAGTCTAACAGTGTGGGGGACATGTACACAGTGAACAGGGCTATCATGTTGACATGTATTTAAATCTGAAAGACTAATCAGCCAAATCTTGTCTCTCTTTATTTGATTCTTTCCGGAATGAAATCTCTTGTCCAAGGACAACAAGCAAGGTGAGCCCTGCTTAAAAAATTAGAAAAAAAAAAAAAGAAATCTTCCAGACACAGGATCTAGAGACAGCTCATTTCTCAGGTCTAGGGCAGTGGTGAGGAAATAGTCAAATCTGCTGCCCCTGGCAGCCACGGGTGTACTAGCCAGTTATACTGTGGTCCATGGCTCAGCACATGATGCCAACAGGTTGTCCACTGGGCTGACTCCTAGGTATAAATGCCGTCCTGCTACAGCGTATTAGAGAGTAGTCCAAAAGCTTTTGCCATAGTAGTTTGGTCCATTTTTGTACAAGGCAAAAGTCAGGCCAATATATACTATTGTTTGGTATCATTTTCATATTTTGCAGCGAGCACTTTTGGTAGCAAAAAAACAGAAGTGCATGTTACACAAGACAGTTAATGATGAACATATATTTTGCACGAAATGTTTGTCATCATTTATCATCCACTGCAGATGTCTTAGTAGTGTCCATGAGGATTTGAACAGTAGAAGATACAAATCATCTAAAGGTACATTACCCCTTGCTCTCAAAGACTGTGCCTGATGACAACAATTTAAAATAGCAGGTGTGTTTACATTTCACTCCACAAAGCACGACTTTTCAAACTCATCAAAAGTAATTTAGCTCATTTCTTTAATTCCAATGTTTTGTGCACAGAGAGAAAGTAAAACAATACTTGGTAATGTATTGTCTCCAATAGAAAATTACAATTTCACAAGTGAAATGATAACGGTTTTATGTCAGTGTCATTAAAAACTTCAAACAGAAAATCTACTCCAATAATTTGATTTTTTTTTGTCCAATTCTTCAAAGCAAAGCTGTTGAGAGTTCATTCTGGCAAATATGAAATAGATGACATTATTGTGAATGCTGCTGTAAATTCCACATAAAACGTCAAGCTTGAAGACAACACTCCTTGTTTATGTGCTGGTAAGACAAATACAAGTTTTACTGAAGCACGAAATCATGAAAAAAAACCAAAGGATGTTCTTACTGAACTATGAAACCTATGGCACAGACTTATATTTGAAGTCAACTGTGGCACACATAATTTAGAATCACATCCAGACAAGTTATGATGGTTTTTCCATCAAAAAGGAAGCTATAGTTTTTAGCATTTACAAGTATTTTCATAGCGATACAGTTAGAGAAAGGGAGTACAAAATGTTTTGATCAAGATGGGATTGAATAACAAAAACAAAAACCCTCTGGCATGGCAGCTCAACATTTCTTTCCTGCTTCTTATCCACAGCATCGTAGAAGTATGTAAGGCTTTGAAATGCTCCTCTTTAATCAACCTGAGTGATCTACAATAATATTGAGCTCCTTTGTTTAAATGTTTCCAAAATTTGAATTGTATTTATTTTAAATCAGTTAGAAATCTTGATCTTTAATAAAAAATGTAAGAACTGGAGCACAAGAAGCTTCAACTTTTGAAGGTTTTAGCAAGTTCCAAGTAATGAAAGCAAATCTTGCAAACTGAAAGGCATTGAAATTGAAATTTATCCATTCCATTGAAAAGGAAAAACTAAACAAACATACAAATCAGTGTACAAGATTTAATTCTGAATTTACATAATTGTGGTTTGTATTATATTGACTTGTGACAAGACTCTTTTTGGTGGAGTCCCTGATTCACTTGGAGAAATTTCTCTTCTGAACTGGAGTGAAATAATAAAGTCAATCATTTTTCATTCAACATTTAAATTTGATGAAACATTCAAAAGATCATAATTTTATGATTTTTTTTCTTAAAAGAAATTATCAAAGAAAAGTAGGTGTTTTAATTAAAGGTCAAAAAATGCACATATGGAAATACTTATTTTCACTGAAACATATAGTTCAATGTGAAAAAATAGAATTAAGAATATTCTCCATTCAGCAAAATTTTCTTAAAGTATGCTAGACACCTCTATGAAGAAAAAGTAGTGATTCCATCAAAACTATTACAGTTTACTGCAACATCTGGTTGAATCTCACTAGCACAATGTTGAATGAAGGGAATCAGACACAAATGACTATATATTATATGATTCCAGATACATAAAGGACAAAGGCAAGCAAAGTAATCGATGCTATTAGACCTGGGTCACACAGAAGGGTTTCAGGGATTAGTGAAGTATTTGATTTCCATCTGGTGCTAGTAACTCAGATCTGTTCAGACTGAAAATTCATCTATACATTAATTTTTCTGAGTGTTTGTTATACTTCAATGATCTTTTTTAAATACTATGGATATTATGGATATTCTCTTACATGACTATGATATTATAACACCACTACTGTTACCGAGTCCAAGTTCACTCTGCTTGCCACATGACAGGTCAGTGAATCAGAGACCAGGTGTTGAGGCAAGGAATACTTTATTTGGAAAGCCAGCAGACAGAGAAGATGGCAGACTAATGTCTCAAAACAGTCATCTTATGAGGTCTGAATGCCAGGTTCTTTTACAGGTCAAAGATTGGGAGAGGTTAGGAAACAAAGTAAAAAGGTCATTAATCTTGCAAATATCTCCTAGAATAGCAAGCCTTGGGCAGGGGAGGTGTTAATTTCTTCCTTCTGACCATTCACAGGTGGACAGGGTCTGGAACAAAGGCACTTCCGTTTAACAGTCAGGCAGAGGGGCAGGAGTCATTGAGACAAGTCCCTTCTGTTTAATTATAACAACAAAGGCGATGAAAAGCAAGTCAAAGAAACCGTTCCATATGGAGGTGGATTTGGTTCTTCCCTGCAATACTACCACGCCTGAGAAAATGACCGATTATCCCATCACAATATTTAATATCTTGTTCTCATTCATATTTTCCTCGTTTACCCAAGAATGGGTTTTGTAGTTTTTATTAGTTTTAATCCAGGTCCAGTCTAAATTAAAGCACTGCATTTGAGTGCTACATTTTTCGCCTGCTTTTAATCTCATACAGTTCTCCTTCCTTTTCACTTGTTTCGAGACACATAGTTGTCTTATAAATATTCTACATTCTAGATTTGTCTGAGTGGTTGGAGTGGGCAGAATTCTATAATCCTCTCTCCTAGGATGAGGGCAGCCCCTGAGATACGATGGGATAGCACTTCTGTTATGAGAGTACCAGATTTTTAAGATGTAAGCAGGGTCTCCAATTAGTTGACTCTGAGTTCATCCAAAAAGGCAGTTATCTTGACCGGGTCTGACCTGATGGAGCAAAGAGAAATTCGAAACAGTAGAGACATCATCTTACATGCCTTGAAGAAGTGAGCTGCCAGACGGTGAGAGGGGGCTAAGAGGCAAGGGTGGGCTTGAAACCAGCTCCTGGCCACAGCTACCAAGGAAACAGGCACCACAGTCCTAAATTCACAAAGCAATGAACTCTGCCAACAACCTGATGGGACTTGTAAGACAACTTTGAGTCTCAGGTGAAATTATTATCCCACCCAGTGCTTAGATTTCAGCTACAGGAGATCCTGAGCAGAAGACACAGATAACTCACACCCCAACAGCCGTTTCATGGACATTATGAGATATGTGTCATTTTGTAACAGGGAAGAACAACTCTGCCTCCATAGCAGATTAGATCTGCTTCTTTTACTTTAACCTTTGTAGTCTATGCTTTTGTTTACAGTTAATAATGTTGCCTATAGCCTGAAATATATAGGATAGCCAGTTCTCAAGTTTCTGACTTTTAAGAGTAGAAGGGTTTTCCATTCATATAGAGAGAAAAAGTGGCAGAACCGAGAATAACATTGTCTATATTGGAGGTTTGTAGGAACATCATGACCCGACCTATTTGGACAAAGGAGTCCTGCACCAAGAAGCTTGAACAACCAACTTCACCCCTCCTTCACCTTGGCATTACCCTGTGACCATGTGACCCAACAGTCCCCCTCCTGGGCACACACCCTGAGAACACCATGATTCAAAACCACACGTGTACTCCAATGCTCACTGCAGCACTATTTTCGATAGCCAGGACATGGAAGCACCTAAATGTCCATGGACAGATGAATGAATAAAAAAGATGCTGTGCATATATACAAAAGAATATTAGTCAAAAAAAAAAGAAACAAGATTAGGTCATTTGTAGTGATGTGGATGAAACTAGAGTCTGTTATACAGCATGAAGTAAGTCAGAAAGAGCAAAACAAATATTGGATATAACTCATATATTCGTATATGAAATCTAGAAAAATGGTACAGATGAACATCTTTGCAGGGCAGGAATACAGACATTGAGAACAGACTTGTGGACATACTGGGGTGAGGGGAGGAGAGAGGGGGATGAGTCGGGAAAGCAGCATTGACATAATACGCGACCACGTGTCAAACAGACAGCTGGCAGGAACCTGCTGTAAAGCACAGGGAGCTCAGTTCAGAGCTCTGTGATGACCTAGGGGCTGGATGGGGCAGGGGGGTGGGAGGGAGGCTCAAGAGGGAGGGGATAAATGCATACACATAGCTGATTCAGTTTGTTGTGCAACAAAAACTAACACAACATTGTAAAGCAATTATACTCCAATTTAAAAATTCAGAACAATGAATGCTTTGCTGGTACAAAAGTAGAGTCATGGATGCAGTAAACAAACTTATGTTTACCAGGGATAAGTGAGGAGAGGGATATACTGGGAAACCGGGATTGACAGATACACTCTACTACAGATAAAATAGATGATTGACAAGTGCCAGCTGTACAGCACAGGGAACTCTACTCAGTAATGGCTTACTCTGTAATGGCCGATACGGGAAAAGTCTTTAAAAAAAAAAAGAGTAGATATATGTATATGTATAACTGATCCACTTTGCTGTACCCTTGAAACTAACACAACCTTGTAAATAAGTGCAAATAACTATACGCCAATAAAAACTTTTTTAAAATATCAATTCAAAAAAAAAAAAAAGAGAATGCCTTGTTGAAATCCTTGGGAGAGTGAGGTTTTAGGGGGCAGGAACCACTCGCTTCCTTGCGTGGCCCTCCATAAAACTTCCTCTGCTCCAGACTCTGACAGTTCAGTACCGTCTGGTCTCACTGTGCATCAGACACAAGAACTTATGGTCGCTCATGATCTTAAGCAACTAAATTTGCGGTTATCTGTCACTCGGCAATGGAAAACATGTATGCCACCCTCCTTTGTATTTCTTGTAAATTAAGAGTTGCTTTAAAGCAGCATCAGATAAATTTTTTCTATAAAGAAACAGACTGTAAATATTTTAGGCCTTGCCGGCTGATCCAGCCTCTGTCAAAACTGCTCGTCTTCCAGTAGGATGTGAAAGGAGCCGAAGGCAATACTAAACAAATGACTGTGACAGCGTTGCAATAAAGCTTCATTTTATAAAGCAGATGGCGGGCCGGGGTTCCCGCTCCTGGACCCTCCTCTCCCGCCCTGCACGTTCTGTCCGCCCTGGCGCCCCCTTCAGGCTGACCAGTGCACAGTCCCCGCACTCAGCCCTCCCGCCAACCCGCCGCTGGGAGGCCCCTGGGGTGAACATGCTGTTGACAGCAACATGCTGCTGTTGCTGTTTCCAATCCTGGCTCAACCATCCCTTATTTTTCACAGCACTTTAAAATTCACCCAGCTCTACTGAATGCCTAATTATCACATTGAAGCTTCACAACAGCCGAGCGAGTGGGATGCACACTAGCTCCCATCTTCGGAGAAACGAAAGTGAGACCCCAGGGAATTGAATGTCTTGCTGGGCTCACACAGATGGCGGGGTCTGAGTCAGGGTTTGAATCCTGGGGAATGTCCTAGGGGAGCCTCCTATACGACGACTGGGCTCCTTCTCATTGACGGGATGGGGGAGGGATGTTATATAACGAAGAAGAATTTCAGGCTTCAGCCGTCAGCCAGGGCAGGGATGCGGCAGCCCTGAGCCTCCTGAGGCTTTTTAGAGCTCGTGGCAGGATGCGCAGCCTGCTCTGTGCGGCAGCTGGCGTGGGAAAGGGCAAAGCTCCGCCGATCCACCCCCTGCATTGGGGAGATATTTCAAAGCACACGAGCTGCCCGGCAGTGTCATCCACGCGGCTCTTGCCGGTGACGCCCCGTCCCGTTTCAGAAGGACTGCCTTGTCACTCGGTGCAGGAGTGGGGCCGGGTCCAGGTGACTCAGGTTCTACGCCCGGATCTCGCATTTACTGCTTTTGTGACCCGGAGCACATTGCTCCATCTCTCGGCACTTCCCGCCTGTAAAACGACAGCGATAAGTCCTGCGTCACCTGGAGGACGATGAGGACCGGACGGGAACGTGGGTTCAAGGACGCTTTCCGCACTGGACAGGTGTTTCCGCCCCGAGACTGCCCTTCCGAGGCCCCTGCCCCCGCCCCCCTCATACCTGCCCTCAGGAGCGCACCTGAGCTCTCCGGAACTGCGACTGTGTTTGTCCCCGCACGATCCATGAGGAAAGAGCATTCCACGGCCCTTAGTTGACTAACGGCCCCTGCTCACTCCGTCTGCCTGGTCTCCCCTTCTGCATAGTGTATAATCCCTGCGCACGTCCCTCTAACCGGAGTCCAGACGCTCCCTGACCTCTCAGCCCCGATCCCTTCTGGTCAAGGTTACAGCTGTCAGTGTGTTTTTAGAATCTGTGAGCCTGCTTCTTTTTAGTAAATAATTTCACTTCAGTTCAGTTCAGTTCAGTTGCTCAGTCGTGTCCGACTCTTTGCGACCCCATGAACCGCAGCACGCCAGGCCTCCCTGTCCATCACCAACTCCCAGAGTCCACCTAAACCCATGTCCATCAAGTCTGTGATGCCATCCAACCATCTCATCCTCTGTCATCCCCTTCTCCTCCTGCCCCCAACCTTTCCCAGCATCAGGGTCTTTTCCAATGAGTCAGCTCTTCACATCAGATGGCTAAAGTATTGGAGTTTCAGCTTCAGCACCAGTCCTTCCAATGAACACCCAGAACTGATATCCTTCAGGATGGACTGGTTGGATCTCCTTGCAGTCCAAGGGACTCTCAAGAGTCTTCTCCAACACCACAGTTCAAAAGCATCAATTCTTCGGTGCTCAGCTTTCTTCACCGTCCAACTCTCACATCCATACATGACCACTGGAAAAACCATAGCCTTGACTAGATGGACCTTTGTTGACAAAGTAATGTCTCTGCTTTTTAATACGCTGTCTAGTTTGGTCATAACTTTCCTTCCAAGGAGTAAGCGTCTTTTAATTTCATGGCTGCAGTCACCATCTGCAGTGATTTTGGAGCCCAGAAAAATAAAGTCAGCCACTGTTTCCACTGTTTCCCCATCTATCTGCCATGAAGTGATGGGACCAGATGCCATGATCCGGGGCCTCCTTCTCCAAGCTCATGGTCCTCACGAGAACGAGCGAGCAAACATCGCTCTTGGGTCAGGCACCCCAATGACAAAGGAAAATAAAGCCTCCTGATACATTCAGCACTGAGGTGCTGATTACTACTCTCAGCTTAGTAGCTCCAAAAATCACACGGTTCACATCCAGTCAATAGATGCTTTCTGAACAACCGCTACAGGCCAGATCATAATCCCCTCAGATACTACTATGAGTAAGCCCCAGCTGCCAACTTCAAAGGGCTCATAGTCAAGTAGGGCCCAGACAATGGCATGACATCACAGTTCCAGGAAAAAGTACTCACCCAGGAATGCCTAGTATTGGTGGGGCTGGCTTGAGCTGCCCAAAATCACTGTCAAACTCAGACATCACTTATTAACTCAGAATGAGAAATGTGATTTTCAACACGACTGACAGCCTTGAGCTGGCTGGTCGGTGTATTCTCTCCCTGCAGAAAATCCTCTATCCGAAGCCAATGTCTTCTCGGAAGGATGAGCCATAAGCCTAGAATTGGAGCGTAAGGAAGAAACTGGACAAGCATCTCTATGAAATCAGACCTGTGGCCAGAATGCTTGGCTCCGCTGAGACATCACTCAGGCAGGTTAAGTCTCCAGCTGATGGTACTGTCACCTGTCCGGCTGGTTACATCCCAGCCCTGAGGGTACACCTGGCCCACGTCCTAGGTCTCCCAGCATCACAGCCCAGTGGGTCACTTGTGATGTGAGGCTGACCTCTGACAATTAAGTTCATTACCCCCGGGGTCAGCCTGGGAGCCCACACGCTCCTAGGTCCATGAACTCAAGGTGTCTGCATAGTCCCGCTAAACACAGGGACCCCACTCCGTGGCATGGCATCTTCATTTTGCTAAAATTCAAGGGAGCTCCAAATGGACTACATCTTAAGAAATGCTTGAGCATTTGGCAACAGTCCTTGTTTTTTCCAACTCTGGTTCTGTAAAACCCCAGAGTTCATCCTGTCAAAGGACCTAGTAGAAATTCTACTGGTTTCACATGAATCCCAGGATGCAAACCAGCAGAGGGAACCAGCAGAGATGGGCTGGGAAGCAGAAGCTCTAGAAATGATGAAGGACCCTGGCTTCAAAGTCAGGAAACCTGGATTTGAATCTTAAAAACATCTTATTCGTTATGCGATCCTGACCAATTAAGGCATCCCTTTTGAGCTCCACATTCCTCACCTACAAGACAAAGGTGACAAAGATATACCTTAGAGTCATTGTGGGTGTTAACAATGGAATAATCAGTGCCTGCTATATAACAAATGCTCATAAATGTTAGGTGCTTCACAGGTAGTGCAGCGGTAACGAATCTGCCTGCCAAAGCAGGAGACACAACAGATGTGGGTTCGATCCCTGGGTCAGGAAGATCCCTCGGAGTTCGAAATGGCAATCCACTCCAGTAGTTAGTGGTTGTTGCTCTTAAAAATAATGATAGATTCTAGCAATAATGATAAGATTCTAGCAATAATGTTCTAACAATAGGATGATTGTAATATAAGATTCTAACGATAATGATAAGACTCTAACAATAATGCTAGCAATGCAAACTTGGAAGCAGCAGTTACCTTTTGAGAAAAGTCAGTTCCCAAGTCCTCTGTGTCATTTCGGCTAGTATAGGGCCAGAGAGTCACCAAAGACTTTGAAGTGAAAGAACCTGTCTGCGTACACCTGGTGGGACAGCTTCCCTAACAGGCTGGGGAAAGCCTGAGACAGTAAACTCTGCCCGGAGTAGCCTGGACAACCTCCAGGAGGAGGGGAGGGGGACGAGGAGGAGAGAGAAGGGCGTGCATTCATTCAGGCGCCCGACAACTAAGACCTGTTCAATGGGTCCTGCTTAGAGTATCATGCGGGGAGGGAAGACTTGAGCTGAAACCGTCTGAGACAGAAAGAGCTCCGTGATGATGGGATAAAGGCAAGGGTCCCGGGGCTGGCAGGGGATGAGAAGCAAGAACTCAAGCCCAGCCTGAGGAGCAGGCATCAGGGAAAGCTTCATACGGTGCCACTCAATAGATAAGTCATATTTTGTTTAGTCTTTACGTTTCTCTATGGGAAAAAAAAGTCTTTTAATTCTACGAGAGTTTCTTAGCTTTTTTTCATTAGCGTATAATCACTTTACAATGCCGTGTTAGTTTCTGCTGCACAGCAACGTGAATACAATATGTGCTGTGCTCAGTCGCTCAGTCGCGTCCGACTCTCTGTGACCCCATGGGCTGTAGCCCGCCAAGCTCCTCTGTCCATGGGATTCTCCAGGCAAGAATACTGGAGTGGTCTGCCATGCCCTCTCCAGGGGATCTTCCCACCCCAGGGATCGAACCCAGGTGTCCCGCATTGCAGGCGGATTCTTTACTGTCTGAGCCACCATACATCCCTGCATTCCTGAACCTCCCTTCCACTCCCCCTCAATCCCACCCTTCTAAGTCATCACAGAGCACCAAGCTGAGCTCCCTGTGCTATACAGAAGCTTCCCACTAGCTGTCTATTACATTTCACACATGGCAGTCTATATATGTCGGGCTTGACAGGTGGCACGAGTGGTAAAGAATCTGCCTGCCAATGCGGGAGACACAGGAGACATGAGTTCGATCCCTGGGTCAGGAAGATCCTCTGGACGAAGGCATGGCAACCCACTCCAGTATCCTTGCCTGGAGAATCCCATGGACAGAGGAGCCTGGGGTTGCAGTCCCCCAGTCCGTGCGGTCGCAAAGAGTCAGACAGGACTGAGTGATGAACACTTTCACTTTTTTAGGCAGGGTTACAGGTGAAACGCCTGGGACAGGCACAGTAAGAAGCTCCCCCTCCCCGTTCACAGGAGGAGGGAGTAGTGGGAGAGGTCCTCCCCACTAGAACTGCGGTCTTTCTCGGATGAAGGAAGACACTGCCAACCCACGGCTGAGCAGAGGGGCATCTAGGGGTGGGGATTCTCTACCCTGCTCTCCTCCCAGCCTCAGTCTCTGGTCAAGCCTCCAACTGGCAGAGAGAGGGCAGGGGAGCCCACAGGGGAGCCCACAGAGGTCAGAATACGGCACCTAGGGGACTCCGATGGCCGGGGAGTTCACTAGCAGCACGCAGGGAACTCTGGACCCTGGTTTGTTTTATTGTTGCTGTTTTTAATTTTTGTTGGAGTGAATAGTGAATTTACATGCCGTGTTAGTTTCAGGTGTGTAGCAAACTGAATCAGTCATACATATGTATATCCACTCTTAGATTTTTTTTTCGTTACAGAGTATTGAGTAAAGTGCCCCGTGCTATAGTCAGTCCTTATTGTGTGTGTGTGTGTGTGTGTGTGCGTGCGTGTGTGTGTGTGTGTGTGTGTGTGCGTGCGTGCGTGTGTGTGTGTGTGTGTGTGTGTGCGTGCGTGCCTGTGTGTTAGTCACTCAGTCATGTCCAACTCTTTGCGACTCCATGGACTGTAGCCCACCAGGATGCTCTGTCCATGGGATTCTCCAGGCAAGAAGACTGCAGCGAGTTGCCATTCTCTTCTCCAGGGAAGTCCGTATTAGTTTTCTATTTTAAACACGGTCGTGTGACACAGCACTCTTCTTAGCCAGAGTGATTCGACCTTTCACATTTACTCTGATTGCTAACATGTTTGATGCTGTTCCTCCCTCTTATAAAGTTTTCTCTTTTATGTGCTTGGTCATAACTTTTTACTAATAAATAATAAACCCTATTAATAAAAATAACAAGCAGAAAAGCACTTTTATTTCTTAGAAGGGATGTCTATGCATTCATTTACTGTTGCTATTGTTATAGTTTTCAATTTATTATACTTTTTTCTTGTTTTTCCTAATTTTTTCCTAAATTTCTTGAAATTTCCTAATTTTTTTAATATATTTTCCTTAAAGTGCTTGGAAAGTCCTATATCCTGTTTCAATTCTTACAATGATAACCCAAGTTTAATTCACTTGAACCTTTATTTCTCAGTGTCAAGAACTATACAATATTGAAACATAAAACACTTATTAACAGCATTCCTGTTCTTCTCTGCTTCTTTCACCAGCACCCGAAGATATATTCTTTAGTCCGTTGCATTCCTTCTGAAGGTGAATTGGCTTCTCCAGCCTGAGCCTATAGGCTTTGGAAAGACCTGGACAAGAGATAAAATTAAAAATAAAAGACAGACAGACACAGAATCATAAATACTCCATGATACTTCTTACAAGATAATCTAAAATAGTCAGTCTCCTAGAAGCAGAGAGTAATAACAATGGTTGGAAGGAGGGAAGAGGGAAGAGGCTGGAAGGAGGGGAAAAAAGGGGAGATATCAGTCAAAGGGTACAAATTTTCAGTTATACGAAAGAAACAAGTCCTAGAGAGCTCCTGTATAGCATGATGCCTGCAGTAAACAATACTGCATTGTATGCTTAAAAATTAGCTAAGAAGATAAATATTGTGTTGTGTCCTTATCACAAAAACATAATAATAATAAAGAGGAAGGTGGGAAGAAACAGGGACCTGATGCATAGGTTTGTGGCATAGATCGTGGTGATGGTTTCACAGGCACATTCAGCTCAGCTCAGTTGCTCAGTCGTGTCCGACTCTCTGTGACCCATGAACCACAGCACGCCAGGCCTCTCTGTCCATCACCAACTCCCGGAGTCTACCCAAACCCATGTCCATCGAGTCGGTAATGCCATCCAACCATTTCATCCTCTGTTGTCCCCTTCTCCTCCTGCCCCCTATCCTACCCAGCATTAGGGTCTCTTCCAGTGAGTCAACCCTTCGCATGAGGTGGCCAAAGTATTGGAGTTTCAGCTTCAACACCAGTCCTTCCAATGAACACCCAGGACTGATCTCCTTTAGGATGGACTTCTTGGATCTCCTTGCAGTCCAAGGGACTCTCAAGAGTCTTCTCCAACACCACAGTTCAAAAGCATCAATTCTTCGGCGCTCAGCTTTCTTCACTGTCCAACTCTCACATCCATACATGACTACTGGAAAAACCATAGCCTTGACTAGACGGACTTTTGTTGGCAAAGTAATGTCTCTGCTTTTAAATATGCTATCTAGGTTGGTCATAACCTTCCTTCCAAGGAGTAAGCGTCTTTTAATTTCATAGCTGCAATCACCATCTGCAGTGATTTTGGAGCCCCCCAAAATAAAGTCTGATACTGTTTCCACTGTTTCCCCATCTATCTGCCATGAAGTGATGGGACCAGATGCCATGATCTTAGTTTTCTGAATGTTGAGCTTTAAGCCAACTTTTTCACTCTCCTCTTTCACCTTCATCAAGAGGCTCTTTAGTTCTTCTTCCCTTTCTGCCATAAGGGTGGTGGCATCTGCATATCTGAGGTTATTGATATTTCTCCCGGAAGTCTTGATTCCAGCTTGTGTTTCTTCCAGCCCTGTGTTTCTCATGATGTACTCTGCATATAAGTTAAATAAGCAGGGTGACAATATACAGCCTTGACGTACTCCTTTTCCTATTTGGAACCAGTCTGTTGTTCCATGTCCAGTTCTAACTGTTGCTTCCTGACCTGCATACAGGTTTCTCAAGAGGCAGGTCAGATGGTCTGGTATTCCCATCTCTTGAAGAATTTTCCACAGTTTATTGTGATCCACACAATCAAAGGCTTTGGCATAGTCAATAAAGCAGAAATAGATGTTTTTCTGGAACTCTCTTGCTTTTTCGATGATCCAGCGGATGTTGGCAATTTGATCTCTGGTTCCTCTGCCTTTTCTAAAACCAGCTTGAACATCTGGAAGTTCATGGTTCACAGGCATATACTTATCTCCAAACCCATCAAGTTGTATAAGTTCATTATGTACAGCTTTTTGTATGGAAAAAAAAAATGTTTTTAATAATAATGGGCAGAGAGGGGAGGAATAAGGCCAAGCACCTGGTGTCTGATGAGAACATGAGTGGATACTCAGCAGGGGGACCAGCGGGCGTTCTAGCCAGGAGTGCGCACCCCGGGCCTCCCGCAGAAGGGCCACGGGCCTCAGCATCCCCGGTTCTGGGATCACTTCCGGTTCCCGTCCTTCCAGCGCGCGGTGCCCGGCAGCACCCACCGCTCCTGGCCACGCTCTTGAGTCACCTTCACTGGACCCGGGTGGGCCCGGTGGGCTCTGACAGTGGCAGCCCCGAGCGGCCGGAGCAGCAGCTGCGGGCGGAGATCCGGGGCGCCGGCGGCCGTGTGGCCGTCTCCAAGGGCAGCATCACCTCAGCCCCGCCGCCACGGGCATCTCTGTGACTGGTCCCACTTCCACGCCAGGCTCCCAGCCGAGGCCCTGGGGAAGAAGGGGAGCCAGAGGACGTGGGTCTCCACCTCCTTCTCCTGCAGGCTTGCTCAAGGGCAGCTTGAGCCGGACCGTGTCCTCGGGAGTGACGCCCGGCTTTGCGGATTTCCTGTTGGCGCCCCGCCCAGCTGGGTCCCACGGCAGCAATCTGGTGAGGAAGCTGAGGGAGGAGCCTCAGGGATGCAGGTGAGCCCCATTTGGGGGTGCCACCCCAAGGCCCAGAGAAGGCCCTCAGAATTAACACTTTAAGTTAACACATTAACACTGTTAATCTGAGTTACTGCTCAGTCATGTCTGACTCTCTGTGACTCCATGGTCTGTCCGTGGAATTCTCCAGGCAAGAATGCTGGAGTAGGTTGCCATCTCATCTCCGGGGGATCTTCCAGACTTGGGGACCGAACCTGGGTCTCCTGCATTGCAGGCAGATTCTTTACTGAGTTACCAGGGAAGCCCACATCAAGGAAAGATTATTTTAATGAGAAAAAAAAAAAATCCAGGGAAGAGGAGATCAAAAGATGGTGTCAATATGCCCTTCCCACATCCTACCTTATAACCTTTTATGGTTATACATTCATTCTTTCTTTCATCGGCCATGAGTTTGTCCAAATTTTGTACCTATTTTAATGTCTGGCACGTGGTAGAGATTCCATAAATATTGGGAGAAAGCCCCGCAGTGATGTTTTTCATTTTTTTTAATCAGAGTATAATTGCTTTACAACACTGTGTCAGTTTCTGAGGGACAACAAAGTGACTCAGCTGCATGTATACATATACCCCCTCCTTGGATCTCCCTCTCACCCCCGACCCCAGAGCACGGAGCTGAGCCCCACTGGTGACTTAATCTATATTTTACTAAGATGCCATTCATCCAACAGATAGCAACTGGCATCTACTGTATGGGTGCCAAGGTGGTAAGGCTCAGTCTTGGCCCCACAGAGCTCGTGATCTGCTGAAGGAGAAGGATCACTGTATAATAGAGAAACTAGGCTCAAAGTTAATATCTGTCACTTCAATCAGACCTCAAGCACTGAGTCCTGAAAGCAGAGAGAAACAACCAGCTCCAATGGAGGAAGGTAGGGAGGGTTTTCACCAGAGGGGCTGACATGGGATATGGGCCTTGAACAACATGTAGTGCTTCAAAGGCAGTGAAACTTGATAAGGACAGTCCAGGGCAAGAAATAAGTTAGGGAAGTCTTAGGCATGAAAGCAATAAGGAGCCTAGGGTGACTTGACTCTAGACTGAGATGGGAGATATGTAGGAGGCAGATGGTCACATCACAGAAGGCCTTACTTGCCAGACTCAGAAGCATGAACTTTGTTCTGTAGGACATAGGGAGCCACTGAATTACTCAAATAGAGAAGCAGTAAGTGTTTTGATATGTGTTTGGGGTGGTGGATGCACTGAAAAGGAAAGAGATTGGGTTGGGAAGACCAGGTTCAGAATCCAAACCAAGGAAAGAGGTGAATGGGAATATATTGCTGCTGCAGTGCTCTAGCCACAAAACTGATCAGTTCACTACAGAAAGCAAAGCTCTGCTGAGCTCTATCAAAGGAGTGATTTAGAAAAGCGTGGGGACTTCCCTGGTGGCCCAATGGTTGAGACTTTGCCTTCCAATGCAGGGGTGCATGTTCCATCCCTGGTCAGGGAGTAAAGATCCCATGTGCCTTGCGGCCAAAAACCAAACCGTAAAACAGAAGCGATACTGTCACAAATTCAATAAAGATTTTTCAAATGGTCCACATCAAAAAAAAAGTCTTTAAAAAAAAGATAACTCCATAAAAAAGGAGAGTCGCTGTATGTAGTAAGCATTCCCATAGATATTCCTTATGTAAAATAGGCCGATGAATAAGTCAAAGCTAAACTAGCTGTGGCTGTGACCTGCAGCACTGCCCCGCGGTTGGCCAGTTCGGAGGGACGAGCGTCATAGGCTGCCGTGTCACTGCTGCCTCACTGCAGCGTGATGCATGAAGAGCCGCGGCTGTCGGGGCTTCTGCCACCTGTGTTTCTGGCCCTGAATCTCGGGACGCCAGGCCACCTGGGAGGCCCATCGTAAGAAGGCTGAAGCACAGTGATTCTATGGGAAAAGGCCATCACAATTCGTATAACCGCTTGACTGCAGGAAAGTTTCCAGAAGCTTCCGCACTCTGTTCTCTGACCCCATTTCTCTCTCTTCCTTTAGACAGTGCTACCTGTGAGAAGCGTCCCGAGGGCCAGTGGCCCAACAGGGAGAGCGGTCAGTGCATCCCCTAACCCTTGACTTCCTGTCCTACCAGGAGCTCCCGGCCCTGCATCTCCTCCTCACTCTGACCACCTTGGGCATCTTCATTGGGCACCACCACGCCCCCGTCATCCGAGCCAGTGATCACTAACTCAGAGACCTTCCGCTGTCCACCTTGGCCCTCTATTTCCTCTGCCCCTTCATGTTCATTGGCCCTCCAGGGCCCCTCACCTGTGCTGTACACCAGGCGGTTTAGGGGGGTCACCTTCACAACCTGTGTGTCCACTGTGCTGGCCAAGACCGTCGTGGTGGCGGCAGCCTCCCGTGGCACCCAGCCACATGCCCAGATGAGGAAGTTCTGGGGCCAGTTCTCTCCAAAACTGTCCCCATGGTCTGTTCCCTGATCCAGGCAACCTTATGTCCACTCTGGGTGACAAGATGGCCCCCACGACCTGTGACCTCTACAGAGCCTGACAGGGGCTCCTTGAAACTGTTCTACGCCATGCTGGGTTACTTGGGCTTGCTCGGTCTGGTCAGCTTGCTGGTGGTCTTTCCGGCCCCGCCGGCTATCTGACACCTTCAGTGAAGCCAAGCGTATCATGCTCAGCACGTTGATCTGCTCCTGTGTCTGGGTGTCCTTCATCCCCACACACAGGAGTGCCCAAGGCAGGGACACAGTGCCTCTGGAGGTCTCTGCCATCCTGGCATCGGAAGCAGGTCTCCTGTTCTGCCTCTTCCTTCCCAAATGCCACATCATCCTTCTCCGTGTAGAAAAAACACAAAAGAACAAATGCTTGGCAGGCATCATCTCAAGTGAGAAAATCAGTAGTGGGCAGAAAGGCATCCCACCTGCTCAAGGCTGCCTTCCTTAAGCTCCTCAGTAGGAAACACTCCACCCTCTGAGCCCTGCACTGGACTGGACCCTCTTTGTCACTCACTCGCTTCTCTTCTTGTCCTCCATTTGTTAGAGGGACATGAGATGTATTTGCAAATAATATTGCCCTTGATGGAAACATCTGATCTCATTCAGTCTGTGACCCCTCAGCAGTCAGCCAGTGCCTGATGCAAAGAGGAGACAGGATAGTTGTTTGATGAATGAATGAATCAACTTCTGCAAAGGTAGCATTGGAAGAGATCTTTGAGAGGAGGTGGCAAGGTAGAATAGTTGAAAGAAGTCAGAAACACCTGACTCAAATCCTCCTGCCCCTCCATGGTGTAGCTGTAGGGACTTGAGCGTGTTACTTAGCCTCTCTAAGCCTCAGTTTCCTCCAGTAAAGATGAGACTAAGCCTTTCTCTCTGGGTTGTTGTGATAATAAAATGGGAAAAAAAAATGTGAAGGTTCTCAGCACTTACAAAACACTCAAAAAGTAAATAAAGTCATCAAGTCCACCCTGACCTTTTACCAATAAGGAACAGGGACTGATGCCAAAGGAGGGGCCAGTGAATCCAGGACATCATTGTGCAGATACTGAGAGTCAGATGAGTAAGTTTCGAGCCGCGGCACTTCCATCGCCCCAGCTGTGTGACTGTGGACAAGTGACTTAACTTCTCTGTACCTGTTTCCTTGTGTGTAAAGGAAGATAAGAATAGCACCTATTTCGTGGGGTTATCAATGAGGAGTAAATGAATTAATATTTATAAGACATTTAGAACATTACTCAGCACATAGTAAGAGTGTCCATTGAATAATTCAGTAAAATTATACATAATGGCAAACCTGATTCTCTGGATTGACTGCCTAATAGCTGAAACTTTTATGAGACCCTTGCTACAAGCTAGGTCATGTGAAGGAAACTTCAAAATGGTTAAAGAATGTCTTTACAAAGAGCTTGTGAGCCAACATTTCCAACCTAACCTGATCAGAGGGGACTAAACATATCTATTGTGAAACTGTTTATAAGTGAATAGTGAAAAGTGAAAGTCTCTCAGTCGTGTCCGACTCTTTGCGACCCCATGGACTATACAGTCCATGGAATTCTCCAGGCCAGAATACTGGAGTGGGTAGCCTTTCCCTTCTCCAGGGGATCTTCCCAACCCCGGGATCGAGCCCAGGTCTCCCGCATTGCAGGTGGACTCTTTACCAGCTGAGCCACAAGGGAAGCAAGAAGTGAATAGGCAGTGGTCAAAAGGCAGGGTAGAAAGATTCTGAGCTTACCTGCTCCCACGGGCACAACAAAATTACAGCTATTGATGAGAAAGAGCAACTATTGATGAGAAAGTCTTGAAGACTAGCAGGAAAGAGCTTTCGCAATTAAAGTTACAAAAAAGAACCGTGACAAAACAATTAGGAAGGGCAGAGACATGATATAGCCAAGACCCATACCCCCAGGTAGGTGACCCACAAACAGGAGGCTAATTACAACTGCAGAAATTCTCCCCAGGGAGAGAGGGGTCCAAGCCCTACATCAGACTCCCCAGCCCCAGGAGTCCTGCGCAAAGAAGATAAGCCCCCAGAACTTTTGGCTTTGAAGTTCCGCGAGGTTTACTTTCAAGAGAGCCGGAGGGCAAGAGGAAACAGAGACACCACTCTTAAAGGACACACACAGAATCAAACAGGCTCCAAACCTAAAGCGGAAGCAGTCGTTTGAAAGGAGCCTGGCTAAACCCATCAGCTGTCTTGAAGAGTCTCTGAGACAGGCAGGAGGCAACTGGGTCTCACCCTGGGGACACCAGACACTTGCAGCGCCCATTTGGGGGCGCTCATCCAACCTGGTGATGACCAACCACAGTGCTGGCAAGCGCCATTTGGGAATCCTCCCTCTGGCTTATTACTGCCAGGGTGCTGCGCCGCCCACCAGACGGCGGAGGCTGAATCGGCTTATTACTGCCAGGATCCCCCGCCACCCACCAGACGGCGGAGGCTGAATCGTGTGCTACCAAAAAACCCATGGGTCACTGAAGAAATGAAAGAGGAGATTAAAAAAACAAACCCTGGGGACTCCCTGGTGGCTCAGTGGTAAAGAATTTGCCTGCCAATGCAGAAGACCCGGGTTCAATCCCTGATCTGGGAAGATCCCACATGCCATGGGGCAACTAAACCTGTGAGTCCCAACTATTGACCCTGGGCTCCAGAGCCCAGGAACGGCAGCCACTGAGCCCTCCTGCTACGATTGCTGAAGCTCAAGCGCCCGCGCTCAGCAACAGGAGAAGCCACTACAATGAGACAACCAAAAATAAACACATAAATTTGATTTTTAAAAATGCTTTTATCTTGCCCATGGTCAGCCAATAATTTTATTTGGGCCAATGAAGATGAAACCACAAAGGAAACAAGGATATAGATTATAAGAAGACTGTCTAGAGAGAGAGAGAGAGAGTCGTAGCATCCCAGCATTTTGACAAACGTGACTTAGAAACCAGCTGCCATGGGCTTGGAATGTGAACACTGAAAAGGAAGAGGCTGACCAAAGACTGAAAAGCCTGGAAACAAGGAGTGGGAGCCCCGGTACAACTGCAAGGGGTAAGAAGGATGCGGGGCCACAGAAGAGATCCACGCGGTTGGTATAGCAGGAGGCTTGGTCCACATTCCTTTCTTTCTTTTTTTTTTTTTTGGCCTCACCTCATAGCATGTGGGTTCTCAGTTCCCCAACCAGGGATCGAACCTGGACCCCAGCAGTGAAAGTGCTCCATCCTAACCACGGGCCCACCAGGGAGATCCCTGAGTCCATATTTAAAATAAGAAAAAGTTGATACGAAGAAGATAAGTACATGGGCCACGTGGAAAATCAGCTGTGATTCTGGGGACTTTGTGTGGAAACTGCTGGTTGTCTACCAAAATGTGCTCACCCTTTTCCCACAGTAAGCAAACTGCAGCAGGCATCTGTCTGCCCACCTATGGACTCTTGTTGGGAGGCAGAGATATTGCCTAATAACCTCTGAGCTGAGCAGGAACTTTGAGAACAAAAATCAAAGCAGGCAACTACATAAAGTGCAATCATGGAATTTATTGTTGGTGACTTACAAACAGGCAGGATCGGGTAGACGATGATCCAGAGGCATTTGCAGCTGCACCACATTTCTCCAAAAGGAGTACAGGGGAATTTAAAGGGGCCAAAACTAAAAATAGAATCGACTGCTAGGGAGAAACATGTCTGCCTCACCAGGATCAGGAGTTTTTCCCTGCATTTCCACGATCATTAACCATCTGCGTCAGCAAACGGCATGCTTTCGATTTTCATATTAGATGAAGTCAAGAATACAAGTTGAGAGGCAACTTACCTTACTTGGGTGCATTCCTTGTGAGTAGGCTAAAGCTGAGTCACATGGAAACGAGGGTGGGGTTGGACTGCAGGCCTGAGGTGGAGCTGACAAAATGAATTCAGTATGGTTTGCACAGTTCTTTTGCTGTCTGTACTCAGTCGTGCCTGAGTCTTTGCAATCCCATGACCATAGCCCACCAGGCTCCTCTGCCGGGGATTTTCCAGGCAAGAATATTGGAATGGGTTGCCATTCCCTACTCCAGGGGATCTTCCTGACCCAGGGATTGAACCCATGTCTCTTTCGTCTCCTGCATTGCAGGTGGATTATTTACCATTGTGCCACCTTGCAATTAGATGTGACCTGTGGCTAACTTCTCACCAAGAAAGGTGAGTAAAAATGATGATTGCCACATCTAGTGGAAAAACTAAGAGGTGGGCTGTGTCCCCTCTCTGCTGTATCCTCACCCTTCTTGCTCCTTGGAAGAAAAGCTGTGGCAAACCTAGACAGCATATTAAAAAGCAGAGACATCACTTTGCCTACAAAGGTCCGTATAACCAAAGCTATGGTTTTTCCAGTGGTCATGTATGGATGTGAGAGTTAGACCATAAAGAAGGCTGAGCACCGAAGAATTGACGCTTTCAAACTGTGGTGCTGGAGAAGACTCTTGAGAGTCCCGTGGACTGCAAGGAGATCCAACCAGTCCATCCTAAAGGAGATGAGTCCTGAATATTCATTGGAAGGACTGACTCTGCAGCTGAACCTCCAGTACTTTGGCCACCTGATGCAAAGAGCCAACTCATTAGAAAAGACCCTGATGCTGGGAAAGGTTGAAGGCAGGAGGAGAAGGGGTGACAGAGGATGAGATGGCTGGATGGCATCACTGACTCGATGGACATGAGTTTGAGCAAACTTTGGGAGATAGTGAAGGACAGGGAAGCCTGGCATGCTGCAGTCCATGGGGTCACAGAGAGTCAGACACGACTGAGTGACTGAACAGCAACACCACCCTTCTTATCCAGTGGGACCAAATGTTGGCCATGGAAGGAGTAAGAAGGCCCTTGGGGATTGCAAATGGTCTCTGTCATGACTCACACCTGTCACTGGAGCACAAGAGCAGGCTAGACAAGACATAAGGTATGACTGAGTTCTAGTGAAACTTGATTTACAGACACTGAAATTTTAATCTTATAAAATGTTTATATGTCATGAAATAGTATTCTACTTTTGATTTGTGTTCAGCCACTTAAAATTTAAAAACTATTCCTAGCTCACACGTTGTTGTAAATAAGAGCTGGACTAGATTTGGCCTTAGTTTGCCAACATCCAAGGGGACATTGACCCTAAAGATGCAAAGAAGCAGAAATAGAATTACCAGATGTAGATAATAAACTTATGGTTACCAGCGGGTGGGGGGGATAAATTGGGAGATTAAGACTGACACGCAATGTAGGAGACCCGAGTTCAATCCTTGGGTCAGGAAGATCCCCTGGAGAAGGAAATAGCCACCCACTCCAGTGTTCTTGCCTGGAGAATTCCACGGACAGAGGAGTCTGGTGGGCTACAGTCCCTGGGGTCACAAAGAGTCGGACACGACTGAGCGACTTCACGTTCACTTTCAAGACCGACACATACACACTACTATACGTAAAATAGGTAACTAGCAAGGACCTGCTGTGTAGCACAAGGAACTCTACTCAATATTCTGTAATGGCCTATATGGGAAAAGAATCTGAAACAGAGTGGGTATGTGTTTATGTATAACTGATTCACTTTGCTGTACACCTGAAAGTGACACAACTTTGTAAATCAACTATACCCCCAAAAAAGCTTTTTTAATAAAAATAACAGAAGCATGGTTACCGAGGACCCTTGCATACGGAGGGCCAGCTATAAGTTATACTTTGATTTTTGACTGTTTGGAGAGTCAGTGCCCCTAAGCATTGTTCGAGGTGAACCGTATAGTGTTGAGGCTTGCTTTCTTAGGTTTTAAACCCTCAGAAGAGAAAAGGTAAGATAACTATGGAAGTCTAAAGAGTGGTTACCATTTTGGGGAAGAGGAGTCTATGATTGGGAAGAGGTCTGCTGAGGGCAGGTTTTGGGGACACTAGTTCAGTTCAATCACTCAGTCATGTCTGATTTTTTGTGACCCCGTAGACTGCAGCTCACCAGGCCTCCCTGTCCATCACCAACTCCCGGAGTTTACTCAAACTCATGTCCTTTGAGTCAGTGATGCCATTCAACCATCTCATCCTCTGTTGTCCCCTTCTCCTCCCGCCTTCAATGTTTCCCAGCATTGGGGTACCAATGGTTGTTAATTTCTGGATTTAGTTTTCAGTATATTACAAGTTAATATACTGAATACTGAATCCATTTAGAAAACTAAGATCATGGCATCCAGTCCCATCACTTCACGGCAAATAGATGGGGAAACAATGGAAACAGTGACAGACTTTATTTTTCTGGGCTCCAAAATCACTGAAAATGGTGATTGCAGCCATGAAATTAAAAGACGCTTACTCCTTGGAAGGAAAGTTATGACCAACCTAGACAGCATATTGAAAAGCAGAGACATTACTTTGTCAACAAAGGTCTGTCTAGTCAAGGCTATGGTTTTTCCAGTAGTCATATATGGATGTGAGAGTTGGACTATAAAGAAAGTTGAGCGCAGAAGAATTTATGCTTTTGAACTGTGGTGTTGGAGAAGACTCTTGAGAGTCCCTTGGACTGCAAGGAAATCCAACCAGTCCATCCTAAATGAGATTAGTTCTGGGTGTTCATTGGAAGGACTGATGCTGAAGCTGAAGCTCCAATAATTTGGCCACCTGATGGGAAGAGTTGACCCATTTGAAAAGACCCTGATGCTGGGAAAGATTGAGGGCAGGAGGAGAAGGGGACAACAGAGGATGAGATGATTGGATGGCATCACCGAATGGATGGACATGAGTTTGAGTAAACTCTGGGAGTTGGTGATGGACAGGGAGGCCTGGTGTGCTGCAGTCCACAGGGTTGCAAAGAGTTGGACCCGACTGAGCGACTGAAGTAAACTGAATCCATGACTCCTGCCTCCTAGGCCTCTGTTCCTCACCACTCTGCTTCTAAAAAGCTAGGCAAGGATCCCACCCCCCACAACACCTCACTGACCTTTCCAAGACCTGCAGGAGAAGGCTCTTCCCAGAGCTCCCTTCACCTCTTGGTTTCGAAGACTGTAGATGAGGGGGCTGAGCATGGGCGTGACAATGGAGTAGAAGACCGATACCACCTTGTTGAAGCTGATGGAAGAGGCTGCTCTGGCGCAGACGTCCGTGAAGAAGAGAATGCCGTGGAAGAGGCTCACCGCCGTCAGCTGGGCCGCTCAGGTGGAGAAGGCCTTCCTGTGCTCCGCAGCCTCGCGGATCCGAAGCAGCGTCCAGACGATGCGGCCGTAGGACACGGCAGTGACCGCAGAGGAGACCAGGAGCACGGCCAGGGAGACCAGGAGGTCTGCGGTCTCCTTCAGGGCGATGTCCAAGCAGGCCAGGGCCAGCAGCGGTGAGGCGTCACAGAAGAGGTGGTTAGTGACGGTGGGGCCACAAAATGTCAGTCGGGACATGAGGTAGATGGGCAACACGAGGGTGAGGAAGTCCCCCAGCCAACAGGTGGCTGCCAGACGGACGCAGGCGCCCCAGGACACCAGGGCCGCGTACTGGAGAGGCAGACAGACGGCCACGTAGCGGTCGTAGGCCATGGCGGCCAGCAGGAAACACTCCGTGACCCCGAGGAAAGTGAAGATGAAAAGCTGGGAGAGGCAGCCTGTGTAGGAGATCCTCTGGCCTCCAGCCACCCCAAGGAAACCAGCCAGCATCTTGGGCACCATGACTGAAGTGTAGCCGATTTCAAGGCAGGACAAGTGCGTCAGGAAGAAATATGTGGGTCTATGGAGGCGGCGGTCCAAGCCCACCACCACGATGATGGCCAAGCTCTCCACCGAGGTGAGCACGTACGTGCTGAAGAAGAGGAAGAGGCATGTCTCACGCACCCCAGCGAAGCCCACCATGACAAACTCCATCCCGTGCGTCTGGTTTGGGGTGTCGGCCTGCATAGCTGAGGGGTCTCATAGCCTCGTAGATAAGGACAACTCAGGGAGAACCTGTGAGATGCTGGACTGAACAATCTTTCACTTCTGGAGAGGAAAATAAAATCAAGACGCTCGCCTTAACTCCCCCCAAAAAAGAAAATGGATAGCGTGTGAGGGGCTCCAGAAAACAGATAACTTCAGGACAAAGTGGAAAGTGCTAGATAGAAATAAGACGGAATATTAATGGGGAGTGCAACCTGTCTTCAAGAATCAGGGAAGTCTTCCTGGGGGAATGACTGGCTAAATTGGAACCTGAAAAATAAGCATAAGTTGGTGAGATAAAAGAGAAGTAGAGAAGACATAGAAAAAGGATAAAATCTCGGACTTCAGCGAGAACAACCTGCATCTGGGAAACTTCAAGTAGATGTAGTTTACCATAGGAGTTAAGAGCTCAGTTTCCTGGTCAAGCATTCCTGACTTCAAATACAAAAGAACCCAGCTAACAGCATTGCGGTGAAAATTCAAATTAGATAATCCCTCTAAAGTATTTATCATGATTGGATTAATAAATATTAGCAGTTCATACCCTTCAAGTCCATTCATGTTGGTGCCAATGGCAAATTTTCATTCTTTTTTATGGCTGAATACTATTCCGTTGTGTGCGTACGTGTTTATACTTATCATTCATCTGTTGGTGGACACTCAGAGTATTGTGCTTAGTGAAATAAGTCAGAGAAAGAAAAACGCTGCAGGTTATCACTTATATGTGGAATCAAAATGAAACGAATGAGTATAACAAAACAGAAACAGACTCACAGATGTAGAGATCAAATTAGTGGTTACTCATGGGGAGAGAGAAGCAGGGAGGGGCAAGTTAGGGGTAGGGGATTAAGAGGTACAAGGTACCAGGTATACAATAAATAAGCTACAAAGTTAGCTTATTTATCTCTATAGGATATAGCACAAGAAATATGGCCAATGTTTTACAATAACTATAAATGAAATACAAACTTTACATTGTGAATCCCTATATTGCAGACTTGAACATA
This sequence comes from Giraffa tippelskirchi, assembly GCF_054371585.1. NCBI lineage: Eukaryota > Metazoa > Chordata > Mammalia > Artiodactyla > Giraffidae > Giraffa > Giraffa tippelskirchi. The sequence goes on along the minus strand of NC_137285.1, from coordinate 148,784,756 downwards.
TAATACTGGACATCAACTATACCTCAATAGAAGTACATACATACATATCACAGAAAATTTTTTAATGTTGACTTTATCCTGGAATTTTTTTTAATGTTGGACTTCCCTGGTCTGAGCCAGGGAACCTGTCCATCACCAACTCCCGGAGTTCACCCAAACCCATGTCCATTGAGTCGGTGATGCCATCCAACCGTCTCATCCTCCGTCGTCCCCTTCTCCTCCCGCCTTCAATCTTTCCCAGCATCAGGGTCTTTTCAAATGAGTCAGCTCTTCACATCAGGTGGCAAAAAATGTCATACATTAACACATATGTGTGGAATCTAGAAAAATGGTACCGATGAACCTATTTGCAGGGGGGAATGGAGACGCAGACGCAGAGAACAGACTTGTGGACACATGGAGGGAGGAAGAGGGAGGGCCAGACTGGAGAGTAGGACTGACACATTTACCCGACCGTGCGTGAAGCAGACAGCTAGTGGGAAACCGCTGTGGGGCCGGAGGAGCTCGACTCGGTGCTCAGTGATGACCTAGAGGGGATGGGGGTGGGAGGGGGGCTCATGGGGAAGGACGTATATGTACACGGATCACGCTTCACACTGTTGCACAGTAGAACCAACACAGCACTGTAAAGCCATTATCCTTCAATTAAACCTTTTTAATTTAAAATTTACAAAATTTAAAAAAATTTTAATATTTTTTTTAAAAAAGAGAAAAAGGTGGGGTCAATGGCCACTCCCCTTGAACCTGAGTATTGTAGCTGCTTTACAGCAGCATGTGTGCATGCTTTATCACTCAGTCATGTCCAACTCTTGGCGACCCCATGGACTGCAGCCCACCAGACCCCTCTGTCCAGGGGATTCTCCAGGCAAGAATACTGAGGTGGGTAACAATTCCCTTCTCCAGGGGATCTTCCTGACTCAGGGATCAAACCTGGGTCTCCTGCATTGCGGTGGACTCTTTACCATCTGAGCCACCAGGGAAGCGCTTCACAGCCGAGTAGGATGGAAGCGATGCTGTGGCAGTTTGCAGGCCTTAAAACACAGCTTCCTCTGCCTGCTTCCTGGAGGAAGCATGGCACCCAAGCAGCCACCATGGCAGCACAAGCAGCCTGCGGCAAGGCCCTCAGGTGGCGAGGCACTCCGTCCTCAGTGCCCGGTCCTGACCTCCCACTCACCGCTGACACCACATGCCAGCCAGGTGAATGAGGCATCTGAGGCAGAGACCCTCCAGCACCGGGCAGGCTGGCCCAGCTGGCACCAGCGTTACCTGCTGGGCCTTCCCCAAGTTGCAGATTCGTGAGCTCGATAACTGAGCATCATTTCTGACAGCCGCTAGGCTTTGGAGAGCTTCCTTAAACAGCAGCAGATAACTGAAAGCATTACATACCGGTTGTGCAACCTCGGACACATTAGTCAATACCGCTGAACCTTTGGAGGGAAACAAATCATGTTTTGCCTGTGGTTACAAACGCCTGCACTGGAATTTGAATCCAGGTTTGCCAAGATCTAAAACCCTTGCTCTTTCCTCTAAAAAGTAATTGATGCCAGGTTCCCTCTGGCATCAACATTTCATGATTTCCTGGCAATGAAAGCTTGTAGAGATACAAAATCAGAAAGAAACAAGGTCAAAGTCTTCAGATTCCTGCGTGTATCTTCACCACACCTAAATCCGGGCTCTGACCTCCCCACAGTGCAGGGGGTTGGGGTGGGGGGGGTCTGTAAACACTGGTTTCCTGAACAAATAATTGCACTGCAGCCCCAGACACTTCGTGCCTCTGTTGACTCCAGGAAATTTCAGAGTACCGTTCCTGCACACTTCGCCCCTTTGCAACTTGGCTTATGATGTAGCATCCTAGGGGCAGTGCTCACCCTTCCCAAATGCCCTTCCTTCCTGCGCACAGATGCGATAGAAGCCTGCCTTCATAGCAAAGCATTTTTAGAAACGTTCATTCTTTTCCATAGTCATTAGAAGCACAAGATTTAGAGTCCAACAGATCTGGGATCAGTCCCCAGCCCTGTGACTCACCGGCTTGGTTGTCTCATCCATGAATTGTTAGGATTATTTCTCAATCTTGCCAGCCTTCCTGGTGTGACTCAGGTTTGATAGTCTCATCGTTTAGTAGGAAGACTTTTCTCATTCCTCCAGATGCGTATGCAGATCAGACCACAAAAATGCACAGGACACCAACTCAGTGCCAGCTGTACCAGAGGGGCATTCAGGCAGAGAACAGGTGCCCCCAGACTCCACCATGGGACCTGGCACAGAGCAGGTGTTGCCTTCTAATAGTGTCAATTCTCTCATCCATTGCTTAGAGAGAGGATGCCAGAACCTGTGGGGGCTTGCATAAAATCCAGTTGTTACCTTGAAAGCACAGCTTTTATTACTCAGCTGCTGGTGGAGGAGGTAAAAAAAGTAGGATATTTTAAACATGCTCACAGCAAAGGCCCACACTTCCCCTTCCTCGTTGTGAGCTGTGAGCCGCTGTTAGTGGCAGCCGGGCCAGGGGCTACATTTCCACCTTCTTGTCTTCAGACAATGATGTATTTAATTTGTGGGCTGGGACGTGTGTGTGGCATCACCAACTCAATGCACATGAGTTTGAGTAAACTCTGGGAGTTGGTGATGGACAGGGAGGCCTGGCGTGCTGCAGTCCATGGGGTTGCAAAGAGTCAAACACGACTGAGTGACTGAACTGAACTGAGCTGAACTGACTGAACTGATGTGTGTGTGTGTGATTTTACTCTTTTTTAACTGGAGTACAATCACTTTACAATGTTATATTTCATTCTGCTGTACGACAACATGAGTCAGCTGTATCTTTACATATATCCCCTTCCTCTTGAGCCGGGCTGGGATCTTTAAGAAGCAGGTGAGCCTTGCCCCCTCTCTTCAGGCTAACTCCCTCCCTGTTCACCGGCTCAGTTCAGTACACGTAACTCAGACCTCAGTGGACAACAGAACCACGCAAAGGAGCCGGGCTCCCTGAGGAAATCAGTCATGCCTCCAAGAACAGGAGTCGTCCAACTCCGATAAAGAGCCAGACGGTGAGCAAGAAAGATGGGAGTCAAGTCCCAGCACATCTGACAGACACGCGTGTGCTTTCGCCCCCCCCACAGACACACACAATGCACACACACATGCATACACACATGCGCACGCACGCACACACACACGTGTACACACACACACACACACCTCGTGCCACCTCCCTCTGCCATCTCATGTCACCAAATGACACACCCGCACCCTCGGGCTGGCCCTGGCAGTAAGGTTCGCTTCTCTGCGCCTCGGGGCCTGGTTGGCAGAACCCCCTCGGGCTCCAGTGGCCGCCGGGAACCCAGTGAGACCGCCAGGCTTATGAACCGGCCCGGCTTCCTCTGCGAGGCTGAGAGAACGTTGTCAACCAGGCGCCGAGCTGGGAACAAACGGCCCCCACGGGGAGGAGAGGGTCACAGGGAACAGTCTGAACGAAGAGCGAAGGCCACCCCGCAACCTGAGCTGATTTAGTTCCCTCAAAGGTGCTGCTCCCTTGGCTGGGGCTGTCCCTGAAAAACATGGAAAAACAGTGTGGAGCCCACGCAGGGAAGCTACGATGGGTCCCTGCAGCTGCGGGCTGAGCCCGGCGGGAGAGGCTGGATTTCCCCGCGTTCCGGTTCTCTGTACCCAGCTTCCGGGAGACGCGGCCCCGGGGAGAAAGGACTCGGAAGAGGAGCGTGCTAAGACCAGACCACGATTTCAGAAAACAGCGACCGAGCCACGGGGAGCAGGCAGTGCGCGCCGGGCAGGCTCCCCGCCCCCTCTCTGCTCTGGGTCCCTGCAGGGGGACAGCAACAGTCACCCCACTTTCAGGCACACAGACAGCCCCCCGAGGTCACAGCACCGTCTCCAGAATCAGAGAAGATGAACTGGATCCTGGCCCCACCCTGGCGGCAGTTTGGAGAAAGTTCCTTGTCTTGCTGAGCTTCATTTTTTCCCATCCTCCAGTGGAGGGCATAACAAGAGTATTTGCAGGGCTGGTCTAGGAAGGAAGTAGCATTAAGTGAAAGTTCAGGGCCTTTGCTCTTCCTGTTCCCTCTGCCCTTCTGCATGGTTTCCTCCTGCACTTCCTTCAATTCTCCTAAACAAAGAGACCCCTTCTGACCACCCATCTGAAAATGCAGCTCCCGTCACTCTCTGACCCACTGATTCCCTTGATATTTTTGGTCACGGCTTCATTGTCATCGGTTAGATATTTGTTTGTTTGTCTATAACACCACGCAGGCAAGTAAGCTCCTTGAAGGCAGTGCCTGTGTCTGTTTGCTCATCATTGTGTTGGCAGAGCCACAAAGAGTCCCTGGATGCAGTCTGCGTGCAATAAATACACTGATATTTATTTGTAATAAATTGTACATTAAATAATTGTACATGTAAATAAATTGTGGTAAAAACAATTGGATACCCGCGGAGCATTCTGCCGACCCAGAAAGCTGTTTCCTTTCCAAGTCCAGCCGCCGGTTTGAAGGGAAGGGCTGGGGGGAGCCCACCAACCCTTACGGAGGAGCCATCAGTTCAGATGCTGGAGTCCCCTTCCTGCCAGTCAGCTCCGAGGCGGAAGATGCAAGAGCAAGGCCCGCGTGCCGGAGCAGCCTCCTCTCACCGGCCTGGGCTGAGACACACGCTGAGTCGACTTCTGCGTATTGTTTCTTTTCTCAGCTACTAGATTTAATTTGGGGGGCTTCCCTGGTGGCTCAGACGGTGAAGAATCTGCCTGCAATGCAGGAGACGAGGGTTCCATCCCTGGATCAGAAAGATCCCCTGGAGAAGGAAATAGCTACCCACTCCAGTATTCTTGCCTGAAGAATTCCATGGACAGAGGAGCCTGACAGGTTACAGACCATGGGGTCGCAGAGATTTGAGCTCCTGAATTTAAGTTTCCCAAAAAACAGTCTTATATCAGCTGTTCTCAAACTTCACTCCACCAAGGCCTGAGTTTCCCCAGTTGCCAGGTGGCTGCAGAGAGGCAGCCAGCGTGTGGCGATCCCACCGCCTGCTTCAACAGCTGGGAAGTGGCGGAGTCCAGGTGAGAACACAGCCACATCTGAGCACAGCCCGCCGTCTTCCACCAAACCAGCTTCCGCGGCAGCTGGGTTTCCTGAAACCAAACCTGATCAGTTACCTGGGAGCTTCTCTCATTATTCCAGCTTCTTCAAAACTGAGTAGGCATGACCTGTCCCTCAAAGCTACTCACGGACAGCCTCCTCACGAAGGGGACAAATGGGAAACAGAGACATAGAAAAGAAATGGGAATATGTACGGCAGAGACCCCAGTCCCAAGGCAAACCAGCAAGCCCACTGCAGCAGCAAGGATCCAAGGTGGGTAGAGCTTTCTGAGCTCCTAAATAGGAATAATACCTGCTCTTCCTGACTCCCAGGACATTATGTGAATCAATGCATAGTCAATGTGCAGGCTCTTTGAAAACTTTAAAAACAGACTCCAGGAAGCCCTTCTTATTATGTTGATTCCATTCGTGATAGTCTAGTGATGACTGCAGAATTTCAATAAAGGGAAAGCCTTGGGGATGGCAACCTCAGTAGGGCTCTGGGTGCGGCCTTGAAGTTGCACTTGAATAATAAAAAAATTGATTTTTGCTTACGCTGTAGGTGTATTTGAGGTGTCTTGAGAGAGCAGGCAGAGATGAAGGGGGCCTAGCCCCAAGGGCCCCTTGACAGCCCTTCTCTATGTGAGCTGAAGCAAATCAGTTGAATTCTGTATGCCTCAGTTTCCTCACTTGAGTAGATTGATATTGAAAACCACAGTGGACAGACTAAGGACACAGCGGGGGAAGGAGAGGGTGGGAGGAATTGAAGCAGAGCCTGTGGGAATTTGCTGCATGACTCAGGGAGCTCAACGCAGGGCTCTGTGACGGCCTCGAGGGGTGGGATGGGCGGGGGGCTCACGAGGGCGCGGACATGCGTATACCTGTGGCTGATTCATGTTGGTATATGGCAGAAACCAGCACAACATTGTGAAGCAATTAAGCTCACCAAAAACAAATGTTTTCTTAAAAAATTTTTTGAACATAAATAAAACCATAATGACTCTGCAAAAGAGTTTTTGAAAGAGACAAAGATGAGATGACGAGTTGGGGACACTGAAGACGGCCTTGGGGGACCTTGGAGTGAAGGCTCTTGACACTAGGGTTTGGCTGATGATGAGCTTTCCGTTTGCCACTTTCTGCCTGCCCTGTGCTTGTTAGTTCCCAGCCTTGATGTCAACCAGAAGCTAAAGAGCCCATAACCAGGTGCCCGTGAATCCCCAGAAGAGTCACTCACTGACCCCTGCCCGTTCTCCGCGTTTACTCCAGGCAGAACCCACAGGTCCCAGCGTGCTCAGGACCTCGGGAGTGGTGGCAAATGCAGGCCACTGGGTCTCACTGAGTCCCCAGTTCAAGGATCACATCTTTTCTGAACCAAAGAGAGGGGCAGAGGTGCCCCGTCAGCTGAACCAGGAAAGGGAAGAAACAGGAGTTGTCGCCGGCTATAAAAGAACTCATCCCCTGTGTACGTACCTCTCACACCCTGGGGGTGGCCCATGGGATCAGCTCTCCATGGAGGTTCAGGACGCTCAGACAACAAAGCAAAGATAATCAATCATGGAAAACCCTGCCCCACAGGGCACGCGAAAGCTACCTGGGAGTCCCAGTTGTAGACTAGCTGGACCAGCACCAACAGGGGCCAACCTAGGAAGGCTGCCTGGCAGCTAGACTCCGTCAAGGTCTGTGGCTCTGACCCCCCTGTGTGTGCGCTCAATAACCCCATAGACTGTAGCCCGCCTGTCTCCTCTGTCCATGGAATTTCCCAGAAAGAATACTGCAGTGGGTTGCCATTTCTTACTCTGGGGGATCTTCCCAACCCAGGGGTTGAACCACTGTGGCTTGTGTCTCCTGCATTGGCAGGCGGGCTCTTTACCACCCACCACCTGGGAAGCCCTAACTACTCTGGAGTAGGGTAAAATGATATCTCAAGAGTTCCAGACTACCAAGGTTACAATGAGGTCTTCCTCTACTAGGGTAGGTCGGTTTTCCCCACCCACCTACATGCCCTTTATCCCCAGGTGGGGAAAATCTACACTAATAACAATGGGTATGACCAAATAGCCCGTTTGGTTCAGGCTATGTGTAATTCAAATGTGAAATACCCAGCCTCAATCCGCATGAAGTCCAGAGTCCCATAGAAGCTGTGACCAAACATCATTTTTACCCTGAACGTGCGTGCTTGAGAGCTAAGTCACTTCAGTCATGTCTGACTCTTTGTGGCCCTATGGACCACAGCTTTCCAGTCTCCTCTGTCCACGGGATTCTTCAGGCATGCACACTGGAGTGGGTTGCCATGCCCTCCTCCAGGGGCTCTTCTCAACCCAGGGATGGAACCCACATCTCTTACATCTCCTGCAATGGCAGCTGGGTTCTTTACCACTAGTGCCACCTGGGAAGCCCTATCCTGAATGTAACTATGCCAACTTGCCTTCCTTTCAGAGCACATTTGATTGTTACCTACAGGCTGACAGATCCTTTTCCATATAAAGGCAACATGACGTCATTTCACTGTAAAGCAAAAGGAACATCAGGGATGCTGAGAACCCACCCTGCTGGATCATGTTGCTGACTAGTCGCCCAGTCATGTCTGAACTCATGGATGTAGCCCACGAGGCTCCTCTGTCCCTGGGATCTCCCAGGCAGGAATACTGGAGTGGGCTGCCAAGTCCTCCTCCACTGTTGGATCATAGGAAACTGCTGAATCAAAGTCAACAGGGCTCTGGAGCTGAGTAGTTCTTTAGCATACATATGGGCTCATTTCCCTTGATTTCCTATGACTTGGGTCCAGCTTTAATGTTTCAGGTGCCAACTAAATAATAAAGCTATCTTCCCAACTAACCAAGTCTGACAGTTTTACCCAATCTCACAAACCTAGCTCCGTATAACTCAGTGTAAAACATCACAGACCTGGATTTGTATCCCACATAAGCCTCTACATGGATGTGCTACTTTGGGGAAGTCAATCTCTCTGCGCCAGTTTCCTCATCTCTAAAGTTAGGAAGATAATACTACCTGACAAAGATGTGCTTAGAGACAAATAAAGCAAGGGTCCGCTCCCCCAACAGTGAACATGAGACGGTTGCACATAAAACTCTGGGCTTCCCTAGGCAGGGAGGATGTTTAACAGTATCACACCCATATCTGTGCTCATTGGGAAAACCCCTTTCCAGTTCTGACCCAAGCGGACCCAATCTGACAGAGACTCTTACTTCCCAAGAGTACAAAAACCATCCTCTGCACCAACATACTAGGTTGATTAAAAGCAATTAATTAGGGGGACGTCCCTAATGGTCCAATGGTTACGCTTCCGGGCTCCCAATGCAGGGGGCCTAAGTTCGATCCCTGGTCAGGGAGTTAGATTCCGCATGCCACAGCAAAGATGGAAACAAAGATCTCATGTGCTGTAAAGAGGACCTGGCACAGTCAAATAAATAACTCTTTTTAAAAGCAGTTAAGAAGACCATCATGCCAGCAGCCCAAGGACATTCAGGAGGGAGGAACAGCCTAGAGAACCAAGGAAACAGAGGCAAGTGTCAAATTCTGCTCTCAAACTCAGGTCCCATGGGTTCCTGTCTTTCTCCTCCTCTCCTCTCACCTTCCAGAACATCTTACCATGATCCTCTGCCCTGACAATGCAAACCAACCCAGTCCTGCCAGCTCCTTAAGTTCTATCTCTCTATCAGGTGTCCCAGTTTTACACTACCGAAGTCCGAAAGTGAGCAGTTAGAGGCAGAATTCTCCTCTGTGAGGGTAATAAAAGAGGCTTTGAATGATCATATTCCTTTTAGTCTCCTCTGGCCTGAGGAATCAACAGCCCAACTCAAAAACCAGGACACAGAGGGGATGATTCAGTGGAACCAACTCTTTGACAAAAGAAGAGGAACACAGACACGAGTGTAAAGCTGAGGCCCTTACCATTCCTCTGGAAAGAGATCTGAGACCACCACTGGGCTTCCCTTGTGTTTAGCTGGTAAAGAATCCACCTGCAATGTGGGAGACCTGGGTTGGAAGATCCCCTGGAGAAGGGAAAGGCTACCCATTCCATTATTCTGGCCTGGGGGATTCCATGGACTGGATAGTCCATGGGGTCGCAAAGAGTCGGACACGACTGAGCACCTTTCACATACACAGACATACACTGGTAGTTTTAATTTTTGTATATCATTATGCTGGAGTATGTGGCATTGTATGGGCTTCCCAGGTAGTGCTAGTGGTAAAGAACTTGCCTGTCAATGCAGGAGACGTGGGTTTGATCCCTGGGTTGGGAAGATCCCCTGGAGGAGGGCATGGCAACACAGTCCAGTATTCTTGCCTGGAGAATCCCCATGGACAGAGGAGCCTGGCGGGCTGCACTCCATGGGGTCACAAAGAGTCAGACACGACTGAAGCGACTTAGCCGGCTCACATGCACGTGGCACTGTATCTAGCTCTCATTTCACAGCAGAGACTCAGACGTCTCAAAATTATGTTTTTCGTCTTTAACAACATCCAGAAACAAAGCCTGGCCTGGTGCTTTTGCAGGTATTCTTTTTAATGCATGTTTATCATGAAACATTTCAAATTATTCAAATGTATACACAAGAAGGAACATGATACAATGATAAATTTATGCCCACTTCCTAGCTTTATCAAATATTAGCCTTTGGCAGTTGTTACAGACTGAATGTTTGTGTCTCTCCAAAATCCACATGTTAAATGCTAATATCTGATGTGATGATACTAGGAGTTGGGATGTTTGGGGGGTAATTTGGTCGGGAGGATGAAATCCTAATGAATGGGATTAATTCTCTTTAAAAGGGGGCTCCAGAAAGCTCTCTTGCCCTCTTTCTTCCATTTGAGGATACAACAAATATTTGGCCGTCTGCAACTTGTAAGGGTTTTCTCACCAGACACAACTGTGCTGACTCCCTGATCTCAGACTTCCAGCCTCCAGAACTGTTAGAAATCAATTTCTGTTGTTTGTGTTCCACCGAGTCAACGGTACTGTGTTACAGCGGCCTGAACTAAAACAGCGATATTTACTTAGGATCTTTCTTTGTAAAAAAATATAACTGATAAATACTAGTTAGATAGCTAGCTAGATGAAAGAAAGACATTTAAAATTCACGTACAGTTGTACATTTATTATCTGTTTATCCGTTTCTGCATGCCATCACTGTCACTCTTTGCTCAGAATTAACCAGTATCATATATTTGGCATTATCCAGCTCAGACATGATTTATACCATTTGTTATCCATAAACATTATATTATTTTAAAATTGCATTTCTTTAAAATGTACATAGATGGTATCAAACTTCATATATCACTTTGTAATTTGCTTTTCTCATAGAACATTGTTTTTCATTTTTTATGTAATATTTGCATCTATAGTTTCATTCACTTTAATTTCTATGTACATTCCGTTGTATTAAAAAAGCATAATTTTCTCTTCATTCTCTTGTGGTGGGCGTTTCTGATTTTTTGCTCTCTCTAAGGATAAGCATTCTTTTTCTTAAGTCTTCAATGAATTTGTTACAATACTACTTCTGTGTTATGATCTTTGGCTTTCTGGCCACCAGGCATGTGGGAGCTTAGCTCCCTGAGCAGGGATCGAATCTGCACGCCCTGCAGGGGAAGGCCCCACCATAAGCACTCATGTGCACGTCTTCAAAAGGCTCAGGCAGTGTCCTCAAAGCGTGGCCCCACCAACAGCAGCAGAAGCACCTGAGAACTTGCTAGACACACATCCTCAGCTCCATCCCCAGACCTCCTGGGTTAGAAACTCTGGAAGTGGAGCCCAGTCCTGGGTGCTTTAACAAACCCACCAGGTGATGATGAGACAAGCTCAAGTTTGAGAACTGCTGCTCTTGGGTGTACACCTAAATGAGCAGCTCCCACACCACCGGATGACGCCAACTGCTCTCTAAAAGAGTTTCCCCATCTCCCTTCCCACCAGCAGTGATTGAGAGTTACTTACGATATTTCTCTTTCAAAGCCCGCCCAGGGTGATGCAGCCTCTTACACTTTTGACCAATGGAGCGTTAGGCATCATGTCAAATGCTTGTTGACCACGTGGATTTCCTCTCCTGTACATTGCTTTCCTTCATTTTCCTGTTGAGTAACACCATTTTCGGAGAAGGCAATGGCAACCCACTCCAGTACTCTTGCCTGAAAAATCCCATAGACGGAGGAGCCTGGTAGGCTACAGTCCATGGGGTCTCGAAGAGTCGGACACGACTGAGTGACTTCACTTTCCCTTTTCACTTTCATGCATTGGAGAAGGACATGGCAACCCACTCCAGTGTTTTTGCCTGGAGAATCCCAGGGACGGGGGAGCCTGGTGGGCGGCCGACTGTGGGGTCGCACAGAGTCGGACACAACTGAAGCAACTTAGCAGCAGCACCACCACCATTTTCAATTATTTGTAGAAATTTTGTGTGTTCTCTAACACTCATACTTTGTTATATTTTCCCAATATTTTGACTTGGTGCAACATCGTGAAGTTTTATGTGGTGAAACGCACTTATCTCTCCTGTGCGGTTTGTGCTCTTGTTCTAAACCTTATTCTAAAAATGTCTAGGTGGGTTTTTTTTGTACTGAGGTTTTTGATATGGATTAAATACCTGGACTTAATCTTTGCTTATGCCATGAAGCAGAGATCAAATTTTAGTTTTTCCTCATGTTGATAATATCCTTTCTCATTAATTGATAATATCTCTTCTGTTCTATATCCAGGGGGATGTTCAAAATATTTAACAACTTCATGGGTAATGACCAACCTGTTTTTGTTCTTATTACTTCTTTATATGCATGTCCTCTATTTCTTGATGAGTTTTAGTAGCTCTTTAACTATTTCATTATCTTCCTTTTTTCAAAGAACAAGTGTTTGGTTTTGTGTACTCTCTAAATTTCTATTTAATTAACTTCTTCTCTTGTATTTTTTATTTCCCTTCTTCTATCAATAAGTTACTTCATTGTTCTTTTTGTTTTTTAGTGGACTCCAACACATTTATTTTCTTTTTTCTCATTTATAACAAAATGCAATTAAGATGTATATTTTCCTCTAGACACCACTTTAGCTATGTTAAGCAATTTTTTTAATTTTAGTACATTTATTATTGTTCAGCTATAAATATTTTATTATTGTGGCATCTATTTATCTTTACTCAGAGTGATTCAAAGTTGCATTCTTAAGTTTCCCAATACGTGGAAAAAGAGATAGTAGGGATGTGTTAACTACCTTTTATCATTTAACTTATTTCTAATTTAATTATGTGATGGGGATTACTAGGTACAAGGCACAGTGAGGAAAAGCAATCTGGATTAGAGCAGACTTGAGAGCTTGTGAGCACGCCCAGCGCCCATCCCGAAGCCAGAGCAGCCTTCACTTTTACCGATGATACCACGGTGACGAGTCTTCACGCCGGAGACCAAATGACAAGGTGAAACAGAAGTCTGCCCTGATGGGAATGGGAGCACCGAAGTCTGCTGTGTCCTGCTGTATCTAACATGGAGAACCAACAAGGACCTGCTGCATTAGCACCGGGAACTCGGCTCAGTGCTCTGTGGCAGCCTGGATGGGAGGCGAGTTTGGGGGAGAATGGATACGTGTATGTGTATGGCTGAGTCCCTTTGCTGTCCACCTGAAATTGTCACAGCACTGTTAATTGGCTATACTCCAGTATAAATTAGAAAGTTAAAAAAAAAATCTCGTGTGTCTTTTTATCAACAGTATGGCAAGAGCCTTCTGGTCTCCATGGCCTTCAGTGCAGAAGGAAATAGACTCGGCCTGACTGAGAGCACCCTTCCTGTCCGTACACACTGCTGCATTGCACGCAGCGACTCTAGAGGCGTGTGTGATAACCTGGCATTTTCCGTTTTGCTCCTTTTGGATCTTGTACCACGTACATGTATTATCTGCCCACGCTTGGGTTCCCCATCACCGTCACTTCAAGGGTGGCCCCTCACTCTTCTCTGCGCTGGTTTCCCGTGCCTCAGTTAGCTCCCTTTCTTGATATACACCCTTCATTTTGTCGAGCACACCCTTACACAAAGGCCCTCTAAGAAAAGGCACGTGAAAGTATACTTTTTATGTTTCTTTAAAATTGAAGTATGGTTTATTTACAATGTTGGGCCAATCTGCTGTACAGCAAAGTGAGAAAGTGTATTTTCTGATATTTGGAGTTTCTTTCTTTGGGAGTTTCTAAAAATCCACACTCTATTGACAGGTTGACTGGATATAGAATTCTAGATTCTTTCCTTTAAAATTTATGAGATATCATTCCATTCTTATCTGTGTTCTTCTTGAGATACTAAAGGCCTTATCATTCATGGTCGTTTGAATGTGTGTGTGTTTTTCTCTGAAACATGTTAGGATCGTCTCTATTTCCCTAGGTTTTGAAATTCTCAAGGGTATGCCTTGGTTTGGCTATATTATTACCCATTCTGCTGGGCATTTGGTGAGCTCTTGCAGGATCCACATTCGTGTACTTTAGCCTGGAAAGTTTTCCTGAATTATTTTATTCCTTTTTCCCCATCCGTTTCCTTTGTTCTCTCCCTCTAGAGCTAATATTAGTCATACATTCATTGTCCTTCAGTTTTTTTATCTTTTCTCTCTCATTCTCCTCTCTATGCTCCGTGTTTTCGTTCTAATTTCCAGACGAGTCCGCTCACTCCTCTCCCAGCACTTTCACTTTCACGGAGTTTTTTCATTTCTGCCATCATGTTTCTAATTCTAATTGTCCTTTAAAAAAAAACCTTCTGAATTTTTAACATTCTGTTACATAAGCACAATCTCTTTTTCTCTCTCTAACAACATTAACTTTACATTTTTTGGTTTTTTGCTTCCTCATCCACCCACATTTCCTCCAAGTTGCTTTTTTCTGTCTGTTCATTGTGTTATCTATGTTCCACACTAGAGGCTTCCCTCAACTTTCTAGTAATCTTAGATTATCTCCTCGGGATTAAGTATAAAGTGTTAGTCGCTCAGTCATGCCCAACTCTTAGCAACCCCGTGGACTGTAGCCTGCCAGGCTCCTCTGTCCATCGGATTCTCCAGACAAGAATACTGGAGTGGGTAGCCATTCCTTTCTCCAAGGGATCTTCCTCACCCAGGGATTGAACCCAGGTCTCCCACATTCAAGGCAGATTCTTTACCAACTGAGCCACATTAGGATTAAGCACAAGCAGGAGTTCTGGGCAGATGAGTGTGACTTAGGAGCTTTCCTCTACATCAGTCTGAGTTGGTCACTTCTTGGGGGCGCCCCTCCATGTCTATCTCTTTAGGAGTTTCTTCTTTGACTGACTCTATTTCTCATAGAAGAATCTTCCAAGTGCCTACTGGAAGGTCCAGTTCAGGCCACCAGCATTCTGAGAGCCAAGAGGGTACGTCCTGGGTGTCTCAGCATTTCATAATCTTTACACACATGGTCACTCGGTGCCCCTGGCTTTCAGTGTAGTAGTCCACCCTCAGCCACGCCTGATGTACACGGGCACACGGGCTCTGCTTTATCACTTTACAGTTTTCCTTGGGTGAGAGGGCACTGCGGGTGGGAGAGAAAATCGAGGCACAATCGCTTTTCAAACAACTGTCACTCGATCCTTTTGGTTTAGCCTCTACTTTTGTTCCCGGTACAGAGTTTTCTGGAATTGCTAGTTCTTTTATATATACATATACAAATTAATTTATTTATGTTAATTGGAGGCTAATTACTTTACAATATTGTGGTGGTTTTTGCCATACGTTGACATGAATCAGCCACGGGTGTACATATGTTCCCCATCCTGAATCCCCCTCCTACCTCCCCCCCATCCCATCCCTCTGGATCATCCCAGTGCACCAGCCCTGAACACCCTGTCTCATGTGTTGAACCTTGAGATTTAGAGGGTTCTCAGGATGAACTGGGGTTTTTAAGCTTCCTGGGACCATAATGACTCAAAGGTCTGGCTGGTTTACCAACCAGTCTCCACCCATTCCTCTCCTCTCCGGATTCTGAAATGCTGTTGCCTTTGTCTCTTCACCTGTTCTGCCCCTTCTTGTTGGTTTCTTTTCTCCCATCTTTAATCTCTTTACCGGGATTTCACTGTGCTTTAGAAAGGTCGTGAGATTGCATGTTAACATGTATAACCGAATAGCCACCATAACTCAAAGCCCCATGCGATCATTTCTTCATGTTCAGATATTCTAACTTGTCCTTTCTCACGTCTCCCCACTCTTTTTTACAGCCAAATTTTCGTTATGGAAATGGAAGTTTTTATTTTATTTGCTTCTTTGAAATAACTGATATGTTTACTTGACAGCTTAGTCTACTTTTTTTTAACTTTGGAGCATGCAGCATCCACAGTCCTAATTCCCCAAACTGGGATCAAACCTGTGTTCCCCGTGGTGGAAGCATGGTGTCTAAACTGCTGGACTGCCAGGGAAGTCCTAAGCCTTGTCTAATCATTCTGTAAAATCAATTTCATCAGAAGTGAACCTGTGTTCTAGCTGTTGGTTTGTTGGCTACTTTTCTTAGTACTAGCTTTTATTCATCAACTTTTTAATGTTGAATAGTAGTGGTGAAAGTGGGCACCCTTGTCTTGTTTCTGACTTTAGAGAAAATGCTTTCAATCTTTCACCATTGAGGATAATGTTTGCTGTGGGTTTATCATATATGGCTTTTGTTATGTTGAGGTATGTTCCTTCTCTGCCTGCTTTCTGAAGGTTTTTTATCATAAACGGATGTTGAATTTCGTCAAAGGCTTTCTCTGCATCTATTGAGATAATCATATGGTTTTTATCTTTCAATTTGTTAATGTGGTGTATCACATTGATTGATTTATGGATATTGAAGAATCCTTGCATCCCTGGTATAAAGTCCACTTGATCACGATGTATGACCTTTTAACATGTTGTTGGATTCTGTTTGCTAGAATTTTGTTGAGTTTTGCATTCATGTTCATTGGTGATATTGGCCTGTAATTTTTTTACTTTGGTTTATAGTCTTATTTGGAATATGAGGTGGTGTGTTTGTTTCAGCTCCCTCTCTCCTCTCTCTCGTTCTCTCTGTCCCCCCTTCTCCTTTATTTACATATTCTATTGTCTTGCTTAGCAGCTTTCGGGGTCCCCCATCCAAACCTATCACAGGCAGCCAGAGAGACCTTTCTGCAGAGCCAGTGGGCTGTGGTTGATGCAGGCTGGGTCGGGGGGAAGGTTGACTCAGCCTTTGGTCGCAAGTCTCTGTCTCATCCTTCTCTCCCAGCCTGGAACTGGAGAGGAGCCATTGCCCCTTCAGCGTTTGGCAGCAGGTCTATTTCTGGCCTCTCCCCATGCGGGTGGAGGACACCCTTGCCCTGGGTGTTAGTCCGCGAGCCTGCCTCTATCTCCCCATCGCACAGGAAACGCTCTTGACTAAGGTCCCACCGCTAAGTGCCTCAACATCCAGACCCACGGGTCCACCCCCACCTTCAGTACCGGCCAAGCTTTGTGCTTCTGTGCCAGCTGGATCTTCGAAAATGCTTGTCTGATTCTAAGCCCGGCTGTGCCTTCTCTGGTTTACTGTTTGTGTTTGTTTTATCCAGTACTTGCTATGTTTGTAGAGCGGAGGAGAGTCTCAGAGCATGAACTCCATCTCAAACTGGCTGTCAGTCGATAAAGTTAGATGTCTGGCTTGTGTAAATCTTCACTGTGGTCAAAATTCTGATGCCCGCTGTGGCCAGGCCAGGCCAGCTCCGTGGTCCCCAGTGCCCCCTGGTTGCTGTGGTTGTTCAGCCGCTCAGTCATGTCCAGCTCTTTGTGACCCCACGGACTGCAGCATGCCACACTTCCCTGTCCTTCACCATCTTCCTGAGTTTGCCCAAACTCATGTCCATTGAATCATTGATGCCATCCAATCAGGTTAGTTTTGTGGTATCGAATGCCACCTTAGCCAGGCTTAATTTTGTCTCCATCTGTGGCATGCTACTGAAGCACTAGGCATGTAAGAGGCTGTCAAGACTAAATATGAAATGAATTTATTCTGAGCATTCAGAATTCAAGTAGTAATAAAGTTGAAAGAAATTGAAACAAAGATTTGAAGTTAACTCATTTTAGAAAAATCTATTCCTGTGATACCCAACTTTATGGACCCTCAGGGCTATAGGGAGGATGGAATGGGTGCTCTGGGTCGGGCTTGGAGCATGCTGTCTACACTGCTTAAGTCTGCTAGGATACACCTGGTGCACAAATGCACTCAAAGGGGCCAGAGGATCCAGTGGGTACAGATGTCTTTAGAGGATCAACAGGAAGAGAGAGACAAAAGGGGACAGGAAATGACTCTCCAGCCAACAGGAGAAAGGATTAAAAACAGAAAAAGATGATTATCACCAATGAAATGAAGTTTTCCTTCCTTCCAGTAAACCTCACCCTGTACACAATAAATAAGCAGCTATCAACATAAATGCACAGGTTTTGTAAATCCAAAGAAACCGCAGAAAGACAAAATAGCTCCTAGGCCCTCTGGAATGTATAAGTACGTTCTATGAGAGCTGGGATTTATCTGTGCTGTTCATAGCTTTCTGCCTAGGACATAGTATTGAGTTGTTACGGAGTGAATGAATAAATAGATTAAAGATGCTCAGAAAAGATTTGCTGTAGCGGATCCCAAGGCAAGCACTTGTGTGAATAATTTATATTATGGATACAGAGAGGGAGCAAATTAGCTCAGACGCCAAGATTCAAGGCAACTTGAGTGCAAAAGAAAATCAAACCAAACAAATGCGTGTCCAGCACTGGCCATGGGAGGGTCAGAGTAGCAGCATTCAGAGACATCCGTCCATAGCAGGGAAAGGGGGTAAAGCCTGAATCACAAGGTAGCCCATCCCCCAGGAGCTCACACGTGAGTAAAGCATCAACAATTAAATATTTGGGGTGTGTGTGTGTGTGTGTGTGTGCGTGCGCACGCGTGTGTGTGTGCATGATACAATGGTCTCTGTCTAATAAATGTATTAGTTCAATTGTATAGTACGACTGTTTGATGTGAATTTCAGATATCCCTAGAAGTCCCCGGAAAGCAGAATATGACCAGGAACAGCCTTAAAAATAATTATGAAGAGATTCAAAAATAAATCGCATGGATAACAGGGCTATCTGTATAGTCCCCATGGACTCTGGATGTTGCTAGGGCCCCAGCCCCAGGGAAGCGCGGCATGCTGCAGTCCGTGGGGTCACGAAGAGTTAGACATGACTGAGTGACTGAACAACAGCAGTGGCAAGGGGGCATTGGGGACCACAGTTGTTTTTTATTTCATTTATTTATTTTGGTTGCCCTGGGTCTTTGCTGCTGCGGGGGGGCTGCCCTGCGTTGTGAGTGGGGCTTCTCGCCGTGCTGGCCTCTCCTGTTGCCAAGCACAGGTCTGGGCGCAGGGGCTTCAGCACTTCCAGCACAGGGCTCAGCCGCTGTGGCACAGGGGCTTTGCTACTCCAACGCATGTGGAATCTTCCTGGGCCAGGGATCGAACCCGTGTCCCCTGCACTGGCAGGTGAATTCTTATCCACTGTACCACGAGGGAAGTCCCCAAGTTTCTTTAAAGGTGGGTGGCTGAGGCGATGAGTGCCACTTACCATACTGGTGCCGTTGGGGACCTCACCACCCCTTCTCTGGTCCTCAGGTTCTTTATAAAATGAGACCTTGTCTATCCAGAATATGTTGGTTGCAAATAACAGAGAAACTGACTCACGCTCTCTTAATCAGGAATTCTAATTTATCTGTCAGACAGAGAAAGACAAATACTTTATGATAGCACTTACATGTGGAGTCTAACAAACTAGTGAATGTAGCAAAAAAGAAGCAGACTCACAGATAGAGAAAATAAATGAACGGTTACCAGTTGGGAAGGGAAGAGCGCAGGGGCAGTATAGGGAAAGGGGATTAAGAGGTATAAACTGCTGTATATAAGATAAGCTACAAGGATACATTGTACGGTAAAGGGAATACAGTCAATATTTTATAATAACTATAAATGGAGTGTAACATTTAAAACTTGCCAGTCAGGGTGGGATGGATTGGGAAATTGATATAATATTGATACAACGTATAAAACAGGAGGAGAAAACTGGGAACCCACTCCAGGATTCTTCCCTGGAGAATTCCATGGACAGGGGAGCCTGGCGGGCTACAATCCGTGGGTCGCAGTCAGACACGACTGAGTGACTAACACTGACTGACTAATAAAATAGGTAACTAACGAGAACCTACTGCGTAGCTCAGGGAATTCTACTCAGTGCTCTGTGGTGACCTAAATGGGATGGAAATTCAAAAAAGAGGCGATATGTGTATAAGTTAAAAAAAGAAAAGGAATACGAACAACAATGTACAGCCTTTCCTGTTACAAAAGAAAACGAACTGTAAGGTACTGCTTCTGCCTGTCAAAGTTGGAGAGAGATGGGAGTACTACAATAGTCTGTGTTTGTTACTGTGTAGCCAAAGGTATAAAGCTTGTTTGGAGAGTAAATTAGCACATCTAAAGTTTTATTTGTTCATTTATCTAGCCATTCAACAAATATTTTGTAACAATTTTCTTTTTTAGTAAGGAATTGTTTTGTATAGTTGGGGAATTGGTATCAAAAGTTTTTCAATATTTACTGTTTCTTCTTGGGATTACTTCTAGCAAATCTATCCTAAAGAAATAAACACTGAGGAGCAAAAATTAAAAAAAAAAAAAGATTACATGCCACTAGAATTTTTAAAAATAAAATAAGATAAATAAAAATTATGAATCACTATGTGATATACCTATAACTCATATAACATTGTACAGCAGGTATATTTCAATTGGGGAAAAAAAGAATCACAATGTATGGGCTTGTATAGCCTGAGTCTCCAGAGTCAGCTTTCTCCATCTCCCTGTTCTATCCACTTCTGTGCTGGCTTCACTCTCAACAGGCCCCTCCACTTCGTGACACAGGGGCTGCCGGCAGCCCCAGATTTATGGCCTCGCACGCAAATCCAGTGGAAACAAAGCTCACCTCTCCTACAATCTAAGTGGACGTCATGAAATAGCATTGCACTGTCTCCAAAGGGGTCAGGTCACCACCACGACCAGACAGATGTGCTCAGCTTATTGCTGTCATCTGACGCTCCTGCTCAGCGCAGCCCTCCCCCCCGAGACACTACCAACCTGTCCCACCCATCACACCACGTGGCGTTATGTGTCAGAGCAAAGCCTTGAGAGTCAAAAGCCCCTTACAGGAATCTGTGACAGCCCAGAGGGGAGGCTGTATCTCGGAAAGGGTGTTGTAACTGATTAGCAATGCCTGCTAAACAGCTCAAGCCCAGGCAGTAATTCACAAGTAACAGACATTTGCCATCCCGAGAGGATGCCATCCAGAGCTTCATGTCCAGGGCTGGAAGACAGAGGGGCCGCCAAGAGTGCTTTTATAACCCCGGACACTTGCAGGATGTTAACTGTGCTTCCATATCTGATCTGGGAGGGAGACAGGAAGACTCGAGGAAAACTTCACAAAGAAAATAGCCTTGGAATCATCCTCGAGGGAAGAGACGCAATATGTTTTAGTTTTATTAAAAAGGAAAGAACAGTTTAAATCAGAACAAATTTGAGTTCAAACTCCAGATACATCTCTGAATAATTGTTTAAATGCAGAGAACTTAAAGTTATATCCCAACATCTAATCCACGGTCAGGCAGATAATCAGTGCTCATTACTAGTATATAGAATAAAGTTAGTAAGTGAATGATCTTGAGCATATTTTGCATCTTCTCTGCACATCCGTTTTCTTGTGTGTGAGAGACCTAAGAGCACTTCCTTACAGAGTCATTCTGAGGACTCCATGGGATTGTGTGTGTACAGCCATCAGCAGTGGAAGCATTAAGGTGCTCTAACAACCCCATCAGTGTTGCTGCTCTAAGACGTTAATCAAGAAGTATTATTTCCCCGTGGCTACTATATGCTCAGTGCCTGGGAATTAGGCAAGATGGAGGTGTGAAATATCCGGAAGAGGGGAGACAGCTTGCATTAGAGACTGCCAGGTCATGAGCGCTCTGGGCTACAGCAACTTCTCACCCACGACTGTGAAGGTCAGGAGAGGGCAGCAGAGAGCTCTGGGGCTGGAAGGAACCCACACGTCATGGGAAGATAACCTTTCATCTCTGATAGGGTCTACCCCCGCAGGACCGCAGGATGAGGTCGGAAAAAAAGCTGGGCATCAGGACCCTCACGCTGGCATCCTAGTTCAGCCACTTAACAGCTGTGTGACCTCAGACAAAGCATACAACCTCTTCAGTCTTCACTTCCCAGTCTCTAACATGAGGCTAAAAGTCTGCAGGCTGTTGTAAAGAGTAAAAGAATTGAAAGAGTTGCTGAGTTCTGCAGTAGCGTTGTTCTGGGGCAAAGGTGGAGACTACGGACACCATAAATCAGAAGCAGGAGATAAGAAGAGAGCTCACTTTGGGAATTGCGTTAAAAATCTTTTTTATAATAAAGCTTATCTCATAACCAAATATAAATACAATTCCATGATGGTCCATATTCTCCCTTGGACCCTCATACATGTACACCATGAAAAGTAACTGAGTCAGGGCGATGTTTTCTGTTCACCAAATCCCATTTATTTTCCTCCTTCCTGGGTACAGAGAAGATTGCTTCTGGACAATGGTATGTGAGAAAAGGAGATGTCTGTCTTTCCCCGGCTGAAGCAGGGGAAATCTCCAGTGTGATCCTTCAGCTTTGTTCCTCTTCTACCATGGAACCAGAAGTAGCAATGACCCTGAGCCCTCCTTCTGAGTACAAAGTGTTGCAGGGAATCCAAT
Source organism: Giraffa tippelskirchi (assembly GCF_054371585.1). NCBI lineage: Eukaryota > Metazoa > Chordata > Mammalia > Artiodactyla > Giraffidae > Giraffa > Giraffa tippelskirchi. The sequence goes on along the minus strand of NC_137285.1, from coordinate 148,762,915 downwards.
CCCATCAGCTGTATCAAATGCTGTTGATAGGAAGATAAAAACAAAATTCACCGTTGGACTTAGTAACACAGAGGCCGTTAAATAGCTTGAAATGAGCAGCGTTTTTAGCTACCACGGACTGGAATGGGTTCAAGGCTGCCGGGGAGAAGAATTCAAGACACTAAATAAGGACAACGATCTAGAACAATGCGGCTGTAAAGTGATATAAAAATAGGGAAATAGCTGGAGGGGGAAGTGAAGTCAAAAGAGGGTTGGAGTTTTTTTCCATTGAAAGAAATAACCAGATGTTTGCATGTTATACCCATGTTTGTTCATCCTTCAATCTATAGTGAGAGACTCCATGCCCGTCTCCCAGCCCTTGGTTCCCAGACCTTCTATTCCCAGCAAGACTCAAAGAACATGATAAGCTCGTGATGGCTTCAAAGAAGACGCCACACTCCACGTGACTAAGTTCCAAGGATGCGGCTGCCTTCAAGCCCTCGCTGTGAACACCGCGCCAAGAAGCCAACAGATGACAGATGAGGTGGTATACGGCGCATCGCCCCGCTAGAAACCGCTTTTAATTACTTTTAGTATCAAAGGACTTCATTGTGCAGTTTATAGAGTGAACCAGTACCACGAGGCTGGCGAGAGGAAAACCTTCCCTCCGTAAACCCTGCCTGAGCCCAGCCTCCACACCCCAAAGCGACCCTCTCAGCTCCGGTTGTCTCTAGATCCCATGCCTATGGGTGTTTCTTCTTCCTTTTGTTTGTTTCAAAATTTTAACTCTGGACGCCACAGGCTAGAAAACAAGGGTTTCATTCTTTTAACCCACACATCCCTCTATACCTTCTACATTCTCTCGATCAAGTTTTATCAAGGTTTTTTGTTAAAATTGCTATTGAAGGCTTACATTGCTGACTACAAAAATGTAATTCTTAGCTGAGTCATTTGGCATGTTACAGTCACATACCCTTTCTTACAGGGCAGTTTGCTTTTCCTGAGTTCATATTGCCTTAGTTTTTCATTTGTTTAGTTTTTTACCTACATACAACTGACACAAACTCAAACTATCCCCAGACCATTTTCAAACAGAACTCAACATCCATCTCCAGACAAATGCATCAGGTAAACCACAAGTTCGGTGTATTTCTCAGAGACACATCTCCTGGGACCCTGCGCACTCCTGCTCCTCTCTGGACTGACCGCCCTTTTGATCTGACGCGGAGTGCTCGTCCTGAGAATATTACCTCTGGAAGGAAAGAGTTTCCCCTCTCAATCCGACATCTTCGTCTCTCTTGGTTTGGTTCCTATCTGGATGCGCTCCCGGAGGCTTCCTGACACGGGTTGACCACGGTGTTTTTTTCCGTCTGGGCATGTCTGAGCGGCTCTTTGCTGTGCCACCGCTGTCACGCTGTGTCTGAGTGTCGAAGTGGAAGCTGGAGACACCCTCTCTCGGTCTTTGCCCATGCTACCGCCCTGTGTTCTGCTGGGAGGTCCAATGCCATTCTGACCCTCATCTTTTATTTGCGGTTTGTTTTACTCTCTAGAAGCTTTATAGGATCTTATAATTAACCCTAAAATCTGAAATTTCCTGAGTGCTGCCTTGAGAAGTGTACACTCTAGTGGACCACCCTGCAACTCAAAGGAAAGCAACTAGACTCACATGGGCCTCAGCTCTAACATTCTAAGCAGCTGAACTAAAGACAGGAACTTATCTGAGAAAAAGGAACTTTATTCAGCCCCTTAGAGCTAGCTAATTGGTAAAGGAATATTAGAATAGCTTTGAATGGAGACATTAGAGTTGTGATCTATTTTGGATATGTAATATGTGGATTATTCTGGAGCCACAGTTAAAAATAGAATTGGGAACTCTGAAGGTCCAGTGATTAGGATCTGGCACTCTCACTGCTGGGGGCCAGGGTTCGACCTCTGGTCAAACTAAGAACCCACAAGCCACATGGTGTGGCCAAGACCCAAAACTTAATTAAATTAAATGTTTAAATATATACATACATAAATATTTATAATTTATATATGGGGGCGGGGGGCTTCCCAGGTGGCGATAGTGGTGAAGAACCCACCTGCCAAAGCAGGAGACGTAAGAGATGCGGGTTCCATCCCTGGGTGGGGAAGATCCCCTGGAGGAGGGCACGGCAGCCCGCTCCAGTCCTCTTGCTGGAGAATCCCGTGGACAGAGGAGCCTGGCGGACTGTGTTCCGTAGGGTCACAAAGAGCTGGACACGACTGAAGTGACTCGGCACGCAGGAGTGTGTGCTCATGTGTCAAGTTGTGTCCGACTCTTTGCGACACTTTGTGGACAGTAGCCCGCCAAGCTCCTCTGTCCACGGGATTCTCCAGGCAAGAACACTGGAGCGGGTCGCCGTGCCCTCCTCCAGGTGATCTTCCCCACCCAGGGATCAAATCCACCTCTCCTGTATCTCCTGCTTTGCAGGCGGATTCTTCACCACTAGCACCACCTGGGAAGCTCATGGATGTGTGCATATATGTATATATACATACATACTTCTAGAGAGAAAGAAAAATAAGCAAAGCAAATGTGGGGAAAAGTGCTATGAATCTGAGTGAAAGATAAAAGGTGTTTGTTTTATTATTCTCTCAATTTTTCTCCATAAGAAGGGGAAGGAAAGCTGATTTGCTTGGATCATATAGGAGGGCTCCTGACATTCTGATGAAGAAGGTGTTGCTTTTTTGTTTTAATTAAGGCAAACCCATCAGTTTACGTGGGTAGGGGAATGCTTGAACTCCAGGGCCCCTTGGGTCCACTCCTGTCCACCTTATAGAGGAGTTTGCCAGTCCTGTTAGGAAAGAACCTGCTCTGGAGCGAGCCTTACAATCCAGAGCTGGCCAGGCTGCCCCTGGAGACAGAGGACCCTTCCAAACTCCAGACCAGCTGCTGGCGCCTGCCAGCCAGGAAAGGGTTCCGCAGCTGCAGGCAGCTGGTCTGAGAGCACTCTGGGGCCCGCAGTCCAGCCGGCGCCAGGGCTGTGTGGGTGCAGATGGAGATGCCCCGCGTCCACCTGCTCACAGCTCCACTCACCACACATAACCCGACACTCACGTCATGCCGGTGGCAACAAGCCGCCCACTGTGGAATGTGTCTCTCAGAGCCAAAGAGGCATCCTGTGATGTAACGGGGGGGAAAGAAGCGAGCTGCGGGACAGGATTTCAGGACAATCCCACCCGTGCTAGAGACCGTGGAGGGATGGAGTGGGGTGGAGACAGGGAGGGAAAGAAGGCAGGGGGAAGGCAGGGCAGGAAGGAAAAGGGCTTCCCAGGGGCGCTCAGTGAAAGGCGCTCAGTCGTGTCCGACTCATCGCGACCCCATGAGCTGTACAGTCCATGGGATTCTCCAGGCCAGGATACTGGAGTGGGTAGCCATTCCCTTCTCCAAGGGATCTTCCCAACCCCGGGATGAAACCCAGGTCTCCCGCATTGCAGGCAGATTCTTTGCCAGCTGAGCCACCAGGGAAGCCCCCAGGTGGCACTAGTGGTAAAGACTCTGCCTGCCAATGTAGGAGCCACAAGAGACGCAGGTTCCATCCCTGGGTTGGGCAGAGCCCCTAGAGAAGGCAGTGGCAACCCACTCCGGTACTCTTGCCTGAAAAGTTCCATGGATGGAGGAGCCTGGCGGGGCCACATGAGGCGCACACGACTGAGCACAGTACAAAAGGAAGGAAAGGAAAGAGAACAGAAAAAAGCAAACAGAACAACGCCTTTGTCTGTAGATCTCAATGTATTACTTCCTAACTATACCCACACACAGAGAAACATCCGAAAAGAAACGCAGGGACGGCGGCCACCCAGGCCTTTCCTGGGGGTCCAGCAGTTAAGACACTTGCTGATTTAAATCTTCAAGTTCACAGAGTAATTTGGGATTTACCTTTCCAAAGGTAAATTTGTCTTACCTTTCCAAAAGGTAAGAGACCTTTCAATGCAGAGGGTATGAGTTTGATTCCTGAACGGGGAACTAGGACCCCGCAGGCCTCATGGTCAAAGGACCCAAACATAAAACAGAAGCAATATTATAGCAAAATCAATAAACAGTTTTAAAAATTTTATTAAAAATAGAAAGAAAAAAACTGGTTATCCTTAACAATGTATTTGAAGGTAAAGGTTAAAGCTAACATTTTTTTGCCCTATTTTTTCTTGTTCACTGTATAAACTTTCTGAATTAGTGTATCTTACTTTGTATTTTTTCTAATGAAGAAAAATTAAGGACAGAATTATTTTTTAATATGTATCTATTTATTTATTTGGCTGCGCCAGGTCTTAGTTGCAGCATGTGGGATCTGGTTCCCTGACCAAGGATTTGGGTTTCTCTGGTGGCTCAGCTGGTAAAGAATCCACCTGCAATGCGGGAGACCTGGGTTCCACCCCTGGGTTGGGAAGATCCCCTGGAAAAGAGAAAAACTACCCACTCCAGTATTCTGGCCTGGAGAATTCCATGGATTGTATAGTCCATGGGGTCACAAAGAGTCAGACACGACTGAACGACGTTCACTTTTCTGCATTGGGAGCATGGAGTCTTAGCCACTGGGCCACCAGGGAAGCCCCAGGAAAGACTGTTTAATGGGGAGGGGGTTCTCCCCTCAAAGAAAAGGGGCTGCTGCTGCCGCTTTGAAGTAAATAAAAACAAAGAGCTGTGGAGGGCAAAGGTCAGTGAACTATTGGGCTATGGCCTTGTTTTTGTAAGGAAAGCTGTGCCTGACCTCAGCCTCCTCCTTACACTGACATCACCATGACTGCCCTCATGCAACAGCCAGCAGAGACAGAGAGACTGCGGCCCTCAAAGCCAAAAGTATTTCCTGTCCAGCCCTTTACAGAAGTTTGCCAATCAATCCCTGGTCTTGGCTGTTGATGTTCAGTCACTCAGTTGTGTCCAACTCTTTGCGACCCCGTGGACTGCAGCACACCAGGCCTCCCAGACCTTCACCGTATCCCAGAGTTTACTCAAACTCATGTCCATCAAGTCGGTGATGCCATCAAATCATCTCATCCTCTGCCGCCCCCTTCTCCTCCTGCCTTCAGTCTTTCCCAGCATCAGGGTCTTTTCCAATGAGTTGGCTCTTCAGATCAGGTGGCCAAAGGATTGGAGCTTCAGCTTCAGCACCAGTCCTTCCAATAAATATCGAGGGTTTATTTCCTTTAGGATGGACTTTTTGGATCTCCTTACAGTCCAACAGACTCTCAACAGTCTTCTCCAACACCACAGTTCAAAAGCATCAATTCTTCACCACTCAGCTTTCTTTATGGCCCAACCTTCACATCCATACATGACTACTGGAAAAACCATAACTTTAACTATATGGACTCTTGTCAGCAGAGTAACGTTCTCTGCTTCTTAATACCCTGTCTAGGTTTGTCATTGCTTTTCTTCCAAGGAGCAAGCGTCGTTTTTTAATTTCATGGCTGCAGTCACCATCTGCAGTGATTTTGGAGCCCAAGAAAATAAAGTATCACTGTTTCCATTGTTTCACCATCTATTTGTCATGAAGTGATGGAACCAGGTACCATGATCTTCATTTTTTGAATGTTGAGTTTTAAGCCAGCTTTTTTATTCTCCTCCTTCACCTTCATCAAGAGATTCTTTAATTCCTCTTTGCTTTCTGCCATAAGGGTGGTGTCATCTGCATATCTGAGGTTATTGATATTTCTCCTGGCAATCTTGATTCCAGCTTGTGTTTCATCCAGCCTGGTATTTCACATGATGTACTCTGCATATAAGTTAAATCCCTGGTCTAGAATCACATTTCCTCTGAAATGGCAGTTGTACAGTCTACATTAGAACACTGATTTGAAGATTCAGACTCTGAAGAGGAAGGGTAAATTGCAAATTATTTTGTGAACTTGAAGATTTAAATCAGCAAGTGTCACCTCATCATAAAGGCCTTCCTCATTCACCCAATGTCAGTAGCTTCTAACACAGCCCTGTCTGTCATTCATGTTGACTTTCTTCAAGAATTTGTCCCCATCTGATTTTTTTTTTTTTGCTTGTTTGTGCTTTTCTTTTTCAACATAATACAAGAGCCACGAGGACAGCAGTCTTCTCTGCCTGTCTATCACTATATCCCCAGGGCCTAGAACACTGCCTGGCGCGTAGTATGCACTCAATAAACATCGAAGGAATGAAGGAATGAACAAGCGAATCACAATCCAATGGGAAATTTTCACATCAGAATGAAAGCTATGGAGCCGCAGCAACAAGAACCCGAGTCCAGTGAATAAAGAGAGAGAGCAAATCTATGAACCATCCGTTAACACATTTTAAAGATATGAGCAGCAAGGCTTAGTACTTGTGTATGTGTGACTCTTCTGTTTTTCAGCTGAATTCAAGACTAATGTGGAGAAGAATGTCTGCCTGAAGGGAAAGACTTCAATAAAATGCAACAGTGTTGGGGTGGGGCAGGGCTGCTATGGTTTCCGTGTCTAAGGCCCAGGTGAAAAGGTAAACACCCAAGGGGGCTCCTTTGGAGGGTTGGGAGCAGCCAGCGACTCAAACGACTACAGAAGCGGCGTGTGTGTGAGGGCGTGCGAGCTCGGTTGCTTCAGCGGCGTCCGGCTCATTGCAGAAGGGCCCAAAGTGGAATTTCCGCCCTTTCTCTTATTCCTCCCGAACCATGAATCTATCAGGTGGGTCCCAGAAAATTCCCTAAATACACACACTGAGCAGAATGGGAAGAGCTAGAAAATGTGTCCAAGGGGCCATGGGACCCCCAATCCTAGGGAGGTATGTGGCTCTCCTTTGCTTTATTCCATTTATCCCTCTGAGCCAATGGGTGCGCAGATACCTGGAAGTGGATTACCAGTTACAGCCACTCCCCAGAAAGGGGTAGGGGATCAGAATCCACTTCCTTTCTAAGAGGCATGGACCCCAAGAAGGGGCCTCCACTAGCCACGCAGAGGAACAGATGGGAGGGTCAGAGGCTGGAGACTTTGAAAGGGACTAGATTGTTTTGCTTAAGAATATGGAGAAAAGAGAGGAAAGAAATGTGAAACCTTCCCCTTGGAGAGAAAACATATACGACTAATAGGGATTTTTCTGGGTTCTGTCATAGATAAAAACTACCTCCCCAGGATCCACAGGGCTTTTCAGTCTCCCCAAGACATTTTCGGCAGAACTGACATTACTCATTCATCCTCTCTCTCCTTGGACTTGCTTTCAGGGAAATGATAACAAAGTTCCCGCACCCAAGTGGGTGTAAGATCAAGAACAAAGGCTTCTCACAGTGCCCAGAGTAGTTGCAAGAATAGCCTATTGTGTTCTGCAGCCCTGGCCCTCTTATCTCCTCCTAGACAAAACGCAGAAAAATGGGCGACCTTGAAAGACAGAGACTCGTTCTCTCTCCCAGGTGAAACCAAAAATCCTTGTACTGTTTTAGAAGCAAATTAACTCCCAGTTGGCAGGCAGACACCAAAGAAGGACAATTCATTCAAAGGTAAATTAATCCTTTGCACAAACAACCAAATTTGAATACCCAGACTAGAGTGGACCCACATACCTGTTTAAAATTTCTCTCCCGCTTGGTACAATAGGCCCCATTCTCTCAGTGGAACAATCTAATTGTTTGTCTGAAACAACCTGCATCTCTAATCCCAGAATTCTGTATTTTCCATTAACCATTTCAGTATAGCTTCTTCCCCAGACAAGATGTGCTTCACCTAAGTAATTTCACCCGGTGGCTCAGACAGTGAAGAATCTGCCTGCAATGTAGGAGACCTGGGTTCGACCCCTGGGTAGTGAAGATATTCCCTGGAGAAGGGAATGGCTCCTCACGGCAGGATTCTCGCCTGGAGAATCCCATGGACAGAGGAGCCTGGTGGGTCGCAGCCCCCGGGGTCTCAAACGGTCAGACAGGACTGAGCAACAGACACACATGGCAGCAAAAACAGGAAAAAGAGAGTTTTTACCATTTACGATTAAAGACTTAAAATACCCAGAAACAAAGCCAACCAAAACCAAATGTGCACGACCCCCAACAGAAAACTATGACTTAGATAACTAAAGAAAACCTAAATAAATTGATGGATACATTACACGCATGTTCAATATATTCACTATTGGAAGGATATCAGTTTTCCCCAGATTGACCTATTGAGTCATATAATTCCAGTCCAAATCCAGCAAAATTTTGTGGAAAGAGACAAGCTCAGTTTAAATTTTATATAGACTTTATTAAAAATGAAGAGCATTTATTCTTTAAAAAAAAATCAAGAAAGTGAAAACATCAGGAGACCTAAATTGACCTTTCTCCAAAGAAGAAATACAGATAGTCAACAGGCATATGAAAAGATGCTCAACATTGCTAATTATTAGAGAAATGCAAATCAAAACTACATCGAGGTATCACCTCACGCCAATCAGAATGGCCATGATCAAAAAGTTTACAAATAATAAACGCTGGAGAGGGTGTGGAGGAAAGGGAACCCTCCTAGCTTGTTGATTGGAGGTAAATTGGTGCAGCCACTATGGAGACCAGAATGGAGGTTCCTTTAGAAAGTAAGCATATAGCTAGCTGCCGTATGATCCAGCAATAGCACTCCTGGGCATATACCTAGACAGAGCCATAGTTTGAAAAACGACATGCACTCCAAAGCTCATAGCAGCACTATTTGCGGTAGTCAAGACATGGCAGCAAATTACGTGCCCATCAGCAGATGAATGGATAAAGAAGATAAAGAGATATACATAATGGAATATTACTCAGTCGTAAGAGAGAATGAAACAATGCCATCTGCAGCAACATAGATGGACCTAGACATTATCAAATGAAGTGAAGTTAGAGAAAAACAAGTATCATTTGATATCACTTATGTCTGAAATCTAATATATGATACACATGAACTTACTCATAAAACAGAAATAAACTCGCAGACATAGAAAACAGTGGAGAAGGGATGCAAGAAGTTAGGGGTGTATAAACTAGGAACTTGGGATTAACAGATACACACTGTTGTTGTTCAGTCACTTAGTCACGTCTGATTCTTTGCGACCCCATGGACTGCCGCACACCAGGCTTCCCCGTACTTCAGTATCACCCGAAGTTTGCTCAAACTCACGTCCACTGAGTCGGTGATGCCATCCAACCATCTCACCCTCTGTCATCCCCTTCTCCTCCTGCCCTCAATCTTTCCCAGCATCAGGGTCTTTTCAAATGAGTCAGCTCTTCGCATCAGGTGGCCAAAGTATTGGAGCTTCAGCTTCAGCATCAGTCCTTCCAATGAATATTCAGGACTGATTTCCTTTAGTATTGGCTGATTTGATCTTGGAATTAACAGATACATCCTACTATATATAAAAAATAAACAACAGGGAGCTACTGTATAGCACAGGAAACTGTGTTCAATATCTTATAATAACCTGTAGTAGAAAAAGACAGATATGCATAACTGAACCACTTTGCTGAAAATAACATAGCATTGTAAATCAACTATACTTCACACACAAAAAAAGCTCCAATAAAATCTGGACATCAAAGCCCAGGTGAGCTTCCTTGTTTGGCAATACTCTTGTCACGTGTCAATGTCCAGAAGGTAATACATCCTGAGGGCTGCAGAAACTTTGTATTTGGAGCCCTTTCAGACACTGCCCTCTGCGTCCCTTCTCTTGGCCAATTTTAATCGGTATCCTTTTGCTGTAATAGACTGACTCTTAGTATAAGTTTTCAGTGGGTTCTGTGAGTTCTTTACAGAAGTATCTAATTTGAGGGTGGGTTTGGGAACCCCTTCGAATTTGTAGTCGGTATCAGACGTGAGAGTGGTTTGTGTGGACTCGACTCTCCAACTCTGTAGTTGGACCCTAAGCCTTTGAGGTTGGTGTCAGAACTCTTGGACGAATGACTAAACTCTCCCAATGGTCCTGAATTCCTCAGAGAAAGGTACATGAACACAGAGAGGGGTGAGGAATCGGGGCCAATGATTAATCTACTTTGAGCCCTTGCTTTTATACCTGAAGGTGATGATTCATGATAAAGATATCATCAAGGAATGGGAAAAAAATTATCAAAGTAGATTGAAGGCCATGATTAGAAGAAAAGTTAAGCATTCTGCTTTTTGGCCTGTTCGGGTTATGCTTCAGGGAGCCATGCATGCCCCTGTGCAGTATAATGCGGCAATGAATGAGATGCTTGAGAAAGATGCGGGTAATAGCTGACGGTAGGTGGGAGTTAGAGTCATGATCCATAGGCCACCCAGGAGTCCAGTCCTGCAGAGGGACTTATGAGGTGTCTCCAGAGTACATCCCATGCCTCCTCTTTTTTCTTTCTTTTTTGTTTTCTTTGTCTTTTTTTGGTGGGGAGGGGGCATGCAGCAGGTGGCTTGTGGGATCTTAGTTCCCCGACCAGAGATTGAACCTGGGGCCACAGCAATGAAAGCATGGAGTTCTAACCACTGGACCACCAGGGAATTCCTTCTCATGTCTCCTCCACACTCTCTACAAAGCTCTGCACTCCAAGGCTCCATCTCAGCCTCAAGAGTGCAGAGGCTGGATTTCCTGCACACAAACAAGCTACCTACCAAAAATCCGTCTTGCCTAATAATTTCCCAGTGCGGCAGGAGACGTAGGTCTCCAGTTGTCTAGGACAAGGGCCGACCCCGTCCTCCGTCCCCTGGAGCAGCACCGCCATATGGCCCACTCAGCGCTCTTCCGAAGCCTCGGATGCGGCCTCAGGAAACCCAAGTCCAGAGACAGAAGCCGGCTTCTCAGATTCAGAGCGAGGAACTCAGCAGAATGAGAAGCCGCTGAGATCCGGAGACCAGGCTGGGGATGGATGGAGAGGCTGAAGAGGAGCCCAGGCAGAGGGCCTCAGGGAGCCAGCTGCCAGCCGTGGCAAAACTCTCCCCAAACAAACTCGGGGCACCGGACCCAGAATTCACTTCTAATCTCTGTCTCACCCCCGTGTCATTTTTCATGTGCCTCACATGCAAGCCTGCCTCACCCCCACACTCACATAAAATTCCCAGTGAGACAGAACCTACTGTGGCTTACAGGATGGGATTAAAGTGGACTTGCTATTGAAAGAACCACACTACCTGAACCCTGTGCTGTGTGTGTGTGTGTGTGTGTGAGTGTCTGTGGGTGTGGGTGTCTGTATGTGTGTGTGTCTGTGCATGCGTGTATCTGTATGTGTGCGTGTGTGTGTGTGTGTGTGTGTGTGTCTGTATGTGTGTCTGTGTGTGTGTGTCTCTGTGTGTGTCTGTATGTGTGTGTGTGTCTGCATGCGTGTGTCTGTATGTGTGTGTGGGTGTGTGGGTGTGTGTAGGGATGGAGGTGTGTGTGTGTGTGTGTCTGTATGTGTGTGTGTCTGTGCGTGCGTGTGTCTGTATGTGTGTGTGTGTCTGTGTGTGTGTCTGTATGTGTGTGTGTGTCTGTATGTGTGTGTGTCTGTGTGTGTGTATGTGTGTGTGTGTGTCTGCGTGCGTGTGTCTGTGTGTGTATGTCTGTGTGTGTGTCTGTATGTGTGTGTGTCTGTGCGTGCGTGTGTCTGTATGTGTGTGTGTGTCTGTGTGTGTGTGTGTCTGTGTGTGTGTGTGTGTCTGCGTGCGTGTGTCTGTGTGTGTCTGTGTGTGTGTGTCTGTGTGTGTGTGTCTGTGTGTGTGTCTGTGTGTGTCTGTGTGTGTGTGTCTGTGTGTGTGTCTGTGTGTGTGTGTGTGTGTGTCTGTATGTGTGTGTGTGCATGTGTGTGCATGTGTGTCTGTGTGCCTCCGACTCCCATCCTGTCACTCTCTCCTCTTTCCCTGGCACATCCGCGTTCCCCCTGACATATGATCACGAGGACACTGAGCCGAGGGCAGACAAGGATGCCAGAGGACAGAAGGTCCCCACAGCCAACAGGTGCCCATCAGAAAAATGCAGGAGCAAGTAAGCTTCACCCAGAGCTCTCGCTCACCAGCGATTTGCTAAGCAACAGTGCGTTTTAATTCCATGTCTTGGGCAGAAAACGAGTGGGACCAAAACTGGGCATCACCCAGTGGTGCCAATTTACAAGCTCATGCATTTTGAGTGCTTTGTGAAACTGCCTCATTGCTTCATAAATATGTACTATTTCACAGTCCTTTCATGCCTTCCTATAAATATTCATCACACACACTCTCTACTTCCTTTCTTGCAAGCTCCTTGGCTCTCTCCTTACTTTCTCTTACATCCTGTGGTGAAATTTTTCTTAAATAACACAAACGCGCATTGCAGGTCCCTCGGACAAAAGGATGTTCCGCTTGAGCCTCAAGATACAGAAAACAAAGGGCTGTCACATCTCAGGGCCACTCGGATATGACTCAGGTCCCTGCCGCCAAATAGAAAGAAATGGAAAATGAAGTCACAGAAACTCACAGGGAGAAAAGATGGGATATTACAGGTGACCGGAGACAGATTCAGGAGCAGCAGCTGCAAGAAAGAAAGGCTGGCCACACAGGAAAACACCCAAGCCCGGGATAATGACAGGGCCAATTTGAGACAAGCGGTCGGTGTCACTGGAGCTCCAGGAGGTGACAGTCACAAAGAAGGAAGAGTGACTGAGGGGTCCCGAAGATGCGATACTGAACCGGAGATGGGTGAAAATGAGGAGAGGAAAGGCACCCCCCTTGCACTGTTGGTGGAGTGTAAACTGTTACAGCCACTATGGAGAACAGTATGGAGATTCTTTTAAAAAAAAAACTAGAAGTAAAACTACCATATGATCCAGCAATCCAACTACTGGGCATATACCCTAAGAAAACCACAATTCAAAGAGATACATGTGCCCCAATGTTGATAACAGCACTATTTATGACAGCCAGAACCCAGAAGCCCCCTAGATGTCCATTAACAGATGAATGGATAGAGAAGATGTGGCATGTATGGCCAAAGGAATATTACTCAGCCATGAAAAAGAAGGGATTTGAGTCAGTCATTATGAGATGGATGAACCTAGAGCCTGTCATACACAGTGAAGTAACTCAGAAAGAGAAAAACCAATGTGATATATTAATGCATAAATATGGAATCTAGAAAAACAGTACTGAGGAACCTGTTTCCAGGGGAGGAATGGAGATGCAGACATAGAGAACAGACCTGCGGATGGGCGAGGGAAGGAGAGGGTGGGACAAATTGAGAAAGTAGCCTTGACATACATACACGACCACGTGTAAAATAGATTGCTAGTGGGGAGCTGCTGTATAACACAGGGGGCCCAGCCTGGTGCTCAGTGATGACCTGGGGGTGGGGTGGGGAGGGGGGACAGAGGCACAGGAGGGAGGGGATATAAATACAAATATATATATATATATATAAAGTTATGGCTGATTCCATCGTTGTGCAACAGAAACCAACACAACATCATAAAGCAACTATCCTCCAATCAGAGAAATAAATTTTAAAATGGGGAGAGATGCAGGCAGAGGGCCCCCAGGGCAACAAGCGACACGGGTGGAGGGGCAGCATACTGCAAACACCCGTTTGGATTCAGCAACAGGCTCCAGGTCTGATGACAAGCAGGACCCCAGGGACTTCGCTGCGGGCCTAGGGGTTAAGATTCCTTGCCTCCAATGCAGGGGGCAGGGTTTCAATCCCTCATGGGGGAACTAAAATCCCACATGCTGTGCGGTACAGCAAACACATAAAATGAAAAGAAAAAAGCCAAATGTAGTTCCAATCGTATGCATGTTTAAATGATATTTTAAAATTATATGAAATTTTTTAAAAAACAGGATTCCATTCCTGCAGGGGTCATAATTCTCCAGGGAAAAGAGTAGGGATTCTCTTACCAGAATCTGCTGCCAATGAGCAGGACAGGAACCTTATCAAGGACAGTGGGACTGTGGCAAAGAGTAGGATGCTGAAATTGCGTATGCCTCTCCTTTAAAATAGTATTTCTCTAAACCAGACCCATAATATCAAGTAATTCCAGCATGACTGGACTCCTAGAGTCCGGGAGCTGTGGAGGAAGCAAAGATCAAAAGCTTGGGAGAGCCTGGCTTTGGTCCTGACTGTGCCACTTACCAGCTATGACCTTGGACTGGTCACATCACTTCCCTGAGCCTCTGCTTTCCCCTTCCATAACATGCAGACAGTAATGTTTAATGTTTGCTGATCAGATCTGTGAGGATTTTATGAAGATAAAATGATGAAAAAAACCACTGCAAAATTTTACCAGTTAATTGTTATTACCGGTGATTTGCTGTGAGATCAAAAAAAAAGTTAGTGAGCCTTACTGGGGTCTCCAAGCCAGGCTTCAGTAATATGTGAACCGTGAACTTCCATATGTTCAAGCTGGTTTTAGAAAAGGCAGAGGAACCAGAGATCAAATTGCCAACAGCCGCTGGATCATCGAAAAAGCAAGAGAGTTCCAGAGAAACATCTATTTCTGCTTTACTGACTATGCCAAAGCCTTTGACTGTGTAGATCACAATAAACTGTGGAAAATTCTGAAAGAGATGGGAATACCAGACCATCTGACCTGTCTCTTGAGAAACCTGTATGCAAGTAAGGAAGCAACAGTTAGAACTGGACATGGAACAACAGACTGATTCTAAATAGGAAAAGGAGTACATCAAGGCTATATATTGCCACCCTGCTTATTTAGCTTATATGCAGAGTACATCATGAGAAACGCTGGGTTGGAGGAAGCACAAGCTGGAATCAAGATTGCCAGGAGAAATATCAATAACCTCAGATATGCACATGACACCACCCTTATGGCAGAAGGTGAAGAAAAACTAAAAAGCCTCTTGATGAAAGGGAAAGAGGAGAGTGAAAAAGTTGGCTTAAAGCTCAACATTCAGAAAACTAAGATCATGGCATCCGGTCCCATCACTTCGTGGCAAATAGATAGGGAAACAGTGGAAACAGTGGCTGACTTTATTTTTCTGGGCTCCAAAATCACTGCAGATGGTGACAGCAGCCATGAAAATAAAAGACACTTACTCCTTGGAAGGAAAGTTATGACCAACCTGCTAAGTTGCTAAGTCGCTTCAGTCATGTCCGACTGTGTGTGACCCCATAGACGGCAGCCCACCAGGCTCCCCCGTCCCTAGGATTCTTTAGGCGAGAACACTGGAGTGGGTTGCCATTTCCTCCTCCAATGCATGAAGGTGAAAAGTGAAAGTGAAGTCGCTCAGTCGTGTCCGACTCTTCGCAACCCCATGGACTGCAGCCCACCAGGCTCTTCCATCCATGGGATTTTCCAGGCAGAGTACTCTAGTGGAGTGCCATCGCCTTTCCATATGACCAACCTAGACAGCATATTAAAAAGCAGAGACATCGCTTTGTCAACAAAGGTCCGTCTAGTCAGGGTTATGGTTTTTCCAGTGGTCACGTATGGATGTGAGAGTTGGACTATAAAGAAAGCTGAGTGCAGAAGAATTGATGCTTTTGAGCTGTGGTTTTAAAGAAGACTCTTGAGAGTCCCTTGGAGTACAAGGAGATCCAACCAGTCCATTCTAAAGGAGATTAGTCCTGGGTGTTCATTGGAAGGACTGATGTTGAAGCTGAAACTCCAATACTTTGGCCACCTCATGCGAAGAGCTGACTCATTGGAAAAGACGCTGATGCTGGGAAGGATTGTGGGCAGGAGGAGAAGGACAGAGGATGAGATAGTTGGATGGCATCACCGACTCAATGGACATGAGTTTGAGTAAACTCCGGGAGTTGGTGATGGACAGGGAGGCCTCGCGTGCTGAGGTCCATGGGGTCGCAAAGAGTCAGACATGACTGAGCAACTGAACTGAACTGAACTGAACTGAACTGGGGTCTCAGGTTTGTCTTACGAGAGAGAGGGAAAAGATCACTAACCACCTCTCCGCTGTTCAGGAAACAAGCAGGAATAACAGCCTCAGGTCCCTCAGAAGACGGCGCCGAGAGTGCTCCCTGGTGGGTTTCTGGTCTGAGCTCGCTCTCAGGAGGTTCACGCTCATTAAGCTCTGGGTGGAGGCCCTCAGGGAAGAGACTCAGTGAGTGAAGAGGGTCAGCCCTGCTCTGGGCCCCGAGGTTCCCAGATCTCAGGCTCCAATAGTATCTCCGTCTCTAGGCATCATTCTCTGGGTGTCCTGGACCACCAGTCACTGGCTTCCTGCTCAGCCCCTGGAACAATCGAAAATGAGGCAGTTCTCACAGGCCCGGGTGGGAAAGCCAAATAAGACCTCATCCAAAGGCTTCAGAGGAGGACGCATCCAACAGGCCACCAGCCCCTGGAGCCGCTCAGGCGCATCAATGTCACAGGGAGGTAAGGTCACAGCCCGGGGCGGCCAGAATGGACTTAGGGGGATGGTCCCTGATTCCCCGCAGGTCAGTGAGCTCACAGGTGACCCTCCCAGGTAACCCCCACCTCTTCTCCTGGGCTTCCCGTCTCCCCACTTACCCTCAAGCTCCCATTTAGAATTAATAACAAGCCTTGAATCTAGATCTTCCTTGATTGACAGTAAGGTTAGTCCCAGTGAACCAAGCATAAGTTGAAAATATCATTAGTTGAAATGCATTTAATACACCCAACCTACTGAACATCATAGCTTTAGGCCACTCTACCTCAGAGGTGCTAAGAACACTTCCATCAGCCTACATTTAAGTAAAATCATCTAACACAGAGCCTGCTTTCTAATAGGGCGTTGAGTAGCTCATGTAGTTTATTGAATATTGTACTGAAAGTAAAAACCAGAATGTCTGTCTCGGTCCAGGATGGCTGTAAGTATATCAGCTGTTCTGTAATCACTGCCACTACTCAGAACTACGAGAAAGTAGCTTTTACAGCATGTTGAGAGGGCTGGAAAAGATCAAAATTCAGACTAACAGTATGGTTTCTACTGAATGTGTATTGCTCTTGTATCATCATAAAGTTCAAGAGACTTCAGTTGAATCATCGAAAGTCAGGGACCATCTGTATTTACCGTCTGCCAAAGACACTGACAAGGGCTTCAAATGCATCATCTTATTCAGTCCTCAAGGCAACCCTAGTGGTAGGTGCCACTCTGCAGAAGGAAAATTGAGTGAGGTTAAATCACTTGTGCCGGGTCACGAAAGGACTAAGGGTAGGCACTGGGATTCAAATTCGGATCTGGCCAATCCCAAGTCCCATGTTCTTAACTGCTAGGCAATAGCGCTTTCCAGGAGCAAGCCAACAGCCTCAGGCTCCAGTAAAGGACTGAAGAAACCCTTCAGAAAGGCAGTGAAAAGTTCACCTATTTGGTGGTGCATTTGCAATAGTTGAGGGATGAGGGTGGCTGCGGGAAGAGCGCTATAGAGTCTCTCTGTCCCCCGGCTGTTCTAGACCACTTAGATGTCCCCCATGACTCTGTGGAGCTGGGTTCTCCACGTGATATATTCAAAGTCTGCACATCCTCCTGAGCTCTAAGTCTCAGAACCATACGTGGTCCAGTGACATCTCATCAGTGAGGTAGCCCTTAGCCTTGATTCTTAAGTTACATACTTCTCTTCTACTCACTTATATAAAAATATATTTAAAAAAAAAAAAACTAGTTCAAGTGCTGATTCTGTTCTTTGGACATTTATATGAACCGTAAAATCCAATAAGGGGGGCAGTGAGGTTCGCTCCTGTGCAAGGCTGGAGACCCTCCCCTGGGCAGGCTTCTCTTTGACACTTTCGCATTCAGACTAGGAGAATGTCTAGTTCTCAGGGGGTTTCCCCTCCAGCAAATCACGGCACTCCCCTCCCAAGTCACTTTCAGATGCTCCCACCAAATGTGCAGTCCCTTTTTGGATCAGCCTCAACACAGAGTCTTACAAATGGGGGACCGGGAGCCTCTGCATCTCTGTCCTCTCCACCAGCAGCCAACTGGCACAAGAGCTAAATTCACTCAGGCTGCTAGTCAGAGTGTCTCAGACTTGAACCAAAACAGGAATCAACTGTGCATCTTGTTAAAATGCTGGAGGGCTGGGAGGAGCCAGACTCCTCCTTTCTAAGGAGAACCCAGAGATGCGCAGGTGTGCAGTCTCTCCTTGGTGACCAGATGCTGGAGATCAGCCACCACATTTTGTGAACATCTGCTCCATCTGGCCAGGAGGGGAAAGAAAGTGAAGCAAGAGGAAGGCAAGCAAGGCCCCTCTGAGAACCACCAATTTACTTCTTCCCCCCCAAAAAGGAAATGGTGGAAAGCCCAGTGAGACTGGAAGCTCTCTGAATGGTAACCAAATCAGAGGTTGCACGCTAATATTTTTATTGCAAGTTTCATGACTCTTCACCACAGACTTCCCTGGTGGCTCAGACGGTAAAGCATCTGCCTACAATGCAGGAGACCTGGGTTCAGTCCCTGGGTTGGGAAGATCTCCTGGAGGAGGAAATGGCAACCCATTCCAGTATTCTTGCCTGGAAAATCCCATGGACAGAGGAGCCTGGTGGGCTACAGTCCATGGGGTTGCAAAGAGTCTGATACAACTGAGCAACTTCACTTCATGACTCTAGATTCCAAATTGCTTTAATCTAAAGGCGCTTTAAGACAAGTACTATTGCTAACAGTAAAAGAGAAGCAACAGCCTAAATATCCCTCAGCAAGAGATTTCTTAAAAGAAACGTTCATAATATACCTTTGGGGGAAAGTGGGCCGCCCTTAATTACTAACATGGAAAGATCTCCAAGATATGTGGCTTAAAAAGAAAAACAAGATTCAGAACAATGGACATGGCTTGCTCCATTCATATATTTTAAAATAAAAGGCATATATACCCACATATAGTGCTCATCTAAGCAATGACTAACCATGGAAAAATCCACAAGAGCCTGGTAGATTTGAAGAAGAGAGGTGAATGACTGGAGACTCATAAGCAAGAGGATGGGAGGACTTACTTCCACCGTAGTCCCTTCTGAATTTTGTACCATAGAAATCTATTTCCATTCAAAAACAAAACCAAAATTAAAATTGAAAGGTGATCCCATTGTTCTCACTGTACCTCCATCCACCGCAAAATTCAATGAAGTTGTTTCACTCAACATTTTCTTGTGGCTTCCTGGTGAGTCCCCAGCTGAGTTAGTTCTTGGAAAAGGATCAGAGTAGCTTTGCCTTGTGTCATTGCTGGGGAGACCCCGAAAGGTGTGTCCTCAGAGCCTGGATGCTCTTGGGGTCCTGATTTCCCTTTTGGGATCCAAGAGATCATCCACTGAGGGCAGGAACTGCCAATCGAGTCCTCTGGAAGTGGGAGAAATGCTGCACACCTCGGTCATCCTTGGAGGCTGGAGGCTGGGTGAAGGGTGGGAGTCTAAGATCATTTTATACCTGGATGGCTGAGCTAGGGTCTGTGTCTGGAAGCTTCAGGTGGGAGAACAATTACTTCCTTTTAAAGGTCTTCTTGTAAGAACCTCATAATATGCTTAGGACGTGTTCTGCTCTTCCCAGTTATCTCTAGGTTAGGTGTCCGGCTTAGGTAGCTTAATTATTGGACTTCACTTCTTCTCTAGTTACCCTATGTCATCTCTCGCTTCTCATGAAGTTATTTCCGAGCCTATGTTATTTGCTTTCTTTCCTGAGACTGTGATTCCTGCCCAGTGAGGAGGAGATGCTGTCAGTTCCTCTCTCTGAGGTCATCCAGGGTCAAACCTGAGGTCCTCCATTTGGGACCTCAAGCTGGTTACTCACCTCTCAGATGAGGTCAGGGTAGAGGGGGGCACCCAGCCTGCAGAACAGCCCAGAGCAGACGTTCGACAAATATTTGTTTCCTCCATCATAATAGTCCTTCCTCCCTCCACCACCACCCAGGATTACTATAAGCACCTCGTTCTTTTCAAAGTACCTCCGTCTTTACCATCTGTGATGCCCTAAACCCAGCCAAGAGTTGTCCTTTGCACTCTGCAGATGAGCACATAGGACCCAACTTTCTCCAAGTGACTTGCCAGGATCACGTCACCAAGTGTGGAAGAACTGGAACCAGACCCACAGCTGGTAGGTCCTGGGAGAACTCCGAGAACCCCACTGCTCAGAGAATTGAGGTTCGCAATCCTGTGACTCTTTCCTGTTTCTCCTCCTGAACACATTGAAATCTACAAGTATTTGACCTCCCGCAATGTGCTATCACAAGCAGCTTCTTTTGATCGCCAGATCTTTCGTACATGGAAAGGATTATCTAAAGCTGCTTGTTAATTGATTATAATATCATAAGCTGTACACTTAAGACATAGCTTTTCTTAGGCCATTAAATGCAATTTCCAAATATTATAAACTTAATCATATATCTAGCAATATTTGTTAAAATTTAAAACAATCACCTTTGATCTTTGGTTAATGTTTCCTTTGCTCAAAAATCTAACACATCAAATTCTCCCAAATAATGTCAGTGCTGTTTACAGTCAAATTCTCTTAAATAATGCAGTCAAGTCACACACACACACAAAACCTACAGAGTAAATTCTCCTAAAACGTTTAAACACTATTTATAAACATGATTCATAAATGCTCTTAATTTTTTAAACTACAGTCACCAGTTTAATGTACCTGATTTCCCAAGCTCTTCAAGTGTCTTCATAAGCATTTAAACAACTTCTGAAAATTACTAAATCAAAATGTTTATTTTTGATAAGTCAAACTGTTCTTCTGCATTTTAGCAGTCTAATCAAACACAGATTTAGTTAATTCAGTTTGCTAATCATCCTCCATCTTTCAAGTCAAATTAAGCAGATACTTTTAATTGTTTCAAGCACCTTAAATAGTATGCAAATACAAGATATATTCAAATATGTATTCAAGTTCATCAAATAGCATAATTGTTACAAAAATCTATCATCTTATAAGTAGATCTTACACAAAATTATCAATGCAGTCTTTTCCCTATGAAAGGACTCATCCTGAAGCCCCACAGTAACTAGAGTTACAAAAGCATGATTGTCCAAGATTCAGGACTTCCCTGGTAACTCAGTGGTAAAGAATCCACCTGCAATGCAGGAAACATCAGTTCAATCCTTGGGTCAAGAAGATCTCCCGGAAAAGGAAATGGCAACCCACCCCAGTACTCTTGCCTGGAAAATTCCATGGACAAAGGAGCCTGGCGAGCAACAGTCCATGGGGCCACAAGAACTGGACACGACTTAGCAACTAAACCACCATCACCAAGATTCAAGACGAGGGTTGTGGATTCAATGATTGGGGCTAAAACTTCAAGCTGGACAAGGAGCACATGGTCTTCCTTCCTGAAGGGTGCAGCCCATCTTGCAGGTCAACCAGCTGAACCCCTTCTGTACTAGGGTTCTGCTGCTGTAACAACAAGGTGCCAGAGGCCCCGCTTCCAGCCAGTACTGAGTTTCACAGCCCTGTGCCTCAACTTTCAAGTCCACTCTTACCTAATTCTCTTTTTTTCAAGATTTTAGTTTGAAAAAATTTATACTTACAAAGGAGTTATAAACAAAGTACAGAGAGTTCTTGTCTACCCTTCATCCATCTTTCTCTGCAGGAACAGGACACAGCTACTGCAAATAAGAAATTAACGCTGGCACAGAACTGTTAACTAAGTTACAGGCTTTACCTAAATATCATCAGTTTCTCCACTAATGTCCCTTTCTGTTGTTGCTCCAGCCTCTAGTCCAGGATCCCATACTGTACTGAGTTGTTAGATTTTCTCAGCATTCTCCGATCTGTGACAGTTTCTCAGTCATTTGTTTTCTTTTTTTGCTGTTGACATTTTGAGGTGTACTGTTCAAGTATTTTGCATCATGTCTCCCGATTTGGGTTTGTCTCATGTTCTCTCAGGATCAGATTGAGGTTATGGATTTCCTACTCAATTCTTATCATAAACATTCTCTAGTGTTGATCATCTGATTTGGGCATGTGGAATTCCAGACTCACCCATCCGGGTAGTAACTGTAGCCTGGTTTGCCTGAATGAGATCCTGTATCTTCTTCATAGCTTCCATTCACCAATTCAACAACTATTTCTTGAGGGCCAACTGTGTGCCAGGCCCTGGAGCTACAGCAGTGAACAGAACTGATTAAAATGACTGGTCCGTGGTTCTTTCAGCCTAATGTCAGGATAGAGATCATAAACTCAATTAATAAGTCACGCATACATAGCATGATAGAAGCAAATCAGCCCTATGAAGGAAAAAATCAAACTGAGAAGAGAGACAACGAGTGCTGGGGTAGGAGAGGATTTCATCTAAATAGGATGCTTAGGGAGGGCCGCACAAGCCAGGACCCAGAGGAGTGGACAGAGGAGCACGTGGCAGCGACTCAAGCAAAGCCAGGGCAGGGGCCAGTTAATGCAGAGGTCCTGAGCCAGCCCGGCACGCCCTAAGAGGAGGAAGGAGACACGTGTAGCGAGAGCAGGTGAGAGTGGGGAGAGACGGGAAAGGAGAGAGGTGAAGAGAGTCATGGAGTCGTGGGCAAGGAGGGCCATCGTGATGGCTCTGACTTTCAGGTGTGAAGAGAATCAACGGGACACCAACTAAGAGCGACTGCAATAAACCAAGCAAGACACGATGGTGCCTCCAAAGAAAGGGCGGGAAGCAAGCACCCCTTTTGAAGGTAGAGCTGATATGATTTCTGAGGGATCTGATGAGGAGCTGAGAAAAAAGGAGGATCCAAAATGGCTAGAAGGGTTTATCCAAAGCAACGGAAAGGACTGAGCTGCCATTACCTAACTGGGAAGACTTTCTTATGTAACTGATGGCTAATTTATACTCATTCATTGACATGAGGCAAGGTGATAGATGGGAAACAAATTATTTAGATATTAAGGAACTCTCCTCCCACTAGGAGTAAGGAAATCCAGCTAAAAAGAGGGATGGGCTTTTTAAATTTTTATTGCAATGCAGTTAATTTACAGTGTTGTGTTAGTTTTCTGTTATACAGCAAAGTGAATACAAATATACATATACCCACTTTTTTTTTAGATTCTTTTCCCATATAGGAGTATTCCCATATAGGAGTAACTCTACTCAATTGCAGAGTATTGAATAGAGTTCCTTCTGCTATACAGCAGGTCTTTATTAGTGATCTATTTTACATATAGTAGTCTGTAAACCGGAGAAGGCAATGGCACCCCACTCCAGTCCTCTTGCCTGGAAAATTCCATGGACGGAGGAGCCTGGTAGGCTGCAGTCCATGGGGTTGCTAAGAGTCAGATATGACTGAGCAACTTCACTTTCACTTTTCCCTTTCATGCACTGGAGAAGGAAATGGCACCCCACTCCAGTATTCTTGCCTGGAGAATCCCAGGGACTGCGGAGCCTGGTGGGCTGCCGTCTATGGGGTCGCACAAGAGTCGGGCACAACTGAAGCAACTTAGCAGCAGCAGCAGTCTGTAAACATCAGTCTCAAATTCCCAATTTATGCCTCCCCTCCGCTTTTACTCCTGGTAACCATAAGGCTGTTTTCTACATCTGTGGCTCTATCTCTGTTTTGTAAGTTCATACGTATCATTTTTATCATTCCACATGTAAGCAATATCATATGGTATTTCTCTTTCTCTGTCTGACTTACTTCACTTAACGTGAAGTCCATGTTGCTGCAAATGGCATTATTTCATCCTTTTTTTATGGCTGAGTAATATTGGATGAGTAAAATTGGACTTGATTTATGTCAAAATGTGGCATTATTAATTCAACTAAAGGAGTATCTGTGAAATTCAGGGGAGAAAGGAAGGGGCAGACCTCTAAGCTGGATGTGGACAGACCCAAGGACATTCGAAAACAATGCAGAATTTGTGAAGACAGACATTTGCAAATAACATGGTCTGTTTGTAGAAGTAAGCTGTTCAAAATTGCTACAGGGTAAACTGAGAGTAGGGTAGCATGGATGTGTTTCACAGAGGACATCTGGCAGGATAAAGAATTTAGACATTCTCCCAAGAGGGAAGGAAATGCTTAGCACACAATCAAGATTGTGACATCACGGGTCTGGTGCGGGCTTTGCGGAGGAGTCTGCCACTCAGAGAGAGATGTGACTTCTCAGTTACAGTAGATGTTCAAGGCTACCCCGTGGATGAGACAGTTAACACTTGTTTCTCTTCTTTGCCACGTGGGAAGCACACCAGTGGAATGGCCTCGGGACAGAACCACGCCACAGTGCCCAGATTCATCCTGCTGGGGCTCACAGACCAGGCAGACCAAAAACAGCTCCTCTCTGCCACCTTCCTGCTGATCTACTTGGTGACTCTTGTGGGCAACCTGGGCCTCATAGATGTCATCCGAGCCAGCAACACCCTGCACACCCCCATGTACCGCCTCCTGAACGTGCTTCCTTTCTTGACATCTGCAATTCCTCCTTGCCTGAGCGTGCTTCCTTCCTTGACAACTGCAATTCCTCCTTGTTCACCCCCAGGCTGCTGATCAGCTTCCTCACTGCTGACCAGTCCATCTCCTTCGAGGGCCGCGTGGTCCAGATGGCCCTCATGACCCTCCATGGCTCCGGGAATCGTGTGCTCTTGTCCATCATGGCCTGTGACCGATTTGTGGCCATCTGCCACCCTCCCCTCTACCACAGCATCATGTCCAAGCGTTTGTGTGTCCAGCTGGTGGTGGTCACCTATGCTTGGGGATGTTTTTTGCAGCAGTGCAGATAGGCAATGTCTTCAGCTGGCCCTCCTGTTGTCCAAACGTCATTGACCATTACCTCTGTGACATCCCCGCCGTGCTCCAACTGGCCTGCTCAGACACCACTGTGGCCAATGTCATCTTGCTCATCTTTTCCACCTTGGTCACTGTCCCCACAATCTCTGTCCCCTCTAGTCATCTTGGCCTCTTATGCCTACATCCTGGTCACAACCTGTGGGATAAGGTCCCTGGAGGCCCAGTGCAAGGCCTTCTCTACCTGCACCTCCACCTCACTGCCCTCTGCCTTTTCTACGGGTCTGTGTTCCTTGTGTATGTCCAATGCAACCCAGAAAGTGTTTCAGCCTATAACAAGGTCCTCTCTGTGTTCTACACCATCGTGATCCCCATCCTACAGCCTAAGGAATAAAGATGTCAAGGCTGCTGTACTGCTTAGGGTTCTTAACCTAATCACACAGCTGAGCCTCTGCCACTGGGTGATCTGTGTAGCATGCCCCCATAAGGAGCATCATCTCTGTGTGTTCACGGCTGTGGCTGGCATTACTGCCCTCAGCTTTCAGCACCACTCAGCTGCTGGACAGAGCCACCTGTTCTAGCCACCACACCACCCTCTACAGCATCCAACCACATGTCATCTCCTGCTGATCCTAGACCTTTCATCATTTCCTTGAGGCTCAGGTCCTAAGCAGGAGCATTCAGCTGTCTAGCAGCATAGCTATTCTACATCTCTTTTTTTAAGGCTTTTAAAACAACATTTGTTTCTTAAAAGTTAACATGTGCATAATAGGAAAGCAAAAAGCACAAGAAGCAAAAAACAAAGTCATTCGTAATCACAAGCGGTTCACCATCTGACATGTCCTTCTAGGCGTCATTTGTGCATTTTCACAACTAAGCATCCGTATTCATGTTATTAAGACCATGCGGTTATGTATCATGCTGTTTTACACATCACGAATATTAACCATTTCAAAGTCCCAAAGCTCTAAGTATTCTGACAACCAAGAACTCAACCTGGAAGGGAAAATAATACAACCCTGCCTTTCTTGGCCTATTCTGTATCTCTTGATGTATTAACTACATTCAGCATAGATAGCACACATATGCTCATCTCCTACCTCCGTCCTTCTATCTTACAGGGCCCCGGGAGGGGAAGGGGGAGCTAGACTCTATCTGCTTCCTGTTTTGAGAGTTCTCAAATACAGAAAGGGTCATAGAATGGCAAACAGTGCAAACGACATATTTCAACCAGAGCGACCGTCCCCGTAAGGCTCTACAAGGCACGTCGCCCTTCTGAATAAACACGACTGAAGCAACAATCCACGTGGAGTTCGACTATAGAAGGAAGAGAGTAGTCACCCGACCGTGCAGCCGAGAATGGAGGCCCCAGCACAGGAATCTCTGGTTAGCCTTGGACTAAAACCTGCCCTAAAGCAGTAATGAGCTATCGTTTCTATGTAAATGACCAATTAAGCAACATTAAAGACCGAAAGACCATATAACTTTTTTCAATCAGAAACTATATGTTTTTAGACAAAACCCTTCTTTTATTTTTAGAAAAGGCAGAGGAACCTTTTAGAAAAGGTTTTAGAAAAGGCAGAGGAACCAGAGATCAAATTGCCAACATCCGCTGGATCATCGAAAAAGCAAGAGAGTTCCAGAGAAACATCTATTTCTGCTTTACTGACTATGCCAAAGCCTTTGACTGTGTGGATCGCAATAAACTGTGGAAAATTCTGAAAGAGATGGGAATACCAGACCGTCTGACCTGTCTCTTGAGAAACCTGTATGCAGGTCAGGAAGCAACAGTTCGAACTGGACATGGAACAACAGACTGGTTCCAAATAGGAAAAGGAGTACGTCAAGGCTGTATATTGTCACCCTGCTTATTAAACTTATATGCAGAGTACATCATGAGACATGCTGGGCTAGAAGAAACACAATATATGGAATTTGAAAGATGGTAACGATAACCCTATATGCGAGACAGAATAAGAGACACAGATGCATAGAACAATTTTATGGACTCTGAGGGAGAAGGTGAGGGTGGGACGTTCTGGGAGAATAGCATTGAAACATGTATATTATCATATGTGAAAGAGAACACCATTCCATGTTCGATGCATGAGACAACGGCTCAGGGCCGGGGCAATGGGATGACCCAGAGGGATGGGATGGGGAGGGAGGTGGGTGGGGGGTCCAGGAAGGGGAACACATGTAAACCCATGGCTGATTCATGTCAATGTATGGCAAAAACTATTACAATATTGTAAAGTAATTAGCCCCCAACTAAAATAAATAAATTTATAAAAAAAAAAAAAAGAAGAAGAAACACAAGCTGGAATCAAGATTGCCAGGAGAAATATCAATAACCTCAGATATGCGGATGACACCACCCTTATGGCAGAAAGGGAAGAAGAACTAAAGAACCTCTTGATGAAGGTGAAAGAAGAGAGTGAAAAAGTTGGCTTAAAGCTCAACGTTCAGAAAACTAAGATCATGGCATCTGGTCCCATCACTTCATGGGAAATAGATGGGGAAACAGTGGAAACAGTGTCAGACTTTATTTTTTGGGGCTCCAAAATCACTGCTGATGGTGACTGCAGCCATGAAATTAAAAGACGCTTACTCCTTGGAAGGAAGGTTATGGCCAACCTAGATAGCGTATTTAAAAGCAGAGACATTACTTTGCCAACAAAAGTCCATCTAGTCAAGGCTATGGTTTTCCAGTGGTCATGTATGGTTGTGAGAGTTGGACAGTGAAGAAAGCTGAGCGCCGCAGAATTGATGCTTTTGAACTGTGGTGTTGGAGAAGACTCTTGAGAGTCCCTTGGACTGCAAGGAGATCCAATCAATCCATCCTAAAAGAGATCAATCCTGGGTGTTCATTGGTAGGTCTGATGTTGAAGCTGAAACTCCAATACTTTGGCCACCTCATGTGAAGGGTTGACTCATTGGAAAAGACCCTAATGCTGGGTAGGATTGGGGGCGGGAGGAGAAGGGGATGACAGAGGATGAGATGGTTGGATGGCATCACTGACTCGATGGACATGGGTTTGGGTAGACTCCGGGAGTTGGTGATGGACAGAGAGTCCTGGCGTGCTGCAATTCATGGGGTCGCAAAGAGTCAGACATGACTGAGTGACTGAACTGAACTTCTTTTATTGAAACAGACATCAGTCTTACTGATTTAAGAGAAAGAAAAGGAGTTGCACTTTATTGTGAAACCCAGATTCAACTGAGGCTCCGTATCTTTGGAGGATTCAAATAAAATCAGCTTGAACCCCGGTCCACTGTGGGAGTGCCCCACATTCCTGCGAACATTCCTGGGGAGTTGGAAGTGGCAGGAGAAGGGCTATAAACGTGTTTTGGGCTTTGCCTGCTCACCTCTCAGTCCGAGTTCCTTAATCCACTGAATTACTTCAGTTTATGACTCATTCAGGGACAGGAAGAAAAGCATGGGATCAGGAATGTGGATGATATAAATGAGGAAATGGGAAAAAACAAACTGACCATTTTAGGTTCTAATAGGGAGGGGAAAGGGCAAATTTAGGCGGGTTGCATTGAGGGCCACAGAGCTGGGCTTGAGCCCTGTGAAGAAGCCGAAGAGACCGCACCTCTACCAGACAAAACGTCCACCTGTAAATTCCCAGATGCCAAAGTGAAGTGTTTTCCTAAAAAACTAGTTAATCCACGGGTGAACCTACTGATCAATGTCTAGTAATCATGTTGTAATCATCTCCCGACTTTATGAGATCATTTTTCTTAACATACTGTATAGGCTTCTCCAGAGAAGCAGAACCAACAGGATATATACAGAGAGATAAAAGTGGAGATTTATTATAAGAGTTGGCTCATGCAAGTATGAAAGCTGAGATCCACAATCTGCCATCTGCAAGCTGGAGAAGTAGGAGAAGGCAGTGCTGTAATTCAGTCTGAATCCAAAAGCCTAAAACCCAGGGGGCCACCGCTGAAAGTTGGGGTGGGAATCGGAAGGCTCGGGAGCCAGGAAGAGCACTGTCTGAGAGCAGAACTCCCAGCTTCAACCAGAACAGCCAAGTCGCCCCTTCTTGACCCTTTTGGTCTAGTCAGGCCCTCAAATGACTGGCTGATGCCCACCCACACTGGTGAGGGTCATCTTCTTTACTCGGTCCCCAATTATAATGCTGATCTCTTCCAGAAACCCTTCACAGATGCCCAGAAACGTTTTATGAGCTCTCGAGGCGTCCTTTCGCTCGGCCAAACTGACGCATAACATTAACCATCACATAACCTAAAAATAGAGCATGCTCCAGCCAGTCTCCTACCGTCTCCGACTCAGGAGGTTAGGGACTGCAATCGTTTCATGAAAATAAGCCATTTGCTTAACGAGAAAGTTTTCTTTGAATACTGATTTCCCTTTGAGCCCAGGAGGCACAGGGGACCAGGGAAGCGAGAGAGGGGTCCCAACCCCTCCTCATCGCCCTGTAATCACAGACTCTGCCTCCTAACTTCACCAGTTGCTAAACGAAGGTTGCCTCAAAGCCCTAGGCAACCAGGTCACAGGCTAAGTAGACAGGTTCCCCAGAAACTTGGTGAGAATCTGAAGAAGCATGGGGGGAAGACAAGGCAGAGGGCTGAGTGCAGGAGCAGCTGACAACACGGCAACGTCTGCCCAGGGAAACGAGGCAGCCAGCTCCTACAGCCCCACACGCTGCCCTCTCCAGACGCAGCCCAGCTCGCTCCTCCTCTGCCTTCACCTAAGACCATCTGGACAGAAGACAGCAAGAGTCTGCTGGAAGCCTGGAAAGTCAAAGTGTTACCTCTCTCAAGAGCATTTGAATTAAATTTTTCTTTACACGTCTTCAGAGCACCCAGAGCCCACCGAGTGCCTGAAGATCTAGAACCTCCCACTGGGTGGATGAAACTAAAATTCGAGGCGGATCAAGCCGTAAGTGCTTTGTGGTCCTGACCAGGCAGCCAAGGTGCTGGGCTGCAATGGATCCAGGTCCCTGCCAGCAGCCAGTGTTGAATGAGTGGCTACTGTTAGCGATGACTGCTTCCATCACCTGAGAAAAGTGACGGCCTCGCTGGGCCTCAGGTCTGGTCTTGCGGAACAGAGATGATCTCTAAGATCTCCTGTTTACAGATGGAAAGGGGATAAATCACCTTGAATCTCCTAGACATTCATCATGTTTTCAAGAGTCTCAAATTCATTTAAACTAACCCTAAAGGACTTCCTGGGCTTATAGGCAATTCAGGGGCAAAGAATCCGACTGCCAATGCAGGAGATACGGGTTGGGTCCCTGGATCAGGAAGATCACCTGAAGAAGGAAATGGCAACTCACTCCAGTATTCTTTTCCGGGAAATCCCAAGGACAGAAGAGCCTGGCGGGCTCCAGTCCATGGGGTCGCAAGGAGTTAGACGTGACTTAGAGACTAAACAGCAGCAGCAAAGGTCTTCGGGGAAGGGACGTTGCAGTGAGGTGCGGAGCCAGCCTGGCACCGGGCCTTCAGTGGGAAACTCCACCTCTGCAGTGGCTGCCAGCTTCACTCACTGAGTGTGATGCTCCCAAGACGTCACCCCATGGGACAACCTGGGGCAAGATGGGAGGAGCCAAAATGAGGCAAATGAGGGGTCTTCCCTTGCAGAGAGAATTCAAGACAGGCTGAGGGCCTTTCCAGCTGGAACTGGTCAGAGACAGCCAGCATCACAAGGAGAGCAGATGGTTAGATACCCTCCGGAAGATTCATGGATCCCACTAGGGAGTGGCCATCCTGCCTTCTCCACGGGATACTGCACACTGGCCACACCCCCACCAGTGTCATACACCCTGTTTCATCCCTACCCTCTCTGGAACCTCGGAGAAACTGGCCAGTCCCACGGAGCTGAGTTAGATGGGAAGCAAGCCTGACTCACTGGAGCCAACCCATTGGAAAAGAGCCCCATGATGGGAAATATCAAAGGCAAAGGAGAAGGGGGTGGCAGAGGATGAGATGGTTGGACGATATCACTGACTCAATGGACCTGAATCTGAGCAAACTCTAGGACAGGGAGCCTAGCAGGCTACAGCCCAAGGGGTCCCAAAGAGTCAGACATGACTTAGCAACTGAGCAACAACATCAACAGCCTGACTCACAGACTGATCAACCTCAGACCCCGTTCTACTCCAAGATGCACGTTAAATATGATGTCTGATCATTTGAGAGACAGGTCTCAAGGCCAGCCCTCCGGAATCAGTATCACCCGGAAAGCCCTACGCCCCATAAACGCTGCATTCGAAGCAGGCCCTCACAGCTGAACAGTGCGGCTTCTCTTGGCTGTTACTGTTGCGTCCAGCAGACAGTGCGCTGTTCTACTCGCACGCGCTTCAGAGCTCAAAACTGCCACTCTTTGTAAAAAATGGCCCAATCATGGAATTTACAAAGCTATCAGTAAAACAAATGATGTGAGCGAGACTGGCAGGCTCTTAAATCGTGCTCAAGGAAGATCAGAGACAGACTTGAGGACCGGCAGGCAGGATAGGATCCTTCAAATTTCTTATCAGTTCCCCTCTGACATCTCTATCTTCATGCCTCTGTTCCCTTTCTGACTGCCAGCACGGGAGCTGGGCTCAGACGTTCACCCCGAATGTGGGAGGCTGCCCTGGCCGTTTCGTCCCCGGGTCCCCACAGCGGGATTCCCCGGGGAAGCCAGAGCATTCACTCAGTGTGACCGCCACAGCCCAGGGCTAAACCCAAGTCAACATGAGCTCAGTGTTCTGCACCTGCCCGAGGTCGGTGGCTCCAGCTCATTAACCGCCCATCTGCCGTGGGGCTGACAGCCGCTCACAGATGCGACCAGGGCCAAAGCACCCCCTCCAGAATGCAGTCGAGCTGGTCCACATTCTTCCTCAAGCTCCAGAGGCGCTTGCATTTCAAGGAGCCTGGAGCTTCCTTCCTCTTATCCGAGGCTCAGGTTAGAGGGATCCTGCTAGTATTTTTCCTCAAAGGTCCAATTTCTCAGCCTTCACTTCTGCAACCCAATATTTGCTTCACGGTAAATTCTGCAATTTTTCCTTTGTGTTTCTCCTGGGGACCCATCCTCTGCGCAACGTGAAGCTCAGAACACAAGGTTGGGAAAGTAACAAAGCTGTGCAAATATTCCCTGATGTGGGGGGATTTTCCAACGTACTTGCATCGTACATGTGTGTTGTGTGCGGCAAATCTGAGGAAAGAACCAGGTCCACTGGCCACTCCACCAGTACAAGGACAGTATCAGAAACAGTGCTGGAGGGACTTCCCTGGTGGTCCAGGGGTTAAAAATCCGCCTTCCCATCCAGGGGACACAGGGTCAATCCCTGGTTGGGGGACTAAGATCCCACACGCCACAGGCAACTAAGCCAAGACCATCCAACTAGAGCGCCCACGCGCTGTAGTGATGACCCCGTGCAGCCAAAATGAAAAATTAAATGAAAAACAAAAACCGTGCTTAACTTGGGTGCGATCCTCCAAGAGACCGCAAGGGGTGGGAGCAGGGGCCCCTTTGCCCTTGGATCGCTGACCCCGTAGGACTGAAACATTACGCAGAGCTTCACTTAAAATCCTGCCTTAGTTATAGCTGACATTTATCAAATACCTTCTGTCTATGAGGCCCTTTGTTTCCATCTCCTTCTACAATTCTACCAACAACCTTCATGAGGCACAAACTACAAATAGCCCCATTCTTAAGATAAGAAAACTGAGTCACGGAAGGGTGAAATAATGTGCCTGAGGTCACATACTGAAAAGCGGCAGAATCAAGATTGAAACAGACCCGGGAATGTCCAACCACTATATGGTCTGCACTATCTGGGAAGTATTTTATGGACACATAAAGTGAAGAGTCTCCAAGGATGGAAACTGTTAGCTCCTTCCTTCTCTGAAAGTCCAGGCCCTCCTCCCATCAAGCCTGGGTTCAGGGGAGGTCTGTGTCCCATGGAATCTGCCCTAGTCTTGTGACTAGGCCTGCCAGATTTAGCAGATAAAAATACAGATGCTCACTTAAAATTGAATTTCAGATAAACAATGAATAATTTTTCAGATTAAGTATGTCTCAGTATTGCATGGGACACAAGCCAAAACTGATTGTTTGTCTGAAATTAAAGTTTAGCTGGGCACCAGGTGTGGATTGTTTTATTTTTTGGTGGCACCGTGAGGCAGGCAGGATCTTAGTTCCCTGACCAAGGATCGAACCCACGCTGCCTGCCTTGGAAGCACAGAGTCTTAGCCTCTGGACCCCCAGGGAAGGCCCAGCAGCATCTGTTTTACCAGACGGCTCCCCATGCGGCTTGCCTTGACCAACAGCAAACAGCAGAGGGGACCACGGGCCAGTCCAAGCCCAGCCCTGAGGAGGGCTGCTGGTCTCCACTTCCTCCGTCTCCGAGGCCCACCTGCAGCCACCGTGCTGTGGGCCAGCCCGGCCAGCCACGGGGAAGGGCCACGTGGGAAAGCTCTGAGCCCCAGACACTGGGTAAGGCCGGGGCCTGGCGGGACAGCGCAGCTGCGGGAGTGACCGCTGTCTGTACCAGGAGAAGGGGGAGAGCGATGAGCCCCAAGCTCCTCACCCCCAGAACTGTGAGAGAGAGCAAATCATCATATTTTTAAGATACTACATGTTAAGGAGTTTCTTATCAAGAGAAAACCAAAATAACCCACAAAGTATCATCCTTGAATTATTCTGCCTCGAGTCCCCAGACCTCATGGGGTCCTTTGCGGCGGCTCCATCAAGCTTGGTCCCTACGAGCCTGTGCAGTCTGATCTAGTCTCACTCTTGACTGTTCTTAGGGAGGCAGTGTCTTCTTGAGGTTCAGAGGATGGACTCTGAAGACAGCCGGACCCAGGACCGGATCCCAGCTCCATGACACGAAGCTCTATGACCTTGGTCTCTTGGGCTGAAAAATGAGTCTGTCAATATTAACTACCTCATGAGGTGGTTTGTGAGGATGAAAGGAGATTTGATGTCTATAAAGAGCTCAGAGCAGCGCCAGGCCCTTAATTAGCGTTCGGCACATATTAGCTGTTGTTATTAGTCATCCTCACACGGAGCAATTTCTCTAACCTGTGTTATTTTATAATTTTACCTTCCTTATTGTTTCTATCCAGGGGAGAAAGTTCAATGAAGTCACAAATCACATTAAAACAAGAGTGGCAGGGACCACTAGCAAAGAACCACAGCTCTCCACGAGAAGAGACTCCCAGCCTGGGAAACACTGACGCGTCCAGCCCTTCTAAGCGCCTCACTCTACCACGCCAGCCCGTTTCCTTTTCCCGGGCCCAGCTGTCCCTGAGACATCACAGGCGACCTAGACCTACTGGGTAATGAATCGACCTCCTCAGCCAGCCAGTCACTCTCCCAAATTGCTGTCTTTCTCTTTCCCTGTGAACCAGACACGCTGAGACAGAAAACTGTAGATCTGGGAGAGCATAAGATGAAACAGAAGATACAAGGGTTATGGAATCAACACAGGACTGGTGTCCGAGTCTGGTTTTGCCACATATAATCTAGCAGAATCTGTAAACAAGACAATTGTGTAAAGATTAAATACATGGCAAAAAGCTTTGCAGATAGCGTGGTTTGTAGTAGATGATCCCTGGATACCAGTTTCCCCACTTCTTTTGGATTATTCACTCTGGGCATTAAAAGGGCATGGGCTGCTGGTACCAAGATGCGGTCGTGCAAGATGACCTCTTGCTTTCGTCCTCCTGTGGGCCCAGCATTGTTGATCGTGCGTCTGTGGCCCCTGGCTCTCTGCCCAACCTCCAGCTCACCTGCGCTGAGGCCATCCTCTTCCTTTGCCCTGCTCATTGTCACCGTCATCCCAGTCACATCCAGAAGGACGCATTCCCTGAAAGCCCAGAGCAAAGGTCCCCGATCTGTGCCTCGCATCTCCCTCTTCAACAGCACCATCATGTTCATATCTGCTCAGCCCAGCTCTCAGTCTCAAGACATTGGGTTAAACCCTCCAGCAGGACAGAGCCAGCACAAGTACCCAGAGCCTGGAGAGCAGGGGAACTCTAAACCAAGGATAAGCCAAGGGCCAAATACTAGGAGAAGAAGGGTAAGATCTTCCAAAACCCAGGTCAAGTGAAGAAAGGCAGCATCATGAGTGAAACCGGGGTCAGACATGAACTTAGACCAACAGGTAGTGCCCTTGGGGGCAAGACATACATCAGATGTCTTGTCCTCAAGGCCACAGGAAGTCAAAGCTAGCTTGTGAGGAGTCAGACTCAGAGTAAAGTGGTATTTCAGATCCCTCCAGACTCCTGCTTATGTACAAAATGTGTTTGGAGTTAAGCTTCTTTGAGGGCTTCCCAAGTGATAAAGAACTCACTTGCCAATGCAGGAGACACAAGAGATGCAGGTCTGACCCCTGGGTCAGGAAGATCCTCTGGAGGAGGGATGGCAACCCACTCCAGTGTTCTTGCCTGGAGAACCCTACGGACGGAGGAGCCTGGTGGGCGACAGTCCTTGGGGTCATAAAGAGTCGGACACGACTGAAGAACTTAGCTCTCACGCATGCGAGCTTCTTTGAAAGACCTGGCCTGTCATATTCTGGCACCTGACCTTCACCCATCCTTCACATCTCTCCTGCCCCGATTAAAGGCAGGGGCCAAAGACAACACTTCAGAGGCTGCGGTGACGTGCACTCTGTTTCAACACCCGTTTCCTCCCCAGCCCGTTTGTTCACGAGCTCTGCGCTCCCAGGACAGCAGACAGACGTGAGCACATTTGTCCCTGGGACAGAGCCAAGTGATTCCTACCGAGTTACATTCCTACACACTCCGCTCACCATTGTTATCTGGCTGTGTCTCTGGCTTCCCCAAATAAACCGCAGGCTCTCTGAAGCAGGAACCAAAGCTCATTTCATCTCATGCTCCACTGAACCTGGCGCGGTGCGAGATACTTACTCGGGGTATATTAAGGTTTATGGATTTATATATATTTCACCTCTTCCTCCTTGGATCTGCAACTTGTAGACAGCAGAAGATAAAGAGAAGACCAGTTGTCGCTACTCTGTAAGGCTCAGGACATCCATGAAACACTCCTGCTGCCTGAAGAAGGCATTTGCCCAATAATGGTAATTAATAGCTAATATGTATTGAACAGATATTATGTGCCAGGTATTCTGGGAGGCACCTGGAACACGCTATTTCATTTAAACCTCAGAACAATTCCAAGAGCAGGCGAGACCTACCTCACATGGGAGCGGACTGAGTCCAGGAAACCTAAGGTCGAAGGTCGCTCACAGGGGCAGAGCCAGGGCCAGCTGAGCCCGGAGTCTGTGCTCCACTCTAAGGCCTAAAGCTCCTTGGGTTTTTGCAGAAAATTATACAAATTTACATTTCTACTGCTTCCAAAAGAGTATCCAAAGAGCTTCTCGCATATTTCCCTCAGGACCCAGTTTTTCTAATAATCCCATAGAGTCCTGACTCCTACCAGGAGTTTTCAGTTCCTACAGCCCACCTGAAGGGCCACTTGGAAGAGGAAGAACAAATGGGAAAGAAGGGGCGGGAAGAACGAGGCAAGGGAGGCCCTTGGTGCCACCGCTTTGACCCCATTCCTTTTGCCACGAAAGAAAGCTCGTCTCCTAGGTCATTTACCGCTCCATCATCCCCTTTCTGTGTTTCATCTTAATGTTAGCATAGAGTTTCTTTGTGAGTCACAGCAAACAATGCAGCCACTTTTTCTTCCAAGGCAAGTCCAGGCTGGTTTCAAGAGTGGACAAGTAGTGATTCATTGATGGGATGAAAACCAGGGGCTTGGAAGCTTATACAACTCAATATCAGAAAAACAAACAGCCCAATCAAAAAGTGGGCAGAAGACCTAAACGGACATTTCTCCAAAGAAGACAAACAGATGGCTAATAAACACATGAAAAGATGCTCAGTATTAGTAATTATTAGAGAAATGTAAATTGAAACCATAATGGAAATCACCTCACACCGTCAGAGTGAAAGTGAAAGTCACTCAGTCATGTCTGACTCTTTGAGACCCCATGGACTGTCCATGCAATTTTCCAGGCCAGAATACTGGAGTGGGTAGCCTTTCCCTTCTCCAGGGGAACTTCCCAACCCAGGGATTGGACCCAGGTCTCCCACATTGCAGACAGATTCTTTACCAACTGAGTCACAAGGGAAGTCTTTATGTGAAAGGAGGAATTAAAGAATATGATCCATGTAAGGTTGCTTCCACTTCTGACATTTACATGAAATCTGAACCCTGTTGGCAGGAGCAATGAGCCTATATACTCATAAAACTGATGGAGCAAACTCCCTTATGTGTAATGTGACTCTGCTTGTCTTTCCAGTTATCAGGAGGCCAAAACAGGACCAAAAGGGCCCCAAGTAACCCTGGGTAAAGAGCAGATTGTCAGTTGATAATCCTTTGAAAGACCACCAGAAAACCTGCTCCTCAACCAAAGCTAAGTGTATTAAACCCGCTGGAGTAAGAGAGTCTTAGTAGTTCTCAGTGTTGTCCTTCAGTCACTAAGCTGCGTCCAGCTCTTTGTGACCCATGGACTACAGTACGCCAGGCTCCCCTGTCCTTCACCATCTCCTGGAGTTTGCTCAGATACACATCCATTGAGTCAGTGATGCTGTTTAATCATCTCATCCTCTGTTGTCCCCTTCTCCTCCTGCCTTCAATCTTTCCCAGCATCAGGGTCTTTTCAAATGAGTCAGCTCTTCACATCAGGTGGCCAAAGTATTGGAGTTTCACCATCAGTCCTTCCAATGAATATTCAGTTTTGATTTTCTTTAGGTTTGATTGGTTTGATCTCTTTGCAGTGCAAGGGACTCTCAAGAGTCTTCTCCATCACCATAATTCAGAAGCATCAATTCTTTGACACTCAGCCTTCTTTATGGTCCAACTCTCACATCCATACATGACTAGTGGAAAAACCGTAACTTTGACTCTACAGACCTTTGTCAGTAAAGTGACGTCTCTGTTCTTTAAAATGCTGTCTAGGTTTGTCATAATTTTCCTTCCAAGGAGCAAGCGTCTTCTAATTTCATGGCTACAGTGATTCTGAAGCCCAAGGAAAGAAATCTGTCACTCCTTCCACTTTTTTCCCTTCTATTTGCCATGAAGTGATGGAACCAGATGCCATGATCTTAGTTTTTTGAATGTTGAGTTTTAAGCCAGTTTTTTTCACTCTCATCTTTCACCCTCATCAAGAGGCTCTTTAGTTCCTCTTCACTTTCTTTCCTTCTTTCTTTTCACCATTAGTAGTTCTCAAAAGGAGGAAAAGGGGGTGACAGAGGATGAGATGGTCGGATGGCATCACCAACTCAAGGGACACAAATCTGAGCAAACTCCAGGAGATGGTGAGTGACAGGGAATCCTGGCGTGCTGCAGCGCATTGGGTCACAAAGAGTCGGATATGACTTAGCAACTGAACAACAACATTTAACGAATTTGGAGGTCAGGCTTCAAGTGGTTTAAGGTGGATTTTCCAAATCAGGGAGCAGATCAGAACTGGAAAAAGTTTGTGACATTGTAGTTTAGGATTGACCGATACAAGGGAGGAAGGACCTGAAAACAAATCTTAATAAGTAAACTGCTGTTTGTTGAGAAAATTGTTTATCCAAGAGGGTGATCTATTGTCTTAACAAGAAAGATGTTTGCCTAGAGATGCAAACTATTTGTTCAGAAATATTGGCCAGCAGGAATTTCATAAAGCACACAGTGAAGTTATTTATTGGTTTATAATCATCTCTTCTGGGGTCCGAATTTCCAAGAACAATGAGCTAAGTTATGTTGCCATTGGAAGACTCAGACCTCAGTCGCCATAGTTAGACTATGTGAGTATAGTTGATCTCCAAGCTCAAGTTTCATTTATTTTTTTAAAGCTACCATGAGATGCTATTCTGTTCCCATGGAAACAGAACTTCACCTCCCTTCCTCCCACTGGTTACATGAAGCCTGTGTTATAATGCTCCCATCTCAGCCCACAAAGTCAGCAGAGATAGATAATAAAGAAACAGTTTCAGCTGTGGAAGAGCTCATATCACTTGTCAATCAGGCTTGAAAGAATGGGGTTGTACAGAACCTGCTACTAACAACTACAGCCTTCTCATATTTTAAAAAAATGTATTGACACAAATAAGTCACGGGGATGTACTGGACAGCATGGTGACTATAGTTAATAATATTGTATATCTGAAAGTTGCTAAGAATAGATCTTAAAATTTCTCATCACAAGAAAAAAAATTGTAACTATGCATGGTGACAGATGTTAACTGGACTTACTGTGGTGATCATTTCTCAGCATATGTAAATATCAAATCATTATATTGTATAGCTAAAACTAACATAATGTTATATGTCAATTATATCGCAATAAACAAGTGTTTTTAGGGGGCTTCCCTGGAGGCTCAGTGGTATATAATCCACCTGCCAACACAGGAGACATGGGTTCGATCTCTGGTCCGGGAAGATCCCACGCGCCACAGAGCAGCTAAGCCAGAGCACCACAACTCTTGAGCTCCAGAGCCGCGTGGCAACTACTGAAGCCTGACGGCCCTGGAGACCGTGCTCCACAGCAAGGGAAGTCCCGCAGTGAGACGCCCTCAAACCACAGCTAGAGAGTAGCCCACGCAGCAGCGAAGACCCAGCACAGCCAAAAACTAAGACAAATAAAATTACTCAGAAATTTAATGCAAGTGTAGGAACCAATTAAATTGAAAACAAAACCAAAAAGAAAAAGTTGTTTTTAAATAGAAGCCAAAACAGTTTTTAAAAATTGCCTTAGGTCAATCGACAAGATGCAGGCTCAGTAAGTGTGAATGAAAGGCTTCTCAGAGGAGACAGGGAGGAGAAGCCTGAGAAGCAAGGACCATCTGAGACAGGATAGAGGAGATAGAAGCAGGGTCACGGCCAAGCGAAGGCTATGACCGTATGAACAGGAGGCTGCCATAGTAACAGGAAGTGAACGTGAAAGTCGCTCGGTCGTGT
The DNA here is from genome assembly GCF_054371585.1 of Giraffa tippelskirchi. Taxonomy (NCBI): domain Eukaryota; kingdom Metazoa; phylum Chordata; class Mammalia; order Artiodactyla; family Giraffidae; genus Giraffa; species Giraffa tippelskirchi. The sequence goes on along the minus strand of NC_137285.1, from coordinate 148,723,508 downwards.
CCAACTCTTTGCTACCCCATGGACTACAGTCCATGAAATTCGCCAGGCCAGAATACTGGAGTGGGTAGCCTTTCCCTTCTCCAGGGGATCTTCCCAACCCAGGGACTGAACCCAGGTCTCCCGCATTGCAGGTGGATTCTTTACCGTATTAACAAACGCCCAAATCTCGTTGGCTTACAACAGCAGAAAGTGTATTTCTCACTCTTGTTCACGTCTATCATGAGTCAGTAGTGAGTCTGCTACTTTTCATTCCGAGACTTGGGCTGATGTAAGGGAAATCCCTGTGTCTTGGGCATGGCTGGTGTCATAGCAGAGGGAAAGAGGGGCGTGGAGGACACGGGGTGGCTTCAGAGGCATCTGTGCCCAGACAGGGCACAGATCACCCCATTCACACTCCCAGGACCAAACCCAGTGATGTGCCTAAGCTTAACTGAAACTGGGGAAGAGAATGGATATGAATTCTCTCCTTTTTTTGGACTATAGTCAATTAACAATGTTGTGATAGCTTTGAGTGGAGAGCAGTGGGACTCAGCCATACATATACATGGATGAGAATAGATTAAAAATTTTATCCAGGGACTTCTCTGGTGGTCCAGCGGTTAGGAATCCACCTGCCAATGCTGAAGACATGGGTTCAATCCTCGGTCTGGGAGGATCACACGTGCCTCGGGGCAGGTAGGCCCCTGCACCACAAACACTAAGCCCACACTCTAGGGCCCACGCTCCAGGGGCCACGCTCCAGGGGCCACGCTCCTGAGCTGCAACCAAGACCCAGAGCAGTCCCCTCCTCCCAAACAAGAATGTTTATCCAGGACTTCCCTGGTGGTCCAGTGGTTAAGACTCCACCATGGTCGCTGCAGCCATGAAATTAAAGACGCCTGCTCCTTAGAAGAAAAGTTATGACCAACCTGGACAGCATATTAACAAGCAGAGACATTACTTTGCTAACAAAGGTCCGTCTAGTCAAGGCTATGGTTTTTCCAGTAGTCATGTGTGGATGTGAAAGTTGGACTATAAAGAAAGCTGGGCGCGGAAGAATTGATGCTTTTGAACTGTGGTGTTGGAGAAGACTCTTGAGAGTCCCTTGGACTGCAAGGAGATCCAACCAGTCCATCCTAAAGGAGATCAATCCTGGGTGTTCATTGGAAGGACTGATGCTGAAGCTGAAACTTCAGTCCTTTGGCCACCTGATGCGAAGAGCTGACTCATTTGAAAAGACCCTGATGCTGGGAAAGATTGAGGGCAGGAGGAGAAGGGGACAACAGAGGATGAGATGGCTGGATGGCATCATCGACTCAATGGACACAAATTTGAGTAAACTCCGGGAGTTGGTGATGGACAGGGAGGCCTGGTGTGCTGCAGCCCGTGGAGTCGCAAAGAGTTGGACATGACTGAGCAACTGAACTGAACTGAACTGCAACGCAGAGGGCTCGGGTTCAATCCCCGGTCAGGGAACTAAGGTCCTACATGCCATGGGAAGAATTGTTTTCCAAGAGCTCCATGGAGGAGCCCTGATGCTCAGGCATCATAACAAAATCTAACACAATTAGGGAGACACAGCGCTCCTGGGGAGAGGACCAGCGTCACGAAGCGGCGTTCGTGGGGGGCGTTCGTGGGGACGACGCATCAGACAGCCTGTGCAGGTGCGGACGCAGCCCAAGGGGCAGAGGACTCGGCCCCGTTTCCCTCCTGCAGGTGAGGTTCAGCAGGTCCCTCCCGCATGAGTAAACTCCCTCTTACCTGCAGGAACATGGGCCATCCCGCCATTCGCCTGCTGAGACTCTCCCAGGTCAGTAGTCTAGGGACTGAATCTCTCCAATCCAAACAGGTCATTTGCCTAACGAGGCCCTTGCTGTGTGTGGAGATGTCCCCTGGGATTGTGGAAACCCAGGTCGCCAAGGTCCTCAAGGAATCAGCCAATGTCTTCCTTCCCGGCCTGTGAAAATCAGGCTCTTTACACCTTGTTCTCCCGAGACTTGGCTCTTCGGGGTCCACACCTAGGGGTGTCTGTCAGAGTTATTTATCACAGTGAAAAAGTTGCAAATGCCTTATTGTCAACCGAGGGGGACCAGTTAAGTAAATGAGGACACACATATCCAGCCACAAAAAAAATGTGGTGATTAATACAATTATGTGACTATTACTTACTGATCGGCATGGGGAAATGCCCATGGCGTGAGTGAGAAAGGAAACGACAGAATAGCTTGAATAGTATAATTCTGTTTGATTCTGTTTATGGAAAATTATGGTCGTGAGTGCATTGAGAAATTTATAGCAGGAACATTCACCAAGGCCCATTTTCGTGGCGGCAGGAGTTTAGATGAGGTTCTGCTTACTTCTTGGTTCTTTTCTGTGTTGCTTACATTTTTTTACAACTAGCATGTGTTATTTCTACAATGACATTAGAGCTGTTTTGTAGGTGGGAAGAATTATGTTTTGTTTTACTATTTTGGTGGAGAGATGTATTCTGAATATTGTTAAGCAAATAAAGCAATTATGGTATAATCCCATTATTGTATATTATTTGTTGTTGTTGTTGTTCAGTTGCTAAGTCACATCCTTCTCTTTGCTGCCCAAGGGACTGCAGCCCACCAGGCTCCGCCGTCCATGGGACTTCCCAGGCAAGAACACTGGAGTGAGTCTCCATGTCTCTCTCCAGGGGATCTTCCAGACCCAGGGAGTGAGCCCACATCTCCTGCTTGGCTGGTGGATTCTTTACCACTGAGCCAGTGGGAAGCCTGGGCTGGGAAGCTGGCTGTATATTTACGGCAAATATAATATCCATGCTTCTTTCCCAGAGATGTTCTGAAGATCAAAGGAAATGACATTTGGGGAAGCCACACCCCCACAGTCACAGAGCTCACGTGTTGACGTCATTGTTAGTTTCCGTCACTTCCTGTGAGACCTGGGGATTACGTTGACTTGTGTCCCTGTGTACATCTTTCTGAGTCTTTCTGGGTCTCAGTAACCTGAGGATAGAGGCTCACCACAGATGGACACTGTCAGTGAGGACCATCTGTCCTGGCATTTGATGGAGAATCCCTGCTCCTCGGGGGTTCCCAGACAGCCCTCCCCAAGACCTCTCCAGCATCCCTCGGGGACCACCTGCCGTTTAGGTCTGCTCCTGGGAGAACAAGTCACAGATTCCCCCGGCACATTTCTGAACTCCAGGGGTCAGGATGAAAAACAGTCAGACGAAACTTAAAGAGCCTTCCCAGCAATAAGGAATCCCAATGCTTGGCTACAGCTCCTTGAGAAGTTCTCTTGAGAAAGCTGGTCAGAGGCAATTAATGAAAAGGGGAGACGAACACTCCCAACAGGTCTGCAAAAACCAGGCTCGTGGATGGACGGTCTCTGTTCAACCACAGGTAAGTGGGCTGAGAGATGGAGTCCTAAGACCAGGGAGGGCTTGGCTTCCTTGATTCTCCCTCCCTCACGAACCTGCTCTCACTATTCCAATCTGACCACCTGCCTGAACACTTAGGTGAACGGGAAGAAATTGGAGCTCAGAGCAGTGTGCAGTAACGTTGAAATTAATTTCCTTAGGGCGGTACCCTGGGGTCTCTTGGCATTTACAGCTCACACCCTGTCCTCTTTCAGCTTCAACCACCAGCTGTACTTTGTACAGCAGAGACCTTAGAATTCACCCTGACATGCTCTCCTCCTCACATGGCGCTTCAGCCCGTCACCAAATCCTGACGCCCTGACAGCTGAGCAACTCTCAGATCCGCTTCCCTCTAAGTGTCTCTGCTACTGCCACTCTAGTTTAAGCGGTGAGTCCCCCCTAGATGACTTCAATATCCCCCCAACAAATCTCCCCCATCTACGGACCCTCCTCCAATCATGTCCCCACAACTGCATTTAGACTGACCTTATCACAAAGCAAATATGGCCCTGTCATCTCCCTGGTTAAAATTCCTTTACGGTCTGTGTTAGTCACTCAGGCGTGTCCGACTCTTTGCAACCCCATGGACTGTAGCCCGCCAGGCTCCTCTGTCCATGGAATTCTCCAGGCAAGAGTACTGGAGTGGGTTGCTGTTCCCTTCTCCATCTTTTATGGTATCCCACATCAAAAAAAAAAAAAAATTCTTGACATAATCTAGATTACTGGACAGTAACAGTGTAGGCTCTAAACCTGATCACTTGATTCAAACCTCACTTCAGCCACTTCCTAGCTGAGCCTTTGGGCAAGTCCCCTATCTTCTCTGTCCCACAGTTTCCTCATATGTAAAATAGAGATTTCAATGGCGCATCTGGTAAGGTTGTTGGGAGGATTAAATCAAACGAATGGTGTTTAGAAGGGCGCTTGACACTCAGAAAGCACTCAAGTGTTCCAAAATGCTGCCCGCCTGCCAGTCTCAGCCTGCACATCCTCCCTCTTTGCCCTCTGCCAGCACTGGCCCCTTTCCAGCTCCTCATCCTCTAGAGGTTTGCTCAGACCTCAGGGCCTTTGCATGGGCTGTGCCCACTCTCCTCCTACAAAAAACTCTTCCTGGGGAAAATCCTCCTTGGTCTTCTTGAGTCTAAGTTTCAGGCTTATAGCATTAAGTACCTCCATGTTGGAGTCACTGTTCCAGTTGCAATGTTCAACTATTTGTGTGATTATTTTATGAATGCTTGGCTCTCCCTCTAAATCCCATGAGAACGAGCACCATGTCTGTTTTCCCTTCCCGCTGGACCCTCACTTCCTACCCTGTGCACAGCACGTGCACAATGGACATATTCTGAAGGACTGAACAGGCCCATCAACTCTGAAGCCTCCGTCTCCTACAAAGAACTTCCTCCTAAGCTTCAAAGTGGTAGACGCCCCCCGCCCCCAGTCTCCTGGATCTGTGTACTGGTTTCTCTCTATCACAAATGGATCTCACCGCTACTTCCCTGGGGGTCCAGTGAGTAAGACTCCGCACTCCCGGTGCAGGGAGCCTGGCTTCGGACCCCCAGTCAGGGAAAACTAGATCGCACGTGCCACAATTAAGATCAAATAAATAAATCAAAAAATTTTTAAATGGAACTCAACACATCCCTCCTCAAGTCTGTTACTTGCTAGAGGGAATGACACCGTTGTTCACTCCATCACTCGAACTAGGACCCTGGATGTCATGCCCGCCTCTCCTTCAGCCCACATATCCAATCAGTGAGCAAGCAGGGATAAATCTGTCTCCCAGCACTTTCCCCAACCTTTCCTCTCTCTCTGGGAGCAAAGATCTCCCCTACCTTGATCTCCATTGTATCTCCAGTCCTAATAAAGGGATTAGATGATCTGTGAGTCGGTAAGACAACATCATCTCAGCTAAGGCCACTGCAACCAGTTCCCAAATGTAGCTCCCCGCCTCCCGTCTGATTTCCCCTGAATTCATTTTAACAGCTTAGTCTGACCATGCTGCCATCTTGCTTATATGCCTACAACTGCTCTCCACTTATGGGGCTCTCAAGGCCAGTCCTGCAGAAGCTGAACAGCATTTCCTCATGGTTAAAAATGACCAGCACTGGTGAGTGAATGTCTGCTTTTAAACAGAAACCTGTGTACTTGTAGTTAGTGCCTAGGCTTCCCTGGTGGCTCAGAGGGTAAAGCATCTGCCTGCAGTGCAGGAGACCCAGATTCGATCCCTGGGTTGGGAAGATCCCCTGGAGAAGGAAACGGCAACCCACTCCAGTACTCTTGCCTGGAGAATCCAATGGATGGAGGAGCCTGGTGGGCTACAGTCCATGGGGTCGCAAAGAGTCTGTCATGACTGAGCAACTTCACTTTTCACTTATCGAGCATTTAAAGTTATAACCAAAAACAGCAATTCATGTGCCCGAGGAAAGAGCAAGGGTCTCAGAGAGAGAACCAGCACCCATCCACCTGGAAGGTGTCTGTGGGAACAGGAGACCTTCAGAAACTCTCAGGGACTCTCCCGTCCTTCGATGACCTCCACGTTCACGAGCCACCCGTCTGCTGACCTTGATAAGCCTCCTCTTTCCTTCATGTCAGGACACTTCAGTCTCCTTCACACACTCTGATCACCATGGCAGCCCCTCATGAGCATCTCAGCAGAGGAACTGGAGCAGGCTCTCTCATCCGGGAGTTTACCACTGTGAATCCTGGGCCTCCGAGGTCCAACCACACCCACTGTTTCCGCCAACTCACCCCTTAACCCTACCGGTGTCCTGACCCAGACCCAGCTCATGGACTCCTTGAAGAGACAGGCCAGGCAAAGCACGTGGGCCAGCTCCCCTCTTGTTTTCTCTGAGGTCTTGAAGCGTCATAACAGCTAGCATCTCTCCTCTCTGTGCAAATTCTGAACCAGTTAAGACAGAGGAGGTAGAAGCAAGGCAGACAGAGAGGAAAATACCACCTGCAGGACTGAAAAAAACCTGGTACCGCAGAGCCTGTCAGCCTTGTGAGTGGCATTTCTTAAACATCAGACAGACAATGACCTAGTTTTCAGATCGACCTTACGGAGAAGCAGAGCAGAGTGAAACCTGTGCTTCTAGTAAGAAAGGAGAGGGCAAAGCAGAGCTGGACACGTCCAGGGCCTTTTCCCAAACTCACTGACCACAAATTCCTCCTCTAGGAGAAGAGGGGCTCAGGACTGTTACACAATGGGTCCTCACTTTAGGGAAGGACACATCATAAGCACAGATATATCCCCTTCTTTTTCTTATTGGCAAGAGACTGAGTTGCCAGTGGATGCTGGTAGCACATAGTCATGTTAGTAGCTTTGATTTAGACACCGCCTGATTTGGACTTCCCTGTAGTCCAAACGGTAAAGAATCTGCCTGTGATGCAGGAGACCAGAATTTGATCCCTGGGTTAGGAAGATCCCCTGGAGGAGGGCATGGCAGCCCATTCCAGTATTCTTGCCTGGAGAATTCCATGGACAGAGAAGCCTGTCGAGCTACAGTCCGTGGGGTCGCAGAGAGTCGGACACAGCTGAGCAACTAACACACACACAGACACCACCCATTTCTCGTTATCCTGAGATACTCTAAAGAGATGCTGTCTGATTCCTCCTCTGCTCCCAGCCTCATCCAGACCATATGGCATTACGAAATGTAACCGGACAGCCACAGGCACCAACCCACCAGAACCGACACTCCACTAATCGAACAGGCATCCAACCAGAGAGGGCAGACCCTGGCCAAGACCCCACCCCAGGGCTTCCCCTCAGAACAGTGAGCAGCCGTGATGATCTGAAAATCCAGATAGCGAGGTTCTCTAGAAGGAAGTGCTTGGGAGCGTGACTACAGCTGAGAGAGCCCCTCTGGGGAGGTTAAGGAGGCGGGCGTGAGAACGCTGACCTGTGCTCGCTGGGGACAGAATTCTGCCTTCAGAATCGTGCCCGGCCATGGACCCCAGTCTTACTGCCTTCTGTTGTTAATAGCTGATGCACTAGAGTTTGTTCTTCGGTTATGGTTTTGTCAAACGGGAATTTTCGTATTTACTGTAGCTGCCCATTAGCCCGGACAAATATTTTTCTTAGTTAGTAGTAAATAATAAAACAGACTTGGCTCTATTTCATTTCATTTTCTCCCCTTGGAGTCTCAGCTCTGTCGTAGACATAGATCAGAAAACCCGGCTCCTGACAACAGCTCAGGAGCCTCCATCAAGAGCCAGGACGGTCCCCAGATGGGAGTGTGAGTCTCCAAGGGCTGTTGGAACAAAGTCCCACAAAGCGTGCAGAGTCACGCAAGAGAAATGTGCTCCCTTGTAGTTCCAGAGGCTACACGTCCAAGATGAAGCTGCTGGCAGAACCGAGCTCCCTCGGAAGCCTCGAGGGAAGGATGCTTCCTTGTCTCTTCCAACTTCTGGGAGCTCTAGGCATTCTAGGTTTGTGGCAGTCAGTTCAGTCTCAGTCGTGTCTGACTCTTTGCGACCCCATGGACTGCAGCACACCAGGCCTCCCTGTCCATCACTGACTCCCAGGGTTTGCTCAAACTCATGTCCATTGAGTCGGTGATGCCATCCAACCATCTTTTCCTCTGTCGTCCTCCTCTCCTCCCGCCTTCAATCTTTCCCAACATCAGGGTCTTTCCCAATGAGTCAGCTCTTCACATCACCCAATCTCTTTTTTTGTGGCAGCGTTACCCCATTCTCCGCCTGTCTTCACACGGCCGCCTTCCCTGTGTCTGTGAGTCTGTTTCCAGTTCATGCAATTCACTTGCATCATATTTTAGATTCCACATGTGATGCCATATGCTATTTACTTTCTCTCCCTGACTTCTCTCACTTGATGTGATCCCCTCTAGGCCCATCCACGTTGTTGCGCTATTTCACTCTTCTTATTGCTGAGTAATACTCCATTGTGTATGTAGCACATCTTTATCTCTTCAGCTGTCAGTGGACATTTAGGTTGTTTCCATGTCTTGGCTATGGTGAATAGTTAAATGGGCACAATATCGCAATGAGAAAGCATGTGTGCGCTTTCAACCACTGTTTAGGAAACGAGCTGGCACGTGACACACAGCGGGCGTTCAGTCCACCCCGGCGTCCCCTCCCCCGCCCCGCCAGCTCCGCCCACTCGAGGGGCTTTGAGCAAGCGTCGGCTGGGACCCCGGGTCTGCCTCGAGGGTGCAAGCGGGTCTTGACTTGGCGTCTTTGCCCTGGCGGGTGCCCCGCAGCTGAGAACTGCCCCCGCGTCAGCCGGTTCGTCCTGCTGGGGCTCAGGGCGGGCGGGGCTCGGGGGCCGCCTCTCTGCCCTCTTCCTGCTCATCTACTCGCTCACCCTCCTGGGCAACCTGGGCATGATCAGCCTAATCCACGCAGAGCCACAGCTCCACACAGCCATGTACTTCCTCCTGAGCGTGCTCTCCGTCACAGACTCCTCCTTCTCCACACTGAACGCCCCCCGGCTGCTGGGCGGCTTCCTCCCCTCCAGCCAGCCCATCTCCTTCGCAGGCTGCGTGGTCCAGATGGCCCTCATGACCCTCCACGGCACCGCCGAGTGTCTGATCCTGGCCATTATGGCCTGCGACCGATCCGCCGCCATCTGCCACCCTCTCCTCTACCGCAGCCTCAGGTCCCCACGTCTGTGTGTCCAGCTGGTGGTGGCCACCTATACGGCTTCTGTTGCCAGTTCAGCTTTGCTGACCGGGAACGTCTTCATGCTGCCCTGCTGCGGCCCCAACATCATTAACCACTATTTCTGTGACATCCCCCCAGTGCTCCAGCTTGCCTGCAGAGACACGGCCCAGGCTGAGGCCGTCATCTACTGGTCTGATGCCCTGATTATCCTCTTTACCGTCACCGTTACCCTGGTCTCCTGTGCCTACATCCTGGTGACCATCTGCAGGATGCGTTCCCTAGAAGCTCAGAGCAAAGCGCTCTCTACCTGTGCCTGCTTCCTCGCCCTCATCTGCCTCTTCTACGGCACCACCAGCTTCAGGTATACCCAGCCAAGCTCTCACAGCTCCACGGAACAGAACAAGGCGGTGTCTGTCTTCTACACAGCGGTCATCCTCATGCTGAACCCTCTGATCTGCAGCCTGAGGAATAAAGATGTGAAGGCTGCTCAAAAGAAGAGATGCCTCGGCCTGCTGCCTTCCTAACCCAGGGTGGAACATTCCATCCCCGAGTTTTAACATAACATAAAGACATAACATAACATAAAGACATAACATAAAGCGAGGATAATGTTAATGCTTGAATAGAGAGAAGAATGCTCCAGCACTGTTTAAGTGACTGACACACACTAGTTCATTTAATCTTCACACAACAAGTTGAAATGAGTACTATTGTTATCCTTTAGGAATCTGAGGCACAGAGAGGTTGAGTAACTGGCCCAAGGTCACACAGCAGATAAGAAGCAGAGCCAGCATCTGAATCCAGCCAGTCTGGCTCCAGAGACCTTGTTCTCAACCAGTTCATTATACTGGCTTTTTCTGATGAGTGCATCTCACCAGCAGACCCCGAGCACAGTTTTTCCTAAATTCCATACGTCATAAGGAGGAGCTGGATCATGGCATTGCAAGTGCTATGGGCAGGAGTGTGGGCTTGGGCACACCCAAGTTCATGCTGCCTTTGAGTCATTCTCTCTTTTGGCAGCCGTGTGATGTCGAGTCAAGGTACACAACCGCTGACGCTCTGTTTTCCCAAGTGAAACGGGGCACTAATCCCCATCTCAACTGGTTATCAAGGTTCCCATGAGGATAAAATGGGCTCACACAGGGTCTGGCACAACCGATTATTCACCGATCATTGAGCTTTTTCCTTCCCTGGGGAAACCTCTCTGTAAAACCAAATATTCTTTGTATTTTTTTACCTTTTTATTTTGTGTTGGGGTATAGCCGGTTTACAGTGCTGTGATAGTTTCAGGTGGACAGCAAATACATATACACGCATCCACTCTCCCCCAAACTCCCCTCCCATCCAGGCTGCCACAGAACACTGAGCAGAGTTCCCTGTGAGATACACTAGGTCATTGTTAAAAACCAAATAGTCTCATCCATCACTTTTGTCTGTTTGTGTCCATTTTGGCCATGCTGCGTCGCTTGCAGGATCTTAGTTCCCTGACCGGGGACTGAACCCAGGCGTCAGCAGTGAAAGTCCTAACCACTGAACCACCAGGGAATTCCTCCCACCAGTGTTTTTTAAGAACGGGACCCGATAAACAGCAAGGGCCTGCTGCGTAGCAGAGGGAGCTGTATTCAGCAGCAAGAAATAAACCATAATGGAGAAGAATATAAAAGGCATGTGTATATATATGTATATACATTTATATACATATGCACACACATATACACATGTATAACTGAATCACTTTGCAGTATACCAGAAACTAAGACAGCAGTGTACATCCACTATACCTCAATTTTTAAGAAAAGAGAGACACACCATGTAGCTATATTAAATAGCATCTAGCTGAATCATGGAAAAGTTCTTCCTTTCTAGTTTTCCTTTTTTACTCTTCTTATTATATCAGAGTTGAAGTTTCTACCTGGTACTACTTTGACTTTAAACCTTCGTTAATCTAGTCTCTGTTTTTAAAAGCAAACCTTAGCACTTCACAGCAGCTAGCTAGCAATTAATAACATTATATTGCTTTTGTTTTTATTTTTTTATTGTGTCACTTTACTATGATCCTGATAAAATATTTTAAATACAAAATTTTTAGAATAGTCTAATTCTTAGAAAAATCACAGGACAGGAGATACACAAGGCAAAATATCATGAAAGAGTTGGATGAATGACTTTAGGAACACTGGCATTGTTCACATTTTTAAAAATATTTTCACATTCATTCTTTTATTTGATCTTCACCAAATGTAAGATAAGTAAGCCAAATATTATTATCTCCAGGTTACAGATAATCCAAAAATAATAACAAATCCTAGAGGCTGAACTGATCAGCCCTGAGTCTCACTGGAAGGACATGAAGTGGTTTAGAGCAGAGAACCCAGGCTCCTTGAATTGAAATGGAGTCCCCTAAACACGCTGCTCAGCTTTGGTTCAGAAAGCATGAACGTTCTTGGTCGGTTTGGGCTGCGGAAGCTTTTGTCCTTCAGTGTTCCTGCTCGGTCTCTTCTGACAGCGTCTCCCTTAGCCGTGAATGTCCCTCCTCCGCCTCAGACCTCCGGAAAACACACACCGCTCAGATCCCTCCTCTTCCAGGAAGCCCAGTGAATCTGGCAAGAACTGCCTGCCACTGCTCCCAACAGAGCTCTGACCATAACAGTTTAAGCTCCTAAGCTTTCTTATGATGCCTGCTGCCTACGGGAGTCAGAGAAGTTTCCCAGAGGAGGTTAAGTTAAAGGCAGAACTGAATTAATAACAAAGAGACTTTTCAGGCTGACAAAAGGATCAGGGAGAAGACATCCCTATGTGTCCTGAATTGTGATGGAAACTTATTTTTTAAAAAGCAAAGGCTTAGGACGTCCCTGGCTGTCCAGTGGTTAAGACTCCATGCTTCCAATGCAGGGGGCCTGGGCTTGACCCCTGGGCAGGGAACTGAGATCCCACATGTCCTGCGGTGCAGCTAAAAATAAATAAACAAAATAAATTTAAAAAGAAAAGGCTAGAAATGGTTTCGACTGATATGGACACTCCCTGAAAGTGATGAAAACCAGGTGCCAGCATCCTTCGATCTTAGCATCTTTCATGCACAACTTCTGTTACAGGCAGAATTATCTCCCCACCGCAAAACTGATACGCTGACATTCTATCCCCCAGGACCTCAGACCATAACTGTATTTGGACTGCGTGTTAAGTCGCTTCAGTCATGTCCGACTCTTTGCAACCCTACGGACTGTGGCCTGCCAAGCTCCTCTGTCCATGGGACTCTCCAGGCAAGACCACCGGAGTGGGCTGCCATTTCCTTCTCCAGCTGTATGTGGAGGCAGGGCCTCTAACACAATCTGACCGATGTCTTGTAAGAAGGGGAAGTTTGGGCACACAAAGAGGTGCCAGGACGAGCAGGTGCAGAGAGAGGACCCGGTGAGGACACAGCCAGGAGGTGCAGAGAGGCCTCGGAACAAACCAGACCCTCCAGCTCCTTAACCTTGGGCTTCCAGCCTCCAGAACGCTGAAAAAATAAATATCTGCTGTTTACATAACCCAGTCTGTGGTATTTTGTCATGGCAGTCCAAGCATACTAGTACGGCTTGGGTGTCAAGGCCTCCACTGGCCACTGTGGCTGCTGAAGCCCTAGCCATCACTGCACTGTTTCAAGAAGAAAGTTGGAGAAAGGGGGAAACTACCAGCTGTCGATTCCCATTTTGTAGCCTCTTCAAACCAGCCGAGCACAGTCACTGGCCTCTCATTGGCCAGGACTCAGTCACATGGGAGTCAGATGACTTGACTAAGCAAGCGAGGCTGGGGAACATGGTCATCAGCTGCACACACAGCCACCTTGACTATCTTGGGATCCTATTTTTAAAAAAGAAGGGGAGAGTGCGTACTGGATTGGCGTCCGGCACTCCTGACCATACCTCCCTTACTGCCTAGCACAGGGGTTGGCAGAGGACCAATGGCTCACCCACAACCCTGATGCACCCTGCCAACAGGTGGTATGTGGGCAGCAAATAGTAAATTTAAAGTTTTTAGCCAACATAAAAAATTTTGATGCCATCACATTTCAACAACCCACATTCCCACCTTCTCTGTGAAGAAAAATTGAATTGGGGCACTCCACCAGTCCTAACATCATCATAGCTAAAATCATCTGGTGCTGAGTCAGAGACGCCCTTTAAAACAAGACACAGATTCTCCAGTTCTCCCCACCCAATTCTTCCCCATCACTCTTCTCAGAGTCTCTGTTGTCTTTTCATCACAGTGGTGGTGTCCTATGTCGCTAAGTCGTGTCCAACTCTTTGCAACCCCATGGACTGTAGCCCACCAGGCTCCTCTGTCCATGGGATTTCCCAGGCTAGAATACAGCAGTGGGTTGCCTCCAGAGAATCTGCCTGACTCAGGGATCAAACACGCATCTCCTGCATTGCAAGTGGATTCTGTATCACTGAGCCACCAGGGAAGCCCCTTTTATCATCATAGTAGAAAAAATTTATTATATTCACATCTCCAGCAAAAGTAAGAAAAGAAAAGAAGGGCTTAGAGGTGTGCACGTGTCAAGGCAAGTAGCCAGTGCCGAGGACAATGCCTGGTGCACAGAAGAAACTCAATCAATACCCTTTGGCTGAATGAAGATAATGTCTATTTTTGGATGTGGAGAATGTCCCTATAGATGTAATATTACCTCTCACAAAAAAAAAAAAAAAATGTGTCCAGACATGAATGCAACTAACATTTGAAGTTTTCAAACTAATATTTGAGAATGATTAATTTACCATGCTTTGAAAAGGCAATCAATGTAGGGCTTTGTTTCTGCCATCCTCAGAATACATGGATCTGGGGGATCAAATGAGGAAGTGAATCTGTTCTTGCTATTACACCTAGTGAACCCACTTACAAAAGTTTTCCCGATACTGGCAAATTTCGATTGTGCTGGTTTGTCGTAGTTGCCAGGAAGAAAGGCAGCAACCAGTAGCCTACTGATCTCTGAGGTTGGAAGTAAGTGACAAGAACCATTTAGAGTTCATGCCACAAAACTACAAGATAAAGAAAAGGTTTGCTGTATTGCAAAATAATGATAGATTAACAAGATAAGGTTGGACAAAGTCTTAGAGTTTACCTGGTCCATGCCTCCATTTAATACTCTCCAGGCAAGAACGCTGGAGTGGGTTGCCATGCCCTTCTCCAGGGGATCTTCCCAACCCAGGGATCAAACCCAGGCCTCCCGCATTGCAGGCAGATTCTTTACTATCTGAGCTACCAGGGAAGCCCCATTGAATACTTATTCCTCTACAAAATATCGCCATCAAATTTTGGCCTTCAAAAATGTGGACCTCTCTACATCAAGGCGGCTCATTCTGTTGTTGGACGACTTTGAAAGTTAGAAACATCACCATTCTAATAATCAGAGTTGGGGCTCAGTGATTTCTAGTAATTATTGTCAGCCGTGCCTTCCAGGGCAACTCAAAATAAAGTATTCCCTTTTCATTAGAAAAAAAAAAAGTTCGTCCATGTAGAAAGAACACCTTTTCATAAACGTGAGGGGCCTGAGTGTTCCCTGGAGATATTTGAGTTTGTGACCCTTGGTCCATGGGGTGATTCTCAACTCCTTAGTACGACCTTAAGAGCCTGTGCCAACCTAACCTCCCAGGGAGGTTCCACCAACCACCTACCCTGAGGCCACAACCAAAGGCAGGCATTTGCACACACCTCTTCCTCTGCACGCATCCTCTTGAGTCCTGAAGAGCGTTTCCCCATCCCTTTGTCAGCCTGACCGATCTTTGGATAATTCTGCGTGCTCACGTGCTAAGTCTCTTCAGTCGTGTCCAACTCTGCAACCCCACGGACTGTAGCCCTCCAGGCTCCTCTGTCCATGGGATTACCCAGGCAAGAATACTGGAGTGGGTTGTCATGTTGTTCTCTGGAGGATCTTCCCAACCCAGGGATCAAACCCACGCCTTTTACGTCTCCTGAATTGGCAAGTGGATTCTTTACCACTGGGCTTCCCTTGTGGCTCAGTGGGTAAAGAATCTGCTCACAATGCGGGAGACTTGGGTTCAGTCCCTGGGTTGGGAAAATCCCCTGGAGAAGGGAAAGGCTACCCACTCCAGTATTCTGGCCTGGAGAATCCATGGACTATATAGTCCATGGGGTCACAAAGTGTCGGACACAACTGAGCGACTTTCATTTCACCTTCTCTACCAGCCTAGTGCCACCTGGGAAGCCCCTTAGATAATTCTAGTCCCAGCCTAAATACAGCCTCTTCTGGGGAATTTCTCTGACTCCTACAGCCATCATTCATCATTCCTTCCTCTATGGTCTGATTTGCCTACCTTAAAGAAAAATTTGAAAACTACCAGAAGGTAAAGATTGAGTGCTGAATGGGAGAAATAAAAAAAGAAAGAAAAGGTTCAAGTAGGAAGCCCAATCCAGCACAGCCTAGGAAAGCTTCAGATCTGAGAATGCGGGAGGAGAAAGGCCACTCTCTAAAGCCAGAAGACCACGACCGGCCCTGTCCCAGCTTAGCAAAGCAGTGTCGCTGGGTGTTCCCGCATCCTCTGCCCCCTGGGGGTTTTTTGTTTGGGTTTTTTTTTTTTAATTATTTTTGTTTATTTGTTTTTCGTCGCGCTGGGTCCCTATTGCTGTGCGAGGGCTTTCCCTGGTTGCAGCCAGCAGGAGCTGGTCTTCCTCGCGGTGTGCAGGCTTTTCACCGCGGTGGCTTCCCTGGTTGGCGAGCACAAGCTCTAGCTGCGAAGCGCACGGGCTTCCGTAGTTGCGGAATGCCAGCTCAGGAGATGTGCGCGCGGGCTTAATTGCTCTGTGCATGCGGAATCTTCCCAGACCAGGAATTGAACCTGTGTCCCCTGCATCAGCAGGTGGATTCCTATCCACTGTACCACCAGGGAAGTTCCCCCTTTTTTAATTAGAGAGGATCTGGCGTCGTTATAGGCGGGCTTCCGGTTCACGTGCAGTGCCTGGCTCGGGTGGGGTCGTGGCATCCAGTTGCCTCTAACTGTATACCAGGTGCCTAAGTCAGGGGAGTCCCCCAGTTAGCAGCCATCTCATCAGCAGCCAGGGACCAGGTCAACGCTAATTATTACCTGCACACCAGCGCTCACACACGGCGCTGAAAAAGTCAGTTTGAGGACTTCCCTTGTGGTTCTCCAGGCGAGAATACTGGAGTGGTTTGCCATTCCCTCTGATGCTGATGCTGAAGCTCCAATACTTTGGCCACCTGATGCAAAGAACTGACTCATTGGAAAAGACCCTGATGATGGGAAAGATTGAAAGCAGGAGGAGAAGGGGATGACAAAGGATGAGATGGCTGAATGGCATCACCGACTCGATGGACATGAGTTTGAGCAAGCTCTGAGAGATAGTGAAGGACAGGGAAGCCTGGCGCGCTGCAGTCCATGGGGTCGCATAGAGTCGGGCACGCTGAGAGACTAAACAGCAACAGCTAGTGGTCCAGTGGCTAAGACCCCATGCTCCCAGTGCAGGAAATGCAGGTTGATGCCTTGTCAGGCAACCAAGACTCTGCATGTCTCAGGGCACGGCCAAAAGAAATAAATGTGGTTTCTCAAAAAAATAATTTTATAAAAAGAAACTCTCAGTTTTTTCTCTCCCATTTTTATTTTGGATTTTTGTTTTCTTTTTATTTTTAGCTTACTTGCCAGTCACCCAGCCTCTGCCCTAGTGTTCAGGACAGAGAGGATGTTGAGCCACTGCTTGATGCTTGACAAATAGGATAGAACAGCAAAGTGCCTACGTGGTACCTGACACATAATAGACACTCAGTAAATCACAGCTCCCGTCAGAAGGACACATGAGGCGGAATAATGGGAGGAACCCTTCTCCCAAGAACAGAGCCGGGAGGATGCCTCCAGCTTAAGCCCAAGGCCACTGCTGCAAGTTACAGGGCTGCGTCCTTCTGTGGGGAGCTGAGACTGCTCACCTCCAGATCAGCAAGCCGCATCTGTGAGCCGTTTTCCAGCAGACAGCAATCTGGAAACCCCCAGTGGTCTTTAATTCTCATCAAAGTTTGTATAAAAATATAGTATAACTTACTATCAACCCTCAGTATGATCAATTGAGTCTTGTATTTTTATAGTCATGTGAAGATCATACTCACCATTGAAATTAAGAACTTTGGAAGTTATCTTCACTCACTGCTGTTCATTCTTATTTCCTTCATCTGGCTTCAGTTCCTCGGTAAAATTGCAGGATGTGTATAATTTGGGGGGTGCAGTATAATGATGAATGCATTTGCTTTTCTGTAGGATTGCATTCTAGAAAAGAAACTTAAGTTCACTTTCTTCCAAGTCCTTTTTAGAAACTCTATTGCAAAGAATTTTAAACATGTAGGTATTTTTTAAAAACCCCAACATAAGGACTTCTAGTGTGGTCTTAGGAGAAGGCAATGGCAACCCACTCCAGTACTCTTGCCTGGAAAATCCCATGGACGGAGGAGCCTGGTAGGCTGCAGTCCTTAGGGTCACTAAGAGTCAGATGCGATTGAGCGGCTCCACTTTCCCTTTTCACTTTCATGCATTGGAGAAGGAAATGGTAACCCACTCCAGTGTTCTTGCCTGGAGAATCCCAGGGACGGGGGAACCTGGTGGGCTGCTGTCTATGGGGTCACACAGAGTCGGACACGACTGAAGCGACTTAACGGCAGTGCTACCTTCAGTACTAAAGGATACAGCCAAAGCTGGCTCCAGAGCACAAGTGTTTTCTACAGCTCTGGCCAACCCCATCGTCACTCTGAACCCTGGCTCTCTTGAAGCCTCTATTACCACTGAGTCCCCTTTAAAGCCTTTTAGATCATTTTATGGAGAAGGCAATGGCACCCCACTCCAGTACTCTTGCTTGGAAAATCCCATGGATGGAGGAACCTGGTGGGCTGCTGTCTATGGGGTCTCACAGAGTCGGACATGACTAAAGCGACTTAGCAGCAGCAGCAGCAGATCATTTTAAGCATATGCATTTCATGTTCCCCAGCTACACAGTAAATTCCCTGAGGGCAGGGAGCTTGCCTCTCAGAGCTGGGGTTTGGAATCAGGGCTCCGTGAAATCTAGTGGGAAAGTTACAGAATCAGTTCAGTTCAGTTCAGTCGCTCAGTCGTGTCCGACTCTTTGCGACTCCATGGACTGCACTATGCCAGGCTTCCCTGTCCATCACCAACTCATGGACCACAGCACGCCAGGCTTCCCTGTCCATCACCAACTCCTGGAGCATGCTCAAACCCGTGTCCATTGAGTCGGTGATGCCATCCAACCATCTCATCCTCTGTCGT
Source organism: Giraffa tippelskirchi (assembly GCF_054371585.1). Lineage (NCBI taxonomy): Eukaryota > Metazoa > Chordata > Mammalia > Artiodactyla > Giraffidae > Giraffa > Giraffa tippelskirchi. The sequence goes on along the minus strand of NC_137285.1, from coordinate 148,705,223 downwards.
CCCCTTCTTCTCCTGCCTTCGATCTTTCCCAGCATCAGGGTCTTTTCCAATGAGTCAGTTGTTCGCATCAGGTGGCCAAAGTATTGGAGCTTCAGCTTCAGCATCAGTCCTTCCAATGAATATTCAGGACTGATCTCCTTTAGGATGAACTGGTTGGATCTCCTTTCAGTCCAAGTTACAGAATGGACTTGTCCAAGCCCTAGCAGCACTGCTCCCAGCTGCAGACCCTGGATTGCTCTAAGAAATCCAGAGGCAAATTCACAGTTTTCTTCTCTGTGAGAAAACCCTGCCTGCTTCCACCAGCTTCCTCCTCAACCCAGCACCTCTGACAGCCAGCTACCTGTCCAAGGATTGTGGTTGAGTCAGGTCTCACCGGGAGCTGCTGGTGAGTTCAGGGCAGCTGCAGAGGGAACTGGAAACAACAGGGGAAAAAAAAAGACCAGCGAGGTAAGGGAAAGAGAGTGGCCACTGACCACATCCCCCTGGATCAATCCCCTCTCTAGCTCTCTTCCCCAGAGGGCTTGTCTTTTGCAGGGAGAGATCTCTACCTGAGGCTTGGAGCCTGTGAGTCACGCCTGAGAAGGAGAGTTTCTCTCTCCACCAGGATGAGTTCAGACAGGCTCGGAGTGCAAGGGAAGGGCCATGAGTCATCGAGGAGGAAGAAAGAGCCAGGGAGAGGAGCCTTGAAACATACACACTATCATCTGTAAAATAAATATCCAGGGGGAATTTGCTGTATGACGCAGGGAGCTCAGCCCAGCACTCTGTGACTACCTAGAGGTATGGGAAGGAGTAGGAGGTGGGAGGGGGGTTCAAGAGGGAGGGGACATATTATTCCTATGGCTGATTCATGTTGATGTCTGGCAGAGACCAACACAGCATTCTAAAGCAATTGCCCTCTGATTAAAAATAAACAAATTTTTCAAAAAAAGAAAGAGCCAGGGAGGGGGAAAGAGTGGGCAGGCTCCTCTGCTGTGTCAGGGTCCACGGCCTCTTTTCCTGTCCCTGGTCCTCGGGTATCCAAGGCCTTTCCTAGGCAGGTCAGGGTCTCACAACCTTGACACCGTCAACACTTGGGGCTGGGTGATTCTTTGCTGGGGGGCAGGGGGCTTTCTGTGTGTTGTAGACTATTTCACGGTCTCCCTGGCCTCTACCCTGAGACATTGGTAGCATCCCCGTCTCATCAAGTGTGACAATCAAAGACGTCTCCTTGTTGCTGTTGTTTAGTTGCTAAACTGTGTCCGACTCTTTTGAAACCCCATGGACTGTAGTCTGCCTGGCTCATCTGTACACGGAGTTCTCTGGGCAGGGATACTGGGGTGGGTTGTCATTTTCTTCTCCAGGAGATCTTCCTGACGCAGGGATCAAACCTGCTTCTCCTGCATTGGCAAGCAGATTCTTTACCATCTGAGCCACCAGGGAAGCTAAAAGATGTCCCCAGATGTTTCAAAATGTCCCCTAGGGGTAGGAAGGAGGGAGGCTGGTTGAGACCACTAGCCTTAGAGGACTTCCCTCCTCACCTTCCCTTCCTTCTACAGAAAGCAGGGATGGGTCTCAGGCTTCCTTATTCCTTCCCTCGTAGCTGCTTCTTCTTAGCAATTCCTGAAGATTATCTCCTTATCACATTTAAGGGCTGCTTCTTTCAGATTCATAGATGAGAAGGAAGAAGTGATGATCATGAAGAATAATCAAATTCTCAGAGCGTGGGGAAGAAAGGAAGAACCAAGAAGGGACCCAGGAGCTCAGATCCTATGGTAACCAAAAGTCCTGATGGACTGAGGCAGCATCATCCAATAGAAACATAACGCAAGCCACAAATACAGGCCACGTATGTTATTTACCTTTCCTAGTGGTTAGCAACATTTTTCAGAAAAGGTACTGGCGACCCACTCCAGTACTCTTGCCTGGAAAATCCCACGGATGGAGGAGCCTGGTTGGCTGCAGTCCATGGGGTCACTAAGAGTCGGACGCGACAAAGCGACTTCACTTTCACTTTTCCCTTTCATGCATTGGAGAAGGAAATGGCAACCCACTCCAGTGTTCTTGCCTGGAGAATCCCAGGGACAGGGGAGCCTGGTGGGCTGCCATCTATGGGATCGCACAGAGCCGGACACGACTGACGCAACTTGGCAGCAGCAGCAGCAGCAACATTTTTAAAAATTAAAAAGGCAAAATTAAATTCAAAAATATATTTTACTTAACCCAATATCTCAATAGTCACTTCAACATGTAATCAATGTTCTAAAATTAGTAATGAGCTATATTCTATTATTTTTTCCCACAGGCAGTCTTCTACATCTGAAGTGTATCTTTCTCTTATATTTCAGTTTGGACCAGCCATCTTTCAAGGCTTCAACAGCCACACTGGCTAGTGGCTACCATACTCACCACGGTAGGACCAGGCTTCCTTTCAGAGGTTGAGGTTCACCCCTGCCTTTCTCGCAGCACCAGAGAGCTTCCAGAGGCCACGATCTTAGCAACACAGTGAAGCCATCTAATCTCCAAGTAGATATTTGTAATTTAGAGAATACAATGCCCATTTCAAGGGGCCCCTGAGCGATCCAACACAGTATCCACTTCTGGGCCCATAAACAAAGCAGCCTGAAGGTTTCCATTGGGTCCTTTTCCAAGAGTTGGACCTCAGACGTCATGCCACACCCCTCGTCAGGAAGAAAGGTATAAATCCTCAGGGCGTACATTACCCTAACCCCACCCTACACACAGACTTTCTCCAAGCCGTCAGCGAATTCCACCCAGCCTGTACACACCCTGCTTCTCCCCAGAAGCTTACTGTGCTCAGTTCTTGCCCAATGCGAGACCGCAGACCCCTGAGGCCCTCAGACCCTGCCCTGCGTGGCATCATCGGTTCACCAACCCTTCAGTCACATCTGCTTGCTGCTAGATAGAGATCGTGCTCAAGGAGTGGAGAGCCTCTGTTCAGTTGATGAATTCCCAAGCCTGATGGACACACTCCTGGTTAAGGTACCAGGCGTAGGATAGGGGCCCTTGATGGAGACTTATAACCGCTTCCCAGGTGGCACTAGCGGTAAAGAGCCCACCTGCCAATGCAGGAGACATAAGAGACCAGCGGTTTGATCCCTGGGTCAGGAAGATCCCCTGGAGGAGGGCATGGCAACCCACTCCAGTATTCTTGACTGGCGAATCCCATGGACAGAGGAGCCTGGTGGGCTACAGTCCGTGGGGTTGCAAAGAGTCAGACACCACTGAAGCACATGAGCGCGCAGTGAGTGGGACCCCCCCTCGCTGGTACTTGTCCTGCCAGGATGTGCCTCCTGAAATTGACTCATCACGGTTCAAAGGTCCCGCAGGGCCGCGGACGGAAAAAGATGGGAAGACGGCTGAGACTAAGACCAACTAAGGAGGATCGCAGCTTCCAGTTCAAGATGGTGGAGTAGAAGGACATGCGTTCATCTCCTCCTGCCAGAGCACCAAAATCACAACTAGTCATTGAACAATCATCAACAGGAGGACACTGGAACCCACAAAAACAAAACAAAACAAAACAAAGACCAGCTCAGGAACAGAAACTCCAAACGTTTCCGAACATTTTTTCACTGGATATGTTCCCAGATGACCATTCAGTAGATTTAAAGTTTTTTTTCTTCTTTTTAATCTTTAAACCCCTAGTACATGATCTCTGACATATAGTAGGATCTCAACTAATACATGGATGAAGGGACTTTCCTGGTGGTCCAGTGGTTAGGAATCTGCCTTCCAATGCAGGGAGCGAAGGTTCGATTGCTGGTCAAGGCACTGAGATCTCACATGTCGTCAGGGAACTCAGCCCGCACACTGCAACTAGAGAGGAGCCCTTGGGCTGCAGCAAAGACCCAGTGCAGCCAAAAATAAAAGTAAGAATTTGTTGTACAAGGAGGCAAATGCAGCCCATGTGCTGGGACAGAAGGGAGGTCTCTGAGAGGTCTCCATGTAGAAGCCAAGGAAGGAATGATCCATTATCTGCAGTTTTCTAGCATCCTGATCCTTCCCTCACAGAGGCTTTGGTGGACAGCTGGACGTGTGACTCCTGGAGTCAGGTGCTGCTCCTGCCTGGGCCAAGCCTGCAGTCCGGACAAGCCCCCACGCATCTGATCACTCAAGCCCAGCCCCCACTCTAGAGACTGTAATCCGGTCCCCTCCCGCTGGGGCCACGGTTCAGGTTCCGCTCTCTTCCCCACGTTTAGCCGTTCTCTTCAGTCCTGGCTCTCGGGGATTTCCTTTCCTGTGATTTGAGTTCAATCATATCTTTCAAATTATTTTATTAGAGATTTTTTCCCTGCATTTCTGTGTTTGAGATAGAAAGGGTTCCAGTTTCCTCTGTTAAAGTAACCACAATAGACCCCAAATGGGCTCATACTAAGCCCCAAATCAGCAAAGCAAACTTAACTAAATTTCTCTGCTCCCCCAGAAAAGGAAGCCCCAGGTCAACCCAACACTGCTTGCCTACTCAGCACAAGTTACCTGGTCGGTATCCAAGACTTCGCTTTTCTCCTTGTAGGGAAAATAACCCTGCTTTACCCAATCATCAAGTGCCCAGTTTTGTTTTGTTTTTTAATTTTTTTAACCATATAGCACAGGAATTTTCATTCAATATGTTGTAATTAACTGTGCTCAGTCGCTCAGTCATGGCCGACTCTTTGCAACCCCAATGGGCAGACTGTAGCCTGCCAGTCTCCTCTGTCCAGGGGATTTTCTAGGCAAGAATACTGGAGTGGGTTGCCATTTCCTTCTGCAATAATAACTATAATGAAATGCAATCTGCAAAAAATCAAACAAAAAGCAAATGCCCAGTTTAACTTCCTTGTTCCTACTCACGTTGCCCTGTAAACATCTTTCACGTTGTACGGCTCTTCAGAGCTCTTCTCTGTCTGCTAGATTAGACGCTGTCTGACTCATGAATCACTGAATAAGATCTATCGAGTCACTAAATTATCTGTGGAAATGTTTCTTGTAATATAGCTAAGTCTCCCATGCCGACTTCAAGGGTTGTCGTTTTTGTTGTTGTTCAATCGCTAAGTCATGTCTGACTCTTTGTGACCCCATGGACTGCAGGACGCCAGGCTCCTCTGTCCTCCACTATGTCCCAGAGTTTGCTCAAATTCATGTCCATTGAGTCGGTGAAGCCATCCAACCATCTCATCCTCTGCCTCCTTCTTCTCCTTTTGCCTTCAGTCTTTCCCAGCATCAGGGTCTTTTCCAGTGAGTCAGCTCTTCCCATCAGGGGGCCAAAGTATTGGAGCTTCAGCTTCAGTATCAGCCCTTCCAGTGAATATTCAGGGTTGTGTTAGGCTGATGCAAATCTGATTGCCCAAATTTCCTGCTGAAAACCTTTCACTGATGCCCTACTTCCTTCAGAGTAGAGTCCAAAGAAGACACAGCATGACTCAAAAGGCCCTTCGTGACCTGACCTAGGTTGATTTCCTGGGTCGCTTCTCAAGCAACCCAATCCTCACACCTTTCATGCCAACATCCCTGAAATATCTGCTGTGCTCCCCAAATCAGCCACGGTCTCTTACGCCTCCTCCCTTCGCATATGCTACGTATCCCCTGGAACATTCTTCCCACTCACCCAAATGTCATTTCTCACAGTAAGCAATTCCTCACATCGACTCTGCAAGCTTGAGTCAATCCTCCATTTCCACGTTTCTGCTCTCTTAGTCCACCCCGATCTCTTCTCATCGTATATTAGAATTATCTATCCTCATGGAATTTTTTTTTATTTTCTCAGGAAACACTTGCCCCATCCACCAGGTTAAGCTCCCAGCAATCACTGTGTTCTATTAATACAAGACTCTGCCCAGAGACAAATTTTCCAGGAGGATGACACAGCAAGACTTCAGGGTTCCTTACCTGCCGGGACTCTCCCAAGGCCCTGGGAAGGCCACAGCTATGTGCTCACATCATCAGATGTCTTTTTGTAAAGTTTTAGAACGAAGGTATTTTTTGCCACAGTTGGTTAAAACCACTGCCTCTTTCCGCCTTGATTTCCCCCACATCCCCTTACCCTTCTGCAGCTTTAGAGTGGCTACTGGCAATGTGAGACCCAGCTAAGGGGTGGTTGAGGTGGGAAAGCACTCTGCTTGGGTTTATTGCATATATTCTTATGATTTCTGAATAGCCTGGCATTTAGTTCAGTTATTGGTAATCATTCCAGCACTTCCCAGGTAGCACTAGTGATGAAGAACCCACGTGCCAATGCAGGAGACATAAGATCCCTGGGTGGGGAAGATCCCATGAAGGAAGGCATGGCAACAGACTCCAGTACTCTTGCCTGAGAATCCCATGGACAGAGAAGCCTGGTGGGCTACAGTCCATAGGGTCACAAAGAGTTGGATATGACTGAAGCAACTTGGCACACAATGGCAGTCATCCCAGTGGAGAACAGCTTTCAGGAGCCCTGATATCACCCACTGGGCCAGCTCTCCCGACATTAGGCATAACAGCGTGGGGTCAGAACTCAGATGACTGCACTCATGTGGCCACAGCACTCAGATGCACATGGGTCTGAAACAGACGGAGAATACAGTCACAGAAACTACTTTCAATCATCAGGGTTATAACTGATACAAATGTCATATAATTTTTTTTCTTTTTTGTAATGCACTGGTATTTGTCACTGATAGGACATTTTTAATTTGTTGTGATTTATTTTCTCATCCATCCCAAGAAATCATTTTTTGTGTGGAATCGTGTGTTCTTTTTTTTTTCGGCCTTACCCAGCAGCTTGCAGGATCTTAGTTCCCCAACCAAGGATTGCATCTGTGCCTTCGGCAATGAAAACTCCAAGTCTTGAGCACCAGGGAATTCCCTAGCGTTCTTTTTCTTAATGAACTCCCCCAAAGATAAGCTCTCCGTGTCCCAGGAAACTTGAGCTTGCCCCTACAGCTGTCCGTCCCCACCACAGCTGACCCACGTTCTCTCGGGAATTTGAAACTGGGATTTCTGCGCTCCTGGAACGGTAAGAGGTAAACTCAAAAGCCATGAGGTGATCATGGTTCTCTCTGTGGATGAAGTCCTAGAGAAAAACCATGGGCAGAGCTGGAGGACAAGAGCTCTGTCTACTTTCCTGCCTGTTGGTTCCTCCCTTGTCCCTTCCAGGAGGGTCCATTTTAATTTTCTCCTGCTGCATGAAAGTTACACCAGTGAGCAGCTTAAAATAACAAGCACTCATTATCTCACAATCTCTGCAAGTTGAATATTCCAGGGTAGCTGAGCCAAGTGGTTCTACTCAGGGTTCCTCATAAGGCTGCAGTCAAGGTGTCAGCCAGAATCCTTGTACACCCTTGGTGGGAAGGGAAATCTGTACAGCCATTACAGAAAGCAATATGGCCCTTCCTCAAAAAATTAAAACTAGAAATACATTCTGATCCAGCAATCCTACTTCTGGGTATATATCCGAAGGAAATAATGTCAGAAATATTTGCAGTCCCATGTTTATTGCAGCATTATTCACAGTCGCCAAGAAACAGACACTATCTGTCAACAAATGAATGGATAAAGAAAGTGTTACACACATGGATGTATGTGTGTATGTATAGGTATACACACACACACGTGTGGAATGCCGTTCAGCCTTAAAAATAAGGAAATCCTGCCATTTGCAATAACCTATGTGAACCTGAAGGATGCTGTCCTGAACGAGATAAGCCAGACACAGAAAGACAAATACTGCGTCGTCTCACTTACGTGCGGAATCTAAAAATCAGACTCATAGCTGCAGAGAGTAGAATGCTGGTTACCAAGGCCTAGAGGAAGCAGAAAATGGGAGATGTCAGTCAAGGCGCACAAAGTTGCAGTTATGAAAGATGAGTCAGCTCTACAGACCTGATATACAACCCCACGCTGCTGGCGCTCAGGCGGTCGATCCTGTCTGACTCTGGGCGACCCCGTGGACTGTAGCCGGCCGGGCTCCTCTGTCCATGGGGCTCCCCAGGCAAGGATACTGGAGGGGCTGCCATTTCCTTCTCCAGGGGATCTTCCGACCCAGGGTCAAACCCACATCTCTTGCATCTCCTACGCTGGCAGGCAGGTTCTTTACCACTAGCGCCCCCAGGGAACCCCAATATATATATATACACACACAGACAGCAATTGTGTGAGGTGATGATTATGTTGATTAGCTTGATTATGGTGATTATTTCACAGTGTATAGGTATATCAAATCGCTGGGACTTCTCTGGTGATCTGGTGGTTAAGACTTGGCCCTTGCACTGCTGTGGACCTAGGTTTGATCCCTGGTCAGGGAATTAAGATCCCACAAGCTGCCTGAGAAACAAACAAATCATCAGGTTATAATCTTAAATACAACCAATTTTTAACTGTGAATTATACCTCCATAAAGCTGGAGGGGAAAGATGTCATCAAGAGCTGCAGTCATCCCCAAGACTGGAGTAGCTGCTTTCAGTGCGGCTCATTCACCTGGTCGCTACCAGGAGGCCTTGGTTCCTGCCAAGTGGACCTTTGGTGTTCTCACAACACGGCGGCTGGACTCCGAGTCTGTGATCCAGGAGATGGAGCAAGAAGGAAGCCGCAGGACCGCTTATGATTGCTACAGTTTGAACTGTGTCCTTCCCAAACTTCACATATTGAAGTCCTACCCCTCAGGAGCTCAGAATGTGACCTTCTTTCGAGATGAGGTCTTTACAGAAGAACTCACAATAAACGAGATCATCACATGCACACACCGCTGTGTTTAGGGCAGGTACCCGGGACTTCCCTGGTGGTCCAGGGGCTGAGACTCTGTGCTCCCAGTGCAGGGGGCCCAGGTTCGATCCCTGGTCAGGGAGCTGGATCCCACATGCTGCAGCTAAAGCTCGAAGAACCTGCATGACCACCACAGCCAAATAAATAAACACTTCTGAAAAATAACGAAATGAAATAGATAACCAACAAGGACCTACTGTATAGTACAAGGAACTCTATTCAATATTCTGTAATAACCTAAATGGAAAAGAATTTGAAAAAAATAGACACATGTATATGTATACTTGATTCACTTTACTGTACACCTGAAACTAACACAACTTTGTTAATTGACTATACTTCAATATAAAATTTAAAAATTTTTAAATAAATAAAATAAAATGAGGTAATTAAGGTGGGTGCTAATTCAATGCGATTCATGTCCTTATAAAAGGGGACAACTTTTTAAAATCTATTTATTTTTAATTGGAGGATAAATACTTGACAACACTGTGTTGGTTTCTGCCGTCCGTCAGCATGAATCAGCCACAGGTGTCCTCTCGTTCCCTCCCACCTGACCCTCCCTCCCCCCTCCCACCCCACCCCACCCCTCTAGGCTGTCATGGAGCACCAGCTTTCAGCTCCCTCCATCACACGGCAAATTCTCACTGGCTGTCTAAGTTTACATATGGTGATGTACGTGTTTCCACGCTCCTGTCTCAGTTCTTCCCACACTCCCCTTCCCCCACTGTGTCCGCAAGTCTGTTCTTTATGTCCGCACCCCCTTTGCTGCCTTGCAAATAGGTTCATCAGGAAAGACTCAGAGGGAAAAAAAGAGGAACAACAAAAGACTTGACACCAAGAAGTTTGGTTCAGATGGAAAAGAATCTGCCTGCAATGCTGGAGACCTGGGTTTGATCCCTGGGTTGGGAAGGTCCCCTGGAGAAGGAAATGGCAACTCACTCCAGTATTCTTGCCTGGAGAATCCCATGGACAGAGGAGCCTGGCAGGCTACCGTCCGTGGGGCCACAAAGAGTCAGACACGACTGAGCAACTCTGCACAACCACACCCCGGGCTCCCCTTTCCTCTTAAAGGGCTTGGCGGAAAGCTTTCCGTAATCTTAGGATTTTTAAGGCATGAGCCACCCACCTCTCTATATGGCCCTGTGATAAATGTTTCTCTGCTTCAGAAAAAAAAAGTAGGGAACTTTGGACCCAAACAGACATGCATAAAGGAAAACTGCTGTCTGACAGTGAAGGCAGAGATGGGGAGAACCCTGGGGAGAACCCTGGGGAGAAGGGCGGCCAGACAACCACCAGCGGCAAGGCGAACACTCCACTCACAGCCCCTGGAAGGGAGCAACACGCCAACACCTAGATCCCAGGCGTCTCTGACTTCAAAACCACGAGGCAATGCCCTTTTGCTGCTCAAGTCACGCAGTTTCTGTTACCCTTACAGCAGCCCTGAAACTAATGCAACGACCACGTCTCCGAAGTCACACGGCATCGCTGCTTCCACTTTCAGGAGTGAGTCACCCTAAGTCCAGCCCAGGCTCCAGGGGAGGGGAATTAAGCCTAACCTCTTGAAAGGAGGACTCTCAGGATTTGTGCACCCTCTTCAAAACCACCACCAGTTCCGTGGAATACCTCTGGAATCTAATGACAAATTCTCCTCTTTTGTTTAAGATGGCTCAGATTGGATTCTCCAGGTCTGCACTTAAATGTCTATTTTTATTGGAATATAGTTGATTTACAACGTTGTTTCTGCTGTACAGCAAAGTGAATGAATTCTATATGTGTGTGTGTGTGTATATATATATACACGTGTGTGTGTGTGCTAAGTCACTTCAGTTGTGTCCAGCTGTTTGCGACCCCATGGACTGTAGCCCACCAGGCTCCTCTGGATTCTCCAGGAAAGAATACTGGAGTGGACTGCCATGCCCTCCTCCAGGATATATATATATCTCCACTCTTTTTTACATTCTTTTCCCATATAGGTCATTACAGAGTACGGGGCAGAGTTCTCTGTGCTATACAGAAGGTCCTTATTAGCTGTCTATTTTATATATAGCAGTGTGTACATGCACTTAAATGTCTTTATTAAGAAGTTATTTATCTGTCACTCCTCTCTAATAAGTTCTTAAGGTTAAATTTTGTAACTCTGCCTCCCAGAAATATAATCTAGGGCTGAGAATATTTGTTCCAAAAATTGATTAATTGTGTTGAAATAACAACATATCTCACTTGTGTAGCACTTAAGACTTCACATGGCACTTTCCCTGAAACCTGTGACAGAGAGCAAGTGACAGGAAGACTGTGAAGTTTCTAAAAGCATGAAAAGTTTGACTTTCTCTACTAAATACATATTCAGTAGATAATGGACTGATACTTGGCTTTTTACCCTTACATAAGTACACAAAACTTTCTATATAACTTCATACATTCATGTATTCCCCACATGTATATGGTCTACTCTGTATCTGATGCTGGACTAAGTCTTGGAGGTAATGTGATAAGAAAGTCCCTGTCCTCACAGAATATATAGTCTTGCATTAAAACCCTTGTCAGGCTGTGTCCCAACCACCCCTGACTGGCTCTGCCCGCGACCACCCACCTCTTCAACTCGGGCCTCACTGAGCATCCCTGTTTTCTGGGTTCTGGGTGGAATATTGAGGCCAAAAGCCCCTGTCTTTGAGAAGTGGCTGTTCAAGAGGGGGCCAGATGGTCAGAGAAACACAGTTGTCTGAAGTTTAATTTTAATGTTCTGTGAATACTTTTTCCCCTTGAACATTGCAGGGGATCTGGGCCAAAGACTGTGAGTGGGTGAAAAGGAACAGAGAAATGAAAAACTAAAAATGACAAACAAGGGGAGCAGTGATACATTCTCACTTCAGAAATAACTGAGAAGAGATTGCAGGGTGGGGGTGATGTAGGTGTATGCAAATGATATGTAAATATGACATCCACGCCAGCTCAAATTGTTACAGTCCTTTTATTTTGCATAGTTGAGTGTTGGTCCCTGGAAATGTTCTCCTGGAACTTATGGTGCAAAACTATTGACTTTTAACCTCACCCTCAGTAGCTATTTAATCAGGTGATTGAGTTGAAACATTTCTTCCCCATCTGGCCCTTAGCGTCTCTTTTTACATGACCGAGTTAGATGTGTAACCTTCAAGGCTTCCTCTGTGTTTTCGTCTGGTCTCCGAACAGAGAGTCGTCATTTTCTTTGCCCTCAGTATCTCGAAAGAAACTACCCCAGGATCTTAACATTTCTTGAAAGGTTAGGCAGGAGGATAAGAAGAGAGGCTAGCAAAAGAAAGCTGTGGGAAAGAATCAACCATAAAAGGAAGTATAAGAGAAGATATAAGCATACAACCTTAAAGGTTGTAGAAAATTCCCCCACAAATCCCCAGGATCCACAGAAATGCTGTGAGTCATCTGTTCCCTCCCAGCAGGAGCATTGGCCCTGATGCTAGGTACATATTGGGCTTCCCAAGTGGTTTAGTGTCAATGGAGGAGATGTGGGAGACCTGGGTTCAATCCCTGGGTCAGGAAGATCCCCTGGAGAAGAGAATGGCAACCCACTCTAGTATTCTTGCCAGGAGAAACCCATGGACAGAGGAGCCTGGTGGGCTTCAGTCCATGCGGCTACAAGAGTCGGACACGACTGAGCAATTTCACTTTTACAGCATATCATGCGTCAGTGTTTGGAACGAAATATATAAAATACAGAACATGCAGACAGCTTGATCCCTGCCCTTCAAGGTGCCTAGAGTTTGGCTGAAGAAGCAATACTGCCACAAGTTTAGTGATGTTCAAAATGAGCTTAAGGTAGTTTATCAACCAAGGGCTAAGTGCATCTCCATGGCGAAAATGCTGTAGGATTTCAGAAGAAAGGAATATGGCTCTCAGTTTGGGTGGTCTAGAGGAGGGGGATTTTTAAGCTTATTTTTTATACAAATGTTAAAGATTACTTTCCATTTGTAGGTTTTATAAAATATTGGCTATTTTCCCCATGGAGGGGGAGAATCTTAAATTGGACATTTAAATCTTAAATTGGACATTGGAATCTTAAATTGGAAAAATACATCGTAAGTGGAGAAGCAAGAAGGCTACCCTAAGCTTAAGGAGCAAGAAGACAGGAAGCAGAGCAAAGCATCACCTGCCACAGCTGAGTGGATGGAGGACCAGACAGTCCATGCCAAGAAACACGGGAGACGGAGTCAGCCAGAAGAACAGGCAGCTATAACCGTGTTTCTGAAAATCGTCATCCTCAGCATCTTCAGTCCTTGAGGCTGTAATCAAGCCACATTAACAGCGGCGGCTGTTTGTGACTGAGGGAGAAAGTGTTTTGTAGTCATCAGCTCTCAGAGGCTCATTCCAGCTACTTCCCACACGCAGCACCATCCCAGGAATGAAGTGCATTAGCACCGTGAGCATTATTTGCAGGAAGGTTAACAATCTGCTGGCTAGAAGAGGTGAGGGGTGAGGGGTGGTGTGAATGAGAAAGGGAGATGGAGGTAGGAGGCTGAGGTGACAGACTGTGAGAAAGGGGGAGAGGAGGAGGCATGCCTGAGAGGTGGTCTTTAGGAAGAAGAGATAGGTTCAGACAAAACTCCTTGCCACGTGCTGTGTGCAGCCCTGGGTCGTTTCAGCACCCTCGTGAGTGGACAGCACTGCTACCAAGCCACTCAGAATCTGTAGGCGGTATCTGGTTCCAGTTCTACCTCAGATTGACCTTTTTCTTCTTCATTCCAATCCTAATTTATCAGTCAGCCAGTCTCCAATCTTCGGTCAACTACTCTCATGGATTTCTGACACCTCCTTGGAGATACCAGCTTTTACTATCCCAAGGAAGATCTAGTCCACTACGATGGAGTCAGATGAGTAACCTTTTTTGTCTTTGTTTCCATTCAGACCAAACTATATTTGAAAATCAGTGAATCTAAATTGCAATCTATGGTCAATTAACTTCTCACTAGCTAGAGGCATACTTTGTGCCAGACACCAAACCAGTCTACACACTTTATGTGCTGTATTTCATTTGGTTCTTTGACATTCTTGCAAGCAAGAATTTTCAACCCTACTTTACAGATGAGGAACCTGGAAGTCAAAGACACAAGGTAATTTTTCCAAGGCTACACAATTAATACATATCAGAGCCAGGATTTAAGCCTGGTTTAAGTTATTTCCAAGGCCACATTAGCGTGGACCACAGAATTTTAGGTGAAACAAAAGTTAACAAATTTATCTTAATGAAATGTGGCTGTCCAGTTGTTAGGACTCTGTGCTTACACTGAAGAAGGCATGGATTTGATCCCTGGTCGGGAAACTAAGATCCACAAGCTGCATGGCAAGGCTGATTAAAAAAATGTTTTGCCTCTGTTGATTTGATGAGCTCCTAGAATCCTTTGTACTCAGCTTCCTGCTTCCTTCAGATGTCAACAAGGACTCATCTAAGACAAAGAAAACACATGTAGTTTCTTGTAAATGGTAGATATTTAACTGACAGATATCAAATGAATTAAAAAATAAACTCCTACACAAATGTATGAACAAGTTAACAATGGGCATTTATACAAAATGGGTTTGAATGTGTAGAAAAGAGAGAAAATACTCAAAGTGGGATAAGAGAAAGCTTTCATTTTTTTCCTTCATAGAGAAAACACTTTAAATATAGACACAAAATCCATCCAGGTCACACTTTTTGACCCTCCGTTAATACAGTGGATTAAGCAGCCATTCCTGCTCTCCTGCCAACCTGAGCCCAGTGTCACAAGACCAGTAACCATTCCTGCTCCTTCACCTTTGCCTGCCTCAAAGTACAGAGGTTTAATAAGTCAGATACTCTCTTTCCCTCACTTTTGTGGTTAAAGGTGACCTCGTGATCTATTTCTGGCCAATGAGCTTTCAGGATAAATTAGCTAGCTGGCTTCTGGGGAAGATATTTCTTCACTGAATAAAAGAAGTCTACCACCAGTTTATTACTAAATAAAGAATAAATAGCCTCATCACTTAGAGTAACTTGCTTGAGTTTTTTTCTGTCATTTATGACTGGGCAAATGTAATACAGCTGACCCTTAAACAACATGAGTATGAGTTGTATAGATCCACTTATATTGAGATGTTTTTTAATAAGTAAGTACTACAGTAATACAACCCCTGTGATTGTTTGAATCTACGGATGCAGAACCGCAGATACAGAAAGCTGTGAAGTTATAGTCGAATTTTCAGCTGTGCAGACAGCAGGCACTCCAGACTCCTGTGTTGCTCAAAAGTAAACTGTTCACTCATTTAATAATTTCATTTAATTCAGTAGATTATGTTTTTAAGCCCCTACTAAGAACTCAGCCCTCTTCTCTTTAACCCCTTGCTCTAAATTTGCATCCTCTGACATGACCTTACTCTTCTTTGTGCCTTTACTTCCTGGGAAATAGTTGGTCATTCCTCTCCTCTGCTTTACGTTCTGTCGGTCTATAAAAGGGCTTCCCAGGTGGCGCTAGTGGTAAAGAACATGCCTGCCAATGCAGGAGACACAAGAGACGTAGGTTTAATCCCCCCTGGAGGAGGAAACCGCAACCCACTCCAGTCATCGTGCTGAGAGAATTCCTCAGACAGAGGAGGCTGGTGGGCTGCAGTCCATGCATCTGAGCACAAGGTCTGTAAGAAAATATCTGCCTGATTGATTCTATTTCAAAACAGAGAAGGAAGACAATTAGAGTTTATCCACGTTTTGCAAACATTGTCTCATGTGAATCTTCACCCACCCTTTGAGGTAAGCACTTTATGCCTGTTTGCAAAGGTAACTGACTCAAGGTTATACAATTTGTAAAAGTGATGAATCTAGGTTGCCTTAACCTACTTAATAATTGCAAAAGTCATGCTCTTTCTACCTCGTTGTCTCCTCCCTACTCTCACTTGCATGTAAATTGTTTCCTTCGGGCTTAGGCAGTTTGGACAATCTACACAACCCACACACACACCTCCATTTCTCTATCTGTATTTATATAATTTACAGTCAACACTTGGTTATCAGCATCTGTGGGGAGAGAGCAATTACACAGACTTTCCAAACATAACTCATGTTTGTCTCAGAGATCCACAAGGTAATTTGTTTTTATAGCAGATTTTCCCCCTAATCATGTTTTCCTCAAGCGAACACTAAGATAAGTTTGAACTTTCTAAATGCCCAGCAATGGCAGGATAAAAGAGGCCGAGCTGAGAAAGGCAAACCCTGGTAGGATCAGAAACGACAGGAGCTTGAGAAACAACGCCCCTGTGGGAAGCTGGCTGCACAGCCATGCCCTCAGGCTGTGTGTCAGGCTACCAGGGCTGCCCTGACAAACTCCACAGATCCAGTCGCTTAAACAGAAACGTATTTCCTCACGGTTTGGGAGGCAGATGTCTAAAGCCCAGGTGCCATCGGCTGGTTTCTGGTGAAGCCTCTCTCTTCCTGGCTTGTAGAGAGTTGCCTTCTTGTCACGTCTGCACATGGCAACTGCTGTGTTTGCAAACACATACGGGGAGAAAGACAGAGACTTGGTGCCTCTTCCTCTTCCTGCAAAAACACTATTCCTGGGAATTCCCTGGCAGTCCGGTGGTTAGGACTCTGCACTTCCATTGCAGGGGGGAACAGGTTCGATCCCTGGTCAGGGAACTAAGATCCAGCATGTTGCACAGAGTGGCCAAAAAATAACAAATAAATAAGAAACCTCATTCCAATTGGATTAGGGCGCTATCCTTATGAATTCTTTTAACCTGGATCCTTGACTATCTCCCTAATCATACTATCTCCTTACAGAAGATTAAGGCTTCAATATATGATTTGGGTGGGGGAGGCACACAACACAGACCCTGAACTTGGAAATTAACACAAGTCAACAGAAGATGTAGAAGATGATGAAGGAAATGAGGCAGAAGGAGAGGAAGAAGCAGCTTTACTGAGCATCCGCTATGTGCCCTAGCAGGCGCTTTCAGAAGTGATGTTACTCAACTCTCAGGAACAGCATGGAAGTCAGACACCATCACCCCTCCATTTCATTTTATTATTATTATTATTGTAGTAAACTACATATAACAGTGAAAGAGGAGAGTGAAAAAGTTGGCTTGAAACTCAACATTCAGAAAACTAAGATCATGGCATCTGGTCTTATCACTTCATGGCAAATAGATGAAGAAACAAGGGAAACAGTGACAGGCTTCATTTCTTTGGGCTCCAAAATCACTGCAGATGGTGATTGCAGCCATGAAATTAAAAGACACTTACTCCTTGGAAGAAAGGTTATGATCAACCTAAACAGTATATTAAAAAGCAGAGACATTACTTTGCCAACAAAGGTCCATCTAGTCAAGGCTATGGTTTTTCCAGTGGTCATGTATGGATGTGAGAGTTGGGCTATAAAGAGAGCTGAGCACCGAAGAATTGATGCTTTTGAACTGTGGTGTTGGAGAAGACTCTTGAGAGTCCTTTGGACAGCAAGGAGATCCAACCAGTCCATCCTAAAGGAGATCAGTCCTGGGTGTTCATTGGAAGGACTGATGCTGAAGCTGAAACTCCAATACTTTGGCCACCTGATGTGAAGAACTGACTCATTGGAAAACACCCTGATGATGGGAAAGATTGAAGGTGGGAGGAGAAGGGGACAACAGAAGATGAGATGGTTGGATGGCATCACCGACTCAATGAACATGAGTTTGAGTAAACTCCGGGAGTTGGTGATGGACAGGGAGGCCTGGCGTGCTGCAGTCCATGGGGTCGCAAAGAGTCGGACACAACTGAGCGACTGAACTGAATTGAACACATAACATAAAATTTACCATTTTAATAATTTTTAATTGTACAATTCAGTGGCATTAAGTACACTCGGAATGTTGTACAAACATCACCACTGCCCATTTATGAACTTTTTCATCATCCCAAGCAGAGATTCTGTATTTATGAAATAATAACTCCATCCTCCCCTTTTCCAAGCCATGTTAACTTTCTAAATGTGTAAATTTGCCTATTCTAAGTACCCCACATAAGTGGAATTATATAATATTTGCCTTTTTGTGTCTGGTTTATTTCATTTAACATAAAGCTTTCAAGGTTCACTGACATTGGGACTTTCCTGGAGGTCCAGGGGTTAAGACCTCACCTTCCAATGCAGGGAATACAGGTTCGATCCCTGATCAGGAAGCTAAAATCCCACATGCCTCAGGGCCAAAACACCCAAAACATAAAACAGAAACGATACTGTAACAAGTTCAGTAAAGACTTTCAAATACTGAGAATCACGTTGTCGTATGGCTCAGAATTTCACCCTTTTTCTGGCTGAATAATATTCCACTCTCTGTATATTCTACGCTTTGCTCACCCAGTCATCTGTCGGTGGACGTCTGAGTTGCTTCCGCCTTTTACTTGTTCTGAATAAGATTGCTAGGAACACTGGTGTACAAGTGTCTGTTGGAGTCTCTGTGTTATGAATTATGTCCCCCTCGAAAGTTATATTTTGAAAAATTAACCTCCAGAATTTTAGAACATTACTGTATTTTGAGATAGGATTTTTAAGGGGGTTATTTTTTTTTTCTTTATGATTGTTAACCTTTGTTTATATAATTGTTTATATTCTTTTTTTTTAATAAATTTATTTATTTTAGTTGGGGGCTAATTACTTTACAATATTGTAATAGTTTTTGCCATACATTGACATGAATCAGCCATGGGTTTACATGTGTTCCCCTTCCTGGAACCCCCACCCACCTCCCTCCCCATCCCATCCCTCTGGGTCATCCCATTGCCCCGGCCCTGAGCCTTTGTCTCATGCATCGAACATGGAATGGTGTTCTGTTTCACATATGATAATATACATGTTTCAGTGCTATTCTCTCAGAACGTCCCACCCTCACCTTCTCCCTCAGAGTCCATAAAATTGTTCTATGCATCTGTGTCTCTTATTCTGTCTCGCATATAGGGTTATCGTTACCATCTTTCAAATTCCATATATATGCATTAGTATACTGTATTGGTGTTTTTCTTTCTGGCTTACTTCACTCTGTATAATGGGCTCCAGTTTCATCCATCTCAGTAGAACTGATTCAAATGTATTTTTTTAATGGCTGAGTAATATTCCATTGTGTATATGTACCACAGCTTCCTTATCCATTCATCTGCTGATGGACATCTAGGTTGCTTCCATGTCCTGGCTATTGTAAACAGTGCTGCGATGAACATTGGGGTACACGCGTCTCTTTCAATTCTGGTTTCTTCGGTGTGTATGCCCAGCAGTGGGATTGCTGGATCATATGGCAGTTCTATTCCCAGTTTTTTAAGGAATCTCCACACTGTTCTCCATAGTGGCTGTACTAGTTTGCATTCCCACCAACAGTGCAAGAGGGTTCCCTTTTCTCCACACCCTCTCCAGCATTTATTGCTTGTAGACTTTTGGATAGCAGCCATTCTGACTGGTGTGAAATGATACCTCATTGTAGTTTTGATTTGCATTTCTCTAATAATGAGTGATGTTGAGCATCTTTTCATGTGTTTGTTAGCCATCTGTATGTCTTCTTTGGAGCAATGTCTGTTTAGTTCTTTGGCTAAGGGGGTTATTAAGGCAAAATAGGTCTTGTGGATGGGCCTGATCTAATACGACTGATGTCCTTGTAAGGAGAGGAGATTAAGATACGGAAACACGCAGAGGAAAGAATGTAAGGACTCAGAGAGAAAGCAGCTGTCTGCAAGGCAAGGAGAGCCTCAGGAGAAATCAGCGCTAACAGCACCGTTATCGCGGATCCCACCCTCTAGAACCTGGGCTTTTTCTGTTTGCTTGTTTTGAACTGGCTGCACTGAGTCTTGCTTGCTGCTCACTGGGCTGCTCTGGTTGCAGCGGGGGCATCTCACTGCGGTGGCCGCCCCTGTGGCCAAGTACCGGCTCTAGCGCGTGTGTTCAGTACTTGTGACAGGGACTTAGTTGCCCCATGCCAGGTGGGCTCTTCCCAGATCAGGCATCAAACCTGAGTCCTCTGCATTGGAAGGTGGATTCTTAACCCCTGGACCACCAGGGATGTCCCCAGAATCTGTTGTTTAAGCAACACAGTCTGCAGTAACTTGTTATGGGAGCCCCAGCAAATAAACACACCCTACTTTCTTTTTCTTTTAACTAATTTATTTATTTTAATTGGAGGCTAATTGTTTTATAGTATTGTAGTGGTTTTTGACATACATTGACTTGAATCAGCCATGGGACACACCCTACTTTCAATTCTTTTAGGCATATAGCTAGATGTGGAATTACTACGTGATCTAATTAATCATACGATAACCTTAGATTTAACTTTTCCAGGAACCACAAGGCTGCTTCCCACGGCTCCTGCACCATTGCACATCCCCACCGGCAGGGCACCAACCTTCCAAGTTCACCACATCCTCACCAACACTTTTGAGTTTCTGGGGTCTTTTTTTAACAGGGTGTGAAGGAGTCCTCTCCTTTTAAAGGGTCAAATAAGTTGACACTTCTCGGTTAGACTGAGGGCTTCGGATGCAATTCCCTGAGTCTGTCTGCACTAGACTGAGGGCTTCGGATGCAATTCCCTGAGTCTGTCTGCACTAGACTGAGGGCTTCGGATGCAATTCCCTGAGTCTGTCTGCACTAGACTGAGGGCTTCGGATGCAATTCCCTGAGTCTGTCTGCACTAGACTGAGGGCTTCGGATGCAATTCCCTGAGTCTGTCTGCACTAGACTGAGGGCTTCGGATGCAATTCCCTGAGTCTGTCTGCACTAGACTGAGGGCTTCAGATGCAATTCCCTGAGTCTGTCTGCACTTGTAATCTGTCGTTCTTCTCTCTCTTTGGAAAGGGGAAGAGGCATCTGCCTGCTGTAACTTGTCCGTTTGAAGTTCGTTAGAGGCGATGGAAAGATCTATTATCAAAGACCCTTCTGCTCCTTCCAAAGTAAGGGAGAACCATTTTGCTTGAGGTAATGAACCTAGAAAGACCCTCCCACACTTGCACAAGAATACATATCCCAGGATATTCATGGCTCAGTATAGTCATGAAACTCTGCAAACGGCATATGTTCACCAATGCAAGAATAGTTAAATTCGCTGTTGTACACTAATACATTGAAATATTATACAATAAAACTGTAGTCAAAGAGAATGAACAATGCTGCTGTTCAGTCATTAAGTTGTATCTGACTCTTTGGGACTCCATGGACTGCACTGCGCCAGGCTTCCATGTCCTTTACCAACTCCCGGAGTTTGTTCAAACTCACAACCATCGAGTCAGTGATGCCATCCAACCATCTCATCCTCTGTCATCCCCTTCTCCTCCTGCCTTCATTCTTTCCCAGCATCAGGGTCTTTTCCAATGAGTTGGCTCTTCGCATCAGGTGGCCAAAGTATTGGAGCTTCAACTTCAGCATCAGTCCTTCCAATGAATATTCAAGGTTGATTTCCTTTAGGATGGACTGGTTTGACCCTCTCCAGCATCACAATTTGAAAGCATCAATTCTTCAGTGCTCAGCCTTCTTTATGGTCCAACTCTCACATCCATACATCCCTGGAAAAATTATAGCTTTGACTATACGGATTTTTGTTGGCAAAGTGATATCTCTGCTTTTTAATACATTACCTACTTTTTTCATAGTTTTCCTTCCAAGGAGCAAGCGTCTTTTAATTTTATGGCTGCAGTCATGTCCATAGCAATTTTGGAGCCCAAGAAAATAAAATCTGTCACTGTTTCCACTTTTTCCCCATCTATTTGCCATGAAGTGATGGGACCAGATGCCATGATCTTAGTTTTTTGAATGTTGAGCTTTAAGCCAGCTTTAACTATAACTACATCATTATCCTGAAGAATTCCCTAAAAATATGTTGTTGAGAACGAGATTGCAAATTGCAAAAGGATATGGACAGTATGACAGCAGGCAGCCTGGGATTGATCACAGTTCTGCCATGCGCTAGCTGTATAACCTTAGGGAATGAACTTAATATCTGAACCTCAGTCTTCTTATCTGCCAAATAATAATAACAGTATCTAGTAACGGTATTGAGGAACTAACCGGATTCAGTACATGGAAAACCTTTCAGACAATGGTTGGCACACATAAATGCCCAATAAATATTAGCTACTGTTATTATGTATGAATTCATAACTGTACTGAAATATAGAAATATAGACTTGCTAAGAAAAACTATCTAAAACTTGGAAATAATGGGAAAAGCTGAGTAGCGTGTCTTTTCAGTGTTCCTCTACGGCCTTGGAAAAAACAGAGGCCCCCCCAGTGATGTATTTAGGAAAATGAACCTGGTTAGACTCACTGCTTACTATTCATTAAAGGTCTCAGACTTAGTGAAGTTACTTGTTAACTTACAGATTTTTCCCCCATGGAAATGCAAATGACATCTATCTTATAGAAGAAATAGCCCCAAGGTTTACAGTTAATTGCCATATAGCACAAGAGCCACTAGATATCTAACCCAACAATCTTTCTCTAATTTTCTCTTTTAAGCTAATAAAATTTCTTTTGTTAACCTTGTCAAGTTCTTTGCCTAAAGCTACTCATCCTCTCAAATGCTTTTCGGAACCAGCACTGGCACCCTGCCGGCCTCCTCGCTGGAACCAGCACTGGCACCCTGCCGGCCTCCTCGCTGGAACCAGCACTGGCACCCTGCCGGCCTCCTCGCTGGAACCAGCACTGGCACCCTGCCGGCCTCCTCGCTGGAACCAGCACTGGCACCCTGCCGGCCTCCTCGCTGGCACCAGCACTGGCACCCTGCCGGCCTCCTCGCTGGCACCAGCACTGGCACCCTGCCGGCCTCCTCGCTGGCACCAGCACTGGCACCCTGCCGGCCTCCTCGCTGGCACCAGCACTGGCACCCTGCCGGCCTCCTCGCTGGCACCAGCACTGGCACCCTGCCGGCCTCCTCGCTGGCACCAGCACTGGCACCCTGCCGGCCTCCTCGCTGGCACCAGCACTGGCACCCTGCCGGCCTCCTCGCTGGCACCAGCACTGGCACCCTGCCGGCCTCCTCGCTGGCACCAGCACTGGCACCCTGCCGGCCTCCTCGCTGGCACCAGCACTGGCACCCTGCCGGCCTCCTCGCTGGAACCAGCACTGGCACCCTGCCGGCCTCCTCGCTGGAACCAGCACTGGCACCCTGCCGGCCTCCTCGCTGGCACCAGCACTGGCACCCTGCCGGCCTCCTCGCTGGCACCAGCACTGGCACCCTGCCGGCCTCCTCGCTGAAACCAGCACTGGCATCCTGCTGGCCTCCTCGCTGGAGCCGGGTGAGCACTTGGATGCGCGTTTCTCTTTCGTTTGGGTGGATGGATCGGGAAGGCGTTACGCACAAGGAGACACGTCGGAAGAAGAAACAAATACCATGAACCTCACTGACACAGTCGTCAGTAAAACAGCCAAATTCACAAAAACAGAGAGTATGACAAATTAATACCCGTTTACCTATCATCCAAGTTCAACGGTTAACAAATTACAGCATCTCTACCATCACCACTCCTCCCACTCAATTTTTACCTTTTTTAATATAATGTATTTTATATTTGTAATGTATGTCAATATAATTTTTAAAGTTACAAGAATAATACAGAAACTCTAGGCAATGCAGGAGACACGAGAGAAGCAGTTTTGACCCCTGGGTCGGGAAGATCCCCTGGTGAAGGGCACGGGAACCCACTCCAGGATTCTTGCCTGGAGAACCCCATGGACAGAGGAGCCGGGCGGGCCATAGTGCGTGGGGGTCACAAGAGTCGGACACAACTGAGCGCACACACACAGTAGGGTTGCAGAGTCGGACACGATTAAAGCAACTAAGCGTGAGCACAAGCGTGTGCCTTTTATAGAACCAGTTGTTTCCATTCTGCCCCATTTATATATAGATGCACATAATAAATATATAAAATACTCTAATCTGAATCTGTATAAGTTTTCTTCCAAACCATTTATTGCTAAATATTTTAGTGAGCAGTTCCTGAGACTAGATCACTGTCTTACTTAACCTAGACAGAATCAAAACTGAGACATTTTATAGTTACATAGCATTATTATTTAATACACATTCATGTTCAATTCTTGTCAATACTCTCCAAAATGTCCCTTATATTTATCCCCATACACCCATTCAGAAAATTTTAAATAAAATCACAATGTTCTGTCATTAACTGGTATCCACGGGATTTCCCAGGCAAGAATACTGGAGTGGGTTGCCATTACCTTCTCCACACTAACTGGTAAGAAGTGTCCAAATATGTTCCTTTGTTTACTGTTGCTGCCCAGACGTTGCTGCTTCCCCAAGCATGTTCTTGCTCTTCCCTTTGGATAATCCAGGCCTGACTCGGAGCAGAGTGGAACCACCGCATCTCAGCTGAGAGCCGCTCGGTCACGTGCTCAGTACTTCCCCTCAGCTCAAACCCTCGTGATTCCAGAACCTCCACCACCCCCACTCCAGGAGCCCCAGCTGAGCCATCAAGGGACAGGCTCAGGGGAGCAGGGTCAGCTGACAAGTAGAGAAGGGGCCCTCTCCCCTGCTCCCACAAACACAGTGAGAGAAAAAGAGGGGGTGATCTGAGTGCATTTTTGCTCCTGGTTAACCATTCCCTTGGCTCCTCCTTACGCCCCTTGGCATTTCCTGTGCTTAAAAAGTAGCTTCAGTTCTAAAAATAATATTTTTTTAACTGCTAATAATAATAAACTACCCATTCCAATATTACTCAGCCATTAAAAAGAATACATTTGAATCAGTTCTATTGAGATGGATGAAACTGGAGCCCATTATACAGAGTGAAGTAAGCCAGAAAGAAAAACAACAATACAGTATACTAATGCATATATATGGAATTTGAAAGATGGTAATGATAACCCTATATGCGAGACAGAATAAGAGACACAGATGCATAGAACAGTCTTATGGACTCTGAGGGAGAAGGTGAGGGTGGGACGTTCTGAGAGAACAGCACTGAAACATGTATATTATCATATGTGAAACAGAACACCATTCCTTGTTCGATGCATGAGACAAGGGCTCAGGGCCGGGGCAATGGGATGACCCAGAGGGATGGGATGGGGAGGGAGGTGGGAGGGGGGTTCAGGATGGGGAACACATGTAAACCCATGGCTGATTCATGTCAATGTATGGCAAAAACCACTACAATGATGTAAAGTAATTAGCCCCCAACTAAAATAAATAAATTTATTAAAATAATAATAATAATAAACTACCCATTCCATTAACAAGGCCCCCAGCGCCTCCTCAAATAATTCGCTGGTGGCTGAAGCCAGGAGAGCTTCTGAGTGCCTGTACCTGTGTCCTCAATCCCCCCAGGGCTCCATCACAGCTGGGACACAGAAACAGCAAGGAAAGGGACTCAGCCCGGCCTGACCGGGCCCTAGACTCACACTCCGTGAGCTCAGCGTCACCGACTCGCCCTCCAGTGCTGGAGCCCAGGGCAGGTCCTCAGTGTCCAGCAAAGTCCCCTGGGTCCTTAGTCAGAATAGCTGGGCAAACTGGCCTCCAGATTCCAGCAAGCCCCCAAGGGGGCAAGATAACGTCTCTTCACCCAGAATTCAGAGTCCAGGGAGGAGGTAGGATGGCTCCTACCTCTCCTACTGAGTCTCCCTGCAGCCAAGATGGAATCATAAGTGCCAACTCCTCAAGGAGACCCTAACCTTCCTCTGCCTCAAGACCAAAGCAAGTGACCAAATTCTGCAGGAGGTCATCCCTTCTGCCCTGAGACTGAGCCTCCCGGGATCCCAGGAGAGGATATGGACCCGGGTGTGTGTCAGGGCCTCCCCGGAGCTCTGAGCCGCCACAGCACCTGCGATCACGAGAGGGCAGAGCCAGCCTGATAAACTGGCAGGACCTGAGGCGTCCTCAGCTTCAGTCCTGAGGGCCGCTCTCTGTTCACCTGAGCCGTGCGCCCCGTCATCAGCTCTGAATCCAGAAACAGCTCTAGAGAGAACCCCAAAGACACGGGCTGGAGTGGAAGTGAGTCTTGGAATCCCCCACGTGCCTGGTGGGGAGGACCTTGAGTTCCCGCTGAGATGTGCCAGGTGGGGAGCACCGTCCGCTAAGGTGGGTGATTGTCCATCGGAAGTCCTACTGAGTTCCACCCACCAGAGCTGGTTCAGAGAGCTGAGGTCGCCTGTTCTCTTCTCCTTCCTCTCCCCCCAAATCTGGACGCACCCCATTCCCTGCTCTGCCAGCCTCTAAGCACTTCCTGAGACCCCTCTGCATTCAGGGGTCCCCAGAAACCACACCCAGCTCCCCATGATCATAATGTAACTTGGGGTGAGGTAAAGTTAACGCACACCAAGTGTCTACCCTGTTTCCAGAAGTGTGCTAGGTCACTGACACACGCTCTC
The DNA here is from genome assembly GCF_054371585.1 of Giraffa tippelskirchi. Lineage (NCBI taxonomy): Eukaryota > Metazoa > Chordata > Mammalia > Artiodactyla > Giraffidae > Giraffa > Giraffa tippelskirchi. Next base: position 148,679,163 of record NC_137285.1, on the reverse strand, counting down.
TCCCTCCCTGCCAGGAACTGAGGAGACCGAGGCTCTCAAACACCAGGTGGCCCGACTCTTCCCACGCGCTGTCTGCCGAGGCAGTGAGCTCCCGCTCCAGGCCGTCACCTGGTCCCATCTCCTCCCTCGAGCTCCACCTTCCTCAGTTTTCAGGGTCCAGCCGCGTCCCCCCCTTTCTGAAGCCCTCACGTCTCCAGTGCTTCCTCCTGACGAGTGGGCACCCCCCAATCCACTCCAGGGTCATGGGGGTCAGTTTCTCTCTCAGCAATATTTCAACATCCTGAATGACCAAGGCCTGGCTTTATGCTATCCTGAACAGTTCTTTAAATACTTTTGAACAAAGGGAATGGTTCAAATAGCTTTTGGTATCGGTCATTGCTCAAATATTTGCTATTCATTCGATACAAAACTTAGAACAGACTCTGCTTTCAGAAGTTACAGTGTGATGGGGGGAAAAAAACAACCTAGTTGGGGAAAGAAAAACACGGGAATATTGACAAAGGCCTGTTAAACAATAGTTAATACGTCCGTGTGAGTCAAGCTCACCTGCCAGATCACGGCAGCACACTGGAAGAGAAGTCAGCTGGGTGAGGGGAGGCTGGCTAGCAGGGCTGCGGGAGGACATCTGGAGGCTCTTCACGAGCTGAGAGCCTCGGGGTGCATCTCTGAGGCTGTCAGTTACGGTCATCGTCATTGAGGACTATTGATAGATGTGCCTCTGAAGGAATCCAGCGTTCATCTGGGACTTGGGGCGGGGGTGGCCGATTAGTAGGGAGTGTAGTCTGTCTGGACCGGGGGCAGATGGTAAGACGGGGGGAGCGGGAGAGGAGGACCGGAAACCTCCTTTACCGGAAAGCAGGATGAAGTTCAGCCCGAGCACGATGCTGCATGTGATGCTTTGTGTGGGGTGGAGTGGGGCGACAATCAGGCTGTCCTCCTAGGAGAGAAAAAGGAAAATGCTGATTTTCTTTGTGGATCAGAGACTCATGGACGTTTGGATCTGGACAAAAGTAAACCCCTAAAGTAAGAAAGTTAGAAAGGGAGGTGTGCATATGAAAGATACATGGGGCATCAGGTGGAGAAACAGGAGTCCCGGGCAGGAGGAGGACTGTGCAGGTTAAACTTCAAGGCTGAATCATGCGATAGGATTCCACCACACCACCAGGACCCTGACTTCCAGCCATGCATGCTGTGACCTTTGCAATAAACACAAGGTTGCTCTGTGAAGGGCATGGGGTGTTCCAGTGAATTCCTTACGTCCCAGAATCAGGAGACCAGCTCGGGGAGGAAGGAGAGGCCGCAGGGCAAGAGACAAGATTCCTGGAACTGACAGCCCTTCCCGTCTTCAGACCGGGGTGGTATTCCTTTGGGGATAAGGGAAGACTTTCCAAAGAGCTCATGGGCCAAAAGGAACCAATTTCCAGAACCGCAGTTCACGCTGTTATGAAAACAACGTCCCTGAACACGCACCTGTAGGCAAGTGCTGCTAGGCTTTCTCAGCTTCCTTTCCACAGTTGCCCTTCTCCCACTTTTAAAAGGAAACATCCCGACTCTTAGTGTACGGCCTTTCACCAGCCCACAGAGCAGCCAGGATATCACACAGAAAAGTGATTTCATAAATAGGTGCCGAAAAAGTGAATGACTTCCATGACTGTTTTTATTTAAACAAACTGATTTTGTAAAATGAATGAATATATGCTAATGAATGACTATAAGCCTATAAAAATATTTAACTCAGGTGGAAATCTTTCCACAAAATGGAGCGAGGATCTTTCAAAAGCAACAGCTGACTGGTGCTCTGTGACCACCTAGAAGCTTGGCAGGGGGCGCGGGGTGAGAGGGAGGTTCAAGACGGAGGCAACATGTGTATACCTGTGGCTGATGCGTGTTGTATGGCAGAAACCAGCACAGCATGGTAAAGCACGTATCCTCCAGTGAAAAATAAATTTTTAAAAATAAAATAAAAAGCATAATTAAGAATAATTTTTGATGACACATCACTATGTGATTCCCGGCACTGACTAAGGAGCTCAGTGAATTAAGTGACATCACCATAATCAAACTACTTATGTTCATTTATTCATTTACGTTAACGAGGTTTCACAGAAACTGCCACTTCATGTACAACATGTCTGCCAGGGATTACTGCCATGAGTGGACAAGGTACTTAAATAGATCCTTGTGAGCTGGTCAGACTCTCCTAAAATTGTCTCCGATAATCAGCTATGGAGAATCCTTTTTCTAGACACATCTGGGTGGATTCTTTGTGTGCTGTGTAGGGCTACACTGGCATCAGGATCTGTACCCAGGCAAGAAGTTCCGGGAAGAAGCCCTGATTCACAGTCAGATCGTCAGCACCAGGCCTGACTTCAGATATCTTTTAAGCACAACCTTGATTTTGCAGTTGAGGGATCAGAGGACTAGAGAGAGGAGACTCGCCCAAGGTAAGAGAAGCGACAGGCACCAGAGCCGGACCCAGAAAGCAGGTCTCCATCCGTTCTGTCCACGGCTCTTCCTTCATCCCCTGTCCTGTCACAGCAGGTGGGACAAAGATGAGGCTGTCGCATGTTCTTCTGCCAAGTTCAACGCTTCCCCTCCGTGTCCTCTATACAAGCTGCTAGGCTTGGATGAATAGGTTGGTGAGGTGTCCCTGCTTGGTTTTCATAACTTTAGCCCAAACTCTCAACGAACAAGAATTTGAGGAACAGAAGAGAGAGGAAAGTGTGGGGAGGAAAGAAAGGACTCAGCCTGTCCAGTCCTCCGATGGAGAAACGTCCTGGAGGACAGTCAAGGAAGCCCCAAAACACCGTTTACAGTCTGATTGGTCTCCGAGGTGACAGTTAACTCAGTGGATTCTCAGAGGACAAAACGGTTATGGTATAGAGGAGGGGGCACCCGGAGGATGTCAAACAGCAAGATAGAATGAGTAGTCATACATGCCACACGTGGGTGAGCCCTGCAAAAAATAAGTGAGGCCCCAAAGACCACAGATTGTGTGAATCCTATGACATGAAATATCTAGAGTAGGCCAGTTCATAGAGCCAGAAAGTAGATTAATTGTTGCCAAGGGCTGGGGGAAGGGGAAGACAAGAGGTGACTGGTAATAGTTAACAGAGTTTTCTTTCTTTGGTGATGAAATTGCTCTGCAATTAAACATTAGGGGTGGTTGGTTATGCAATGTAATGAATAGACAAACAACCACCGGTTTGTACGCCATTAAATAGTGAGCTTTATGATACGTGAATTACATCTTGCTTTTAAAAAGTTCAGAATGAGGGCTTCCCTGGGGGTCCAGAGGTTAAGAATCTGCCTGCCAATGCAGGGGACACAGGTTCAATCCCCGGTTCAGGAAGATTCCAAGTGCCCCAGGGCAGCTAAGGACGAGCACCACACCCTCTGAAGCCTGGTGCCTAGAGCCCAGCTCTGCACAAAGAAAGCCACTGCCGTAAGGAGCCCACGCACTGCAAGGAGAGAGCAGCCCCTGACTCACCACAGCCAGACAAAACCTGAGCACAGCAACCAGGACCCAGAGCAGCCAAAACAACACCAAATAACTTTCTGAAAAAAGGATAGAATGAAATCATTGTCAAATAGTCACGAGCGTTATTTATGCATACACACACAACAGAGTTGAGAAGGGACCTCGTGTTTATTGATAACCTACTGTGTCCCACACACTCAAAGGGTTTAGATTTGTATTTTCATTTCCACCAAAGAGCAACCCTGAGAAGTAGACTTCTTTTCCCTACTTTAAAGATGAGAAAAACAAGGCTCATGAATATAGCTTATCCAAAGAGATGCTAGCAGTTAGTGGCACAGTCAGAATGAAGACAGGGGTATCTGGCTTCAGTGTCCATGTGCTACCCACTGGGACATGATACTTGCCATTATTTCTTTTTTTAAATGTTTGTTTATTTGTCTGGTTGTGCCAGGTCTTCGGTGAGGAGTATCTGATCTTTAGCTGCAGCGTGGAAACACTTAGTGGCAGCCTGTGGGATCTAGTTACCTGACCAGGATTCAAAACCGGAGCCCCTGCATTGGAAATGTGAAGTCTTAGCCACTGGACCAGCAGGAAGTCCCCCCATTTCTTCTTGGAGCAGATTATACCCACTGGGTATTCTTCCTCATTGTACCTTGCACAGGTGGACACGCTCAGTAACACTGTCTGACTGACAGTCAACTGTCACCTCTGCAGATGATGCCTGGAGAACTAGCCTTTGCCACTGGAAACTACACCCCAGTCACCCGGTTCACCTTGCTGGGGTTCTCCAATGACCCCGACCTCCAGAAGCTTCTCTTTGGAGGCTTCCTGCTCATCTATGTCATGACCGTGGTGGGCAACCTGGGCATGATGCGCTCATCTTCACAGACTCCCGCCTCCATAGTCCCGTGTACTTCTTTCTCAGCGTCCTCTCTTTTCTTGATATCTGTTACTCCTCTGTGGTCACACCCAAGCTGCTGGTCGACTTTCTGGCCTCTGACAGGTCCATCTCCTTCAAGGGTTGCATGCTCCAGATGACCTTCTTTGTGATGCACGCGACAGCTGAGAGCTTCCTGCGGGCTTCCGTGGCCTACGACCGCTGCACGCCACCTGCCGACCTCTCCACGACGGCTCTATCACGACCAGGGACACCTGTCTCCAGCTGGTGGCTGCTTCCTATGCTTTCGGTGGAGCTAATTCTGCTATTGAGGCTGGGAATGTCTTTGCCCTGCCTTTCTGTGGGCCCAACCAGGTACGCACTACTTCTGTGACATCCAACCCCTTCTCCGCCTGGCCTGTGCCAACACAGCCATGGCAGGAGTGGTCCTCTATGTCTTCTCTGCCCTGGTTACCATTCTGCCTGCTGCCCTCATCCTCACCTCCTACGGCCTGGTCTTGGTGGCCATCGGGAGGATGCGCTCAGCCGCTGGGAAGGAGAAGGCCCCCTCCGCGTGTGCCTCCCACTTCCTGGCCATTGCCATCTTCTACAGCACCGTGATTTTCACCTACATCCAGCCTCATGGATCCACTGATGATACCAGTGCCAAGGTAGTATCTGTCTTCCACACCATCATAACCCCCATGCTCAACCCCGTCATCTATAGCCTCCGCAACAGGGAGGTGAAGGAGGCCCTGCAGAGGAAGCTCCAGGTCAGTACCTTTTTCCTGCTGAGCCCTGCAAAGCTGTTGGAATGAGGAAGGCATAGCATCTTCCAAATCACACTAAGAATTGATCTAACCAAGAGCAGCCTGGTTTTGGAGGAGGTGGTAGAAGTAAGAGAGAAACACAAATACCGTACTTCGTGCAGAGCACTGCAGCTTTAAAGTAACTCACTATCCATTAACATATTGAATCTTTGCCGCCATTTGTGAGGGAGCTGTGTAGAGATGATCTCATTTTACAAATGAAGGGTATGTGACTCAGTAAAAGTAAAGTAACTTCCTGAAGCCACACAGCTGGTGAGAGAATGAGAATTCAGCATCAGGATTTCCACATCATAACCAGGTATTTCAATTACACCATGATCTCTTATTGGCAGCTCATCATGACTCCCAGGAAACTTCAGACCAGGGGCAGCACAATCTTCTGGTTTTCCCCAGATTTAGTGACGGGGGTAGGTGCCCGTGACTCAATGCTTTCCTCCTGCTCCAGAAAGAAAGAGGACCAGGTCAGAAGTGTCCTTACTTCTTACCGTTGCTGCAGTTTGTTGAGCTGCCCATGAAAGAAAACTTCAGGATCAAGAGAGAACTTTCCTCACTTTTGTCATACATCTGTTTTCTAGCCGGAAGTATGTATGTGTCTCAGAATTCTCAAGGGTCTGCGTGTGTGAGTGAGAGACAGAGAGGGAGCTCAGTGCAATCACAGTATTATATAAGATTATTATAAATGACTCATTAAGAATTCCTTTCAGGAAAGCTAAGTATGAAGATTTCTTACTTTTGTATCCCTCCAGAAAATAAATATTTACTAAATTCCTCCTATGTTCTACATTCCTTTAACTAATAAACCACGTTTTTAGTACATGTCAGCAACTAAGGTCAGGACTAGAACATTAGGGTGAAAAGACATGTTAAAAATTAATTTAATTCACTCAGCTGTAAAAATATACAGGAGGCAATTAGGTACGACACAGTGTGGTAGGCCCTGCCTAGATTAATAGCCAGAGCACGTATGAGTCGGATAGTTTATGCTACAGAAACAAATAAACCCCACAAGGTAACTCAACACCACAAAGGCTCTTTCCTACACTAAACTGGAGACAGATCAGGGACTCTCCAGGGCAACCTTTATCCACCCATCAGTTTTTGAGCCTTTTTCATTTGACAGTGCCATCATCTCAACCTCAAAGTGCCCGCCAAGATTCTAATACTGAGGGAAACAATCAAGAAGGTTATGAAGCGTGCTTTCAGTAACCTGGCCTGAGGTTGGCTCACATCAGTTCAACCACTTATGGCTTTAAGATAACTGCAAAAGAGACTGGGAAACACAACCTTCTTAGTCCAGACATAGGAAAACTAAATGAGATTTAATAAACACCTAGCTTTGTCTCTCACTGGCCAATTATGCCATTGATTACACCATCTTCTGTACGGAGTTCTAAAACACCACCAGATTAAATCTGAAATAAATTGCCGGCTAACTTATGCTTCTACATAATTGAGGTGGACCGTTTCTTAGGGTGTGTGCTTAGTTGCTCTATCATGTCCAACTCTTTGTGACCCCATGGACTGTAGCCTGCCAGGCTCCTCTGTCCATGGAGATTCCCCAGGGAAGGATACTGGAATGGGTTGCCAGGCCCTCCTCCAGGGGGATCTTCCCAATCCAGGGGTCGAACCCACGTTTCCCACATTGCAAGAGGATTCGTTACCTCTGAGCCACCAGGGAAGCCCAAGAATACTGGAGTGGGTAACCTATCCCTTCTCCAGGGGATCTTCCTGACCCAGAAATCAAACCAGGGTTTCCTGAATTCCAGGCAGATTCTTTACCAGCTGAGCTACCAGGGAAGCCTGTTTCTTAGGGTGGAAATATTTAAACATCCTTTGCCTGTGCTGAACTACCTCGGTTGAATCTTTTTTGAATCACACTCTAAGTTCGTGATAGTAAAACTAACAAGCAGTAAAACTAACTCTGAGACCAGCTAGCTGACTGTTGCCTGAATTTGGAGGTCATAGTTCTCTTGAACTCTAAAACTATAGCACATGACATGCATACGCTGTTGTTGTTTAGTCACTAAGTCATGTCTGACTCTGTGACCCCGTGAACTGTAGCCCGCCAGGCTCCTCTGCCCATGGGATTCTCCAGGCAAGGATACTGGAGTGGGTTGCCATTTCCTCCCCCAGGGGATCTTCCCCACGCAGGGATCGAACTTGCGTTTCCTACATTGGCAGGCAGATTCTCTACCACTGAGCCACCTGGGATGCACATGCTTCTTAGACAAGGCTTAAATGGAACAGTATATATGCAAAATTTAAATTTAACTAGAAATAAAATATTGTCAGTGGGGCAAATTTCCTTAAAATTATATAATAAATACATACTAAAGGCCAAGAATACAACTGAATACCAATGAAGGCTCTAATGAGTACTTTTTTGTTCTGAGGCTCTTAAACATAATGAAGTCCAAGCCTCGGTTAATAGCCCTGTCCATTCTACACTGAAGCACACATTACCATTTGTAAAATAGATAGCTGGTGAGAAGCTGCTGTGTAGCAGACAGAGCTCAGCTCACACTCTGTGATGACCTAGAGGGGAGGGAGGGTGGGGGGCTCAGGAAGGAGGGGTGTATGGATACCAGTAGCTACACATTGCTGTTCAGCAGAAAATAATACAACACGGTAAAGCAATTACACTCCAATTTAACAAAAAAAAGAAAAGACATTAGAAAAAATAAATGAAGACTCAGTGATAAAGGAAAATATATAAATAAACCAAAATTAAGGCACAATTCAGCAATACTTACTAAGAGGGACTTTATCTAAGTTTAAACCCTGTAATGTATCATCCAGGATTGGGTCCGTACAAACACCTGAATTCCTCAAGAGAGAATAAGAAACCACAAAAAGAAAAGCATTTTGAAAGCATGAAAGTCAGAAAACAGAAAATACAAGTTAAACGGGCAAGTAATACGACTCTATGGTACAATTTTAAAATAATAGACCATCAGTTGCTATCCACGTCAACAATACAAATGTTGAACAAATATTTATACTTTCAACCTGAGGAGTGGCAAAGTGGTGTCCTGTCTCATTCACCATTGTATGCTCAATGTCTAGTACACTGCCTGACCCATTATAGACACTTCATAAATATTCTCGGTAAGTGAATGGATGGGCCTCTAGATGCTTGTTTTCCTTGGACCAGTAGCATCGTCATCACCTGAGAGCTTTTGAGAAATGGAGAATCTGGGACCCCACCCCAGAACTACAGATCCGAATCTGTGATGGTTCTCTCTGTAAACCGGACTGACCACTTTGGGGAACAATTTGGTATCAAATTAAAAAGTTGCCCCAGTCTTCCTGACCTGCAAGGGAGACTCCAAAATGACAGAGTAGAAGGACATGCGCTCATCTTCTCCTGCAAGAACACCAAAATTACAGCTCGCTACTGAGCAACCGTTGACAGGAGAAGGCTGGATCCCACCAAAAAAAGATACCCCACATCCAAGAGCAAAGGAGAAGCCCCAGCAAGACGGTAGGAGGGGCAAAATCGTGTTTAGAATCAAACCCCAAACCCGCCAGACACTCTCGGAGGGCTCAAACAAACCTTGTCTGCACCAGGACCCAGAGACCCCACAGAGACTGAGCCAGAACTGTGTCTGAGCGTCTCCTGTGGAGGTCCGGGTCAGCGGTGGTCTGCCGCAGGGGCAGGGGCTCAGGGTGCAGCAGACCTGGGGATGGCATAAGCCCTCTTGGAGGAGGGCACCATGAACCCCACCATAGAGCTGCCAGAACTTACACAGGACTTGGAAACAGACACTTGGAGGGCACAAAAGAACCGCGTGCACCAGGACCCAGGAGAAAGGGGCAGTGACCCCGCAAGAGACTGGCCCAGACTTGCCCGTGAGTGTCCAGGAGTCTCTGTCTGAGGTGTGGGTCACTGATGGCCTGCTGCAGCATTGGGGGCCAGTGGATGCATGGGACCTTTTGAAGGAGGTCGCCATTATCTGCATTACCTCCACCATAGTTTAGACTCAGGTCAAATAACAGGCAGGGAACAGAGCCCCGCCCATCAACAGAAAATTGGATTGAAGATTTACTGAGCATGGCCCCGCCCATCAGAACAAGACCCAGTTTCCCCCTCAGTCAGTCTCTCCCATCAGGAAGCTTCCATGAGCCTCTTATCCTTCTCCATCAGAGGGCAGACAGACTGAAAACCACAATCACAGAAAAGTAGCCAATCTGATCCCATGGACCACAACCTTGTCTAACTCAATGAAACTATGAGCCATGCCGTGTGGGGCCACCCAAGACAGATCGGTCACGGTGGAGAGTTCTGACAAAACGTGGTCCACTGGAGAAGGGCATGGCAAACCACTTCAGTATTCTTGCCTTGAGAATCCCATGAACAGTATGAAAGGCAAAAAGATAGGACACAGAAAGATGAACTCCCCAGGTCGGTAGGTGCCCAATATGCTAACGGAGATTGGAGAAAACTCCAGAAAGAATGAAGAGACGGAGACAAAGCAAAAACAACATCCAGTTGTGGATGTGACTGGTGATGGAAGTAAAGTCCGATGCTGTAAAGAACAATAATGCCTAGGAACCTGGAATGTTAGGTCCATGAATCAAGGCAAGTTGAAAGTGGTCAAACAGGAGATGGCAAGAGTGAATATCGACATTTTGGGAATCAGCGAACTAAAATGGACTGGAATGGGTGAATTTAACTAAGATGACCATTATATCTACTGCTGTGGGCAAGAATCCCTAAGAAGAAATGGTGTAGCCATCGTAGTCAACAAAAGAGTCCAAAATGCAGTACTTGGATGCAATCTCAAAAATGACAGAATGATCTCTGTTCTTCTCCAAGACAAACCATTCAATATCACAGTAATCCAAGTCTATGGCCCAACCAGTAATGCTGAAGAAGATGAAGTTGAACACTTCTATGAAGACCTACATGACCTTCTAGAACTAACACCCAAAAAAGATGTCCTTTTCATTATAGGGGACTGGAATACAAAAGTAAGAAGTCAAGAGCTACCTGGAGTAACAGGCAAATTTGGCCTTGGAATACCAAACGAAGCAGGTCAAAGGCTAACAGAGTTTTGCCAAGAGAACCCACTGGTCATAGCAAACACCCTCTTCCAACAACACAAGAGAAGACTCTACTCATGGATGTCACCAGAGGGTCAATACTGAAATCAGATTGATTATATTCTTTGCAGACAAAGATGGAGAAGTTCTATACCGTCAGCAAAAACAAGACTGGGAGCTGACTGTGGCTCAGATCATGAACTCCTTATTGCCAAATTCAGACTTAAATTGAAGAAAGTAGGGAAAACCACTAGACCATTCAGGTATGACCTAAATCAAATCCCTTACGATTATACAGTGGAAGTGACAAATAGATTCAAGGGATTAGATATGATAGACAGAGTGCCTGAAGAACTATGGACAGAGGTTTGTGACACTGTTTAAGAGGCAGTGATCAAGACCATCACCACAGAAAAGAAATGCAAAAAGGCAAAATGGTTGTCTGAGGAGGCCTTACAAATAGCTGAGAAAAGAAGAGAAGTGAAAGGCAAAGGAGAAAAGGAAAGATATATCCATTTGAATGCAGAGTTCCAAAGAATAGCAAGGAGAGATAAGCAAGCCTTCCTCAGCAATCAGTGCAAAGAAATAGAGGAAAATAATAGAATGAGAAAGACTGGAGATCTCTTCAAGAAAATTAGAGATACCAAGGGAATATTTCATGCAAAGATGGGCACAATAAAGGACAGAAATGGTGTGGACCTAAGAGAAGCAGAAGATGTTAAGAGGTGGCAAGAATACACAGAACAACTATACAAAAAAAAATCTTCATGACCCAGATAACCACGATGGTGTGATCACTCACCTAGAGCCAGACATCCTGGAATGTGAAGTCAAGTGGGCCTTAGGAAGCATCACTACAAACAAAGCTAGGGGAGGTGACGGAATTCCAGTTGAGCTATTTCAAATCCTAAAAGATGATGCTGTGAAAGTGCTGCACTCAATATGCCAGCAAATTTGGAAAACTCAGCAGTGGCCACAGGACTGGAAAAGGTCAGTTTTCATTCCAATCCCAAGGAAAGGCAATGCCAAAGAATGTTCAAACTACTGCACAACTGCACTCATCTCACAGGCTAGCAAAGTAATGCTCAAAATTCTCCAAGCCAGGCTTCAACAGTACGTGAACTGTGAACTTCCAGATATTCAAGCTGGATTTAGAAAAGGCAGAGGAACCAGACACCAAATTGCCAACATCTGCTGGATCATTGAAAAAGCAAGAGAGTTCCAGAAAAACATCTATTGCTGCTTTATTGACTATGCCAAAGCCTTTGACTGTGTAGATCACAACAAACTGTGGAAAATTCTTCAAGAGATGGGAATCCAAGACCACCTGACCTGCCTCCTGAGAAATCTGTATGCAGTTCAGCAAGCAACAGTTAGAACTGGACATGGAACAGCAGTCTGGTTCCAAATTGGGAAAGCAGTATATCAAGGCTATATATTGTCACCTTGCTTATTTAACTTATATGCAGAGTACATCATGAGAAATGCTGGGCTGGATAAAGCACAAGCTGGAATCAAGATTGCCGGGAGAAATATCAACAACCTCAGATATGCAGATGACACCACCCTTATGGCAGAAAGCATAGAACTAAAGAGCCTCTTGATGAAAGTGAAAGAGGAGAGTGACAAAGTTGGCTTAAAGCTCAACATTCAGGAAACTAAGATCATGGCATCTGGTCCCATCACTTCATGGAAAATAGATGGGGAAACAATGGAAACAGTGAGACACTTTCTTTTCTTGGGCTCCAAAATCACTGCGGATGGTGACTGCAGCCATGAAATTAGAAGTCGCTTGCTCCTTGGAAGAAAAGTTATGACCAACCTAGACAGCATATTAACAAGCAGAGACATTACTTTCCCGACAAAAAGTCCGTCTAGTCAAAGCTATGGTTTTTGCAGTGGTCATGTATAGATGTGAGAGTTGGACTCTAAAGAAAGCTGAGCACTGAAGAATTGATGCTTTTGAGCTGTGGTGTTTGGAGAAGACTCTTGAGAGTCCCTTGGACAGCAAAGAGATCCAACCAGTCCATCCTAAAGGAAATCAGTCCTGGGTGTTCATTGGAAGGACTGATGCTGAAGCTGAAACTCCAATATTTTGGCCACTTGATGGGAAGAACTGACTCATGTGAATAGACCCTGATGCTGGGAAAGATTGAAGGCGGGAGGAGAAGGGGACGACAGAGGATGAGATGGTTGGATGGCATCACTGACTCGATGGACATGGGTTTGGGTGGACTCCAGGAGTTGGTGATGGACAGGGAGGCCTGGCGTGCTGCGGTTCATGGGGTCTCAAAGAGTCGGACAGGACTGAGTGAACTGAACTGAAATGTTGAACATGTACATACACTATGATTCAGCAATTCTATGAGTAGGCATATAATCAGGAGAAATTCTTATACATTTTCATTATAAAACGTATACCAGAAATGCTTAAAGCAGCACTGCTTCTCATAGCAGAAATGTGACAACAACACAAACATCTGTCATCTGTCGGAACGGATGAATAAAACAGAGCTTATTCATAACAGAAACTAAATGGTAGCAAAAATAAATGGACTACAGGTCTGTACATCAAGATAAACATGTCTCTAAAACATAAGGTTGAATGAAATAAGGAAGTAACAGAAGATCACTCATGTTATTGCCCCATCGTTGTAAAGTGTGAAAACAGATCAGGATCTAGCAATTCCACTCCGAGGTACACAGCTACAAGAAACAAAACCACTGTTTTGAAAAAATACCTGCGTCCGTTGTTCACGGCAGTGTTACTCACAGTTGCCAAGGTATGGAAGCTCCCTAAGTGCCCATCAACAGACAAATGGATAAAGAAGAAGGCGGCATGTGTGTGTGCTATATGTACATATATATATGTACATGTATATGTTGCTCTTTCATTTAGTCACTAAGTCATGTTTCAACTTTTTTGCGACCCCATGGACTGTGGCCCGCCGGCTCAGAATTTCCCAGGTAAGGATATTGGATTGGGTTGCCATTTCCATCTCCAGGGGATCTTCCCAACCCAGGGATTGAACCCTCATGTCCTGCCTTGGCAGGAGGATTTTTTATCACTGAGCCTATGTATAGGGCTTCCCTGGTGGCTACAGGGCTATGGCCTTACATATAATGGTTATATATATGTGTGTGTGTGTGTGTGTGTGTGTGTGTATAGGGCTTATTATATATATAGGGCTTATTATATATATAGGGCTCATAAATATATACAGCCTGTGTAGGGAAAAAGAAGGAAAGTTTGCCACTTGCAGCTACATGTATGGATTTGGAGAGTATTATGCTAAGAGATGGGAATCCCAGACCACCTGACCTGCCTCTTGAGAAATCTGAATGCAGGTCAGGAAGCAACAGTTAGAACTGGACATGGAACAACAGACTGGTTCCAAACAGGAAAAGGAGTACGTCAAGGCTGTATATTGTCACCCTGCTTATTTAATTTATATGCAGAGTACATCATGAGAAACGCTGGGCTGGAGGAAGCACAAGCTGGAATCAAGATTGCCGGGAGAAATATCAATAACCTCAGATATGCAGATGCCACCACCCTTATGGCAGAAAGTGAAGAAGAACTAAAGAGCCTCTTGATGAAAGTGAAAGAGGAGAGTGAAAAAGTTGGCTTAAAGCTCAACATTCAGAAAACTGAGATCATGGCATCTGGTCCCATCACTTCATGGCAAATAGATGGGGAAATAGTGCAAACAGTGGCTGACTTTATTTTGGGGGGCTCCAAAATCACTGCAGATGGTGACTGCAGCCATGAAATTAAAAGAGGCTTACTCCTTGGAAGAAAAGTTATGACCAACCTAGACAGCATATTAAAAAGCAGAGACATTACTTTGCCAACAAAGGTCCATCTAGTCAAGGCTATGGTTTTTCCATTAGTCATGTATGGATGTGAGAGTTGGACTGTGAAGAAAGCTGAGCACTGAAGAATTGATGCTTTTGAGCTGTGGTGTCAGAAAAGACTCTTGAGAGTCCCTTGGACATCTAGGAGATCCAACCAGTCCATCCTGAGAGAAATCAGTCCTGAATATTCACTGGAAGGACTGACGTTGAAGCTGAAGCTCCAATACTTTGGCCACCTGATGCAAAGAGCTGACTCATTTGAAAAGACCCTGGTGCTAGGAAAGATTGAAGGCAGGAGGAGAAGGGGACGACAGAGGATGAGATGGTTGGATGGCATCTCCGACTCAATGGACGTGAGTTTGAGTAAACTCCGGGAGTTGGCGATGGACAGGGAGGCCTGGCATGCTGCAGTCCATAGGGTCTCAAAGAGTTGGACACAACTGAGCAACTGAACTGAACTGATGCTAAGTGAAATAAGTCAGACAGAGAAAGATAAATACTATACAGTATCACTTTTATGTGGAATCTAAAAAATACAACAAACTAGTGAATATAACAAAAAAGTAGCAGACTCACAGATACAGACCGAGAACAAGCTAGTGGTTACCACTGGGATAGGGCGGCAAGGGTTACCATGGGGTGGGAGAGTGGGTGGTACAAACTTGTGAGTGTAAAATACTCAAGGATGCATTGAACAACATAAGGAACACAGCCAATATTCTGTAATGACTGTTAAACCATTATAATATTTAGAACTGTATTCACTGATGGTAAAGATATTTAAAATAAAGCAAGGAGTGATTACACAAAATTTGGGATAGTGCTTACCTCTTGTTGGGGTGAAAAAGTGGGTGAAATTAGAGAGAGGAACACAGGAATGTTCTTAGGTCATATGCTCGATGCATAATCTTTGGAACACCAGCATCTGTGTCACCTGGGAGATAGAAGCACAGAGGCTCAGGCTCTTCCCCAAATCTACCGAATCAGAATTAGTCAGATGCTTCACAAGCACATTAAAGATACTTGTAAGTTTCTATTTTAAGATAAACAGTGCATAAATACGTGTCTGTTTTAGCAATATTCTTTAAATGGTGTAGATTTGCACGGGTGGATGTTGAGGCAGGGTGGGGGGTACTGTTAAACTGTGACTGCTCAGAATCGACAAAGAGAGTGCTTTTGCCATCTAGCAGATAAGGAATAATATGTATGGTATGACACCAGACAGCTTGGGATTGATCACAGTTCTGCCTCTTTCTAGCTGAATGATCTTAGGGATTTGTGTCTCAGAGTTTTCATCTGTAAAATGAGAATAGCAATAGTACCTAATATTGGTATTGAGGAGCTAAACAGACTTACTACATGTATTAATGAAACACTTAAGACACTGCTTGGCACACATAAATGCTCAATAATTACTACCTACTATTATTATCTGCGGATTCACAACTGCACTAAAATAGAGCAATACAGATTTGCTCAGAAAAATTATCCAAACCTTGGAAATACTGGGCAAAGGTGAGTAGCACGTCTTTTCAGTGTCATTCCGAGGCTTTCTCTAAATCCCTGGGCGGCCAAGGATTTATTTAGGAAAATGAACCTGGTTTGGTTGTTCACTGTTGATTAAAGTTCCAGACTTAGTAGAGTGATGTATTATTTATAGATTTTTTGTCCAGTAGAAATGGAAACAATTTCTATCTTGCAGAAAAATATAACCCCAAAGTTTATAGTTTACTGCCATATAGCTCAAGAACCACTTGGATATCTAACCCAACAATCTTCTCTACATTCTAACTCTCTTTCATTAAGTTGATAAAGTTTCTTTTATTAAATTTATTGTTTACTGCCTATAGTTATCTTTCAAATGTTCCTTGAATTAGCCTTAATAGCTTACTGTTTTCTTCCTTGATAAATTGTATAATCTCTTTGATGTGTTTCTCTTACATTTTGGACTTCCCTGGTGGCTCTGAGGTTAAAGCGTCTGCCTCCAATGCGGGAGACCTGGGTTCGATCCCTGGGTCGGGAAGATCCCCTGGAGAAGGAAATGGCAAACCACTCCAGTATTCTTGCCTGGAGAATCCCATGGATGGAGGAGCCTGGTAGGCTACAGTCCACGGGATCGCAAAGAGTCGGACACGACTGAGCGACTTCTCTTTCTTTCTTACATTTGTGGGAGTCACAGTTTTCAGTTTTTGAAAACTTTGTTTTCATAAACTGAAGGATACAAGCCAAGCCTATGATAATGGTTGTCTCTAAAGAAAGAGAGACATGGAACTAGGATAGATCACATGGGGATTCGATGACCTTTAATGTATTATTTCTCTGATTAAAAAAAAGAGAGAGAGATCTGTGATGTATGGCAGAAACCAACACATGATAAAGCAATTATCATCCAGTTAAAAATAAATTAAAAAAAAAATCTGAAGGGCCTTCCCTGGTGGCTCAGTGGTAAGGAATCTGCCTGCCAGTGCGGGAGACACGGGTTCGATCCCTGGCCCAGGAGGTTCCCATGGGCCGTGCAGCAGTTAAGCGTGTCCGCCCGCCGCAACGCCTGAGCCCGCTTGCTGGAGCCCGGGAGCTGCACCTGCTCAAGTCCTTGTGCCCGGGGCCGGCGCTCCCCGACAAGAGAAGCCTCCACAGTAAGCAGCCGTGTGCCACAGGGACGACTAGCTCCTGCTCGCTGTAGCTGGGGAAAGGCCCAGCACCAACGAAGACCCAACACAGCCAAAAGTAAAGAAAGAAATAAAAGTACAAAATAAATAAAATTTTTGTGAAAAGATCTGAAGCGTATATAGCAAAAACATCTACAGTTACTAAGCCAAAATAGTGGACATAGGGTATCACGTCAGTCTCTGGGTTTTTTTTAAGTTTCCCCAAAAGCGAAGCAGTAAAGTACCTAAGCAACCTTTAGGGCAAGATAGAAAGTACTGTGCACGCGTTAATCCCAATTACTGATCCCACACCATTTAAGAGGATGGAGGCTTTGTCTAAAGATTGTACACTTGGGGCCCAGGAGACATGGGTTAAAGCTTTGAGTCCAACACTAACTAGCTGCGTGACCTTGGGTAGGAAACGTCCGTTCTTTGAATATCAGTTTTGTTGTCTGTAAGATAACTACGGAAAAAATTATTTTCTTTACTTCACTCTACTTATGAATTTTGAGCTGTAAATGGAGTGAAAAGAATTGCAAGAAAGTTTTGATTTTTCTGTGGTGCTTCAAAGCTCTTTAAAATTAGTATTAATACGCACTCCCATGTTTATGGCGGCATCACTCAGGATAGCCACGTATGGAAACAACCGGAATGTCCATCACCCGATGAACGGATACAGAGCGCGTGGTGTGTGTGCTCAACGGGATGGTCTGCAGCCATGAGAAAGGCCACCCTGCCATTTGCAGCAACGTGGATGGACCCTGAGAGCAGGAAGCTCAGGGAGAAGTCAGAGACACACAAATATCACGTGATACCACTTACATGAAGAATCTAAAAAAATCTGAACTCGTAAAAACAGAGTAAAACGGTGGCTGCCAGGCACTGGGGAGTGTGAGGCGGGTCTGACGCTGCTAAGGGCACAAACGTGCACCAAATAGAAAGTCCTAGAGAGTAAACGTAACACCAGCGAACCCAGACAATGCTTTTACAGTCATCAAACTTTCTAAGAGACTGAGTGTGTGTCTGTGTCAGTCACTCAGCCATGTCCAACTCTTTGCAACACTGTGGACTGCAGCTCACCAGGCTCCCCTGTCCATGGAATGCTCCAGGCAAGAACACTGGGGTTGGTTGCCATGCCCTTCCCCAGGGGATGTTCCCCACCCAGGGATAGAACCCGGGTCTCCTGCCTCGGCAGGCAAATTCTTCACCGCCTGAGCCACCAGGGAAGCCTAAGAGACTAGATCTTCATTAATCCAACCACTAAAAAGAGATAATAATTATATGACAATAGAGGTGCTAATTATCATTGCAATGGCAACTATACATAAAAGTATCGAATTAGCATGCTATACACCTTAAACTGGCACAAAAAAAGATGATACGTCACATGTGCCGTAAGTGGATTTCAGCTTGAAAAATACAACTAGGGTTCAAAGGTTCAAACACATACAAAGCAGATAGTATGATAAATTAATTCAGATTTACTTCTTATCCAATTTGAGCAGTTAACAATTTTAGCATTTCTCCCATCAGCACTCCTCCCACTCAGATTTTAACTTTTAATATAACTTATTTTATAATTGTAATGTATTTTAACATAACTTTTTAAGCTGCAAGAATAATACCGGCTTCCCTTCTAGCTCAGTCGTAATGAATCTGCCTGCAATGCAGGACACCCAGTTTCAATTCCTGGGCAGGGAAGATCCCCTGGAGAAGGAAATGGCAACCCACTCCAGTGTTTTTGCCTGGGAAATCCCACGGACAGAGGAGCCTGGCGGTGGGGCAAGAGTCGGACACGACTTAGAGATTAAACCACACTACATATACCCTTTAGACTCACCAATTCTTTATTTTTGCCCCATTTGTATACATATATGTACCTAATAAATACATAATATATTAATGCATGCATGTGTGTGCTCAGTCATGTCCAACTCTTCGCAATCCTCTGGACTGTAGCCTGCCAGGCTCCCCTGTCATGGGATTTTCCAGGTAAGAATACTGGAGTTGGTTGCCATTTCCTACTCCACATAAAATATTAATATATATAACTCATTCAAAACCATTATCACTAGACACTTTAATGAGCAGTTCCTAGGAATGCCCCATAGAGTTATCAAAACTTGGACGCCTTGCAGCGATATGGTTTTGACATCTAATCCACAGTTCATATTTAGACTTGTCAATTCTCTCCAAAATATGTTCTTTATGTTCTTTATTTTTCCCTATGCATCCACCCAGATAATCTTAAAGAAAATTCCAGAATCCTTATGTGTATCTTTTCCTGGACTTTATTTTAATGACCATTTGTTGTTGTTCTTCAGTCACTCAGTCGTGTCCAACTCTTTGGACCCCATGGACTGCAGCACGCCAGGCCTCCCTGTCCTTCACCATCTTCCGGAGCTTGCTCAAACTCATGTCCGTTGAGTCAGTGATGCCGTCCAGCCACCTCGTCCTCTTTAATGACCATATGTGACCTTTATTTGATGTTGTTGCCTAGACTTTGCTGATGCCCTAGCACCTGGTCCTCCCACTGAGAAATCCAGGCCTGACTCGGAGCAGAGTGGAACCACCGCATCTCAGCTGAGAGCTGCTCGGTCACGTGCTCAGTACTTCCCCTCAGCTCAAACCCTCGTGATTCCAGAACCTCCACCACCCCCACTCCAGGAGCCCCAGCTGAGCCATCAAGGGACAGGCTCAGGGGAGCAGGGTCAGCTGACAAGTAGAGAGGGGGCCCTCTCCCCTGCTCCCACAAACACAGTTAAAGAGGGGGAAAAGCCACGCCTGGGAGATGATCCGTGTGCATTTTTGCTCCTGGTTAACCATTCCCTTGGCTCCTCCTTATGCCCCTTGGCATTTCCTGTGCTTAAAAAGTAGCTTCAGTTCTAAAAATACAATTTTTTAATTGCTAATATAAATAAACCACCCATTCTGTTAACAAGGCTCCCAGCATCTCCTTAGATGAGTTCCTGGTGGCTGAAGCCAGGAGAGCTTCCTAGAGGGGGTCAGGCCCCAGGACACCTGCCCCAGGGTGCCCACACGCCCCAGGGCTACATCACGGCTGGGACACAGGAACAGCAAGGAAAGGGACTCAGCCCGGCCTGACCCGGCCCTAGACTCACACTCCGTGAGAGCTCAGCGTCACCGACTCGCCCTCCAGTGCTGGAGCCCAGGGCAGGTCCTCAGTGTCCAGCAAAGTCCCCTGGGTCCTTAGTCAGAATAGCTGGGCAAACTGGCCTCCAGATTCCAGCAAGCCCCCAAGGGGGCAAGATAACGTCTCTTCACCCAGAATTCAGAGTCCAGGGAGGAGGTAGGATGGCTCCTACCTCTCCTACTGAGTCTCCCTGCAGCCAAGATGGAACCATAAGTGCCAACTCCTCAAAGAGACCCTAACCTTCCTCTGCCTCAAGACCAAAGCAAGTGACCAAATTCTGCAGGGGGTCATCCCTTCTGCCCTGAGACTGAGCCTCCCGGGATCCCAGGAGGGGATATGGACCCGGGTGTGTGTCAGGGCCTCCCCAGAGCTCTGAGCCGCCACAGCACCTGCGATCACGAGAGGGCAGAGCCAGCCTGATAAACTGGCAGGACCGGAGGCGTCCTCAGCTTCAGTCCTGAGGGCCGCTCTCTGTTCACCTGAGCCGTGCGCCCCGTCATCAGCTCTGAATCCAGAAACAGCTCTAGAGAGAACCCCAAAGACACGGGCTGGAGTGGAAGTGAGTCTTGGAATCCCCCACGTGCCTGGTGGGGAGGACCTTGAGTTCCCGCTGAGATGTGCCAGGTGGGGAGCACCGTCCGCTAAGGTGGGTGATTGTCCATCGGAAGTCCTACTGAGTTCCACCCACCAGAGCTGGTTCAGAGAGCTGAGGTCGCCTGTTCTCTTCTCCTTCCTCTCCCCCCAAATATGGACGCACCTCATTCCCTGCTCTGCCAGCCTCTAAGCACTTCCTGAGACCCCTCTGCATTCAGGGGTCCCCAGAAACCTCGTCTAGCTCCCACCCACTACATGTTCCTACTCTAACTTGGAGTGGCATGAAAGCTAATGTGTTACCCTGTTTCCAGGAGTGTGCTAAGTATGCTGACACACACTGTCTTCTACCTCACGGAAACTGAGGAGGCTGAAGCTCAGACTGTCTTTGCAATGCATTTTTTGTCCAGTAAATGTTTACAGAGGAGATCAGTCCCCACGTCCAGGCTGTCGCACACCCTCGTCTCTTCCACAAGGCTCCACCTTCCTCATCTGTCAAGGTCCAGCCCCGTCCCTTCTCTTTCTGAAGCCCTCGCTGGTCACTACAAAGGTTCCTCACAGGCACCTTCACTCCTGAGTCACAGGAGTCAGTTTGTCTTTCAACATTATTTCAAGATCCTAAATGGTCAAAGTCATGCTTTATGCTATTTTGACCAGTAGTTGTTTAAATACTGTTGAACAACCTCAATTGTTCAAATATTCTTGCATAACTGTAACTGTTCAAATATTTACTATCCTCTTGATACAAAACTTAGAACAGTCTCTGCTTTCAGAAGTTACAGTGTGATAGAGAAGCAAAACAACCCAGTAGGGGGGAAATAAAAGTCTTGGAAACAGTGGCAAAGCCCTGTTAGGCAATTCTAAATACCCGTGTGAGTCAAGTTCAACCTCCAGATTGCAGCAGCGCACAGCAGCGAATTCAGCTGGCTGAGGGGAGGCTGGCTAGCAGGGCTGCGGGAGGACATCGCGGGCTCTTCACTAGCTGAGAACCTCAGGTCCATCTGCAAAGCTGTCAGTCAAGGTCATCATCAGTGAGGGTTATTATAGATGGGCCTCGGAAGGACTCCCGTGCTCCTCTGGGAGTCGGGACGGAAGGAGTAGTTAGTCTGTCTGCACCGGGGGGAGATGGTGAGAGAGGGGTACCAGAGACCTCACCTACTGGGGAGCAGGATGGAGGCGCTCAGCCTAAACCCAGAGCTGGATGACTCTGTGGTGTGTGAGGGTGTGTGTGTGGGTGTGAGCGCGTGTGTGTGTGAGTGTGTGTGTGCGAGAGAGAGTGTGTATGTGTGTGTGAGTGTGTGAGTATGACTGTGTGTGTGTGTGTGAGTGTGTGTGAGAGTGTGTGTGAGTGTGTGAGTATGACTGTGTGTGTGTGAGTGTGAGTGTGTGTGAGTGTGTGTGTGAATGTGTGTATGAGTGTGTGTGTATGAGTGTGTGTGAGAGAGTGTGTGAGTGTGTGAGTGTATGAATATGTTAGTGTGTGTGTCTGTGTGTGTGAGTGTATGAATGTGTGAGTGTGTGTATGAGTGTGTGTGTTGTGTGTGATTGTGTGTGTGTATGAGTGTGTGAGTGTTGTGTGTGGGGGTGTGTGTGAGTGTGTGTGTTGTGTGTGAGTGTTGTGTGTGTGTGTATGAGTGTGTGAGTGGGTGTGTGAGTGTGTGTATGAGTGTGTGTGAGTGTGTGTGGGTGGGTGTGAGTGTGTGTGAGTGTTGTGTGTGTATGAATGTGTATGTATGAGTGTGTGAGTGTGTATGACTGTGTGTGAGTGTATGAATGTATGTGTGTGAGTGTCTGTGCGTGAGTGTGTGTGAGTGTGTGTGTGTGAGTGTGTGTGTGAATGTGTGTATGAGTGTGTGTGTATGACTGAGTGTGTGTGGGTGTGTGTGTATGAGTGTGTGTGTATTGTGTGGGGGTGTGGGTGAGTGTGTGTATGAGTGTGTGTGTGTGTTGTGTGTGTGTATGAGTGTGTGTGAGTGTTGTGTGTGTGTGTGAGTGTGTGTGTGAGTGTGTGTGTGTGTGTCTATGTGAGTGTCTGTGTGTGTCTATGTGAGTTTCTGTGTGTGTCAAGGGAATCTGGCTGTCGTCTTGAGAGAAAAAGAAAACCACTGATATTCTTTGTGGACCAGAGACTCGTGGATATTTTCATTTGGGCAAAATTAAGCCCTTCAACCAAGAAAGCAGAAAGGGAAGTGTGAGTATGAAAACACCGAGGGCAGCTGGTGAAGAAGCAGGAAGACGGGGCCGGAAGCTTCCAGGCTGAGTCCTGTGACCGGATTCTGCCACACCGCCAGGACGCTGACTTTCGGTGCTGCGTCCTGTGACCTACACGTGTAGATACAGGCACAAGAGAATGGGGAAGGGACCTCACCTTTCTTGAGTATTTACTGTGCTCCAGACATTCAGAGCTTTTCCATTCATTCATTTCATCTAGGCCACAGGGCAGTCCTGAGTAGATACATGTTCTCTGTTTCACAGGTAAGAAAAATAAGACTCAAAGATACAGCTTATCCAAGGAGACGCAACCAGTTAGAGGCGAGTCAGAATGAAGACTCAGGTCTGTCTGTCTCCACAGCCCGTGTCCCGTCCACTAGAGCACGACACCCTCATGCATCTTGTAGAAGACTCACGCTCGCCTGGTGTTCCTCCTCATGGTGCCTGCACGGGCGGACATAGTCAGCAAAAATATGTAAAAAAAAAAGAAAAACTACCAAATGTAAAGTGAGCGTATTACTTAAGTAGTCTAGGGATAGGAGATTGTCTTTTCCCCCAAAGGTAGTTATAACTCCCTTCATGAAACCAAACAGAAAATAAAGATTATTTGTAGAGTCAGTAATTACATTGAGGAGAGGAAGGAAGAATAGCAATATTATTATTATCAACACAAATTTAGTTCTGCTATATAATTTACATGCATGCTCCAACTGAATCCTTACAAAAACCTCATGAAATAGGTTAGAATAGATCCCCTGTTCTACAGTTAGGAAAACTGAGTCTCCCTAAGTGAATTGCTCAAACTTATGGAAGTAGTAAGCGTCTGAGTGATGATTAGTTGTCACCTCTGCAGATGATGCCTGGAGAACTAGCCTTTGCCACTGGAAACTACACCCCAGTCACCCGGTTCACCTTGCTGGGGTTCTCCAATGACCCCGACCTCCAGAAGCTTCTCTTTGGAGGCTTCCTGCTCATCTATGTCATGACCGTGGTGGGCAACCTGGGCATGATGCGCTCATCTTCACAGACTCCCGCCTCCATAGTCCCGTGTACTTCTTTCTCAGCGTCCTCTCTTTTCTTGATATCTGTTACTCCTCTGTGGTCACACCCAAGCTGCTGGTCGACTTCCTGGCCTCTGACAGGTCCATCTCCTTCAAGGGTTGCGTGCTCCAGATGACCTTCTCTGTGATGCATGCGACAGCTGAGGGCTTCCTGCGGGCTTCCGTGGCCTACGACCGCTGCACGCCACCTGCCGACCTCTCCACGACGGCTCTATCACGACCAGGGACACCTGTCTCCAGCTGGTGGCTGCTTCCTATGCTTTCGGTGGAGCTAATTCTGCTATTGAGGCTGGGAATGTCTTTGCCCTGCCTTTCTGTGGGCCCAACCAGGTACGCACTACTTCTGTGACATCCGACCCCTTCTCCGCCTGGCCTGTGCCGACACAGCCCCGGCAGGAGTGGTCCTCTATGTCTTCTCTGCCCTGGTTACCATTCTGCCTGCTGCCCTCATCCTCACCTCCTACGGCCTGGTCTTGGTGGCCATCGGGAGGATGTGCTCAGCCGCTGGGAAGGAGAAGGCCCCCTCCACGTGTGCCTCCCACTTCCTGGCCATTGCCATCTTCTACAGCACCGTGATTTTCACCTACATCCAGCCTCATGGATCCACCGATGATACCAGTGCCCAGGTAGTATCTGTCTTCCACACCATCATAACCCCCATGCTCAACCCCGTCATCTACAGCCTCCGCAACGGGGAGGTGAAGGAGGCCCTGCAGAGGAAGCTCCTGCTAAACCCTGAGAGGTTGTTTGTTGGCAAGAGGAAGGCATCGCATCTTCCAAATCAGACTGTGAACTGTCCTAGCCAGGAGCAGCCTGCCTTGGAAGGAGGGGGAGGAAGAAAGAAACAGCAAATACCATACTTTATACAGATTGTTGCTAAAGCATCTTTTCATCCATTATCATAGTCAATCTTTGCCGTTGCACAGTGAAGCAGCCATCCTTAAGATGATCTCATTTTACAGTTGAAGGATATTTCACTTAGTAAGCATAAGTTAATAATCTAAAACAATTGGTGACCGAGTAAGCATTATATTTAGAATTATAAAGAATTATATTTTGCCTGGACATCTTTGAATATGCATGTAGGGACTTCCCTGGTAGTCCAGTGGCTAAGATTCTGTGCTCCCAATGCAGGGGGCCCAGGTTGGATCCCTGGTCAGTGAATTAGATCCCACATGCCAACTAAGACCTTGTTGTTCAGTCACTCAGTCGTGTCTGACTCGGCAACCCCATGGACTGCAGCACACTAGGCTTCCCTGTCCTTCACCATCTGTCCAAGTTTGCTCAAACTCATGTCCATGGAATCAGTGATGCCATCCAACGACCTCATCCCCTAAGACAGTCAAATAAATAAAAATAAGTATTTGAAATAAACCAATAAATAAACATGCTATATGGTGAGTATATGTGTTTCAGAGAATCACACAAATGAGGAATGTGAACTTGACATAATTCAAGGTTGGATGCTGGACTGGAAGGCACGCTCTTAAACTAAGGCAAAATTTTTTTTAATGCTGCCCTCTTGGCAGTTTTCTGTGTGCTGTTTTCCTGGGTCTTAGCTGCTGTGTGCAGGGCTCTCTCTGGTTGCAGAGCGCGGGGCCACTCTTTGTTGTGGTGCAGAGGTTTCTCATTGTGGTGGCTTCCCTTGTTGCGGAGCACACGTTTCAGGAGCTGCAGCTTGCAGACCCTAGAGCAGGCTCAGCAGTTTGGCACACTAGCCCAGCTGTTTCGTGGCTTGTGAAATCCTCCCAGACCAGTAATGGAACCCGTGTCCTCCCCATTAGCGGGCCGACTCCTGTCCACTGCACCACCAGGGACGTCCAAGACAGTCTGAACTCGGACTGTGCTGGCCTCTCTCTGAGATTTCAGGATCATCAAAAGCCTTTTTTCAGGTCTATCTTAAGGATGTGATTCTAGATATAGACAATCTTACTAGACAAAAAGGCTTACCACAGCATCATGCTTGAAAACAAAAACTTGGGAGAAACCTAAATATTCAAAGCAGGAAAAAACTAAACCCCTAAATGTTATGTTTATGGAGACAACATAATAACATGGAGAACAGGAGGTCAGAATACTGTGATTGCAACAGTGTGATAAAAAGGAGTAGGAAAAACCCGGAGGAAACACACAACGCTGACGCTGGGAAGGACTGAAGGTGGGAGGAGAAGGGGACAACAGAGGATGAGATGGCTGGATGGCATCACCGACTCGATGGACATGGGTTTGAGTAAACTCCGGGAGTTGGTGGTGGACAGGGAGGCCTGGCGTGCTGCAGTCCATGGGGTCGCAAAGAGTCGGACACGAGTGAGCAGCTGAACTCAAGTGACCTGAACTGAACACACAACGATGTAAATGATGGTCGCACTAGAGTAGTGGCGCTGTGGGAAGAGGTTTTTCTATTTTTCTCAAAAATTTTACAAAACTTTTAAAAAATTTTATTTATTTATTTTTTCACTTTACAATATTGTATTGGTTTTGCCCATACATTGACGTGAATGAGCATGTTCAATTTTGACATTTTATTCTAAAAATGGATAATTTAAAAATCCTTTCCAGTAAACTAAGCATGAAAATACCTTACTTTTTTGTCTCTCCATCCAGAAAGTAAATATTTACTAAATTCTTCCTATGCGTCACATTCCTTTAATAAACCAAGTTTTTAGTACATACCTACAATTAAGGTCAGGACTAGAACATTATGGTGAAGAGACTTGATAAAAATTAATCTAATTCACTCACCTGTAAAAGTATACATGAGGTCATCAGGTACACCACAGGGCGGTAGGACCCACCGAGGTCAATATTCAGAACATGTATTACGCAGCTTTATGCTGCAGTGACAAACCCCACAATGTCCGTCAGTTAACGCCACAAAGGCCTTTACCTGCGCTAACCTGGAGATGCGCCAGGTGACGCGCCAGGGCAGACTTTATGCATCCATCAATGTCTGGACCCCTTTCATCCGACAATGCCATCATCTCAAACTTGAAGAGCCCTCCAAGGCTGTCAGGGGAAATGATCAAGAAGGTCATGGACAGAGCTCTTAACTTCCTGGCCTGAGGTTGGCTCACATCACCTCACCCGCTTATGGCTTCAGCATAACTGCAGAAGGGACTGGGAAATACAGCCTTCTTAGTCCAGACGTAGGAAAACTAAATGAGATTTCATAAACACATAGCTTTGTCTCTGTCTCTGGCCAGTTGGGCAGTTGATTACACCATCTTCTGTACGGAGGTCTAAACACCACCAGACTCAACCTGAAATAAGCTTCTGGTTAACTCACGTGCATGCGTACTAAGTCAAGTCAGCTGTGTCTGACTCTTGGCGACCTCGTGCACTGTAGCCCACTAGGCTCCTCTGTCCAAGAGATTCTCCAGGCAAGAGTACTGCAGTGGGTTGCCACGCCCTTCTCCAGGTTAACTCACGCTTCTACATAATTAAGGCGAACCGTTTCTTAGGGTGAAAATGTTTAAACATCCTTTGCCTGTGCTGAGCTGCCTCTGTCATTTTTTGAACTACTCGCTAAGCTCGTGGTGCCACTACAGGCAGCAGAATGAATTCTGAGACCTGCTAGTTGACAGTTGCCTCAAGTTGCAGGTCACAGTTCCCTGGAATTCTAAATCCATTGTGCAACACAGTAATATTTACTAAGAAGGAAGTGAATCTAAGTCTAAACCCTGTAATGTATCACCCATGAGTGCATATACACAAACATTTATGTTCTTCAAGAGAGAATAAGAAACGACAAAAAGGAAAGCGTTTTGAAAGCATGAAAGTCAGAAAACAAAGATAAAGAGAAACGTGCGTGTGACACACTCGATGGTGCAAGTTGGAATTGATAGGTGAGCGGGTGCTGCCCACCCCGCTAAACAAACGCGAGCAAACGTCTACACGTCCACTCTGAGGAGCAGGAAAGCAGCGTCCTCTCCCAGTCACTGCTGGGTCCTCGGCGTCTACAACAACGCCTGGCACATTACGGACACTTGATAAATCCCCTTGATA
Source organism: Giraffa tippelskirchi (assembly GCF_054371585.1). Taxonomy (NCBI): domain Eukaryota; kingdom Metazoa; phylum Chordata; class Mammalia; order Artiodactyla; family Giraffidae; genus Giraffa; species Giraffa tippelskirchi. The sequence goes on along the minus strand of NC_137285.1, from coordinate 148,651,401 downwards.
AATGAAAGGGCCTCTGCATGCTGCTTGCCTTGGACCTGCGGCATCGTCATCACCTGAGAGCTTTTGAGAAATAGAGACGGGAGACCCACCAGATCAGAAACTATGATGGCTCTGTGTGAACTGGGCTGACTGCTTTTGAGAACAATTTGGCATCAAATAAAAAAGCTGAATATGTACATACACTATGATTCAGCATTTCAATGAGTAGGCATATAATCAAGAGAAATTCTTGCACATTTGCATTTTGAAATATATACCAGAAATGCTTAAAGCAACACTATTTCTCATAGCAAAAAAACGTGAAAGCAACTGTAGGAACAGATGAACAAAACAGAGCATATTCACACAACAAAAACTAAACAGCAGCAAAAATAAAAGAAGTATGGGTTATGTATCAAAATAAATGTCTCTAAAACATAAGATTGAATGAAATAAGGAAGTAACAGAAGAATGTACACAGTGTTACTCCATTTATAGAGTTTAAAAATAGATAATGACCCAGCAATTACTCCTGGGTATATATATACAAATATATGTAAACGTGTATCTCCAAAGAAAACAAAACCCTAATTTGAAAATAGGCATACACCCCAATGTCCATAGCAGCATTATTTATAATTGCCAAGGTATGGAAGCAAACTAAATGCCCATCAATGGATAAAAATGGATAAGAATTTATTATATAAAAATACACTTTATTTATATAAAAATTTATCCATTTGTCGATGGATAAAAATGAGGTGGTATGTATACACACACACACACACACACACACACACACACACACACACACACACACACACACACACACACACACTAGAATAATACTCAGCCATAACAAAAAAGAAAGTTTTGCCACTTGCAGAAACACAGATGGCCTTGGAGGACATTATGCTGAGTGATATAAGTCAAACAGAAAAATACAAATAATGTATGATATCACTTATATGTGGAATCTAAACAATACAACAAACTAGTGAATATAACAAAAAAGTAGGGTTACTATGGGGACAGGGGAGTGGGAGGTACAAACTATTGGGTGTAAAATAGATTGAGTGCGCATTGTACAACATGAGGAATCTAGCCAATATCCTGTAATAACTGTCAGTGGAAAGTAACTTTTTAAAATTTTTAAAAAATTTAATGGGCAAAATTAAACAATTATAATATTTAGAAATGTATTCGTAGATGGTAAAGCTGTTTAAAATAAAGCAAGGAGTGATTACACAAAATCTGGGATAGTGCTTACTGCTTATTGGGGAGAAAAAGAAGGTGAAATTGTTACCAAGTTCAAGCTCACCCCATGGACAGGACAATAAATCCAAGAAACAGGTGTTGAGCCAAGGAATACGACTTTATTCAGTCATATTTGGCTGACTGAGAGGATGACAGATTAATGTCTCAAAATAACGATTTTACGGGAGCCTGGCTGCCAGATTCTTTTATAGAGCGGAGATGGGGAGGGTACGTGGGGAGACAAAGTAAAAAGGCCATTAATCTGAGTCTTGTCAATATCTTCCAGGACGGCATGCCTTCAGCAGGGGCTGTCTCCATGTCCTCCTTTCTGCCATCCACAGGTGGACAGGATCCTGAAGAAAGCCACTTTAGTTTCACAGTCTGGCAAAGGGGCAGGGCTCCCCGAGGCGGGCTGTTGTGTATGATTATAATAACAAAAGCAGAAGAGCAAGTCGAAGAAACAGTTCTAACATGGAGTCAGAATCGGCTCTTCCTCGCCACAAAATTAGAAAGAGGCTCACAGGCGCGTCCTGAGGTCCTGTTACAGGAGATGTAAACTGTGGACCACCCCCAACTCCGTCACCTGGGAGCTGGTGAGACACACAAAACCTCTAGCTCTTCCCCAAACCCACTGATTCCGCATCTGCATTTTAACATGGTCCTCAGGCGACTCACAACCACATTAAAGATATAAAGTTCTGTTTTTAAGGTAGATAGTACACGTGCCTGCGTGCTCACTCATGTTCGACTCTTTGCCACCCCATGGACTGCAGCCCACCAGGCTCCTCTGTCCTTGGAATTTTCTAGGCAAGAATCCTGAAGTGGGTTGCCGTGCCCTCCTTTGAGGAATCTTCTCTACAACCCGCGTCTCTAGTGTCTACTGCATTAGCAGGAGGATTCTTTACCACTGTGCCACCTGGGAAACCCAGACAGTGCATACGTAGGTGTTTGTTTTAGCAATATTCTTCAAATGGTGTAGGTTTCATACACTTTTACTTGTGTATTTTGCAATTAACAACATTTTTTCAATATACAGTTTGAATAGTTTTTAAATGTTTCTCAGAATAAATATAAAAACAAAGATCACATATGAAAAAAAGGAAGATGACAAAGAACTGAAACAAAACTCAGGTATTTAGACTCAAAATCCAGCGCTATTTCCATTCTTCCCTGCCTTTGCCCCTAGGCAGTAAATGAATGGACCCCCAGGAATTGATCAATTTCCAATTCTTCCTGCAACTGCATGGGCCAAAGGCCACAATAAAAATAGAAGACTACTGGAAGCTTTGGTGATGGACCATTCTTACCTAGATATTCAGGGGTGGGCTAGGAAAGTTATTTTCCTACTCAGATAATCCCTGCCTCTGGAAACTTTTTTTTTTCCCTGAAAAATATTTCCGACAGTGAAATGCCTGAAATTTGAATGTTGTACTTATATGTTTTATACGTTTGGAAGGAAAGGAGGGAGAGAAGTGCTACAATTCAGAGAGCTAAAAAAATATTATGAAGTCTCAAATATGATAGAAACACTTAGTTTATATCTGAAGATTATGCACTGCATATCTAAGTATTTAACTTATTAACAACAGATTATACTTTAAATACTGATAACACATGTGCATACGCTCAGACGTGTCGGACTCTTTGCAGCCCCATGGATTGTAGCCTGCCAGGCTCCTCTGTCCATGGAATTTTCCAGGCAAGAATACTGATAAACAAACTCTCTTTTTTTATTTTCTGTGCAGCCTCATGGCTTGCAGGATCTCAGTTCCCCGACCAGGGATGGAACCCGGGCTCCTACAGTGAAAGCACCAGGTTGTAACCGCTGGACCACCAGGGAATTCTCTCAGATTTAACTTTCTACTGGAACTTTGCAGTTCACAAGTCCTGATTCATTTTTTTCCTTTGAAATGGGATTTGAAAGGAGAAAATCTAATTTTAATCTTGGATATAAAGATCTGCTGATAGTAATTAGGCAAATGATAGAGCAGGAAACTGTAACTATGAAAACGACTTTCCAATGCTCTTTTAAAATTTGTAAAGAGAAAATGCAACACTGATTGTCTTTCTCCCTTCATAAAGGAGACTGCAACTGGCTAAATCACCGTCTGCAGCTTGGTGGACTGTGAACTTCCTTCTGTTGAGGGTTAGCTGATGCTGATACTCAGCTTCTTAGGAATAGGTGCTTATCCGAACTGCTCCAAACTCACCTGTGTGAAGAGTTTGACTTTATTTTTTTCTTGGCAAGGTCTTTTGAGTTCCTCTTCCTGGAACGAAAGTGTTGGTCACTCAGACCTGTCCTACTCTTGTGACCCCATGGTGGATTGTAGCCCGCCAGGCTCCTCTGTCCATGGGATTTTCCAGGCAACAATACTGGCGTGGGTAGCCATACTCTTCTCCAGGGGATCTTTCCGACACAGGGATTGAACCTGGCTCTGCATGGCAGGTGGACTCTTTACCATCTGAGCCACCAGGGAAGCCCTTCCTGAAATAGGAGAAGGCAACCCACTCCAGTATTCTTGGCTGGAGAGTCCCCATGGACAGAGGAGCCTGGAGGGCTACAGTCCATAGGGTCTCAAGCTGTTGGACACAGACACTCTGCCAAATAGCAAAAACGTTCCCTCGGGCAATTCTGGGCAATCAGAGTCAGTTTAAAGGCACCCTCCAACCCTTCCCTAACACCCACCCATACACACACTCCTTCCTTTCCCAGAGCTTAGAGTGCAAAGGAGCCGGGCTGGGATATACAGAAACATCGCCTGCTCCTCTGTGGTGGTCTCTCCGTGCTGGCCTTTCCCCAGACTTCCTCTTTCCACCTGGTTTACCAGTTGCCAGACCATGAAGTCATGGTCCTGACTCCAAATCCGAATGCCACTCTAGACTCAGCCTCTGCCGGGACACTCTCAGAGGGGTTGGCCACACTTGGTGCACTCTCAGAGGGGTTGGCCACACTTGGTGCACTCTCAGAGGGGTTGGCCACACTCACACCCTCCCATGCCGTTCCGGATCTGTGTCCAGCCCTGCCATACACCCACTTCTTTCCACTGCTCCTTGGAGTAATCGTTCCCTTACTTCATGAGGTATGGCGGCTCTGGAGACTGGACCACAGGATTCCTTCTGGATTCACCGGCCCTGTCCCTAAGCTCTCCACAGCTCTTTCTTAACTTGCAAGCCTAGGGAATTTTAATCTGGAGGGAAAGAAAAGCTCTGGAAAAAGCTGATTTTGACTGAGCACCTCTTCTTGTATGCCTGTGGTTAAGGCACAAGTGTATGCCCTGGGTCACTGAAGACTCTAGCTTTTGAAGTTCAAAAGCTTTTTATCACAAAAGTTTTATCTCTGCCTTGAGTTTCCAAAACATATTTTAAGCCTCAAAGGCCAGGGATTGACTTTTTTGGTATTTGCACTATGCACCACTAACTTCACCCCAACGTGTGGCTGCCAAGAGGTCTTGTTTGAAGAGGGAAAGATCATTGAGTTTGTTTGTTTGTTTGTTTAATTATTTAAAAAAATCAGTGTATCAAAATAAGATTCTGCTATATCTAATTGTAAACATTCACGCGTTTTCTCCACCATGACACCTTATCTTTTACCCATAAGCTTTGGAAATATATGTACAGCATTTTGTACATGTGTTTTAAATTTTGTTGTCCTCCTTTATAATTGAACACAGTTGTCAAACTTACTTAAATTCAATAAGCATCAAATTTACTTTTTTTGGCATACCCAGTGGTATCTTTCTTTGTCTCAGTTGTAAAATCATCAACATCAGCACTTTATTTTTCCATTTTCCACTATATTTCTATAAATAAGGGTAAATATGCAATAAAATGTTCGAGGAGTTACACAAACATTGCCATATGTAGATGGCAGCACTACGCAGATGAAGCTATTGGCTGACAGCAGCACTCTGAGGGAGCATAAAATAGTTGTCTACAGAAATAGAAACGTCAAATTTGATATAAGAAGGGAGTTTAGAGGTGCGGTTATCTATGAAAGGACCAGTTGTATAAAAGTTAATGATTACCCAGATTTTGATTCGTTTTTTGTTCACCCTTACCTATCTTCACATGTCTAAGTGGAAACAATGAAAACAATTCTACTTATAACAGTTTTGAAAGTGTGAAAGTGTTAGTCTGTCATGTCTGCCTCTTCTTGACCCCGTGGACTTTAGCCCTCCAGGCTCCTCTGTCCATGGGGTTCTCCAGGCCAGAACACTGGAGTGGGTTGCCATTCACTTCTCCAGGAAATCTTCCCAAGCCAGGGCTTGAACCCGGGTCTCCTGCCTTGCAGGACATTCTTCACCATCTGAGCCACCAGGGAAGCCCTGTAATGGCTTTATTAAAATATAATTTCCGTATCCTACAATTCATCTAAGTACAAAAAATCCACACCTCTCCTCTTCCTTTGTCTCTCCTTTGTTATTACACTCACAAAATTTCTGATAGCAGATGTTTGGGGTTTCCCCCGCACACCAAGCAATTCTCAGTGATACCAGCTAGATGTTCTACAATTCACCAAGCAAAGTTAGCCCAGACCCCACAGGTAAGGGCCCAGCCCCACAAGACTGCTCTCCACTTGAGACACCAAACCAAGCAGTAGGCGCTTAGGTTATGCACAACTTCAGTCTGACTTGGTTGCAAATTGGATTTGCAAATTGGATTTAAGATTCCTCTCCCCTTGCTGGAGTATGGGCAGTGGCGTATGGGCAGTCCTTTTCATGGCTGAATAATATTCCGTTGGATCTACACCATTTAATGAACCCATTCATCAGTTAATAGACATGTGGATTGTTTTTGCCTTCTAATTATGATGAATAATGCTGCTAGGAACATTCATGTACAAGTATGAACACATGTTTTTAATTCTTTAGGAACAGAATTGCTGGGTCATACAGAATCCCTATGTTTAATCTGTTGAGGAACCATCAGAGTGTTTTCCAAAGTGTCGACATCATTTCACATTCCCACCAGCAGTGTCTGAGGGCTCCAGTTTCCTCCCATCCTTACTAATACTTGTTCATGTCCGTCTTTTACCATGAAAAACATCCTCGTGAACGTGAAGTGGTATGTCTTGCTGTGGTTTTTTCATTTTCTTGATGACCAAAAATGTTAAAAAATCTTTTTATGTGCTTATTGACCATTTGTATATCTTTTCCAGAGTAAATGTATATTCAGATGGAATGCCCATTATTAATTGGGTTATTTTCATGATTGAGTTTATGTGTTCTTTATATATTCTAGATACAAAATCCTTTAGCAGATAATGCAATTTGCAAATATTTCTTCCATTCAATAAGATATCTTTTCATTCCTTTAAAAGTGTCCTGTTTAGAGAACTAAACAGACATTTCTCCAAAGAAGACATACAGATGGCTAACAAACACATGAAAAGATGCTCAACATCACTCATTATTAGAGAAATGCAAATCAAAACCACAATGAGGTACCATTTCACACCAGTCAGAATGGCTGCTATCCAAAAGTCTACAAGCAATAAATGCTGGAGAGGGTGTGGAGAAAAGGGAACCCTCTTACACTGTTGGTGGGAATGCAAACTAGTACAGCCACTATGGAGAATAGTGTGGAGATTCCTTAAAAAACTGGGAATAGAACTGCCATATGACCCAGCAATCCCACTGCTGGGCATACACACCGAGGAAACCAGAATTGAAAGAGACGCGTGTACCCCAATGATCATCGCAGCACTGTTTACAATAGCCAGGACATGGAAGCAACCTAGATGTCCATCAGCAGACGAATGGACAAGGAAGCTGTGGTACATATACACAATGGAATATTACTCAGCCATTAAAAAAAATACATTTGAATCAGTTCTATTGAGATGGATGAAACTGGAGCCCATTATACAGAGTGAAGTAAGCCAGAAAGAAAAACACCAATGCAGTATACTAATGCATATATATGGCATTTGAAAGATGGTAACGATAACCCTATATGCGAGACAGAATAAGAGACACAGATGCATAGAACAGTCTTAGGGACTCTGAGGGAGAAGGTGAGGGTGGGACGTTCTGGGAGAATAGCATTGAAACATGTATATTAGCATATGTGAAATAGAACACCATTCCAGGTTCAGTGCATGAGACAAATGCTCCGGGCTGGGGCAATGGGATGACCTAGAGGGTTGGGATGGGGAGGGAGGTGGGAGGGGGGTCCAGGAGAGGGAACACATGTAAACCCATGGCTGATCCATGTCAGTGTATGGCAAGAACTACTACAATATTGTAATTAGCCCCCAGCTAAAATAAATAAATTTATTTAAAAAAAAAAAAGTGTCCTTTGATGCACAAAACTTTTTAACTTTGATGAAGTCTAATTTAGCTGTTGATATGGGCTGATTTTTTTTGTCACCCCCAGCTCCTCTCAGAAAAATTCAGATGTTGAAGCCCTCATCCCTAATATGATAGTATTAGGTGATGGGGCCTTTAGGAGATAATTACATCCAGATGAGGTCGTGAAGGAAGGGCCCTCATGGTGAGATCGATGTGCTCGTAAGAAGGAATGCCAGAGCGCTTGTGCTTTCCCCCTGTTTTCTCCTTCCTTTCTTCCTTCTTCTTTCTTTGGAGGATGTAGTGAGAAGGCAGCTATCTGCAAGCCAGTAAGAAAACTTTCACCAGAACTTGACTGTGCCAGCACTCTGGTCTCAGACCTCCAGCCTCTGGAGCTGTGAGGAATACATTTCTCTTGTTGAAGCTACCAGTCCGTGGCATTTTGTTGTGGCAACCTGAGCTAAGAATTTATTTATATTTTGCTTGCTTGTTTCTCATGCTACTCGTGTCATATCTAAGACTCCATTGCCAAATCCAAGGTCACGAAGTTTTTTTAAATTTTTTGAAATAGAGTTGATTTACAATGTTGTGTTAGCTTCTGCTGTACAAGAAAGTGAATCAGTTATATACATACATATATATATATTCACTCTTTTTTAAGATTCCTTTCCCATATATACCACTGCAGAGTGTTCAGTGGACCTCTCTGTGCTGTAATGCAGGGTCTTATTAGTTTTTATTTTATATGTAATAGTGTGTATATGTCAATCCCAGTCTCCCAATTATAGCCCTACCTCATTTATCCCCTGGTAACTATAAGTTTTTCTACATCCATGACTCTACCTCTGTTTTGTAAATAAGTTCATTTGTACCCCCTTTTTTTTTTTAAGATTCCACACATAAGTGATATCATGGTATTTGTCTTTCTGTGTCTGACTTACTCTACTCGGTAAGACAATCTCTAGGTCCATCCATCTCCCTGCAAATGGCATGATTTTACTCTTTTTTATGGCTGTGTAGTATTTCACTGTATATATATATATATATATATATATATATATATATATATATATACCACATCTCCTTTATCCCTTCCTCTGTTGATGGACATTTGGGTTGCTTTCATGTCCTGATTATTGTAAATAGTGCTGCAATGAAAAATTGGGGGTACATGTATCTTTTCAAAGTATGGTTTTCTCTGGATATATGCCCAGGAGTGGGATTGCTAGGTCATATGGTAGTTCTATTTTTAGTTTTTTAAGAAACCCCCATACTGTTCTCTGTAGTGGCTGGACCAATATTCACTCCCACCAACAGTGTAGGAGGGTTCCCTTTTCTCCACACCCTCGCCAGCATTTTTTAAATCATTTGCTTAGCTCATTTTTGGCAGCACTGGTCTTCATTGCTGCATGCAGGCTCTCGCTGGTTGTGGCAAGCAGGGGCTACTCTTCAGTGCGGTGGGCGGGCTTCTCATCGCAGTGGCTTCTCTTGTTGAGGACCATGGATTCTAGGCACATTGGCTTCCATGGCTGCAGCCCATGGGCTCAGTAGCTATGGACCTTGGGCTTAGGTGCCCCATTGCATGTGGAACTTTCCCAGACCAGGGATCAAACCCATGTGTCCTGCATTGGCAGGCAGATTCTTACCCACTGTACCACCAAGGACGTTCTCTCCAGCATTTATTGATTGTGGATTTTTTGATGATGGCCATTCTGACCAGTATGAGGTGATATCTCATTGCACTTTTAATTTGCATTTCTCTAATAATTAGTGATGTTGAGCATCTTTTCATGGCTTTTGGCCATCTGTACGTCTTCTTTGAAGCAATGTCTATTTAGATCTTCTGCCCATTTTCTGACTGAGTTGTTAGTTGTTTTTTGTTTTTTTTATTGAGCTGCATGAGATGTTTGTATCTTTTGGAAATTAATCTCTTGTCAGTTGCTTCATTGGCAAATATTTTCTCCCGTTCTGAGGCTTGTCGGTTGTGAAGATTTACTTCTATGTTTTCTTCTAACAGTTTTTAGGTTTTAGCTCTTATATTTGGGTCTTTGATTCATTTTTGGTTTATTTGGTATATAGTGTGAGGTAGAGATCAGACTTCAATCTTTTGTATGTGGATATCCAATCGTCTCAGCACCATGCATTGAAGAGATTGTTCTCTATTAAATACTCTTGGCACTCATCAAAAATCAATTGGCCATAAACATATAGGTTTATTTTTGAACTCTCCATTCTATTTCATTGATCTATATGCCTATTCTCATGCCAGTTTCTACACTGTTTTGATGCTGTAGCTTTATACTAAGTTTTGAAATTAATATATGTGAGTCTTTCAACTTTTTTTTTTCCTACATTGTTTTGGGTATTCTTGGTCCCTTGAATCTCCATATGATTTTTAGGATCAGCTTCTCCATTTCTGCCAATAAGCCAGTTTGAATTATGATAGGGATTAAGTTAAATCTGTAGATTCTAGTTGGAGAGTATTGTCGTTTTAAAAATAGTAAAACTTCTTACCCATGAACAGAGTACATCTTACAATTAATGTAGATCTTTTATTTTCTTCAACAGTATGTTGTTGTTTTCAGAGATTAAATTCTGCACTTCTTTGTTAAATTTATTCCTAAACATTTTATTCTTTTTGATGCAAACTTAAGTTGTTTTTTCAACTGCATTTTCGGATGGGTCATTGCAAATGTACATAAATATAACTGATTTCTAACAACTTTATTGAGATATTCATAAACCATACATCTCACTCATTTAAAGTGTGTGATTCAATGGTAGAAGTAAATTGATTTCTGTATATTCTATATCTTGTTAACTTCCTGAATTCTTTCATTCTAACAGTTTTGGGTGGCTTTCTTCAGAATATAGGATCATATTACCTGTGAATAGAGCCGGTTCTATTTCCTTTTTTTAAACTCGGGATTCGGCCTCCCCACCCCACCTGTCACCTCCATTTGCACTCCTCACCTTCACTGCTAGTATCGCTGGAGAGAAACTCCAGGGCCATAACAGATGTGAGAGCAGACATCCTTTCCTCTCTCCTTATTCTAGGGGAAAATCAGTTAATCTTTCATCAGTAAGTATTATGTTAGCCATGAGTTTTTCATTAAGGTCCTTTATTAGATTGGGGAAATTTCCTTCTATTCCTAATTTGTTGAATGTTTTTATAAAAAGTGTGTTGTATTTTTCTCAAATGTTTCTTTCTGCATCTATTGGTGTACATTATGTCAGTAATAATGTCCCCTCTCTTAGTCTCGATTTTAGTCATTTGAGTCTTCTCTCCTTTTTTCGTCAGTTTCAGTAGGTTTGTCAATTTTGTTGATCTTTCCAAGGAACCAACTTTTGGTTTGTGTATTTTTCTCTATCATTTTTCTATTCTCTATTTAATTTTCAGTCTATGTTTCTTTCTATTGCTTGCTTGAGCTTTTGCTCATCTTTTCCCTTTAAATGTCTTTAGGTGGAAGTTTAAGTTATTGATTTCAGATTATTCTTCTTTTATAAAATTGCTGTTGATAGCTATAAATTTCCCTCAAAGTACTGTTTTAGCTGTATCCCATAAATTTTATACTGTGCCTTAAATTTTATTCATCTCATATTTTCTCGGAGAAGGCAATGGCACCCCACTCCAGTAGTCTTGCCTGGAAAATCCCATGGACGGAGGAGCCTGGTGGGCTGCAGTCCATGGGGTCGCTGAGAGTCGGACATGACTGAGCGACTTCATTTTCACTTTTCATTCTCATACATTGGAGAAGGAAATGGCAACCCACTCCAGTGTTCTTGCCTGGAGAATCCCAGGGACGGCAGAGCCTGGTGGGCTGCCGTCTATGGAGTCGCACAGAGTCGGACACGACTGAAGCGACTTAGCAGCAGCAGCAGCAGCAGCATATTTTCTAATTTCTCTTGAGATTTCTTCTCTGATTGGTTGATTATTAAGGAGTATATTAATTCCACCTATCTGTTAATTTCTAAAATTTCTTTCAGTTATTGATTTATAATCTCATTTCATTGTGGTTAGAGAACACTAACTAATTTTAATCTTTTCAAATCTATTGAGGTTCATCATCTAGCATATTGTCTATTCTGGAGAATGTTCCATGCGCACATGAGAAAAACTTACATTCTGCTACTGCTGAGCACAGTGTTCTATAGATGTCTGTTAGGATTCATTGGTTTCTATTGCTCAGCTCTATCTCCTGTTAGTCTTCTACCTAGTTGTTCTATTATTGAAAGTGAGGCATTAACGTTTCCAATGATTATCGTCAAATCGTCTAGCTCTCGCTTTACTTGTGTCAGTCTTTGCTTCCTGTGTTCTGGGGCTCTGTTGTTACGTATATATATACACGTAGTAGTTGTTATGTCTTCTTGATGGATGGGCTGTCCCTTTTTATCTCTAGTTGTATTTTTTTGTTTTAAATCTCTTGTCTGATATTATTATAACCCCCCCAGATTTCTCTTGAGGTGCTGTTCTTCATTTTTTTTTTTCCTATTCTTTGGATTTCACAATCTCTTTTGACTTATTTTCAAGTTCATTAATTCTTTCTTTATCCAGTTCAAATCCACTCTTGATCCTCTCCACTGAGTTTTCTAGTTATTTTACTTAAAATTTCACAATTCTATTAGATTCTTTCTATAATTTCTATTGAAATTCTGTAGATCTGTAGATAGTAAGACATTGTTATCATATCCTTTCACTTCTTTAAGCATGGTTTCCTATGGTTCTTTGAATATATTTATAATGACTGCTTTGAAGTCTTTGTTAAGTCTGACATCTCTCCCTCTCACAGGCAGTTTCTGTTGCCTATTTTTTACCTTGTGATGAGTCACACTTTCCCGTTTCTTTAAATGTTACATAATTGTTGAAATTAGCCACTCTACTCCATATAATATATTGCAGCAACTCTGGATACTACTCTCTTCCCTCTGTCTCTAGGGCTTGTTATTGTTGTTTGTCTGTTTTTATTATTATTATTAACTTTTATGGGCATATGTTGATCTACATGTTCTGTTAGTTTCTGCTGTACAGCAAAGTTAATCAGTTATACACATGCATATATTCACTTTTTTAGATTCTTTTCCCACACAGGTGATTACAGAGTATTGAGTAGTCCCGTGTTATACAGTATGTTCTTATCAGTTATTATTTTATACGCAGTAGTACGTATAGGTCAGTCTCAGCCTCCCAGTTCACCCCCCACACTCCCACAGGTCTCCTACCTTTGTTCTCGGCATGCTGTCTGTCAGCTACAGGAGCCATAGACAAGCAGCTCAATTCTTGTTAGTGGCTGGGTCAGCAGCACAGTGTGTCAAGTAAATGAAAATGAAGCAAGTGTCTAAGAGTTACTAATGCATATGGAATAATCCTGCTTTGAGACTCCAGGATACACTCCTAAGCTAGCTTTGCATCCTCCAATGGATGCTAATAATCCAAGTCGATCACAGAGGATAAAAGCTGAACCATGACCCCGTGAAACTCATCACAACTCCTTGCCATTTCCTTGACAAGATGTAAGTAGGAAGCTTAAAGGACAACTCTGAATGGCTTTCATTCTAAGAGGTTAATGGAGATGATCAAGTAGTAACACCTTCCTGTTGCTGCCTAATTCATGGAAGAACTCCTCCTTTTTCTCTGCCTTTGGAATAGGCCCAGGTTTGCCAGAATATAGCAAAATGAGGATGAAAGCTGGAGAGAATACCCCTAGGGCTGTCATTAGATTTTTTCTGGTAAGAAACACAAATGTTAACCATGTTCCCTTTACATCACTGCCAAGTGATCCAAGCAGAATCAAAATCCAACATAATATAATGTAAAGAGATTTGCCTGATCGATCAATTCCAATTTTGGAAATCTATATTACTGAGCATGTAATACATGTATACAAAGATAGGCAAAAAGATATTCAATGAAACATTATTTGAAAGGGAAATATTTGTCCATCAGTAGGAGAAAAATGTACATCAATAGGAAAAAGATTAAATAAATTTGAAGTGAAAGTGAAGTCGCTCAGTCATGTCTGACTCTTTGCGACTCCATGGACTCTAGCCTACCAGGCTCCTCCGTCCATGGGATTTTCCAGGTGCGAATACTGGAGTGGGTTGCCATTTCCTTCTCCAGGAGATCTTCCCCACCCAGGGATTGAACCTAGGCCTCCCGCATGGTAGGCAGACGCTTTGCCATCTGAGCCACCAGGGTACCATATGATAAAATACTGTGCATAGGGATTGATATGGGCAGATATATTGTAAATTACATTGTTAAGTTTCAGAACAATACACACAGAAGAAAGAAGTGAAGGAAGGACAAAGGGAGAAAGGAAGAAGAAAACAAAAGAAAGCAGAAAAGAGGCAGGGAAGGGGGGAATAAGGAAGAAATCTGCATACAGAGGTGCCTTTCTTTAGGCTACATAAACACATAAGGAAGTTTCTGGATGAAATACTTAACAGTGGATTTTTTTATCCTGTGAAAAATTAAATGGGTTTGAGCATACAGAGGGAAAAGGGAAGATTTTGATATTCTATTAACTTCTACGTTTGACTTTTCTGCTTGTTGAAAAGTCACTGAGCGCCCATCTTTGGCTCCGCTTTTATCCTCTGTGACCGACCTCAATCATGAGCACGCATTGGAGGCACCAAGTAAATCTAAGAGCCATCTTCCCTTTACTGAGCCCATCTTTGCATGAAATGTTCCCTTGATGTCTCTAGTTCTCTTGAAGAGATCTCTAGTCTTTCTCATTCTATCGTTTTCCTCTATTTCTTTGCACTGTTCACTTAAGAAGGCTCTCTTATCTCTCCTTGCTCTTCTCTGGAACTCAGCATTCAGTTGAGTCTCTCTCTCCCTTTCTCCTTTACCTTTCACTTCTCTCCTTTTCTCAGCTACTTGTAAGGTCTCCTCAGACAACCACTTTTCCTTCTTGCATTTCTTTTTCTTTTTGATGGTTTTAGTCAGTCATTGGAAGGACTGATGTTGAAGCTGAAACTCCAATACTTTGGCCATCTGATGCAAAGAACTGACTCACTAGAAAAGACCCTGATGCTGGGAAAGATTGAAGGCAAGAGGAGAAGGGGACAACAGAGGAAGAGATGGTTGGATGGCGTCACCGACTCAAAGGACATGAGTTTGAGTAAGCTCCGGGAGTTGGTGATAGACAGGGAGGCCTGGCATGCTGCAGTCCATGGGGCCGCAAAGAGTTGGACACAACTGAGCGACTAAACTGAACTTACCAATTTAGACATCTCTCAGCAATACATGAACATCTTTCAGCACACTATTAGTTATCAGCATTGGAAATTTTTGGCTACTTTGATAAGCTCCTAAAGTGAGAGTACTTTATTATCATTTTCATTTGCATTTATTTTATTACTGGCAAGAGTAAACAGTTTTCCATAAATTTATTAGTTGTGTAACTTTTTATCATTAATTTATGGTAATAAAGTCTTCTGAGCATATATTACATGAACTTTTTGTATAATAAACACAGTAACCATTTGGCATCTTTGCTGTAATTTTGCCACTTTGTGTATGTCTCATTTTATCTTGGTTACTTGCACAAAGAAATTTTAAATGTCAGTGTAATCGAGTGTGTCTTTTCTTTTTTTAATTTATTTTTATGACTTAAAAGTTCGTAAGTAAAAAAAAAGACTAAAGACAAGCCACAGACTGAAAGAAAATATTTGCAAGACAGTTACCTGAAGAAGGATTATTATCCAAAATATATGAAGAAATCTTAAACCTCAACAATAAGAAAACAAACAACGCAATTTAAAAATGGGCAAAAGACCTGATCAGACACCTCACAGAAGAAGATATACAAGTGACAGATAAAGATATGAGGTAAGCACTTAAGGAATTACAACTTAACACAACAATGAAACACCCCTACACAGCTTCTAGAATGAGTGAAATCCAAAACACCAACACCACCAATGTTGATGAGGATGTAGGGTAACAGGAACTCTCTTGCTCCTTACTAATGGGAATGCAAATGGCACAGACACTTTGAAAGGCAGTTTGGCAGCTTTTTACAAAACTAACCATACTCTTACCATATGATTCAATAAACACTCTCTTTGGTATTTCCCCAAATGATTTTGAAAACTTATGTCCACACAATATTTGCATGAATGAATGTTTACAGCACCTTTATTCAAAACTTTTAAAATTCGGAAGTAACCAGAACAAATAATTCTAAAATTTGCATGGAAACACAAAAGACCCCAAATAGCCAGGTCAACCTTGATAAAGAAGAACAAACCTGGAAGTATCCCATTTACTGGTTTCAACTATACTACAAAGCTACAGTAATCAAAACAGCTAGGTACTGACACAAAAGCAAACACATAAATCAGTGGATCAGAAGAGAGAGTCCAGAAATAAACTATATACAAAAATAAACTCAAAATGGACTAAGGGCTTATATGTAAGTCCTGAAACCATAAAACTACTAGAAGAAAATATAGGCAGTACACTCTTTGACAACAGTCTTAGCAGTTGGTAGGGGTGGGGGATGGGGTAGGATCTGTCTTCTCAGGAAAGGAAACAAAAGTGAAAATAAATGGAACTACATCAAACTAAAAAGCTTTTTCACAGGAAAGCAAAGCATCAGAACAAAAAGGCAGACTACTGAATGGGAGAAGATATTTGCAAATGATATTTCCGATAAGAGGTTAATATTCAAAATATACAAAGAATTCATAAAACTCAACATCAGGAACCTTTATGCTGGTCCAGTGGTTAAGCCTGTGCTTTCACTGCCAAGGGCCTTGGTTTGATCCCTGGTCAAGGAACTAAGGTCCATAAGCTGCAAGGCATGGACAGAAAAAAAAAAACAAACTTGTTTTAAAAATGGGCAGAGGACCTGAATAGACCTTTTTTCAAAGAAGACATACAGATGGCTAAAGACACATGAAAAGATACTCAACATCACTAATCATCAGGGAAACTAAAATCAAAACTACAATGCGATCTCACCTCACACCTATCAGAATGGCTATTATCAAAAGGACAACTGGTGTTGGTGAGGATGTAGAGAGAAGGAAGCCCTCACGCACCGTTATTGGGAATGCAAATTGGTACAGCCGCCATGGAAAACAGTTTGGAGCTTCCTCAAAAAATTAAAAATAGAGCTGCCATCTGATCAAGCAACTTCACTCATGAATACTTTCCCAAGAAAAGCAAAAAACTAATTTGAAAAGATATTTATTTGCACACCAATATTCATTGCAGCATTATTTACAATAGCCAAGATATGGATGAACCTTAAGTTGAAAAAAAAAATCTTGCCATTTGCAACAACATGGATGGATCTAGAGGGCATTATGCTAAGTGAAATAAGACAGAGAAAGAAAAATAATGCATGATATCACTTATATGTGGAATCTAAAAAACAAACAAAAGAAAATAAAAACAAACTCACAGATAGTAAGAATAAATGGGTAGTTAGTTGCCAGAGGGGAAGGGACAGGGTGGGATAAAGAAGTGAAGGAACTGAGAGATGTGAACCTCCAGTTATAGAATAAATAAGCCACGAGGATGACTTCCAGCATAGGCATATGGTCAATAATATTTTAGTAACTTGTTATGGGGACAGATGGCTACTAGACTTAACCACACTGACCATTTCGTAATGCATGCAAATGTCAAATCACTATGTAGGACACCTAAAACATCGTATGTCAACCATATTTCAATTTTATTAAAAAGTTCATAGTCTATTGGCACTTTTTAATCATGTAAAATAATTAGAGACTAATGTGAAAGTACAGTTGACCCTCAAACAACATGGGTTTTAATCGTACATGGGTCCACTTCTGAGGATTTTCTCCAATAAATATGTACCACAGTACAACACAATCCACGGTTGGTTGAATCTGCAGATGTGGAAACTCAGATACAGAAAGACAACTGCAAAGTTATATGGTTATTTTTTTACTGTGTGTAGCATCGGAGCACCTAACCCCACCTTGTTCAAGGGTCAGCTCTGTATAGTTAAAGCCTAAATTGCTTGGTTGAAATAAGTGAGTGAGTGAGTGAAGTCGCTCAGTCATGTCCGACTCTTTGCGACCCCAGGGACTGTAGCCCACCAGGCTCCTCCGTCCATGGGATTCTCCAGGCAAGAATACTGGAGTGGGTTGCCATTTCCTTCTCCAGGGGATCTTCCCGACCCAGGGATCGAACCCGGGTCTCCTGCATTGGAGGCAGACGCTTTAACCTCTGAGCCACCAGGGAAGTCCTGGTTGAAATAAATATTATAGGAATTGAGGTCTGAGCAGACACTGACTAGATTTGACATTTCAGAGACGCTTCCTGAGAGGTTAGGATTGATTAAAAAATCAAAGATGTCCTTTAATAGGTGAATGGATAAACAAACCATGGTATATTCGTACAATGGAATCTTTTCCAATTTTGTGTGCGTGTTTGTGTGTGTGTTTAAGGTAAGAGGTGGATTTATTCAGATTCAGAGAGAAGCAAACTCCACATACATAGTGTGGGCCATCACAGAGGGTGAGTGGGTCCAGGTGGCCTTATTCAGCAATTTAAAAAAAGAAAAAGAGCTATCAAGTCATTAAAAGACATGAAGGAAACAAATGCATATTGCTAAATGAAATAAAACAATCTGAAAAATGTACATGAGTGTATAGACACTTTGAAAGAGGCAAAATATGGAGACCATAAAAGACAACAAAAATCACAAAATCACAACAGAAAACAGTCATTGCCAAGGATTAGGGAGGAAGGGATTAGAGGAACTCAGGATTTTTAAAGTAGTGAAATCTTTTCATGGGATACTGTAACGGTGGAAACACCAAACATTTGTCAAACTCACAGAAAGAGAAACTCACCCAAAGAGGGATCCCTCATGTAAACGATGGACTTTAGTTAATAACAGTGTATCAACCAATGTTGGCTCATGAATACACGATATTAATAATAGAGGAGACTGATTTGGGGGTGGAGGGCTGGGGTAAGTAGGGAGACAGTGAGGGGGTATCTGGAAGCTCTCTGTACTTTCCAGATTTTTTGTAACTGCACTGAAAAACATATCATTACTTTTTTCCAAAGAGTTTGCAAGCTCTTCTCCCCAAAATCCAATATTCACCTGTTTTTAAATATAACTTTGAAATCTCACAAAATGGGGACTTCCCTGGGGGTCCAGTGGTTAAGAACCCACATTCCAATGCAGGGAACGAAGGTTGGATCCCTGGTTGGGGAACCAAGATCCCACATGCCACAGGGCAACTAAGCTTACACATAGCAACAAAGACTCAGCACAGTCAAAACAGTAAATTAAAAAATCTAAGTAAATGAAGTATGCGGTGTGAGAGGGAAAGATTTTTTTTCCCCCTAATTGTTAACTTCATCATCCCAACACCATCTACTGACTTTTCTTCCCTCTGCTTTGTGATGCTTTATAATACATGTAAACCCATGGCTGATTCATGTCAATGTATGGCAAAAACTATTACAATATTGTAAAGTAATTAGCCCCCAACTAAAATAAATAAATTTATATTAAAAAAAAATAGTCTTATGTACAGAAGGACCTATTTGTGTGCTAACTCATTTAACATTTTGAATTACAAATTCAAAATGATCTACTCATCCCCCGGTAAGTTTGTTTATTCTTAGCTTTCTGTGTCCCTAGTTGCTGCAGTGAACTTTAAAACAACTCTATTTCCTTTCAGGTCACAGGCTATCAGAGCTGATAGGAACCTGAATGACAGTGCCCGAATGAGGAGGCTGAGGGTCTTGAGTACACAGTCGGAACGGCGGCCACGCAACAGCTTAGGGAAAGTGGTAGTACCCAAGCGTTTGTCACCTGTGTCAAAAGATAATCTAAATCTTCCAACTTTTCAAAGGGCTTAACATTAGAAAATTCCAGAGATGTGTTCATTGACTAATTGGGCTGCAGCAGGCAAAAAAGGGGGACCCAATATGCAAGTGAGCCTCAGGAAATCTCGGAGAAGACAGAACACTGGAGATCTGTGTGCACCCATCCCCTAGCCCAGTCTCTGAGTTCTAGAATGGAGGGAACTATAGACACGGAAAACGCGGATGGGTAAAGCCACTCTTGAGCAGGGGTGCGTGGGTCGTCACTAGAGCCGAGGATCCAGAGTTGGCCAACAAGGGCATCTACTTACAAAGAAGGAAACTTTTATTGCCATGTCAAGGCAGGAACAGCACAGGAAAAAGACAGCAGTGGTCTGAGCAGAGGTGCCAAAGGGGAAATCACTGTAGCCATGGCAGAAAGAACAAGTACAAAGGAGGCGAGTCTCCTGAGAGTTCAGCATACCAACGGCAACCTGGGTTGGGGTTCACGGTCCAAAACGCTGATGTAATATTTACTCAAGCCTGGAGTCTCTGAGAGGATGTGGTGCAGGATTTTGTTCTAATATTAACAAAACAGACCTCCTCCTCCTCCTCCGGCCAGAAGAAGGGCTGCTTCCATTGATCCTGTTTCCCCACACTTCATTGTAGTACCCTGCTTGTATGCAAACCCTCTGAAAGATTTTCGTTCTGTAGTGCAACTTCTATACGTGGTAAGACATTCCTGTTGAGCTAGCCTTTCTCAAAAATAGTTCGGTACGGTATATCAAGAGCCTTGAATATGCTCTTAGCTTTTGACCCAGAAATTGGTCTTCTGAGGAAATAATCCAGATGACAAAGATTTACGCACACAGGTGTTTATTACAGCATATTTATAATACTATACATAAGTAGCATACCTAAGTATCCAACAACTGGGCAAAAGTTAAATAACGGTATATCCATTTGATTAAATACCATGCAGCCATGGAAAACAAAAACAAAACATGGTCTTGAAGAATTAACTGGGAAATATTATAAAACAATGTTAGACAAGAGAAGCAGGTAACTGTGTTGTTGGTATTGTATAAGTTCTATTATGTTTTTTTTAATAGGAAAATACTAGATGGAAGCATGCCTCTAGATGACAGGACCCAAGATTATAATTGATTTATATAGCTTCTGCTTAAAAAAAAAAAACTTTCTGTACTTTCTAAATTGTTTTCGATTATGACATTTTTTCAAATGCTTAAAGCCAGTAAAAACAATCAATTAAAAGCAAGTTACTCAATGACCTTCTCTACTCTGTCACCAGTTTTAAACCTCAACAATGTACCTGGACTTGGCAGCATTTTAGGAGTAATCTCGCAAACCTGTTTACTGTACCCTCCTACTCCATTTACAAGCCATCTAACTCGGAACCCACAGGAATGACGCGTCTGACATGAGGCAAACGTGCAGGAGCACAGGACACCTTGCTTTGGGCGGGGATCCGCGTCTCCAGAACCAGCGCTTTTCCACTCGGGGTTGGGGAAAGCGCATACACAGAGAGTGGGTTTAAGACCAAAGAAAAGGGAGCAGAGTGGCTTCCTCGGACATGACCTGGCTGTCGAAGCTTAAAACTTTCCTGGAGATGAGACCTAACTTCACTATCAGACTCTAGAGCTTTTCCAACAATGGTGGGGGCGGGGGGCACCTTCACTACAGCCCTAGAGGACCAGGATCCAGAGTTTGAACCCCTGTAGCCACAGGTAAGTGACTGGGAGGGAAGATGAGATAGACTGTGAAGATAAACTGAGTCTCTAGAGCACATTCTTCAGATTTTACTGCACTTAAGAATTAACCTGGGAGACTGCTTAAATTCTTGATTCCTAGGCTCTACTGCCAAAAAATCTGATTTAATAGGTTTGGGGTAGAACCAAAGAACACTGCATTTTTATCAAGCAATCCCATCACCACCACCCCCAAAAGGCTTCCCGATGCATTGAGCACAGCTTTAAAAATCTAGAAACTCTGATTATAGGCAAAACACTGTGTGTGTGTGTACTTTTCTGCAGAAAGTTCGTCACTATCATCAGACTCACATGGAGTCATGTAATTCAAGATGGCTAAGATCTGTCTTGATGAGCACAGAGAGTTAGGGAAGCTTCATTCAAGCATTAAGTGAGAGGGGCAAGGGCAACATCCAGAAAAGAAAAAAAGAACAAAAACCGACAAACTCTTAGAAACCCAGGAAAACCAAGGAAGAGCAAAGGGAAAGTCAGTGAGGTGGAGGAGACTGAGGATGAACCGAAATCATTTTCACCTGTCAGTCTGGAAGGTTAGCAGCTTGCGTTTATTAGCCCCAGGGATGTGGTGGGTGGATGCGTGGCTTTGGGGGTCAGGGAGACATCAGCTACAGGGGACAGTAACGGAAGGGAAGGTCAGTGCGTTTGCCTTGGCGCAGACCCCAAGGTTGTGGAGACGGAGAAGAAAAGGTGCTTACCCGCTGGGTTTTACAGTCTGCAATTCAGCTGCTGCAAGAAGCTAGAGTCCCCGCAGCAACAGATGTGGGGGTACACCTGAGACCGCTCAGCCGCGAAGGGGCAGGAGTGACAGCAGAGGCCACCGCCCCCGACCCCCCCACCCCCGACACCGTCAGTCCTGGCGCACAGCAGGGCCAGACTAGGGGCTGTGAGGGGAGATGCAGGGCTTCAGCAAGGAGGCCTCCTGCAGCCCTGCTGAGAACGGGGTCGCAGCGGGGGCTGGGGTTCCAGCCTGCACTCTAGAAGATGCTCAGAGACACCCTATTGGTTAGAAGAAGGAGCATGGCTTCCACACCTTCTTCGTGGTCCTTGGCGGCCCGGGAAACGACTATCACAAACCATTATCATAAAAGGTTTACCTCCTGGGAATCCGGGGCACAGGGGAAACACATATATGTGTGGCTGAGTGCTTTTGCTGTCCGCCAAAACTACTGCAGCATGGTTAATCGGTTATACTCCAATATAGAATAAAAAGTTAAAAAAAAAAAGTTTACCTCCTGGATCAAATTCTCATTAACTAAATTCCCCTGAAAACAAACTTCTCATTCCGTTTGTGATACCACAGCAGTTGCATAGCTCATTCCCCTACTTCCAGTCTTTTCCACTAGAGCTCAAGGGATAGTCTTTGATTGTTCCCCTAATAGAGAAGATTTTTAAAGCTTCAGAATCCTGTTTTTAAATGAAATTTATTAAATTGGAAGCCCCATTTAATAAAAGTTAGAAGCAAAATGTTCTTATTAAAATGCATCGGTGAGCTGATCTCCCCTCTGTTGGACACCACTCTGCCATCCCTATGGCTCCTCTGGAGGCGACACCACAGAACCCTAGTGTCCCGGGTGGTTTGAAACCCACTGGCCTGCTTCCAGCAGCAAAAGTCCTTATAACCCAAGCATTACAGCTGTGCCTCCATCCCTCTTCCTAGTACCATTTCCTGATACGCTCTCTGCGCCCGTGTTGCAAATGCGTAGAACAATTAGCTCCCAAATGGTTTTTCACTATTTGTCAAAACTTCTGATTACAAGGAATTCCAAACATACATAAAAATCCAATCAAATATTATAATAAATCTCCATCTACCCATAACCCAGTTTTAATGGTTATCAGCTCAACAGCCAATCTTGTTGTTTCTACCTCCCTATCATAGCAATTAAACAACACTCTTACCCCACACGACTTGGAAGTAAATTTCCTCCTAACATTTCCTCCACTAGAATTTCATGACATCGTTCGGTTTGACAAGGAATTAATTATAACCAACAATACCAGTGTCACATCTAAAAAATAATCCCTTAGTAAAATCAAGTATCTAGTGTTCAAATAACACTAGATTTGAACTAGTGTTCCAGTCTTCTCATAAAATGGTTTTATATCATGATCCAAATAAGTTTCATGCATTGTGATTGATGTCTTTTAATCTAGAGATTGTTATCTTTCAGTCTACAGGTATGCATGCTTCCATCTTTTTTCTTCTTGCAATTAACTGATTTTAAAAATTAGGTCATTTGTTTTGTAATTCTTACCCCATTTTGCTAATTGCATCCCCATAGTGTAGTTTTAACATTTCCCACATCTTCTGTATTTCCTATAAAATAGTAATCAGATAAAGAAGTTTGATTTGACTTTGGTTTTGAAAAACCACTTTGTAATGCTATCTGATTCTCCTTTTGTGATGTTAGCAACGGCTGATCCTCAATGCCCAAGATCTATTTATTCAGGATGGCAAAATGGCGATATCTCAATCACTCCGTTTGTTAGATGAAATGTTCTTATAAAATAAACTTCCCCTCACCTATGAGGATGCCCACACCTCAATTCTTCTGCACATCATTCTGTCAGTCCTGCATGACACATCTCCTCCAGCTGACGGAATCCTAGCTATCCTTTCAAACCAACCTAAACATCATCTCAGTGAAGCCTTGCCCTCCCTCCCAGCAGAGTTCACCCTTCTTCTAATGCTAGAAACAGATCATTATAATAACACTTATCTCACTGATTCACAAATTTAATGTCTCTATCTTTGGGGCGCAAAAGAGAAATGGCCTTGGCCCTAGCATCTGCATAAAGTATTTATTGAACAAATATGTGCAGGGTTTCACTTTAGAAAAGTGAACTTTTCTAAAGCAACTCGCAATGAGATAACCATCACTAGAATAAGAGCAGAATTCAAGACACATTACAAGTGAAGGTGGAGTGGAGCTGAGTTACCAAGTGTCCACCATTGAACTCCAACCCGACCGCGAGGAGGCCTTGGGGCCAACCTTTTAAAAAATACAAAGATATGACGAGAATCAAGTTGAACCAGGTTCCTTCCTGGGAATTCCATCCACAACAATTCAGAAACCCTGGTGGTACGTCAATATTTAAAAAAGGAAAGTAGGTCCTGAAAGAGGACAAAAAGAACTAGAGGATTCATTTCCTAGAATGCTGGTGATGAAACTAGAGAACTCTCTGGCTTGGGAGCAATTTTTTTTTTTTTTAAAAAGAAGCTGCATTGTTTCCTAAGGCAAAGAGGAGTAACTAGCAGCAGAGAGTAGAGTTTGCCTTGATGTTTCATTTTTGGATTTATTTTTTCCTTCTGATCTTCTATGCTATCTATTTGGATCTTGCTCTGAGGTCTGGAAACAGGGTATGGACTCAATTTTCTTGTTTTTTTGATTCCATTTTCTTTTAACTCTTCTTCCTCTGATGTAAAACTAAGGTTCCATATCCTGAAGGACTCCAGGAGTCAGCAATTCAGTCAGCAAGGTATAAAATTCTTTTGTCCTGAACTTCTGTCTTTAAATCAGGCTGACCAATCCACACACAAGCCAGCAAATAATTTTTATTTAAATTTTAACTATTTTTATTTTAAACTTTTATTTAAACTTAATTTTGATGGAGATTATCTTGGACCTGTTCTCTGTGCCTTCTTACACTTCGCTGGTTCTTGTTCTGCACACGCTGTGTCCCAGAACTGTGCTAGAGGAAGGCTCCTCACCACTCCCTGTAACTGCTGCCCTGGAAGCTGAGATTGTTCCATCAGAGGAAGAGCCGGATCTGGCCCCTCACCCTCCTCTCGCCTTCCTCACCCTCCTCTCGCCTTCCTCACCCTCCTCTCGCCTTCCTCACCCTCCTCTCGCCTTCCTCACCCTCCTCTCGCCTTCCTCACCCTCCTCTCGCCTTCCTCACCCTCCTCTCGCCTTCCTCACCCTCCTCTCGCCTTCCTCACCCTCCTCTCGCCTTCCTCACCCTCCTCTCGCCTTCCTCACCCTCCTCTCGCCTTCCTCACCCTCCTCTCGCCTTCCTCACCCTCCTCTCGCCTTCCTCACCCTCCTCTCGCCTTCCTCACCCTCCTCTCGCCTTCCTCACCCTCCTCTCGCCTTCCTCACCCTCCTCTCGCCTTCCTCACCCTCCTCTCGCCTTCCTCACCCTCCTCTCGCCTTCCTCACCCTCCTCTCGCCTTCCTCACCCTCCTCTCGCCTTCCTCACCCTCCTCTCGCCTTCCTCACCCTCCTCTCGCCTTCCTCACCCTCCTCTCGCCTTCCTCACCCTCCTCTCGCCTTCCTCACCCTCCTCTCGCCTTCCTCACCCTCCTCTCGCCTTCCTCACCCTCCTCTCGCCTTCCTCACCCTCCTCTCGCCTTCCTCACCCTCCTCTCGCCTTCCTCACCCTCCTCTCGCCTTCCTCACCCTCCTCTCGCCTTCCTCACCCTCCTCTCGCCTTCCTCACCCTCCTCTCGCCTTCCTCACCCTCCTCTCGCCTTCCTCACCCTCCTCTCGCCTTCCTCACCCTCCTCTCGCCTTCCTCACCCTCCTCTCGCCTTCCTCACCCTCCTCTCGCCTTCCTCACCCTCCTCTCGCCTTCCTCACCCTCCTCTCGCCTTCCTCACCCTCCTCTCGCCTTCCTCACCCTCCTCTCGCCTTCCTCACCCTCCTCTTGCCGTCTTCCTTCTCTACTTGTTTGAAGGTGATAAGCTCTATTTGTTTAGTGGTTATTCTAGCTAATATGTTTCACAAAAGTCATAGTTACTCAACACCCTCCCTTTCCTCCTGAATATGAGAACACGTAAATTAGCGTTCTGGTCATCCCCAGTTACGTGCTATTGTCCAGTACTTCAATTCCAGTCCGTCTTTCCCTTCCACAAACTGCACACTGGTTTTAACACTGATGCTGACTTCCCAACATTATTCACCACTCTGTTCAGTGTTCCTTCTTGCCTCTTCTTTTCCATATAAGATCATTTTCCTTCTGCCTCAAGAATCCTGTATTATTAACACCTGTGCAAACTCTGCTTTTGTCTGAAAACGTTTCTAATTACCCCTTTCTTAAAAAAAAAAAGTTTTAATAAGTGTCAGCTTCCATGATAACCATTTTTTTGTTGATACGATGCAAGGTAAGAACTCCAGTGTTTTCTGGCTTTCATTGTTGATGCTAACAAGTCATCCATCTGGGCTGATTTCTATCTGAATTTTACCTCTAGCTGCTCAAGAGAGAATTTCACCTCAGTCTCTAGATATGAGTTGCTTTTTATCTTGCTTGGAATTCACTGGGATTCGTAAAACTGACGTTTAGTGCCTTTCATCAAATCTGAAAGTGCACCAGTGATTACCTCCTTGCATATTGCCTCTTGCCTCCTCCTGGAGCTCCAGATGCCACACTAGGTCTTATTCTCGTCTGCTTCTCAACTTCGTCACTGTTTTCCGTTCTTCCCTTCCATCTCTTTGGACACCATTGTGTATAATTTCTTTAGATCTTCCAATTCAGTAGAATCCCCTCAGTTGCTGCAATCAACTTAGTCTTCACTTTTATTTTCAAATTTGTGTTTTTCACTTCTAATGCAGAACAGCTTCTTTCCGCACCCGCCCCCCAAATCTGCTGGGTTGTCTTTTGTCATTTCCTACCGTCAGACTTTAGTTCATGAATCAAAAAGTTCTCTTTGGCCCCTTCTCCACTCATGGTTCTTATTTCTTATGCATCTTATAATTTTTAAGCAGGGCCATTTGTGTGTTTTGGGAGTTTATATACAGGATTTGAGGCCTTCAAGGGATTGCATCTGCTTCTGGAAATCACCTGAAGGCACAAGCAACTGTAAGATAGAGGGGTGGGTGGGGGGAGTCAGGTCCAGAAAAGAACCAGAGCCATTTCAGGCCTAAGCCATTTTGTGACCTACGCCTGGCCACTATGCTTACCCTTGAACAGGCCACAGTAATAATGATCTGAAGGGAACAAAAGAACAAATTGTTATCCTGAAAGAGAAGTAACAATAGCAAAAGTAATACATCAGTTGTAGAGACTTCCCAGTTCTAACAGTCTGAAGCTCTTTCTTGAGCTGTCTTTCAGAATTTAGCCCCTCTCCCCTTTCTGGCCACTCAACTACCAGAGCAACTGGAACACAAGGGATGAAGAAGTGGACTTTAACTGGCTTCAATCAACTAAAGCTGTCAATCCTAGCCCCAATTCTAGGAGGAATTCTCATGCTGAAACCCCTTTGTGAAGATGTGTGTACCCTTAGCTTAAAACTGCCCCAATTTTGCTGTCCAGAGGGACACTGCTTTGGGGAAGATCCCTGGTGTTCTCCTTCCTCATTGCAAGGCTCTTTCCTTCTGATCTTTGACTTGGCTGTGTCTTTTGGCTGGACTCCCACCAAGAGGTGAGTCCAGTTTTAGGGTAATAGCATCAGAGTTGAGACAAATTAGGTTCCTTGCTGCCTTCTATTTCTTGTTCACCTTTACCCTGAGGGTGTCCCAGTCTCACTTGGAGTCACCTTCTAGTCTTCGTTTCCCGTCTCCCATACCCTCCGTCATTATTGCTCCCAGGTGGTGCTAGTGGTAAAGAATCTGTCTGCCAATGCAGGAGTCGCAGGAGATGCAAGAGACACGGGGCTGATCCCTGGGTCGGGAAGATCCCCTGGAGTAGGAAATGGCAACCCACTCCAGTATTCTCGCCTGGAAAATTCCACGGACAGAGTCTGGTGGTCTACAGTCCACAGGTCACAGAGTCGGACGTGACTGACTGAGCACAATACAAATTCTCTCCATAGTAACTAAAACGGATGCTGAAAGCCTGAGCTTGGCAAAAGCTGAGCAAAAGCTAGCTCTAGTTGTCGCTTACTTCCTGCAGTTTTCCCTGCATTTTGAAGATCTATGAATTTCTTACTTTTGTGCTTATTCAGCAATGTTTATAATTTTTTTAACAAATACATTTTACCCAGCATCTTGTTTTCGCTGAAAGTACTTTCCCGAGTATCCAATCCACAATGCCAAAAAACAGAAGCCTGAATGAGTTCCAGCTATACACACTACATTCCCCCGACCCTTGAGTCTGACACAGAGTGGGCTGTAAAAAGGCCCAGAGTGCCAAGTTTGCAAAAGGCCAGTGCTAACTCTGCTTTAAAGATGGTGCAAAGGTCTGAAATGAGGACCAGAGCAGTGGGGCGCCCAGCACTTCACCCGATTATCTCGTATTCCTTTTCCTCAGGCACAAATGCCTTATGGCATTCAAACTACTGTCCATTAACACTAGAATTACCTGGGGAGAGACAGCAAGATAATCCCTTCTGTGTCCTAAATAAAACTGGAAGAATCTGTCTTTTCAAATAGACAGAAACATACATGGTGAGAGAAGCATGGCATCTCCCCCTCAGCTAAAGATACATAGCTAGTTGCCACATGTTTACAATATTAATGGCTCCAGCAATTATACTGACAGGTGTAAAGCTCTTGACTCAACCCATTTGTGGGTAGTAGGCCCTGATCATTTCTAGCAGTTAGGAGTCCAGTTCTTCACTGCCATTGCCTGGGTTTAATTCTCTGTGAAACTAAGAGAATTAGTGGTGCAGCAAAAAAAAAAAACAACAAACTTTGCTCCTACAGCGTTTCTGTTTTCTTTAGATAGGTTGTCCCTTGGGAGTGATTTAAATTTTCAGACACATCTCCCTGGTTTTTGTCAATGGGGCCACTTGCTCCCCAGGTGGGATACTCTATTTGCAGCCAGAAGTGACACTTTTGTTAAAAATTTGTTAGGGAATTCTCTACTGCTCTGGAGGGCCCCATATCAAGGGAGAACTTCATCTCCCATCAGCAGAGATGACATGATTTTGCAAAAGAAGTTTCTCCTACCTACATACAACAGATCAGCCTGTCACTAGTATCTCAAATTCTACAGTAATCAATTCATACCTTTGAGATAAACATTATTTCCTCAATGAACTCTTTTTTGTGGCTGTCACCACACCCACCATGAAACTAGTATTACTGCCAGTGGAGCTGAAGCCAGTCACCCTGGATTCTATTATAGTCTGAGGCTGAAATCTTAAGCAAGTCTTCAGATAAGTGTCTCAAGTTGCAATTAACTCACCACAGGCATTTGAATAGCCTAGGTTACTTAGGATTTCAGGATTCCTCATTCTCACCTATTGAAGCAGTTTTTGGAAACGCAGCATGGAAATCTGCCATTTCTAACAAGCTTCCCAGTTAATCCCTGTGTGCTTGCTCCGATCTGTAAGACTAGGTGTAGGTGGTCTACAACTATCTATGAAAACACCAAGATAAACCTTTACTATCCAGCACTTCAGAAATACACAGTGAAAAATAATGGTCTAGAATAACTGGTTCTTAGCTCTTCCTGGGTGAGCTATTTCTACTTGGTAACAAAGCGCATTAGTTCAGGAAGAAACAAGTGGCCAAGCGAGGTCACAGCTCTGAGCTCTGTCAGAAAGTATGTCACAGCAAGACTCACTGCAGCCACTTCACAAACATGTTCGCAGAAAGAGCATCACGGAGGCCTAAGAGTGGCTGGGCGTCGCCTGTCACCGCCTCTGGTGGGGGTGGGGAATCAACTCAGCTGCAAGGATCAGGGGGTAAGCTGGCAAATCTTGACAAGATACACAGGATTCCTAAAGCTGGTGTTATGAGACACCAAGAGGCTTCAAAAGCGTTACTAAGCCAGTGTGAAGAAACAAGATATACAGACTTTACCAGTTATTCTTTTTAACACCATGTTTTAGTTAAGATCAGATTCTCATGGATTGCTATCGATATGAGAAAGGGCCCATCCGTTTCATTCTCTCATCTGAACCCGGTGTACACAATGCTTGATATATAGAAGATGCTGAGGAAACATTTACTGAATGAGATAAAACACATGGACCAATCCAGGGAGACGAGAGTAACGTTTATGTGTAGCTCAATGCCAGAAGATAATAAATGTAACAGAAATGAAGGCTATTCACCAATGGCCAGCTTTTTCTACATTTAAAACAACACTCAGGCAGGGCTACCAAATCTCTCTATAAAGCAAACTCTGAGCCTTCTGGCGCTGCGCGTCACCTTTCTAAAGCTCCAACTGCTAGACACAAATCAAGCTTTAAAAAGTGTAAGCTACAGTGCTATGATGTCCTGGTCTTACTAGTCCAAGAAAGTTTTCATACCCAAGACCTAGTTCAACAAAATTGAGATGTGAGCATCACCAGAAATAGCTATACCTTTTTTATCTAAAGACTGGGCATACAAGAAGCATTTTACATCAACCCTCGTCTTAACAAGGTAACAAGGCCCCTTTCTGGAGGTCTTAATCCTTGGCCTCTACAGTATAGACAACCCCTGGTAATCTGAGTATTTGCTACCCGCCCACGTTACTTGGCAGGACACAGAGGAAGCGGCAGGCCTGCCCCTTACCACCTTACTAAAGGATGTCAGTCAGCCTGAGATGCAACCTCATGGCCCAGTGTGCCTTTTAATTCTACATTTCCATACTTATTAGGATGACAGCTGGAGTCAGTAGCTTCTAATCTTCTGCTCATAAACATGGTCAAGAGGGTCACGTATTGCAGAGAGCTTTATTCAACGTTAGTTTTGTCAGATGTCGCAAAAGAATCCCAGTGACTAAGAAATTTATTAATTCTTTATCCGTCAGTTTTGCTATCTCTAAGTTAAGCAATAAGCTTCCCATGCTCTACATTTAATTAAGAATCTTCAGAGGAAAAGTATTTCATATATAAGTAAAAGAATGTTCCTTGTTAAGAGCTGGGATTGAGCTCAAAATAAATCCATCCTGGTACAATCCCCTTCTGGGTGCTCTGAGTGAACAAGGACACTGCTTCAAAAGGAAGTAACCAAGATGAAAAGGAGAGAAGAGATACAGCTTCAGGTGAAGAAATGACACAGACCCCCCACATACACACTTTAAAAACTTTATTTATATAAAAAACTCATTTGTTTTTAAAAGCATTAACAAGAGAGAAAGAAAAACAGAACAGGTATGGAGCGGAAGACACGCCCCTTAGTAGTGTTCGGTGGGAAGGTGGGATTTTTGGTTCTCTGAACTTGAATGTTTAGTGTTTTTATAAATGAAAAGGAAAAAAGTTAAAGGTCCCCAAAAGCCTATGGCTGTTCTATTACCCACACCCCACCGACAAAAAGAGCACCAGGAAAAGAAAAGAGGACCAGAGAGACCAAGAGTGGAGCCAGGTCCGGACGGGGCGGGCGGTCTCCCCTATGCAGCGCGCTTCGTCACAGAGAAGAGGCTCCTTTTTGCCAGAAAAGGAGTGGGAAGTAATGTGAGGAGGCAAAGGGGTATGTAAGGAACTTCAATGCCTAGGGAAACGAGGAGGGGAGTGGGTTGTGCACTTTTCTCCTACCCCAAAGCCTCAATGTATTAGGGAAGGGGGAGAGCGGAGAATAAAGATTTCCAGTTGCATTTGAACAGCGCTCTTAGATTGAGGGGAGTAAAAAGGAAATAAGGGACAGGGTTTAAAAAAAAAAAATCAACCGCATAGCAGCTGATTCCTCTATCCCAACCTGCAAATACACACTAACAGGAGGAGGGGCGGGGCGGGGCGGGAGGCGGCATGGACACACCTTCCCTGTAACCCCTTCAGAGATGACAGTGATCCTGGGCAACCAACCTCATCTGGAGACTCATCAGAACAGGACTTTTGCAAAACCCCAACATATACAGGTGAGCAAAAACCTTCTATGGCTAAAATCAGAGGCTGTTCCAATTCCCAGTGGAGAGATGAAGGGTGTCTAGGTCCCCTCTCCTCTCCTTTCTGCTATTTGGGACAAACAGTAGGTCAGAAAGCAACGAAGTATAATTTGCAAAATCATGAGAAATGAGACTGCAGAGGCAAAGAAAGGCACATGGAAGGGAAGGAGGAGATGCACCCCAGGCCAAAGGCACAAAGAAGAGGCAGAGCCAGGGGCAAACCCCACCTTTTCAGGGTAGAGGGGGCAGGAGTATGTACATCAAGTCCTTTAGTCAGCCAGCCAGTTCAGGGAGAGGCGGAGGGCAGGACGGGGCTGCAGGGGTGAGGACAGGAGAAAGCGGGGCGGGGCAGCCAGCTGGGAAGCTTCCTGCCAGTTTCAGACTAAATGAATCGTGTACATTCCTGCTACTCCTTCCGGAAGCTCTTCTCCTCCCCAGAAGACATCTTTTTGCTCCTTCTCACCCAAAAAAGTCCTCCTTGACACGTCCTCCTCTTTCTACAGCCTCTTGCAAACAGCCAGGCAGACATTACCACGGAACGGGGGAGGAGGGTCCGGCACAGCCTCAGCGGGGCAGCCGCGGCAGCTGGGGTTGGCAGGAGGCTTGGGGAAGAGATGGGGGGTGCAGGTTCTTGGGCGGTCCCGCCCCGGAGAGGAGGAGGGCAAGGTGTCTTACTCTCCGCTCTAGGAAACCTTCACTTACTCGAGGGCCCTTGCCAAGTGGGATGTGCCAATGCTGCCGGCCTTCTTTGCTTCAAAAATAGTCATTATGAATAAAAGAAGAGCTCACACTTTCCATTCTCAAAAAAAAAAAAAAAAAACGTCCCTTCCCCACCAGGAAAAGAAAAATCTTGATTAAGAATCATCAGTTTATCAGATTGCTGGACACGGCATGTATAGCATGTAACTTCTGGTTCTTCCCAAGGCTTCCAGTGAGGGCTCCCACTCTCTCCCTCCCTCCACGCAAGGCCAAGAGTTCCAGGGAGAGCTGGCAAAAAGAGCTAATCTGCAGCAGTTTCTCAAGATATGTCTATAACTGAGTCAGGCTTCTTGGGACTGACTGGAGGGATCTGGAGGGGGGAAGAGGGACTATTAAGCTTCACTGGAAGCAGTTAGGGAGCTGATGGAAAGAAGGCAGCCACTTAAGGGCCATCAGGGCAGGAGGCAGCCTGGCAGTTGGCACAACAGTCCAGCGAAGAAAGGGAAAATTATCAGTCCATTTCACCACCAAAAAATAAAAGTACATATATTATAAGCCCAGATGTAGCGGGGAGAGTGGTGTTAAATCTTCTGCTGTAGGAAAAAAGGGAGAGACATGTCAGTACGGCTGGGAATAAGGGGAACCAAAAGACAGCGGAACAAATCTGGAGGGAAGGAAGTGGCATAAATGGAAAATCAGACCACCAGCAGCCTCTCAAGAGGTGACAATCACAGAAGCAGCGCCCCTAAACCCCACGTGGCCAAGACCGATCAGATCAGCATGATTGGCAAACTGCTGGCACACAGGGACCTCGTTCCTCAAGGATGATCTTGGGGGTGGCTGGAGGACATACCATGGGGGGGTAAGACATGGGGTCCCCCTCATCATCCAAAACCAACACATCCAACTCTTCCTCCAGAGATTCCTGCCCCTCGTCCTGCTGTGAACACATGTGATTTGTTAGTAGGACAGTAAGAAAATAGGAACCTCACGAATGTGTGCCAGACCCAAGGAAAACCCCCACATCTGTAAACTCAAACAAAACGAGGCAATAGTAGTAAGTGAACGGCAAGATACTCGAGAAAAGGCAGGAATAGAAAGCGAGTAATGTGAGGATAAATCAGTTGGCGTTAGTCATACATGCAAGACATTCACAACCTTGCTTCTCCCTTCTTGACCACCACAGAATTATGGCCCAAGAAAATGCAACATGAATCAAAAGTCCTACTTTTTCCCTAAAAAAAAAAAAGCCTCAAGAAAAGGATGCCATCTTTCACTATACCCTTTTTTCCTAATTCACAAAATGTGCAGGCTTCAAAACAGAGCTAGCCTTAGAAGGACAATAGGACATAAAGAGAATTTACCGTCGGGGCTGTTCCCTTCAATGGCTCCGTCTCGCCTAGATCTGTGGACCGATCCAGTGTCCTGCTGTGGTCCCCTCGCTCATTCAGTGTGGAGTAGTTGTTATCTAGTTTGAAAAAAAGAGAAGAAAAAACTGTGCACAGAGACATGGTATTCCCCTCTAGTGTAAAAGATGTATTAAGCAGACAAATGTGAATTAGGCACCTTTGTTGGACACTGAACTTTACACCAAATGCTCCAGAAAGGCATTAAGGTCTAGCAGTCCTTGACATAAAAAAACTTACATCTAACCGAGAGGGCAACATATACCACATGTAATAATAAAGCTAAACTGAAGAGATCTGTCTATGCAGGGTACTGGAATTAGGAGAAGACGGTGAGGTGAGGTGAGCTGCAACAGTCAGGCAAGACCTAATGAAGTAGACAGGACTTCAGCCAAGCCTTTGGGGACGAAGACAATTTAGAAAGCATTCCAACAGGAAGGGCATTCCAATAGGAGGTATCACAAGAGCAAAATAAAAAAAGTAAGGAGTGAAGAGATAGGCTAGCAAGCAGCCTAGGTGGGCTGAAGCAGGGTGGATGGAGAGTAGGACAGCAGAGACCCGGCGGCAGACTGTGAAAGGCAGTGAGCACAGTTCAGGGACACAAAGAAGATTCTGTGTTCATGGCAGAGGCATAAAGCGGGTTTTTTTTTTAACTTTGAACATTTGGAAATGTGGCAAAAGGTAGATAGATCAGGTTTTACTAAATCTCTTCGAACTCTTCCAGTGACATGTACAACCAGTGCTCCTGAGGACGGCAAACGGTGAGGCCGCTGGAAAGAAATGCAGTGCCGGACAGTCTTCCTTGTCCCAGTGACCTTCTCCTCCATATGCTTAGGCACGAAGTAATCACCTACCTAATGATTTCGTATTTGATCCCATACTGCTCATCTGAATTTCTTCCCGATCAGGTCTCTTATCTATAGGGAGTCAGAAAGTTATCCAGGTCAAAAACCAACCCTTCACAATTCACAATCACCATAAAAATTGCTCAGTCTGTCTGTCCTTCCTCTCCCTCTCATCAGATTTTTACTGAGCACCACCCACCAGTGCTGAGCTCTAGATAAAAGAGATCCCTCTCCTACAGACTCTAATATAAGAAACCATTCACTCTGAGCCAGCGGGCTTCAAAGTATCTGGCCTCAAAGCCCCTTTACAGTCTCAGAAATTACGAGGATCCAAAGAGCTTCCGTTGGTGCAGGTTACTTGTTATTAACAGTCGTGGTGTGAAGAAATTTTAAATATTCATTTCATTTAAACCTAACAATAAACCTATTCCATGTTAACATAAATCATACTTATAAAAAAGCATTGTTTTACATTTTTGCACATCTTTAAAGTTGGCTTAAGGTAGCTAGATTACCATATTTGCCTCTGTAATTCAATCTGTTGGGATATTATTTTGGATGAACTGTACGAAGAAAATCCAGCCTCACACAGATAAGAAGTCAGGAAAGGGAGGAGAGTTTTAACAGTCTTTTCAGATGATGGTGACTGTTCTTTGATAGTACACTAATACTCAATAAGCAGAGCTTCCTTTAAGGTCAGCACAGTGTGGAAACTGAATCCAAACCAACGCTCCCTTCATCTTCTGTTAAATTAACACCCACTGGTCTGTTTTGCACTTTGAATGGATCAATTAACCCTGTATGATTTTGAAAATCATGCATTGGTCACCTTGGAAAATATACTGGTTGACAAGAGTTATGCAGATCTTCTAAAGTTAACACATTTCATGATTTAATATATCAAAAAAATCACACTCACTAAAATCATCAATGATTTCATCAAAAAGTATATTAAGTATTGGGATTTTATCAGGCTCATAGTGGCAGATACAAATCTTCCCCAATTAAAATTTTCACTTGAAAGTTCAGGCAGCAAGCACTTGTCAGTTACTTTTTCCCAAACTGACAAGCTTTCTGCATTCATTTTCAAGAAAATGTCTGTCATTTTTAAGTAAAAATGGTGTTTCCAAAAAAAAAAAAAAAACAGGTGGGTTAGTGCACCTGGTGGAGAAGGCCATGGCACCCACTCCAGTGCTCTTGCTTGGAGAATCCCAGAGACGGGAGAGCCTGGTGGGCTGCCGTCTATGAGGTCGCACAGAGTCGGACACAACTGAAGCGACTTAGTAGCAGCAGCAGCAGCAGCAGCGCACCTAGTAACTCAAACGGCACAAGCGCTTCCCCTCAAGACAACCATCAGGCTCTGGTGTGCTGCAGGGCGCCGCATGAGTACTCCCTACATCATCAATGCAGAATTGTGAAGAGTACTCACGAGTAGAAACAATAAAATTAATAACTGTTACAGCTCCATCAAGTACATTCTTAAGTGAGACTGGTTTTTCCCCCCACCCTCCCCAAACTGGCTCTTCTTGTAACTGCAAGAATATGACAACAGAGACTACAACAGCCGGTTTGGTTGGGGGTCATCGCCCTGGTTTATGCTCAGCCCCCAGCAATAAAGCAAGCATCATCCGTGCTTCTGTACCATCAGCACAAACGTCAACGATGATCCTCAGACCACATTTCAGGCAAAACCCCAGTGTCATTGAGATAATAAGGATTATAAAAGACACAAGAGACAATCACTTTACAAAACAAAATATATGATTTGTCTTTTGAAGAACATGTGTTTGCTCACATGGCAGTTAAAAGATAATCCAGAATAGCAGAGTTATCTCTGGATAACAGAAATAAGTGGTTTTTGCTATTGTCCCTTTCCTGGTTTGCCTGTGTTTTGTAATTTTTCAACAGTGAACATATACTACTTGGTATTATATGAAAATTTAAAAAGGAAGAATAATCCTTTTGCAATATTCAGCTCTCCCTTGGACTGATGACAGGGTTACATCCTGATAAACCTATTGTTAAGCTGAAAATGCATTTAACACACCTAACCCATCGAACAGAACGTCATAACTTAGCCCAGCCTACACATGTTCACAATCCTTCCATCAGTCTGCAGGTGGGCAAGATCATCTAACACAGAGCCTACCTGACAAGAAAGTGCTGAATATCTCACACCATAATA
This sequence comes from Giraffa tippelskirchi, assembly GCF_054371585.1. Lineage (NCBI taxonomy): Eukaryota > Metazoa > Chordata > Mammalia > Artiodactyla > Giraffidae > Giraffa > Giraffa tippelskirchi. Next base: position 148,614,446 of record NC_137285.1, on the reverse strand, counting down.
CACTGAAAACTGTACTGAAAGCGAGAAGCAGGAGAGCTGTCTGGCTACAGAGTGGCTTTTAAGTGTACCGGTGGTTCGCCCTCGTGACCGCATGGTTGACTGGGCTCTGTGGCCGATGCGACCACTGCCCATTATGAAGAGTGGCCCGCGGAGTCTCACCAGCAAGGGGAAAGATCAGAACTCAGTCTGAAGTGTAGCTTCTACTGAATGCACATCACTTTTGCACCACCACAAAGTCGAAAAATCATAGGTCAAACCATCGTTAAATCAGGGACTCTCTATATACCTATGTCAAATCATTATATTGCACATCTTAAATTTATAACTTAAGTAGAGAAAACAGAGGAGGGCTCACTCGCCGGTCATCTGAAGCCCACAAGCAAAGTCGGGGGATCACACCAGGCTAACCGCCTGTCTCATCTTCTAATGCTCTCTTACTTTCTAAAGTTTCGTGCTCTAATCCTGAGGTGAAGTGTACCTCTCCACCAAAAGACAAGCTTGTTCAGAAATAAATACGTATCTTATTTAGTTAGATAGTAGGCCCACTAGAGAACAGCAGAGTTGGAACAAAAACAGAGGTGCATCCCCTTGATCCTGTACCTGACTTCTGGTTCCGGTCAATGAGAGGGAGAGTGCTATCATCATAGGAGTGACTGCTCTGGCTTCGAGAAGCATTGTTCAGATTCACCTGGAGGCAAACGTAAAATGCAGTAACATCACAGAGTACAGAATTCACCCATATCCTACTCCTCAATGGGCTCAGACTTTTAAGGCCTTATTCCCAAATAAAATTCTTACCAAAAGGTAACTCACAAGGGTTAAATAAACACCTATATAGTGAAACAAAGTAGGATATTATGGCTTTGATTTGTGTTTCTGAACCGATTACAAAGGTACCAAACACTCACTCACACTATCAAAAGGAAATACAGTCTCAGAAAATGGCAAACTCCTTCAAAGAGCTGAGGCAGATTTGGAGGAGTCAAAAGGGCCATCCTTCTATACTGCCACCAGCATTTACACCGCGCTACGACACAGAGCAAGACCAGGACTATTTCAGGCACCATTTGGGGGAAAAGTAAATAAATGATTTCTTTACACACAGAGACGTGAGTCAAAAGTAGACTCAGTGTGACAGTGAGACAGAAGAGCCAAAGACAGGAGCATTACCTGAAACCAAGGGGAAGTAAGGTAAAGTCTCAGCCACGAGAGTCACTCTACCTGAAAGTCTGATTTCTTCCATCCTTCTTTTTCCAGTGGTTTCCGCAGTTCCTTATATCCCCAGATTGTCTGCAATACAAGCGCGGCTGCTCGTACTTCTTTTTCTGAGCGGTTCCTTTTAGGGAAATAACACCAGATGGAATTTGGATGTAAGACCAGGAAAGAAGCTGAGAACCTGTACTCTAATACAATGTAACATAAGAATATAAGTACCCAAATGGGCAAGATGATGTATTCACCAAGTCCCCTATTTTAACTCAAACAGTAACAAAAAAATGTCTGATGGAAGATTCTTATCAACTTATGGATCAACATTAAGACAGAAAAAAGAACAATACCTCCTTCATTGTTTACATGTAAATAAGGGAAAATAACCTGCAAAATCAACAGAGGAGAGTCCCTCCACAACCCCCTCTCCCGTATTCACATGCCCCAGCTGTGACGTTACGTATAACTCTCACCCTGATTTGTTGATCAAAACCAGCTTCTCAATACCCTGGGTCTCCCGGAGCTTTTTGGCAGCCTCCAAGTTCTCAGCGATAACTTCGTTGATGGTGTTCAGAATCGAGACCACAGTGTCCTCAGAGAAATTCTGGGAAGAGCTCTGCTGCCCTCCTGGCAGATTCTTGACCAAGTTAGGAACGGCATGTTTACCTATAGCGGTAAGACGGGAGGGGTGCATTCAGGGGGAGCCAGCAGAGCCAGGCTCCGAGGAGCCCAAGGCACACTGCACGGGGGTGTAAAGTGCGGGGACTGTCCCCTCAGAAGGGCAAAGGGCCGGGGACAGCCACGAGCGCAGTCCTTCCTATTCGTCTGCTTATCCTCTCCCTCAGTCACATTAAAACAATCTGGACACTTCATGTCAGATATGCTACACAGTCCAGTCAGATATCTTAGTGAAAATGCTATACTGAATACTACAGTAGTTTAATGGGACAGTCATTGTGAATCAAAAAAAAAAAAAATACTGGGCTCTGTCACTTATAAGCTTTATTAACTGGAGAAATTACTTAATGTCCCTGACCCTCAGTTTTCTCCTTCTGTTTAAAAAAAAAAAAAAAGAAACAGTACCTTTGCAAAACGGCGACATTTAAATGAGAACATACAGATATGCTTACCAATCCCTAGTAACAAAGTACATGCTCAACAAATAAGGTATTATTTTTCAACTTTTGAAGAGTCATCACCTCTTCTCTTTCCAAGAACCATTAAAATATAATCCTCTCTAATGCCTCAGATTCACAAACTATGGAGGACTAGGATTCTTCCTCAGCTAGTTCAACAAATAAATTTAGTACCTGCTGAATTAAAGGTGCTGTACCAGATGCTGAGGTAACGGTTTTAACAGCCAGCTTCTTACCAATTAATTCTTTGTTGCGAGCATCCACAGCCAGGTTTCTCAGGGCTCCAGACGCAGCTTTCACGACCCTCTCATGTTCATTGGTCAGGAGGTCAGCAATGGCGGAAAGAGCTTTCTCTTGACGCAGAGCTGAGCGGATGTATCGACCATACTACAAGTAGCACGTGGAAAGAAGCAGAACAGATTACAAATGACAGCAGACGAGTATGCTAAGTCCTCCCACCTCCAAATCCACCTTGTAGAAAGTCCTCACCGTCCAGCGCCCAGCACACAAGTTCTGGATGGCCCCCGCTGACGCTTCTAGGATGGCGGGATTCTTGCTCTCTTTGAGAAGTGAGATGTATATCCGAACCACCTCTGGCTGAAATAGTAGCTCATAGCCTGCACAAGAAAGGGCAAGGAAGCAGAGGGTGCTTAGCAGTGCCTACAGAGCAGGCTCTGGCTGGCTCAAGTCCAGCATTAGGACTGACTCTGGGTTGACGGGTTTCTGCTCCTATACCAGCAGGCTCTCCAAACACCCCACCCACCCACAAGCAAACTCAGATTTGACTACACGCCTTCTCAAGAATAATTCATCCATGGCAAAAGCAGGACAGCTATCAACTCATATGCAATTCCTCTCTCTCCTTCCTAGTCTCTTTTCTAGCCACAGTTTACTTTGGCCTTGCCTAGCACTCAGGGGATTCATTTATTCATCAATAGCACTTGAAGATTCCTCATCTCAAATGAATTATTTCTAACTTAACTGAGTCATTCTGCTCACCTTAACTATGATTAAGTCAAAGGGTCTCTCACAGATATAACAACATCTAAATTTTAATATCCATGGAGAGCTGTGAATTTTGAACCCCCCATATACGATGAACATAAAAAGCTCCTGGTCTAGACTACCATCAGGTCCTTACCCTCAAGTAATCTGAATAACTGCCATAACAAGAAGTCCTTTGAAAGTCACTGTTATAATATTAAAAATTTCCAAATACTTTAATCATCACTTCAAATTCCTTAAGTCAGGGGGACAGAACAGTGAACGCACTGTATAACCTACTGGGAGGCTGCCAAACACTTATCTGTGGACTATGTTATGAGAACCGTGGAGCCTGAGAAGACAAAGATAACTTACCTCGAGCAGGACTAGTTCTTTTAGGGAAATCCACTGTATCATTTGTTGGATCCTCTGTGGGTTTTTTCCCTTTGGAAATTTAAAAAAGAAAGTGAGGGGAGAAGGGATATAAAGTTTAAGAAAGGGAAGAGTCCACTCAGTATATTCTTTATTTTTCAGTCAGAATCTTTCCATCAGAGATGCATCAAGAAGGGCATAAAACAAACCAACAAACAAAGAAAAAAAAAAAACCCAGGATCCCCAGCTTGTCCCAGAAACAAGAACAGAAAACGGGCAGCAGCTGGGTGAGATGAGGATGACCGCCATTGTCGCTACTGTCCTCAGCTCTGATAACGGGGGCTGCTGCCCAGAAGCAGCGTGCCGCGAGCCCTTCGCTCAGCAGGGCTAGGCTGGTCTCAGTGGCCTTCCTCTAATGAATTTTCCTACATGCATCCACAGGGAAGGGTTAGGCAAGGAAATGTCAGGGACGCTAAAACCAAACCATGCAGATTAGAGGCAGGTAAGCACCTCAGAAGAGTCCACTCACCTCTGGAGAACCACTCATCTTCCAGCGCGTCACCCAAGGTGGGAAGGAGAGGAGAGGGATGAAGAAGAGAAACGCAGGAGAGGTGTCAACAGGATCACGGGAAAATAAGCAGGGAAGCACAGAGGAAAAGACACACAGGAAACACAGCGGCGGAGGGGGAGAAGGCCCCAGGTTAGCTGGGTTCTCAGCCTTCACGGCCCAACTGCTGACACGGACACCCCCACCGCCGCTGCCAGCACCGCGACGCCCACGACCCGAGACGCGGCCGCAGACACAGCCCTGCTCAGCGAGCGTGCCACACGTAAAGCCAGAAATGCCTTCCTCTCCCCGTCCTGCACTAACGAGCAGGGAACAAGGAACCAAGACTCACCTTTGCCTTTTTTGGCCCCAAAGCAGCTGGCAGCGTGCGGCCCGGTATTGTTGGCAATGTTGGGAGGGGCCTCCTGGTAACGCTCCGCTTGTGGGATCTCTCGGTGAACTTGATACGACAAGTTCCGAAGGAGGCAAACACAGTTCTCCACAAGCTTGGGATCACAAAGGAAAAGGTCCAGTGAGAGAAGAGAATGACAAATGATTTTCTAGCACATACAGGTTTCCATGATTCAGGTATGAAAACGGTGATCCTCAAAAGCAGAGCCCAATTCATTATCTCTCATGATACCTCTTAAGGGCCCCCAAGCTTCTCAGAATTCTTTCAGCCTCAGGCTAATAAAGGTTTCTGCTACACTTTGGTGTGCAACATAAAACTCAACGTCACACTGACTTTTTCCTAATTAGAAAAAAAACAGAAGTATGGCTAAACAGCTTTAAAATATACAGGCAGAGGGAATTCTAAAGAAAACAGTCTTCTTCTGAGGTAAACGCCCACTTTAAGGAGGGGGCCAGTACCGGGCTCTAACGCTATTTGCAAGCCTGAGGTGACAGGTCTGTCTTACGGGTACCTGACCCGCGAACCTACCTTGCTATCCGAATCTTTCTGTCCAATCTCAGCCTGGACAATGAAAATGAGAGCGTCCACCAACCCGTCGCACTCCCGAAGTTTCCGGCGTGCTTCACTCCTCTCCGAGCTGACATTCCTGAGGGGAAAAGGGGAAGCTTCAAGATGACTTAACTCCAGAAACCCTCTCTTACTACCCCTAGTCTCTACAAGCCTCCTTAATACCTTTCCACTGTCACAAATAAAGAGCATCTGTTACAGGGGAGGCGCTAGAGATGAGAGCAAGCTGAAGTTCCTGCTTTCAGGACACTTATAGCCAGGTCAGGGAAGGGGGTGCAAAGATAAGGTACACCAAAAGCAAAAATTTAAGACAGAACAGATAGTGTTCATGTGAAAGTGCAAAGGGAGAATGGGGACAGAGCACAGAGGAGTATATTCCAAAGGGAGAAAGAATACACTGCACATTTACAGGGTACAAGAGAAAGAACTCAGGAGAACTTTCATGAAATAAAAACACCTGAGTCTGGCCTCAAACGATAGATAGGCAGATGTGCCCTGCAGACAGGGGAGGAGCTCCTCCCCACTCTGTCCTTCCAGCATGCTGTACCCATTCGCTGCATTTATCACACTCTGACTTGAAACACAAGTAAAGACACACACACAGGCCCAGGACTAGACATCAGCCTTACACCGTTGGTTTTGAACAAATTGTATTAACAAAGTCAAAGAGGCACAGAAGTGAGGAAGATGTGTGGGAACCGCAAGTAAACCATACAAGGCATATATGGTATGCAAGGGGGTAGCGACAGGCAGAAACACAGGATGGGGTCATGGTACACAACACAAACAGGACCGGAGCCTGAGTGACAGACCACGGGATTGAAACGTGCTTTAACAGCAGTTTACGTTAGTCTTTAAAAACTCAGTCTTCACGCGCTCCCAGCCCTTCTGTTACCTGAGGCAGCCAGCTGTGTTGGTGAGCACGGACTCCCACTCGATATGGCGTGGCTTACAGTCTTCACTAGGTTCCCGCTCCCAGCCCGAATGGGGAATGATCACTTCATCCGTCAAGGCATGCAGTGCGTGGTCCACAATCTCCATTTTTATGGAGTCATGGGATGAGAGATTCCACAGGGTTCCTGGCAGAGACCACTCATCAGATAGTTCTCCAGCACCAAGACAGTACGTCTGAAGAATGCCAAATAGAAACCCCTATCCCAGCATTTCTCAGTCTCCCCAACAACCAAATACCTCGCAACGATATTCAAGCTTTAGTTTGCTACTCACGACAATGTATTTTACATTATGGCTCAACACAAACATACACATCATGAAGCAAGGTTTCTAAAACAATAATTACTATAAACAATACTTTCCGCTACACCCATTTCTTAATCTCACCCCACTGACATTTTGGGCCAGATAATTTTTGTTGTGGAGAAAGCTATCCCGCCCATCATTAAATGCGTATATCTCGGGCCTTTACTCATTAGATACCAACAGCACTCCCTCCCAACTCCCAACCTCCCCAAGTTATGACAACTGAATACCTGCAGACATTGCAAATGTCCTCTGGGGGGCACGACCACCCCTAACTGAGAACTAGTGATCTGTGCTATTTCTTTTTCTTTCTTTCTCTTGGGGTGCTGTGACCCACAAAGTTGTGTTCAACACACACTAATGGAACAGGCCCCAATCACCTCAGACCAACTACTGGGTAGCAAAACAGATCTGTTATTACCAGTTCCTGCACATTTAAAATAGAAGCCAAGAATCTGGAATTTTAAGTGGAATCTTCTGCATTTAACACATTAGCAAACCACGCTTTAAAATTAGACTTCCCTGATGGTTTAGATGGTAAAGAATCTGCCTGCAGTACAGGAGACCCAACTTCGATCCCTGGGTCAGGAAGATCACCTGCAGAAAGGAATGGCAACCCACTCCAGTGTTTAAAATCTGGAAAAGCTTGCACAATCTCTGAGCCTAAGACTAGAGGCTCCCCTGGGCCCGGAACTCACCAGTAATCACTTCAGTGAGGTCCATGTCGCGAGCCTTCCGGAGCAGTCGCACGAGGGCAGGAACACCGTCACAGTTCTTTATCGCGACCTTGTTATCCTGGTCGCGCCCGAAAGAGATGTTCTTGAGCGCGCCACAGGCCCCCAGGTGGACTTCCTTTTTGGGGTGGTCCAACAGCCCCACCAGGACCGGGATGCCCTTGAGCTTCCGAACGTCAGTCTTCACCTTGTCGTTGCGGTAGCAGAGGTGCTGCAGGTAGGCGGCCGCGTTGGACTTGACGGCGTCCAGGCGGAAGCCCAGCATGGCGATCACCTCCGGCAGCTCCGGCTGTCTCCAGTTGGGGGGTGGGGGCCCGCCCTTGCGCAGGCTATCCAAGCTCGCCAGACTGCCCCGTTCGTGCTGGGCCAGAGGAGCCCAGTAGTACTGGTCTGACGGCACCTCCTCACCAATCATGTCTTCATAGCTCCTGCAGTGTTGGAAGGACCAAGAGAGAGAAAAGAATACACCAAGTTGTCATGTCTGGTTCTTTGGAGAGTTCCCATTACCCCTCATCTTCAAGGAAGGAGGAACCCCAGCTCTAGCATACTAGATCTTACCTCTCCTTTGCATAAAGAACATACTGATCAATTTTTCTTAATGAGATAAGACAATACTTTTAAAGGCATCTGCAATTAGATTAAAGCTATCATTTTTTTCTGTGACGTTTACTAGCTTGGAGGAGCAACAAACATTTGGACAGTTGACCACAAAAGAGAACCAAATCCTGACTGCTTAGTGCTTGAGTGATACCCGATACCTAGTAAGGTCTCCAAAGAGAGACTGAAATAAACCTTCAACAGCAGAGTTAATGAAACCAACAAACTTGGCAGCATTGAAATCAGCGAACAACGTTGGATAGCAGCTCTCATGAGGCATTTACACACAGGAAACAGCTGATGGGATAAGACTCTTAAACACATTTCACCTTTAAGCCTCTCCTTACTCTATTTTGGAAATTCTTTTTAAAAAGAGAGAGAGATTCTTACAGTCTCTCTTTTTTTCGAGTAGCAGCAGTACAGGACACTGTGCTACCTCACGTAGGACTGAGCTTTGGAACCGACGAGCTGTACGCTTGGACACGAGTTTGCACAGTTCACCCCAAGGTCATCAATGCTCCTCAACAAATGGGTTTGAGACAGCGTTTCTAGTCTCCCATTTCTAAAGACAACACTTCCAGTTCTGTCAAGATCGACACTACTGGCCACCATCACATTTGGGACAGCCAACCACTGAGAAAAGAAGTGAGACAGAGCAACTGAAGGCGAAAAAACACCCGACAGGGCTTCCTGCTCGGCACTGCCAGCAACCGCTAGAGGGTGAGTCTGTCACACCGTTATTTATTCATGACAGCCAGGAAGGAAGAGACCCATTATCTGCGAGCTCATCTCCCTCAGTGGCTCCCACAGGAGAGAGGAGACTCTGCTGTGTGGGACACTCCAAACAAGCCTCTGGTTCACTCCACAACCGCTCCCCCTGTCACCAAACCCTCAAGGTTAGCCTGAGCAGGGGGCTTGCCTCAGAGCTGTCAACATTGACCACTCAAAAACAATTCAAACGGACAAAGCAGTCAGTTAAAAAAAAAATCACTATTTTTTAATGTCACTGAAACAAAATACACAGGTTGTATAGCTAAGTGTTAAGAGTAGACTATTAAACAGCATATCAAGTAAGACTCCATTTCAGGAGGGAAGAATGAGGTCAGAGTGTGTTTACATCAGTAAGGAAAAGAACACAAAAGAAAAGGCTAAGAATGTTAAGGGAAGTTCTTATCAGTGGATGAATGGATGGTTGTGCTCCCATACTTTTGTAGTGAAGAGGTTTTTACTTTTATTATTATTTTAATATAAAGCAATTGCAGAACAATCACCATAAAGATTTTTGGTCACTTTTACAAGTGGGTCATGACATTCTTTCCTTTGTCTTACAAATAAGGAAGCTGTGCCCAGAAGGATAAATGACATGCCTAAGGCTACAGAGCTAGTGGCAAACGCACAGCCGCACCGAGGCCTCAGGTCCAGTGCTCTCCCCACCCATCTTTCTGCCTGACTGTTTTCACTTGACCTTGCCTTACTCTCCGAGGCCGAGAACAGGAAGCAGCAAATGTTCTCAGCTAGTCAAGCAGGTTTCCAAGTCCAGTACACCTTGGAATAAACCCAAGAACCAAGCCCAAACCTTCTTTATGTCAACGGCCACAAGCAGGGACAACAGAGAATGACCTGGCCACCAGCACCCACTCAGACCGACTCACTCACCAATGAGGAAGTCAGAAAAAGCACACTTGTCACCAAGAGAAGGCGCCAGCATCCGAGGCCGCCGCCTCTGGTGACGGCTGTTACCAGCTGCTGCTCCATGCTGCGCACAGCTCAGACCTGATGTGCCCCCCACCCCCACCCAGGAATAAAACATGAGTCACATGGGAGGTGGATTTGCTGTCCAAAAGATACCTGAAAGCTGAGTGACTCAGGCTTAGATAATGGGGCCTCCAGCCTGGGCCCAGCCCAGTCTGCTGTTAACCAAGGCTACCTAATATGAGTACAAGGAGCACCAAGGCATCTGCTTTAGAAAGTCATGACCTCACACAGAAATCCAGCAACAGCTGGTAGGATATTCTCACCATTAAGACATCCATAAATCTTCTCCTTTAATTCTTATTTCTCTTTGCTCAGAAAACACTGTCTCTGATTTATTCTAAAACAAGGTTGGCAGCCCATGGGCCACATCAGCCCTGAAACTAAGAACAGTTTTATATTTTTCTGTGGTTTTTGCTCAGTCACTAAGTCATGACCGACTCTTGTCGACTGCGTGGACTGCCGCAAGCCAGGCTCCCCTGTCCTCCGCTATTTCCCGAAGTTTGCTCAGATTCATGCCCCATTGAGTTGGTCATGCTATCTAACCATATCATTTCATATTTTTAAAAGCTTGTAAAACGAACAATGACATACAACAAAAACAATATATTATTTGCAAAGCCTAAATTAGTTCTATGGTCCTTTATAGAAAAGGTTTAGGGCTTCCCCGATGGCTCAAATGGTAAAGATTCTGCCTACAATGCAGGAGACCTGGGTTCAATCCCTGGGTCAGGAAGATCCCCTGGAGAAGCAAATGGCAACCCACTCCAGTATTCTTGCCTGGAGAATTCCATGGATAGAGGAGCCTGGCGGGCTACAGTCCATGGGGTCACAAGAGTCAGACATGACTGAGCGACTAACTTTCCCTTTTTCAGAAAAGCTTTGGCAGCTCCCACTCTAAAGCATTTTCTCGGTGTGAACCATCTACCCGTCCGTACGTCAGTTACGGCCTTTGGCACATCGCCGAAGAATCCCCAGGTATAACCAGTACTGTCAGAACTAGTGAGCCTTTCAGGGTGTCAGTAAAGTACCACCCTGTAAGGAAGCCACCCCAGCTCACGTCACAATCAAATATAAGAAGTAAGAAACCAAGCACAAGGTGTTAGGGTTTTGTGAGATCAAAGTTTTTAACTTGAGATTTAAACCACCACAGGGAGGGTTCTTACATACCTTTAGGTGGTTCAGACCGCAAAGAATCTGCCTACAGTGCAGGAGACCTGTTTCGAGCCCTGGGTCAGGAAGATTCCCTGGGGAAGCAAATGGCAACCCACTCCAGCATTCTTGCCTGGAGAATTCTATGGACAGAGGAGCCTGGCGGGCTACAGTCCATGGAGTCGTCAGACATGACTGAGCAACTAACACTTTCACTTTCAAGTCTGTTCGGCTCCTCAAAGCCGAAAACTCTTAACCTTGTTCTTAACACCAAACAAGAAGTTGAAGAAATTCACAAGAACAAATATTCTATAGCTTCAGATATCAAGTTCCAAATGGGGGCGTCAAATCTTAGGCAGAAAATAAAGAAACTCTTGACAAAGAACCAAAGGCCACTCCTCAGGACACAGATCAGTAACTATTAAGGGTTGTTTTCTATAACTAGAATACATATTTATAATGAAAAGGAGACCAAAAAAAGCAAGTCAGTGTTTAGTAAAATCAGAAGAGGGCTGATCAGGACGGTCTCCTACAAAAACAGGCAGGGGGGAGGGGCCCCAGCTGCCTCTGCTCCCTAAGAAGAAGAGCTGCCCCTTCCTGCTGTCTGAAAGGCCCTCTCCTTCCCTTCTCCTTGCCCACCTGAGGCGTCGCCGCGGGTCAGAGGGCGTCCCTGCCCGCCGGGCAGTGCCGTAATCAGACATCATGCCGTAATCCACATCATCATAGCCCATGCTTCGCTGGTCATCCTCCAGCCCGTAGGGCTCCGGATGAAAGCGGTGCAGATCCACACTGCTCCCGCCCACCCGGACCTGGGGCTGTGGCCCATAGACGTCCTGCCTGCTGGGTGCCCGGTAGCCTTCCATGCTGGGCCTGTACCGCTCCTCGATGCGGGTCACCCGCGACAGGCTGCCGTAGTTGTCACTGCTCCCGGGATACCCGTCCTCATAGTGGCGGCTGTATCCGTCGGGCGGGTAGTGGAAGTTCCTGGGGAGGGTGGCCGTGCCTGCTTGCCCCACATAGGGACCAGGCCCCCCATTGCCGTTCTTGCGGAAGTCACGGCCCAGAGTCTGGATGTAGCTGTTCGACATGGACGAGGCGTCTGCAGGCAGCCCGTCGGGCCCCATAGGGACTGGCTGGACCGTCCGCGTGGTCACAGTCTTCACCACTTTCTTGACCTTCGAGGAAGGAAAACATTAATGAAGTGAACAAATTAAGCTTTAAACTCTAGACCCTCTAAGAAATAACCCTCCGTCCCCAGCTGGCTTTCCCTAGAAATGGCGAGCAATCTCACCATCTACCTTTGATCTTCCGGGAAGTCCCCAGGCAGGGAAACTGCACTGGCAGCCGCTGTGCCTCAAGGAGGGGCTGCGGAGGCTTCCTCATTCCACTAGGTTTCCTCATCTCTCTTCACCTTCCCCACAGATAACCGGCCCTTCCTCCACCCTCAGGAACTGCCCAGCCCTCTCCTTAATAAAGACCAGAGACCTCCGCCCTCACCCGACCTTCCCCTCAATAAAGGCCACAGGAGGACCCCCGCCTTCACCCCAGACCTTCCCCTCAATAAAGGCCACAGGAGGACCCCCCACCTTCACCCCAGACCTCCGCCCTCACCCCAGACCTTCCGCCCTCACCCCAGACCCTCCGCCCTCAGCCCAGACCTTCCCCTCAATAAAGACCTCAGGAGACCCCCGCCCTCACCCCAGACCCTCCACCCTCATCCCAGACCTTCCGCCCTCAGCCTAGACCCTCCGCCCTCAGCCCAGACCTTCCCCTCAATAAAGACCTCAGGAGACCCCCGCCCTCAGCCCAGACCCCCGCCCTCAGCCCAGACCTTCCCCTCAATAAAGACCTCAGGAGACCCCCACCCTCACCCCAGACATCCCGCAAGGCCCGGCTTACTGTGGTCTCCGTGCGCCGAGTGGTCCCATCATCCGAGGTCTCCACGGAGACAACAGACATGGCACCCTCAGGGTCCTCTTCTGTGTAGGTCTCCACAATCTGCCCCGGCTCCTGCATCCTGGGGACAGTGCTATACAGAAGGTGACTGTGATCCTGCACGGAAGAGAGAAAAAGGAAAGAGCTACTCCTAAGCCACATACACTAACCATCCATCCCAACTAGCAGCGCAGTCTCCCTGAAGACAATACACCTTCCATGGGCCCCAGAATTGTTAGGAGTGACTGTTCCCACTTTCCCAGCTTGCACAAAAGGGCAGAAGATACAAGTTCCCAGTCCCATTCATTTAACAAACAGGAACTGAGTTAACTATAGCTACATCAACAACACTCCAGTGGCAGAGACAGCAGACAGAATTTCCCAGTTCCAGTCATCTAAGTGAACATGAACTGTGTGAAAAGCAGCTATATCTGTATCTGAGTGATCCTTCAAAAAAAAAAAAAATTCACCCAATAAGAACCTTTAAGATGAACCAGAAAACCTCAGTAAGAGCTATCTTCTGAATGGCTCAATGCTATTTTTCAGATATGCCTAAGGCTAGATTTCAGGTAGGGATTTCTGCAAAGTAGAACCATGCCCACTCTAGAAAAGGGATGCAGTAATTGAGGGATCAACTACTAAATCAATATTCAATATAATTAAGTCCAAAATAAAACCATATATACACTTTGAAGCTCCACTTTTTTTCGTTTTTTTCCACTAAATGAAAAGAAACTAATTAACCAGAGTTTACAACGTGCCAGGTGCTTTAGAAGACACCAATATGCTCTCAAGCTGGGAAAATAAAAAGATATGAACAAGCAACCCAGACCTTGAACCAAAAGAAGTACCTGGGGCCCGTTGAGTTTTAGATCTGAAAACTTCTGTCGCTCGAGGTCAGCATCGCCCACGAAGCGGCCGTTCTGAAACAGAGCCACAAGGAGACAGTTCATTTCATGGCCTTCTTTTGCTCTATCAAACACAAATGATCTTTTTTCCAAACAGGAAAAGGGCTTTCAAGAAGGCATTTGTGGCCTGGAGTCCGTCTGTCAGTACAGATAAAACCACCACATCACTCCTTAGACTTAGCACCTCAGGCCTGGGACTGGGCCTGGGACATGGGCGGCCTGGGTCTCCGGAGCAGAAGAATGTCAGTGCTCTGAGGGCAGAGGGCTCCAAGCACTTCGGTCAGTCTTGTTCAGTGCCTCCCTAGTGCCCTCAACAGCGCCTGTACATAGTAGGTACTCAGAACTCTTCTCTGAGTAAGGTAAGTTCCCCGTGCGGTCTTTTTGGAAAGCCATAAGGACATAGGAAAGTTGGAAAAGCCAGGGTGGGGGGTTTCCTAAAGCCTTTACTGTTCATGCATCCTCATGCTCCACAACCATGGGAAACTCCCACACCAGGCAGCTTCATTAAGAAAGAAGCAAGAGATAGGAGTTTCTCTTTCCAAGCAGGAAGAAAACAAGCATCTCAAGTCCCTTCAAGCAAACAAATGTCTGAATATCTTCATCACCAAATTATAAGATCCACATTCAGAAATGTCATTCTTAAGTTGCTCCGTCTGAAGCAGCAAGAAATAATCTAATGACCTATAGTATGTAAAAATACATTTGACTACTCCCCTTCAAAAAGAATACAGTGAGATTCAGCCACCTCGAGAGACTCTTCCCCTGCCCTACTCCGATTACATAGGACATGTAATGCTGTAGGGAAAGGAAGTTAAACATTATTTTCAGGAAGAAGGAAGGGTGTGGTTTCATTGCTGAGCAGAAGTTAAAAATAAAAGAGAGAGAGACTCCATGTACTAAATCCTGGAATTCCCCACCACCTCCACAGCTGAGCAGTGCTGCTCTCCTTTGCAGTATATCCCCCTCCAACCCTAAGCCTCTATTCTTGTTCCTGTAAAGATTCTAGGAGCGCTGCAAACACATGGCCTCCAAATTCCCGAACATCCCCAACAGAAATTACATCCTCACTCAACAAGCTCCTCAGCCTGAGGGGCCTTCTCCATTTCAAAAATAAATAAGTAATCACGAGCATAAGCATGAGCCGTGCTCTTGGTTCCCATCAGAGATCTCTTAAGATGAAGTCTATCAGGCAGTGCCTACACACACACACACACGCACAGACAAAACCTCAGACAGATTACATCACAGCAGAGTCAGACGACAGAAACCATAGGAAACACAAGATCCTTCTCGTTTCGAACACCAGCTCACTTCCGAGTCCCAGCCGAGCCAGCCAACCCAGAGACCACTGGCTCCTGCGGTCATCTGGCTTAAACAACAGCATGATGCTCCCTCTCCAAGTCTAACCAAAAGAATTAACAATGACCCCTTCTCCAAAAAATGACTTGCATAGCCAATAAAAAGATTGTGGAGCAGAACACACAATTTATGGACACTGCCACGCCTCTGAGCAAACTGTTCTGAGGGAGAATGAGAATGCAAGATGTCCAACTTCCCCAACCACTAGGCAGGCATTTAATTTCCCGAATTTTTGATATGCAGGAAGGGAGAAACCAGGAGGAAAAAAAAAGTTCACTTGAGTACAGCTTCAAATTGTATGCTCTGCCACTACCAGCACGGCATCCCGACCCAGAAACCCCACTGCAGCCAACAGGAAGTCAGATGGATGCTTCGAGAGGGAAGTCCACCCAACTCGGGAGAGCAGCAATGTCCCCTCTGTCTTAACCAGCACCGAGCACCCTGCAGAGGCGATCACGAGGCACGGGCACGGGCCGCCCGCCGCCGCCATGCGGAGAGCAGCCTCTCTGGGGGTCCGTCCCCGCGGCTGGCAGGCCTGGCGGACGGAGGGTTACCTGGTGCCGGCGGGTGAGCGTGCCGTTGGCCAGGAGCGGGCTGGCGTCCTGCGGGGAGACGCGGACGCGCTCCAGCTGCGCCGAGACGTGGCGCCGCTCCTCCTCCAGCGCCCGGGTCAGCTTCTCAAACTGCGCCTCCTGCTCCTTCACGGAGGCCAGGATGCTGGCGGGCGACTCCACCTCCGAGTCGTCCATGGAGGTGAGGGCAGGGCAAGAGGAAGGTGGCCCACTGAGGGAGGGGGGAGGGAGAAGGCCCCTCACTGCACACTACCGGGGGGCGAGAGAGGAGAGAAGGCCACAGGTCAGAAAGGATAGGTGCACGGTTCACCCCGGAGCCGGAGAAGGCCCCTCGCGGTCTGCCCACAGTGCAGAAAGAGAGCCGCCACCAGGCCTGCGCCCACCACCAGCGCCTGCACAAGCAGGGTCCTCGGCCCACTACCCTCTGTAACAGCTCACCCGGAACAGCCATGGAGAGCAAAGGTGCAACTAGACCCATGCCCTGCACTGTCAGAAAGAGAGGATGGGGCTAAGGACTGCCGTCATACACGAGATTAAAATCAGGCTTTTTCTCAGTGGAGCTGCAGCTCCGCACTACAGACAAGCACTCAGGGTCCCGCTGGGGCGAGCCGCCTCTTGAGACAGAGGGGCCGGCTCCCAAATCTGAACCCTGAAACTGCGGCAATGGCGACAAAACATACTAAATGAACGTGCTAAGTTAAAATACCCGTAAGAAATGGAAGAAGTAAAAAGAAACGCCCACCATCAAAGGCAGGAAATATAACTAAGGCCCTCAAATTGAATACATATATAAAGGGGCTTTTCTACTTTTCAAAACTATACTACAATATTGAGGGCAGAATGTGTGACTTGGCTAACGGACAAGAAAGCAGCGGAATAAAAAAGATTGTGTGCAAAACGGCACTGTTTTCAGTGACCTTCACATCTCTTTGTGGAGTAGGAAAAGGAGCCATCATATGAAACTATAATAAAGGGAGCCTTCAAGCAGTTCACATACTAACCTTTAGTCAAGAGCTGGGACTTCTACATCCCTGTCACCCTGAAGAAAGCTCTAAATAGGCTCCATTTTTACCTCTTTACTTACTCCAACTAAAGGTAAACATCCAAGCACCTATAGAGGATTTGTGTGTAACTACCACCATAAATGATAGTTATTCAGAACTGAAGAGTGCCCCATACCCTATGACACAGGCTACCAAGTTGCCTAGTAAGTGGAGGGGCGCCGCAGTTACACTGACGGACTGAGGAGGGTTTCTTTCTTACAAGCTGGCAACGGGAGACGTTCTGGGGAGTCCAAAATGTAACATGTTGAAAGGTGGGTTTCAGAATAAACCCTCTTTCCTCTATTTCCCACCCTCTCATCAACCCCTCCAGAAAAAAAGCACTTAAAATTTGTTTTATTGTTCATAAACATATTTATATACACACCTGTTAAGAGAAGGTCGCAACTGATTGGTTTAACAGAGAACAGCCCAGTCTAGATCCAAAGTATCATGGGAGAAGCATCCCAGCCACCACAGCAAGGAGGAAGCAGGAAGAACAGAGCTGTAGAAATACGTGGAGGAAAAAACAGGAGTGAGAGGAAAATAAAATATATCTACTATATTAAAAAAAGGGGGGGCAAGGGCAGATATGGGGGGGAAAAACAATCTAGGAATGGTGGTAATTTAAAACATGACCTGGGATTGCTTAATGTGACAGATGCCCTTTGGACTTTGCTGTTTTCAAATACGCAGACCCTGAATGCAGTTTTCATTAAAACCTGGATTCTGCGGTCATGTCCGAGTTTCTGTACCTGTACTTCTGTAGAGCACTGAGAGCAGGTTATATATAATATGGATAGAAATTCATTTACCCCCTGTTCCCAGCAACCAAATTGGGAAGAAAGAAAAAACTGCTGTTGGAATGCCCTTCCCCCTCCTCCCCACCCCTGAGGCAGAAACGTCAGAGCCCAGTCCCAGCATGCCCACAGACATTGGGAAACCAGTGCAATAGTCGTGCTGGAGAAGGCGTGTGGGGACTAGCCAGGCTAAGCCTTCTGCTTCATTCCCTTTCCCACGCTCCCCAGAGCCCTACCAAGCACAGACGCTCGGGCCTGTTTGCTTCAGCATATATGCAGCATTCAGCAAGCAAGAGTATCCAGAGGAACTGACAAACAGGAGTCCAACAAACTCCTTGGGCTTCCCCGGTGGCTCAGCTGGTAAAGAATCTGCCTGCCACGCGGGAGACCTGGGTTCCATCCCTGGGAGGGGAGGATCCCCTGGAGAAGGAAACGGCTACCCACTCGTCTTCTGGCCTGGAGAATTCCATGGACTGTGTAGTCCATGGGGTCACAAAGAGTCGGACAGGCTGAGCAACTTTCACTTTTCAAACTCCTTAATTAATTCTCCATCACCAAGACTCCTCCCAGGGGATCCAGGCCCTAAGTCCAGAGAATGCGGTCCTCCAGCCTGCGCTCTGGGCTCCCACAGCCACTTATCAACTCCTGTTCTTCCTCTAAGTTCAAAGACTGTTGTCACTTTCTCAATCCCCTACATTCCAACAGGCCACTCTAAAGTCTTATTTTTAAAAAATGTTCCTCCCTTTCATTTTTATTACTGAATTTTAAGCACTTGCACTTACCCACTATATCAATGACCTACGGACCTTCCATACTAAGAGGACTCTGAGCTCAAGAGCTTCTCCCAGGTCTGTCTGAACTGTAGTTACTACTCGGGCAGGCTCCACCCTGTAATCTTCTTTGCTAATAAAAGACCAAACTACCACTACTATCAAGCATACAGTGACAACATTCCCTGTTGCAAAGAGAAACTGTCAGTCTGCCATAAAATCGCCACCTTTTGCCCCCACGACTTTAGGGAGGGTAGTGGGGGCTCTACCCAGGGCTCCAATCTGGGAAGCAGGATCTGGAGACATTAGTTTCTCCCATCTCCATGGTTTGCAAAGCCGACCACCTGGCCCTAATTTGGAGAAGGTAGAAACATTAAGAAAGAGAAGATTAGATTCCTAGGACTAAGCATGGGGGAGGCTTTCTGCCTGAAACAGGGCAGAAGCAGAGCTCTGCAGGACAGAACTGGACTCAGAAGACACACCTGTCCCGGCTCTGCCACTAGCCAATGACGGCAGCAAGGCCCTGCCACGTTCTCATCTCTAAGGTGCCAACACCGCCAGCCCAGCCTAACTCAGAGCTGCAGCGAGGAGCAGCTGAGACAACGTACATTATATAAATGTGAGGTATTAAGTTGTTTCAAGAGTTAGTTTCTATCTTCCAATTACATTACTTAATGATAATGCCTCAGCCGAAAACTATTTTGTGAACTAGTAGATGAAATTAACTGGATCAAGGGCATACCTGGGTTCTAAAGAGTGGATGAGCTGGTTTCCCTACTCCAGCACTATTTACTAGGAGGTCCCACCTAGACCAGTGTTTCTGGGACGTAGGGTGCTTCTCTTCAGAGCGTGGCAGCCATCACAGAATTACATATCAGCTATAATCAACTCTCAATTCATACTTGAGGCTTTAGCAGTTTATTAACAAGGAGAAAGGGAAGGTGAAAAGAACTAACAATCACTGAGTGTTTTACATTTATTATCCTGGCAATTCTTCCAAGGACTCTAAGGAAGTTTTACTGCAAATGAGGAAACAGGCTACAGGTGAAGAAATTACCCAAGGTCTCAGTTAACAGCAAATTCTGAACTTAAGTCCAATATAAAATGATAGTCCAGCACCTCTCTCCTGCAACTCCTAAGAGCTTTATTCCCAAATATCAAAGGAGAAAGGGAAAAGAAAAAGTTTCCACTTATCTTTAGGTTAAATGGTTATCCATAATGTCTCCATATAAGAAATAAGGGGGATTAAAAAAATAAATAAATGGGAGGAAAAGGAAAGCCTACGTGGGGGAAGAGAATGAAGCAGTTAGGTAAGCTATATAGTGCATCACCACACAGCTCTCAGACTTGAGTCTCATGCCAAACACACACAGCATAAAAAACAAATTATACTACAGACCAGAATCTGCAAACCATTAACTAATTTTGGCAGTTCAGAGTCAGGAAAGCCTCAAGACTACAGGCCAACACCTTTACCAGTTTGCTACTTAATATTTTCAATGGATCACACTTGTTCTCACTAAACAAGGTCACTGGAGTCCCCTGGTGGCCCAGCGATCAGGATTCCGGGCTGTCACTTGCCACAGTCTCAGGTTCAACCCTTGGTCAGGGAACTAAAATCCTGCATGGTGTGCAGTAAGAGCACCCCCCTCAAAAAAAAGATCACTAAGGGATCCCCAAGGTGGGGGAGGGAAGCAAAGTGAACAGGTGAAACTTGCAATTCACCTATCACTAGATTTTCTAAGAATAACTTTTTTTATTCTTAACAAGCCAAGACCTATAGACCCTGAATCTACAAGGTTCCCATATTCAAGCATGGACAACAGTAAATATCCAATCTCTTCTATAAGAATTCTAAACCAAAAAAAAAAAAAAGTTGAATTAAATCAGATACCCAGAAAGACCAAACAGTTCAACAATGTCAACCAGGTAACGGTAAAAAAGTCACTTGCCTACAGCACAATCCCCACAATGATGTTCTACTATAAACTGGCTGAAGAAATGGTTTGGAATTAGAATTCTTAGAGGTTAAGAATATCAACTTTGGAATCACACTGACTGTGTTCAAATCTCAGCTCTGTTGCAAATCTCTCTAACCCTCAGGTTTCTTTTCTGTAAAATGGAGAAACAAAATACATAGGATGGTTGCAAGGATGAAATGAGACAATCCATGGCAAGTACTTAGAAAATGTCTTGACGTACAGAAAGCTATTGCTACTAATACTACTGCAAGGAGATCCAACCAGTCCATCCTAAAGGAGCTCAGTCCTGAATATTCACTGGAAGGACTGATGTTGAAGCTGAAACTCCAGTACTTTGGCCACCTGATGCAAAGAGCTGACTCATTGGGAAAGACCCTGATGCTGGGAAGGATTGAGGGCAGGAGGAGAAGGGGATGACAGAGGATGAGATGGTTGGATGGCATCACCGACTCAATGGACATGAGTCTCGGTAAACTCCGGGAGTTGGTGATGGACAGGGAGGCCTGGAGTGCTGCGGTTCATGGGGTCGCAAAGAGTCGGATACGACTGAGTGACTGAACTAATACTACTACAAACAGCTAACATAAGGGACTAAGGTTTTTGGAGGTGCTGGTAGGGCATTTGAAGAAACCACATATCTCCACACGCTGCCCTTCACCAAGAGCTGTAGTTCTGTAAACTACAGGCTATAGGAATTCTTCACACTCTTAAGGGTCGGGGGGTGGGTGGGAGGAGGGGGATTAATCTCCAGACCAGAGGTCAAAAGACCTGGAGTTCAAGACCTGGCTTTGCCAAAAACAGACTGTGAGACCTTGGAGAAGTTATAAATAACCCCAGGTAAGCTTTACTTTTCAGAGTTTAGCTTTATAAGATATGTAAAACTATAGACAGGGTGACTCTGAACCTCTCTCCCACCTTCACACAATTCAGCTAAGTATATCCAAAGAGATGACCAAAATCAGGCATATAAACCTCTGTGGAAAGAGGAAGATTATTTGTCTTCAGATGGAAAACTCTAAACCCCACAAAACAGTCTTTGGGCTCTGGAAGAAACCAAGAAAAAAGAAACTTTATCTTCTGTAGCCAGGTTCAAAGGCAGCTCTCTTCCCTTCTATTTCTTCATTACAGAATCAAAGATAAAGTTATGTCCTCCCTCTAAACGCAATGATAAGGAAAAACCACATCATCCTAGGGGTTCCAAACTGCTTTTTTAAAAGATACAGACTGAGCCACCTACTGAAGAATACACATCAATAAAACACAGCACCTGTAACACTACAGAACATAATCAAACCAAAAGCATAGGTATTCTAGACAGGTACAGGTATTTATTTGCCTTGACTGGCATTTGCCAAGTTCAAACCAAACAGTCCGGTTCAACCACACAAAGAGAAAATCCGCACTTTATTTTTAAATCAAAAGGAATATATTTTGTCGATAGTTTTCTTCGGCTTCTTATCACAGAGTGCTTATACCCAAGTCCAAAGTCTAAGCACCCCACCCACCCTTGAAGTTCCACCATCTGAACTGAGAACACTTCAAAGCTCAGTCAGAACAATTCTCCTACTCCTCCCTGCTGGGAAGACCCGCTCCGACACTAGCTCAAACCCGGCACAGGATCCGCACCAAGAAGCAAAGAGGCCTCTGCCCTCTTCACAACCTCCTGCCAACTGGGCACTTCTCAGAACTACAGAGCTGACGCTCCAGAAGCCGCCCTGCCTGAAGTGTTTAGCGGTTGCCTTGCTTCCCTGTGGCCTGCTTTATGACAGGCCCAGCTTCTCCACTCAAGAGCACCCAAAAGTCTGACCGAAGGAGTCTCTACAAGAAGGACTGGGTCTCACCGTGCCCACCACTGTGGGCACGCGAAGTCCCTTCAGTCATATCCGACTCTTTGTGACCCCACGGACTGTAGCCCTCAAAGCTCCTCTGTCCATGGGATTCTCCAGCCAAGAATACTGGAGTGGGCTGCCATTTTCTTCTCCAGAGGATCTTCCTGACCCAGGGATCTAACAGAGTCTCCTGCCTTGGCAAGCAAGGGTTCGTTACCACTAGCGCCACCTAAATCTAATGAATTAAGGGAGTATGTGGTAAATCACCCTCCCCTTAGGAAAGAGTGATCAAGCTATCTCATTGGAGTTTCTGAGGAAAAAAAAGGAAAATAAATATATGAAAAGTTTTTGGGTTTTGGTTTTTTTTTTAAATACTCCTTGTTAAAAGGCAGCTGAGCTATCAATCTCTATAGGTCACTGCTGCTGCTGCTAAGTTGCTTCAGTCGTGTCCGACTCTGTGCGACCCCATAGACGGCAGCCCACCAGGCTCCGCCGTCCCTGGGATTCTCCAGGCAAGAATACTGGAGTGGGTTGCCATTTCCTTCTCCAGTGCATAAAAGGGTAAAGTGAAAGTGAAGTCGCTCAGTCGTGTCCGACTCTTAGCGACCCCATGGACTGTAGCCTACTAGGCTCCTCCGTCCATGGGATTTTCCAGGCAAGAGTACTGGAGTGGGGTGCCATTGCCTTCTCCATAGGTCACTAGGACACCTTAAATATTCTAGTTACCTGTTCCAGGATGTAAATTTTTTTTACTGTGACTTTAAAAGAAAAAAAAATCACCTCCACCATCTTGACCCTCAATTCGGAAACCAGATGGAACATTCTTATTGCTCTTTTCCCCTCCCAAGTGTCCTGGGAACCCCCCAAACCATAACATACTACAACGGCTAAATGCTAGACTGGCTGTGAAGCAAAGTAAGGGTGTGGCTCTCATCTACCGAGGGGGCCCAGGACTGAAAGGGTCTGGAAAGAAACAAAACCTGCTTCTCTCTGGAGGGTGTATGACACACAGGACTGGTCTAGCAAGTCCTTCTGATCTCTCAGGCCAGCCTGCTTCCTTCTCCTCCCCCACTACCCACGTGCTTCTCCAAGGCCTTCCAATGGGACAGGTAACACTGAATTTTCCCTCAATCCTGAGAGTCTGAGACACATCAAGTTACTTACCTGTATCCCTGTTGCAACCCTGCCAAAGGCACCTCACCCAGCCTTATAAGGAGAAAGCAGAGCTTTAGGGAGAGGCTGATAAGGAAACAAAGATTAGAAGGAGGGGCCAAAAAAAAAAAGAGGGAGGTGTCAGACTGGAGAAAGGGGAGAGGCCAAATGCCTTTCTCCAGTCTACAAAAAGAGGGAAAAAGAGAGGGAGGTCGGCATACAAAGGGAAATTAGGAAAAGTCTAGTCAAACTGGACTTTTAACTTCTATCTCATAAAAGAGAAATCCTTAAATTAACTAAGGTACCTTACACTCTTCACTACCATAGGCTGGGGAAAAAAAAAATCCACGGGAAAAAGGCTTAACCTTAAGGTTTACTAGAGGTCACCCAACTGTTTGAGCTCACATTCCTTTTTTAAAGTGGCAGCTTCTCACTGAACCGCCTAACTTTCTATCTCTGGTATTCCCACCGACTCTTTTGCCCATTATTTGAAAATGACCTGGGAAAGCTGAAAGCATGTAACTGGATCATATCTACAGTCCAGCTTCCTCAGAAAGCCCTGAGCCCTAAAATGAGCAATAAGACACCCGTCTCACTAGGCTTAGGGTGCACCGCTCTTTTGACACAAGCAACAGAGAGACAAGCGTGAGTCTATGAAGAAATCGTAGGGGTGTGAAGGTCCTATTTCAGCCACAGGGCAGATGGCTGAAGGAAATGTTTCTCTCTAAAAGAAGAAAATCTGACCTTATAGGGGGAGAAAAGTTGTGAGTTATCACTGACCTCTGCCTATAAATAAACACACACACTCTTCCCAACACCCTGTGATGTAACGTTGGCCCCTTTCGTAGAAGAATAGACTTGTACATCAGAAGGATTCAGTTTCCTGCCGAAGGTCAACACAACTAGTAAGGGGCAGAAACGCATCTCTTCTGCTCAAGTCCATGTCCCTTCCCCTTGAAAGCCTGAAGTGAATATGAACTTTCTACGTTTCTTGTGGTTAAAAGTCATTCTAATTCAAATACAGAAGGTGACCAAAAGTAAATTTTGGGGGAGGGAGGGATGGAGGGGTGGTGACAAAGGATGAGGTGGAAGCATCTAGACTTTTGGGTATTGCCTTCATTTTAAAGAGCAAGACCTTACTCAATTCTGGAGAAGAATACCCAGAATTGAGAAATACCTTAGATTTCTCATTTTAAAAGGAACAAGAACTCAGGAGAAAAGCTCAGAGAAACAAAAGAAGTATTACTTTGTACAAAATCACCTACTTTTCTCCTGAAAGGCCTGCTATTGAAATCTGGCTACTTGCCACATTCTCTAAGCACAGCTCAAGAAAGAAAATCTAATCACAGATATCCCTACTATCATTTTTAATGTGATATCTCACTAAACCAATAGCAGAGATCGGAGGTGGGACAGAAAACAGAAGGAACTAGAAGCGGGGAAGACTGTGCTAGCCAGCATCAGAACAGAGGGGAGGGATTGTTCTGGCGGTATGTCAGCAATCTGCCTCGAGGGCAGCTGTCCTCCTGGGGAATCAAAGGCCGTCTGTGTGTGTTGTCAGTGACGGGCCAGATCCGCAAGAAGTTGAAGCCTCAGCCACCCAATCCACAAATTGAGAAGAGATGCCTGTTTCACAGCTGGAATGGAGGGCAGGGAAAACAGGAAAGGAGGGGAGCCGGGGGTGGGGTGGGGGACGGAGCGCTACAGGGGCTGTTTCAGTCTAGACGGAGCGGGGGAAACCCCTGAAAACGGCCAGAGCGCAGGGAACTGCCAGTATCTCTCAATACCAAAAGATGGGGGCGGGGGCGGGGGGCGCTTCCCTCGGTGGTCCAGTGATAAGGGCACCACGCTCCCGAGGCAGGCAGCCCAGGTTCGATCCCTGGTCAGGGGAAAAGGATCCCCCATTCACTGGCGCAGTGAAATGAATAAATACAAAGATAAGTTTTTTTTAAATAAGTAGGTTTCTCCAGCTCTGTATGGACTGAGGCATCAATCGGAACTGCCTGTTTCTATCCTTTTCAGACTCAACAACATATCTGCAATATATACAGTGAATAACAAAATAAACATCTACCTCCTTCTAATATTCCTTCCTTAATTAAATCCTAGAGATCTATAAATAGTAGTGGCACACATTAAAAAAAGTCAGTGAGATTCCCCGATATTAAGAGATGGTAGCCATTTATCTAACTCGAGCGCTAAATGCAGAAGGGCACAGTCAGCATTCACACCCCCTGGCCCCTCGGAGAAGCTCGACGCTGAGACCCATTGGACACACAAAGGCTGCTCTCTTCTCAGGAGAGCCCTGCAGCAGAGCGGCTCTCCAGGGACAAAGAGATTTCACAGGAGAACCACAAAGACATCGCCCCTCACGGTTCCCCCACTCCCAGCTTTCTCACTTCCTGTCACAGTAGCACCAGACCACAGTCTCCCAGAAACAAACAAATACAAAGTGCTGGATTCTGGGCTGCAAGCCAACCGCATTCCAGGGCATCCTGTCTACCAATCACCAGCCAGAGCTCCCACTTTGCCCCGCAGTTCCTTATCATGTTCAGGGAAAACAACCCTCCTCCCTGCCCCAAGCTACAGGGGACAAAGCTCAGGCCTTTAGGAATCGGCGGAAAGATACTGTGTGAGGAACCAAGGGCTCAGAGGGGCTGGGGGGATTTTCAAGATTCCTTCTTGGCTAGTTTCTTCACTTTGGGGACTGGGGATTTTAAAGCCGCTTCCGGTGTTATACTCAGTCCAGCCGTGTACGATACATCTCATAGAAAGCTTCATCATGGCAACCTGACCACCAACCCGAATTCAGTCAAGGGAATATTCCCACGAGGAAAAACTACGTTAGGACACATCCTGTCACGTCCTCTATCACCCATTTCTACAGTTTTCAAAGTCTTTCAAACTCTTTGCCACAAGCACAAAGCTGCTTTCTAAAAGGCCTCACAGAGAACAAACAAAAGACAGCAGACTCCACCCTACAGAAAGGCAGAACAGGCACCAGCAGATGCCAAAAGCAAAGTTCTCTATTTCCCCAGGGAATGAAGGGAGGTCTCCCAGGGATTGCATAGTAGTTCTTGCAGCAAAAAAGGTCAACACTACAAACTCAGCTTTTCCTGCTCACTGCTCCCCCTGGAGTGGATCAGGGGCTGTAGCTTTGGCACCTCATCAGAAAAGAAAGCCTCCCTCCCTAATAAGAGCCCTCAGCTCATACCAAGAATGGGATAAATGATACATTTTTCTATTGTCTTAAACAAGCCCATTGGGTGTTAGCCCTAAACTCCAGAAGCAAAGATGCAGATAGAAGTCAAGCCCTATTAACCAGATTCTTGAAATCCAAAGTAACACCCTTTGCCCCCAGGGATCAATTCCCCTTGCATAAAGCACAGCACAAGGTTTACAGCACAGAGCCCTCAAACCAGAGGGACATTCCAGGCAACTAACAAGTAAGTAATACACTATTATTTCTCATCTTTCCCCCTTCCTTTCTCCTTCTTCTTGGCTCTGCTAGAAGCTCCCTGTGCGGAAACCTGATGGTACATGTTGATGCAAAAAGAGATAAGTCTAAAACAGCACAATTAGAATGAATTAGTCCATATCTGGCTATGATATAACCAGATACAAGGAGGTGGGGCAGGTATACACACAATAGTCAAGTCATTCTAGGACTGGATAGAAAAAAGAATATTTAGCTGTATTTACCCTGTATTTCAGACCAGAGCCTTGCCACTGCAAGCTCTATCACTGAGATAGACACACACAAAGTTTAAAATCTCTTACATAGCACTAAAGCAAACTAACTCAGGAACAACTTTAAAAATTAGTATTAATTTAAAAGTTAGTATTCTTATCCAATTCTCCTTCATTCATTCATACTCCAGGCCAAATAAATTCGTAGGAGATGGTTATACCAAAAGCAGATAAAACAGTACAGTAGGAGAGGTTTTTAAGATACCTTTGTTTGTTTGAAGACACTTAAAAAAACACACACCCCAGACAGAGAACCGGACACACCAGTATCAATGTTCCTGTTACTCCAAAGGGATACTCAGCAAGTTCTCTGCCTCAAATTGGGCAGGTGAGACAGAAAATGCATGCTGACTCAGAAATATAGTCACCCCACAATGTGAGGGAGGGAAGCAGACCAGTATAGCCAACTGAACGCAATTCAGCACAACTTCACCAAAGGCCCTGGTTCTACTCCTATCTCTGGCTGTTTACAGACATAGTCAGAAAACCCAACCAAAGAAATAACAAATAAGCAAGGAGAAAGTCAATGGAAGGGATCAAGACTTAAACTGAATACTAAATGGTTGGAAAAGTATGAATCTGTTTTGCTATATAACTTCGCACATACCCCTTTCTCTCCGAGTCAGGCCCAAAGTTGAAAGAATTGGAAGAAGGGGAGGCAGAGAAAAGAACGTGATTGGGAAAAGGTTTTGCTACATTCCAACTAGCCAACATCCCACATAGCATTAAAAGTGCCCAAGAATCCAATCCCACTACTGAGAGTTGCTAGGACTCTGCTAACACACATCTAATTCCTCTACCACCCTCCCCCTAAACACTCTGAAAAGAAGCATAATTGAGATAGCCTGATGAAGACACCAGCTGTTTCCACCACCCTCCCCGCCTCCCAGCGCCAGAGACCACAGTTCAAACTCACATCAAACACTTAATACAATTGACTGGCCAGTAGGAAGGAGAAGCCAGAACTAAAATAGCAGGAAGAGTGCCAACTGGCCCCACTTGGAAGGAATGCTTTCTTGGCTCAATTTAAAAATACGAACCTTCTGTCATCCACTCCCCTCTGCCCATCTATGCTCTCCTTTCTACAACCTACCCCTCAGTATCAAATGGATTTCAGTGTCTTCCCTCCAATTCCTCGATCTATCTTCAAATGTCAGGGAATACAGGGTAGGTATAAGGTTTAATATAAAAGAACGTCTTGGAGACTGGAAGGCTTCCTGGACTGCAACAGCAAACGCAGCACAAAGCTATTACATAGGTCAAGTAGAAAGCAGTCCACACAGCATCCATCTCCGTGTTTTAAGTAAGGAAAGAAGGCAACAAATGCTTCTGCTCTTCCACACTGATGATAACCTGACTTCCCCAGGCTCGACAGCCAGCTGAAGCACTAATGTGATCAGCCCCTCCCCAGCCATATTCTGAGTGGGCCAGCATTAGCCAAGGAGGAAGGGAAGGAAGCCGGCACTTCCTTTTCAGACAGGAAGTAACATTGGCCCTTCCTGTTGAGTTTTAAACAAATTGTCCAGCTGAGTTTCAATGTTAACATCCTCTCCTGAATTCGTTCCACAATTTCAAAATGGAGAAGGGAAATGGAGATGTGGTCTAAGCTTCCCTTCCCCCTAAGAGGCAAGTCCTCCATCCCATACTAAGCGCTGGCAGAATCCCCAAATCAGACAGTGACATCTATCATTTCAAAACAACACGGCATACAGAGGTAGAAAGCTTCCAATTATCCACCGACTACCAGGAACCTGTCTCCTCTACTTCTCATACTAAGTAACCACCCACCTGAGAAATCATATAGATATGTAGCTTAACTCAAATGTTCAGATTTTGTGGTCCTCAAACCTGAGTGATCAGAATCACCTGTGAAGCTGTTTTTAGAAATATCTCCCAAGTCTACCTCCCCAGTCCTCACACCTTAATATCTAGATGCCTCAGAATCCATGTTCGTAAAAAGCTCTCAAGGCGGTTCTGACAGCTGCGGGGAAGCGCCGTCCTGGCCTACCCTTGACAACCCTCTGCCCATCGCATGCCTCTCCCAAAATGGACACTGCTTTACTGTTCACCAGACAGCTCGTTATTCAGTTTGGATTAAAGTTTCTTTGAAAGTATGGAATTAAATATATAGATGGCCAGAATGATTTCATACTAAATGCTATATTCCAGGCTCAGAACCTAAAAGGAAGAACTATCTCACTTCTTTGGAATCCTGAGTTGCTACAGTGGAGGATATCCCTATTTACACTGCAGATTGGAAAACCCAATTATTTTCAAATGACTCAGTTTAACTTTCCTCCAAGGAACAAAGAGCTATGCCACATTTCCTAAGATTGGTTCCACATTCCATCCCAAAAGAAGTCCAAAGTCCTAAACCTAACATTCAAGACCCTAGATAATTTTAGCCCAGTTGACAATATAATAAACACCAGAAACTCTGGAGTCACGTGTTACCTCTGACACGTATCCAAGTAAGTCACTTTAACTGCTGCTTTGAATAGCAGGTGAGTAGTAAGATGTTTTTAGAAGGAGCATAAAGAGAAATATTTCCACAAGGAAGCATGTCACCAGAGGCTTAGGAAAGAAGAATGGCATCAGAAGACTTACTTCCAAGACAACTATGAACATCTGTAAAGCAGCGATTTAAAGCGACTCCAAAATCTGGGGAATCTGATTGCCGAGAGTATTTCCTGCAAGATGATACACAGTTATCTGACCAAAGGAGAAGGGGATAGGAGGGGAAAAAAAGTTTCCTGATTGAGGGCATCTCCCAAGGATGACATTAGGTAACAGAATGACAACTAGATAGGTATAATTAAAGGGAAGAATAGCGGGTAACCAGGTCAAGCTCTAGGGTTAAACTCCAAACTGAGAGACCCAGAGAGAGACAGAGCCACTCTTTCACTGAAGGACAGAGTAGCAAAACAAGAACTCTTGCAAGAGAAAGAAAGAATGGGTGATTCGAGACAGAACTCCTCTGGTAATCAAATATCCTTTTACTTTCCATTATGGAGGTGCCACAGAACATCGATCACTAAACAGTTGGTGCTTCTTCAATCCCACCAAAGCCAGCCAGGCCAAGGTGTTCAGCCTATGTTTTAACACCATTACTGCTTAAACATATCAATACATAAAAAGGGAAAACAGACATACAGTTAGTTATCAGGATTGATCATATCCCCTGATGTGCAAGACAGTAATATGGATATGGTGATCTATAAAATGGACCCTGGAGCTATTTAATCTCAATGATCAGGGCTGTGAGGAAGCAGGAACTTTTGGTCTAATGAGCAAAACAAAAAGCAGCAAATACATGGGGCGTGAGGTTCGGTCAGGAGCCAAGTCAACGAATGTTCTCAAAAAGAAGGCCGGCACTTCTACTGCTCACAGAAATTCGACTCTGTAGATCACTCAGTGGGGAAACAGATTTCTCTAGGGAAGAAAATTTTGATCTCAGTTTCCAAACACACATAAGCTTATTCTAAATAGCTGCATTACTTTTATCATTCTCCAAGACAAAGGTTATCCACCTATGCAAATTCTGCTACTTTACAATTTCTGTGCTGACTATACTGCCATGGGACAGAGATGGAGGCTGGGCCAGGTGTTGCCTCAACTCCTTAGAAAGCATACACAAAAAACTGTCATCAGCTGTTGTCCTTGGGGTCTGAAGTGAGGAAGACTTCTTTATACAGTGCAGTGCAGGAGGAGGTCCTATACTGTCTCCCTTATATCCAACACACACTCACTGGATCTCTCTGAACGGGTTGACTGCCCCCATCTCCCCTGGCTTGCTAGTAACAACCAGTCTCTCGGGGCCTTTGCACTTTGTACCCTTATCTGTGTGACTTCATTCTAATTTCTTGTAAGTCTCTTTCAAACATAACTTGTAAGTGAGGCCCTCCCTGACTACTCTATATCAAAACAACCTCACTCCTACCCTTCCACTTCTTATTCACCACTCTAAATATTTTGCTTTATTTTTTTCAATAGTGTTATCATACTCTGACTTATTGTATATTTACTTGCTTACTTAATATCTACCTCTCCAACTAGAATGTAAGCTCGTGAGTTCTAGTCGGTGTACAGCAGGCTCTTGAATTTCTTTCAGATGAAGATGTTTCACTTTTTCAGTGAAAGCAAAAAATTAAATTTTAGAAAAGTAAATCAACATTATTTCATTTTTCCTTCTACAAGTTTTTTTCTAATTGTGACATTAGGCCTATCAATGGGGGTCTCAAGTAGTCTTACCTGCAGATTTGGCTGACCTTCAGTAGGGTAGACATTCAAATGGCCAATTCTGCCCTAGTTTACAAAGCAGTCAACAGAGAACTAAACAGAAAAGAGGTCACAGAACTCACCCCATTCCAGCAAAGAAACAGTGAAAGGAAATCAGATTGGCACCAATTTCTCCTTTAAAATAGATCACTCTATTTTAAAAGTGGACTGAATATACACGAGCTACTTTATTTCAATGAGATTTACTTCACTTGCAATGAAATGGAAACTGTAGGTGCTTTGATAAAAGTACTGAAAAGTTGACCTAGTTTCTATAACAATGCCTTATATCCTCAACCACCAGAATATATTTTGGTTTTTCAAATATAAGCTCCCTAAAACAAATATCTTTTTACCCCACAAAGAGACCTCTCAATACACGACTGCATTCAATATTGAACAACATGGGAAACACACACAAAACTGATCAATGTCCCGTAAGTGACTTACTTTTACTCTGGAAAAGTAAGTATCTTCTGCTCTACGGTCGATGGAATCAAAAATGAGTAATTAATTAGCAAATGTGGGCGATGTTTGAAAATGGGAAAAAAAAAAAAACCTAATCTGAATTAGAACTCAATCTTCTTGAATCATAACAATTAATCCTAATCTAGACCTAACTGAAATAACCAAACTCAGTATCCTAATACTTGAACCTTCACCACATGAGTACAATTTATTCTATTTTAAGAATTAGAAATTTCTTCC
Source organism: Giraffa tippelskirchi (assembly GCF_054371585.1). NCBI lineage: Eukaryota > Metazoa > Chordata > Mammalia > Artiodactyla > Giraffidae > Giraffa > Giraffa tippelskirchi. The sequence continues at coordinate 148,582,641 of NC_137285.1, read as the reverse complement.
ATATTAAGTGTTAGTGAGGCAAAGTGATGTCCATGAAGACCACCAACCTAAGGGGAAAAAAGACAGGGGAAGCAAAAAGATAAAGGAGACACCAAATAAAAAGAGGAAATCGAACAAAAAGGAGAAAATGAAGGAGAATCAATAGAGGGAAATGTGGGTTTAAAACACCATGGAGGACTTCTCTGGTGTGCAGTGAGTAAGAATCCACCTGCCAACGCAGGGGACACAGGTTTGATTCCTGGTCCGGGAAGATCCCACAGGCCGGGGGGCGGGGGGGGGAGGCAGCTAAGCCACAACTACTGAGCCACGGGCTCCATGGTCCCCAACAAGTGAAGCCACAGCACTGACAAGTCTACACACTGCAACCAGAGGGTAGCCCCCCAACTCGCTTTGTCGCAACCAGAGAAAGCCCACACATGGCAACAAAGACCCAGTACAGTCAAAAATAAATAACTGAAGAGCTGGGTGGAGAAGTCATGATAGGAAGCTACAGAGTACCAACAGAAATTAAGTGTAAAGACTTTCCAGAACACTAGGTTCATGGGTTATTTAGTACGAGGGAAGGAAAAACTTGGTCTGGAAGAAACCAAAAGTTTTTCCAGACAAGGCTGCATTTAACACACATGTATTTCCCACAGGCCACAGTTTAGCTTTTCCACATACAAGAGCGGACCACGTTCACAGAAGCACAATTCTCACAGGAAGCACTGATGGACCCAAAATCTCTACGTGTCTCAGTTTTGCAAAGGTCCCATAAATAAAGGTTGAAAATAGAAAATGATGTTTCCTGAACATAAAAAAGTGAGGTTTATTTCAAGAGAAGACAGTAAAAAACTGCCTTCATCGCTGTGCAATTGCTTCCTGTACATTCGAAACTAACGTTATCCTACAAAATCCTGGTTGGACAAGTGAGACATCAAGGAAAAGAATCTGGTCCGAAGTTAGGAATAATAAACCCAAACAAAGCTTTTCAATCCACTCTCTACCAGAATTAAAGGACGTTTACCCTTGTATGCTAGAGTTCTGTCTCCCGTAGATACAAAAAGATGGGAGAAACATGTATTGCTATTTTTCCCCCTCAAGTATCCAAATCTCCTAAGAAATTACTGCAACATATTCAAGCTTTGGCTGCCACCAGCTTCTCTTCCCTCACTCACACCTCACTTTATTGAGACCTATCCATTCCCCCAGCACCCGTATTTTGGACAACTCTGCCTCCACAACTTAACTTGCCTATCGCTAAAAGCACTTTTTGTCTATTTAAAAAAAAGAAAGAAAGAAAAGTCTATTCATCCAGGATACCCATTTATTCTGTAATAAAAGCATCTATATCCACCACAGAGTCTCAGGTCTTAAGACACCTTAAAGGAAACTTAGTCAGACAAATGATGCTTGAATTCATTCAAAGCATCCATTCTAACAGCAAAAACGAGGTGTTCCCATGAGCCAGGCAACATCCTGTGAATTTTGCATGTATTAAGTCACTTCATCATCACACCAATCCTATGAGACAGCTAATATCATTGTTCTCATTTTACATGCAAGGAGATCAAGGCATAGAGCAATTAAATAACTTTAATTTAATCCCAAGGTTACTTCGCTAGTTAAGCAATAGAAGAAGATTTGAACACAAGCAGTCCAGCTCCAGCATCCACGCTCTTAACCATGCAAAGCTGCCTTGCGTCTATATTTGCGGCACATTTAGATTGGAAATTCCCTGTTTGGTCAGCATATTGATCAAAAAATACAGAATAATAAAGCACTTGTGGCAAAATTTTAACAACTGGTGTCAAGGTGTATGAAGGATATACAGGAGTTACTGTGCTCCTCTTCCAATTTTTCTGAAAGTCTGAAATGTTTTCAAAATAAGAAGTTTTATCATCCGCAATGGGACATGTTTTGTGGCCAAATTACCTGTAGGCCATCAGAGAAGACTGAGAAAAGAAAACTCTAGATCTTTATAATGTCTAATCTAAAGGCCCACATCACTCCAATCAGGTCTAAGGACTCACTGGAGAGGAGAGCAGCCTTAAAATGGGAAACGCTGTCCCTGAACCGAAATAATAAATATTCAGTATTGAGAACAGGGTCCACATTTAATAATCAATAACATGCAATTCCAAGTAGAATTGGGGGGGGTTTACTTCCAAAAATACATTATACAATAAAACTAGATACAAATCAATCCATACCCTCTTATCCCACTGGATAGTTCTAACTGAACAGTTGTTCTTCCCCGCCTTTACAATCTCCCTGCCAGGAGATATCAATGCCCTCTGTTACAAACCTTGGAGGCAGCTGCATTTAGGCAGAGCAATCCCTATTTCAGCATCTCACAGCATTTAACCCCTTTTGCAAGGAAAGAGAACATGAAATCACATAGTAATAACCTATGGCTCATTCCTTTAGGCAAATCTCTCGTTACTATTATTCCTAATTTCCCATGAAAATTAATTTGGGTTCTTAAACTCACAAACTTTCCAATACACTTTGTTAACAAATCTCCTAGTTTCATAGCAAAAGCAGTGACAAAAAAAAATATATATATATATATATATACACACAATGATGTCCAAACATACTTTCTTTGAAGCACTAATGTTCAAACTATCATTTCAAGCTTTTTATGTTTTTATTAACAAGTATAAAAACCATTTACTTCCAACACAGCTGAAAGCAATACTTCCCTGCTGCTGCCCTAATATGTTCTGGGTAACCAGTTCCTCCCCTCTAGAAAATGGTTACATATAAGGTTTCAGTGGCTGAAGTTAACAGCTGCCTATAATATGAAATGAACTGACTAGGATCCTTACTATTTACACTATTATTTGTACTGCTTGACCAGAAAAGAAACAGGATTAAAGAAAAATTCAAATTTTAGACCTTCAATTCTTTCTAAAAACTGTATTTAAAAATGGAAGGTAGGCAATGTATAAAAGGTTAAAACTACAGACTAAATTTCAAAATTACATTGCAATTTTATTAATCTTTGTTGAATTTCTGCCCATCTCAACTTCCTTCCCCACAAAAGTCCCTCACTGATTCCCATAGTGCCTTATTTAACCAAGATTTACTGAGCACCTCAATATATCCCAGACACTAAGACAGATGCTAAGGGGATACAGAGATAAGACAGTACCTACGCTCAAGCAGGTCAGTATAGGGGAAAAGACAAAAAAAAAAAAAAGACAGACAATTGTAATACAGTGTGATAAACATTATTTGAACTACCTGCTACAAATCTCTCCCTGCAAACTGGCAATTCATTTAAACCCAAGTCAGAAAATTCTCTGGAAGAAATTTCACTGACAATCAAATGAAGTTTGAGGCGTTTCCAGTAGGTTTAAGAATTACAGGACAGTAATGGTGTGCATATGGAAAGATCCTTGTAATAAAGGTTGAGATAATACCCAATCTAACATATCTAGCTCCTTACAGCTTTATGGAAAATGGATTTTTTTACATACATTACTCTAACTCGGAGCATGTAGGAAATCTAAGTGAGCACTGACCATCATCGAGATGAAACACTCCTGCCTCTAGCAAGGGCTCATTTTAGTTCTGGCTCTTGTTTCTACTCTCTCTGGAGAATGGCAGTGTTTTAGTGGTTAGATCCACAGACTTTATATAGTCAGAACAGGGTTTAATCCTGGCCTTGGTCACTTACAAGCACTGAAATTTTCAGCAAACCTCAGCTTCTCTGAGGCTCAAATTCCTTAAAAAACAAAAAATAAACCAAAAGACAACAAACAAAAAGTTACTGCAGGAAATTAAGTAAATAGTTCATGCAAAATGCTTAGCACTCACTGAGAAAACAAGGTGGGGGGTGGGAGAGGGAGGGCTGGCACTTAGTAACAGGGGACCACCGAGTACCAAAATAGAAAGCAATAAATTATACCGAGCTAATCATTTTGTTATTCCAACTGAATAATGATCTTAATTTATTTGCATCCATCCTCTCTCACTCATCTCTAGAGATCATCTACCTCATAAACCCAAGGCTGAAACTGCAATTACTCAGAGCTTCTTTCTTTTTAAGATTTCCAACAGTCCCCATTTTTATCCTAGCTGAAAGAACGTGTTCTAACCCCTTTGGCTCTCCATAATTGAACCCTAAGAAAGGCATTAAGACTCTAAGCACCCAAAGGAGGCCCCCACCTGGAACACAAACCATACCTTAGTCGTCTAACAAAGAAACCAACACCACACAGGAGTCAAACAAGGAAAGGAAAATTTGCAGAACTCATACTTACTTGCCATTTTCTACCCCCAAACCAAAATGAGGAGCAAAACAAAAAATAGAAGATTTACTTATTCACACTCTTCCTCTATTTCCTGGAAGAACTAGCAGAGGTGAAGTAAAAGACGAATCTTCCATCTTATCATTCAAAAGGCTCTAATAGTACACACCAGTCAAAACAATGCCTCAGTCCGTGGAAATGGTCCTGGACGCTACGTAACTGGGATGCTCACTGCAGCTATACGAAGCCGTGTTTAAAGCTGGACCCACACCACCACCACTCAGTCACCCAGAACCTATTTTCAAACTGCCTTTGTACTCGCTCGGATTCCCTCATCCCTCCCCCTAAAGGTTGACTGGGAAACTGACACTCTGGCAGCAACATGACCAATCCTCCAAAGATCCACCAAGAACCCTAGGCTGCAGTCATGGCTGAAGAGAGCATTCGTAAATTTGGAAATGATATAACTACAGCCCAGCAAAATATACACATTGTCCTTTTTCTTTCTTTTTAACTGCGCTTGCTATAATTAGATGATCCAGACATTAAAATCTTACTGTAGCCCTTGCATAAATTAGATTAAAAGAAGGAACAAAGTTCAGTTTCCTCTGAAGCTACAACCTCACGAGAATGAAATCATCTTTCACGAAATATCTTGTCCTGGAAAAGAAATTCAAGGAAGTGTTCTAGTCTAAAAACAATTAAGGGGCGGGGTGGGGTGGGGGGTTCAAAATCAGAGAGAGGATTATTATAGATACATACCAGTTTAAATGTAATAGCAGCTTACATATTAAGGACTATCCTGTTACCATTAGAGGAGTATCTATTGCAGTTATAATTTTGGAATGATTCACATTTTCAAAGGGAGAAGGAAGAGAACATCCAGTTTTCAGCTACTGAGGAGCCGGCTATATGCTTATCTAGTATTTTTGCAAGAATGTATGTGCAAAAGAAAAACAAATATTAAGATTGAATATAAGATATGAAAGCACAGTCATGGGCTTTCAGATCTTAAGAGATTGCTGATTTCACAGCAAGTTAACCAAATCAAAAATGCACCTCCAAAAAACAACTTTCAGTTTGGTTTAAAAATAAGAATTCCCCGTTCTTTCGCAAATGCATCCTAAACACTAGAGTTTATATTAAGTGTTTTAGCCTAACCTTTTTTTAATCCAAGCACAAAGCTGAAAATATTTCTTGTGTGCTACTTTACTCAGGTGAACTAAAACGCATGATTAGTTTCCTTATCCCTTTAAGCACGTAAACCAAACATTATTGTATATGCAGACTGAACATACAATACCTCCACAAATCTTTGCCATCAAAGATAGTTTTAGAAGGAAGGGTATGCCAATCCAGTTACCAAGGATCCATTTGTCTTCTTTTACAAGGCAAAGCAGGGAGGCTAAGTCTAGAAGGCGAAAGAGGCTGCCACCCACCACACCTGAAAAAGTGAAAGAGGGATCCACCCAGGAACAGCAGGGCTGAAACCGATCTGGGCCGTTCAAACTCTCTAGGGAGAAAAATATAACTATTTAAGCAGCAAAGCTCCCTGCAACTTTCCATTTTCACAAATTTAATGATAAAACGGAGAAAAAAAAAGTTTTGAAACATATGAAGAACCATCTGTATAACTAGCTTCCGACCCGGACAAATTCCTTTCCCAACCCACACACCACATGCCAAAAAAACCCAACTTTTGGTTTGGGCTCTGAAAACAGAAGTTTGTTAGCCTAACCTAGAAAAAAACACATACAATCAAAGACCACATCAAAATGTAAATTTGTGGAACAGCTCTCACCCCTCTGAATCTATTCATCTCCCTATATTAGACCTAGAAGTTTGTTTCTGGGTCTTGACTATCTTTCTTTGCTTTAAATATGATAAAATACCAAAATTCCCCCAAATAAGTAGAAAGAAAAATTAATAATTGTTTAAAAGCTACCCGTCAGCATAACAGACCCTCTCGTTTTCAAATTCCCTCGGTTACCGTGAGACAAAAATTCAACTTGGCTTATCCTGCTTTACCCGTCTATGCACATATTTTTTTAAAACGGCACACACCTCAAATGTGGACTTCTAAAAACCACTCCTTTAAGAAAGAAAACCAAGGCTCCGTCAATGTGCTGAGAAAGACAAATCCAGCAAGGTAGTTGCTTTTTCGCCACCTCTTCCTCCTTTCAGGATCTTTCCTGCTCTTCTTTCTCTCTCTTTTTTTTTTCCTCTCAGATCCAACACCTAAAATGGAAGTTGCACCCAGCCAAAGGCTAGGGAGCCTGGGTGGTGACAAACTGATCTGGCAGCCCTACCCCCTCGCTTTCCTAAGTGATGTCAGCCCCTGAGAACTTCCAATAGGAGCTAGGCATAAATCAGGGAGCTGCTTTTATCCAATAGGAAACTTTATTATAGGAAACGGGGAAAAAAAGCAAGAGGAGGAGAAAAAGAGACAGGGGGAAGTTTTATATATATATTTATATTTAAAGTGGAGACTGTATAATCTCTAAGGAATTACTGCAGAGCTGGGAGGAGTCGGGGAAAGGGGCTGAAGGAACAAGGGCTTTCTAGAATGGCATGCCTAAGAACCACGGTTCTCTTTGATGGTGGAGTTCTTGCTCCCTCCTTCCTTTCTGGGTGGGGAAGCAAAAAAGAGCTGATTTTATTTGCCTGCTGTTATTTGGTTTGTTGCTTTCTACCCCCACAGCATTTTCCCACAGGAAGATAGGAAGGGAAGGAGCAAGAAATACTAGAAACAGGGCTACAATGTGTTAACTGGGATGGTAGGGGATATCTGAGGTAAATTCTCAATTTTATTTTGGTTTAAATGCATTAGAGTTAACTAGAAAAACAAATACTTCGACTTAACATTTTTAGTGTCTATACTTTCAACTGGGCTTCCCTTGTGGGTCAGCTGGTGAAGAATCCGCCTACAATGTGGGAGACCTGGGTTTGATCCCTGGGTTGGGAAGATCCTCTGGAGAAGGGAAAGGCTACCCACTCCAGTACTCTGGCCTGGAGAATTTCATGGACTGTATATCCATGGGGTTGCAAAGAGTTGGACACGACTGAGTGACTTTCACATACATACATATATACATACAGACTTTCAACTAGAAGGAAGCTGAATTCGCTAGGCTGTTGAAGAAAATCAGTCTTCTTATTTTGTCCCCAAATCAAAATAATGTGGGCTTGAGGGGCATAGTAAGCCATATATTTGGAGACAACAGCATGTGTAAGGAAAAGAAACTCTCACATCAAGAAAATTCAATTCAGTTGTGAAGTTCAGGCTTAAGAAGGTCTAGTTCATACATTCTCTTTATGCTTGACCTAAACAAAGGATTACAACAGGTATTCTTTTTCTCATTAAGAGTTATCTTTAATATGTTCTTAGATTATTAGGCCATGAAGGGCAGAGATTGAAAATTTTTTTATGCTTACAAAGACTATTATATTATGGTCATTAACTATATGAAAATGATAATGATAAACTGAAAATTTCCTTTTTCTTTCTTCCTGAAAAATCTAAAAATCTGAAGACTGCTACCAAATGAATCTTCATAAAGTTTTCATAATTTAAAATAGTGGTTAAGAGCATAGGTTCTGCAGTAAGGCTGACTGGCTTCAGCCATCTCTCCTAAGTAAACCTATTCAAATAAATGTGCTACAGACTTTGTGGCTCTCCAGGTGGCGCAGTGGTAAAGCATCTGCCTGCAAGAGACTCAGGAGAATGGGTTCGATCCCTCGGTTGAGGAAAATCCCCTGGAGAAGGAAATGGCAACCCACTCCAGTATTCTTGCCTGGAGAATCCCATGGACAGAGGAGCCTGGGGCGGGCTACAGTCCATGGGGTCACAAAGAGTCGGACACGACTGAGCAAGCAGCACACACATGCTACACACTGTGCAACCCTGGAAAAGTTATATAATTTCTCTGTGACTCAGTTTCTTAACTATAAATGGAGATAATAACTATATCTCTCTCATAGGACTGTTGGAAGAATTAAAATACACATAAAGTTCTTAAAATAATACATGGCATACAGTATAAACTCAATAAGTTATGATTATCAATATCTACCCTGACAAAAAATTTTCAATAGCCCACCATTACCCCATAATAGCAACCAGTAATGAGGCATCCATCATGTGAGGGCACTTTACACTCATTATCCCTAACTTCTAAAATACCACCATGGAGACAGTATTACCACCATTTTACAGATGAGAAAATCAAGGCTCAGCAAGGTTAAGAAACTTGCCTGAGCTCATCCAGCTAAGGAGTAAACCCCTTATCAGTCTAACTCCAAACCCATGCTATTTCCATTACCTTACACTGTGGTCAGGATAAAGGTCAAGCTCCTCATCTGTTTTCAAGATCCATATTTATTCATCCAATACATTAAAGTAACATTGATTAACCATAATCTGACCCTTCTTATCTATCTAAACTGGAATTCCACTCCTCCTCAGCATGGAAGTACCCTTCCAGTTAGGTTTATCTGATCATTATCCACCCCCTCATATTTGGTCTACAGTCTCATAGACCCTGTTATTTGGTCTAATGTGGCCATAAAGAACTTCTCTCAGGAGTGCTGGAAGACCAAACAGACATCACAGCACCTGTCTGATAGGCTTTAAACAAACTAGAATGGGAAATGGATACATTTGACAAGGAAACAAACAGCCTTTAACTCTCATTGCCTAAGAATCTTTTCCAATTACCTTATCACATCTTTTACCCCTACTTTCCGTCTATTCCTAGTCCTGCACAGCAAGTTTAAAAGCCAAAGATGATTGTCAAAGGGAAACAACACCAGAAATCAACCAGTTTGTTGATTCACTGGTTCCTAGATGAGAGCCATTATCTACAATAAGCCATGCTTTTCTAGAGACAGATGAGTCTCGTTTCCTTCACACCATCACTAACAGATGGCAAATATTTTCCTGCCTGCCTTCACGCATGTGTCTGTGTGTTTTTCTATCTTCCCCACCAGAAGATAAGCTCCATGAAGGCATAAAAGTTGTCTTTCTAGTGTATCCCCAGAGTTCAGCCTTGTATATCATATTTAGCAACACACGAACAATGAAATGAAGTCTGTTGTCTTACTAGTTAAATAGTCCTGGACAAGTCATTTAACATTAATGAACTTGTAGATAACATTCAAAATAAAATTATATACAAATGTTCGAGATTTGACAGAAAACAGCGAAATTCTGCAAAGCAATTATCCTTCAATAAAAAATAAATTTTTAAAAGATTATATACAAACTTAAAAAGTTAACTCAGTGATGAAAAGTTGTTAAATTTATCTGAAACAGCCATCTCCAAATAAAGAATCATAAGGATTAACACTCACTGAGGGAAAAACTGTTTATACTCAGTGAAAAGAAAATAAACTAAAAAGACTTCCTCCTTTTGGGTTATTCTGAACACCTACTGTACGACATACACTCTTCTAGAGGTCAAGGGTAATGAGACAGACAAGTGTCCTGCTCTCAGGAAGTTTACATTCCAGCTGGGGCAGGGGAAATTGCAGAAGATTAATAAATAAGATGTCAGATGGAACACTATGCAGAGATCAAACAGACTGATGAGAATGTCTTCTGGCTTGTTCTAGATTGGATGTCAGGGACAAACTCTCTGGACAAGTGACATTCAAGGTGAAATCTGAATGGTAAGATGCAGCCAACCTTGAGAAATATATGAACAATGGTAACCACTAATGCCAAAGCCCTAAAGTGCGGGGTTGAAATATACTGGATCCAGCAGAACATGTTGGAAATGAGGGAGGTACAGGTGGGAATCAGAATATAAAAGCATCCATAGGTTAGAGAAGCGAGTTTTGATTTTATTCTAGGTGAAAGAAAGCCTGTGGAAATTTTAAACAGCAGAATGACATAATCCAATCAACATTTTGAAAAGGTCTGGCTGCTTATGTGACAAATGGATTAAAGTAGGGGGAAGAGTAAAAGCAAGGAAATGAGTTTGAAAGTCAAGTTGCAGTGATATGGAGCTGACTACAGTGGTAGCAGTAAAAATGGAGAGAAATCAATGGATGTGTTCAGAGAAAAAGTGCTGTTTTTATTGGAGGCTTTTTTTTCCTTTCCTTTTTTCTGTTTTTCATTTTGTTTTTAACCCATGGAAGACTACATTCAGTACTCATTTTTACAACTCTCAAAGTTTAACTTCTCCACCCACAACCATCATCACATACACACAAAGAAAAGATATCATAAACTGAACTATGAAATAAAACTGTACTTAAAAAAGAAATGTTAAAATTATTATATAGGGCAGAGCATTGTGCTGTGATGACTCTACTTCTAAAACAGCCTAAAACTATAAACGCCAAGGAGAAGACATTTCTAAAAATCCGACTCCCAAAAAACACTGGCTACCCATACAAAGGAAAACAAAACATTTTTATTTCTTTCTCCGCTTTGATGGCAACACATTACCATCCAAGGTTTGCCATTTTTGAAGCCGTGGGTAGGATGGCCATTTTTCATCCCTTTATAAAGTCGACTAACAAGATTTAACTAAGCTGTTGTTGCATTTAAAACAAACAAACAAACAAAAGTAAGAAGTGAGGCCTCTCTACCTCTTGAAAATTAATCTAATCCTGATAACAATATATTTCTGAGAGGATGCAATATTTACATTTTGTTGACAAACGCCATAGAATCACCTACGGTAGCACTTGCCGAGTCAAGTCTCCATTTCCACAGTAACAGATGCTGCAAACGAGTATTGTTCCGTCTTTTTTCCCTTGCTTGCTTCGGTGTGTATGTGTGTGTGTGCGCGTGCGTGTGTGTGACACGCTGGCAGCATCTAAAAACCTGTCCTCCTTCTGCTAAGTTGTATGTCCTTTCACGAACTGCTACCTCTTCAAAATATGACGGCAACCCCAAATGTCTTTCTGTTTCTTGTTTCTTTCTCCATCTCAAGGGCAGGGAGCTCAAAGTAGGAAAAATATTACCTGACTTGGCAATCCATGCCCCGCCCCATATTTCAATCAACTACCTCAGATCCTTTTCGAAAAGATGTAAGATGGCAGTCAAGATACACTTGAGCGCCCAGTGCTACTCACCCCTCTCCGCTTTGTCCCGGGACAGGTTCCCCGTCTCTCAGGTACCGTCCTTCCTGCCTCCGTCCAGGGGCCGCAGCGCCGGCTGCTCCGCGTGACCGCACCGCACTGGGTCCCCGGTGCCGTTGGATTCGGCCGGCTCCGTCCAGCGCAGGACGACACCGGGCAGCCACCTGAAGCCAGGACCCAGGTCCCAACACGCACGGGGCAGAGAACTGCTGTCTGGATTTCCGACGCGGCTCGGCGTGCTCTCAGAATGTGTGATCTCAAGATCATTTAATTTTTGATCTCATCCCTGAAAACAGCTTGTTTCCGGCCAGGAACAAGACCTCACCACTCGAGATGCCTCCGGATGGCGAGTTCTGCCCCCCCCGCCTCGGGTCCCCAGGTCTCCCAGATGTGGGTCTGGGGTGGAGTCTATGACAAACTTGAAATCAGGAGTTAGCCCAGGGACCTTGTTCCAGAACATTCCTGGCCTCAGGAGCCACCTAGTGTGAGAGACATGTGGGACCAGGTGCTACCGGCGCCATCCGGAAGCCTTCGCCTCCATTACGCCTCGGGCGCTCTTAGCTGCACCGAGGCCATTAGGAGCCTCCTCCACGGGAAGCCGGAGGTGGCCTCCCACCTCCTTTGAGCCTCTTTTCCGTTTGTTTTCATCGGGTGCCAAGGATGAGGCCTGCCCCCCAGAAGAATCCCTCCCCGGCGGGCCCTTCCCCCTGTCTCTCGCCGTGGGAGCGCTCTTGCCCCCAGCCCCCAAGTCCCTCGAGACTTAGCTTCCCGCCCAAAGCGCCCCTCGCCCTGTGATTGGCTGTCTGAGGGGCCTTGGCCAATGGGGGATGACGTATTCCCCCGGCGTCAACCCGCAAGGCTGTGGGAGGAGGAAGCACGTCGGGTCCGCGACGTGCGTGCGTGTGGTGCGCGAGGACGGTGGCGCGAGGTGTGTGGCGCTGGCTGCGTGGCCGCAGGCTTTCGCTGTCACCCCCCGCCCCCCGGTGCACGCTTGTGCCGGGGCCCGCGGCAGGACGAGGGCACCCGGAGGGCGGCTGCAAAGCCCGTGCGGCCGGAGGCGACAGTGAGGGCGAGCCTTGGATTCGGGCCTCCGGGACCCCCACGCTCCATTCCCAGAAACCTTCGCGCCTAGAGGTCTCTCTTCAAAGGAGTTGGGCCCCGGGCGCCCGGACCTTGCGGGACGCCCAGCTTTGCAGGACCTTCCCTGAAGCCCTGCGTTCCCCGCTCCGCCAACCCCGATTCCTTTGGTTCTGGACAGGGAAGGAGACCTTGGGACGTTGTGCAGCTTTGCTAAGCCTCCCCGCGCCAGGCTGGAGTGTGGGAGGAAGCAAGGCAGGCTGGATCGAGGACCCAAGCACCGAGACGAACGCAGGAGCATCTCCTCCCACGGAGCTATTCCAGGTTGGGTCTGGGGACGAGGCCCAGTGCTGGTGAGTCGGGAAGTCTCCCCCAGGGCCTACGTTTGGGCCCGTGCAACCGCTGCCATCCTCCACTCCCGTGTCTCTAGCTGGGATGGAATTGAGCCTACGGTTTCTTAATTTACCTTTTCCACTCTTTTCTTTTCCGATAGTTTGACGTGAACCGTTGGGAGCCCCAGTGCCACCTGACAGAAACCTGCATGCCAGGAAAGGAACGTCACCTGTGCAGCGTGTGGGGATCTCAGTGCAGAAAACAGGAAACGTAGTAAGCCTGAAGTCCTAATACCCAGCTTGTGTTGGGAAGGGGTAGAATCTAGCATAATCATCCTTGCTTCACTGTTAGCCAGATAGTTAGCCAGATTGACAAACCTGAAGGCTAAATTCTGTGCCAATTTCCAGGCGGAAACAGGCTTCCTTTGGACAAGAACATCTGAACCAAGGGTGGCAGTCTTATTTCAGTTGGAGACCTTCTCACCAAGTCCAGCAACTTCTTTTCTTTGCTGTGCACCCTCTGCTGGTTAGTGTGATAGAGTGAGTTTGGAGAAAATAAGGCGTGTATGACTTCTTAGAGATCATTTAATACTCAATAAGTGTTGTGTTAAAATGTGTTAAATGTGGGAAGTATACCCATGAAACTCAGAAATGTGATGCTCAGGAAGAATATGAGTAGTCAGCCCATAGGAGTTGAGTCCCTGGTAATATGAATGAGGAAGGTTCAAGGATAACAAGAATTCCATTTTTGTAGTGCTAGTTCTGTGCCAGGCACTCACACTGCTAAGCAGTTTGGTAGAAATTGACCCATTAAATCTCTCAAACAGCCTTATGAGGTTAGTGCAGGAGTGTTATAATTCCCATTTCCTAGCTAGACCAGAAAAGTAAGACTCAGAGAAGTTAGATCATTTTCCTGAAATTGTACAGCTAAGCTAATAACAGAGCTGAGACTCAAATCTAAGGCTATCAGTGAGCTCCCACCTGTAACCACTAGGATATTCTTAAGATACCCTTGGGGGCACAATTCCTGGGTTTATGGTTCCTCAATTCATGCTTTTGTCTCTTACTTTCAAAATTTCCCTGTCATTTTAAAGATGAAAAGAAGTAGGCATAACCATGCCTCTGAAAGGTATTATCTCACCCACAGGAATCTGATCCATGAAAACCCAGAAAGTTTGTTACGAGGCCAACATGTGCTCTCCTGCCAGTCCCAAAATCCTGTACCGGAATCCCCGGTTCCTCCGGCTAGCTTTTCTGCAGCTTTATCACCAGCAACAGAGTGGTGTGTTCTGTGATGTCCTTCTGCAGGCAGAAGGTAAGAGACTAGTAGGCACTCAATTGAAAACTCACCGTAGACTTAAGAGGAAATGATTTTAGGGCCAGGCAGTAAAGGACAAAACCAGGAAAGTGTGTAATGATTGCCTTTGAGTCCTGTTTGGTAAAGAGATTTTTCTGGGACGGGTACATTTTTCAAGAGTGAAAGTGAGATTATGCTCCTTCTCTTAAAAAAAAATGAACTAATTATAAAGTGTCATAAGTGTAGAAATTCTGTAAAATGTGGATAATGTGGCAGTGGGATGATTGTGAAGATTGAGTTTAACATACGTGAAACACTTAGAAAGGTACTTTTAATGTTGTACTAAGCAGAATGTAAGTATTAGATGGTCCTGTTATGTATTTTTCTATTTTCTTTTTTCTTTATTATTTTGGGCCGCGCTGGGTCTTTATTGCTGCGCCGGCTTTTCTCTAGTTGCGGTGAGTGGGGACTGTTCATCACAGTGCGCAGGCTTCTCATTGCAGTGGCTTCTCTTGTTGCGGTACATGGGCTCTAGAGTGCACGGGCTTCAGTAGATGGGTCCCTGGGCTCTAGAGCACAGGCTTAATAGTATGGCTTACTTGCTTCTCAGCATGTGGGATCTTCCCAGACCAGGGACTGAACCTGTGTCTCCTGCATTGGCTGGCAAATTCTTTACCACTGAGCCACCAGGGAAGCCCTGTTTTCCTATTGTCTTGCCAAGCAAGTATCTTCATCTCTTGCTGGTTCACTTTCTTCGTTAGCAACATTATGTAACACTTTCCAGTTTACCAAGTACATATAGCATATTTAGTGTCTCATCTTGATTCTGATAACAGCCTTGTGAGATAAAGAATGTTGTTATATGGTTCCAGTTCTACAGATGTGCGAATTGAGACAGCGATTTAAGTGACTTGTCTGTTGGTTCTCTTAGAGTTGCGATTCATTCCTTTTTTCAAAGTAAACCAAAAAAGTATACTGTACTAGCATGGGCACATACTATGTATGAAGATAAAGTCCATCCTTGTAAGGAAACCATATAAGGGCGAGATATTCAAATAACCAGTGCGTTCAGATAACTGGGCGGTATACTAAAAAACACTGGGGTAGGTATAGGCTGATAAAGGAGCTCAAAAGAGTCACATACTTCACAGACTTGAGGAGGTTGGGAGATAGGGGTTAGGGAGATTTTCTTAGAGGAAATAACCTCTTAGGTGTGTTGTGAAGGACAAACGGAAGTAGGAAGAAATGGGGAAGGATTTTCCCAGGCAGGGAAAACAGCATGTAGAGATTTAGAGGTATGGATCAGAGGTTTGCAAGTGGTTCATTATGGCTAGAACACAGACTATAAGAAGTGTGTTGATCAGAGCTGTGGCTAGAGAAATTAGCAGGTCTGAAGTGTTATACCAAGGAAGTTGGTTTTGTCCTAAAAACACTGGAAATGTAGATTTTAAGAAGAAGGTCATAACTGCTTTAGAAACAGCACTCAGACTGCAATGAGGGGAATTATTAGATTGTTATTGAGTCCAGATAAGAGGCTGTTTTGGGATCCAGGAGGAAGGGAATTGTGGCCTGAACTAAGGCATTGAGAATAGAAAGAAATGTATGGTCTATGAGTTGTTAAAGAGAAGTATTAAAGAGGTGTACGGATGTGAAAGTTGGACCATAAAGAAGGCTGAGTACCAAAGAATTGATGCTTTCAAATTGTGGTGCTGGAGAAGACTCTTGCGAGTCCCTTGCACTGCAGGGAGATCAAACCAGTGAGTGCTAAAGGAAATCAACCCTGAATTCATTGGAAGGACTGATGCTGAAACTGAAGCTCCAGTACTTTGGCCACCTGATGCAAAGAGCCAACTCATTGGAAAAGACCCTGATGCTGGGAAAGATTGAGGGCATGAGAAGAAGGGGCTGACAGAGGATGAGATGGTTGGATAGCATCACTGACTCAATGGACATGAGTTTGAGCAAGCTCCGGGAGATAGTGAAGGACAGAGAAGCCTGGTGTGCTGCCGTCCATGGGGTCAAAGAGAGTTGGACACGAATCAACAACTGAACAACAGCAACAAAGAATTTACAAAACTTGCTGCAGTTAAGAACACAGGTTGAGGTAGCCTTGGGTTCAAATCTTGTCCCTGCTCCTTAACTAACGGTAATGTTGCGCATTACTACACTGTGCCACAGTTTACTCATCTGTAATAACAACTACGTCACAGGGTTGCAGTGAAGATTAAAATTATTTCTGGTAAGGCGCCTGGCACATAATAAGGACTCAAGTTACTGGCTGTTTAAAGAAAACTTAATATTTGATTAGATGCAGTGGGTAAGAGAAAAGGAAGAATCAAATATGACTTCTAGTTTTCAGGCCTGGGCCACTGGGTATCTTATTTTGAAGTAAAAATCAGGAAGTTTTGAAGTGTGGGGAATGGTGAGTTTACTTTCTAGAAATGTTGCATTGGAGGTACTTATGGGACATCCATGTAGTCTTGCAGGCAATGGCGTGCTTAGTATTTCAGAAGATGTCTGGGCAGAAGTTGGATCTGGGAATCATCAGCAAAGCCTTTGCTAATGGAAGCCATGGGAGAGGGGAAAATTGCCTAGGAAGTGCACATAAAATGAAAACGTGGCTCAGGACAGTGGATACCAGGCAGTGGAGAGAGTTCAGGAGAGAACTGAGCCCTTATTGAAAAGTGAAAAGTGTTAGTCACTAAGTCGTGTCCAACTCTCTGTGAACCCATGGACTGTAGCCCCCCAGGCTCCTCTGTCCATGGAATTCTCCAGGCCAGAATACTGGAGTGGGTACCCATGCCGTCCTCCAGGGGATGTTCCCGACCCAGGGATGGAACCTGGGTCTCCTGCATTGCAGGCAGATTCTTTATTGTCTGAGCCACCAGGGAAGCAAGCCCCTGATTATCCTGATTATCCATATCCAAAGCTCATGATCTTTTTATTAGATCACAAGCAGCTTCTGTACAAATTTTTAAACTCTTGGGTGAGTCAAAAACATTTATTTAGCAAGTGTTTGATCCCCTACTCTGTGTCAAGTGCTGGGTATTATTCAGTGAGTCAAAGAGACATGGTCCGTGTCCTCAGAGCTTACAAGTGTAGTGAAGGAGATGGACAGTTCCAATGCAAATAGCTGAATGCTCTGATAGCTACAGCGCACCTAACCAGACGGGATGGCGGAGGAGGGGTGGGAAAGCCTAAAATAAACCTTTAAGGATAAAAAATGAGTTAGCTGGGTAATGGCAGGATGTTCCAGGTAGGCAGAAGAAACAAAATTTCTCCTACTTGAACTTCCATGAGGGAGACGGAGAAGGGACAGCACCTTCAGGTAGTAGTGTCTGTGTTGAACCCACGAGCTCGCCAGTGGGCCTGAGATAAACACTTGGGTTTCCCTCCAGGTGAGGCAGTCCCAGCCCATTGCTGCATCCTGTCAGCCTGCAGCCCCTTCTTCACAGAGCGCCTGGAGCGGGAGAGGCCAGCTCAGGGTCGGAAGGTGGTGCTGGAGCTGGGGGGCCTGAAGATCAGGACCCTGAGGAAGCTGGTGGACTTCCTGTACACCTCTGAGATGGAATTATCTGGGGAAGAAGCCCAGGATGTGCTTTCTGCAGCCCGCCAGCTCCGTGTGTCTGAGCTCGAATCCCTTCAGCTAGAGGGTGGGAAGCTGGTGAAGGTCCCTCAGGGGCGAAGGTTGAACAGGGAGTGCCTGCAGTCTCCCAGCTCCGCGCCAATCTCTGCCAGGGTGGTGGCTTCCAGCCGTAGGCCTCGGGCTCCCTTGCCTGTCACCCAGGCGCCCTGTCCTCTTGGGGCAGCGAGACTGAAGTCCTCGGGGAAGGAGGAGGGGCCGCCGGAGAAGAACCTACGACAGAACCCAGAGAACTCGTCTGGCACTCTACTGCTCAAGAGGAAGGCCAAGGCCTGCCCAGCTCCACAGGAAGCAAGCGCCTCACCATGGAGCCACGGTCAGGGACCCAGAGAGAACAGGAGCGGCCCCGCCCTCGTTCCTGCAGCACTCTCCCCACCCAGCTCGTACCCTTCCTCCGATGAGCGGCTCCTGCCCAGGAAGATCAAGCTGAGCCGCTCAAAGCCGCCTCCCGATGTCTGTACCTCGAAGCCTGCCAGCCTCCTCAGTGCGCCCAGCTCAGTGCCCACAGCCCCTGGCCGGCGTCTCTGGCGGCAGAAGAGCACAAATAAAGCAGCGCCCGAGGACAGGCAGCAAACAGGGCGAAGCAGCCCTCTCAGGAGCGGCCCAGGCGCCTCGGGTCTGGGGAAGAACAAGACGAGGAGCCCTGAAGTCAGGGCCCCTCACCCGGACCCTGCAGAGGAGGGGCAGGTTGGGAGAGTGAAGCTTCGCAAGCTTGTCAATGGGACCTGCTGGGAGGTAGTTCAGGAGCCTCCCCTCAAAATCTCTCGGGACAGCCCTCAAATCCCAGAACTCAAAGACTCAGAAGAGCCTCTGGGGACACAGCCATCCTCAGGTAACCAGCAGGACATGTCATCCGCGAGAACAGACCTGTGTGAGGACTCCCCCGTGTGCTCCAGGCTACAAGACATTCTGCTCTCTGCTGACCACTCCCCAGACCAGCCAGTGGAGAAGTCTGAGTTTGGGTCCAGTCCAGAGCTGGTAGGGAAGGAACCTGGACTGGACACGGACTGCAGAGAGTCCTACATGCTCAGCACAGCGCTGCTTGGGCCGCCCTGCGAAGCTGAGGAGTACCGCATCACCAGCGCCGCCGCCACCAGCGAGCTGGAGGAGATCCTGGACTTCATGCTCTGTGGCTCCGACATGGAGCCACCCCTGGGGTCTCTGGAGAGTCCCCCGGCCGAGGGCTGCAGGACCCCGAGTTACCACCTGGCGGAAACAGGCAAGACCTGGATCGAAGGGGAAGAATGGTGTTTGCCCGACGTGGAGCTCTGGCCCAGGGAGCCTACAGGACTGGAAAAGGAATCTCTTGGTGAGAACAAAGGGCCAGCTGAGCCCTTTAGCCCCCTAGTTCTGCCCTCTGAGAACAAAGAGCCAGCTGAACCCTTCAGCCCCCTTGTCATGCCCTCCGAGGTAAGTGAGGGGGAGGTGTTTGCAGTGGGAGGCTCTTGGACTCCAGACCTGGAAATCACCAGCTCCCAGCCTCTGGAAGGTCAGAGAGACAGACTTCTCCACATGGACTCCCTTGACCATCCCCAAAGGTCCTATGGAGAGCTCTCACCTCCCTGTTCAAACTGGGTGGAGGCTGGCCTGGAAGTGTCCCTATCAATGGATGAGGTATTATACCCAGCTCCAGAGGCAGGCAAGGAGGGATCTGGCAACTGTGAGTTGGTGGGTCCACTTCCTGCCAGCCCTGAAGAGGAGATTGATGTAGACTCCCTGTCAGAGGGGATTGTACCCACGAGTATTCTCTCTGTGTGGCCTGAGCCTTCCCCCGAGTCAGAAACAGAGGTAGATATACTAACGTAGTGGCATAGCGGGGAGGTCAGGTCACATGCTGGCTAACAGAAGGTCCACCGACAGGCCAGCATATGTCCTCTGTCCCTGTCCTCTTAGCACCAGAGGCAGGCATGCCCGTAGCTCTCCTTCCCTCCCAAGGCTTTTAGAGCCAGGCAAAAGTCATTCCATAGGTAGAAAATTATGAACTTGAACCACCTTACTTCTTTTATAATCTTGTCTTCCAGTTAGTGACAAGTGAAACAATAAACTGTGTGGTCACGAACTCTAGTGGGTCATAGGTAACAGCCAAAGCCAGGCCTCCCCGATCAGCTGGCATCTAATAACTAGTACTTGGTGTGTATGGCTTAGTCACTGCCAGCATGGGAAGTGTAGCCAAAACCTCCACAGGGCTGGGAAGATGTCCTGCACCATCACTTCTGAGAAGTGAGGTGAGAAAGATCGTTACTTTTATTTCCTTTTCCCCCATAGTTTTTACAAGTAAAGTATTTCCCATGCTGTAATAAGGACCATAGGAGACCCAGGTTAATTGGTGACCTTAGGCTCTGAAGAACACAAGGACCAATCCCATAAGACTGGCACCCCTTACCATACTAATAAATTTACTTCATGACTCAGGCTTTATATCAACTCAGATCCTTTAATTTTTATTAAACCAAATCCAAGAACTTTTCAATGTCTTACTAGAGGGTTGCCTCACAACTGAACCATCGTTTCTGGAGGGGAGGAAACCACAGCTTCGGGGACATGACTGCAGTTTGGCCATGTCCCGTCATAAACGCTCCAACATCACCAGGGACAGGCTGTGAAAATGAGAAAGGAAAAGAGTTAGTGACGGGATCCAGATAATCCTGGCCAGCCCTCCTCCACTGAAGGAACACACGGACCCAGGAGAGCTCAAGAATTGCGTACACACA
This sequence comes from Giraffa tippelskirchi, assembly GCF_054371585.1. Taxonomy (NCBI): domain Eukaryota; kingdom Metazoa; phylum Chordata; class Mammalia; order Artiodactyla; family Giraffidae; genus Giraffa; species Giraffa tippelskirchi. The sequence goes on along the minus strand of NC_137285.1, from coordinate 148,562,248 downwards.
CCGCCCCCATCTCACTCAACATCAAGTGCCTGACGACGCGCCAAAGCCCTGTGTGCAGCACTCAGGATAAAGACAGGGTCGAATCCACCAGGAGTGGCGCGCCACCTTGCAGGGCTGGCAGCACATACGGTAACACAAGAGGGCAGCAGCCATACCTGAAACTGCAGACGTTTGGCCAGGAAGAGGAGAATCAAAACACACACAAATGAGGGCATCGGTGGGGTTTACAGGACAGTGAGGTGTGTTTTTAAAACAGAGAAAATCGGCCCAGACTCCAAGGGACACAGTTCTCTGCATCCTCTAAGGACACAATTTGCATTCTCATAGTCATTTACATTACCAACGGCATTCCACGCCTCAGCTCAGAGACGCTGAATGAGACACGAAGGCTGTACCAAAGGCCACAATGAATAGGAAACCGTTTTGGGGGGGACGGGGGGGGCGACTGAAGTTTTTCCCACCAGGAAAAAGGGGAAGAGGTATTCCCACTAGAGGAAATCCTGAGAGCAGAAGCGAGTTATGGAGATGTAGGTTCTGTGTGAAATCGGGTTTAACAGGAAGGGCTGCTTCGCCAGCAGCCGCACAAAGATCAGCCCACTCCCCACCCCCCCCATTCACCATCTCGAACCTCAGCGAGACACCTTCTGCCCCACCTCCCTACGAAAGGTACTTCTTCAGCTCCTCCAGCACCACGTGAGGCTCCGGAAACTTGAGTTTGCGTGGGGGCCCCTTCTTAAGACCCGTCCACAGCTCCGCGCCTGGGAAGAAAGGCCACATGAAGCGCAACGGCTCCGGAACCCTGCAGCCGTCCCCCGAAGCCACCGGGAGGCGGCGGTCTGCAGGCCCGCACTGCCCCGGCCCGCACTCACTGCTGCCGTCGGCGCGCAGCAGCGTCACCTCGAAGCTGCCCCTCCGCGGCCTGGCGGGGTTCACCTTCACCGCCAGCTCGGGGGCCTGCAGGCGCAGCGCCTGGCTCAGGGCCGCGGCGTTGCGCGCGTACACGCGTCAGCTCGTGCTGCGGGGAAAGAGGCGAGGTCAGAGCCGGGACCCGGCCTGCGGCGCCCTCGCCCTCGCGCGCCCCGCCGCGCCCCGGGCCGCTCACCAGTGTTCGATGACGACGCTCGGCCCCTCCACTCCCCGCTCCTGGCCGCCGGCCGGCTTCTCCCGCTTCTCGGTCGCTGCGACCAGCGCCGCCTCGGCCTTCCGCTTCCTCCCGCGGGACGCCATGGCGCCTGGAGCCCAGCCGGGGACAGGGCGCGGCCGCGGCCACCGGGCACAGGCCAGCCCGGCTCCGAGCGCCGAACCGCAGCCCAGGAACTCGGCTCCCGGCGCGAAACCTCTCAAGCGGCGGAAAGCGACGCGGCGCTGGGCGCACACGTGGTCTGGAGGCGGGGCCTCGGGCGAAGCCGCGCCGCGCGCACGGGCGGGGAGGGGCGGGGCGCCGCGCCCAACCACCGTGCTTGGGGGCCGGGTCTCTGAAAACAGTCAAGTCTTCACGCAGGCTTTTCTGTAACGGCGGCGCCAGCTTGAACGGTGTCCATCAGGACTGCTACCCAAAACTTCGCTCCTGGGATCCACGGATCAGTCCCAGACCAAGTGTACAGCTTAACTGAGATTAAGTAAACTTTGTTACGGGTGCAAGGTTTTGATTTGAAGCTTGGATTGTTTCCTAGTCTTTAAAGCCAAGCCAGTATATCTCCAGTTCATTTTGAGCTTCTTCCAAGTTAATTGCTTAGATCTAACATCGGTATTCATTCAGGATCGTTCATAAACTAGTATGAATAAATAATAAGTAAATTAACTATATTGTCTACATCATTGATTTTCAAGTGGGATAGTAGGGTGTTTGTAATATCAAGACCACTTGAGGAACATTTTATTTTTTTTTTGAGGAACATTTTAAAATGCATGCAAAGGTCCTGAGATTTTGATGAGCCTACCTATGTCTATTTTGAAAAAGATGCCCAGGGATTTCGTAAGTCCTACTCATCCCTCATTTCCTACCCCTTCTCTCTCATTAAGGTCTGTATTGTCATATCATCATAATCTAGTAGATTCTTCAGTTCTGTTGGATAGCTACTCTTCAAAAGGGCTTCCCAGGTGGCTAAGTGGTAAAGAATTCACTTGCCAATGCAGGAAATGGGTGAGTTTCTGGGTTGGGAAGATCCCCTGGAGAAAGGAAATGGCAACCCACTCCAGTATTCTTGCCTGGGAAACCCCATAGACGGAGGAGCCTGGCAGACTCATCCATAGGGAAGCAAGAGTCGGACATGACTGAGCGACTCAACACCAACCTAGGGACGACCCAAACCTCCTCCAGCTGTCCACAATCCCGGGGGCCTGTGTGCAGCACCTGAGGAACCAACCAGGATGGCCTTTGAAATGAAGAACGCGCAAGAGTCCTCTGCAATTGCCTGGCTTTTCTAATGCAGGAGCGACCAACACTTCCACTTCTAATGCATGAGTAACACAGAAAGGCGCAATCAGAAGTAATCCTCAGTCTCTTTATTGTGCAAGACCATCAACTGGGTGTGGGGGGATGCAGGAGGGCTGAGTGAGCCACCATCCAGGGGCTTTTCCTCCAGGGCCCACTACACAAAGGAGTCTCAACCTTCTATTCCCCTTCCTCCCAATCTCCATAAGATAGGCAGGTTATTCAGTCATCTTCCAAGAGAAAAGTCTGTGGTTAAAGGTTTTTCCTTGGGACCGATCACAGACTTACACTTTTTTTTTTAAATACAGGCCACAGACTAAGCCAGAAAGGCCTAAACAAGTAAGATTCCATGAGGGAAAAATCGCAGCACTAACTCGGCACCCTGGCCTGTTCTGTAAGGGTTTATCTAGTCTAAGTAGGCTGCGTAGCGCCACCGTGAGGAATGACGACACCAGAGCCTGACGGAGCTGTCCGGCAGCACCCAGCAGTCGACACGCTGGCCCAGCCTGGAGGGGGAGCCTTCTCCCTCCACCAGACAAGACCTTTCCCTCCCTGCAGAGAAACAGCGGGCCGCAACAGTGGGGCCTTCCTGGAGGGTGCCTGTCATCACCCTGGATGCCACTTAAAAATCAGAAGTGATACCCTGCCCCAACTAGGCATAGCCAAACAGGGGAAACATAAATAAAAGGCCCGGGCCTCAGGCAAGGCTTGTCGTTACAGAAAGGGCAGAGCCTCCGAGGTGCCTGGGACTGACAGGAGAGGAAGCACTGAAGCAGGGATCCTATTTGTCCTTCTTGCTCTCCTCATCTGGCACGGCAGTGGGCACCGTGGCCACAGGCTGCTCCTCGGGGATCTTATCTCCAGCCTTTGACAGCTTCTTGGCCCGCTGATAGAGCTCATTCAAGTTGAATTCTCGGATCACATTCTCCTGTGCAAAACGGACACATGCATCAGGGATCAAGCTGGAAGGGAGAGTGGCGTCTAGCAAGAAGTACAGTTGACCCTTGAACAGCGGTGTGGTTGGGGCACCAACCCTTTTGCAGGCAAAAATCCACCTATAGCTTCTAGTCAGCTTTCCGTAACCACAGTCCCTCCCAATCTGTGCTTCCATGTGTGCGGCTTCAACCAGCTGCATGGACTGTGCAGTTGTGTAGTTTTTACTGTTGACAAATATCCACACAAGCAGACGCACACAGTTCTGACTCATCTGTGCAAAGGTCAACTGTCTTTACACAGTCTAGGAAGGGAGAGGCCAAAGGACAGGAATCTAGCCCAGATCTCCTTTTTTTGGGTACCTGAAAAAGTCAATTAATATTTACCTATTATGTGCCAGTCACTGTGCCAAGAATTATAGCTACATTGTTTAATGTAATCTGCAAAACAAAACCTGTAAGCTAAATGTTACCCTCTCCAATTTACTGCCAAGGAAACAGACTATAAGAACAAGAGCCACCGAACTGAATCTTAAATAATAATCGTTGCCTACTACTAGCATGTCTGGCACGTGGTAGAATAATTTGCTGAGTGAATTTACGAATGAGACCTAATAAATAGTCCACATTCTCAAATTATGTGGGCAAGTAGCAGAACTAGGACTCAAAGCCAGGGTGGGCTCCAAGCTGACCTTCTGTTCTACACCCACCTGCAAACCACCCGCCCGCTCACATACCTCTGAGAATGTCCAAGAGACAGCCCGGCCCTTCTTGTCGATCTGCGGCCGCCGCATGACCTCCTTCCCACCTTGGAACAGGATCAGGGTAGGGAGCTGCTTGGTGAGGGGTGACGTGCTCACTTTGTACCTGCAGGATCCAGAAGGTTCTCTGTAAGTGCATCTGTGTGTATCCCCCCAAGGGACCCCCTGCCCAGGCCCTCACATACCGGGTACTAACGTCAGTGTAGCGTCCAACGTCCACCTTCCCAAAGTTTAGCCCCATACAGTTGTACCTGAGAGGAATGTATCATTTCACATGGCGAGAGAGAATGAATCAATGAAGCAGAGGTACAGATGTCTGAGGGTGGCGGTGGGAGTGCCTTTGGTTGCAGTGTGCGAAAACCAAGGCCAAACCAATGAGAGGGAAGGGACAACTACCGCCCCTCCCTTTGTCCCACTCACTTGAGGGAGAGGTCAGCGTAGATAGGGGCAAATGACTGGCAGTCACTAGACCAGTTAGCAAAGAACTCCACGATCCAAGTGGCCCTCCTGTCCCGCTCCAGCTCCTCCTGCCACGCACAGAGAAGAAACAGTGAACTGGATCACACAGGCTCCTGGAAGATTCAGACTTCAGCACCTAATTCTTCATCTCGGCTTCCCCATACCTCTGTAGACCCCACCATGAACCACAGACCCCTTGATTCTCCTCTGGAGCCCACAGTGAGTCAGTGCCCTTGACTTCCCTTCTGAAGCACTGCTGTTCCTCTGAGTGGTGAACGCCACGACAAAATCACCCCCAAGGGACCCAAGGCACAGGGAAGAAGACTACTCACATCAATGGTTTTGTCACTGAAGTACTTGATGTACTCAGGGCCCATATACAGGGGGGGCTTGCATGTCATCAGGAACACTAAACACAGAAAAAGGACGTCACCGGTGTTAACTACAAAGTGGCACTTGCCATCTACCTCTATAAGGATTAAGTCATGTGCTCCCACAGCTGGCGACCTTCAACATCCCCTGAAGGAGCTCAGGGTGGAGAGCAGAAATGCACCCTGTGCTCAGGGAAAAACTGGCAGGACAGATCTTCGGATGGTTAAATATTCTCAGGAGCTGATTTTGAGCCCAATTCGTGTATCTCCTCATATCTAGAAAAGCACTAAAACCCTTCATGGTGACAACGGTTTCTCGTGACTGGCAGAAAGCTTCATGAGACTGGCACATACTTTCTATAAAAAATATATGCTGACTGCATGTACTCCCCCTTCACCAAAATCACACATATACTGTCCTTTCCTCCTGCCTCTTTGGAACAGTTTCTCAGAGCTAACGGAGGTGCCGTCTCCCAGCTTGCAGTCCTCGTTTGGCCCCAGTTAAAACTTAACTTGCAGCTCTTATGTTGTACATTTTAAGTCAACACAGGAAACATCTAAGGCCTTGAGCAGGGGATTTACTTTCAAACCAACCTAAAGATTTCAAGTACCAGAGAGTACACTTTGTAGACATACATAGACACATTCCCTCCCTCTTAAAATACAATCTCTGTAGGTTCTTATCATCTGAGCTTCACACAATTAGGTATAAGCTATGGAAGAAGGGTATGGAGAACCTGGTTTGGTGTTGGAATTTGGTTCCCACAACCAAGTCTTACAGTCTCCTTACCTATGCAGAGTGTGATGTAAAGCAGGCCCATACGAATATCCAGGCGGAAGAAAAGAATTGCATTGGCCACCTTACTGAACATGAAGATGTTGCCTATATGCTGTTCCACGGTGACTGAAACACAAAGATGTCAGAGGTCAGGCTGGGCTGCGTGCTCCCACGTTCTATTATTTGTCCTTCTTCTTGGAATACTTTGAAACGGGAGAGGCGGAAGGGGATAAAAGTCTAAGGTCAAATTCAGCCTTGGCACAGAATGAGGGACAAGTTCACCAAATAATGCCCCTCTCATAACATGAATGAAAGACTCCAGAGGTCATCAGTGCTGACCTTGAGAGACCGAGAAGCAGGCTACACTTACTGGATCTGCGGTTCTTCATCATCACGATGGCACTGAGGAACATCAGGATCTCTACTTCTCTCTGCAACAGAATCAGAGGGTCAGGAATGCCATGAACGGAAATGATTTGAGTGACCAAGGAAGCCAAATATACGATAAAAACCAACAGAGAAAAAACTAACAAAGATCCAAACTGGGAATGGTAACAGTAGAGAAATAACTGGAGTCAGCTAAGGAGCAGTGCTGGCTTCCCAGGTGGCGCTAGGGATAAAGAACCTGCCTGCCACTGCAGGAGACACAAAAGAGGTGGGTTTAATCCCTGGGTCGGGACGATCCCCTGGAGGACATGGAAACCCACTCTGGTATTCTTGCCTGGAGAATCTCATGGACAGAGGAACCTAGAGGGCTACAGCCCATAGGGTTGCAAAGAGTCAGACACAACTGAAGTGACTTAGCAAGCACAAGGGGTAGTGGGGAAAACACCAGTCAGAAGATCCAGGTTACAATTCTACCCCTATCACAAACTGCCTGGTGCCTTTCAGCAAAGCACTTAACCTGGGTGCACTGGCTTCCCTGACTGAATGATATTTCAAAACGCTATCTGAGGATTAAATAAGATTAAGGACTATGAAAGTGAAAGTGAAGTGAAAGTGAAGTCGCTCAGTCATGTCCGACTCTTCTCGACCCCTTGGACTACAGCCTACCAGGCTTCTCCGTCCATGGGAGTTTCCAGGCAAGAGTACTGGAGTGGGGTGCCATCGCCTTCTCCGAGGACTATGAAAGAGTTCCATAAAGTGTGGTGTAAAACTGTAAGATCCTACAATCAACTCAGCGTGACCCTGGTAAAATAAAACCTTTCCAGGTAAACTTTCTCAATCATATCCTTCAATACAACAGATGGTTATTCCATTTGTTTGGTTTTAAGTTAAAACATTCCTCTCCACCTAACATTCACAGTGATAATCCATGCACCTTGAATATAATTTGAGTGCTGAAGGAGGCCTTTTAAACCTCTCAAAGGTCCTTTTCACGACCCCTAGTTTACTGTTCTTTCTCACCTTCTAGAAGGTAAGTTCCATGTGAGTTAAGTGAGACAGACGATAAAAATGACACAGACACAAACAAGGTAACTTCCAAGAGTAAAGACCGCGATGGAGAGTGACAAGGACTTTGTGCGAGATCGCACAGGGGGAGGGCCTTCTGTAGACTGGAGGATTTGAGGCTTTCCATACCTTTCTGTAATACAGGATCCAAATCATTATTTCAGACAGAACCAATTAACTGCGATTTACGGCCAGCAATCAGGGACCTAGGTTTTTAGCCTCAATCTCCAACAAAAAGCAACTGACTGGATTTAGAAATGGACATCTAAAGTGGGGAGTAGGGAATATGACCTCACTAAATATTCTATCTGAGCAGAGATGAGGAACAGTTTTCAGGAATGAAATTGGCTTTAGAAGTGGCTTTTATAATTATGGAAAGATGATTTAAAAAGAGAATTATTCCCAATCAGGAGACCAAAGACAGGACGAAAAGGAATATACTCTAAAGACAGAGAATGGGTCTGCGGTAAAGACCAGCCATGTATACCAGACCTTACTTCCATTTTCTCCTGGACATACTACATCTAGGGAGAACTGTGCGACCAGCAGTCTAAACGCACTGTGAGCAGAAGTGATGCGCCACTTCTGTACCCAGGCAGTTAAGAAAGAGGATGCATGTCCTTGCAGGACAGCTTTCTCTCTCCACCTGCTGGCTTGCTGCTGGGACGATCTTAAGGCCATCAGTAGAAGACAGGAGGCTGGGTTCCAGAATAACTGTTTAAACAACAGTTTAAACAGCTCCCTTGGTTGTTCACTTGTTTATTCACTGTTTCAAACTTTCTTTTTTTTTAAATAATTTTATCTTTATTTGTTTTCAGCTGTGCTGAGTCTTGCTTGATAGGTGGGCTTTTCCCTCGTTGCGGAGCATGGGCTCTAGGGCACGTGGGCTCAGTGCCTGCAGCTCCTGGGCTCCAGAGCACAGGCTCAGCAGCTGTGGCGCACCAGCTGAGCTGCTCCACAGCAAGTGGAATCCTTCCTGACCGGGGATCAAACCTGTGTCTCTTGCATTGACAGGTGGATTCTTTACCACTGAGTAGCCAGCGTAGCCCTGTTTCAAACTTTTTATTAAGGAAATTTTCAAACATACACCAAATCAGAGAGGATACTGAACGGTGGCAGTATATGTCACTCCCAAATATGCCACTTTGGCATAAGGATTATTTTGAGTCCAAAAGCAACTGATGAGAAGTAGAATAAAGAAAAGCTCCATGCCCTTCCCTTAAGAGCACGACAAAAATTTACCTTCTCTACCAAGGACAAAACTGATCAGGGGAGATAACTTTAGATGCTGTCAGCCTGGAGATAGCCCCAGAGGGATCTAGGTAACAAACCAGCCTTTATCTACCATCAGTTTACCTTTTCTCTTCCTGGCTCCTGCAAACCTAAAACCCTTTCCTTCTTCATCCTGTCATTTCTCCACAAATCTCAGAAGGGTGAAGGGAAAATTATTTTCCGCCTCCTAAAATACCTTAGTAAACCCCTAGTACTCAGTTTCAATAGTAATGTTTTGCCAATATGGCAAAATATTTCATCTACACTACCCATTTCTTTTGCTGGAGAAACTTAAAAGCAAATTGCAACTGTATTATTTCAACTGTAAAGATTTCAGTATATACTGCTTATAGATAAGAACTTCTTTCTTAGAACAAACTAAAATACCATTATCATATCTGACAAAATTACTACTGCTTCCTTGTTGTTATCTAATACTTTTCAAATTCAAAGGTTGTGGGTGTATGTGCTGACTCTTTGCGAGCCAGGCTCAGTCCAAGGGATTTCCCAGGCAAGAACAATGGAATGGGTAGCCATTTCCTTCTCCAGGGGATCTTCCCAACCCAGGGATCGAACCCAAGTCTGCACTGGCAAGTAGATTCTTTACTGCTGAGCCACCAGGGAAGTCACAGCTTTGCTAACACTATTTACCTTAATATTGTAACTTCCAAATCACCAGGGTAAATGAGTAAAACACAGATTTTCCAGGAAAACAAACAGTTACGAGTACTACCTAGTTTATAAAATCTTTATGTCTATCCACTTATATGTTTGAGTCTTATTTTGGTTAAAGTGGGATAGATAAATAGGATCTTTTGAAGAAGATGGCTACATCTGAGCTAATTAATAACAGTGGGAAAGGATAGAGTATGAAAAAGTGTGGGGTGAAGAATAAAAGTAAGGAAGCAGGTTCTGTTCAAGATCAAGACTCATTTGGGACTTTGGAAAAAAAGCCAAAAACTCAGGTGACTGTCTTTCCTCAGAACACGTATGTGGCTATCCAGCAGAGGGCAGAGAGCTTCAATTTATTTGACACTTTTTTTTTTGGCCTCAAAGCATGCAGAATCTTAGTTCCCTGACCAGGGTTGGAACCCAGGCCCCCTGCAAGGGAAGTGCAGAGTCTTAACCACTGGACCACCAGGGAAGCCCCTCAAGTGATTTTTCTGATTGGTCCCTCCATTCCAGTTCAGGGAGGACTGCAAGAGCCCTTGAGATAGATTTCTTTACAACTTTTTCTTTTCTTTTTACAATTTCATTTCAATAGGCCTAACAATTTTATTTATTTTTACATCCCGAGTATGCGGCACAATGCCCAGCACACAGTCCTCCCTCTGAGACTGTTAACTTAATTTTAAGAAATGGCTGTATGCTGTTACCATGGCCGCAGAGTGGTTGCAAATCCTCGTCGCTCACTAGTTGTGTGACCTTGGACGAGTCTCCTAACCACGCCGAGATCCGTTTCTTCATCAGTAAAACGAGAATACTACAAATACTACTTGCCTCGTACAACTCACTGGTTCCTCAACAGGCTTTACATAACGAGCAATACTAGAAGACAGTGTGGGTGCCCAGTTTGGGTAGGGCTCGTGTCGAGCATGAACTGGGAGGTAGGAAGGAGCTTGGACTCAAAAGGCAGAAGGCTTAGACTGTCGGGCGAGCTAACCCGCTGCCCTCTGGCCCTAAGCAAGAGCGGGTTTAGGCTCGACGACAATCCACGCCCTACACTCTTAGTAGTGTGTTAAGCCCGCTAAGAGGCCCGGAACCTGAGGCGTTCTCAAAACGGTCAGCCTCGGGGCTGCCGGCTGCGAACACCAGGGCGGGGATAGTCAAGGTCGTGGGGTCCTGAGGCAGGGGTCGCTCACCCAGTCAAAGTCACACGGGTTGCCGTCTTCGCGTTGCGTGGGGAGACTTTCGCAGACAGGGGGCAGCTTCCTCACGAGTAGGAAGGCAGCAGAGAGCAGGGCTGACAAAAAGTAGTAAGGTCGGGCCAGCCATCGTGAAAGTCGCGGGACCGAATACACGAGAGCAATCAAAGGCGCTAGGACCGCCATCTTTCCGGCCCCCTGAGGCGCCGCCCGCTCTCTTCGGCTTCCGTAGGTCTGGTCCCGCCTCTCTCACCATCGAAGGTTTCCATTGGGCCGTGTCAGATGCCCCGCCTCTGGACCCGGAACTAGATCTCTGATTGACCGTAAGGAAAGTGAGAAAGGGATTTGATATGTTATTGGCTAACCTAGCTGTCGTTTTTTCTACCTTAGTCATTTCATTGGTTAAGCGATTGTGGCGGCCTCGGAGAATTTAATAAAGTTAAGGAGTATTTCCGGAACGTTCTCAGAAGGCGACGGAAGTAGTTGCCGGAAGAAGGTAGGCAGGGCCAGAGGCAGTCCAATGGTAAACGGCTCCTGGAGGAAAAGGGCGGTACCCCGTGAAAAGATTAACCAATGAGAATCATTAACGCCAGACACCGGGACGCCGCCGGGGCGGAGGGGACGATGGAGAATTTCACGGCGTTGTTCGGAGCCCAGGCTGACCCGCCACCTCCCCCAGCGGCACTCGGCTTCGGACCCGGGAAGCCGCCCCCTCCGCCGCCGCCGCCTCCGGGCGGGGGGCCGGGCCCGGCCCCGCCCCCGACCGCCGCCTCGGCCCCTCCCGGGAGCGACAAGTCAGCGGCAGGCTGCGGCCCCTTCTACCTAATGAGGGAGCTGCCAGGTGAGTGCGAGGCCCGGCCGAAGCCGGCCAATCAGATCGCAGCGAGGTGGGGCTGGGCGTGGCTCCTAGCCGCCGGGGAGGTGAGGGGTGCCCCGGGCGGCGCGTGCGGGGATTTCGGAGCTCCGTGTCGGAAAGGACTCGGAGAACTCACAGCCAAAGGCACGACGGGAATTCTCGGGATGGACTGGGAATGAGAAGAATGGGTCTGTGTGGCCTCCTTTCACGCTCAGCCCTGCCTCTGACCCTGACGGTGGTTTTATGACTCCCTAAACATTACTCCCGGGTGGTTCAGACGGTAAAGAATCCGCCTGCATTGCGGGAGACCTGGGTTTGATCCCTCAGTCGGGAAGATCCCCTGGAGAAGGGAAAGGCTACCCACTGCAGTATCCTTGCTCGGAAAATTCCATGGACGGAAGAGCCTGGCGGGCTACAGTCGCAGAGTCGGACACGACTGAGCGGCTAACTCTGAAAAAGCACCTCGGGTTCGAGTTTGGAGTCCTGATTTAACATTCTTGCAGACCTAGTTCCAAATGTGCTTCCGACTTCCTGTTGGTTTGGTGCGTGTTGCTTTCCTTTTTTCTCTGGGCCTGGGCCTTTCCTCATTTGTTGGAACAGGTGAATAGAATTGAACCAGATTCTTTCATTCAAAAAATTATTTCGTTGAGCACCTACTCTATGTACCAAGGGGTATTGTACATACTGAAGATACAGCTGTGAACAAGGCTGACAAGATCCTTGCCTGTTTGGAAGTTTACCTGCCCATGGAGGAGGCGAAAGGTAACAGAGTGAAATCACATAGCAGTTATGGCTGTAAGGGGAAAAAAAATGTGATAAAGATTTAAGGGAGCAGAGCTGCTTCAGCTAGAGTGATCAGAGAAGCTCTCTCTGAGTAGGTTACTTTAGAATTAAAATGTAAGCGCAGAGAAAGAGCTATCCATTTATGAGTGGGAGGAGGGATAACTGGATACAAAAAAAATTTGAAATCAACAGCCCCAATGTGAGAAAAATCTTGTAATGTTTGAGGGACAGAAGATCAGTTGGACTCCAGTGAAGTGAACAGAGAAGGAGTGATAGGAAATAAAGTGAGAGTGGTAGGCAGAGGCCTGTATTAGACATTTAGATTTTAACATATTATTGACCAGAAACATGTCAATATGTTCTTTAGAGAGTGAAACCATTAACATCACCGTGGGAAGTTGTTAGATCTTAAAATTGATCAAGAGATTCATTATAGAACTTAGGATTGACATCATCATTCACATTTTGCTCTGTTAGGTTTTTATTCCAGCCACGTGTATCTTATAAACACAAGCTTATTTTCATAAAATTTAAAAAAAAATGACACATCACGAAATTTTGAGTGAAGAAAAATTTCTCAGTGAATATATTCAGATACTTTCTCTTATTGTCCGAGCAACATATTTACTAGTGTGTCAGAAGATGATAGTTGTTCCAAATATAGTTCTGATTCAGACGATGTGAATATTAGGCCAACAAAGAGTCAAAAAACCTTAGTGATTGTTTTCTGATATGGAAAGTGAAAATGAAACTCATGGTGCTGGAGAAGGCTTTATAGGTGTGTCAGGTTTAACTATTGAATGTAATAATGCAAAGTGTTAGTGAAATAGCTGAATTAACTGTTGTGTTAGTTTCTGCAAAAATCACCCATTCAATAATGTTGCTTAGTAGTCCAGGAAAGAGGTGGTCTGGACTAGGCGATAGCAATGGAGAAAAGAAGTAAATGGATGCAGGATAAATTTTAGAGGTAGAACTGACAGGAATGAAGGATTGAATATAGAAGAGGAGGAGAGAGGAATTGAGGATGATTCTGAATTTTTGGCTTGAATAACAAGGTTGATGGTAGTGCTGAGGTCAGGGAAGAACAAGTTTGAGGAGTTGGAAATCAAGAGTCGTTTTAGGCATGTTAGGTCTCGGGGACGTCTTTCAGTTCATCCCACGTCCATAGCTTTGACTGTATGGACCTTTATTGGCAAAATGATGTCTCTGCTTTGTTAAAATGCACTCTAGGTTTGTCATAGCTTTCCATCCAAGAAACAAGTGTCTTTTAATTTCATGGCCACAGTCACCATCTGCAGTGATTTTGGAGCCCAAGAAAATAAAGTCTGTCACTGCTTCCACTTTTTTGCCTTCTATTTGCCATGAAGTGATGGGTCCTGATGCCATGATCTTAGTTTTTTGAATGCTGAGTTTTAAGCCAGCTTTTTCACTCTCTTTCACCCTCATCAAGAGGATCTGTAGTTCCCTTCACTATCTGCCATTAAAGTGGTGTCATCTGTCTGAGGTTGTTGCTCTTTATCCCAGCAGTCTTGATTCCAGCTAGTGATGTTTCAGTGAGATATTAGTACGTTCAACTGCGAATGCAAGTCGAAGGAATTTGAGCTTTTTCCTGAGGGAATGGGAAACCATTAAGATTTTTGAACTGAGTACGGCTTCTGAAGATATCTGGAGAATATGGGTGCCATGTACTAAAATAAAGGAACCATGAGTGAGGTGGAGAAGATTTGGAGTTTAAAAAAAAAATCGAGGGAATTCCCTGACAGTCCAGTTGTTAGGGCACCATACTTCTGCAAGGGGCATGGGTTTGATCCCTGGTCAGGGAACTACAATCCCATAAGCCTCCTGGTGCAGCCAAAAAGAAAAGAAAGAAAACTGAATCTTCAATGAATTAATTAAGAGAATGTTGGAAATGGAAGGTTAGTTTTCAGGAGTGGAGTCAGGACTGAGGAGAGAGATTTATAAATCATCTTCATAGAACTGATGGGCAAAACAGAACATTGGATGGACTCTTTAAGGTTAAAGAATTTAGAAAAAGCACAGAGTGGGGAAAAGCTGAGGGTGCCCTGACAGAAGGGGGCAGTGCTGATAGGAGTCCTGGGCCCCCGAGCCTCCTTACATTGCAAGGGCCACTCTTCAGTGACAACTAGCGTGGAAGACAAGGGAATAGAATAGGGTAAGGCCTGTCAATAGGGAGGAAAAATACGTTGTTCGTTTAATGTTTATTGAGCACCAGTGACGCGTGAATGAACAAGGCATTTTTCTCAGCCCTCAGTGGGCTTATAGTTCAGAAGCTGAGTTTTCTCAAGTGAATGATTATGAACAAGTCACTTTTGTCATTCGTACCCTGAGTGTTCATCATAACTAGACTATGAAATTGTAAGCTCGATATTTCTACCCTCACCACTGGACCCTAGTTAAATTACTAAGAGGAGAGTGGAAAAGCTGGCTTGAAACTCAACATTCAAAAAACGAAGATCGTGGCATCCAGTCCTACCACTTCATGCAAATAGAAGGGGGAAAAGTGGAAGCAGTGACAGATTTTATTTTCCTGAGCTCCAAAGTCACTGTGGATGGTAACTGCAGCCATGAAATTAAAAGACGCTTGCTCCTTGGAAGGACAGCTATGGCAGACCTAGGCAGCGTAAAGGTTCGTCTAGTCCAAGCTGTGGTTTTTCCAGTAGTCACGTATGGATGTGAGAGTTGGACATGAAGGCTGAGCGCCAAAGAATTGATGCTTTTCAACTGTGGTGCTGAAGACTCTTGAGAGTCCCTTGGACAGCAAGGAGATCAAACTACTCAATCCTAAAGGAAGTGAACCCTGAATATTCATTGGAAGGACTGATGCTGAAGCTGAAGCTTCAATACTTTGCCCACATGATACGAAGAGCTGACTCACTGGAAAAGACCCTGATGCTGGGAAAGATTGAGGGCAGGAGGAGAAGAGGGCGGCAGAGGATGAGCTAGTTAGATAGCATCACTGACCCAATGGACATGAGTCTGAGCAGACTCCAGGAGATAGTGAAGGACAGGGAAGCCTAGTGTGCTGTGGTCCATGGAGTCTCAAAGAGTTGGACACGACTTAGTGACTGAACAACAACAGCAATTCTTTGAAAAAAGTCAGCCATGAAGTATTTATACTGATGATGCCTTCCGTTCATATACTTTATAATTTTCAATATGTTTTCATTTGAACCTTGAAAAAAAATTAAGTGTAATTACGATAGCTTTTACCGCATTCCATAGATAAGTAGAAACTGAGGCATATAAAGTATTACAATTTTAGTTGCCTAACTTCTAATCAAACATTTCTTTCTTCTAGGCAGAGCTATCATATTTGGTATTACAGGAAGAGTAAAGATGGTGGTAACAAAAGTTACCAGCAGTAACTAGAAAAATACGTTTTTACCTGTAAAGGTGACTGGAGTTTCTTGCTAGTTTAAAAAAAGGAAGCAAGACGCTCACCCTGCTGGGTTGTCGTCGGCCTTGAGCTCGGTTGCAGCTGAGCTGTGAGGTTGTGCTCTGGGCACAGCCAGGAGCATCGTCCCCGTTAGTGTATTGGTGAAACACAGAGCAGCGCTGAGCGCAGGGTTTAAGCACCGTAGACGTTATTACTCTGGGTAGTCTGAGTGTCTCCTTCATTGGGTTAAAGCGGTTTCCACTGCTGCCCTATTTGGATTTTTGCCTAGTTTTTTCTCCTCATTCCAATCTACCATTGTCTAGTATAGTATTTTTAGTGTTTGTTATATGTTATTATTTATTCTTGCTATTTCTTACTGAAAAACAACTTTTCTTTATTGGTAATTCTAACTTAAAAGATTCCTTATTTAGGTTAAAGTATCGTCTTTTACTTTCCCTTCTAGGTCAGTGAATTAAAAAAAAAAATTCTGTGTTCTTGGAAAAGACCCTGATGCTGGGAAAGATTGAGGGCAGGAGAAGAGGGCGGCAGAGGATGAGGTGGTTGGATGGCATGGCGGACTGGGTGGACATCAGTTTGAGCAAACTCCGGGAGACGGTGGAGGACGGGTCGCAGTCAGACACGACTGAGGGGCTACGCGACAGCTCTGGGAGCTGATGCTTCTGCTTTCCCTTCTCCCTGTATGCTCCAGGCACCACGGAGCTGACGGGCAGCACCAACCTGATCACACACTACAGCCTGGAGCACGCCTACAATAAATTCTGCGGGAAGAAGGTGAAGGAGAAGCTCAGCAACTTCCTGCCCGACCTGCCCGGGATGATTGACCTGCCCGGTTCCCATGACAACAGCAGCCTGCGCTCCCTCATCGAGAAGCCCCCGATCCTTGGGGGCTCTTTCAATCCCATCACAGGGACCATGCTGGCTGGCTTCCGCCTGCACACTGGCCCGGTGAGTGCCCTCCTGGGGACGGAGGGGGCAAGGGGGGAGGTCCGAAGGGTGGGGAGGAAGAGGGCAGGGCTGGGGGCGAAGGCTGGGGAGGAAGGGGGCAGGGCTGGGGGCGAAGGCTGGGGAAGAAGGGGGCAGGGCTGGGGGCGAAGGCTGGGGAGGAAGGGGTCAAGGGGGGAGGTCCGAAGGGTGGGGAGGAAGGGGGCAGGGCTGGGGGCGAAGGCTGGGGAGGAAGGGGGCAGGGCTGGGGGCGAAGGCTGGGGAAGAAGGGGGCAGGGCTGGGGGCGAAGGCTGGGGAGGAAGGGGTCAAGGGAGGAGGTCCGAAGGGTGCGGAGGAAGGGGTCAAGGGGGGAACGAAGGCTGGAGAGGAAGGGGGCAGGGCTGGGGGCGAAGGCTGGGGAGGAGGGGGGCAAGGGGGGAGGTCCGAAGGCTGGGGAGGAAGGGGTCAAGGGGGGAGGTCCGAAGGGTGCGGAGGAAGGGGTCAAGGGGGGAACGAAGGCTGGAGAGGAAGGGGGCAGGGCTGGGGGCGAAGGCTGGGGAGGAAGGGGGCAAGGGGGGAGGTCCGAAGGGTGCGGAGGAAGGGGGCAAGGGGGGAGGTCCGAAGGGTGGGAAGGGGGCAAGGTGGGGTGCGAAGGCTGGAGAGGAAGGGGGCAGGGCTGGGGGCGAAGGCTGGGGAGGAAGGGGGCAAGGGGGGAGGTCTGAAGGGTGCGGAGGAAGGGGGCAAGGGGGGGCGCGAGGGCTGGAGAGGAAGGGGTCAAGGGTGGAAGGAAGGCTGGGGAGGAAGGGGGCAAGGGGGGAGGTCCAAAGGGTGCGGAGGAAGGGGGCAAGGGGAGAACGAAGGCTGGAGAGGAAGGGGGCAGGGCGGGGAGGCCCGAAGGCTTTGTGGTGGTGTTTCTCTCCGCGTCTTGTTCCTCCCTAAGATACTGTGCAGAGCAGGTGATGGGAACAGAGCGGATGACGGGAAGCGGGGTTTCTGCCCTCTGCTCACCCAGACCTTCCTTCGGCTTCTTCAGTTGCCAGAGCAGTGCCGTCTGATGCATATCCAGCCGCCCAAGAAGAAGAATAAGCAGAAGCACAAACAGAGCCGCACCCAGGACCCCGTCCCCCCAGGTAAGAAGCCGTTCTCTTCCAAGCCAGACACTCGGGCGTTCTGAAACCGGTTTGCCCTTCCTCGGTTAAAAGCTCAGTTCAGTTCCTTAGGAGCCTGGACTCCCCGCTTCTCCTGAGAGAGGAAACTGACATGATGCAGCCCGCCCCGGGCAGGCAGGCGCTCGGGCCAGGGCCGTCGGCGGCCCTCAACGCTCCTGGCCATGCAGAGAGAAGCGGTGGCCCTCGGCTAGGGGTTTTCTTCCAGTTCCAGAGTTCTGGTGGTGCAGAATTTGGGCCCAACCCGTGACGGGCACCTCCTATCTCCCCCAGAAACGCCGTCTGATTCAGATCACAAGAAGAAGAAAAAGAAAAAAGAAGAGGATCCTGAGCGGAAGAGGAAGAAGAAAGAAAAGAAGAAGAAGAAGGTATGGCGATAGCCGGTGATGGCAGCCCATGAGTTTCCCCGTCTCACCCGGGGCCTCGGTAGAGCTGCCTCTTCCTCTGCCCTCCTTTCCTTCCAGAACCGACACAGCCCGGACCACCCCGGGATGGGCAGCTCTCAGGCCAGCAGCAGCAGCAGCCTCCGCTAAGGGGCCGGCGGACCCTGCAAGGAGGACTTTCCTGCAGGGCCAGAGCCGGCCACAGGCGCCCTCCCGGCTCGGGTCAGCGCCAGGGCGGAAGCCGCCTCGCTCACTCAGCTGCGAGGAGCCGCCACAAGGGAGGCGGCCTCGGCCCGGCTTCCTTTCTCGAGAACACCTCTTCCCCTCCCAGGAAGCTTTCTGTTCATCCCTGTTGTGCAGTTTGTCTGATGTAGGACTTGGTCTGATTTGTTAGGATTTTTATTCTCTTAAAATTGTATTTATCAAACTGGCTGAAGCGTGGCTGCCTGTCGGGAGGTAAGTGCCTTTCCGTGGGAGTCAGGGTTTAAGCCAAGGTGTGCTGAGGTCTGAGGGGGTTCGGACCTCGCGTGACTGTTTCATCAGCAGGCGGGGCAGCCGCCGCGAGACGGGGGAGCAGGGTCCAGAAGTGGAGCGCGCTGACACCTTTCTGCCCCAGACACGTTAACGCCCTGCCCTAAGGTTGCCAGCCAGTGCTGGAACGACCTTCCCGCGTGAAGGAGTTGACCCGCTTAAGTCCCAGCTGCGTCCTAGGTCAGTTTCATGTGGAAACTCGGTAGCCGGCGGAGAGAGCACCACGATCAGAGGTGAACTCCAGCAAGGCTGCTTCTTGGTCAACCATGTGGTTTTTTTTAAAAAAAATAAATTTCTGGCAAGCAAAGGTAAATGGTTCTCTTTATAATAAGAACTACTTTTGATCTTCCTCACTCTTTAAGACAATGAAATTATTTGGCTGATGTGAATGCCTATCTAAGCCTCTAAGACAGCAAAAAAAAAAAAGGGCAGCCTGAACTAGCGAACTCCCAATGCTTTGGCCACCTGATCCAAAGAGCTGACTCAGTGGAAAAGATGCTGATGCTGGGAAAGACTGCGGGCAAGAGAAGGGACCGGCAGAGGATGAGATGGTTGGATGGCACCACTGACTCATGGACATGAGTCTGAGCAAACTCTGGGAGATGGTGAAGGACAGGGAGTGTGGCATGCTGTAGTTGAAGGGGTTGCAGAGTCAGACACAACTGAGCGACTGAACAACAAAACCAGCAAAAGGTCAAGGAAGTCCCTTCACTTTTTGCAGCAGGCCAGGTAACCAGAAACCACGAGAAACCCCAGCTAATGTCATGGTTGACTTGAAGCCCAGTGTGACATGGTTGAAATCTGTTGGTATGAGCTTGGGTTGATCCTCGACCACCAGATGGAAAACCCCTCATTCTGCTCGTGTTACCCTAGGATTTCAGAGCAAGGATTGAGAGGCAAGTCACAGACAGGAGAGGAAAGGGCTCTGGCCAGTTTTCTGAGATGAGTGTCTAAGGGTGCCTGTTTCAATGAGGACACAGCCTTCTGCTTTCGACAGAAGAGACAGTATGAGATGTCACACTGCCCCTGTACGTCCCTGTGGTCTGCCTTTCACGCCGTGATCGTCCACTGGCTCTCCCCTGGCTGTGGCCAAAATGAGCTTTACTTTCCAGAGAAAATTCTGTATTAAGGGATTGTAGGCAAAAGTCAAGAGCTCTCTAAACTCTGAAACAACAAGTTTTTGGTCGTTAACAAGACTTTTTTTCTGAAACATCCAATTAAATCACTGGAACAAAAACAGGACCTCTTAAATGGTTCTCTTCACCATAGTCCTGCTCAAGGATGGGCCAGGACCAGAGACGCTTACGAGGTCGTCTTTGTCACTTCCCATCAGAGCGTCCACCCTGCCTTAAGCACACAAAACCACACAAGCCGGGGGAGCTGGTTAGATCAGGATTTCTTTTTATTCCTTGTTGGTTTAAAATGGCTAATCAGAATAAAAAATAAAAGGGCCTCTCTCTAGAGGCTGGGGTCACCCCTATTTTTGAAGGTGAGAACCCAGGTATCCCCTCTACCCAGCAGCATACTGAGATGGGCAGAGGGGGACCCCCGAGGGGCAGCTGGAGGGGCCTCAGCCTGCCCCTCCTCTCGATCCCGTTTTTGGCATGTGATGAGAAATATTGCTTTTTGGATTCTTCTTTCCCGGCCTTGGGTTTAAAAATAACGCTAACCGTGTGAAGGGGGGAGGAAATCTTTGAGGGGCCCGCTCTGCTCCCTCTCCCCCAAAGTGGGGGTTAGCCCAGTATTGTTGCTGGCACTCCGCCAAGCTCTCTCCTGACCGCCCGACCACCACCAGGCACCAGGCCGAGGCGCCTCCCCGGGGGAAGCTAAGTGCCGCTGAGCCTAGACACCGACTTGACTCTGCTCTCCACGCCCTCCTCCTGACCCCGTCCCTCCTCGCCTCTCCCTAGGCGTCTTTCCTGACCACTAGCGCCGACGACGCGGGGTGCTATGTCCTTCGATGGTAACTGGGACCTAATGAGGGAACCATGGGGAAAAGGAAGACATCTCCCCTCTCTTCCTGCTGGTCTGAGGAACAGCAAGAGTAAGGTCCCCCTCCTACATCTCCCTCCCTCACCTTCCCATCCCAGGATAGATATATAATTTCTTTGATATTTATAATATATATATATATATATATGTACACACACACCTGGTAACGCAGAAGAGGAAAAAAATAGAATCCGTAACAATAATAAAAAAAATTATTTCTGGTTTAAAAATGATCTGGTTCCCTCCAGGGCGAGCAATTGCACAAATGTCCACTGAGTCTGGTCCAGGGGGTGAGGGAGGGAGGGTCTTGAAAGGTGAAGGAGGGTTGCTACCCCAGTCTCAGGGCCCCAACTCTCCGACCCCCCAGCCCCACTGCATTTTATAAAACGCCCCTCGTCCTCTCGGCATCGGGGTTTACACGTGTCCGTGCAGGGGAGGGGCCCCTGGAGGAGGGAGGCGGCCCCGGGGGCCCTTTGGTGCAGGTGTGGAGGCGGGGGCGCCCAGGCTCACACCGAGATCTCGTAGGTGGTGCCCCCCACCCCCGACACCTTCTTGACGCCTCCCCTGGTGGGGCTGCTGAGAGGCGGCTGGCCCGGGCCGGGGGCGGCTGAGCCGATGCTCTTGGGCTGCCCGTTGGATCTGCTGTAGGCGGTCTTGAGCTGTATTTCATCTCTGAGGAGGAAAGGAGCGCGCTGTCAGTGTGGGACCCAACACACAAAAGGAACGCCCTTTAAAACAAGCTGAGAGAAAATGCTGTCCTCTCTACGTATGCCTTTCTCACCCAAACACCGCCTTTTATTTTACTGCCCTGTTGAGGAGCAGCCTGCTCCCCCCTCCCCTATTTCTTCCTTCTCTCCAATAGCAGCTACACTGTTCAGTTACTCTCAGGCAAACAAACTGCTTCTTAGGAAGACAAGACTAAGGGAAATGCCCTCTCCTCAGCCTTTTCACAGGCGAGGCCCGGGAAGGCAGGCAGAGGAAGGGGGAAAGGCAGGGCGAGCCAGGTCCGCGAGTGCTGGAAGGCACCAGGGAAGCCCCGAGGCCTCCTGCAGGCAGCAGGCCGGGGGCCAGGACGGACGGACACTTACTTGGGTGTCAGTAATGGCTGCAGGGCCACTTCCTCCGTCTCGGGGACACCAGGGGGGGCTTTTTGGCTGCTGTAAGACAGAGACCGGCCCAGGTAGGGGGCAGGCGGGCCTGGTTCAGGGGACCCGAGTCCCCGGCCTCTCAGCCCATCCGGCTTGCCGAACCGGGGTGCAGCTGGGCGTGCCAGCGGCGTCTTGCCCAGGGGCGAGCGCTTCGAGTCGTCGGAGGAAGAGCTGGTGCGCGGTGCGTGGCCCGAGCCGGGCGTGCACTGGACGCCTGAGTCCCCCAGGCCTGGCTCCTCCGCGCGGCCGGGCGGCGGCGGTGACTGGCGCAGCAGCTTCTCGCGTTCCTGCAGGGAGGCCACGATGTGGCGCGACAGGTTGTCATAGCGGACGGGCGAGGGCTCGCGGGGCGCCGAGCCGCTGGGCGCCAGGCGGGGGTGCCTCTCGGCCTCCCGCTGCTGGGCCAGCCGGGCCGACAGGAAGGGAGACGTGTAGCCCAGAGGCGGCTCTGGCTCCGGGCCCGCCTGCACGGACTCGAAATCGGGGCTGTCGGAAGGCGTAAGCAGGCTGTCGTAGGACAGGCTCCCGTTTCGCGTCTGGTTGGCCAGGCTCTTGTAGGAGGTGGAGGTCGTGCCCTCCGAGCGGATGGACTGCAGCTGGCCCAGCTCGAAGCCCGTGCCCTGGGCAGACTTGAGGCTGGAGGAGCGTGAGCCGCTGGACAGCGGGTCAAAGGGAAAGCTTTTGCCGAAGGTGGGCGATCGGAAGCTCTCCGGCTCCAAGCTCGGCTCCGAGCGGTAGCTGGGATGGCGGCTGCTCTCTGCGATGGGGGCTGGCTCCTTCAAGCTGTCGCCACGACTCAGCTGCGGGAGGAAGCAGAGCTGGCCCTTAGCGCGCCCCTCCCATGACACGCGAGGCCCCGGGGCCCCAGGAGTCTGGCAAAATCAGTGTCTGTCACACGCCAGCCACGTCCTCGGGCTTTTCACCTGCGTTGCCTCGTTTAACCCGAGGCTCATCTCTGATTAGGAACAAATGACGTCTCGTTTGAAGACGCAGGGAATGAGGCGCAGAGAGGTCAGGAACTGCTCTGTGGCGGCGGCGATGGGTTTGAACTTGGGTCTGAGGCAGCCCTCAGCGCTCTCACCGATGGCCCCGGGACCCCGCGGGGTGAAGGACGCGCCATCAAGGAGACGCAGCCCCACCAGTGCTGACCAGCAGGAAAAGGCCTTTGGGTTTCTTTCCCATCCGGGGCCCCCTCCCCTTCTCCCAGTCCCCGTGTTCCCAGGACAGGCAGCTGCTTCTTCGGGAGAGCTCAGTACCTTGGCGCTGGAAGAGTGAGGCATGGCGGCTGATGTGCTGCTGCTGCTGTAGCCCGGCCGGTACTTGTACATGGTAGGCGTGGGGGGGCTGTCCTTGCCCAGGAGGCTGCTCTCTGCAGGAAAAAGGCCCGGGGGCACCACCTTATAAGTCGCTCCCTTAACATGGCTACAGCTGCTTAAAGCACCGGGGAGACAAGGTAGGCCCAGATATACCGAGCGGAAGGGAAGGTTACAGGTAAAATCCTGAGGAACACACACGATTTTGCTGAAATCAAGACTACAGACTCATACCCGCCCAGAAGTGAGTGCACAGACCCTGGGATGCTCTCCGGTCTGTCCAGAGGCTGGCGGTACACGCACGCACACGGACAGCCCCTTCATGGCCAGGAGCTCAGTGGAGCCCCTCTCTGCCGCTGTCCGCGGAAGTGGTTCAAGGACCGCTTGCTGGGTTTTCTTGGTCACAACGCAACGTCCTCTCCAAGCCCTTGCCTGTGTCATCTCTCCAGCTGGTCTCACTCCTGCTGCCACACTCACCCTCGTTAGTAGCCAGGCTGAGGTGTGTCCGTAGCCCCGTGTAACGGCTCAGGTCCGGCTTAGGAGGTGGTGGAGGCTCCGCATCTGCTGACTGGCTTTCTGTTATCTCCAGGCTGCCTTTAGACTGGATAAACGAGCGAGAAGGGAGTGTCAGGGCGATTCCAAGTATAAAACTGGGGCAGAGGGGCAGGGAGGGCGGCGTCATGTGCTGCTCAACTAGGAAGGAAGACCCCGAGTCACTCTGGGGGCTGTGGGGACGGGGCTGGAGAGAGCTTTCTTCAACGGGGGGTTTCATTCTGTCATTTACTTCCACCAACAGCTCCTTGTTGAGCTCCTATCATTCATAAGCTGTGTGTTAAGTCCTAGGAAGACATGCGAAGGAATGGACTCAATTTCTACTGTTAATGAACTTAAAACGTAATGGGAAAAGAAGTTATGTATTTAAGTAACTTTAAGACAAACCAGAAAGTGATAAATATGGTAAGAGAGACTGAAACAAACAAGCTTCCACCTCTGCCGTGGGGACGGCTCCCCGAGGTACCCGGCGTTACCCCCTGTACCCCTACCTTAGTTCTCCTCAGCTCCCCCTGGATGCCGTTGTCCATGATCTTCACGGTTATCTGGCCATCTGACACTTCCGGCCGAAGGAAGGGCGGTCTGATGACAATTGTCTTCTCTTTCTTTGGTCTCCCCAAATACCTGAGTGTCAAGAGCGAGAGGGCTTTCATTCAGTCGTTCAAAAATAACTACTGGCTGCCTACCCTGTGGAAGCACTTTTACGGTCCTAGCAGGCCAGGGGTAAGGCCAGCATTGAATTGATTTCTTCGATTCTATGAAGTACAAGCCCGACAGCAAGACCAGGCCTCTGGGCAGATACACCTAGCTCGAGGCACTCTGGAGTAAATCTCATTCTCACCTTTCCAAAGAGAGGACCACGTACGTAAAGAATGCACTAAACTCACAGGGTCTGCAGGACGGCACTTCAGCACTTCTCATTCTAGGAGAACCCTCCCTAAAAGGCAGCCCCTCACCCCAGAACCCACCCAGAGAAGACGGAGTGTGCGACCGAGGGTGCGCCCTCAGCACGGGGCAGGAGTACCTGGGTGCCGGGGAGCTGCACAGCACACGGCTGACGTTGTTACAGCAGCCGTTGGTGAAGGGGTTCACTCCGCCCCGGAACTTACCCGTAACCTGAAGGAGGGAAGAAGGACCAGGTCAGTCAGACAAGGGCGCCGTGACCTCCAGAGGCCACATAAAATGAGTAACATACAACCCTGCCATAAAGAAGCTCATGTCTGGTGACTGCGAAGAGGAACTCTCGAGTCAGGGTCATCAGTTCAACTTCTAGGTCTACCTCACGGTAGCTATCTGACCCTAAACACCAGTTTCTTTATGTCAAGTGGGGATCTCTACATAAGAGTGAGCAAGGAAGCTTAGCTGTCATTATGTGCAGGAAAGTAACTACACTCTTCCTGAGCGCTGGCCCAGGTCTTTACTGCTGCTACTGGCTCAGAGCCCAAACCGTCCAGTACAGAGGACACGTCCTATAAATGCCTATTAACTGAGACGAGGCCTGTCCTCACGCTTACATGAGGAAGGTGGACCCCCATCACAGAAAGCACACGCTACCCCAGGGCCGAGACTCAGCCCACTTTCCGGGCCCCCGTTGCGTCCCCTCCTACCTGCTCATTGGTGGTGCGTCCTCTGGCCACCAGCACCACGTGAAAGCCTGTGAGGCCGGCAACCGGAATGAAGAACAGGCCGGCCACACACATCACGGCCATCCTGGAGCCAGACGGTCAAGGAGAGCAGCGCCACGGGGCCTGGCCCGCCCCGGCCCCTGCTGTGGCCGCTTCCCTGAGACCCCACCGCCACGAGCCTCCACCTTCTCCCTGCCTCGCCCCCCACTCCCCCAGCGGTCTGGCGACCCCCAGGCCTTGAAGGATACGTGACAGCCGTGCGGACCCCTGAGAGCTCCTCCATGTGGTAGAGGACGTAGAGGAGGCCGAAGCCAAACACGCCCGTGATGTGAGCCGTCAGGGAGAGGAGGAAGAGGAAGAAGTAACGGTAGTTCCGGCGGCCGATGCAGTTGTTCACCCAGGGGCAGTGGTGGTCGAACTCCTGGGGGTGGACAAGGCAAGCTGGGACCACAGCATGACACCACTTCCGTCAAGAATGGCAGGCAGAACTAAACGCTGCTTTCAGCAATGTGTGATCACGTTCACCATTTAGTTGCAAAATGCAGACACAGGCTCCTGCAGCTTATCTATCAATCTGTAGGGCTTCCCAGGTGGGGAAGAATGGCAAAGAACCCGCCGGCCAATGCAGCAGACATAAAAGACCGGGTTCCATCCCTGGGTCGGAAGATCCCCTGGAGAAGGCAATGGCAACCTGCTCCAGTATTCTTGCCTAGAGCATCCCATGGACAGAGGAGCCTGGGAGGCTACAGTCCATAGGGTTGCACAGAGTTGGACACAACTGAAGTGACTTTAACACATCAGTCTGTAACAAAGACCTTCCAGAGGTTGATCAAAGGCCAAGGCCATCTCTCAAAGTTTATCCTACGTGACCAAGGAACTCTGACAGGGACAAATGTCAGAGGCTTGCAAGTACAATAAGATTTTTCTTTTTTTTAAAAAAAAGAGGCTTGGGAAAAAAATCTAGTAGGCAACTGCTTATAGCTAAGTAAAAATGGACTGGGAAAAGGGTTAAAAATAGACAAGGAATGCAGGACAGAAATATAATTGTACAATTTGTTTTGTGTGTTTTTAATTTGAAAATTGCACACTTATTTTTCAATTTTTTTCTGAGTATAGTTGCTTTACAGTGCTGGGTCAGCTCCTGCTATACAGCAAAGGGCATCAGCCACGTGTGCACATGGCTCCCTGCCCACTGAGGGCGCCGTGGCGCACTGGGCAGAGCCCCCTGTGCTGTGCGGCAGGTGCTCATCAGTGACCTAGCGTGCAACGTGAATCCAACAGCATGCCACCGTGGGAGACGGAGAGAACACGGAGCCAGGACGAACCACCAAAAAGACGGGCCGGGCCGGAAGGCCGGAGCTCTGAGTGGCTGTGGGAGAGCCTACACCTGCCCACCCGGGGCCCCTCCTGCAACAGGACACGTGCACACCGCCTCTCATGCGTACATCGCTGCCAGCTCTCTGACAGAGCGCGAACACAGCCCCGGGAGCCAGCCAAGGCCAAGCGTCCACAGGACCCGGCCCTGATTCCACGGCCTGGGCGGCGCACCCCGCCCGGCGCTCACCTCCACGCAGTTGTCGCAGACGCTGCAGTGGGAACAGCGTGGAGGCCGGTAGAAGCGGCAGGTGGCGCACCATTTCATGCGCACCTGGATGCCCTTGATCTCCACGGTCTTGTAAAGGGGCGCCCGGAAGTCGTCTTCTTTGTCTTCATCCTCTTCAGCTGTGGGGAGGAAAAGTCCCTGAAAACTCGGCTATGCCGCAGCTGCCCTAGGCCCTGGGCACGCAACGACACTGCCATCAAGGGAGGCGATCTAACGGTGAGGGAGCAGGAACCGGTAGCTCTGACGCTGCGAGGTCAGCTCTACACACACCACGACGGAAACAAGGAAGTAATTTACACTGGGAAAGCGGCCCAAGAGGGTGGCTCAGAGGCGGCTCTGACATGGATAGGCTGAGATTCTTGGTTTACATATGATGAATATATTTCAAAAGAAATAGATGATTTACATATCAAAGTACACATATAATGAGTCTGCAGAACAGTTCAATATTTACAAGTACACGACTGAACTACAGCAATCCAAATGGGGGAGAAACGAACTAGTGGGAGCCTTTTCTCCATGCACAAAGCCCCTTGGCCAAAGGCCTTCCCTTGGTTCTCTATTCATGTCAGTACTGTTTCTTGGTTCCAGACATTCTCTTTAGCTGAACGCCCTTTCAGTTTTCAGCTATCAGAAACTCATACAGCAAAAAGCAATACAACACTGTAAATCAACTATTAAGAAAATAAACTCACCACCCCACTTCAAAACTAAAACATTATTTGCCTTCATCTATAGCATGTGATTTTCATTACTTTAAATTATTAATCTAAATAAAATACCCATGGGAAGGAAAAGTTAAATAAGTGATGGTGTAGTAATTATTTAAGTTTTCAAATTTACTAAGGGAAATGCTAACAATGTAACTAAGTAAAAAAGTACAAGGTAAAGAACTGTACAAACTAAAATATCCCATTTTGAAAACAAAAACAGATACGTATATATATGCTACAGGTGTATGGTATGTATAAACATTATATGTATAAGTCTTCAAAATACTGACTGAAATGAAATATATAACAATAACAGTAGTTATCGCTGGGCTGTGAAATTATAGGTGACATTTATCTATTTTATGGGCTTCCCTTGTGACTCAGCTGGTAAAGACTCCGCCTGCAATGTGGGAGACCTGGGTTCGATCCCTGGGCTGGGAAGATAACCTGGAAAAGGAAATGGCAACCCACTCCAGTATTGTGGCCTGGAGAAGTCCATGGAGTCGGACACGACTGAGCGACTTTCAATATCTACTTTATACTTTCTACATTATGCAGACTCTACTGTTTTAAAGGAAAAAAATTCAAACGCTGTTTATTTTGAAATAACTGATTTCTTCCACACTGTCATCTATCAGAAGTGAGAGCTCTTTCTCTTAAAGTACTACAGTTTTTTGATTACTCTTAAAAGTCACCAGTGTATGTATTTATGTAAATGTCTTCCCTATCTTCCCTTCTAGACTGAGCTATTTGAAAGCAAGGACCTTAAAAAAAAAAGATCCCAAATGACCATAATCATCAGTAAATATCTGATAAATGAACATTAAACACTTGGTAAAACAGCCTTCCTTGGCTTTAGGATCTTAAAGCACCTCCTGTTAATCTAATGTTTGAAAGAAAAGACAAAGCTCGGTGACACAGGCTTTGTGAGCACAAGGAATTTCAGATAAACCTGCTCTCGCTGCAGCTGCCACCCCAATCCCAATGTGTCTCACATTTGAGAGAAAAATTCGATGGCATCAGCAACAACTGTCAGCACCCATTTCTCTCTCTACCTTACCCCACCTATGCTGGTCCTCACCCTCACCAACTGCTCCAGAAAACAGCCTAGCTCTGTGAGCGTCACCCCCCACCAGGAGAGGAGAGCGTCCCCGTCCTCTGGGTCACTCTGCAATTACCCGCTTTCCGCAACTTCAGTTTCTCTCTCTTCCCTGGTTCCACCTCTTCATGCTACCAACACACGAACGTCTTCTGTATCACGAAACCCCTCCCTCTCACCTAAGACACTCCACCTTCTGCCTTCTCTGCTTAACGTCTTGAAAGAATAACCTTAATCCTCACGACGCTGCTCCCTCATCTCCCCTTCGCTGCCTTCCGAACCACTGCAGTGCTGCTGATGTGACTGTCTCTCTCCCACACACGTAAACGCACCGTTACAGCTGTTCCTGTGGGGAGTTCCCTGATGGTTCAGTGGTCAGGACTCGGCGCTTTCGCTGCTGGGGCTTGGGTTCAATCCCTGATCGGGGAACTAAGATCCCGCAAGCAGGACCAAAAAGTAAATATTCCTCTGTGTGTGCTGTATTTTTTTTTTTTTGGCCATGCCATGAAGATCTGGGATCTTAGTTTCCCAACCAGAGATTGAACCTGTGCCCCCTGCAGAGGACATGCAGAGTCTTAACTACTGAACAACAGGGACATCTCAAACAATTCTTATTAAGATCACCAATCTCTTAGTTACTAAAACAATGGGCAACTTGGGAGTTTCCATACTACTGAACTTAATTTCTGATGCCACCAGCCACCAGTTACCTCATGAACTTCCCTTAGCTCCCACGTTGTCCAGTTTCTCCTCCTACTATCTTTTCTTGCTCAGTCCCT
Source organism: Giraffa tippelskirchi (assembly GCF_054371585.1). Taxonomy (NCBI): domain Eukaryota; kingdom Metazoa; phylum Chordata; class Mammalia; order Artiodactyla; family Giraffidae; genus Giraffa; species Giraffa tippelskirchi. The sequence goes on along the minus strand of NC_137285.1, from coordinate 148,533,041 downwards.
CCTCAATAGCTCGTTCTCCTCTGCTCATTATTAGTCAATGCTGGTCAGGCTGACAGGCATTCTTTCCTAACCGCATTCCACTTTCTCTACACAATCTCACTCCTGCTGCTGACAAAACTACACGGCTGAGGACTCCGCCATGAGTCTGACTACTCAGTTGCCACTGGGTAACTGCATCTGAGCGATCCACTGAAGTGAAGCGAAGTGAAAGTTGCTCAGTCGCGTCCGACTCTTTGCAACCCCATGGACTATATAATCCATGGACTTCTCCAGGCCAGAATACTGGAGTGCGTAGCCTATCCTTTCTCCAGCGGATCTTCCCGACCCAGGAATCAAACTGGGGTCTCCTGCATTGCAGGCAGATTCTTTATCAACTGAGCTATGCTGCTGCTGCTGCTGCTAAGTCGCTTCAGTCGTGTCTGACTCTGTGTGACCCCATAGACAGCAGCCCACCAGGCTCCCCCGTCCCTCGGATTCTCCAGGCAAGAACACTGGAGTGGGTTTCCGTTTCCTTCTCCAGTGCATGAAAGGGAAAAGTGAAAGTCAAGTTGCTCAGTTTTGTCCAACTCTTAGCAACCCCATGGACTGCAGCCTACCAAGCTCCTCTGTCCATGGGGTTTTCCAGGCAAGAGTACTGGAGCGGGGTGCCATTGCCTTCTCTGAACTGAGCTATGAGGGAAGCCCAAATGACCCATTAAGTATCTCAAATTCAACATGTCTAAGATGCTCATTCTTCCCTCCAAAATGGCTCGACATTCCTGTAACTTGCGTCTTAGTTCATAAAAACCAACATCCAACCTATCTTTCAAGTTAGGAACAGTGGAACCACCCTAGACAATTCCTTCACCCTCTCACTCTCACCTAATAACTGATTAGTCATGAAAAATTCTCCTGGATCTTAACCTGTAAATCCAGCTTTGAATTCAAGTTCATCTGGTGTGCATTACTGCAGTAGCCTCCCAAAAGGTATCTATCTGTTCTTATAAGAATCACTTTTGTGAAAGGAAACCTGATCCTGTGACTCCTCCAGTTCAAGACCCCTTGCTGTCCCGGGAAGAGCTTCAGCCTGTTTAACACACCAAGTCTCTCACACTCGGCTCTGGGTTCTCCTTTGCCCCCGCTGGCCCAACCCTGCGCTGTCTTCCACCCACTGCACTCGGGGTTTCTCGGTTCCAGTTCAGTCATATGCTGCTTCCTCTGCCTACAGGGCCCTCCCCTCCCCACCTCCAGCAGTATTTTCCCAGTTCATCTGGGCAGGGGCAGGGCACCCTCTCCAAGGTCCCACAGAGCCTTCTTCATGCTTCCATTACAGACTGTATCACACTGTTACTCTCTGATTCATCTCAGATATTATCAAAGCTAGCAATAATGCCCAACCCATACACCTGAAATAAATGTCTGCTGAATGAGTAACTGAAACTCAGAGTTGACCCAAAGTGGATCACAGGCCTAGAAGTTATAAAACCCTGACTCGCTTTCCACCATTAGACTACAGAGTATCCCAAAACGCAAGAGCCCTAAGGCTCCAGACCAAACGTGTGTGCCAAAGCTCATTTTCCTCAAAAGGCAGTTCCGAGCGAGGAGAGGGAGATCTTACCTCGAGGGAAGATCCCTGGGTCCATGAAGGTGGCCATGCTGAAGTTGGCCAGCACAAAGAGAAACACCACCGCATTGTAGACGGGCACTGCAGGCGACACGGACAGGCTCAGTCCCGGACAGCTGCACAGACGATACAGACAATGAGGGGCTGCCTTGACACTCGGGACAGCAGCCGTGTAAAACGCCTGTGAAAGACGCGCCCTACACCCATATACACATCTCGTGTGGTGGCTCACCTTCGCTGTCTCAAATCATCTTCCTCCTCCCCAACAAGTGGGTCTAGTTTCCCAGGGAAATGCTCATTTTAGATCAAGGTATAAGACTCATACGCCCTTGCACCGAAGTCTGTGTTCTTCAAATTCGTTCCTACCCTGTGAATCGCCATGTGTCAGGGCCTCTGTCCTGACCTCCTCTTAACCAGGCCCAGGAGCGGGGGACCGAGAATGCAACCGACACCAGCTGCAGTCCTGCTCTGGGACATCCTGAGGCCCCGGGACCCCAGCCACGCCCCCCTGACCCACACGCCAGCCCAGAGCAGGGGACACCACCTGCCTCTCTGGCTCCAAACCACTCGCCACTGCTTAAGAGTTTCTTCAGATCCATTATAGAGACAAATATGTATCAGATACTTCCGAGAATCTTATTCAACTAGAGGCTAGTTCTCAGGGTAGACAAAAGGAAACCACTCACGGACAAGGAAGGATACCAAGACCCTGAGACCAATGAATGAAGCGGGAGAGTGGAGGAGAAAAGAGAGAGAGAGAGGGTGCCAGACCAGAGGGGCCCTAACTCCTGCGGGAACAGAAACTGGCCGCAGGTGTCGAGGACCCCACCGAGTTCAAACCACAACAAGGGTTTAGGGAACTTCTTGACTCCAAGAGTGAGCTAGGCCCTCAGCTTCTGTCAGGACAGAAGTCTCAGGAATTCGGCCAGCTCTCCCTTTCCCCGGGATAGTTCCTGCAAGTGTGAGAAGAACAGCCGATGAGCTGCCTGCAGGGTCCCTGGTATCAAACACCCTCTCTTCCGGCTCAGCTCAGAAGAACTTCCCACTACGAGACAGTGGCTAAACACCCTAATCTGCTCTGTGGCTGAAAACTTAATCTCCAGAATTAGGCCAGCATCTGTCCTTGTCCCCCTTCACCCAGACCAGCCGGAAGGAGACGAAGAATTCGCTGAAGGAAAGGAAGAGGCACCAGCAGAACAAGACAGCAAATGACTTCGGAGAATTAATCCACGGCAGGCCTGGATTCTGCTGAGAGCTCATCTGTCTCCATCCAAACAAGCACAGCCCTGAACAGTGATTCAGGACATTCAAACGACCAGAGCTCCTCAGTGAGAAATGAACTAATGACAGGGTTTCCCTGGTGGCTCAGCAGTAAAGAATTCGCCTGCAAATGCAGGAGATGTGGGTTCGATCCCTGGCTGGCAACATCCCCTAGAGAAGGACATGGCAAACCACTCCAGTCTGCTTGCCTGGGGAAATCCCACGGACAGAGGAGCCTGGCGGGCTACAGCCCACGAGGTTGCAGAAGATTGGATGCGACTGAGCAACTGAACACGACAACAAACTAATGCTAAGAGGCTGAGCTGACTGTCACACAGCATCTCACAAGTCTTTACCACCACCATCTACTTATTCAAGTTCCATTGAGCCGATCATTAAAAAAAACTGAAGTGAATATTCACGATGCGCCAGGCTTTTTTAGATAGTAACTATCAATTAACTCTGCCTCTCTTGATGGGCCAGTACCTACTTGGGAGGCAACACCACAAAGCTAGAGCGAAGGCAGTGATTTCAAGGAAAAACACACCTCCAGTCACGGCCCTAGTTTTATTCTGCCAAAGTCTCCTGTGGAAGCCTCTTCCTCTGGGGGCTGATTCAACAAAGCTGACCCCACACCTTGGCAGGGTTTGGGGTGGAGTACAAGCAAGAAGGCAGAGTCTTCACACAGCCCCACCCAAAGCGTGACCTCCTCGGCTCCTGGGGGGGGAGAAACTGGAAACCAGTCGCCCAGGTCAGAGCCCCTCCCTGGTTCTTAGCTGTCACTCCAATTTCCGCCCGGGGAAGAGTCGAAAGCGTGACTCACTTGACTCCTACAGCCTGGGAAGATAATTAGAAGGGAAAAAGGAATTAAATCCTTAGAACACTGAGGTCTCTGTGATTTAAAAGTCTCATTCTTAGAACTGGCTACTGTGGCCTCTGGAGCTTCGGGAAAAATAAGGGTCCCTCCATCTCTGAGTGAAACTAAGATGAACAAGAAGGACATGTCAGCCCCTCACTGACGTCAATCTCTCTGGCCCCATTCTTTCCTCAGTTTCTGCATTTCTCACCAAAGCAAATCACTCCATTTCTTGGATATCCTGCCAACGACCTGCCCCTGCATAATGAACTTTACCCCTTACAACCTTCTTGATTTCAGCCCCTCCCAGCTGAAGTGTGTGACTCTAGAATCAAGTTCCCATCTCTCTTCCAAAATAAAGCCGATCCCCACCGTGGGCACGTATCTAGAAAGGATGCAGATAACTCCACGGCATGGGCGATCCTTGCTCCTACTGCTTCCAACCTAAGCACTCCAAGTCGCGAACATCCCAACAAGGAGAGGCCTGTGGGAGCGGGGCCTGCTCCTGCCACACCCCATGTCCTGCCTGGCTCCAGGAGGGGCTTGCTGTTGCTACAGTACTCTGCCAGAGTCCTAGGTGACCCCCCCAAGTGGCCTGTCTGAATCTGCTGCCTTTAATGGGAGGAGGTGAGGCCTGAGCTGAGGAGCTGTTGGGGCTCGTCCTCCGCCGATGGCGGTAATCACAGAGCTCCGAGCACAGGGAGCGGCCGTCGCTCAGAAGGCTGGCTGACTCATGGGTGAGACTCCCAGACCTACACCACCCCAGGGAGAACAGGTTCTTCTGCCCGCCCCTCCAGCACTCCTGTTTCCAAGGCCAAATAAAATTGGGAGCTGCTGCTGCTGCTGAGTCGCTTCAGTCGTGTCCGACTCGGTGCGACCCCATAGACAGCAGCGCACCAGGCTCCTCCGTCCCTGGGATTCTCCAGGCAAGAACAGTGGAGTGGGTTGCCATTGCCTTCCCCAAAATTGGGAGAGTGGGTTTCAATACTCACAGTACTGAAAATCTGTTCCCCAGCCCTAACTCTTCCTATTTTATATATATATATAAAATTAAATTCCTGGTGAGAAAACTAAAGTAGGAGTCAAGAAGCTTTAGACTTCAATCCTGTCTTCATCAATGCTTTGCTATCGTAGCCTTAGGTAATCTACAGGAAACTCTGCAAGCTTGTTACGTCAGCTACCTAATACAGATATGAGAATGAAAGAGATAATGCCTGAGAAGAGCTTACAATTCTTTTTAAACTAGCTGGGTTAATATAAGCATTCACAAGATAGAAGTAACAAACAAAATAGCATCATTAACCATCTCCATCATCATCAGTTATCATTCCAGCCCCACCTCCCTAACTGCACTTCCTTGGTCTGAAGTACTCAATTCAAGAACACGACAGAGGTATTTGCTCCCAAAGGCCAGGCCTATGCGTTCCTGCCATGCCTAGCGCCTACTCCGAGTGCATGCGGAGTGTTCCTCGGTGATGAGGCAAGGCTAGAAAGAACATCCCGCTTCTTGCCCCTGGGGATCCACAAGATTCCATGGGAAAACAATCCCTTCCCTTCTAGGTGGGTCAGTTTCTCATGAAACACTGGATTTGTCCTGTCTTCTCCAGACTGTCAAGCAGCAGCGTACAAGACGTAGGACTTAGGCACGTATTCCTCGATGAGAAAACAACGTGGGAAGGAAAAGAACCACCACTGCTCAATTAATGCCCTAAATCACGAGGCTGCTCCCACTCAAATCAGGTGCCAGCACCTCTGTAGTCATGAAAAAAAAAAACCCAGAGGGAGAGTCACCGAGGTTGCCCAACTCAGTGGATGAGACGCTGGAGGGGCAAGAGGCAGAGACGGGAAAGGCGGAAGCTCCTCCACGGCCGGGGCCCTGGCAGGACCAGCACGGGTTTCTGGACAACCCTGACTTCTCTTCCTGCAGAGGATGACTCGCGGCCCAGACTTTACCCCCATGCCCGCCCCTTCGGTTTTAGAAAGACACCTCGGACACTAGCTGACTTAACCCCACAGCTCAAGGAGACTTCAGAAGACATGATTCAGCGACTTATTTCTAATGGTATTGCTAGGAGCCCTAAGGAGGTCTCAGGGTCACCAAGAAGGCAAAGAGGAGATGCCAGTGTCTGGGCCTCTATGCCAGCCTCTCCTGAACCAGAGCAGCCTACCCTCACATTTAATATACTGGGTTCCACAGAAGAGCTCAGTAAAAAAAAAAAAAAAAAAAAAAAGGGCATATTGCTTAAATAAACTCTCTAGGTCAACTTCCTCATTATACAGAGAAGACAGAGGCCCGCAGCAGCTAACTGACTTTACCAGAGCCAGCTTCCCCAAACAGGCCTTATTCCTCTCCCCTGGAACTGCCCACTGCCCATCACAGAAGGAGACTCAGAGAAGCCAGCTGGAGTCCAGGCCGGTGACCTTAAATGCAGTGTCTATTACCCAGCCGGGGCCAGGAGGCTCCTTTAGCAGGCCCCTGACTCCCCAAGAGTGGGAAGAGGAAAGAGCTGCAGGCTCCCCGAGAGCTCCTGCTTAGTTTCAGTACTGGACAGAGGCTGTCAGTGAGAGGCACCCGGGTCACAGGGGGAGACCTCTGCAGTTCTAGGCGAGCTCCTCTGGAGCAGAACATCACAACGTCTTGCCGACCACAGCCAACTGCTAATTTCTGCTCAGCGCTTTCCCTGCTTGACCAAGAAACACGGAGGGTGAACTGCGCTGATTACTGGAAGCTGATGTGCCCCCACGAACTACACCTGCCAGTTGAGAAGGCTCGTCCTCCTCCTCCCAGGCCTGTAGGCCCCAAAGGAGCTCTCACCTGGGGCCTACCCTGACGTGAGAACAGACAGCTGCAGCCTGGTGAGGAGAACAGGGTGACGGCAGGTGCCGACTCAAGGCCCCAGCAGGAGCTGGTTCCGGAAGAGCCCTCCTCTAGTTTCTATCTGAAAGCAGTCTTTTTAGGCTGTATATGGTTTTAAGCGGAGAACCTCACAAGGGACAGGGCGGTTTGGGAGAAGAGTGCTACCTCAAGCCAGGTATCTGCTTGCACAGGCGCTGCTATGGTCAGATGGAGAGGAAGAGACGAGCCCTTCAGAAGCAGCGAGTGCCAGGGGCGCAAGATAAACAGGGTGCTCATCATGTCCCCACGAAGCGGGCAGGGGCGAACCCGGAGAGCGAAGGACAGCCAGACCTGTGTCCCGAGGAGCCTGCCAGGCGGAACCCGTGCTAAGTCCTAAGGTGCTTCTCACTTCGGGTTAGAGGCGGTAATTCCAAGGAAGAGTCAAGCCTGTCCTCCAGGACCCTTTCTCCTAGAGCTGAGAGAGCGGGAATAGGCGGGCCCCTGACTTTTCTGACACCAGGCAAAGGGAAAGTAGGTTAAACAGCTTCAACTATCAGTTGAGAAAATGCCTATGTCAGGACAACTCTTTGTGGCAAAACTGGTAGAACCAGCCAAATACTTCAATGGCTCCAGACGAGCAAGAGCAAAGTAAGAACGAGGATTCTGCTTGCCTCAACTCAAGAATGGATGGGTTGAAAGAGAAACCCTGGAGCCAGTCCCCAATCTCTTCGCTTTCCAAAGGCTTTGCCTCTTAAAGGAAAAGACTCCCTCTCCCATTAGGCAGGTCGAAGGGTGTCAGATTAAGTCTTGAACCTATGCCTCCTGACAGCACCACAACTGCGACAAAGATACTAAGGGCCCGTGTAAACATCCCTCGGTTAAAACACTGACTCTACTAGAGGTCATAATAGCAGAAACCAAAACAAGCCCCACACGGAAGACTCACTCCTCCTTTCTGGAAGGCGGAGCTGAACCCTTGAGGGACTCCACAGGTGTGCTCAGGCTGAAGGGCGCGGCCCAGAGAATCTGTGACCTAGTCTGCTCTTCAGAGGGGGAGGTGGGAAGCGGGATGATGCTCATACCTTGGATAACAGATTCATTCTTCCCTTGTTTAAAAAACAAATAGAAAAACACTGCAGTTACTTTACTTCTGCATTATTACTCTTTTGGCCAAACAACGCACAGTTTAGAGAATTCCTTTTGACATCAGAAGCCCTATTTGGAGGGAGGTGGTTCCTTCCCTCCTATCAAACACTTAATTTCTGTTCTACTTTCTCCCCATAACAGTAACTGCCCGTACCCCGCAATGCCGGCTTCAGTCACCCTTCAGTGAGTGCAAACTGCTTTTATTCCCAATCACTCCAAATCCTCTTCTTCTTGCCAGCCACCTCACACTGGCTCTAACCAGCACTCCGCAATTAGGTTTGAGCCTGAATCACAGCAGAGTCAACCCCCTAGAAACTCTAGCACGCTCCGATTGTTCCAAGAGCTACAACTAGAACACTAACTCAATGACTCAACAGTTCAAGACTCAGAAGCCTGGTATATGTTAAATTATAAACAGGTAACAGCAAAGATGCTTGCCAGGTGGCCGACAGCTGAAGGAACAGGGAAAAGAATGAAGATAAACCACTCAGACCCCCTTCAGTAAGAAGCAGGTGAACAAAAGCTGAATATCCTAAGTGGGAAGTCTTTCAACACCAACTGTTTTTCCTAAAAGGACCACGGAATGGGAGAAATGCCTGCCATCCCCTTCAGCAGGAGCCGATGTCAGGGAAGCCTTCTAGGGCTCTCTTCTTAAATGAAACCTGCTCTTTCCCACTGGCCTTCACTCCTCCAGCTTCGGCCCTTAAGGACACAGAGAAAACCAGGGGCTCCGGGGGCCGAGGGCTGAGGAGCCAGTGCCTTCACTGTGCGGGCCTGGGTTTGATCCCTGGTCAGGGAGCTGTCCTGCAAGTCGCACCGCGCAGTTAAACACACACACACACACACCATCACCACCACCACGGAAACCACCTGAGTAACACTAAAAGCCAAAACCGCCTCATTGGCAGACCTTCTAAATTGAGTCTGAAATTCTCCAGGACTCCGAGTCCCCACCATCTCAAATCTGAGCTTCAGTGAACCTGGGGAAAAGCCACGACTACTTGACGAACCTTCTGTCGAGTCCAGTTCTCTCACAGAACTGACTGCTGAGGCTGCTTCATCCTCTCTGGTGACTCCCTCCCACTTCCTTTCTAGTTCAGAATCGTCTAATGATGAAAATGGGTAGGAAAAGAGGAAGACATCTGTGATTCCAGAGGAGGGGAGGCGGGGAAGGCAGAGGACTCAGCAGAGAGGGTGGGCCTGGCCTTAACTCGTACCACACCTCTGCGGTTTCCCTTTACCTGTATTCCACCTCAAACACTCCCAGTCACTTGGCTTTGCAAGTAGAAGCCAAACTCAAGAGGAAACATATCGCCTCCCCTCCCTTGCCCACCCCCACCCGATACCACTGCTGGGAGGACACTCACGTAAAGGCAAAGAAGAGGGTCGTGGCTCCCACTAAGAAGATGGCGGCTGCTGAGACGGGAACATACTTGCTGGGTTTGAATCTCTTTGCAGACTCTGCGGGCATGTTGGAGCTCTGCTGGGAGATCTGCCCTGCCGCATAGCACAGGCCCACACAGCGGCAGAACAGACAAGAAAACGGGACGAGGGCGACCACGGAGAGAAGAGGACCGAAGGAAACCAGGGACACAGAAAATTTAGAATTATCACCCTTCCCCCTCCCAAATAAAACCAAAGGTCAAGAGATCTCCAAGGAAGGAAAGCACGCGGGAGGGGGAAAGGCGACTCCAGATGATGAATAACCACCTCCCCAGAACAAGGCAGAAGGAGCGATTAAGAAACACAACCAGCACCGTTTAAAACCCGGAGACACACGGGAGGCCGCACACATGCAAATGGCTGCAGGTAGAGAACACGGGCAGCTGCACAGATCAGGGAACAGCGCGTGGAGGGAGGCAGGCCCTCCGAAGGGAAGAGGGGGAGAAGACGGGGGGAGCACGGAACCCCTCTCGCGAGGAAAACGTCCTCGGAGGAGACACTGCAGCACCACGGCCGCCTCACGCCCACCGGAAGCGGAGCGGCGCCCACCGGAAGCGGAGCGGCGCCCACCGGAAGCGGAGCGGCGCCCGAGAGAGGGGCGCCCGCCCGAGAGAGGGGCGCCCGAGAGAGGGGCGCCCTGTGCTCCGGTTTCAGTCCGAGAAGGCGCCTGGGGCCCCTCCTGGCTTGAAAGAGAAACCGTCTTCACTGCAGTCCTCGTCCCTTTCAGGTGGTTTTCTCAACGCCACCACTCCCACACCTTGACTTCAGGGCTTGCAGTCTGGCAGTGGTGGTCTAATTTTATTTACTTTCTCTTGATGGCTAAAGCTGGGCAGCAGCTGTTACAAGGCTGAGTTGCAAATCCTTTTCCTTGAAGGGGGAGGGAAAGTAGAGCCGAGAGCTGCACGAGCGCAAGCCTGTCCGTCTTCAGTCTCTTCCTGTGACTCCCAGACCCTTCAAGGGCTCCGTTTCCTACAGAGCTCATGCAAAACGGAAGAGAAACACAAAATTTCCGAAGCCATGTTCTTCCCAATAAGCAAAATAAGATGGAGAAAATCAGCTCCACTTGATGATACTTTTGAAAGGTCACTGTGGATGAAGCAAAATTCCCAAGAGATCCCTGTTTCCAGGTCAGTCAGTGTCTCTGATCTTCTTTACTCTTGGGCTTTCTGGATACCGAGTTCAACTAGGTTATGGTGCCTCACCTGGAGAAAAACAAATATCTTGATCAGAGAAATGTTTTCAAGGCATTTCTTAGAACATTGAGGCTAAAACCCCACCAGGTATTCTATTAAAATGTGCTCTCTGAAAGATGATTTTCTACTTCACTACGTTTATGTGGGCAGGACTCTGAACTGGGAGGACAGTGGGCTCCGAATTCTTCCCTCTTCCAAGTGCTCTTCATTTTGAAGAAAGAAAAACATGGCTTCACCTGGCCTAAGATCATCAGAGAACTAGCTCTTGACACAGATGGGGCCTGTCCCACCTGACACCAATGGGCAGTACCAAATACCAAGAATATCAAAATCTGAAAACAAACAAAGGCACAGCAGAGCAGGGCAGTCCTAGAAAAGAGAATATTTATTGCTACAATGAAAAAAGTAGGACAAACTTAGGACAGTAAGTCTCACGTCCTTTCTGCGCACGTCTCCCTCGCTCTTATCCTCCTATGCTTTTTAGTTACAACCTTAAGAGGCACGAGCTGAATTCGTGGTCTCCTGAAATAACTCATGAAAGGACCTGGATGAGAAATGTCCCTGCACTGAAAGGTGAGATGCCCTCTAAGAGAAACTGAGTCAACCAGAGGGGCTGGTCTTTCTCTTCCCAAGTCAACAATATTTCACTCCTATATTGGCCTAGTAGGAAGTCAAGGGACCCCACCTTCCCTGATATGATTAAGAATAGCAATTATTTCTGTTGATAGTAGTAGCAAAATAACACTTTGGATGCTTTTCATCTAGTGATGTCAAAGCACTTAACTCACATTATCTGATGACACAGTTCCTTATCCCACTCCATAAAACTGAAGGTTAGAGAACTCCTGAGGCCATCTACTAAGTAGTCAGGTTCAGAACTCACAGTTCACAGGCCCCTCTGCTAAAGCAAACCCTTCCTACCTTTCTCATCCACTACACTACCTGTCCGCTGAAGACAACCTGGAATCTGCAGACCAAACATTTTACTTAAGGTGTTTTTTTTTTCCATTCAAGAGGTGTGGTAGCTCCCTAATACCAAAGATAGAGATGAAAATATCAGAAGTTTTGAATAGTGAAATATGAATGTACCCTGGAATCGATCACTCCCTCCTTTCTGTGGCATGGGAGAGTAAGGGTCTTCCTTCAAGATGCGCTCGTACTCTCTCTCACTCACATACAAAATGTAGTTTTAGAGGGCCACACAGCATTATTAGAATAGATTGATTCCTACAGGAATCAAAGCCCAACTTTCTGAATTTAGGCTAAGTAACTTTGTTAACAGTGAGGAGCAAATTCTTAGTTTGCAGACAGTACTATTAAACTTTCCTCTCAAAGCCTCAAAGATTAGAGAAGATGGAAAATTGCGCTGCTTATATTTTATCTAAAGTAGAATATCACTTAGATACCATATGTTATTTCAGATTTTATTTTTCTGACAGGAAAAAAGTCACATGGGCTAATATTGCCAAAGTAATTCAGAGTCATAAAAGGCCAGGCCATTTGGGGAGGACAGTACTGAAAACAAAAGTGATCAGCGTTAAGATATTTAGAGAATATATATTAGAAGTGACAAGACAAAACCTAAGGAGCCACTGGGTCTACTAAAGACACACCAGGTCAGAGCAGAAGGATGTACTGTGAGTAACTGAGATGAGACTGCAGGGTGAGTGTGGTTCAGCAGAACCAGCAGTCTGGACCCACACGAGTACGACAAAGGTGGACAAGCACGTGTGTGACACCATCAGGCACACAGTCCTCTATGGAAGGTGAACATGTATATAGAAAGGAAACTATAGAGTGTGTTGTTTTAAGGCTTTAAGAAGGTTTAACACAAGTACCTCCTTAAAGGGGTGAATGGATACGGCCGCATGACTGACAGCACAAGTCCTGTTTGTTAAGGTAAAGTGGTATAAATACTGTAAATCCGAACACAAAGTCATCAGTGTATGCGGAATGATCCACATGTCAAGATACCCGCTGAACAGTCAAACAGAAGTTTCATATGGGTGTGATCGTTATAGACAGAGGTAGCAAAGTAGGTGGCAATACAAATCTTCCAAGAATCAGGTGGGTTTTAAAGACTAAGTGATAATGACTACTCTGAAAAGATTTAATATTATACAAAGGGATCCTGGGATTTAAAAAAAAGGGAGGCGAATATAAGGTCAACCTAGACAAGATGGCATTAACCAAGAAGTGTTTCCAAGGCAGAGACGCTGTCTAGAGGATAACATATATCTGATCCCACACCTCCTTCCAGAACTTTGTCACCTTTACTTCTCATTTCGACGTCTCCATTTGGCCAGGTCGGTGAAACACTTTCAACCTTCCTGCCCCACAGGATTCCTATAGGCAAAATAATGGCCAGCGCAGTGGAGCTCCCGCTTGTGAAAAGTACAAAGTACTGGAAGCTGGGAGCTCCGGGCTGGTGGGGGTAGGGATGGAAGCGGGCGGATGCGAGGGGACAGGTAACAGGATGAGGCTTGGGCCAGAACAAGGGTCGGCAGAGCGGGGCAAGGGACTCGAGCCTCAGGGAGAGAGCGGCGCCCAGTCCCCACCCCGCGGCCGGGGCGCCGAGGGTCGCCGTCCGGGGCAGGGCCGGCCCACACGGAGAGGACGGGGTCGGCGGCCGCAGGGGCCCCCGGGGCTGAGGGGGCCCGCGGGGGCCGGGGTCCCCTCATGACCCGGCCCTGAGGGGAGCCCCGGCCTCTGCCGGCCGCCCTTCTCCGGGGCCCGAGGGTCCGGCCGCGGCCGGAGGACCCGACCCGGACACGGAGCGGGGCCTCCCACCGCCTCCCCTCCCCGGTCCCCCTTCCCTAGAGGTCACGCTCCCCTCCCACCCCCGGGCCCCGCACTTCCGCTTCCGCAGGGGCCGGCAGCCCCGGCACTCACCCGCGGCCAGCTCCGCGTCGCCGCCGCCGCCGCCGCCTCCCGGCAGTGCCGTCCGGCCTCTGAGAGGCAGCGCGCGGCCCCCGCACGCTCCGCGCCCGCCCCGAGACGCGCGCGCCCGCCCCGCGACGCTCGCCTTCCAGCCGGCGCGCGGCCGTTGCCCTCAGGGCCGGGTCGCCCGCCCTCCCCGCGCTCCCATTGGCTCCCGGCGCCGGGCGCGCGCGTTGCGTCTCGCGCGGGGCGCGTTTCTCTCATTCATGCGGCTCACGCCGCCGTGCCCGCCCCCGCGCGCGCTCCCATTCACCGTGCGGCCCCCACCCCCACGCCGCCCTAGAGCGTGCGCGCGCACCCCGGCGACCGCGGCGACCTCGCGGCCTGATTGGCTGCGGGAGCACAGCGCCCCGCCACGCGAGAACACACGAGAGCGCGCGCGCGCAGGGCCGTCGGACTCCCCCGGCGACCGCCCGGGGAGGGTAGGCGTACTGTGCGGGAGTCGGAAATGGGGGAATGGCTGGGCGAGTAGTCCCCTTTTCCTGCGTCCCGCTTTCCGCCCCTCCTGTAAAGACGCAGAAATCCTCAGAAGCAAAACATAGTTAAATGTGTCTGCTGAAAGTTCTCAAGAACAAGCCGCCACCCTCCCGAATTCGCCAAACCCCCCCTTCAATAACCGTGGTACCAGCCAGACAGGCTTCTGAGGTAACCAATCACCCTCGGGCCCCGGCGTCTTCCTGTTTCAGCCCCTCCGTGCATTGGCCAACCCCAGGCCACCCCGCCCCTTTTTTATGGCGAAAACTTTATTTAAAACAATCTTGATGGGGCTGTCCCCAGTCGGCGAGTTCCCGGGTACCAGGAGAGGTCTAGGATGATGGCGAGGCCTGGGCTGTCGCTTCCGCCTGGAGGGTCTGCCGCGACTGGAAGAGTCAGTTTAGAGGACGAGTTAGTTAGTGTTAGTCACTCGGTCGTGTCTGACTCTTTGTGACCCCGTGGACCCTCCAGGCTCCCCAGTCCATGGGATGTTCCAGGCCAGAATACTGGAGTGGGCAGCCTATCCCTTCTCCAACGGCTCTTCTGACCCAGGAATCGAACCAGGGTCTCCTGCATGGCCGGCGGATTCTTCACCCGCTGAGCCACCAGGAAGGGCGAAGCTCCAGCCAAAGGCCTGGGAGGAAGAGAGAGGAGGAGAGCGGGCACCAGCCTTGGGGCCCCAGGGCCACCCGTGGGACGGGGAGCCGGGAGTGCGCGCTTAGGCAGCAGCGGCCCCTGGAATAAGAGTTTCAGATCAGTTCATTCACTCAGTCGTGTCCGACTCTTTGCGACCCCATGGACTGTAGCCCACCAGGCTCCTCTGTCCATGGAATTCTCCAGACCAGAATACTGGAGTGAGTAAGCCCTTCCCTTCTCCAGTGGATCTTCCTCACCCAGGGATCAAACCCAGGTCGCATTGCAGGCACATTCTTTATCATCTGAGCCACTAGAGATATGTGTGTATGTATAACCCAATCACTTTGCTGTACACCTGAAACTCAGTTCAGTTCAGCTCAGTCTCAGTCGTGTCCGACACTGCGACCCCATGGATGGCAGCACTTCAGGCTGTCCATCACCAACTACGGGACCTTGCTCAAACGCATGTCCATCAAGTCAGTGATGCCATCCAACCATCTCATCCTCTGTCGTCCCCTTTTCCTCCTGCCTTCAATCTTTCCCAGCATCAGGGTCTTTTCCAGTGAGTCAGTTCTTCGCGTTAGGTGGCCGAAGTATCGGAGTTTCAGCTTCAGCATCAGTCCTTCCAATGAATATTCAGGACTGATTTCCTTTAGGATGGACTGGTTGGGCCCCGCTTAATTCCCTTAGTGTTTCGCTGTAGCACAGGGGCTGGACGCCCCCATGCCTAACCTTGGGCAGTCCGGAAATACAGGCAGGAAGGAAAAGGTTCTCCAGAAGGTCCTGTCCATGGTGAGCTGCTGGCGCGTTCTACCTGGATCTCAGCACCACATTTTGCCCTAATTAGTCCTACACAGCTGTGAACCCAAGAGCAAGGCCCATTGTTCTCTCTTCATTTAGCTCAAGGCCATTTTCTGCTCAGGCTATTACATAATAGTCTTTCAAAAAAGTGTTCCACCAGCCAGTTCTCTGAAGCCAAGGTTTCTCACCTGTGAAGTGTGATTCTAAATCCTGCTGTCTGTCCTCAGCTTTGGTGTCAAATGTTGCTGGTTTAACTGCTCTGATGTTTAGCAGTTAAGCGGCAAGGGAAAGGTCTACCTTCTGTTTTCTGAGGTCTAGTCTAGTTCCTTTGCTGGCATGGCATGTGTTAACAGGCTGTAGTTCATTCTTGCTAAAGGCTTCATCTACCATTTCTTGCAGCACACTGGAGAGTTCTCTTAATGACTGTGTATTTTTTAAAAATGAAAATTTAACTTTTTACCTTATGGTAGGTAAAGTTAAGGTATTATTGGAGATAAAATATTTATTTGTAGAGGCTTTTCTATTTGTAAACTGGTGTAATTTGTTTCCTTAGGGAAAGATAAAATTTCATTTATCTATATTTTTCTTGGGTTTGTTGTTGTTATTTTTTGGCTACATGGCGCACTTTGCAGAATTCTGGTTCCCCAGTCAGGGATCGAACCTGCGCCCCCCCACCCCCTGCACTGGAAGTGTGGAGTCTTGACCACTGAACCACCAGGCAAGTCCCTTTTCTTGGACTTTTAAGACTTCATTTCTCCAAGTTCACAAATTGGGCATTTTCCTTTTCCCACTTTCAACAGTCTAAGGACCTATAAATTGTTTTGTCTCTTGGCTAGACAGTGCTAAATGGGAATGAGCATTGGACATTCCACTGACCGACCACATATACTAAACTCCCCTAGGACACTGGATTACTGAATGCCACGCTCTTAGCTGGATGAGTACTGACAGTGGCATAACCACTAGCCCAGGGTTTAGAGAGCAATTCCATTTTCCTTTCCAATTTTCCTTAGGATTGTGCAAGATATTTCCTGGAAAGTATGTTTAATAGAACAAAAGATTTAAATTGATAGCCACTTCTGAAAAGTACTGCAAAGTAAAATCTAGACTAGAACAATAAGATATCCAGACCACCAAACTTCAAATAAATTACTTTGCTATGTATGTCAAGTAACACCTCATAGTTTTTTCTGGTGTAGTTTATCGGTACTTTTTCAAAGTATCTGTACTTTTTTATCCTCTTTCCCAAAGTTTCCTGAATCTCAAATCCGATCTAGATGCTCAAGTAAAAAATGTGGGTATCACCTTTGATTCCACTTGCTTTTCCTTACCACTCCCATTAGCAAGTCCTATCAATTTTACCTCCAAAATCTCCCGAGGCAATCTACTCAACTCTCTCTGCTGCCCTCTTCTGAATCATTAATTCTCACAGTGACCCTACCTCAAAAGTCCAACTTATGTTCTTGCTTCTTTTCTTGCCTCTCTAATCCATTTTCTGCCTGGCAGTAATCTTTTCAATGTAAATTAAAACATGCCATTCCTGTGTTCAACCACCTGCAATGGTATGAATTTTTGTGCCCCCCCCATTCTTATGCGGAAATCCCCGATACTAGGAAATGAAACCTTTGAAAGATGCTTAGATCATGAATGCAGGCCTTCATGAATGGGACTAGTGCTTTTATAAACAAGGCTCCGGAGAGTTCCCTGCCCCTCTCGCTCTGTGAGGACACAGTTGAAACAGGTAATCTGCAACTTGGAAGAGAGCCCTTGGCAGAACGTGACTATGCTTGGTGCCTTGAATTTGGCCTTTCCGGCCTTCAGAAGTCTGAACATTCTCGGGTGTTTGTTAAGTTACCCAGTCCGTGTTTTTGTTGTTGTTGTTGAGTCCCAAAATTGTGTCTGATTCTCACGATCCCATGGACTGCAGCACGCCAGGCTCCTCTGTCCTTGACTATCTCCCAAGAGTATGCTCAAATTCATGTCCATCAAGTGAATGGGTAGGTGATGCTATCTAACCATCTCATCCTCTGTCACCCCCTTCTTCCTTTTCCTTCAATCTTTCCCAGCATCAGGGTCTTTCCAATGAGTCGGCTCTTTGCGTCAGATGCCCAAAGTATTGGAGCTTCTTACCCCTCTCCCATCATTTCCCACCGCTCTTGGATTACAAAAGCCTGACACTATCTGGTCTTTGCTGCCTCCCACCCCGGCCTGAGTTTTTACCTCTCCCCATTCACTATACTCACTCCTACCATGCTGGCCTTTCCCTTCATCCAACACATTAAGCCTGCTCCTTTGTTAGGGTTTTGCACTGCTTCCTCCACCGGGAAGATTCTGTCCCAATTTCACACAGCCATTCGGGTCTTAACTCGAAATGTGTGCTCAGAAGATGCCTTTCCTGACCACCTGATTTAAAAAACCTCCCAGCCACTCCACCTCCTATGACCCAATCTTAAGCCTCTCTGCAGAGCACCTCACTTTTTATGTTTACTGTAAGCTCTGTGAGACTCTGTCCATCTTGTTCCCCCATCTAGAAAGGTCCCTGTCACATAGTAGGTACATGATAAAAATTTGTGGAAACAATCAATGGATAAGGTCATCATGGTACTTATTCAATAATACAAGTCCAAACTAGGGAAACCAATTATTTGCATGAGATCAAAGAGAATGGGCTGTCCCAGCTTATCAGCTGAAGGCTCAATTTATTTTTTGACTTGGGATCTGATTCCAGTTAAACAGACAACAGGAAAGAGAGCCGAGAGCTGTAGCTGAGAGAAAATGAGCTCTCTCTGGGTAATATTAAATCTGAAATCTCACCCCAAGTTTACCACCACCTGTTTAGTTCCTCATAGTAAACCCATCACTGACAACAGATTTAGGATCTATTTACCCAAGTGCAGAGGAAAAGGAGACCATCATAAAAATTCACCTGCTTCGCTCACAGGTGGGCTCTTGGCTTTCTTCTTCTCTAGGCATTCAGTCATAAATCATTCCAATAATGTTTCGATAATGCTCAGGGGGAAAAAACCCAAGCTTTAAAAAATTATACCAACTCCTGTGGTATGGCAAAAATATTTATTAAAATAGTTTTTTTTCCAAGTATGAACTTTATTGGGAGGAGTCCTTCGAATTCACCCTTTCATCCTGGACAAACGAGATAACGTAGTATATGCAGAATATAAAATGGTAATAAATGAGCCCACATGGTAGCACAGTGAAAGAAAGGGGACTTCTCTGGAACTGAGGTCACTCCAAGAGGCACCTTAGGTGACCTAAGAAACCTCTGGTTCACAACTGGAAGAATTAGGTGACCACCACCTGTTTTTAAGAGGTAGAACATATGCTTTCTGGTAGCCCACCATTTACCGAGCAGCCTGGCGGTAAGAGGGTCTCATACCTCAGCCCATCTGCCCTTGGTGATGGCCAGAAGGCCTCTAGGCCCCAGGCAGCAAGGCTGCCCGCTGATCTCTACTTAAGATCCATGAACCGGATATCCATGATGAGAAGGAAGTTCTTGGGGAGCGGGCGGGGGGCTGGAGAGAGAACAGTGAACACCTGGTGCTCCAGGTCCACGCTGGTCACCACGATGAAGCCAGCCACGCTCGTCTCGGAAAGGTTCTCCTCCGTGCCCTCCGCGGTGCTGACGCTCAGCAGGTGGTGCACCATGTCTCGGCCAGGGGTGACCGGCACGAGCTTGAGCTGATTGTCTTCCTGAGACATGCCCAGAGGCAGGCAGGAGTCTGGGATGGTGGGTGCCCCGACTTTGTAGATTTTCACATCTGAAAATTTGACGTTGAAAGCATGGGGATAGAAACAGCCCCGGAATCCATAGAAATACTCACGGATGCGCTCATCCCTGCATTCCCGCCGGAAGTCCTTGGAGCGCTCCACCACACCCCCCGACTTGGGGAGCAGCACCGTGCGTACAAAGTGAGGCAGGTCCCGTTTTAGTTCGTTGTACAGTCGTTCTTGATCCAGAACCACGACTACATCCACCTCAAACGCTGAGGCTGCATGGACCAGGGCCTGGTAACCAGAGCCCTTGACCCAGCCACAGGTGTTAATGACACAGCCACTCACCGAGGCCCTGCGGTTCACTTCACACCTCTGGTTGAACACATCGGCTAAACGAGATGTAATCTGCAGAAGAAAGGGTCAACGTGAGGGAGAAAAGATACAAACTGAACCTAGGGCCACGTGATCCTTTGTTAGCCTAAGTGGCATTAGGCACAAGAAAAAGGACACTCCTGATGGCTGTGGTTCTGACCACATAACATGGATTTGGTTTTCATTTTATGTTGTTTATTCTGTCTCTGATGTTTCATGTCCCAAGTAGAAATGTAATAAATTACTTAAGAATGAAGTGAAGTCGCTCAGTTGTGTCCAACTTTTTGGGATCCCATGGACTATAGCCTACCAGGTTCCTCTCTCCATGGGATTTTCCAGGCAAGAATACTGGAGTGGATTGGCATTTCCTTCTTCAGGAGATCTTCCCAACCCAGGGATTGAACCCGGGTCTCGCGCATTATAGGCAGACGCTTTACCGTCTGAGCCACCAGGGAAGAATAGGACCTACTTAAGAAAGAATAGGTCCGTAGAAAGGTTTAACCATCTGAGGGTGAACTATTTTTGAAACTGTCTTTTCCAGAACCAGTCACCGTGGAAATGATAGCCGCTGGGAGTGGGCACAGAGTTTTAACTAGCAAACGCCGGCACAGCTTCCAGCCCCAGCGCAGCCCCTTCCCTCCCCTGTGCCCTGCCCCGGGCTCTGACCTTATTATAAAGCTTGATGTTGGTGCCAGGAGTGGTGGAGCCGAAGTGGTAGACCAGCGGGGCCTGGATGGAGAAGCCCTCCTCGACATCCGCCGGCCGCTCAATGTAGAGGGCCCCCATGGTTCCGGGGATGGACACAGAGCCCTGGCCCACATCCAGCTCCACGTACGTGGGACGGCGGCCCAAACGCACCGCGTAGTTGAGCAGCAGACGGCACACGGTGGACTTGCCCACATCAGTGGGGCCCACGACCATCACCCGGGGGCCTCGCTCCTCCTCCTTCTCTGCCTGCCTCCGCATCTGCTCCAAGGCCGTATGCGTGTTGAGATAAAGCAACATCGGGGTGTCCTTGGAGACATAGGCCACCTCGGTGCGGCCACTGAGCTGCAGCGAACAGCCGTGCCAAGTGAAGACAGCCACCTTGGCGCCGGCATCAAAGGTGAACTTCTTGTTTCGGGTCAGCTCTGTGCCGAAGATTTCTGCCATGCCAGCCAGCAGCTCCAACTGAACTGACTGTGACGCCTCCACCTCAAAGCGAAGCTCTGTCTCCCGCTCCAGTTCAAATTTAGTTGTTGGCTTCTTGTCATCATTGGCCTCCTCTCCCATCTTTCCTGTGTGGCTGCTTTGTCTGGAACACCAATATCAGATCCAAACAGAAGTTAGGACTCGGTTCAAAATCCTCCAGAGGATGTTTCTCCTTATTTTGCTTTATTCTTCCCCCTTATCTCTCATCACCACCTGTCCCACTATATATCTGATGATTGTCTATCTACCCTCACTAAAAGGTAAGGGCTGGGCATTCTGGTTTGCTGCTGTAACTCCAGTACCTAAAACAGAGCTTGACAACCAAAAGGCACCTCTATAAAAACACCGAGTGAATAACTGACTCAGACATCAGGGGGAAAAAAGATACCTATATACTGACAGACTTGATTACAGCACCTTTGTTGCTCCCTTCATCACTATCACTCTTTCGGGTACTCCAGATTTGAAAAAGCTACAGATGCCAACTCCCTACCCCTGGGGTCAACAAAAAAGGGAGTCAGCAATCTGGAGGCAGAGCAGAGAATACCGAGCTGGGACTCAGAAGCAAACAGCATCAAGGAAACAGCTCAGCAACCACTAGCAGCGTCTTTAAACAAATCACTTAGCTCCTCTAAACCTTTTCCTCCGCTGTCAACTGGAGGCGCTTACAGTTCCCCACACAAAGTGCTGTTCTGGGGATTAACTGGGATGGTCGGAGGGAAAGAAATAAATTAGTAAACTTTCTAGTTTACAGCGCCGAGGAACAGCAAAGAATTATCTCCGATCCAGATCGCAGCTCCAGGTCTAGCATTCGTCCCAGTCTCCCCAGGCACCGAAATCTGCGCAGGATCTAAGGAGGCGGCGGCTGCGACCCTGAACTTACCACCTCACCTGTACTGCCACGAGATCAAACCTGTAAACCAAGAAGACAGGACCTAAGCCCAACAGCGAGACGCGCTCACCGAGACCCACGCCGGAAACAAGCGTTTCCGCACTTGCGCAGTGGGGAAGGCGCGGCCGCGCGGGGCCCTCTGGGAGATGTAGTTGTACCAGAGCTGTCCCGAGCGGTCGCGCTCGCGCCGCCGCTCGGCCCTCTGGGACTTGTAGTCAAGGAGGGTTTTTTTGACCGTGACGTCAAAGGCGGGCGGGGCGGCTGCCGTCATTGTTCCTCAAGCAGCAGCGGGAGGGAAGCAGGAGGCGTGGTGGTTACGCCCCCGAGCGTGGCGCGGACGGCGGCCGCTGAGGCGCCGTGGCTGCGGCGCTTTCCCAGTCGTTCCCGCTCGCCTGCGGCGCGGGAAGGGGAAGGGCGGCGGGCAGGGAAGCGGGCTCACCATGGAGGCCCCACAGTCGCCTGGAAGCGGGGCGCGGAGCCCTGTGTGGATACGAGGAGACCTACGGGTAGGGAGAGGGGAGCCAAGCAGCTCATTGGAGACTAACCTGGACTGCCATCCCCGTCCCGACACCGCGTTTGACCCCTGGAGAGCATTACAGAGCATTTTACTTAAATGAAAGAATAAAAAATAAATTTCTTCCAGTTACTCTGCAAACAACCTCTCTCGTGTTAAGCGGGGAGCTTTGCTGGGGACTCTTTCCCTCCCCAAATCTCTGACGGTTATACAAGGGCAATCATTCACCCCACAAGCAACAGGTTGGGCCACATCTATACGTTCAGACGGTAAAGCATCTCTGCAAGGCGGGAGACCCGGGTTCTATCCCTACATCGGGAAGATTCCCTGGAGAAGGGAAAGGCTACCCACTCCAGTATTCTGGCCTGGAGAATTCCATGGACGAAGGAGCCTGGTGGGCTACAGACCATGAGGTCACAAGAGTTGGACACGACTGAGCGACTTCACTTTCACTTTATACACTTCTGATGCGTTTGGGCTTGGGAATATTCTTTGCTACTTGCTTGCTGTGTGACTTTGGGCAAATCACAGGCTTAGACCCAGTTGTTTGTTCTTTTTTTTTTTTTTAACTGTAAAATAGGGATAACAATTTATCTTCAAGTTGTTTTGAAGCATGAATAGGATAATGCATATAAAGCACTAAACCCATTGCCTGTAACATAGAAAGCATCTGATGTGAGCTCTTACAGTTTTATTCTAGATTGAGGACAGGAGCTATAATGAGGCCATCTATTTGTAGTTTACATTTTTCAAAGCCCTTTCAAATGCCCTCTTTCACGGCCCCCTGTAAAGTCAGTTTTATTAAATTTCAGGTGAGAGAGGAGACTAAGACAGGTGGAGGGATTTGCCCAAGCTAGTATTCAAACCCAAGATTTTGGAGTTTGAGTTCAGCTATTATAACAGCGGACACATAGTACTAGATGGCACATAGTGTTCTACAGGCTTTAAGGGTATAAATCCATTTAATCCTCCCAAGAATCCTGTGAAGGACACACTGTAACTGTCATCCCTACTTTAGAGATGAATACTTTCTTCAGTCCAGCTCACATGGTTAATCCCGGTGGAAAAGCCTAGGAAGATTTTTCTGGGTTGCCTTTTTCCAGCTGGCCCCACCTTACATTCACTTTCTAAGACTGACGTCCTCACTTCTCACGGTTCTTTCTTGGATGCGTGTGCGTGGTGTGTTGAGCCGCTTCAGTCCTGTCCGACGCTTTGCAACTCTATGGACTGTAGCCCACCAGGCCCTCTGTCCATGGAATTCTCCAGGCAAGAATACTGCAGTGGGTTGCCATGCCCTCCTTCAGGGGATCTTCCGAACCCAGGGATCGAACCCACATCTCTTATGCCTCCTACATTGGCAGGTGGGTTCTTTACCACGAGCACCACCTGGGAAGCCCATGTGTCTTGGATGGTTCGCTTTGATTGATTCATTCATTCACGGTGCGTGTATTAGTTCTCCAGTGAACCAACAGGTATCCTCCAATCGCTCACCATTCTTCAAAGATCCAGTTCTAGGGCTTCCCTTGTGGCTCAGCTGGTAAAGAATCTGCCTGCAATGCGGGAGAGCTGGGTTCAATCCCTGAGTTGGGAAGATCCCCTGGAGAAGGGAACGGCTACCCACTCCAGTATTCTGGCCTAGAATATTCCATGGACTGTATAGTCCATGGGGTTGCAATGAGTTGGACACGACTGAGCGACTTTCACACACACACACACACAAAAGAATCCAGTTCTAGTCTTCCATTTGCAAAATTCTCTATGAGCTCATCCTCTCCTGTTTACATGCAGTCCACCTCCCAGATCTGTTTCTTTGCCTCCACATTCTCTCCCTTGAGGCAGTTTCTCCCAATTATCTAAAGTTATCTTTTTCTTTTTTCTATTTCTTTCTTCGTTTTCCTTGGCCATGCCACGCACCATGCGGTTGGCAGGATCTTAGTTCCCCAACCAGGGATAGAACCCATGCCCCCTGCCTTGGGAGTGTGGCGTTTTAACCACTGGACCGCCAGGTAAGTCCCAAGGTCATCTTAATTTGGATATTATATAGCCATCTCAAGCTGAATTTAGGGAGAAGAAACCCCTCCCCCTCCTTAGAGAGTGCTCTCCATTTTGCTTCTTAAACACAGAAAGGGTCAGGGTACAACATTGAAAGCATCTGTGGTTGCCCACACTCTTTCCTTTCAATCTTTCACCAACCACTCCTCTCATCTCCACCCCACCCTCAAATAATACTGCCCTCACATGTCCTTTTCATTCTCCTCTCCAGCTAAATCCATGATCACCTTCTTCCTGAGTTCATTTAATTTTTTCCTTCTACACTTTCAAACCTTGCCCTAAAAAACTACTCACTTTCCTTTTTCACACTTCCTTCTATTTTCCTCAACAAATTCCTCCTACACTTACATTTCCTTCCTCATCTGCTGGCCAGATGAGGACATTTCCTTCTTTCTTTACTCGGTTCTACCTGTCAATTCCAAACCTCCAGTTACATCACTCAAGATACCCACTTTGGGTTTTCAGAATCCACCTTAAACCGAAGAATCTTCCCTGATGAAATATTCAGAATTCCTTTTACTTTTTCGTACCCAGCTAGCACTGCCTTCCGTTAACCTCTTTTCCCTACCTTAACTTTTCACTCCCCTTGTAAGAAGTACTTCATTTTCTGAACATTCACCTCAGTTAGAAATCTAGGTTTTCACCTTAGAGGGTATGTTCTATGTCTATACACTTTAGCAACTTGCAGAGGGCAAAACTTTATGAGACATATTTTGGCTCAAATGAAGTATAACTGGAAACTGACAGAAAAATAGCATGAAAGATGTTAAGTTCTTAATAAGACACAGATTTGGCATGTGCCTCTTGAGCTATCAGAATTTAAGAGTAAATCCACTCTGGGTTTAGGGGTATTCAAGTTGAGAACACAGTTTTGAAATGCCAGTAACTACTGTTTACCAGCTGCCTATCACGTGCCAGGCATTTTTTTTTTTAAGATGTTTACATATTATCTCACTTTACTTCACATGTCCATGCGGTAAACATTAGCTTCATTTAGCAGAAGAGGAAAACAGGGCCACATAGGTTATCAGTAACTGGCCCAGCGGTTCCTGGTAAGTGTATTGGCAGAGCTGGGGTTCCAACTCAGATCTCTTTGAGACCAAAGCCAGACACTTGGACAACGTCTGAAGATGCAACTCAACTGCTGTTTTTTGAGCATCTTCTGTAAGCAAAGCTCTGCGCTCGGCATTGCAGTCCTGGGATGCAGGGAGGAGTTTCCCAGAGGACCTGCCTCAAAGTTTAGAGCCCGGCAGAGAATCTTATGTAACATGAGTGTCTCCGTATGTGAAGCACAGGTCATTTGGAGGTAGTTGATAAGAGTTTCCTGCCTGTCAGAGGTCATTTTTGGTCTGTGACTCCTTCGGGGGGTATTGAACTGGAGGCTTTGAAGCTTGGAAGTGCCTGGTACAAGCTTGGGGGCGTTCCATGCCATCTGTGACCATTAATATGGCTTTCTTTCCCCTGCGTCAGTATCAGGGCTGAAATGGGAAATACAGCATCTTGAATGTGCGCACACGGTGGGTCCTGACTCTGCACCCGGCTCTCAGCCTCTCGGTCTTTGGTCCAGCCCTGCCACCCGTACCGCGGACTCCATCCTTGCCCAGCCCTGTCCTCCCCCCAGCTTCTGGCGGTCTCCTTGGCCACGGGGCCCTCCTCCCCAGCACCCCGGCTCCCACCCCTGCCCGCCCCTGGCTCGGGGCCCCCCCGGGCATCGCTGCCCCGGCCCCAGCCCTCGACGCCTGTCCGCTGCCTGCCTCCTAGCCCGCCTCCTGTGTCTCCCAGCCCCGCTCTGACGTGGGAGGTGAGGGGGGTGGGGGCCCGGATGACTCACAGTGTTATGATGCAGTCCCACAACACACAGCTACATTCACCCACAGACCGGGGTACCGGCGGGAGGCCGCCTCTGGCCGCCCCCCCGCCAGCAGCTGGGCCAGCTTGGCAGCCCCGGTCTGAAGCCCCTCACCACCACCCTCCCCGCCCCCCGGCCCCAGCCCCTTCCCCACTGAAGGAGCGGAAGGAGCCGAGAAGAGAGCGCAGAGAGATTGAGAGAGAGAGGGGGAGATAGACGGAGATCTCTGGAGCCGGCCTCAAGGTGAGGGGGCAGCCCTTCTCCAAGCGCACCTTTCCCCCTCTGTGCGTCTCCCCCCGGGCTGCGCGTGGCTTTCCCCCTCGCCAAACCATTCTTCACCCACCCTTTGTCCTCCCTTCCCCCTCCCCGCGCCTCATCCCTCTGCGAGCTCTTCCCGGCAACTTTGGTCGCAGCCTCAGGCACCCCTGTTTGATCAAGCAGCCCTGTTTATATTGTTTGGCCGCTGGGGTGCGGACCCCCCCGCCCCGGCCAAGCCAGCCCCGGGAGCCTGCTGCGCGGCTCATCATTTGGACCACACCGTACCCAGAGTGCCAGCCTTTCGGGGGGCCCGCGGCCTCCGAGAGGATGCGAGCATCCGTTGTGAGCAGGTGTTCCCCTCCCTTTTCCTTTGCCTTTTTTTCCCCCTAAGAGGCACGGGATTCGCACCTGGCTCCGCCAGCCTCCGCCTCTGCCGTCAGCGCCGCTTGCTCAGCAACCCCTCCCTCCCCCCCGCCTCCCACGGTCCAGCCGCGGCTCACTCGGGGGGCCGTCCGCACCCCGGCGCGCTTCTGCCCCCGTCATTGGCTGCCTTGCTTCGCCCGGTCATCTGAGACGGGGGGAGAAGTGACCCCGACGACCCCGCCCGCCCCCCGAGAGGGGCGCTCTGTGCAGCCTCCCCTGGGAGGGATGGGGAAGCAGGGGAGACAGACGGGGTGGGGGGGGAGGCTGGGGGGGAGGCTGGGGGGGGGTCCTGGCCCCCTCCCCGGGCCCCGGGCAGGGTGGGGGCGCCAGGTGGAGCTCGCCGCCGGGAACTCAATGGCGGGCAAAGCTGAAGGCAGACGTGTCCAGCGGAGGTTGGACGGTGTTCTGCTGGTGAGGACCCCAATGTCACCCTGAACTCAGCCCAGGGTGCTCTTCCTGAGTCCCACCAGGGGCCGAGGGTCTGAAACGGCAGATGCCCTCTGCCGGGAGGCTTTGCAGAGAACCCACCTGGCGGCCCCAGGCAATTCTGGCACAGCTTGGGGTGCTGGTGGCCCCCGCGGAGGGCAGGACCGAGCCTGCGCGCCCCGGCTCTTCTGCCTACTGTTGCCAGAGCACCCGGCTGGCATCCCTGAAGCAGACTGGGGCTAAGTCGCCCAGAGCGGGCCTGCAGGCCCCACCAAGGAGCGGGCAGAGGCTCCCTAGCTTATCAGGGCCGGCAGAGGACACCTCCCTCTTATCCCTGCCTCCAGCACCCGCGGCCACTCTGGGGCTGAAGCCTGCGAGTCCTCCTCAAGATTCTTAATCAGAACCAGGCAATTCTTTTTATCTCGCGTCACCCACAGAGTTCCTGCCCCTGGGAGAAGGGGAAAGAAACATCCTGTGCCTTGTGCCCCGCAAAGCACGGGGTTTTGACGCTGCCCATCTGAGACCCCGCGCCCGCACCGCAAACACGGCCCGGACCGCCGGCCTCCCTGACACCGGCCCTACTTGCCATTGGCCCCAGCGGTCAGACGCGCCCAAAGGGAAGATCGTTTCTCTCCTAGGCTGGGTGCTTCACTGAGAGCCAAGGCAACAATCCTAGAGGGCAGTAGAGAGAGACAGACAGACGAGCTCAGAGGCTGAGAAGACAAGCCCAGTGATGCTCCCGGGGCAGAATGAGTGGATCCAAGTGCAGGACCGGGCAGCAGCCCTGTCCAAGTCCTTTGGTACCAGAAGAGACGTCCATCAGGTTCTGGACCGCCGCTCCCCGAGAGGACTGGCGCGGAGTGTGCATGTCTACCTGCTCGCGCTCCTTCCCTTTCTCATCACGCTCCTCCCACCCACACCAATCGTGTGCTGGGGCCAATTACCTTGCAAACCGAGGTCACGGAAGGAAGGATCGGCGCGCACCCCCAGCTTTTTCAAGGCTTTGAGCCCCGGAGACACAGAGCCTACCAGCGCACGTGGGATGCATCCTCACAAAAGGACGGAAAAGCGAGGGAGGAAGGAGCAGTTGCCTGTGACGCGGCTTCCATGGCAGCGGGCCGCTCCCGGTGGAAAATGGTGGAGGCCGGCTCTGGCCCCAGGAGGGCGAGACACCGCCTCCCGGGCTGAGGCCCGCATCCGCTGCGGGGCCGGCCCGAGCAGAAGGTCAGCCTGGGTGGCAGACGCAGTGTGAGTGCGCGCGGAGCGGGGCTGCCGCGGACGGGTGAAGCAGGAGTGGAAGTGATCGCAGGCTCCCCGGCTCCTCCGCGCCCCCGGCAGGGGCTCCCCGGCCCTCCTGGTGACCCTCCCCTCCTTCCCAGGTGACCTCCATTTCTGCCTGGCTCACGTCTGGGGGGGCCCTGGCCCGGCAGCCCCCCCGCACCGCTCCCGCCCTGAAACACGGCTCTAGCCAACCTGCTCCGCTGCTTCACCTGCGACCGTCTGTGCGGGGGCTGCACGGCGCCGGCGCCCCCCGCCCGCCAGGGCATC
This sequence comes from Giraffa tippelskirchi, assembly GCF_054371585.1. Lineage (NCBI taxonomy): Eukaryota > Metazoa > Chordata > Mammalia > Artiodactyla > Giraffidae > Giraffa > Giraffa tippelskirchi. Next base: position 148,504,596 of record NC_137285.1, on the reverse strand, counting down.
GTCCTCCAGCCCGTCATGCCCAGCTGCGACCCTGGCCCGGCCCCCGCCTGCCTCCCCGCCAAGACCTTCCGCAGCTACCTGCCTCGCTGCCACCGCACCTACAGCTGCGTCCACTGCCGCGCACACCTGGCCAAACACGACGAGCTCATCTCCAAGGTAACGCCCCTCCACCACTCCCACCCCCACCCCCACCCCCGCCCCAGGCTCCTCCAAACACCACCCAGGGGTGAGGCCACGAAGCCTGGCCTCCCTCCTCCATGCCCCCGGGGGGGGGGAGGCTTCAGGGAGCGCGTGACCCCGGGGTCAAGGGCTCCCCGCAGTCACCATCCGTCCTGTGTCTCCGCAGTCCTTCCAGGGGAGCCATGGCCGAGCCTACCTGTTTAACTCCGTGTGAGTCTACCCCTCTCCCTTCTGCGTGTGCCGGTGTGGGTGAATAGCTTTCCTCTCCGGAGAGAGGGGCTGAGCCGCCCGAAAGGGGTGCCCTGCGCCTTCTGGGTTTGCCTCTCCTTTGGCAGAAGCCCGGTCTGCCGCTCTTTGGTGGGGAGCCCGGGAGAACTGGGGTGCCAGGAGCTAGACAGCAAGGGGTGGGGTGCTGGAGGCAGGGCTCTCAGCCGGGTGGGTCGCGCTCTCTCCAGATGCTGGGCCCTCTGGGCTGTTTGGGGGTGCACTGACGGAGTGACCCCCTCCCCCCCGCGTGCTGGGTCCTTCCCGTCTCCTAGGGTCAACGTGGGGTGCGGGCCAGCTGAACAGCGCCTCCTGCTCACGGGGCTACACTCGGTAGCTGATATTTTCTGCGAGAGCTGCAAAACCACCCTGGGCTGGAAATATGTAAGTACTGGGGGGGAGGGCCACCCTCTAACGAGGGGGGGTCTCCGTGGCCCCCGAGGCCCCAGCAGCCACTGGTCAGGTCTCTGCCTGACCCAGAGGGAGGAGGGAGCTAGGAGTGGGGGGGACTGGGTGGGGGGCGGGCTTACACCGACGGCGGTAGGCGGGCCCGCTGGCCCACATTGCCGGCCTCCCCTCCGCCAGGAGCAGGCTTTTGAGACGAGCCAGAAGTACAAGGAGGGGAAGTACATCATTGAGATGTCGCACATGGTGAAGGACAACGGCTGGGACTGAGGGCTTCCGGCGGCCTCTGCCCTCCCGACGCATGCCCCACCCTCCCACACCTGCCCCCGCCCGGCCGCGCGGTCCATACCAGCATGAGTACTGCCCCACCCCTGGGGGGGACCCTGCTCCCGCCGACCCTTCCCCCGCCGCCGCCACCCCATCATGCCCAGGCCCCCTTGGAACGGGGGTCTGGAGTACCCCAGGGGTGCTGAAGGCTCAGGCGTGGGCAGCAGTCAGGGAAAGACAGAAACGGGGGGAAAGGGATGGCCGTGGGGCCTTGTCGCCCCCAAGGTCCCGAAAACCGAGGGGCTGGCGGGGTGGAGACGCAGGCAGAGAAGACCCCCGGGAGGAAGCCGTGTTTGCTCCACTTCTGCGAGCAAACAGAGGACCAACCTCGAGTCCTGGCGCTGGGAGATCCTAGGCCACAGAAGAGCAGGTGAGAAGAGGCTCAAGGTGGAGTGAAATGCTGACCTCAGACGCCGGGAGGTACCGGAGTCTCTTAAGGGTGACGTTTCCCACCCCTCATTTGCAGGAGCCAGGATTCGTGGGGTCGGGGGGGGGGGCGGAAGAAAAACAATCCCAAGTCCCAGGCCCTGGGCGATCATCAAAGCATCCCAGGGGTTTGCATTTCACTCCACTTGGTAGTTTACCTTGGCACTGAAGAGGCACTTTCGAGTATCTGACCTTTGCCATGGGGTGGGGTGGGGGGAGGTGCCCCCCGGAACAGCCCCCACCCCCGGCTGGCAGTCTCCAGAGCGAGCAGGGTTGGTGATCGTCCTCCGAGGCCCGGCCACTGCTCCCTGGGACCCAGGCCCTTGGAGGGAAGGTGGGAGATCAGTGCCACGAGGCTAGGCGTCCTCGCGGCTGCCACCAGCGAACGAAACTTTTGTATGATATATAAAGTGTTTGGGTCTATTTTTAATAAAAAGGGGAAAGCAACACATGAGGCACTCGGTCCTCTGACTTTTCTTGGCAGGTACCATAGATCGTCCCACACACCCCTACCCCAGCCTGCCCCATCTACCTGTTGTTTAGTAGCTAAGTCAACTCTTTTGCAATGCCGTGGACCGCAGCCCGCCAGGCTCCTGTCCATGGGATTCTGCAGGCAAGAATATTGGAGTGGGTTGCCATTTCCTTCTCCAGGGGCATCTTCCAGACCCAGGGATCAAACCCAGGTCTCCTCATTGCAGCCAGATTCTTTACCATCTGAGCCATCAGGGAAGCCCGCCCTTTTACCTCTAGGGGGCAGCAATTGCTCCATCTATGGCAAGACACCAGGGGATGGAGATTCAGGTGAGGTTTTGCTTCTGAGATTTTTTTTTTTTTTGAGTGCGATTCCCGCGTTAACAGCTTCTGTCTTTTGGAGCCCTTGACAAGGAATCCGCTTTTGCCTGGTTTGAAGAGATTCATTCCAGAACAAGAGTTTTCTTGGGTCCCATTGCCTTTCAGCCTGGTTCTGGAATGTTTTGGTCAGCTCATGGCCGCTCTTGAAGCGAAAAGGAAAATCGATCAGCCAAGGTGCTGCCCTGGCAGCGGATACAAACTGGAACAAAATAGCTCAACACTGCAGCATCAATGCAACCATGTGACCCAAGTGCAATTGTTGGCAGTGCTGTGAAATCCTTATTTGTGGGGTCACCGACAACTGCAGGGAGGACTGGATGCATCATAAAAATATTTTTTTTTCTTTTGGTAAGCAAGCTTGTTATTTCCACATTCATTCGTTGCTACTGTAAATATTTGTAAGAGCACTTCGTCCTTGCCACGCCTTGTTTAGCAGTCATAGCCTGACTTCATGGAGCTTCCTGTCTAGCGGGAGGACAAACAAGCAGGCAATTCCAGTTGAAGTTGATGGGGGAGTAGGCGCAGGGCTCGTAGTAGAGGCTTCACCTAGATTTGAGGAAAGAAGCCTTTGCAGAAGTGATGACTTTGAAAGCCCTTGAAAGCTAAGAGGTTGGGTGGGCAGAAAGGAAGAGTAAGGGGTGGGGGATATTTCAGGCTGAGAGAACTGTGTGTCAGGTGGTCAAGTTTAGTTAATTTGAAGAGGAAATAAGTTTCTTTCCTAAACTGGAGCACAGATACGAGTGGGCGAGAGGTGAGCCAGCCCAGGAAAGACAGGCTGGGGCCATGAAACACTCAAGGATTCCATCCCAAGGGCACTGAGTAAACACTGAAAATTTCTTGTCCTTTAACAAGTGGACTCGCATCACCAAATGGCTATTTTGTGCCCGAAAAGAGGCTCAAGTAGAAATGCTAAGAATGAAAAAAAAAGACTTGAAGCTAACTGGAGTCTCAGATACTGTTGTCAACATCAGAATGAAGAGGCTGTTTGGGCAGAAGAGCTCTGGAAGACACAGGTGCTAGAAAGCAAATCAAGCCCTGAAGGAATGATGCCCAGCACCCCCATCTGGGAGGCCTCGGGGTCTGTCCCAGCACCCCCATCTGGGAAGCCTCGGGTTCTGCCCCAGCACCCCCATTTGGGAGGCCTTGGGGTCCGTCCCAGCACCCCCATCTGGGAGGCCTTGGGTTCCGCCCCAGCACCCCCATCTGGGAGGCCTCGGGTTCTGCCCCAGCACCCCCATCTGGGAGGCCTTGGGGTCCGTCCCAGCCTGCCTGGTGATGCCCAGAGCCTTCTCTCAGGTTCCAGAAAGGGACCCAGAAACCCTGTCCTTCTCAACCCTACTTCTTGCACCAGAGTTCAGGAAGGCTTGTCCTTGAAAATTTCTGACCTTGAGCATCAGGCACAAACTAGCTGCCTTCTTAAAGCTCCCCAAATCTGCCTCTCTCTCAATTTACTTATTAAGCCAACTAGGAACCGTGGGAAACAGGAAAGTAAACGGCACCCATGGCTCTCAGTTCTTTGTAATCTCGCCTGGAAGAATCATTCTGTCAGCTGGGTTCAAGGGATCCTATGTAATCTTTACAATCAGGCCACGGGGTGGGACTGTCCAAACTTTGGATGCTCAGACAGGTGTCAAGTACTCTGTGACCAAGAGGGGCTGTGCTGGGAACTGTAGGTGGAGAGGAGGTCTCCTTTTTCTGCCCAAGAGCCAGGGAAAGAGCTGCAGCTACGGGCTGCCAAGGGCGTACCAGCCCCTGACCCCAGGGTGCAGTCCTTTCAGGTTCCCACTTTTCCTTTCCTGTGCACCCCCTTTTTCTCAGGGAGGTCTACTCTGGACCCAACAGTGATCTCTCAATCTTCTCCATCCATCCTCCAATCCCAAGCTGAGTCTGGGAACTCCTTCTTAGCCAACAAGCCCCTCACTCCTTTCCTCCTTAAAGCCTTGAACCTTTGGAAGATACTCTTCTACAACCAGCAGGTGGCACCAAAAACCCTCTACCCCTCAGCTCCGATAACCTTCCTCAACCCTCTCCAAGACTGGTGAGCTGTGATTTAGGACAGGATTAAATCGACACTCTGAAACTTAGGCGCCGTCAAACTCTGGCCATGCTGCTTAAAGCCTCTCCTGACTCAGTTTTTCCATCTGTAAAATGGGGACATTACATTTCAGTCCTGAGGGCCCACCATGATGCATTTGGTGTCTGGCACATGGACTGCACTCGCAAGTGCAAGCTATTCGTCTGACTTACTCAGAGGGGGGCCTCCTAAATTCCCGCCAGGGTGGCTGAGGGGTGCCCAGGTGGGTGAGGAAGGTCGATGCCCAAGAGGCAGCCGGCGCTGGGTAGCGCTGCGCGGCCAATGCCCTTTTAACATTGCACTGCTAGTGACAGGCGCAGACAGTAGCACAATGTGAAAAGAGCTCCGGCCCGCAGCAGAGGGGCGCCGGCCCTCCTCCCAGGCCCCTGGGTTCTCCACCCCTTTCTCGCCTTCAGCACAGCTTCCCTCCTATCTCCAGTGTCCCTTCTGTTTCCCTCCACTCCTCCTTTTACCTTCTTCCTCACCCTCTTCCTAACATGGAGACCACCTTTCCCCGGAGGTTTCAGGGCTGGGGGAAGAGAGTCCCAGGAAGCAGCCTGGCATTCCGTCTCCATGGGAAGATGACTGGGAGACACCCCCGACCCCAGATCCGGAGGTGACGTGAAGCCAGATTTACCTGGATTTGTAGCTCTTGTCAGCTTCCCTCCAGAGAGGAGCTGGCTGGCCCAGACCACAGAGCTTTCTCCCTGCTCTAAAGCTCTCTCTCCTTTATAGTTTAGATAAAGGGAAGGTCTAGGCCTTCACGGGACAGTCTCGGATAGGGGAGAACAGACCGCACAGAGAGACTCCCAGGCCTGCAGGTGGAAGCTGTGGGTGAAGTCCCACCTCGGCAGCTCCTCTCAGAGGCCTTCAGAATCCACTGAGTGGATTCAGCATTGAACAAAATGGTGCGGTTCATTCCCTTGCCATTAGAGACAGGCTTTCCTTGGCAGTGGGGTCAGAATCTGTTTCCTGTTTATCCAGGGACTCCGGTTAGGGGGTTTTTCAAGCTCACCGGCATCTTCAGACTTCCCCATCCTACCAGGTCTAAGGGGCTTACACCCCCGACAAACAAGCCTGAGACCGACCAAAGGTTCAGAGTTGGGCAGTGCTCTGGGGCAGCAGGCTCCTGGCTAGAGCTGTGGGGTAACTCCGAGGTGCTCCCATCAGAAGGGCTTCTGGGGGATGCCCTGTGCCCTCCCTGCTGGAGCTCTTCCTTGTGGGGGTGGGTTCCCCTCCCACTAGCTCGGGAAGCAGGAGAGCCTGTCCCCCGGCCTTTCCAAGCAGTCTGTCCCTGTAATCCGGGCCCCGGGCCCACAGTTCTAATGGACGCAGATCCAGGCCCCGCGAGGGTCGGTCACCAGCCTCTGCTCTTGGGTTGAGCCAAGCCGTCCCCGTGGGGAACCGGATCGTGTCAACAAGGGGCCGAGGGGCCAGGAGGATGGGCCAGCCAGCTTCCTGGAGGCCAGGGGGAGACGCCCCCCAGGGGGGCCCAGATCGCACCGGGGGGGCGGGGCCCCCTCCGCCCAGAGCCGCGCGGTCCGGCCGCCGGCGGGGCCCTCCCCCGCCCCGGGCCCGGGAGCCGCCCCCCGGCGGGCGTGGAGGCCGAGGAGGAAACGGGGGAGGGGCGGCTCAAGTTCCCCGCGCCCCCCTCCTCACCGGCCACCATCTTCCGGCCCCGGCCCCCCGGAGCAGCGGGGGATGGGGCCCGGCCCGCGGCAGGGAGAGAAAGGGCAGGTGGAGGGTCGGCGGGAGCAGCGGGGCAGGCCGGGCCCGCGGCCATGGCGACCGGAGGGGGAGCCCGGAGAGTCCCGGGAACGGGGCGCAGGGGGCGGGGGGCGTGGGGGCGCGCGCTCCCTCCACACCCAGCTCTGCGCCCCCCCGCCGCCCCCGGGACACACACACCTGAGGCTGGACCACACACGGGCGCGCGCGCACACACACTCCAGCCACACTTGCTGCACGGCTCAGCTTACTACACACTTACCCAGACGGCGAGCGTGGGGGGGAGCCCGCAGCTGGCGCTCCGAGAGCACCCCTCCAGGCCCCGCAACTCTTACGGCAGGGGCGGGCCTCACCCCCGCGCGCAGCCCCCCGGCCCGTCCCACAACTTCTCCCGACGCACAACTCCGCGCTGGGTTCAGCCCTGCGGCCCCTGCGTTCCCCCCTCAACGCCCCCGCCAAGCCCCCTGCGCCCCACACCCCCTGCACACACACACAGACACACACACACACACACACCCTGCGCGCGCGCGCGCACACATACACACCCCTGCGCGCGCACACACACACACCCCTGCGCGCGCGCGCGCACACACACACACACCCTGCACACAGACACGCACGCACGCCCGGGCACACACAGATGGCCCAGCGGAGCCCCCCGCCTCGGCCCCACCACACCCCCACTGGAAAGGCGCAGGGAGCCACCCCGGCCCGACACGCCGGCTGCTCCCCCGTCTCAGTTGCGGCCGAAAGAAGAAGCCAGAAGAGATGCCCGCGCGCGAGGGGACCGCGGGGGGAGAGAAGACGGAAGAGGGCCTGGCCCGCCCCCGGCCCTCGCCGAGAGGATGCGCGCCCCCGCCTCGTCCGCGGCGCTGGTCCTCGGGGCGCCCCGATACCTACACGCCGCGCCTCTTTCCGCCCCTCGGCCCGCCACCTCCCTCTTCCCGGGCCCTTTCTCTGCCCTCCCCGCCCCGGTCTCGCTCCCCCGCCGCCCCCCGCCCCCCGTCAACCGCCCTCCCGGGCCGAGCTTGGGCCCCGCGGCGGCCGCGGCCGCGGCGGGGGCGGGGGGCGCCGGGCGCCGCGCCCGCGCTGGGCCCCCCGCGCCCCCTTCTCCTTCCACACTCCCTGCCGTCCATCTTGAATACTTGGGATTCTTGAATGGAGTGAGCAGGATCCGCTGCCCCAGGCTCCCATTGGCTGCGGGTTCACCCTTTTGAAACGAGATCCTCCCGCCCATTGGCTGCCGGGCTCCCCTCTTCGCCCCCAACCCCCATCCCCCGCGCCCCCCCACGGCCGGCGAGGTCGGGGCGCTCCCAGGCGCCCCCTCCGCGGGCCTCCCCCCCCGGCCCACGCGCACCCCCCCACCCCGGGAGGTCGGCCTCCCGGCTCCTTCCATCACGCCCCCCACCCGGCTGCAGGTGAGGGCGGACCCGGTTCCCGCCAAATGCGGCTCCCGAAGCCCGGCTCGCGGGTGACCCTGGTGCCGGACTCGGAGACCCTAGGAGACGCGAGAGATGCGGTTTCCTGCCCGCCTCCCGACGCCCCTTGAGCCCAGGTCCCTCTCCAACCGGGAACCCTCCTGGCCTTTCAGCCTCAGCCCAGGCGATCGGAGCAGCGCTCCTGAACCAGCCAGCCCCCTGGGCTGGGCAGGAAGAGGGCAGCTCCGGAAAGATCTGGGCCCTTCTGAGCGGCTTCAGCCCCTGGTTGCCGCGGGGCAGGTCTGACCCTACCAGGAATGTGCAGCATCTGGAGCTCTGCTCGTCACACATATCCCCTGGGACCAGCTCGCCCAGCCCCGCCCGGCCCAGTATTGGGCCCACTCGGAGCTGGGAGCCCAGACAGACACGGAGGAATGAGGGAGCCGGGCAGAGAGTCAGGCCTGGACTTGGGGGTCCCTTTATTCTGGGCCCTGATTTGCAGTAACATGCTTCGCGAGGTCAAGGTCTCCTCTCTGGGCCTGTTTCCTGATTTACAAAAGTTCGATCTAGAACTTCCTATAGAAGTTTCTATGTGAGGATGGAAATGATCTGTACTGTACCATCCAATGTGGTAGCCACTAGCCACGTGCAGCTACTGACCCTTTGAAATTGGCTACTATGACTGTTATTGTTGTTCAGTCGCTCAGTCGTGTCGGACTCTGCGACCCCATGGACTGCAGCTCACCAGCCTTCCCTGTCCATCACCAACTCCCCGAGTTTACTCAAACTCATGTCCATCGGGTGGATAATGGCCATCCAACCATCTCATCCTCTGTCACCCCCTCCTCCTCCTTCCATCAATCTTTCCCAGCATCAGGGTCTTTTCCAAGACTATGACTGAGGAAATGGGGTTCTGATATTATCTAATTGTAATCACTTTTAATACCCACATGTAACCAGTGGCACCAATTTGGACACTGCAGGTCCAGGATGCTAATGTTCCTGCTGGTGAAGAACATTCTAGGAATCTTGCTCGGCAGAAAGTCTTTTCTCCTTGTCCTCAGGTGCAAAGTCCTCCAGATCCAACCTGCATCAGTGTCCAGGAAGTGAGGTTCGAATCCCTCCACCTTTGTCAGGAATGCTTTCCTTACCACTGTCAGATTGTCAGTCTGCTCTGTGGGGGATGAGATTACACATACCCACAGCACACGGAAGGTTAGGGGTAGTAGAGGATTTGCAAGTTTGCCCAACCTTCATATTTTTCCAAGGATAAACACCACAATATTGACCGCAGTTAGGGTGGGGGCTGTCCTTGGCCCAACGCTTCCCTGGTAGCTCAGTGGGTAAAGAATCTACTTCCAACGCAGGAGACCAGGGTTGGATTCTTGGGTGGGGAAGAGCCCCTAGAGAAGGAAATGGCAACCCACTCCAGTATTCTTGCCTGGGAAAATCCCATGGATGGAGGAGCCTGGCGGGCTACAGTCCATAGGATCGAAAGAGTTGGACACGACTGAGCAACTAAACCACTAAGGACGCACAGCACTTATTGCATTTTTTCTGAGCTTTACAAGGCATGTGGGATCTTACTTCCTGGACCAGGGATTGAACCCATGTTCCCTGCAGTGGAAGCATGGAGTCTTAATCTCTGGACCAAGAGGGAAGTCCTCTTCAGAGCTTTTCTGAGCTCACCACCCCTATCCCCCTGCTGCCACACACACACCATTAAGCTCATTCAACAAATGCACTTCTCTGAAGGGCATAAAGGACCTGGGGTTGAAATCTGCCAACCTGGCTGATACCAAGGGACAACCAGCTCCATGGGAGAGGCTGAGCTCCTGGGTCTGCCAGGGTGATGAGAGTATGGGCAGCTCAGAGCAAGTGTCCTAAATCAGTGTGGTTCAGAGACCCCAGTGTGCACCACCCCCGGCATGAGGAGCGGAAGCCATGAGGCAGAAGACCGACTCTGGGTTTATCCTCGAGTTGACCAGGACACTGAATTAGCAAGCAGCTGTGGTTTCTGTGGATGGAGCAGAGGGGTGTGGGTGTCCAGGGTTCTTGTGGTTACAGGCAAGGACTGGTGCATACAGGGCCCTAACCCAGCGGAGAGAGAAAAGCCACAGGGGGCTGGTAAAACGGGCTGTAGCACCTGCCCGAGCTTGTACAGTATTTGTCCAGTTCCTGCTCTTGGAGGGCGTCTGCCTGGGCAACATGCTGTGGGTAAGGGGAAGACCCATAACTGCCTGGGGAACGGCTTCTGTACTCAATACTGCGTTACTACAGGTGAAAACTGCTAAAAGACTTCTCCAGTGACAGATGGGTAAGGAGTTCGGTGGAGGCAAGGATGGCTCCCAGTGGGGAAGGGAATCTAAGAAGGCTTCCTGGAGGAATAGCATCTAAGACTTGAAGACGAGAAAAGATTTAAAGGAAAAAAGATGAGGACTTCCCTCGTGGTTCAGTGGCTAAGACTCCACGCTCCCAACACAGGGGGCTCAGGCTCGATCCCTGATCAGGGAACTAGAACCCACGTGCCTAAGGGTTTTCAGGCCACGACTAAAGATCTCGTGTGCTGCAACGAAGATCAAAGGTCCCGCCTGCCACATCTACGGCTGGCACAGCCTAATTAGTTATTAAATAGAAGACAAGAAGGTGGGAGGAAGGCAGACCAGGAAATGGCAAGAAGACGCAACAGCACAAAGGCTGGATGGTGGGGAAGTGGTGATCTGTGCTTAGAATGGGTTGTGAATCCTGGGGGAACCCAGGATGTAGGAAGGAGAATGGCCAGGATGGAAACTCAGGCTGAGACAGGTGGTGGTGGCCGTGGACTATTCCCGTTGGGCCTGGCTCAGCTCCAGTGACGTCATGTTTCTTTTTTTTTTGACATCATTTTTCTTGAAGATGCCCTAACTCCTTTCCCTCCTGAACAGTGATGCTTCTCAACTGTTCATCAGGCGCCCAGCACCTCCATCCTCAGCCTTCTGCAGCTTCTACCTTCATCCGCAGGCCCCCATTTGCCTTCCACAGACATCTTTCCCAGGGCAGAACGGACTCTGGTTCCCCTCTAGGGAATGGACTCTCCTCGGTCTGCCTCAGCTCCATGTCCAGCCTCTGGATTCTCTGTGCCTGGGAATGAGCCGCACAAAGCTCCTTTCTCCCTTGTGTCTGTGCTCAGTCCATCAGTTGGGCCCTCCAGGCTCCTCTGTCCATGGAATTTTCCAGGCAAGAATCCTGGAGTGGGTTGCCATGTCCATTTTCACTTATCACATTTTAAACTCCATCCCATCTTGAGAGTTTAAAATGGAGGCCAGGGGATTTCCCTGGTGGTCCAGTGGTTAAGACTCCACACCTCCACTGCAGGGGGCACAGGTTCGATCTCTGGTCAAGGAACTAAGATTCCCCCATGCTGCTCAGCTGGGGGTAGGGGTGGGAAACGAGGGCCAGGAGAAGATAGACATGGACTGACTTGTTAGCAGTTCAGTTCAGTTCAGGCGCTCAGTCGTGTCCGACTCTTTGCAACCCCATGGACTGCAGCACCCCAGGCCTCCCTGTCCATCGCCAACTCCCTGGAGCTTACTCAAACTCATGTCCATCGAGTCGGTGATGCCGTCCAATCATCTCACCCTCTATCGTCCCCTTCTCTTCCCACCTTCAATCTTTCCCAGCCTCAGGGTCTTTTCCAATGAGTCAGCTGTTCGCATCAGGTGGCCAAAGTATTGGAGTTTCAGCTTCAGCATCAGTCCTTCCAATGAATATTCTGGACTGATTTCTTTTAGGATGGACTGGTTGGATCTCCTTGCAGTCCAAGGGACTCTCAAGAGTCTTCTCCAACACCACAGTTCAAGAGCATCAATTCTTTGGTGCTCAGCTTTCCTTATAGTCCAACTCTCACATCCTAACTTGTTATAAGAGTGTAAAAAAAAATGTACCAGGAGCTATTTGGCTCCAGCCCCCGCCCCTACATTCTTTCCCCCTCTTCTGGGAGTTCCGGAATGTTCCTGGGCTCTGCAGTACCCTTTCTGCCTCATCGTCTGTGTCCAGGATCACTCTGGAGGTGGCCCTCTGCCTTTCTTGCTGATCTCCAGAGTCCCTCCAGGTCTCCACTTGGGTATGTGTGTGTGTGAGAGATCAGTCATGTCCACAAGATCAGTTGTGTCCGACTCTGTGTGGCCCCCTGGACTGTAGCCCACCAGGCTCCTCTGTCCATGGGATTCTCCAGGCAAGAACACTGGAGCGGGTTGCCATTTCCTCCTCCAGGGGATCTTCCCGACCCAGGGATCAAACCTGTGTCTCCTACACGTCTCCTGCATTGCAGGTGGATTCTTTACCGCTGAGCCACCAGGGAACCTCGTAGAACTGGGTAACTGTGAGTTAGCAAGACCTTCTGCCCCAGTCCTCTGCCCCTTGGAAGGACTGACTCCGAAACATTAAGAGACACGCTGCTTCTCCGATTGAACGTCAGTGGAGGGGACCAGGCTTCATGGCTCCTGACTCACCGAGATGACACAGGTCTTTCTGTGAGTAGCTCTTTCCTTTCCCTCCTTCCACAAGGAGGTGTTTTGTGTCTCCTCTCACCTGCTTCTGTGTCGGAGGGCTTTCTGTGTGGAAATCTCTGAAATCACTGCTGGGAGACATTCCTAGCCCCGAGGTGCTCCTAGTTGAGGGTTGCAAGGCAGACACATAAAGAGGGAGTCAGGGAGCCACAGGTGTCCAAAGAGGTGCGAGAACCTTCTTTCTGAGGCAAACCCACCTCCCTGAGGTCTTGATGCTGGTCTTGCTTCATCAGTCGCCCCGTTTACTTGCATCTCCAACCCCCTTCCAGGAGCCCAGAGCAGGGGCTGATGAGTTAGGGCCCACAGACCAGATCCTGTCCGCCGCCTGCCGGGACTCTTTTGTTTGTTTGTTTGGGACATTTGGGGTTTTGTTTGCTTTGGGATTTGTTCTTTGTGGCCAGGTTGAGTGGTCACCACCGCCGAGATCCAACAGCCAGCACAACTTAGTCTGTTTCTTAGCCGGCTCTTGACAGCAAAAGTTTGTGGATGCTTGGGACCCTGATGTGTTGGAAAGCTGTACCAGCAGTCAAGGAGGGCCGCTGAAGTTACCCTGAGATGGGAATGGAAAGATGTAGCCGAGGCGTTCGCTGTCAGCCTACACGTAGGCTCAAATCCGGCCAAGTTGACCACTTCTCACAGAGCCAGTCAGCTTTTCACATCTCTTCACGTCCTGCTCACTCGTAAACCTGTCAGTCCAGCCTCCGCCCCTCCTTTCCGCTGAAACAGTTCCCACTAGGGCCAGCCCGACTCCCCCAAGCCTGGTGCGTCATCCTTTGCTCAGTCCCCGTCATGCATGAGCTCTCTGCCTCTCTTGGCTACATCAGTCTTGAAATTCTGGTGGCTTCCTGGAGACTAGACCAGCCTTGAATTACCTCCTATTTCTCTCACAATTCCTTCTCGGGTCCCTTCCCTTGGGTCTTCTTCCCTGCCCTCTTGCCTAAGCACACGTTCTGCAAGGATTTGCCCAGGGCCTCCATCTTCCCTTGACGTTTCTCGCTGCACAAAATCATCCCTTTGCCTGCTTTTAATATTAATACTCACGTCGATGTGGATGTCTTTCCAACGTCTAACTTCTGACCTGACAGCCCAGATTTCCATCTTCCCGAAAAAAAACCCCTGGAGGTTCAGTGGTTAAGACATCACCATCCAATGCAGGGGATGTGGGTTCCATCCCCGGTCAGGGAGCCAAGATCCCGCAGCCTTGCGGCCAAAAAACCCCAAAGAGAAAACGGAAGCAAAACTGTAAGGAAATCCAGAAAGGCTTTTAAAAATGGTCCACATTAGAAAAAAAAAAAAGGAAGAAAAGCCCAGGTTTCTAACAGAACGCTGCAGCTCCTCAGATGCTTGTCTTCCTGACCAGACAAGCCGAATTCGTTCAGTATCACCATCAGACGTAGCATGCTGACCTCTGCCCTGCCCTGCGTGCGTCTGCCTCTCCTCCCGTCTCCCCTTTCATGGCTGCTTGTCCTAAGAGGTCTGCCCTTGATGCTTCCCTCCTCGGGGGCAGTCTCACCCATTCCTGCAGTTTCAACAGTCACCTGTGTGTCAATCGCTGCCCTGTCTACGTCTGGCTGTGTTTTCTGCTGCCTCCTTGCATTCCCAGCGTAGGAGGTAGGTGTGAGGCAGGTGTCAGGTGTTTCTGCCTGCCCAGACTCCATCCTGAACCTGGTAGCTACCCCTTAGCTTTCCTTTGGGGAGACAACCGTCCCCCGCTTTCCTTCTGCGTGGGTCACCCAAGGCTGACCTTGTCTGCCCCTTCAGGGGGCAGTCCCAGAACCCAGGTGGATTAGTCGTCTCTGGTTGTGTAACAAATCAGCCCAAAACTCAGTGGCTTAAGAGCACACATGTATTTTCTCACGGTTTCTGTAGGTTGGGAATCTGGGCAGGCTTTGGTTGGGTCCTCGGATCGTGGTCTCTCATGAGGCTTTAATCAAAGTGTCACCCAGCGCTCGGGTCTCATCTGAAGGCTCAACAACGCTTGCAGAGTTGTGGGCAGGATTCAGTTCCTCGAGGGCTGTAGGACTGAGGGTCTCAGCTCTTTGGGGGCGATTGCCCACCCTCAGTTGCTTGCAACGTGGGTGTCTGCACCGTGGCAGCTTGCATCAGCAAAGCCAGCAAGTCTGCTAGCAAGATGGAAGTCAAATCTTCTGCCACCTAATCCCAGAAGTGACAACACCACCATGTTGCCATGTTTGATTGGTTAGAACTAAGTTAGTTACTCAAGAGGGGAAGACAACACAGAAGTATCATCTAGGAAGCAGATTCACTAGGGGGCAACTTCGAGGCTGTCAACCGCAGAAGTTTTAGCCAATTAAACCACGATAATTGAGTCAAGGCCGGGTATCTAATCAAAGTCAATCAGAATTAGACCTGAGATGTTTGCCAGGACTTTGGAGAGAGTGGAGTTGCTGGCATTGTTCTGGAGGAGAGGGTAAGTTTGAAACTGTTGGTGGTCATACCACTGCCTTGTGGAAGAGAATCTGCCTAAACTGGAAATGAATTAAGGAACAAGAAGGCAAGAGATGGGGAGAGAGATATGCCTGATACAGCCACACCGACAGCAGAACCTCTAGAGTCTTTGGTTATATAAGCCTGGATGTTCCTTCTGCTTCCATTGGTTTCAGAAGAATTCTGCCACCCACAGCCAGAGGGTACCTAGTGGATAAAATGTCTCAGAAATACCTGGATTCAGTTTGCCCAAATCCAATTCAATGATCTTATCTTCATCTCCCCCACAAAGCTGCTTCTTTTCCTAAGTTCTATTTTGCAGCTGAAAGCACGACACAATTGCTTAGGGCGAAAACCTTGAAGTCACTTTTGCCCTTCCTCATGTGCTCTGGAGGTGAAATGGCCCGTGCAACATGGATTCTATAGAATGGTAGGAAAGACTGTTTTCCTTCACAAAGATGGAGGAGGCTCTAAGGTGACCCAAAGAAATGTAAGCTAAACAAGTGAGCAGGTTTTCCTCCTAGTCGTTTGAATCCTACGGAATTTCTGGAGGTGAAGCACATGATTTAGAGGTGGAAAATAGTGTACCTGACTCTCATATCAAAACATACCACAGACCAAATGAAATTCTGACAAACTGCCTGGTGACCTTGTCATTTAGAAGGCACTTTGGGCTGGTTTTGTGAAAATATTCCCTCTGACTCTAAGGCGAATTATAAGAAATGGTGTTGTTGGAAAGCCAGCCATCCTCTCTTTGCCATCTTTCTCCTCAGAGTCCCAACAGCAATTCTGATCTTTCCCGTTCCTTCCCCATGGCCCTTTCATCCAGAACTGCCCCGAATCCTGTGCATTTAGATGTGTCCTGTTTTCTCCATTCACCTGTCAGCTTAATAGCCACCCTGGGGCTTTGGATCATCCTCTGAAAAGCCTTCCTTCCAACCTCCCCTCCATCAGAGTATGAGTCTACAACAGGGAGCTCAGACCATTCATCTGCCCCGAACTGTGATAGCTCTCTAGTGCCCAGACCACATTCTCTAACCTTTATTGGGTTGTTGTTTCTTAGTTACTAAGTCGTGTCTGACCCTTTGTGACCCCATGGACTGTAGGCCACCAGACTCTTCTGTCCATGGGATTCTCCAGGCAAGAATACTGGAGTGGGTTCCCATTTCCTTCTCCAGGGGATCTTCCCAACCCAGGGATCAAACCGGTGTCTCCTGCATTAGCAGGAAAATTCTTTATCTCTGAGCCACCAGGGAAGCCTTTATTGGGTTAAGGACCCTTTTTTTAAAAGCTGATGAAATCTATGGGTAAGGTAGATCTTTCTAGAAAAATCTATATTTTGTGTTTTGATGTACATTTCAAAATCATGAACCCCCTGGAGTCCATTTACTACATATTGCGCCCACCTTTCATGAGTTCAGGTTAGACCTTCAAACAGAGAATACGTTTCAAACTTCTTAGAGTGGCATTCACTGCCTTCCAGACTAAACCCTACCTGCCTTTGTAATTGCAGCTACCGCCTCGTGCAGTCATGGTTAGTTTATGTCCGATTCCCCATCAAGCCCAGAGTCTCCCTGAGAGCAGAGAGCGTACCTTTTAATTTTTCGTTGTTATACCTCCCTGGACAGAAGGACAGTTTCTCAGGGGCAACAGTCAGAACACTTAGTACAAGATCAGTTGTTAGTTCACTGCTAGATTTTTTTTTTAATTATCTTATTATGGTAAGAATGCTTAATATTTAACATGAGATTTACCCTGTTAACAGATTTTAAAGTGTACAATGCAATATTATCGACAATAGACACAATGTTGTACAGCAGATCTCTACAATTTATTCATCTTTCTTTATTTAAACTTTATGCTGGTTGATTAGTGATTTTCCATTTCTCTTTCCCTCCAGCCCTTGGCAACCACTGTTTCATTATCTGATTCTGAGAGTTTGACTATTTTGGAAACTTCATATAAGTGGAATCACACAGCATTTGTCTTTCTGGGATAGGCTTATTTTATTTAGCGTAATATCCTCAAGGTTCACCCGTGTTTTCACTCATTGCAGAAGTTTCTTATGTTTTTAATGCTGAATTCTATTCCATTGTGTGCCTTTACCACATTTTCTGTATCTATTCATTGTCAGTGGACATTTAAGTTGTTCCTACATCTTGACTATTGTGCATAGTGTTGCAATGAGCAGCTAGATTTATTAATTTCTAGCAGCAAAAGGATTTTAGGGTGACATGCCAAGCCAGTATGATTCAATGTCATATGCCCCAAATCTGTATCTGCAGAAAGCCCTGATTTCAAAGCTTTGCAGTTGTTGTGGACCCCACAGGGACAGGAACTGCTCAGACATTGTGCCATGATTTTGGTTTAGAAAATATAGGTCTCTGCTGGGGAACTTCTTACGGCCTTGGCCAGTACTAATATCAGGAATTGTTTTCAGCAGGTGGAGCCCTTTGGGACGCTGGAGAAACTTAAAGAACCGGCTCCGCTGGTGGATTCTCAGGTGAGTTTATTGATTTCATATTCCAGCTCTTGGCTCCACCCCCACCTGCAGAGCAAGCCAGAACAAGACATAGGAATGTCTCCTCTGTTGCTCCAAAATGGGCTTTCTCAGGAGATCTCCTGAGAGTCTCGGGACAGGGGCAATTTCCTCTTGCCCCTCTTTGGCCCCATTTAAAAATTCCATGTTTAAAAATTCCCTCCCCCACCCCCACCTCCCATAGGTGAGGGGCATTTCATATCACACGGTAGGAAGTAAAAAGAAGACATGAGTCCGTAACAGTCCATGTCCTCTGGGGACCAGGGCTCTGTCTTGTTTGACTCTGTATTTCCAGGGCTACAGCAGTGCCTAGCACACAGTGAGCCCTCAAGTTATACTTGTTGAATGAATGAATGGGAAAACAGGAGAAGTCAATGGTCTTGGCTTCTAATTTGTAAGTGTTTGTCTTCAGAACCTCTATGCTTTCTCTGTGGGCACTTGGTATCTTGTGATTTCATCCAACAATCAGCCCTAAAGGATCTGGGTCCTACTAGGCCTGTCAGGACCAATGAGATGACTTCAGATTTCTCTCATATGCAACATATGCACCATTGATAAGTCAGATGCCCTCCTTGTGTGCAAGGGCCTTACATGATGGTATCGATGTGCTATGGTTGTGGTTGTCAGTTAATATTAGTTTCTACCTCATGATCCATAATGGCCACTCAAACTCCAGCCATCGTGCTTTATTCCAGCCTGTAAAGGGGAGAAAGAAGGACTGAAGAAGCATGTGCTCCTCTTTTAAAGAGACTTTCCAGAGGTTATCTATGATACTTCTTACATCCCATTAGCCAGAATGTAGTCACATGGTCCCAGCAGATTTCAAGGGAGTAGTTCTTTATATTTCAGGTGGTGGGGTAACCAACCAGCTAAATATCAGGGGTTCCATTACAAAGGAAGAAGTGGGGAACGTACTGCAGGGGACTGTTGACGTGGTCGAGGAGGTGGTTTGACCTGGAAAGTCTGGCCTTGCAACACCAGAGAACCTTCTCTCTGCTCATGCTCCCGTTCACGGCTCTCGTCTGTGCAGTGGTGGCCACCAGCCCAGGCCCGCGTGAGGGTGCAGGCGTCTGTGCAGCAGTCAGAGAGCATGGCTGCTGGGAGGCAGATGGCCGTAGGTTCACATAGGCCTGTGGGCCTCTCTTTTCCTCGCTTCATGAAGTGAGGAAAGCAATGCCCATTGTGTACGGTTATGGTGAGTACTTCACTCCCCGGAAATCCCTGGGACAGACTTGTTGCCTATGAATGGTGCTTTTTTTTTTTTTTTTTTTTTAAATTGTGGTTAAAAAAAAATGTACAATTCACCTTTTGAACCATGTTTAGTGTATAGCACACTAGTGTTAGCTACTGCACGTTGTCATGCAACAGATTTCTAGAACCTTCTCGTCTTGCAAAACTGAACCGCCCCACCTATTGAAGATCAAGACCCCTGCTCCCTCTCCCTCCAGCCCCCGGCAACCACCATTCTATTCTCTAAGAATTCGGCTACGTTAGACACCTCATATCAGTAGACTTGGATGTTATTTGTCTTTTGTCACTGGCTTGTTTCAGCAGTGACCAGAGGCAAATAATGTCCAAGTCTACTGATAGGAGCCTAATGTCCTCAAGTTTCATTCATGTTGTAGCATATGGCAAGATTTTCTTTTTTAAAAAAAATTGAATCACATTCCATTGTATGGATATACTTCATTTTCTTTAGCCACATATTCTGTGTCCAGATGGATGTTTAGATTGTTTCTGTCTCTCAGCTGTTGTGATTGATGCTGCGAGATTGGTGCTTCTTGGAATTTCCCTGGTGGTCCAGTGGTTTGAGTTTCCACACTTCCCATGCAGGGGACATGGGTTCCATCCCTGATCTGGGAATAAGATCCCACACGCCACGCGGTGCAGCCAAAAGCTAGACAGACAAATAAATAGCTACAAAAGAGCTTCTTATCGGAGACTAGTTAATATCAGAGACTAGTTCTCCCCTTTCTTTCAATACCAGTTAGTGGGGAGCATCATGGTTTGTTGGGTTCTTGTTTACCGGGATGTAAATAATTGTTAGGTGAAACATCTTAGGTGGAAACAGACAAGGTCGATGAATCTGGGAGTTCTATCGATGTTGCGTATCATTTAGAGGGACAGGGGACAGGGAAAGGGGACAATTACAGAGTGCAGATTCTCTTTAGGTGGCCCATTGGAATAGATAAGACATCTGCAGTGATGTCACACTGTTGAATCCCAGAGTCACGAAAATTCCAGACTCCAGATGTTTCGTTATAGGAAGGGTGCAGAACCATCACCAGTTCCCACTAAAGCCAGCCCTTCATGAGTCCTAAATCCCGACCCCAGGGACACAGGCCTGGAGCAGCAGCGAGGAGGAAAGACCACCCAATGCGAATGTATGGCTGCCTCGTTGAGAAATAACCCGTTAAGCAAAACCCTAGCTGATAGGAACCACGAGAAGTGATGCCTCGGGTTTCCTACCTCCAGTGGTTTCCTCAGGAGACACAAACATAAGAATAACATTGATGTCATCATTTTAGAAAAAAAAAAAATCTTTACCCAAATATGGATGTTACACATTTTGAATCTAAAGCATTTGTAGGCCTAGATGGTGTCTATGGTATTCCCAAGGAGCTTCCTAGTAGCTGGAGTGAAAAGGCAACCACTCATGAACATGCTGCTATTGACTGGGAAGAGCAGAGAGAAGTCCTGGTTGGGGGGTGGGGGAGGAGGTGGCTTGTACTGGACTCAGAAGTATGACAGCATTTGAATAAATGGACAAGGAGTTCCCTGGTGGGGCAGTCGATATGAGTCCACCTGCCAAGACATGGGTTTGATCCCCGGTCCAAGAGGATCCCACGTGCTGGGGAACAAACAAGCCCATCCATCACAACCACAGAGCCTGTGCCTAGAGCCTGTGCTCTGCAAAGAGAGGAGCCACCGCTGTGACAAGCCGGTGAGAAGAATGCAACCATGGAGCAGCTGCTGCTCGCCGCAGCTCGAGACAGCCCGCACAGAGCAACGAAGACCCAGCGCAGCCAAAACGTAAAAAATAAACAGACGGCATTCAGAAAGGCATTTTTCTTTTGTATCATTTCAGCCAATAGGTACTGAGTGCCAACGTGGTAGGTGCCAGGCTCCCTGCTTGAGGCTGAGGCTAATGACAAAAAGACACGGTCCCTGCCTTCCAGGAGTTTTTTCAAAATTATCTAGGCAAGGAGAGAAGCTTTTTTTCTTTTTTTTCCCCAATATTCATTTTATTTATTTTTCTTTTATTTTTAAATTAATGTATTGATTTTAATTGGAGGCTAATTACTTTACATTATCGTAGTGGTTTTGCCATGCATTGACATGAATCCGCCACGGGTGTACTTGTGTTCCCCATCCTGAGCCCCCCTCCCACCTCCCTCCCCATCCCACCCTCTGGATCAGCCCAGTGCACCGGCCCTGAGCACACTGTCTCATGCATCGAACCTGGAGCAGCTTTTTCTAATGAGGACCACACTGCCGTGGTCCTCACGCTCTGAAGGGGCACAGAGTCATCTCCAGAGGACCCAGTCCCCACGATGCAGGGCTGGATGAGCAGGGACGGGGACCGGGGCTGACCGTCCGGCTGTGGCTGCAGGGCAGGTGCTGGCCTTGACGGTGTGCCCTGGAGCCGGCCCGTCAGGCACCGTGTGTCTGGTGACCCCAGACCCCCGCCTCTCATCTCACCCTGTAACCAGCCATCTTTGGCTCGGCCCCTGACCCTTGGCCCCGGGGGATCCTGTTTGTTTCCACTGTGGATCTCCTTGAGACGATGGCCCTTAAGCTGGTTTAGGAGAGAAGAGGAGAACGAAGTCCCCGTGGGGTTTCCAGGAGGAACCCCTCAGCTGTAAGCAAGCCCTTCACACCTGAGACCTGAGCTGGGGAGTCCCCCGCCCGGAGGTGGGGCGGGCTGGGAGACACGCTGGGATCCCAGGCAAACAGCAGAGTCTGGTTTGAACGCAATCGAGCCTTCCCAGCTGGGGTGACCTTGAGCAAATCATTTCCTCGAGGCTCCTTTTCTTCATCCGCGAAGCTGGCAAAACAATACCAGATCACCGGAAGATTGCAAAGTTTGAGGGAAATGCTGAAAAGGAAGCCCGGTGTGGGGCAGGTGGGAAAATCCCTGCGTGAAGGGAGCTTAAGCAAGGGAGGGGAGTGGTGGGCTCATGGGAACCCCCCGGAGAGGAGAGGAGGGCGTTCAGCTGAGTCGGACCGTGCCCCTGACTCTGTGGAGCCAGTCTGCTCCATCACCCAAGGAGAACCGGGGCCACGGGGCGGGGGGCCAGCCTGTCACCGCAGGATGATGGATGAGCCTGTTCCGGGGCTTGGGATTGACTTAGCAGCAGCAGCAGCAGCAGCTCTGAGATCCTTCCCCTGGTGGGGTGCTCCCGGGGTGAACACTTCCGGGAGGGCCTGGGAGGCCCTCCTCAAAGGCTTGGAGCGGAGCTGGGTGTAGAGTTTGCGGGGAAACTCTGACACAGCCTTCCAGAGGCAGGTGTGCGTGTGCTTTTGTACGTGTGTGTGAATGCGAGTGAATGGGTATATCTGTGACTCAAACATTAGCGTTTTTTAAAAAAATCTTTATCTCCTTATTTGGCTGCGCTGGGTCTTAGTTGTGGCGTGTGGGATCTATTTCCTTGCTCGGGTATCGAACCTGGGCCCCCTGCTTTGGGAGTGTGGAGTCAGCTGCTGGACACCAGGGACTTCCCTTATAACAGTGAATGCATGTACGTCTGTGCATATGCACGTTTGTATGGACTTGCACATACCCAGGCTTCCCTGGCAGCTCAGCTGGTAAAGAATCCACCTGCAATGCAGGAGACCCTGGTTCGATTCCTGGGTCCGGAATATCTGCTGGAGAAGGGATAGGCTACCCACTCCAGTGTTCTGGCCTGGAGAATTCCAGGGACTGTATGGCACATGGGATCACAAAGAGTCGGACACGACTGAGGTACTTTCATATCTATGGGCTCCCTAGGTGGTGCTGGTGGTAAAGAACCCACCTGCCAATGCAGAAGACGTAAGAGACGCAGGTTCGATCCCTGGGTGGGGAAGATCCCCTGGAAGAGGGCATGGCAACCCATTCCAGTACTCTTGCCCGGAGAATCCCATGGACAAGGGAGTCTTGCAGCCTGCAGGCCATGGGGTTGCAAAAAGTTGGACACGACTGAGCAACTTAGGACGCACACAGTAGGCACACGTACCTATGAGTGTACACGTGTGCTAGGTTGCTAATCAAGACACGGTTAAATATACAATGAGAGGAATATGTAAAATGTAGATTTTTGTCTGGGTCACTTAAAGCGGACTTGCAGTTTGAACACTTCACTTGGCAGGTAGGTAGCCCAGGTCCCGAGGGAGGAAATAATGAAGTGTCCCTGTGCCATCCAGCGCCATCCAGCACAGGTCAGGATGGAAGAGGTGTTCCAATTTGCTTAAAAGTTTTTTCTGGGAGAAGGAGAATTCATATTTCCCCAACTTTTCTTCTCAAGATTCAAGATGGTGGCAATCTCCCTGGTGGTCCATGGCTAAGACTCCGTGCTCCCAACGCAGGGGCCCAGAGTTCGATCCCCGGTCAGGAACTGGATTCCACGTACCACAGCTAGGACCCCGTGCAGCCAAATAAATATATATTTTTTAAAGTCGAGACTGTGGAGAGATTTTGGTAATGGGTGAGTATAATTTCAAACAAGTCTTAGGACAGAGAATATGTAAGGTTGCTATAAAAAAAATTACCTTGAGAAAAATGGAATCTAGGTTACTAAGCACTGGGGTCTACTCTCAACTCTGCTATCCGCCCCTTAAGAGGACTTGAGGGAGTGGGTTACTTACTCTCTAAGGCTTCATTTTCCATTGGCAAAAAGGGGATAATAATAATACGAATTCTTGAGAGTCCCTTGGACAGCAAGGAGATCCAACCAATCAATCCTAAAGGAAGTCGTCCCTGAATATTCATTGGAAAGACTGATGTTAAAGCTGAAGCTCCAGCACTTTGGCCACCTGATGCGAACAGCTGATCATTTGAAAAGACCCTGATGCTGGGAAAGATTGAGGGCAAATAGAGGGGATGGCAGAGGCTGAGATGGTTGGATGGCATCACGGACTCAATGGACATGAATTTGGGCAAATTCCAGGACATAGTGAAGGACCGGGAGGCCCGGCGTGCTGCAGTTCGGGGGGTCGCTAAGAGTCAGACAGGACTTAGTGACCGAACAGCCACAGTGATGTGGTGCCATCATGTATTTATTCAAGTTCGAAAAGCAGCAAATCTCCTTAAATTAAAAAAAGCAAGGTTGCATGATTTCAGAATTGGTATGCTGAGTGGTTTATAGGCTGCTTACAGCTATTACCACCTGACAGCATCCTTTGAGTTGGCAAAGTAAATAACCACCATTAAGTTTCTATCATTAATCAAACTGTTGTTTATGTATATCATAACTTCTGATAGTAACATTACTGACAAATGTGCTGTTATTCTAATATTCAACATTATCATTTAAAACATTTTCTGTATCCTAGAATGATGTTATCTTAGAGTCATTAAGTGGTGGTGTTCGTGCCAAAAAACACTCTGGAATCAATAACTTTGTAATGGAAGTTAGATATGATAAAAAAAAAAAACAAACACTATGAAAGAGCCTAAGTAACTGTCATAACATGCCAAGAAGTTAATTTAGGAGTGCCTCCTCAGGGAAACATGAGATTTTTAGTGTTTAGTAAATGAAAAATAGCGCAAATACAGAACTGGTTGAAGTTTCCTCTCCCTCTTGTTGATTTTGTTGCTCAGTCACTAAGTCGTGTCCACCTCTTTGCAGCTCCACGGACGGCAGCACACCAGACTCCTCTGTCCTCCACTGTCTCCCCAAGTTTGCCAAATATGTCTGTTGAGTCGGTGATGCCATCCAACCATCTTATCCTCTGTCGCCCCCTTCTCCTCCTGCCTTCAATCTTTCCCAGCATCAGGGTCTTTTCTAATGAGTCAGCTGTTAGCATCAGTTTCAGCATCAGTCCTTCCAATGAGTAGTCAGGGCTGATTTCCTTTAGTTTTTTTTTTTCCAGTTTTTTAATGGAAGGATAATTGCTTTACAGAATTTTGTGGTTTTCCATCACACATCAGCAAGAACCAGCCATAGGCACGCCCATGTCCCCTCCCTGCCCCACCTCCCTCCCATCTCCCTCCCCATCCCAACCGTCTAGATTGTCACAGAGCCCCTGTTTGAGTTCCCTGAGTCTTACAGCAAATTCCCATTGGCCATCTATTTTACATATGGTTTTGCAAATTTCCATGATACTCTCTGTATACATCTTACCCTCCATTTCCTTTTGGATTGATTGGTTTGATCTTGCTGTGCAAGGGTCTCTCAAGAGTCTCCTCCAGGACCACAGTTTGAAAGCATCAGTTCTTTGGCACTCAGCCTTCTTTATAGTCCAACTCTCACAACTGTACACAACTACTGGAAAAACCATGGCTTGAAATACAGACCTTTGTTGGCAAGGTGATTTCTCTGCTTTTTAATACACTGTCTTTTATGATTATTCTGGAAAATACAGTGTCAAATTATGTAAGTCGAATTATCCAGTGTCTTTGGTAACATATCTTTTTCATAAGGTGTGATCTCCTCTTAAAAGAAATTATGCAACCCATGAAAATTTCTGTTTGGTAAATACTCAGTGCATATTTAGGTGGTTTTTACTGTTACTGTGGTTCTCAATCCTAGCCCTAAGGGTTTATAGGGACCAAGCAAATTCTGACACAGCACGTGGCTCAGATCAGGAAGTCTTCTGGAATCCAAGCAGAACCTAAAGAACCACTGTTTTGAAAGCAGTGGCTGAATGAGTGTAAACTGTTAATTTTGGAATCAAAGTTTAAATCCCCACATCGGCCATTTAGGGCTTCCCTAGTGGCTCAGCTGGTAAAGAATCCTCCTGCAATGCAGGAGACCTGGGTTTGATCCCTGGGTTGGGAAGATCCCCTGGAGAAGGGAAAGGCTACACACTCCAGTATTCTGGCTGCGAGAATTCCAGGGAATGTATAGTCCATGGGGTGGAAAAGAGTCGGACACGACTGAGTGACCTTCATGTTCACTTTCGGCCGTTTCAGAATCTTGAAACAGGGACTTCCCTGGTCCAGTGGCTAAGCCTCCTCACTCCCAGTGCAGGAAGTTTGAGTTCAGTCTTTGCTCGGGGAACTAGATCCCACATGCTACAACTAAGACCCGGTGCAGCCAAATAAATAAATATATAAAAATACTTTTTAAAAAAATCTGGAAGAGATTATGTGTCCAAGAGGCTACACAGGACCAAGTTTCAACAGTGACACCATGTGGCAGTAAGGACCCACTGCAATGCAACTCGAATCACACTTCAGGATTCTTTCTCAGAATCAGTTCAGTTCAGTTCAGGCACTCAGTTGTGTCCGACTTTGCAGCCCCATGGACTGCAGCAGGCCAGGCCTCCCTGTCCATCACCAACTCCCAGAGCTGGCTCAAACTCATGTCCACCACGTCAGTACCGTTCACCAAACCCACCAGGGGAGGACTGGGTCCCTGGGGATGGGTAGCAGATCCCTGGAACTCTGCCTCTGCCAGGGTGGGACATCAGGGCAGGTCAAGAGGGCAGGGGTCTCAGATATGCGTGTCTCTGAGTGTGTGGCCCTCTGTCTTTCTCAAAAGTAACACTAGCCAAGTGGAGGAGCTGGGGGTTAAGGACGCCAGTCACAGAGCAGCAAAAGAAGTGAATTATACGCAAGCAACATGACACCTCATGTAAACCTTATAAGTTGTTTCTAATATTATAATGATACAGACAAAAAGGTCTTGATTCCTTCAGGAAAATCTCAGAGTAGCAGGTTGCTGGGGGAATTCGCTAATACTTTCTATACATACACGCTAAGTCTGCTGTGGTCGATTAGAAAAGTGGCCACAATCATTCTTGCTTCCTTAAAGGCATGCCTTTGGCAAAAAGACTCTGCAGGTCTTTCCATTAGAAGTGGACACATTTGCTGAATTCCCTGGCAGCCCAGTGGTTGGGACTCTGTGTTTTCACTGCTCAGGGCCTGGGTTCAATCCCTGGTTAGGGAACTAAGATCATACAAGTTGTGAGGCATGGCTGAAAAAAAAATGTGGACAGGTTTTCCTGACTCTTTGAACCTAAGCTGGCCTGGTGACTCGCTTAGGCCAAAAGAATGAGACATTAGTGATGTGATGTTACTTCCTAGCTTCAGACGCAAGAGACTTTGCCTGCCTCTGTCACTTTCTTAGACCCCTGCACCTCCGTTTGAACAGGACCAGACTAGCCTCCTGGAAAATGAGAGACCCACCGGAGCAGAGTCGGTGAGCCGATTCGTTTCAGCCAAGGTCCCAGCCATATGGAAGAGACTGTACAAGCCCAAAGCCAAACCTCATCAGACCTGCCAGCTAACCCCCCAGCTGACTGCAGCGGGCAGATAACCAAGGCCACCCTAACCTGCCGGGCCTTCATGGACTCGGTGACTCACCAGCTAAGTAAATGCTAATCATTTTAAACCAAACCCCCCAAACTGACACATGCCCTCTTACAAGAAAATCCTCAGAACTGAAAATATTTAAATTCCTTTCACTCTCAGACTTTCTACACTTTGTAGATGTATAACAGTCTCTTCTTTCCCCCTACCTGGATGTGGTGATTTATTCATTCATTCAATCATTCATTCACTCAAAAGTTTTGTTTCTTTTTTTTTTTTTAAGGGTAAAGCACTTTGATGGGCATGGTGGGGCACATGGTATAGGACATGAACAAAGAGATCTGATTTGTGGTCTAGTTTGGGCAAAAAGGAAATAAGCCTGGCCAAAGAAGGCACCTGTTCAGACAACCTGGAATCAATTTACAGATGTGTGATCTTAGGGCTTCCCACATGGCTCAGTGGTAAAGAAAGCACCTGCCAATACAGGAGATGTGGGTTCCATCCCTGGGTCGGGAAGATCCCCTGGAGAAGGCTGAAGGTGATCCCACTCCAGTATTCTTGCCTGGAGAATCCCATGGACAGAGGGGCCTGGCAGGCTACAGTCCATGGGGTCATAAAGAGTTGGACACAACTGAGCTACTGAGCGTGCACGCGCAGTCTTTGGAGAGCTGCTTAATCTCTCAGTTTCTGCTTCCTTATCTCACAAACAGAAGTAATACCCGACTCTCAGCGTGGTGGGGAGGATCAAAAGCTCTGTAAAGCTCTGTGCCCATGAGTCAAGATCACCTTCTCCTTCAGATTTGGGGTTGGCACTGAACACCGTATTTATTAAATCAGGATCTCCCCAAAGAGGGGTGAATCTTCCTACATTTGGGAGGTGACTGCTTTCAACAGTTCCTCACCTAAGACTCAGGGCGAAGCCAGCCCCGTAGGTGGAAATTTGGCGTCTTCCCAGAAGGCTGAGAAAATGGGAAGAGAAGGGCCTACGGAGATCACTCTGCACGTGGAGCGGGATGTGAGTGTCTCTCCATGCCCGCCACACGACAGGTCATGTCTGGAAGGCTCTTGGCTGTCAGCCTTGGTTGGAAGGCTGAGCTGCAGGGAAGGCTCTGTCTGGGGACCTGGCATCTGAGGTTTTGCCCCAGAAACAGTCCGCACGGGGAGCTGGGTCCTGAAGCACAGTCTGAGAGGGGGAGGCACGCGAAAGTGGATGAATGACAAGGCAGGAGATAAGCCATGAGCCCCTGCCACGTCCTCTATTTTTCCCTCTCTGAACACCTCTCAGAAACCAGAACACACGTGAACTAGAAGCAGCACATAGGAAGCTTGACTTCCCTGGCGGGTCAGGGGTTAAGACTCCTGTGCTTCCACTGCAGGGGGGCGGGGACATGGGTTCGATCCCTGGTCGGGGATTAAGATCCCACCGGCCACATGGTACAGTGAAAACACAGGAAAGTTGCACCTCTGATCCC
Source organism: Giraffa tippelskirchi (assembly GCF_054371585.1). Taxonomy (NCBI): domain Eukaryota; kingdom Metazoa; phylum Chordata; class Mammalia; order Artiodactyla; family Giraffidae; genus Giraffa; species Giraffa tippelskirchi. The sequence goes on along the minus strand of NC_137285.1, from coordinate 148,476,462 downwards.
GCCTTTCAGCCCTGAGCGCGGCACCCCAGCCCAGGACATGGAGAAGGAGACCAGCTTAACTCGGTGGGGGAGGCATGGTAAGTGGGAGGGGGCGAGGACGACCAGGCCTGCAGCCGAAGGGCCAAAGTCAGAAGTTAGTTTAAACTGACAACACTGTGACAGGGAGAGGAGAAGAGGCCACAGGAGAGATGTGGTGGGCCGGGGGTGGGGATGGGAGGGGCGGGGAAAAGTAAATAGAGACAGGAGACTGAGACAAAAAGACGGGATGAGAAGCAAGGAGGATGGGAAAGAGAGGAAGAGAAGGGCTCAGAGTCGAAGCTGGAAATGAGGACAACACATTAAGAGACATCTTCGGAGACTAAAAAAAAATGCTCTGTTTTAGAAGTCTGCCCCCCGCCCCCCATGAAGGTGTAGATCTTAAAGGCGGGCCTTAGGTTGAAATCATGTTTATATCCTCTGCACTTAGCATAGTGCCCGGTACATGCTAGGTGCTCAGGAAATTGGTTGAGCAAATAAACTATGAAGAAAAGGCAGGATTTCAGGACAGAAGGGGAGGGACACAGAGGAGAGTGGATCAGAGCTCAGACTTCAGTCATAGGGATATACTTTGCAATCCCAGATCTGGCACCTAAACTGCAGGATTCTGGGCAAGACTTAGCCTCTTCAAGTTTAGAGTTTCCCATATAAAGCTGTGAGGATTGATGTCTGCAATCTGCCTGCCAATGCAGGAGACACAATAGGTTTGATCCCTGGGTTGGAAAGATCCCCTGGAGAAGGATAAGGCAACCCACTTCAGTACTCTTGCCTGGGAAATGCCATGGACAGAGGAGCCTGGTGGGCTACAGTCCATGGGGTCACAAAGAGTCTAAGCATGCACACGCGCACAGCTCTTAGCGGGTGGCCTGTGTAAGTTCTCAACAATGTTAGCTACCATTATTACTGTTGTTGTTGCAAACAAATGAACAAGATACTACGGGCTGTGACAAATAGAGCATGAGAAGCTCTCAGTGAACGACTTTGCCCTCCCACTTTGCAGTGCTTTCCCACTCTACGTCTAGGTCTGGCCATGCGACTTGCTTTGGCCGACGGGACGATGGTAAACTTGATGCAAGCCGAGCTGCAGGGTGTGTAAAGGACTGCCTGTCTCTGACTCTTCACTTGGAAACTATGCCACTGCAGGTGAGCGTTGCTGGAAGGGTCCAGGAGATGGATGTGCAGAGGAGAGCCAAGGTGTTCCAGCTGAGGCCACTGTAGGTCAGTCACCCCCGAGCAACCCACCAACTCTTACAGAGTGAGCACAGGGAAGGTCTGCCAGGCCCAGCCCAGATCAGCGAGATGAGTCCTAACTCCCAGACTCTGGTGAAATAATACATGTCTGCCAGGACCAGCCCAGATCAGCAAGATGAATCCTAACTCCCAGACTCCCGTGAAATAATACATGGTTGCTATTTTAAGCCATTAAGTTTGGAGTGACTTGTTACACAGCAGTAGCTAGCTGATACAGGGGCCATGGAAGCCCTCATCTTCTAAAATTGAAAGGCAAATGAGAGAGAAAGTCATGATCTGCCAGGTTTTATTTGTGAAGTCTGCTGTATCTGTGCCAGAGAAAGCTGCAAAAAGTGCTTTGGAGGGGCCACCGTACGGGAGGAGAGAAGCTGGCCCCCTCACGGGACCCCCATGGGAGCCCTTCAGGTGGAGGGCAGGCCTGAGGTGGAGGCGGAGAGGGGCAAGTGCAGGCAGGCCGCAGCAGGCTGCAGCTCGGAGCGCTGAGGCCCCCGAGTGCGGGCTCAGCCCTTGGGGTCATACACCCGGCCCATGAAGACCGGGAACCTGTGCTGCTCGTCCCAGAGCACAAAGAGGAAGGGCTGCTGCACGTCGAAGACCAGCAAGTTGCGGGCCACAGAGACGGCCGAGGCTGCAGTCGCCTCCACCCCGCTCTCCTTCAGCTCCAGGGTAGCCTGGTGCCGGATCCCAGACACCTGCACGTCCGGGTCCTCCGTCAGCCCGCACAGGTTGATGTCGTAGATAAAGTCAAAGTAATCTAGCACAGACGGAGGAAAACAACGCGTCAGAGACCAGCACGACTGTCAACACGGTGGAAACTGGAAACGGAAAGCAGCCTCTAAAAACTGTATAAACAGTGAAATTAAAAAAATAGTAATTTAAAATATTGTTAAAATTAAAATATTACATTAAGAAACAAAACCAGACCAGCACGGAAACCTCAGCAGTTGGAGACACGGGTCCTGACTTCCCTGGGTTGATCCCAAGTCCCAGCCCTCTCTCTCTCCTCCTCTTCCTTGTTTATCAAATTGTAATCACATTACAATGCGCCTTCCAGTCCCGTTCATGGGCTTCTTAATCCGTGGGCCCATCTTCACTCCAATCACCACTTCCTCTCAAGTGGTCAGAGGCCTTGCCCTAACCCCGCCAAAACCCTGAAAAGTGATGCCGTGGCTTCCTCATCAACAAGGACCTTGGAAACGAGGTGATGTATCAGAAGGAGGATGTACGTTCTCAAATGACATCACGTACCAGGGCGTGAGGTCATGTACCAGAAAACAAGATCATCTATTAGGAGATCAAGTTTGATAAAAGAAAATGAAGGGATATATATGGCACGTGTGTGTGTTAAGTCGCTCAGTCGTGTTCGACTCTGTGCGACCCTATGGACTGTAGCCCGCCAGGCTCCTCCGTCCATGGGATTCTCCAGGCAGGAATCCTGGAGTGGGTTGCTATTTCCTCCTCCAGGGGATCTTCCCAACCCAGGGATCAAAGCTGGGTCTCCTGCATCTTTTGCATTGGCAGGCAGATTCTTTACCACTGAGCCACTTGAGAAGCCCAACCTGAGATGATGAATGTGAAAAATACTCAAGAGAGTGTTAACCCCTTTTTAAGGCCCATCCACCCACCCCCACAACCCCTTCTCCTCTGGGGGCCCAGGACCAATCCTGGGCTGCCAGGGCTCACCTAGCATGTCCTGACTGCTCTGCACTTTGATGCGAGGCATCATCAGGTGAGTGGGATGGAACCTGGTCAGCTCCAGCTTCCTCAGGACAGTTCCGAAGATGGCAGTGCTGAGAGCCTGCTCCAGGTCTTGGAGATGGTGTTTCACGCTCTGGGGCACCAGGACCACAAAGCTCAGGTTGTGGGACAGCTGCAGGCGGCCCACCTGGAGGGGAAGAGGTGCCCCTTATAGTCTGCCTACCCCGCTCTCTCCTGGCCCCTACCCTCTGGGACCTGAGGCTGGTCTCCAGTCTGTGCTGTTTCAACCAGGAGCCAGAACTAGGCTCCCAGGCTTTGCCACGAGATGGGGTGGCTGGGCAGGCAAACAGCGCTGGTCTGACCCTGTGCTGGTGAGATGCAGAGAAATGAGCCAGAGTTTCTGATTCCACAGGCTGAGGATCATAGCTGTGCTCTGCCACTGATGAGCTGTGCAATACGGGCAAGCAATGGACCTCTCTGAACCCAGTTCCTTTCACGTACGTTGTGCATAAAGTGTATAATACACATAATGTACCATCAGAGTTATCAGGTCTGTCCTTTCAAAGACTTTTGATGGCTTTTCCCTGCCTATGAGAGTAGGTATAAACCTCCTGGTCTGGCATTCAACGTGGTAGACAAGCTGATCCTAGCCTACCTTTGCAGTTTGCCAGTAGAAGGACTTACAACTGGTGGCCAGACAAAAGTAGGAGAGAAATACAGGACCCACAAGTCCAATACGTGAGTGTTCTCAGCTTGGGATGATTTGCCCCCAGTGGACATTCGATAATGCTTGGGGCTGGCAGGAAGAGGAGCTCACAGTGCTACTGGCATCTAGTGGGTAGAAGTCAAGGTTGCTGCTAAATCCTGCAATGCCAGGGACAGCACCTTATAATGAAGAATCATTGAACCCAAACTGTCAATAGTGCCAAGACTGGGAAACCCCAGACTGATAGGATATGAGAGACTATCACTGAAACGGCATTATGATTGAGGCTGAGAGATGGACAAGAAGAATCTAGAATGCAGAATTCAACTGGGCAATGAAGACGTTAACTGAAACCAATCAATTGTCAGAATTTGAAAAAATGGTCCAGAAGAAGCAGGTTGCACACTGATTTATCACTTGAAGAGCACAGACATTCGGGCGCTGTTGACAGAGGATCTACACAGGGTACGTTGACCTGACACCATGCACCCTTCACATCCTGTGTATGAGCCTTGCCTCTCTGACCAAAAATTACCACATTGTGGTCTTGAATTTTCCAGTTAGTAACCCTAGCATACTTGAGTTGGTAAACCTAATCCCCTTCATTGGGTAAATACTCCTTAAATCTCAGGAAAATTTAGAACGAAGTATGGGAATAACAAAATAAACCAATTCTGTAGTATGAACACTGGGTGATAAGTTCAGAGTAATCTGTGTTTGTTGTTTAAAATAGCATTTATAATTTTTAAGAGAGTCAGACATGCTAATTTAATGCTTTTGGACAAAGAGGGGTAGAATAACTGCATTTGGTTTGAGAATAAAGTTGAGATGTTAATTGAAAGTTGATTTACTCTTCAAATTTAATTTTCACAAGTGGGCTTGAGGTGCCAGCAAGATATGGACAAAGAGCGGTGTAATTAACATGCTAAAAAAGAATATCAAGTATACCAAACGCATGAAGTATATTTATAAAGTATGTATATAAGCTCAAAATGCTTAGGTGAACATTAATTAACCATATTTGTAAATGAAACAAATGGTTTAAAGGAGTTTAATCTGGTCAATATGGCTTAATTAAAGAACAAATGAAAGTGTTTTATAAAAAATTATGATTAACAACATAGCAACTTCAGCTAAAAATTTAAAGGCTTAAGTAAAACTTTGATTTTGAATTTATAATGTGACCATATCAAACAAGTGAAGTGAAGTGAAAGTCACTGAGTCGTATCCAACTCTTTGCGATCCCATGGACTGCAGCACGCCAGGCCTCCCTGTCCATCACCAACTCCCGGTGCTTACTCAAACTCATGTCCATCGAGTTTGTGATGCCAGCCAACCATCTCATCCTCTGTCGTCCCCTTCTCCTCCTGCCCCAAATCCTTCCCAGCATCAGGGTCTTTTCCAATGAGTTAGCTCTTCGCATCAGGTGGCCAAAGTATTGGAGTTTCAGTTTCAACATCAGTCCTTCCATTGAATATTCAGGACTGATTTCCTTTAGGATTGACTGGTTGGATCTCCTTGCAGTCCAAGGGACTCTCAACAGTCTTCTCCAAGACTCTATACTCTTCTCCATGGACTCTATACAGTCCATGGAATTCTCCAGGCCAGAAGACTGGAGTGGGTAGCCTTTCCCTTCTCCAGGGGATCTTCCCAATCCACGGATCAAACCCAGGTCTCCCGCATGGCAGGCGGGTTCTTTACCAGCTGAGCCACAAGGGACGCCCATATCAAATAAAGTATTTGTTTAAAACCCATGGAACGGTAAAGAGTGGGGAAAGTGAAAGTGAAAGCATTAGCTGCTTAGTCGTGTCTGACTGTTTTCAACCCCATGGACTGTAGCCCTCCAGGCTCCTCTGTCCATGGGATTCTCCAGGCAAGAATACGGGAGTGGACTGCCATTTCCTTCTCCAGGGGATCTTCCTAATCTAGGGATTGAACCCAGGCCTCCTGCATTGCAAGTGGATTCTTTACCATCTGAGTCACTTGGCCAACACCAAGGAGTGGGAGGGGGGTTGCATAAAACCCCTCCTCCTTTGCCATTAAAAATCCCTCACACCGATACTCCCCCCCAAACACTCTGAGTTAGAGTGGTGACCCAAACCTACCATGTATATTCACTCTTTCTGCCTTGTACATGTATTCTGGTTCTTTTAAATAGTTGGGAATACTGAAAGCCATTGGATAGGGATGGATGGATGGAGAGGTGGAAAAGTGCATGGAGTGGTCAAAAGTAACCACTTCTGTGACATCTTCCTAGCCCTCGTTCTGAGTGAGATGCTCCCTTTAGCATCTTCCATTGAATCCATTCATTTATTCAGCAAACATAATGAGCACTTATTATATGTGGCATTGTTCTAGGCCCTCAGATATTGTAGGGAAAAGAGAAAGTCTCTGATCACAATATCTCAGAGGGATAGACAATACTGCAATTAAATAGGCAAATAGCAATGTAATTCAGATAGTGATAACTACCATGCTTTTGAACTGTGGTGCTGGGGAAGACTCTTGAGAGTCCTTCTGACAGCGAAGAGATCAAACCAGTCCATCCTAAAGGAAATCAGTCCTGCATATTCATTGGAAGGACTTGATGTTGAAGCGCCAATACTTTGGCCACCTGATGCAAAGGGCAGACTGCTGGGAAAGATTGAGGGCAGGAGGAGAAGGGGCAACAGAGGATGAGATGGTTGGATGGCATCACCAACTCAACAGACATGAGTTTGAGCAAACTCTGGGAGATAGTGACGGACAGGGAAGCTTGGAGTGCTGAAGTCAGTGGGGTAACAGAGTTGGACACGACTTAGCAACTGAACGATACAAAGACAATACAGTACCGTGGATATATTAGTAATAAAACAGGATGATGTTACAGGGTGAGGAGGAGGCAACTTTAAGCAGGGGGAAGTCTCCTCCACCTAGGTGACCTTTTAGCTGACACCAGATGAGCCAGAGGAACAAGTTATGTGACAATCTGCCTGCAGAGGGTCCAGCAGAGGGAAAAGGTAGGAAAGCTTCCAAGGTGGAAACAGTCCTGGCATGTTCCAGAACAGGTCCTATACTTCTCAGCCTGATACTGCGTCACTGGGCATGTCCTATTGTTTCCTGTCTCATAGGTCTGTGTCTTGCTATCCTAACAAGGCAGAACTATCTGGTCATTCACGTACACACTGCTATTTAAAATGGGTAACCAACAACGACCTGCTGTACAGCCCATGGGACTCTGCTCAATGTTATGTAGCAGCCTAGATGGGAAGGGTTTTGGGGGAGAATGGATCCATGTACATATATGACTGAGTCCCTTCACTGTTCACCTGAAACTATCACAATGTGGTTTGTTAACCGGCTATGAGTGTGTGTGTGTGTGTGTGCTCAGTCGTGTCCGATTCTTTGTGACCTCACAGACTGTGGCCCACCAGGCTCCTCTGTCTATGGAATTTTCCAGGCAAGAATACTGAAGTGGGTTGCTGTTTTCTTTTCCAGGGGATCTTCCCGACCCAGTGATCAAACCCACATCTCCTGCATCTCCAGGACTGGTAGGCAGATTCTTTACCACTGAGCCATCTGGGAAGCCCTAACTGCCATTTCCTTCTCCAGGGGATCTTCCTAACCCAGGGATTGAACCCGGGTCTCCCACATTGTAGGCAGACGCTTTAGTGTCTGAGCCACCAGGGAAGTGACTAACTGGCTATACACCAACACAAAATAAAAAATTTAAGAAATAAATAACAACATAAGGAAGAAAACCAAGAAAATATCTGGTCTTTCTTCCTTCCCTCTTCATTCACTGAAATCATACTGTTCAATTTCTGCCAAGGAACTTAAGCCATTTAGCACATGCACACACATGCACTTACTACAAACAGGAACACATGGATATACCTAGATATGTGCACACATATGTACACAGATGCATGTGTACACCAGGACACACACAGAGGAGTTCCTAAGCCAGCAGGGTCTACTGGTGGGTTGACTCGGAAGAGAAGCCAAGACACAGAACAGGAACACGACTCACTTTTTGCCATTTGACGCAGTAGAGACGCAGGAGGAAACCTTAGAATCTTGCTTTCCAACCTCAAATATATAAGGCCTCCCTTGGCCCAGGCTGGAGAGGGGGAGAGGAGAAAAGATAGGGTGGAAATAGAGATGGAAGCAGTAGGAAAGATGGGTTTTAAGTGTAAGGGTGAGCCCCACACCGATGGAGCCAGAGCAGAAAGGAAGTCAGGACGCACAAGAGGCTCTGACACAGGAGTGGGAAGGGCCAAGAACTCACCCGGGCCTTCAGAGTCGGGTCTGTGAAAGACGCCACAGGGTACTTCTTGCTGTTCATCGTGGGCACTTTGATGGCAGAGGATTTGATGTAAAAGGGCTTCATGATTGTTCTGCTGTTATCAAACGCTATCTTCCACTTGGCTAGAGGGAAGAGCAGGGGGAGGGTTACTCTAACGCAGGTGGGGAGGGGAGGAAAGGGAGCTAAACGCTCTGTGGGCAAGGGGTGGGGCAGGTACCGCGGGAGCCAGGGGCGGAGCTCGGGGTTGAGTGGGTTTTAAGCCAGGAGGGGAAGGAAGACCTCAGGACGGGGAGACGCCCCCTCACCACTCAGGGCGACCGCGTTGAGGAGGATGAGGCGGGTGTCCTGAGGCAGGCTGTCCAGCAGCCGCCTGATCTTGTTGTTGGTCTTCTTGGCCACCCAGGCGTTGATGAGCTCCAAGCTGGCCACGCTGTCATTTCCCAGGGACCTCGGGCTGTTGCCATAGAGCCTCTGAGAGGCATCAGCGAAGGTGTCCCTGATCGCCAGGTCTGGAGTGATGGGGAGGCAGGGCAGGCGAGAGAGGCAGGCTTGAGGTCCCCGGGCACCCTCTCCCCTGCCAGGAGCAGCCCTGCAGAGGGAGCTGGCTTCTAACCCGGTGAACGCGGTGTGGAGCAGGGCTCCAGCCCCCTCCTCTAACAGACGCTCCTGAGCCCAGAGCTGGCGAACCCTGAGCTGAGAGCAGGAGGCCCCTTCCTGGGCCTCTACTGACACGCGGCCGTGGCTCGGCACGGTAGATCGAAACTTCCATTCGCCCATATCCTGCTTCGTTTCTTCCCTTCATTCAGACTGCTTTCTAGTCTCAGCCGAACGTTACGACAAGAATTCCTGGGTTTTGCTCTCCAAAACCCAGACCCACTAGAGAAAAAGAGTGTTTGAAACAAAAAATTTTCCTGAACTAAATATGTAATATTGACTGCAGCTGTATTTTCCACCAACCTAGCAAGATGGAGGATACAGCAAACAAGTAAAAAAGGCAATGTTTCTTGAACCCCTCTGAGTCATAAAAAAAAGTTTCCCCTTTTTTAAAGATAATGATGTGATTGGTGAGTTTGCTTTCTTTCCTATATTTTCTGTTTTTTTTTTTAGCCATGCAGAGCAGCACACAGGATCTTAGTTCCCGGACCAGGGATTGAACCCGTGCCGCCTACAGTGGAAGCGTGGAGTTCTACAACTGGATGGCCAGGGAATTCCAATATTTTCTCAGTGTTTTTTTTGTTTTTTTTAAACAATGAATGGGTATTGCTTTTATAGTTAAAAAAAAAAACAGAGAGAATTTTTTCCCCCAATTTAAAAGTGGATCACACTAAACCTGTAATTTTTAAGCTCAGCAGAACTGAGGTTTCAAATGTAGGCATGTCTGAAGCCCACAATGCTGAAGGGCTCTGGCTGAGGCTGGGTGGGAGTTCAGAGCCCACCTGGCTCCATCCCCTCCCACAGAAAGCACTACCCCACCCCCAACCAGCCCCCTCCCCACAGCCTCCTTAACTCCCACTCCCACCGGGACTCCTGCAGCAGTTCTGCAGAGACCTAGGGCTCTGGGGAACAAAATCTGAACGAACTGCATTAGATCATTTTGGAAGCTTATTGCTCTGATTGTTGTTGTTATTATTTAATCGCTCAGTCATGTCTGCCTCTTTTGCAACCCCATGGACTGTAGCCCGCCAGGCTCCTCTGTCCGTGGAATTTTCCAGGCAAGAATCCTGGAGTGGGTTGCCATTTCCTCCTCCATGGGGATCTTCCCAACCCACGGATCGAACCCGTGTCTCCTGCATTGGCAGGCGGGTTCTCTACCACTGACTGCTCTGATTACCTTACCTAATAATGCAACCTATGTAAATGACAACAAACTCATATAACATAAACGTACAAAGAACAGGAGTCCCAAGACCCCCTAACCCACGTTAACAAACTGTCTCTTGTTTGTTTTTTGGCCTCACAGCTGCGGGATCTTAGTTCCCCAACCAAGGCTCAAACCTGAACTCAACCAGTGAAAGGTCAGAGTCTTATCTTAACCACTGGACCACCCTGGAACCCCCAGACTGACAATTTTTTTGTCTGTTTTATGTCTAGAGCTCTCCAGCCCTCTCTGCTCCTGAATGCAGAGGACTGTTCTTAGTTTGATGGACCTGATGAATGCAAATGACATGCGCAGGGTCTCGCCTGGCACCTATCTGGGACCCAGAAGCCACCGGGTGTTTCTGAGGCCCCGCCCTGCTGTGCATGCTTCCCCGCCTCTAGGTCTAATATTCCCTCTGTCCCCTCTTTCCCCAGTGCTATGGATGGATGGAGGGTTTAGTCCTCAGTCGTGTCCGACTCTTGCGGCCCCAGGGACTGTAGCCCTCCAGGCTCCTCTGCCCATGGGATTCTCCGGGCAAGGATACTGGGGTGGGTTGCCGTTTCCTCCTGCAGCCCCAGTGCTAGGCGCCCACCCAAATCCTGAGGACCCAGCTCAGCCTCTGCCGTCCTTCCCGTGACACTCACCTGAGCTGTGGAAGATCTGAGAGAATGAGGCGAAACCTTTGGACGTGAAGGCCTTCAGGGCCCGGTGGACACAGCTGAAGTTCTGGGGGTAGGAGAGGAGCCGCTCCAGGCTTCCCTTGGTTTCTCCTCCAGCCCCTGCAACCAAGAGCAGAGGGAGGGGGCTCCAGGGTTAAGAGACCAGGCTGCAATGGCGGGGCGGGGCGGGGTGGGTAACCCCGTATCATCAGAGCCAGAAATGGTTTGAAAGACAACACATGTCAGAAAGAGGAGGGTGGGGGAGTTATCAACAATCTAGAATTTTCTAGGACTAAATATTCCCTTCCTGCATTTTCCTACCTAATTTTAATACCACTCATCACCCAAAGCCTGGTCCAATCACCACCTCTTCCACGTGATCTCTTAGTTTGTCGGTTCAGGTCTACAAAGATTCAACCTATAAGCAGGGACACTAGGTTGTCATTAAGGAGAGAGCAGAGAATCATAAAAGATGTCCAATACCCTTTCCCCTTGTTCATTATTAAATACTTATTGTCCACACCTTCTGGGTGGTAATAGATAGAATTTAGCAAGCACTCACTTTGTTCCAGGCATCGTAAGTGCTTCTCCCACAGTATCTCTTTGATTCTTCACTATAACCCTTTTATGTAAGGACAGTTACTATCCCCATTATGCAGATGAGAAAACTGAGGTTTAAGAGAGGAAGTAATCTACTCATTTTAAGATCATGGAGTTCATAACTGGAGGGTGGAGAAAAAATTCAAGCCATTTTTTGGGGGGGCAATAAAAAAATTAACTGAAACCAATCAAACGAAATGCACATTCCAGGGGACTTTTGGCAATATCTGGTATCTCCAATACCTGGAGGTGTGGGGTGCTACTGGCATCTAGTGGATACAGGCTACGGATGTTAGGATTCTGGGACTCTAGTAGAAAGGTTCCCCTGTTCCTCACTGTATTGGCTCCAGTAGCCTTCCTGGAATTCCCCTTTGGAGTGACAGCTGTTTCCATTGCCTGGAGCACTTTTTTGTGCCATTCTTAGGTAAATTACCCCAGGGGACTTGACAGTGGTCTTTCAGGGAAGTGCAGGGATTAACATTTTTTTGACCTCCTACCACATTAGGCACTGGGCTATCAGCTTAATTTTTCTTTTTTTTAAGGGTGGCTCAGATGGTTGGAGAAGGAAATGGCAACCCACTCCAGCGTTCTTGCCTGGAGAATCCCAGGGACGGCAGGCAGAGCCTGGTAGGCTGCCGTCTATGGGGTCGCACAGAGTTGAACACAACTGAGAACTTCACTTTCACTTTTCACTTTCACAACCATTTCCATTTTACACAGAGGACTCAGGCTCAGAGAAGTTAAGCGATCTGCTCAAGGTCACACAGCTGAAAAGCAGCATTATTATGATTCTACTCTATGTCTCTCTCCTACTATTCATCTTCCTTATGGCCTTACCCTGAACCATGATTGATGGGCTGGAACCTTATTTAAATGTTCTTGTAAAGTTCATAGGATTTTATAAGCCATGCTGCTGCTGCTGCTGTTTAGTCACTAAGACGCGTCTGACTCTTTTGTGACCCCATGGACTATAGCCTGCCAGGCTCCTCTCTCCATGGGATTTCCCAGGCGTGAATACTGCAGTGGGTTGACATTTCCTCCTCCAGAGGATCTTCCCGACCCGGGGATGGAAACCATGTCTCCTGCAATGGCAGGTAGATTCTTTACCACTGAGCCACCTGGGAAGCCCTTTATAATCAGTAGTGCCTATTAAATCATTGTTAAATGAAAGAATAAATGTAAGTTCCAGAATAAAAAGATTCTCCTCCCCCACCCCCAACATAGCCCATTTTTACAGCTTCCCTCCTGAGGCATAGCTGTGTCTATATCCAGATACCTACCCCGCCTCAGTGAGTGAAAGTGAAAGTCACTCAGTCGTGTCTAACCCTTTGTGACCCCATGGACTGTTCAGTCCATGGAATTCTCCAGGCCATAATACTGGAGTGGGTAGCCGTTCCCTTCTCCAGGGGATCTTCCCAACCCAGGGATCAAACCCAGGTCTCCCGCCTTGAGGACAGATTATTTACCAGCTGAGCCACAAGGGAAGTCCAAGAATACTGGAGTTGATAGCCTATGCCTTCTCCAGGGGGTCTTCCTGACCCAGGAATCTAACCAGGGTCTCCTGCATTGCAGGCAGATTCTTTACCGAGCTATCAGGGACCCCGCCTCAAGGGGAACGTCAAACACGTGAACTGGAGAGAATTCGGGCTCTTACCCAGCAGGATTTGGGTGAGGAGGCTGGCGATGCTGAAGGGGGAAAAGATGAAGTTGGTCTCCTTCTTCTTCAACACTGAGAAGTCGTGGTAGAGCCTCAGGGAGAAGTCTGTCAGAGCCTCCCCCAGCACCGCCTCTGCTGAGCGGATCTCCGAGTCAGAGCAGGAGGTGACAGGCGCCGGGCAGAAGCGCTCAGCAGTGGGCTGGACGGTTGATGGGACCGGTTCGGTGGCGGGCTGGCTGAAGGGCTCGGCGACAGTGCCTTGCACGGCGGTCAGGTTAGCCATCGGCGAGGTGGGAGAGTCCTCGTTGCCTTGAAAGGACTCGCTGTCGAGAATACCTCCTTTCTGGCTGTCTCCTTCACTTTCCCCTTCTTGTAAGTTCCCTGGGCCGACGATCATATCTGAGGCGACTCTGTCCTGTGGTTCAAGAGACTTTCTTTCTTTTATTATGAGGCACAGTCCCCTTTAAACACAAACACTCTCAGGAGGAGAAGGTGGGATTTGTTTAGTTGCTAAGTCTGTCCGACTCTTTGCGACCCCATGGACTGTAGCCCGCCAGGCTCCTCTGTCCGTGGGCTTTCCCAGGCAAGAACACTGGAGTGGGTTGTCATTTCCTTCTCCAGGGGATCTTCCCGACCCAGGGATCAAACCCAGGTCTCCTGCATTGGCAGGTGGATTCTTTACCACTGAGCCACCAGGGAATTGAAGGTGTGATACCAGAGAATTGTTCCTGACAAAGCTTGGTGGGACAGGGGCCTGCCTGGAGCCCCCACCATGGATTGCTTCAGAGAAAGCCGCATTATCCCATTTAACTGATAAAACAAACTGATGCTGAGACAAATTAACCAACTAGCCCAGGGTCTTAAGAGAAGCCGGAGGAAAAACTAGGGGTCAGGCTTGGGTCTCTGCTTCCAGATGCCTTGATCACCACCACATCATCTGATCCATCTCAAAGGGCAATGCTAAAGTCAACTTCCGCACACGCCCACTGAATGCACATGCCAAGGTAAACACCTCCCTTCTCCCTGGCTCACCCCTTACCCCTGACCTCCAGGACCACTGAGGGGAGGCTTTAGGTCCCAGGGGCCCCACCCTCACCCCGCAGCTCAGGTTTCCACGATGACCTCTTGCTTTTTAGTTTCAAAATGCTGTCCATCTCCTTTGCCCTTCTGCTTTATTCTCCACTTTGTACATCAGGGTCGGTCGGCTCGCCTAAGTGCCAGGCTCCCCGCCACCGCAGTGGGGTGGGGGGCCAGGCAGGATTAGACCCCGTGTGGGTCTGAGTCCTTGCTCTTTCCAAGCTGTGTACTCAACTCTGGTGGGAGGACCTCCGGTGCTGACCCCAAGAGGAGCTCTCCTAACTCCCTGGAACCTGAAGGGTTAACCTCAGCCCTGGTCTGCCTGGCCATGCAGGGGTCACTCACCCCAGCCAGCAGCAGCAGCAGCAGGAGGGTCAGCGGGGTCAGCTTGGAGGCCATCTGGGAGGCGACGTCAGCCTGGACCTGCAGGGCCAGCCAGCTTCGGGTGCCAGCTCCGAGCCTGGGGGCCTGGGGGCCCTCCCGCACGCCCACCCCCACAGAGCCCGCCCCCATTCAACGCTCCCCACTGCCTCCCGCCTCCTCCTGGCACCTCTTCCTGTTGTTCCCAGGCCACGTCCCTTTCCCAACTCGGCTGGCCCCTTGTCCAAGCTCCCTCCCAGGCCAGGGCCGTCCACCTGCTCTATCTAGAGGGTCCCGCTGCAGTTCAACAATGAGGCCGAGTCGGAGAGAGGGGCGGGCCGGAGGGGGCCGGGGGAGGGGAGGGGAGAGAAAGGGGAGCAGTGACGCCCAGAGACCCACAGAGACAAGGGGGGCCTAAGGGAGGGAGGGGAGCGAGGACGGGAGACCGCCTTCCTCCCCAAACACCCATCTGCCAGCACCAAACCTGCTCCTAAGTCCCGAGATCGCTGCGCTGCCTCGGGGCGACTCAGCGACTTGTCCCCCAGGGTTGGGGAGGCTGGGGTGGGTGGGGGTTCGGTCGTAGCTATTGGTTGGCCCAGGACACTGCCCAGTTACAAATTAAGGCGGATAGAGCGCTGGTGTGGTTTCCCGTAAATCAGGCTGGGCCGGACCACTTGGTCCAGCCCCTGCCTGGAATTTCAGCTCAAAGCCCCTGGAGATCCGGGCTGGGGAAGCTGGGCTGCAGACCTCAGCTGGGCACAGCCAGGCGTCCTGCTCCCTCTGCAGGGGCGGTGATGGAGACGTCCCAGACCCCAAATGTGCTCCACAGCTTACCAGCAAGCTGCCTTCCCGGAACTGCTCGTTGGGCTGGATCCCTAAAGGAATGCCTGGAAAGAGGCCCGATGGCGCCCATTGGATGTAATAGCTGAGAGCCTCGCAGCACTTAAACGTCTGGTTCACTTGGTGAGCCTTCTCTTGAAAATAAAGCCTGGACTCGACCTCCTGAGCTCCTGACTTCACCCCTGCTCTCCTCCTGTTCCCGCTTCTTTTCTTGGCAACCTGGAGTTCGTGGTTCTACCCCTCTGTAACACATGAGGAATCTGGGGCCCCCGGTTCAGCAAGCATTCGCCTTAACTGAAAAACAGAAAACTGGGAAAAACAAAAACAAAACCAGAAAAAAAAAAAAACAGCCCAGGAAGCTGGGTATATGTGTCAAGGGGTGGGAGGCTGGAGACTGGAGCCAACACGCCTGGCCGTGAGGCCTGGCTTGTGGGTGACCCCAACAAGTTGCTTTCCCTCTCCGTACCTAGCTTCCCTCTCAGGGTTGCCAGGTAAAATACAGGAAGAAGCCCAATTAAATTTGAATTTCAGATAAACAAAAGTTGTTTTGAAAATATGTCCCATGCAATATCAGGACCTACTTACATTAAAAAAAATTTTTTTTGTGGACGTTTATCTGAAATTCATATTTAACTAGACATTCTGCATCTTATTTGCTAAATCTGGCAACCCTACTTCTGCAAAACACGGTGGTCTCTGATGGCCTGATAGAGCTCTGATGCTCTGTGGTCGGGTCACTGCCAGGCCTGTCCTGTTTGGCACATTCTGGAAAGTTGGCTGCTAGCAGCAGAGCTGCTGCTCCAACGGGCTGACCAGGAACGGGAACAAGAGAACATTCATGGGCTCCTTGGGGGCATCCACGGGAAAGACTCACAAAGACGGTACCGGCTTTGCAGGTCCTCATTCCTTGGGGTTGTGGGGGAACCTCCCAAGTCATGGAGAAGTCCCTTTACATCGTGCCGTGACTGCCAACAGCTGTACACACAGTGGTACTCCTCGTAAGAAACAGCTAAACAAAAAGAAGCTGGTGGAAAGCACCCCCTTCATCCTTCATTAATGCTCATGACATCTAAGAAATGGGTGCTAACATTAATTCCATCTGAAACGAATTTTAAAAAATGAGACTCTGACTTCCCGGGTGGTACAGTGGATTAGAATCCGCCTGCCAATGCAGGGGGCACTGGCTCGATCCCTGGTCTGGGAAGATTCCATGTGCCTCGGAGCAGCTAGGCCTGTGTGCCACAATTGCTGAGGCTCCCCCCCCACCCCGCCCACGCTGCTGTTACTGAAGTCCGTGCGCCCAGAGCCTGTGCCCCACAACCAGAAAAGCCACCGCAACGAAGGGTAATCCCCGCTCACCGCAACTCGAGAAAGCCTGAGTGCAGCAACGAAGACCCAGAGCCACCAAAACTCAGTTAATTAATGTTCAAAAATGAGACTCAACAGAAAATTATTTGATTCACCTGATGTCACACAGCTAGTGACACAGCCAGGTTGTGGACCACATCTGTCTGACCTCCAGACGCAGCATTAACCCCTATGAATTCTTGGCACAAGCCGTGAGCCAGTCTGAAGCTGGCAGCAGAGTGAACATCCTGTGTCCAGCGGCAGGACCGTGGAGCTCTGTGCACCAGGGTCTCAGGGTGGGCAAGGACCAGCGGAGAGGTCGTCCCAAGCTCCTTCGGACTTCTCAGCTCTTTGGCCAAAGCCGTCTCTTCTGGACATTTAAAGGGTTGTCTCTGCTTTGTGGCGACTGTCTCGCCCGATGAAATTGGGAACCAAGTTGAAGCCCTTTCCCACTGTGAATGGCCTGAGGTTGCCTTACTCAGGGTGTTTGCCTTCGTGTGGGTAACTGGATGGCTTCCCTCATAGCTCAGCTGGTAAAGAGTCCGCCTGCAATGCGGGGAACCTGAGTTCAATCCCTGGGTTGGGAAGATCCCCTGAAGAAGGGAGAGGCTGCCCACTCCAGTGTTCTCGGGCTTCTGTGGCTCAGCAAGCCCACGGTTTCTCTGTCTTAAGAAGCTCCCCTTCCAGCGGGCGGGGAGGGGTAAACTCACAGGAGGCTCTTTCCCCTGCACGTGTGTGCATGGCTTCTCCTCCCTGTGGGGTTCCTGGCGTTGGATAAATTCAAGTGCTTACTGAAGCTCTTTCTGTAAAGCATTTTATCTTTTTTTTTTTTCCTCTCTGGTCCACCCTCAGATACAGAAGGTACCAACTGCTGTGGGTGACAACCTGCATGCCTGTAGTTTCTCTTCGGAAGAAGAATTACCCAAAAGTTGGGATTAGGGCGGAAGACTCAGGGTCACCAGATTCTCAGAACACAGAAAATCATTCGGATGATCAGTTCCTCATTTCACTCACAGAGGGCACACGAGTATCACTACAGATGCAGAGAGGTTAAGTGATTATGTACAAAGAATGTCTTGGGCATTAGGTCTCAGTCCTCTCTTCAGAATCCTGGCTGAGGAATTCCATTCAAGGAGAATAAAATTGTGTGTGTGTGTGTGTGTTTTTAACTTTTATTTATCTGGTTGCACCAGGTCTTAATTGCAGCTTGTGGGATCTAGTTCCCTGACCAGGGATTGAACCCGGGTCCCCAGCATTGGGAGGCCAGAGTCTTAACCCATGGACCACCAGGGAAGTCCCTCATTTCTTATTTAGTATAGGTCAGGGCCCAGGGTCTGTAATGTCAGGTGCTGACCTACCAAAAAAAGGATAAGATGCAAATCTTTTCTGTTTGCTAGAAAGGTGAGTGAAGTGGAAACATCTCTTCTATATTAGCCCTGCAGGTAGACCAGATGCACAGCTTTACCGAGGACGCGTGTGACTTGAGCCAACCATTTCTTTTATGTACACCCAGCAACACATCCCCTAATCAACCACACACACAGACACACACACACACACCAGTTTCTTGCATCGTTCTTTGAACCTACTCTGTCAATCTGATTGTCTCATTAATGGTCTTGCTGTATATTTGTGTGGGAATCATGTTTCTGCCATTCTGAGGGCTGTGTCTTAGCTTTCCTTTTTTTATTTTTATTTTTTCTGGAGGGGAAAGGCCAGGAGAAACATCCACGGTGGCCCCAGGGCAGCCCGGCCCTACCCTTAGCTCTCCCTTGTGTGGGGGGATGGATGCTTTGTGAGTAAGGGCAGAGCGCTAACTGAGCTTCGTCTCTGATCTCCTGCAGTCTTCTCAGCGGAAGCCCAGGGTTGGCAGCCATGGGGTGATGGTTGGGTGAGGGTCCTGCAGCCAGTATTCCTTAGATATCTTCTCACCAAGCTGTCCCCTGCGGGCTGTTTCCTGCTCAACTTTCCAGGGACCAAGTCTTCCTGGGAACCCACTAGAGAGTCTGAATTCACAGGACTTTTCTGCGGAAGACCCTCTTGTCAGATATTAGCACTCCCACGTTCATTGCAGCACTAGTCACAAGGGCGAAAATGTGAAAACAATCAAAAAAAGGTGATGTGTACATACAATGGAGAAATATTCACCGTAAAAAAGAAGGATATTCTATAACACGAGACAACACCAGCGGACCTTGAGGACATCGTGCTGAGTGAAATAAGCCAGACAGAGACCAAGTGTCGCCCGATCCCACTCACGGGCGATACCTCAGTAGTCAAATCCGTGACGTCGGAGACTGGAATGCTAGTTATCAGAGTTGGGAGGGGGATGGGGATGGAGGATTATTGATCCACAGGCAGAAAACTTCAGTTGAGGAAGAAGAATAAGCTCTTGGGAATTCCCTGGTGGTCCAGCGGGTAGAACTCCATGCTTTCACTGCTGAGGGCGCAGGTTCAGTCTTTGTCAGGGAACTAAAATCCCATAAGCCACAGCCAAAAAAAAAAAAAAAGATAAACAAGCTCTAGAAACGTGCTGTACAACACTGTACTCATGTTCCACACCGATGTACACTTAAAAAAAATTTAAGAGACTAGATCTCATGTTAAGTGTTATCACAATAAAATAAAATAAACCCCTGTATTTTCATTTTCCATCAGTCTACTGGTAGGACATACTTGGGAATGAAAGACAAAGACATGGATGAGGTCCAAATAATTATTGAGAAGCAAACACCAAACCCTGACTCACAACCTATTTGAAGACCCTGGAAGGTCAAGAAAAACAAAGCTTTTCTGAGTATAACAAAAACATATTGTGATTCCTGATGGGTATTCTAAATGGGCTCATTTATTTCTTTCTAAGGAAATTTTATGGGCTTCCCTGGTGGCTCAGACGGTAAAGAATCCACCTACAGTGCGGGAGACCCAGATTCAATTCCTGGGTTGGAAAGATCCCCGGGAGAAGGCAATGGCTACCCACTCCAGTATTCTTGCCTGGAAAATTCCACGGACAGAGGAATTCTCTGTCCTGGCAGGCTAGAGTTCATGGGTTGCAAAGAGTCTGAGATGACTGAGCAACTAACACTTTCACTTTCAAGGAAATTTTATACTACAACGTCACATGTGTACTTCGTAAAAATTTTCAAACAATGCAGACATTTGTAAAATGAAAAGTTATTCCAGATACAGCTTCGGGTAACAGTTTCGAGTGTATTCTTAGAGACTCTCTAGCTGTGAGGTTATGTCTGCCTCACACACATAATTATTACTCTTCCATAATTTCCTTTCTCATTTGAGTGTCACAGACATGTTCCATGGCGTTGCAGGCAGTTGTACCTCATTCTTCCTTACAGCTGCCTAGTGTTCCTTTGTGTGCCTGGATCACAAACTTTCTTTGATCCCACACGGAGAGACATTTGGGTTGATTTCCCGGCTGAGTACTGAAGAATTGATGCTTTTGAACTGTGGTGCTGGAGAAGACGCTGGAGAGCCTCTTGGACTGCAAGGAGATCCAACCAGTCAGTCCTAAAGGAAATCAACTCTTTAATATTCAAAGGAATATTCATTGGAAGGACTGATGCTGAAGCTGAAGCTCCAGTATTTTGGCCTCCAGATGCGAAGAGCTGAATTGTTAGAGAAGACCCTGATGCTGGGAGAGATTAAAGGCAAAAGGTGCTGGGAGCAGCAGAGGATGAGATGGTTGGGTGGCATCACTGACTCAATGGACACGAGTTTGAGCAAACTCTGGGAGATGGTGAAGGACAGGGGAGCCTGGCATGCTGCAGTCCATGGGGTCAAAAGGGGTCAGACATGGTGACTTGGTGACTGAACAATAGCCAGGCCCCTCACCGAATTATGGTTCCAGGAGACTCCCTCGGGCCTGCCCACTTTTACTCTCCTTACGCAGCAGCTTGCCCGGCTTCTCTGCTACATTTATGCCTCGAAGCTTTGGTTCCAGCTCTCTGCTGTCACAGTTTTGGGTAGAAGACCAGGGTCTGGACAGTTTACTCAGCTGTGGATCTGGTTCCTCCCGGACCGGGATTTCTTGTTTTGACCTGCTGCTCCTGCCTCCCGCCCCCAGGATGACAGTGCCTGCCCCAGTCCCAGGGCACCAGCTCACCTGCCCACCCCTCATCCATCCCTGCCTGACAAGGAGGCAGGGAGCCAACATCCCGGTACCTCCCAAAGTGGATGTGAAGCCCACGTAACCGCTAACCCCACTGAGGACTTCTCTCCGCTCCACCCTCTAACATGTAATTACCTTTGCCCTACAAACCTTGCAAGCATCTCATCACACAAATATTTACCTGCCACAAACAGGAGTTTTCCAGATAGAAGAGGGGCTACACATTCCCTCCGCCTGGGGCCCTGTGATCAGATGCAGGGCAGAAAGGGGAAAGCACGTGCGTCTTGCAGTCACCCTGACTTGGATTCAAATCCTGTTTTTATACTTCAGAAAATTATTTATTAGAAATATTTATTTATTTGACTATGCTGGGTCTTAGTAGTGGCTCACAGGGTTTTTAGTTGCGGCATGTGAACTTTGAATTCGAATGTGGGATCTGGTTCCCTGACCAGGGATCGGACCGCTGACCCCTGCATTGGGAGTTCAGAGTCTTAGCTGCTGGACCACCAGGGACGTCCTTACTTTTCTGCTTATTAACTGTCTTGGCAGGCGGGGCCGGGGGGGAACTTAACCTCTCTGAGGAGTCATAGTTTCAGAATCTGATATGGAGGTTGTACTGTCTCCCCTACAGGGTCATTTTGAGGATTAAGTAAGACAGGTGACAGATACTTAAAAGGTATTTGAGAAGATAGCTTTTGAGTGCTGATGACCACCTTCCCATAAGTTCCAGAAAAAGCCATCATTTTTGTTTCCCGTTAGCGTGGTCATAAACTGGGTGCTCATGAATGAGGTTTTACATCAAAAGGGGTTTGTTCTTGAGTCAAGCATCCTTGCAAGGCCATCTAGACTTTTAATTTTATTTACTTTCATATTTTGGTCTCACCTCCCGGCCTGTGGGACCTTCGTTCCCCAGCCAGGGATTGAACCCACATCCCTTGCCCTGGAGGCACGGAGTCTTTACCACTGGACCACCAAGGAAGTCCCTAATTTCATTTTATGATGAGACATATAACGCAAAAGAAATCTGCAATGGCTGCCCAGTGTCTTTGTGTTTGTAACATTAAAAAGCGACAGTGATTCATAAAGAAAATTACACAAAATAAATGTACAGTTTAACAAATATTATAAAGTTCACATCCATGTAACCACCACCCTGTTCAAAAACTAGATTATTATTGTCAAGCTGTAAGCATCCTCTGTTTGCCTCTTAATCACAAGTCTGTTTCCCTACAGGAAGGCACGGTTGGAATGTTGCAGTCATCACTTCCTTACTTTTCTTTATAGATTTGCCTCCTATGTCACCACTCTTAAACAACATCGTTAGTTTTGCCCATTTCGGAAACTTATGTAAATGAAATCATGCAGTGTGTATTCTTAAGCATCTGGGTTTTCTCACTAGCAGTATGCTTTTATGATTTGTCCATATCAGGGCATGTAGCTACGGTTTGTTCATTTCCATTGTTCTGTAGAGTTCTGTTATGTGAATATACCACAGTGTCATCTGCTCCAGTATGGATGGACACTTGTTTCCAGTCCTGTGCAATGCAGCTATGAATATGCCAGGGCATGTGGCCGGTTTCTCTAGGGTCTATCTCTAGGACGGTCATTGCTGAGTTAAAAGGTGTGAGCACCTTCAATTTCCCTACCACTTCCAAAGTGAGTTTACGATTTAAACTCTCATAGCAATTTATCAAACTGTTGTGTAGACCTTGGGATGGTGAACTTTATGTATCAAATGGACTGGGCCATCATGCCCAGGTATTTGGTCAAACATTATTCTGGATGTTTGGATATTTCTGTGGAGCATTTTTTTCATAAGATACGAATATTTAAACCAGTGGACTGTGAGTAAAGTAGATCACCCCTTATAATGTGGATGGGTCTCATTCAATCAGCTGATGGTCTTAACTGAACAAGGAGAAGTTCTGCCAGCAGACAGCCTGTGGACTCGAACAACAATTCTTCCCTGAGTCCAGCCTGCCGGCTTATCCCATCAGGGTTAGGACTTGCCAAGCCTCCATAATCACGTGAATCAGTTCCTCAAAAGAAACTTCTCTCTCTTTCTCTCTCTCTCCCCTTGTCTATCAAAACATCCAGAATACGTACATACACCCACACCACATATATATGAAATTCTGCACACCCAATGCGGGTGTTCCAAGTTTGACCCTACATGCCGTAACTAAAGATCCTGCATGTCTCAGCCAAGGTGTGGTGCAGCCAAATAAGTAAATAAATATTTTTTAAAAAATTTGTATCCTAATTTGAACCTTTACTTCCACCTCGGGCTCTCTGTATGAGGCTGGAAGGTGGTAGGAGACTGACTAACCTCTCACCCAGAGGGTCTGGGGAGGCGGAGCTTTCCCTCCACCCAGTCCATCAGGAAGCCTTTCAGTAACATCTCCAGAACGTATCCTGAATCCACTCACCTCTCTCCTCTGCCCATAGTCCTTCGTCACCTGGACCACTGAATAGCTTCCTAACTGGTTTCCAAGCTTCCACGCTGCCTCTTTTCAGCAGCATTCTCCATTCAGCAGCCAGAATTGTAAAAAACAGGAGTTGATCTTCCACGGAAGACCATTCTGATGGGAAGTCACATGAACTACTTTCTTTCCGCACTCATAGTAAAATCTCAGCTCTCCAGCCTGTCTAGCAGGTGAGGCTGGGCCCAGCTAACTTCTGCTTTCCTGTCCGGCCTCCTCTGGGATTACTCAGCTCCGTTTATCCCGTCGAGTCCCCCACCTTCTAGAACATGCACACTCTTGCTCTCACTGTCCTTTCTGTGACAGGACTTTTCCTTCACCGACTTTCTGCGCAGCTGGTTCATCCTTTGGATCGGAGCATTTATAATTATTCTTTTAAATATTTGATTTATTTATTTGGCCACATTGGGTCTTAGTTATGGCATGCTGAATCTTAGTTGCAGCATGCAGAAACTTTAGTTGCAGCATGTGGGATCTAGTTCCTTGGCCGGGGCTCGAACCCAGGCACCCTGCATTGGGAGCCCAGAGGCTTAGCCACCGGACCACTAGGGAAGTCCTACGTTTGAGCCTTTGAATGCTCCTCCTCAGAGCAGGCTCTCTGACCACATCCAGTGTTGTTCTCTACCACAGTGTCCTTTGGGTTTTCTCATCATGTTTATCACAAGGGACAGTTAATTTTTTAACTGGAGGAAAATTGTTTTACAATGCTGTGTTGGTCTCTGCTGTACAACAATGTGAATCAGTCATAATTATGTATACTTTCTTGTTGTTCTTTAGTCTGACTGTTTGCAACCCAGTGGATTGTAGCCTGCCAGACTCCTCTGTCCACAGGATTTTCTCAGGCAAGAATACTGGAGTGGGTTGTCATTTCCATCTCCAAAGGATCTTCCTAACCCAGGGATCAAACCCACATATCCTGCATTGCAGGTGGATTCTTTATAGCTGAGTCACCAGGAGCCCAATTTTATATATATACTCCGTTCCTACTGAGCTTCCCTCTCCCCGCCATCCCACGCCTCTAGGTCATCACAGAGGGCAACGCTGGGCTCCCCATTTCATATAGCAACTTCCCATTCAGTTCAGTTCAGTTCAGTCGCTCAGTCCTGTCCAACTCTGCGACCCCATGGACCGCAGCACACCAGGCCTCCCTGTCCATCACCAACTCCCAGAGCTTA
This sequence comes from Giraffa tippelskirchi, assembly GCF_054371585.1. Classification (NCBI taxonomy): domain Eukaryota; kingdom Metazoa; phylum Chordata; class Mammalia; order Artiodactyla; family Giraffidae; genus Giraffa; species Giraffa tippelskirchi. The sequence goes on along the minus strand of NC_137285.1, from coordinate 148,452,301 downwards.
CTCAAACTCATGTCCATTGAGTCGGTGCTGCCATCCAACCATCTCACCCTCTGTCATCCCCTTCTCCTCTGGCCTTCAATCTTTCCCAGCATCAGGGTCTTTTCAAATGAGTCAGTTCTTCGCATCAGGTGGCCAAACTATTGGAGTTTCAGCTTAAGCATAGTCCTTCCAATGAATATTCAGGACTGACTTCCTTTAGGATGGACTGGTTGGATCTCCTTGCAGTCCAAGGGACTCTCAAGAGTCTTCTCCAACACCACAGTTCAAAAGCATCAATTCTTTGGCGCTCAGCTTTCTTTATAGTCCAACTCTCACATCCATACATGACTACCGGAAAAACCATAGCTTTGACTAGATGGACCTTTGCTGGCAAAGTAAAGTGTCTGCTTTTTAATATGCTGTCTAGGTTGGTCATAACCTTTTGGGAACAGTTTTTTTGTTTGATCATTGTCATTTGATTGCTATTTGCTTTCCCCACTAGACTGTGATCCACCTGAGGGCAGGGACCCCACCTGACTTGCTCACCACTCTATTCCTGACACATGATGCTGCACTCACCATCTAGAAGACAGTCAGTGCTTGTTGAATACTGGATACATCTTGCCTGAGTGGAAAGACAGATGTCCTGAGCATGGGGACTGCTCGTAGGCACTCAATGAACTGCTGAGAATCTCAAGCGATCGTGTGTAACTATCAGGGACAACCTCCTGTGTGTGTCTGGGAGAGGAGCGGGGTCACTGAGTCTTGTGGAAATATTCCCCACCCAGTGAGAGGATGCCAGCTAAAAACTGTCCGCCGGCACCTGCCTCTACAAGGATGAAGTTGCCAGCCCCTGGAGCCACTGGCCTTCAACACACCCTTAAAGGAGTTCAGGGAGGAGATCAGGAATGAGTACTCTGTGCTCTGGGAAAAACTGGCAGAAGAGGCCTTCAGATAGTTTTATATTTTCAGAAGATTTTATGAGCTCAATTATTCTTGCATCTCCTCATATTTAGACAAGCACTGAAATCATTAAAGGTAGCATCTGGTGGCACATATATATAATGGAATATTACTCAGCCATAAAAAGAAATGAAATTGGGTCATCTGTAGTGATGGAGATGAACCTAGAGTCTGACACACACAGTGAAGTAAGTCAGAAAGAGACACATATTGTATATTAACACGTATACAGGAAATCTAGAAAAATGCTGCTGATGAACCTATTTGCAGGGCAGGAATAGAGACGCAGAGGTAGAGGGTGGATGTGTGGACACGATGGGGAAGGAGAGGGTGGGGCGAGTTGCAAGAGCAGCATTGACGGACACATGACCACATGCAGAACAGAGAGCTAGTGGGGAGCTGCCGTGTAACGGGGGCTCAGCTCGGGGCTCTGTGATGGCTGAGAGCCGGCGGATGGGGGGCGCTCAGGAGGGAGGGGATACGTGTATACATACGGCTGGTTCACTGCTTTGTACACCAGAAACTAACACCGTACAGTAAAGCAATTACACTCCAATTAACTAAAGGAAAACAAAAAAGGTGACCTCTGCTCTTCGCGGCCAGCAGCAAGCCTTCGTCAAAGTGTGTGCTTGATGGCAACATGCCCTTCACCGAAATGACGGAGAATACTGGCTTTCCCTCTGTGAGTTAAAAATATTGCCTGCCATATCAGTAAACAAAGGACGTGGCAGCCATGAAACCATCGTATGAGAGCCACCCAAATGGTGAGCCCTGAGGGAGCTCAGGGTGGGAACAGAAGGCTGCTGTTGCAAGCACCGCCCCCCTGACACCCCCCCCGACCCCCCCCCCCCCCACAGCCCGACCATGCACCCTGAGGAGGCTCAGGGAGAGAAAACACAGTATACTGGCCCCAGGTAGCTGGGGTGCGTTTCAAAGGAATGATTTCTATGCACCCAGATTTTGCGTCTTCCCAAACATAGAAATCCTAAAGGAAATCAGTCCTGAATATTCTTTGGAAGGACTGATGCTGAAGCTGAAACTCCAATACTTTGGCCACCTCATGTGAAGAGCTGACTCATTTGAAAAGACCCTGATGCTGGGAAAGATTGAAGGCAGGAGGAGAAGGGGACGACAGAGGATGAGATGGTTGGATGGCAACACCGACTCAATGGACATGGGTTTGGGTGGACTCAGGGAGTTGGTGATGGACAGGGACGCCTGGCGTGCTGCAGTTCATGGGGTCGCAAAGAGTCGGCCACGACTGAGCGACTGAACTGAACTTAACTGACAGAGAAAAGCACTAAATTAATTTGAGATATCTCATTTTCTTTAATTAACAATAACCTTTTGATGTCCCAACTATCTGATCTTTGTTGCAAAAGCTGTGTATCCTTCCTATCTCCCCCTTGCCTCTTAGAAGCAGTCCCTCAGAGTGATCCGAGAGTCTTGCCTCTGGGCTTGAAGTGCTCCGAATGTCTGATGAATAAAACATAACTCTCAACTTTTAGGCTGTGTATTTTTTTTTTTTTTCAGTCAGCACCTACCTCTTCAGAGCAGTTTCTCTATGAAATTTTGTCTTGCAGGCTAGAGTCCTCATTTTGCCCCCAATAAGACCCAACCTACGGGATTTCCCTGGTAGTCCAGTGGTTTAAGAATTCTCCTTTCAATACAGGGGACCCAGGTTCGATCCCTGGTCGGGAACTAAGACCCCACATGCTCTAGGGCAATTAAACCACGACTAGAGAGCCCCATGCCGTCTGATACAGCCAAACAAATAAATAAAAACAAGTTAAAAAATTTAACTCGCAACTCTCACATTGGCATTTTCTTCCCATTGACAAGGGGATTCCACCTGTTGGTCCCTAGCGGTTCCATCTTTGTGATCCCGCTCCATCTCTCACCCACAAACAGGAAGAGTGGGCGTTACAGAAGCCACCGGTGGCGCACTGGTGTCAGCTGCTAACTTCTGCTGCGGCTGGGGACTCACATGGTTCAGAATCTGACTTCTCTCCCGCCTTGCGAGAAGCTCTGATTCCATTTCTGCTCCATGCGACTTCCTTTCACCCGCTGGTACACAGAAGAAAGTCACCAGCTATTCGCTGAATGATTGGATGAGCAAGGTGGCTGGACACTGGCCATCAAGGACACAGAGGAAATGGCCCACGACGGCTGCTAGCGGTTATTTCCTCCTACACACACCCCAAGAGGCACTTTTGGCAGTTGCTACTGGGAGGCCGGTGACATCCTTTGCCTCCTCTAAAGAACTGATAAGGCTGAGAGGAGAGTCCTAAAGATATTACATGGAGGTAGGGGTGGGCAGGGAGAGCACACCCTCCCCTAAATTCCAGAGAAGCAGCTGCACCAGGAATTTGTAACAATTCAAGGCCAAGGGGTAATCTTTATCCTACCCCAGCCCCAGGACTACTCCTGGAGAAGGAAATGGCAGCCCACTCCAGTATCCGTGCCTGGGAAACTCCATGGACAGAGCCTGGTGGGCTACAGTCCAGGGGGGTCACGAAGACTCGGACATGACTGAGCATTCACGCACAACCCCAATACACATCAGTCACACTTTTCTTGTGACTGCAAGCCCTGAGTTACTCTCATTTTCCTCCCTTACCAAATACGTAGAAATTTAAACATTAACATGAATTGCATCCATTTACATGTGTGCTACAATAAAATGACCTTTTGGTTAAAAAAAAAAATTTAATGTGACAGATAGGGCTAGATTGATGCTTTTTATCCAACCCAGACGCGTTCTGTCATCGCTTCACCTCCTCCCGGGTTTTACTTGTGTTCGTTGAGGGTCCAAATCTGGCTGTCTTTTCATTCCGTCACAAGCTCCCCAGGGCCTTTCCGGGCCAGACTTCAGACCACAGTGCAGCTCGGACTAGTGGCAGACGCTCCCAGTTCAAAGACCTCCTGTCCTGTCCGCATTTCAAAGATGGCCATTTCATCTCCCACCGACAATTCTAATTGCCATCCAGAGAGCTGCCCCAGAAAGCTGGCTCCACGGCTGGGTTCTGCCTTTCCTGGTAGGTCTGCCCTCACCTCTTCTCCCGTGGGCTGAAATGGAGATAGAAGAGGGGATAAAACCCTGGGGTGTGGGAGGGCCAGGGCCCTTGTTCCCAGCTCAGGAAGTGTATGAGTCCTTGGATCAGGATGTGGTTACCTGGGTGACTGAGTCAGGTCTCAGGGCTTTGACACTGCCCGAGTCAGAATGCTAATTTACTCTTCTTCAAAGCACCCTCATTGCTTTATTGTTATTATTATTAACAAGGTGCTGCCACCTGGATTAAAAGGGGCTTTGTCTTTTGTTGGCCTTTCAGAATAGTTTTTAAAGCAGTGTTCTGACAGAAACAAAATCGATTTCGGACGTAATTTGCTTGTAGGGTCCTCTGCACAGCAGACGTCATTTGCTTGTAGGGTCCTCTGCACAGCAGACTCCCCAGGCCCAAGGGCTTGGCCAGAGCAGGCTGTGGGGTAAGTCCCCAACTCCTGTGCGGAATGTCTAAGCCTGTGGGGCAGGGGTCATTCTATTCCAGGAAGGTGAAAAGTGAAGTGAAAGTGAAAGTCGCCGAGTCGTGTCCAACTCTTTGTGACCCCAAGGACTATACAGTTCCTGGAATTCTCCAGGCCAGAATACTGGAGTGGGTAGCCTTTCCCTTCTCCAGGGGATCTTCCCAACCCAGGGATCGAACCCAGGTCTCCCGACTTGCAGGCGGATTCTTACCAGCTGAGCCACAAGGTGCCCTGTCACAAACTGTCCTGAAGGATTGAGAAGGCTTAGGAACTCCAGTCCTGGATCCACAAGGTTTTATATTCCCAGACCTCAGCCTCCTCATCTGTAGAACAGTGGGCATTTTTTTCCACATTCCCTCACCGCAGTACTAGTGTATACTTCCATATTTGCTGTGGACTGAGTTGTTTCTCCCTCATGCCCTCCAAATTCATATGCTGAAGCCCTAACCCCCAGTGTGACTGAATCTGGAGATAATCTTTAGGAGGTAATTAAAATTCCATGACTCCCTCCAGTATTCTTGCCTGGAAAATCCCACAGACAGAGGAGCCTGGCGGGTTACAGTCCATGGGGTTGCAACAGAGTTGGACACAACTTAGTGACTAAAGAGCAACAGCAATAAAGTTCAGTGAGGGGCCTCCCTGGCTGCCCAGTGGTTAAGACTCTGCTTCTAATGCGGGGAGCTCAGGTTCAATTCCTGCTCAGGGAACTAAGATCCCACATGTCTCGAGGCCAAAAAAAAAGTTCAGTGAGGCCCTAAGGGTGAGGTCTGAGTTCAGTAGGACAAAGGCCTTCTGACAAGAGGAAGAGACGCACACGCACCCCTCCTCCCCCTGAGGACACAGAGGGGCATCTCCCTGAACATCCCCTGTGCTGGCAGCCTGATCTCGGACTTCCGGCCTCCAGAACTGTGAGAAAATTAATTTACATGGTTTAAACCACCTAGAAGAGGGCATTTTGTTGTGGCAGCCTGGGCTGGCTGAAGGACTCATTTTGCTTACTTGAATACATGTATGTAGAAAGGAAATGTGCCATTGCCTCTGCACATGGAGACTCAGCAGCCCTCACCAAAGACAGGCTGAATCGGAGCCAACCAGACACAGGGCCTTGGGCCCAGAATACTTTTAGGGGCCTATGAAAAGGCTTTAATTTTAATTTCTTTTAAAATTGGAAGGAAAAAACAGAAATAGAGTCACGGATGCAGGAAACAAACTTATGGTTCCCAGGGGGGAAGCTGGGTTGGGGGGGTGGATAAACTGGGAGGTCAAGATCAACCTACACACACTACTATACATAAAATATATAATTAACAAGGATCTACTGTATAGCGCAAGGATCTCTTCTCAATGCTCTGTAATAACGTATATTGGAAAAGAGTCTAAAAAAGAGTGGATATATGTATATGGATAATTGATACACTTTGCTGTACAGCAGGAACTAATGCAACTTTGTAAAATCAGCTACACTCTGATAATTTTTTTTTTAAATCAGGAGAAAAAATAAATACAATAACAAACCCAGGCTTCATTATATCCTTTTTTTAGCATGCAGGATCTCCACTGCAGCACATGGAATGCTTTGTTACCCAACACAGACTCTCTAGTTGTGACAAATGGGCCCCGGAGCACGCCAGCTCAGCAGCTGTGGTGCGTGTTCTTGGTTGGTGACAGCTTGTGGGGTCTTAGTTCCCTGATCAGAGATCAAACCCAAGTCCCCAACATGGCAAGCGGGATTCTTAACCACTAGACCATCAGGGAAGTCCCTTGAGTATATTCTTATTTATATCAAAGAAGACCAAAGAAATAGAGGAAACCAATGCAATGGGAAAGCCTTCTCTTCAAGAAAATTAGAGATACCAGGAGAACATTTCATGCACAATAAAGGACAGAAACAGTAAGGACCTAACAGAAGCAGAAGAAATTAAGAAGAGGTGGCAAGAATACACAGAACTGTACAAAAAAGGTCTTAAAGACCCGGATAATCATGATGATGTGGTCACTCACCTAAGAGTCAGACAATCTGATGTGTGAAGTCAAGTGGGCCTTAGAAAGCATTACTGTGAACAAAGCTAGTGGAGGTGATGGAGTTCCAGCTGATCTATTTAAAATCCTAAAGGATGATGCTGTTAAAGTGCTGCACTCAATATGCCAGCGAATTTGGAAAACTCAGCAGTGGCCACAGAACTGGAAAAGGTCAGTTTTCATTCTAATCCCAAAGAAGAGCAATGCCAAAGAATGTTCAGACTACTGTACAATTGTGCTCATTCCAAATGCTGGCAAGGTAATGCTCAAAATCCTCCAAATTAGGCTCAACAGTACCTGAATTGAGAAATTCCAGATGTATAAGCTGGATTTGCAAAAGGCAGAAGAACCAGAGATCAAAATGCCAACATCCGTTGGATCATAGATAAAGCAAGGGAATTCCAGAAAAACATCTATTTCTACTTCATTGACTACACTAAAGCCTTGACTGAGTGGGTCACAACAAACCGTGGAAAATTCTTAAATAGGTGGGAATATAAGACCACCTGATCTGTCTCCTGAGAAACCTCTGCAGGTCAAGAAGCAACAGTTAGAACCAGACATGGAACAACTGACTGGTTCAAAATTTTAAAAGAAGTAGGTCAAGGCTGTATATTGTCACCCTGCTTATTTAACTTACATGCAAAGTACATCATGTGAAAAGCCAGGCTGCATGAATCACAAGCTGGAATTAAGATTGCCAGGAAAGATATCAGTAACCTCAGATATGTAGATAACACCCTAATGGCAGAAAGCAAAGAGGAACTAAAGAGCCACTTGACAAAGGTGAAAGAGAAGAGTGAAAAAACTGGCTTAAAACTCAACATTCACGGCATCCGGTCCCATCTCTTCATGGCAAGTAAACAGGGGAAAAGTGGAAACTGTGACCGATTTTACTTTCCTGGGCTTCCAAATCACCGAGGACGGTGACTGTAGCCATGAAATTAAAAGACGCTTGCTCCTTGGAAGAAATGCTATGACAAACCTAGACAGCATATGAAAAAGCAGAGACATTACTTTGCTGACAAAGATCTGTCTAGTCAAAGTTGTGTTTTTTCCAGTGGTCATGTATGGATGTGAAAGCTAGACCACAAAGAAGGCTGAGCACTGAAGAAATGAGCTATGGTGTTGGAGAAGACTCTTGAAAGTCCCTTGGACTGCAAGGAGATCAAACCAGTCAATCCTGAAGGAAATCAACCCTGAATATTAATAGGAAGGACTGATGCTGAAGGTGAAACTCCAATACTCTGGCCACCTGATGCGAACAGGTGACTCATTGGAAAAGACCCTGATGCTGGGAAGGATTGGGGGCAGGAGGAGAAGGGGACGACAGAGGATGAGATGGTTGGATGGCATCACTGACTCGATGGGCATGGGTTTGAGTAAACTCCGGGAGTCGGTGATGGACAGGGAGGCCTGGCGTGCTGCAGTCCATGGGGTTGCAAAGAGTCGGACATGACTGAGCAACTGAACAATAGCATCTACTCTCTAAGCAACTTTCAAATATAAAATACAGTATCATTAACTATTAGTCACTAGGCAGTACATTACTTCTCCAAGACTTCCTTATAATTGGAAGTTGGTACCTACTTCCCCCACCTGCCACCCCTCACCTCTACCAACCTATCTGTTCTCTGTATTTATGCATTTGGTGTTTGGTTTGTCTGTTTAGATTCCACAGAGAAGCGACTTAGAGGCCTTTCTTCCACAACCTTTTGCTCTCTGTACAGATACACGTCTCTGAGTCAATGGTAAAGACAAAGGTTGACCTCAGCCCTCTCCGTGTCCTGCAGAGAGCTCAGCACAGGCATCGCAGAAGCAGGCACTGAATAAATTTTGTGGAACAAATGAATACAAGCCAACTACATTAGAGAGAATAAAAACAGTTCTTCTGAAACCTTGTAACTCAGACTTGGACTTGAACCCATGGTCTTTGAGCTGAGATCACACACCTTGATTCTAAGACTTAAGCTCTTGATGTCTCATCGCAGAAAGAATTCAGTGAGACAAGGTGATAGGTAAGAAGTGGATTTATTTAGAGAGCAACACACTCCACAGACAGAGTGGGAGCTGTCTCAGGAGAGAGTGGCCTTTAAACCTGGTATGCTTACTTTTTATGGGCTGAGTAATTTCATAGGCTAATGTCTGCAATTCACTCGGATCTTTGTCTCTTCCAGGAAACCACTGCCCCTCTCTGAGGCTGGATCCAGTGACCCTCCTGCAGGCTCCCACAGCATCAGATGATTGCCTGTAGCCTAATGCTTATCACTTTGCATTAAAAACGCAGGGACTGTATTGTTTCTCCATCTCAATAGTCGAGAACTTCTCAAATACAAGGACCGCCCCCCCCCGCCCCCCATTTTCACTGTGGTCACTGCCTGGTGCTCCACAGTCAATGCTTATTAACTGAGATGAACGACCAGAGATGGGCTCAAAGGCCTCGGTTCCTTCGTCTCTACCTATGCTCAGGGCTTGTGGACAGTGTCCCGTTCATTTCTGGCAGAGAAGACGCCCTGTGTGGGAATTCCCTGGCAGTCCAGTGGGTAAGACTCTGTGCTTTCGCTGTTGTGTGCTCGGGTTTCATCCCTGCTCAGGGAACTGCAAAAAAAGAGAGAGAGAGAGAGAAAGAGAAAACAAGAAGATTCTCAGATAAAGCTTACTGAATTCAATTAAACAGAGAATAAATCATTCTGCAAACACATCCTACACTACAGCAGAGAAGTTGTTTGGTATCAAGACACCTAGATAAACGTAAGTGAGGCAGTGAATTCAGAACTCAAAAATACGTGCTCAAAATATTTTCTGGTTTTCTTCCCCCTCTGAGCTGAAAGAGATGAGGGTAAGGGAGACAGGTTCACCCAGCCTCATCGTTATTAGGCAATTATTCCCCAGACGCTGCTCCGTGCTCTGGGGCTTCAAGCCCACAGGGGCCTTACCTTCATGCTTGGGGAAAGAGCCTCTGCCCTTGCACAAGGGTGGAGAGCCCTGGCTGTGTTCTGGGGCACACAGTAGGCCCGCAGTGTGTAGTGGACCGATGGTAAGATAAGGGAGGCCCCTGAAGTCTGTGCTGGGGTGACACCACCCAACTGTCTCCCAGATTTGCATGTAATAGGTGCTTGTGAGAGGCCTTAGTCGCTCAGTCGTGTCCGACTCTTTGTGGCCCCCTGGACTGTAGCCCACCAGGCTCCTCTGTCCATGGGATTCTCCAGGCAAGAATACTAGAATGAGTTGCCATGCCCTTCTGCAGGGTAGTAGCTACTTCAGTCAGTCAGTTCAGTTGCTCGGTCGTGTCTGACTCTTTGCGACCCCATGGACTGCAACACGCCAGGCCTCCCTGTCCGTCATCAACTCCCGGAGTTTACTCAAACTTACGTCCAGTGAGTCCCTGATGCCATCCAACCATCTCATCCTCTGTCGTCCCCTTCTCCTCCCGCCTTCTATCTTTCCCAGCATCAGGGTCTTTTCAAATGAGTCAGCTCTTCGCATCAGGTGGCCAAAGTACTGGAGTTTCAGCTTAAGCATCAGTCCTTCCAATGAATCTTCAGGACTGATTTCCTTTAGGATGGACTGGTTGGATCTCCTTGCAGTCCAAGGGACTCTCAAGAGTCTTCTCCAACAGCACAGTTCAAAAGCATCAATTCTTCGGCGCCAGCTTTCTTTATGGTCCAGGTCTCACATCCATACATCACTACCAAATACTAAACCTAGAGAAGGACTGAAAGGCCTAGCGGACCCCCGAAGCTAGAGAATGGGTCTGAGGGCGCCCCTCGCGGTGCTCTGCACCCGGCGGTCACCCGGGGGAGGCGTCTTTGCCTCGGCACCCAGTGCCGGAGAGCACAAAGGACCCCAGGCTCCCAGGGGAGGGCCCTGGGCGGGGACGTCGTCTCCGGTGTCTCGCAGCCCTTTGTAGAGTTGGGACCCGGGGCCAGAGAGGGTTAATGGTTTGCCCAGGGGGCGCTCCGGGAATCCGCTGGCGGGGCTCAGGGCGCCGGTCTGACGGTGGGGACCCCAGGCGGCCGGTCCAGGAGCTGCGCGCGCACGGCGAGCACCGCGGGTTGACTAGGGGCGCGCGCGCGTCTGGAGCAGAGGGGGCTGAAGACGGGCAAGGGGAGCCCCCTGCGCGGCCTCGGGCGGCGGGGCTGCCGCAGACCCCGGATGGGCGGGCCCCCGGGCCCCGGCGATGCCGCGCGCTCCCAGACCCGCCAGGCTCCGGACCAGAAAGCGCTCGAGCTCCCGGCCCCGGAGCCCAGCGGGGCCCGGGCGCGACCCCCAGCTCGGTGGCCCGGCCCCGATGGGCGGAGCGCAGCGCGGGCGGGGCCCCTGGGGGCGCGGCCCCGGGGCGGGGCGCGCCGAGCCCGCGGGCCGCTCCCCAGTCCGGCTCGTTCCCGGAGCCCCGCTCTCGGTCCCAAGATGACGGCGAGCAAGCGGGTGGCGAAGGTAACTCCTCCCGCGCGGCTCCGCGCGCCCTCCCGTCCCCGCTCCCCGCATCCCGCCCTCGGCTCCCCAAGCGCGTTTGGGGGACCTGGGCCCGCTGAGTCCGTGCAGCCGTGCCCCTCCCCGAGAACCAGCGGGGCTGCGAGCGGGTCTGCCGTTTCGGGGGGTGAGGGCGCAGGAGCGGGGTGTCGCCGGCTCCCCGAGCTGTGCCGGGGTGAGCCGCCCCCCCGGATTGGTTTCGGTTTCACTTCTCCTGCCGGAAACTTGGGACAGTTACGTGCGTCCCGGGGCTTCCCTGGTGGCTCAGCCGGGAAAGAATCCGCCGGCAATGCGGGAGACCCGGGTTCGACTCCCTGGTTGGGAAGACCCCCTGGAGAAGGGAATAGAAACCCACTGCAGCATTCTGGCCTGGAGAATCCCATGGGCTGTATCGTCCATGGGGTCGCAACGAGTCGGACACGACTGAGCGGCTTTCGCTCTCTGGTGCGGGAAGGGTCGGTTCCTTGGCGTCTTCCCGGAGCCAGGCGCTCCGTTCGCGGTGGTGGCAGGTGCCCTTTAAGCAGAGATAGCCCTCCCCCCCCGTGCTTTGGTCCCCACATTAAAGCCCCGAGAAGGGGGGCTTCCCTGGTGGTCCAGTGGTTAGGACTTCCACCGGAGGGGCGCGATTGGATCCCGAGTCGGGGAACTAAGATCCCCCAAGTCGTGCAGCGACCCCGTCCCCGCCCCCCGCAAAAAAAAAAAAAAAAAAACTACCAAGAAGTATGGGACGCTGGGTAGAGGGTGAGAGCAAAGTTCTCAGGGTTTTTCTCCGGAAGAAAAGCTGCCAGGGCGAACCCAGAAGGTCACCTGGAGTAGATGGTGTGCGTTCTTGTGGTCTACAGATGTTGTGGAATGCCTCCCATACGCTGGTTCCTGCTCTAGGAAGTAGGGAGGCAGAGAACACCGAAAAAGTCTTATCTTCATTCTGATGAGGGACACAATTTGAAGTGAGGTCGGGAAGGATGGGGAGGGAGGGATTTTCCCCAGGAGGTGGGAAAACCCAAGGTATTTGGGGGGCTGGGGTATGGCAGGGATTGGAGATAGATGGGGAAGGTGAGGGGGTATTCCCTGGTGGCTCAGATGGTAAAGAATCTCCCTGATGGTGGAGCAATTCTGGGGAGGTGGGTCTGATACCCCTGAGGCTTTGAGTCTCTCAGAAGTGCCCCTCCTGTGTGCAGGTGTGAGGAGGGTGAACAGGGGGTGCTACCCTCAGCCTCTGGGAAGAAAATGATCTCAGGTTGGGGCACCCAGAGAAGGCTCAGCCCAGAAGGATTGAACTCTCTGGAGGTTGGCAGCAAAATGAGGCAGAGAGTTTTTCCAACCAAGCAGGAAAGAGCTGGGAGCCAGTATTTGTTTCCCCGGCACCATTAAATGTCAGGTAGTTTACATTAGTCATTTCAGCAATCCTGTGAGATAAGTCCTCTACTCCCATTTTACAGATGGGGAAGTTGAGGCTCAGAAAGACTAAATTGATTGTCCTGGGCCACCCGGTTGGGAGTGGTGGGGCTGGGATTTGAGCCCGGGGTTGGTGAGGCTCCAACCCAGAGGTTCTTTCAGTGGCTTCTCAACTTTCATTTTCTGTTCCTCTGAGTCAGATGATTTCTGAGCAGGCGTCAGGGAACAGCTGTGTGTACTAGTGTGGGTTTCAACATCTCCAGGCTTTGCGAAAGTCTTGACAGAACTCACGTATAACAGGTAAAGTCCAAGTTCCTCCAGTTTTGGTAAAGTTGGGAAAATATCTTTTCCAGGGCTTTTCTGTGCAGCGTGGGGCTTCCTTCTTGCTCAGGACTCACAGACGATCCTGGAACTAGTCGTAGCAGATGCTTCTAGTTTGGGGTAACAGATCAATGAAGGGTCATAGACTCTGGGCAGTTTGTTGACATGAACAGAGGTGGAGTGTAGAAAGATAAGAAACAGGGGGTAATGGTGTGCTTGTATTTTGGGGCTCAGAGAAAGTTTAGGTGGGGCACAGTGTGAAGGGTTCCCCCAGCTGTGGACCTTCTTTGGGGACCTTTCTCTCCGCCTTTGTTTGTACCAGAGTTTTGCAACTTTGTCGCCACTGACATTTGAGGCTGGATCATTTTCTGTAGGACGTTTATCACACCGCCGGTCTCTATCCACTAGAAGGAGTGGCACTCCTCCGCATGTGACAGCCAGAAATGGGTCGAGACATCGCCCAAAGCGCTGGGGGCGGGCAGATAAAGGAGCCCCCCGGCTGAGAACCTCTGGGTTACACCCGTTCGGGGTTACAGAAAAATATGACCTGCCCTTGAATGTCTCTTTTAAATACATTTATTTATTTTTTGGTTGTGTCATGTGGCTTCCAGGATGTTAGTTCCCCTTCCAGGAATCAAACTCCGTGAAAGCATGGAGTCCTGACCACAGGAGAGCCAGAGAATTCCCTGGCTGTCTTTTTATCTTTTTTTTTTTTTAGGTCTATTGCCAAGGGGAGAGGGAGAAAGGAGGGGCAGCAGAGAGTAGGGGTAAGAGATACAAACCATTAGGTATAAGATCAGCCACAAGGATATATATACTGTACAACATGGGGAACATAGCTAATATTTTATAATAGCTATAGACAGAGTATAACCTTTAGAAATTGTGAATCCCTATATCGTAACATATAATATTGTCCAGCAACTATACTTCAATTTAAAAAAAAATTTTTTAAAGAAAAGAAAATACATTTTTAAAACGGTCTATTGTCCCACAAAAAGGACCCCAAAATGGAGAGCGGGATTCCTCGGTCTAATCAATTTGAGGTGTGCTACACACTTGGGCACACATCTCGGGGAATGGCAACACACAGCAGAGAGTTAAAGGCTTTGGAAATTCCTGCAGGGAAGAGCTCCGTTTAGCCTAGTGTTTCCCAATGCGCTTGACCATGGAACCCTTTTCCCGTAACAACTGTGAACTTTGCATGGGACATGCTGTGCGCATCTGCTCTAACCGGGCCCTCTGCGTGGCGGACCCCTATTCATTCTGCAGGGCCCAGTTCAGTGTCCCCCGTGTGAAGCTTTCCTGCTCCCCTCCCCTCTCCTCTCTTCTCCTTTTGAGAGGGTGACAGGCAGGAAGGCCAGGGGTCTCCAAACGGAGCAAACAGGCTGCAAGTGTCAGACATTTTCATCTCTCTCTTAAGGAGCAGGAGGAAAGATTTTTTCCCCTACTCTATACAAATTTAAAAGGTTTCTCTTAAAATTCTGTGTTGCCATGACGACCCCTGGCTCCACCTGAAGTTAACTTTTCTCAATGCGTTGCGTTTTCTTATGGAAATGTTGTCTTAAGCTATATGGCTTCCCTGGTGGCTCAGACGGTAAAAGCGTCTGCCTACAATGCGGGAGACCCGGGTTCGATCCCTGGATGGGGAAGATCCCTGGAGCAGGAAGTGGCACCCCACTCCAGTGCTCTTGCCTGGAAAATCCCATGGACGGAGGAGCCTGATAGGCTACAGTCCATGGGGTCGCAAAGAGTCGGACGCGACTGAGCGACTTCACTTGACTTCATGTCAGTGAACCACGTGTTCACCCTAGACTCGGTCTTTCTTCAAGTCAGTTCAGCTTAAGACTCAGAACCGATAAGGGCGCAACAAACCTGTATGTTTTACTCATACATTGCTCTCCTCACCTCTGTTAATAAAACTACATATTTAGTTGGAAACGTGTCTTTCTTCAAGATTCAATCGCTTTATGGCCCGGGATGACTCACCTGGTGCCAATGTCATCTCAAAATGCCTGTTGTGGCTGAGGGGCCTGGTGCCACTCTGAGTTTTGAGACATCTCCTTTCTCTAACAACAGCTTGCGGATAGGAATATAACATGCTGCTAAAGGCTAGCAGCGGGGGCACTCTTTCTGCCCCCTTCTGATGTCTGTGTCAGAAGCTTTGTTTATCTCTTTTATGCTTTAATAAAACTTTATCGCACAAAAGCTCTGAGCGATCAAGCCTCGTCACAGGCCGGGGATTGAATTCGTCTCCTCCGGAGGCCAAGAATCCCAGCGTCTTTCACGGCTCAGTGACGACCTTTCACTTTCCCCTCCTGTTATGTGTCCACGCTTTATCCGTATAATCACACCGTGTCTCTTCCGCCACTCCAGTGAAGTTCTCGAGGGCGGGCCTGTGTCTTAGTGAAGTGTCCGTGGAAGATGCTGTTGGGAGAACTCAGTGGTCAGGTGACAGGGCCGCCCTTCTGGGAAGGCGGGTCGTCTCTTGTCCTCTGGTTTCCCTGCTTGACGGGTGGCATTCTCTGCTGCGGTCCGCCTGAGCGGTGGCCCCTCCCCAGGCCTGCTCTGGAGCAGGCTGACAGGGACAGGCCGACGGCTTTGCTGCCCGCCCTGCCCTGAGCACGGTGAGGGCGCATCGCCATGCTGGTCGCCGGTGGGTAGAAGGGAGGCATGGCATCGTGGCTCCCTAGGAAGAGAACCAGCGGACAGACGTGAAGCACCTTGGTTTCTGGAGAAAAGGCTCCTCAGAGAGATGTGTTGGTGTTTTTCAGTCACTCAGTCATGCCTGGCTCTTTGCAACCCCATGGACTGTAGCCCGCCAGGCTCTTCTGTCCATCGGATTCTCCAGGCAAGAATACTGGAGCGGGTTGCCATTTCTTTCTCCAGAGGACCTTCCCCACCCAGGTATTGAACTGGTGTCCCTTGCATTCCAAGGCGGATTCTTTACCACTGAGCCCCCAGGGAAGCCCTAAGAGGTTTACTCCCAGGTTATAATATCTAGACCCGGTGATTTGCATCATCCTCCGCCTGGTACCCACAGAGCTGGAGTGAAGCTAAAAATCCGGTGATTCACTTAAGGCCCTGAGCACCGGGCCAGACACACTCTGAGTGCACAGTGAATGCCGGCTCCAACTCTGCCCGCTTCTGTTCTCTGTTTGGAGCTCGGCACGATTTGTTGAGGGAGAGGGGGAGGGTGCCAGAGGAGGGGAGACTCGGCCAACTGCCTGCCCTGTGCTCCTTGCAGGAGCTGGAGGACCTGCAGAAGGAGCTTCCCAAGTACCTGCGGAACCTGTCCAGCGAGGAGGACAACGTGCTGGTGTGGCATGCGCTCCTGCTGCCTGTGAGTGTCGGCGGGGCCCTGGCCTAGGACCACGTAGGGCAGGGGCCTGTGCAGGGAGGGCTAGACTGGGCGAGAATTTTTCTGCCTCAGAATCCTTTTTTGTTATTATTTTTATTTTTGGCTGCACTGGGTCTTCTTGCTGCACGTGGGCCCTCTAGTTGCGGCGATTGGGGGCTACCCTCTAGCTGGGGTGCCCAGGCTTCTCATTGGGGTGGCTTCTCTCTTTTTGGAGCATGGGCTCAATAACTGGCACACCGCCTTAGCTGCCCCACAGCATATGGGATCTTCCCGGACCAGCGATCGAACCCGCGTCCCCTGCATTGGCTGGTGGAGTCCTAGCTACTGGCCCATCAGGGAAGTCATAGAATTCTTTTTTTCACTGGAGGTGATCATTGGCAGAGGGGGTGTGTGTCTCTCTCTAGACTGATTGCTTCTGAGGTCCAGGCCGACTGATGAAGAGGCTAAAAGGCTTTTGGACTTAGTGGGAGACCCCTTCTTCAAGCCAGTAGCTACTGAGCCCATCATGGAAGCTTCGGCAGACAAAGAGCATCAAAAACAAAAGAAAGGCTTCCTTGTTGACTTAGTGGTAAAGAATCCGCCTGCCAGTGCAGGAGATACGGGTTCATTCCCTGGTCCGGGAAGATCTCACATGCCCGGGAGCAACCAAGCCCAAGGGCCACTCTGTTGAGCCTGTGGTCCAGAGCCTGGGTCCACAATGCTGGAGCCCACCTGCCACGACTGCTGAGGCTCCAGCGCCCTGGAGCCCCCTGTTTGCTGAGGCCTCACCCTTGGCCTTGCGTCTCTGTCCCAGCCCCAGCCTCCGCGCGTTATCAAGAACACGTTTTCTTTATCTGCCCAGCATTTGCTCAGACACACCCATGACCACTACAGCTTCCTTTCTGCCTTCTGCTCAGGAAGAGGAAATTTCTTAAAACCTTGACTCTGAACTTGCATATGTCATTCTTTTTTAAAAAGCTTTATTTATTTGGCTGTGCCGGGTCTTAGCTGTGGGCTGTGGGATCCAGCTCCCTGACCAGGGATCGAACCTGGACCGCCTGCATCGGGAGCACAGAGTCTTAACCACTGGGCCACCCGGGACGTCCCACGTATGTCATTCTGACGGTCATTCTCCTGCCTTCTCTGTCACGAAGGTTCTGAAAGGGTTTGGAGCTTTAGGAGCAGCCTGGAGGCCCCTGTGCGCTGTGCTGGGGTCATCCGAGTCCGGGGTTCCCCCATCTAGGGGTGTGGATTACTGCTCCCATGTGGAAAAGTCCAGTCGACCGTGCTGAGTACCCATCCGAGCACTGTTGCTGTGACGCTGGGCAGGTTACTTGCATGCACTGAACTTGTTTCATCTGGAAATCCCGATGCTAATACTGAGTTCTCATAACACTTACCCTGATAGCTGACGCATGTGGACTGCTTGCCATGTGCCTGGCCATGTTCCAGGTCCGTCACGTGAATAAACTCAGGACTTCCCTGGTGGTCTGGTGGCTAAGATTCTGTGCTCCCAGCGCAGGGCACCTGGGTTCAATCCTTGGTCAGGGAACTAGATCCCACATGTTGCAGCTAAGACTCGGTGCAGCCAAATACATAAATAAATAATAATAATAAAAAAAAGAAAGCTGGTGCACTCTTCACTACCTTAAAAACAACAACACGTGAATTAGCTCATGTAATCGTCACACAAGCCCTGTGAAGAAGGCTATAATTCTTTCTGTATGGAAAAGCACAGAGAGGTTCAGCTGCTTGTCCAAGGTCACACAGGCATGGGGTGACAGAGCCAAGATTCACACGCAAGCCGAGTGGCCCGGAGTCCACGTGACCCCTACCCCGTGCTGCGTGGGCTAATGTGTGTCAAGCCCTTAGCATCGGGCAGCACAGAGCGGGTGCCCAGGGAACCTTCCAGCTGCTAAAATCTGGAGGGCCTTCTGCTGGCCCCTGGCAACCCTTAGGCGCCCCGGTTCCGAACTGTTGTTTGAAGGTGGTAAAATGCCCATAACAGTATGTACCGTCTTAACATTTTTTTTTGGCTTTGCTGTGTCTCTGTTGCTGAAGGGCTTTTCCCTAGTTGCAGCGAGCGGAGGCTACTCTCTAGATGCAGAGTTCAGGCTTCTCACTGCAGTGGCTTCTCTTGTCATGGAGCATGGCTCTAGGGCGAGGGGGCTCTAGAGCACAGACTCAGCAGTTGTGGCTCACGGGCCTAGCTGACTTCCCTGGTGGCTCAGACGGTAAAGCATCTGCCTACAATGTGGGAGACCCAGGTCCTATCCCTGAGTCGGGAAGATCCTCTGGAGAAGGAAATGGCAACCCACTCCAGTACTCTTGCCTGGAGAATCCCCTGGACGGAGGAGCCTGGCGGGCTACAGTCCACGGGGTCACAGAGTCAGACATGACTGAGCGACTTCACTTTCATGGGCTTAGTTGCTCTGGGGCATGTGGGATCTTCCTGGACCAGGGATCAAATCCACATCCGCGGCACTGGCAGGTGGATTCTTAACCACTGGGCCGCCAGGCGAGTCCTAGACAAATAGTCAAGAAAGTGAATCCTAAAAGCTCTTATCACAAGGAGACATCTTTTTCCCTTATTGTTTCTCTTCATTTTTTTGTATGAGAAGATGGGTGTCAGCTGAACCTACTGTGGTAATTCTTTCACAGCATATGTGAATCTAACCGTCAAGCTCGACGCCTTAAGCTTAGTCATGTGTATCAGTTATTTTTCAATAAAACGGGGGAAATCTTAATTACCGATATAATAAAAAGAAGCTAAGACGGTCCTGAGGATGCCTCCAGTCAGACTGTGCCCATTTTTCAAGGGAGGAAACTGAGGCTTAAGGGTGCGAGGCAGCTGGCCCTTGGTCGCACAGCAGAAGCCAGGATCCGACTCTTGCAAGCCCCAGGCCAGGGTCCCACTGACCCACAGCCCAGTTGCTAAATGAATGCAGGTGCCATCTGTGTCCGCATTTACGGTCCTTCGTCGGAGTGGAGCAGAGGAAGCCTGGGGCCCTGGGGCGGGGGCGGGGAGGGGGGAGACCAGCCCTGGGTCCTGGGGGAAGAGGGCAGCTGTGCCTCAGCCCAGAGCTTGACCCCTTCTCTCGTACAGGAGAGACCACCCTACAACCTCAAGGCCTTCAGCCTGTGCATCAGCTTCCCCAGGGAGTACCCGTTCAGGCCCCCGACGGTGAAATTCATCACCAGGATCTACCACCCCAACGTGGACAGGGACGGGAGGGTGTGCCTGCCCATCACCAGCAAGGAGAACTGGAAACCCGCCACCAAGACTTGCCAAGGTGGGGCTGGGTCCTGCCTGGACGGGGGGACCTGGGCTGAACGGGAGGGGGTCACCAGACCAGTCTTGAGTCGGTTGTTCCAGTTTATTGTTCAGTCGCTAAGTTACGTCGGACTCCTTTGTGACCCCGGGGACTATAGCCTGCCAGATTCCTCTGTCCGTGGATTTTCCCAGGCAAGAAGCTACCAGGGCTTTTCTGGGGGTTCAGACGGTAAAGAATCTGCCTACAATGTAGGAGACCCGGGTTTGATCCCTGGGTCGGGAAGATCCCCTGGAGAAGGAAATGGCAACCCACTCCAGTATCCTTGGTTGGAAAATTCCATGGACAGAGGAGCCTGGTGGGCTACAGTCCATGGGGTCGCAAAGAGTCGGACACAACTGAGAGACTGAATTCACTGAATTCCCTGCTGTAACTCAATGAAACCAAGCCATGCCGTGTGGGGCCACCCAAGATGGACGGGTCATGGTGGAGAGTTCTGACAAAACATGGTCCACTGGAGAAGGGCATGGCAAACCACTTCAGTATTCTGGCCTTGAGAACCCCACGAACAGTATGAAAAGGCAAAAAGATAGGACACTGAAAGATACACTCCCCAGGTCGGTAGGTGCCCAACATACTACTGGAGATCACTGGAGAAATAACTCCAGAAAGAATGAAGAGACGGAGCCAAAGCGAAAACAACACCCAGTTGTGGATGTGACTGGTGATGGAAGCAAGGTCCGATACTGTAAAGACAGCTGAAGGGGCGGCCCTAATGATGATAATGTACATCACTGCATTAGGCACTCTGACTCAGCACTAAAAGCTTCACACGCTATCTTTTTAGTTCACTTTTTTTTTTTTTACTGAAGTATGGTTAATTTGGGGGGAAGGAAATGGCAACCCACTCTTGTATTCTTGCCTGGAAAACTCCATGGACAGAGGAACCTGGCAGGCTACAGCCCATGGGGTCACTTAAGAGTTGGACACAACTGACCAACTTCACTTTACTTTTATGGTTCATTTACAATGTTGTGTTAGTTTATGGTACACAGCAAAGTGATCCAGGTATACATATGTATATATATTCTTTTCCTATTCTTTTCCACTGCCGTTTCACACAAGGTATTGAATACAGTTTCCTGTGCTACACAGTAGGGCCTTGCTGTTTGTGTATTTTATATACAGTAGTTTGTATCTGCTCACCTCAAACTCCGAATGTAGCCCTCCTCTCCTGCTTTCCCCCAGGTCTATAAGTCTGTTTCTGTTTTGTAAATGAGTTCATTGGTATCTTTTTACGATTGCACATGTAAGTGATATCAAATGCTATTTGTCCTTCTCTGCCCGACTTCCTTCACTTCCTTCACTTAATGTGATCATCTGCAGGTCCATCCGTAAGTTGCTGCAAATGGCATCCTTTCATTCTTTCTTATGGCTGAGTAGTACTTCCCTGTACGTCTACCACATCTTTACCCACTTGTCTGTCAATGGACATTTAGGTTGCACTCATGTCTTGGCTATTGTAAATAGTGCTGCTGCGAACATTGGGGTGTGTGTACCTTTTTGAAGTAGCGTTTTCCCTGGGTATATGCCCAGAGTGCGATTGCTGGATCATCGGGCAATTCTATTTTTAGTTTTTTAGGAATCTCATACTGTTTTCCATAGTGGTTTCACCAATTTACACATCCCACCAACAGTGTAGAAGGGTTTTCTTTTCTACCCACTGTCTCCAGCTTAAAAATTCACTTTTTTATAACATATGGTATTTTTTGTATACATGCATGGATTGAAATTGAAATTATAATGGATTAATCATAATTCAGGAATACAAAAATGCAGATGGGTGGCCCTTGAGGACTTGGTCTCAGATACGTCCCTGCACCATTGAGAACTTGAACTTTCTAACCCAAGGAAATCAGCTATTTTTAACACACCAACCTCATTCAGTGCCCATCA
This sequence comes from Giraffa tippelskirchi, assembly GCF_054371585.1. Taxonomy (NCBI): domain Eukaryota; kingdom Metazoa; phylum Chordata; class Mammalia; order Artiodactyla; family Giraffidae; genus Giraffa; species Giraffa tippelskirchi. The sequence goes on along the minus strand of NC_137285.1, from coordinate 148,431,058 downwards.
CAATAAACTGTGGAAAATTCTGAAAGAGATGGGAATACCAGACCATCTGACCCGTCTCTTGAGAAACCTGTATGCAGGTCAGAAAGCAACAGTTAGAACTGGATATGGAACAACAGACTGGTTCCAAATAGGAAAAGGAGTACGTCAAGGCCGTATATTGTCACCCTGCTTATTTAACTTCTATGCAGAGTACATCATGAGAAACGCTGGGCTGGAAGAAACACAAGCTGGAATCAAGATTGCTGGGAGAAATATCAATAACCTCAGATATGCAGATGACACCATCCTTACGGCAGAAAGTGAAGAAGAACTAAAGAACCTCTTGATGAAAGTGAAAGAGGAGAGTGAAAAAGTTGGCTTAAAGCTCAACGTTCAGAAAACTAAGATCATGGCATCTGGTCCCATCACTTTATGGCAAATAGATGGGGAAACAGTGGAAACAGTGTCAGACTTTATTTTTCTGGGCTCCAAAATCACTGCAGATGGTGATTGCAGCCATGAAATTAAAAGACACTTACTCCTTGGAAGGAAGGTTATGACCAACCTAGATAGCATATTTAAAAGCAGAGAGATTACTTTGCCAACAAAGGTCCGTCTAGTCAAGGCTATGGTTTTTCCAGTGGTCATGTACAGATGTGAGAGTTGGACCATAAAGAAAGCTGAGCACCGAAGAATTGATGCTTTTGAACTGTGGTGTTGAAGAAGACTCTTGAGAGTCCCTTGGACTGCAAGGAGATCCAACCAGTCCATCCTAAAGGAGATCAGTCCTGGGTGTTCATTGGAAGGACTGATGCTGAAGCTGAAACTCCAATACTTTGGCCACCTGATGTGAAGAGTTGACTCATTGGAAAACACCCTAATGCTGGGAAGGATTGGGGGCAGGAGGAGAAGGGGACGACAGAGGATGAGATGGTTGGATGGCATCACCAACTCAATGGACATGAGTTTGGGTAAACTCCAGGAGTTGGTGATGGACAGGGAGGCCTGGCGTGCTGCGATTCATGGGGTCGCAAAGAATCGGACACAACTGAGCTACTGAACTGAACTGAGAAGCCCCTTGAAATAGTGCTCTCACTGGCCTTGTTTAATAGATCAGGACACTGAAGCATGTGAGAGGTGAGCTCTTACCTGAGCTGGCAGACGGCAGAGCTGGGATTCAAGGCCTCCCTTGGCTGGCTCTGAACCACGTGGCTCAGCACTGCGTGGCTCAGCAGAACTTTCTCCATTGATGGAGTCGGTCCACAGTGGCCCTTTCCAATGCCGCAGACACTGGTACAACGTAGCTTTCAAGCACTTGAAGTGTGGCTAATGTGACCGTGAACTGCATGCCTAACTGTCGTGAATTTCAATTAATTTAAATCGAGATGACCACACATGGCTGGCAGCTACCATGTTGGGCACTGTGGCTCTAGTCTACGGACATAATCAATACATGATCAGTCCTGTTTCTGGAGACTTCCCTGGAGGTCCAGTGGCTAGGACTCCGCACTCCCCACGCAGGGGGGCCTAGATTCGATCCCTGGTCAGGGGACTAGGTCCCACAGGCTGCAACTAAAGATCCAAAACTAAGACCCAGAGAGGCCAAATAAATACTTTAAAAAAAATCCCACCTCTGGATCAGCTCGGGAGTTCTTAACCCTGGAAAGGAGAGTGCTGGGGAGAGGGGCAGGCGTGGTCCTTGATGAGCAGCAGAGGTCTGCAGAGCGCTCTGAGCCCAGAGCCGCATGTTTGTCTGCATGTGCTCCTGCACACGGGGGTGAGCCCACTGCCTTCGCCGGGTTCCCAGTCACCCGTGAAAGATTTCGAGCCCCGGGGCAGGAGTGGTTTCCAGTCTTGAGCCTCGGAACCCTTTCTTCCCCAAATTAAAAAATTTTGCAATCCTATTACCGACTCGATGGACATGAATTTGAGCAAACTCCAGGGGACAGTGGAGGGCAGAGCAGCCTGCGTGCTGCCGTCCTCGGGGTCTCAAAGCGTCAGACGCAGCAAAAGCACAGCGGTTCTGGCTGAAAAGGGAACAGAACCCAGAAACTGCGTTGATCTCACCGACCCCCGCGACGGGGGCTGTGACACCATGTGAACAGCTTCTGTGACACCGTGGAACACCGGTTGAAAACCACTGAGGTAACTGCTCATGAGAGCTTTGGACACCATCTTCGGGGCACTGAGTGGCATCTGATTTGGTCGTAGAGCCACCCTACGACGTCGGTTGGTGTGGCGTTTCCGGAGGTCTGGGAGTGGGCAGCGTCGCTTCCCTCCCACGAGTTTTTTTTTCCTCCCTCCTGATGTCCTGATCCGACTTCTCTCCCCAGTCTTGGAGGCCCTCAACATGCTGGTGAATCGACCGGAGCCGGGCCAGCCCGTTCGGCTAGAGCTCGCCGAGCAGCTGACACAGGACCCAGAGCTGTTTGACCGGATGGCCCAAGAGTTCACCCTCAAGTTTGGAGTGGACCGGCCCTCCTAACCCGGCTTCTGACCCGCCTGCTTTCTGTGTGATGGATGGACGCCCCTCGTGGATGGGGGGCCAGAGCTCCTTTGCGATTTGCTCCCGCTCATGTCTTCCAAGATTTCTTCTTAGGTTCTGTGTGTGTGTGTGTGTGTGTGTGTGTGTTTGTGTGTGTGTGTAGGGGGGAGGGTACTGCCGTTATGTGTGTGGACCCACTGACCACAGGTGTGCTTTCCCCAGCCCCTTTCTCTGCCCCGGAGTCGGAGGCATTTACGTTTGCAGACTCGAAATCCAGCTCTCCAGTGCTCGGTGATGGGGGTTCCTGGTCCCACCGGTTGGTCCATCTTAGAGACTCAGGCCACCTTCCCGGCCAGATGAGCAGCAACCCGAATCCCCGCCCCCCACAGGGCCCTGCTTCGGGGGCAGCAGGTCGGGTGGGATGTAAACGAGGAGGGGCCGTGGGGAGGAGGGACTCTTACAAAGAGCTCTGGGGATGGAGCGGCTGAAATCATAGACCTGTATAGATTTAGGTGCAAAACCTTTCCGTTTCCACTGGTGAATCATAAAGTGAAGAGTCTCCTCTCCACCCCAGAAATCTGCCTGTACGGTCTTTCGTTTTGTTTTTAGAGATTTACTTATGTTTCGGTTGTTGGCCGAGCGGGATCGTCACTGCTGGCTTTCCCGTAGCGTCGGCGAGGGGGAGCTGCAGGCTAGTTGCAGTTCCTGGAGTCTCGGCGAGGGGGAGCCCCTCGCGAGTTGCAGCCCCGGGCTTCCCATCGGACGTCCTCTCTCGCCGAGCACGGACTCGGTAGCTGCAGCTCGTGGGCTCGGGACTTGTCTCTCGTGGGCTTAGTTGCTCTGCGGCCTGTGGGCTCTTCCCCGAGGAGGGATCGAACGGGGGTCCCTTGCACCGCAAGGCGGCGTCTTAACCACTGGGCCACCAGGGGAGCCCTGACTTCATGGTTTTTATTTTTTTATTTTTTTATTTTTTTGACTTCATGGTTTTTAAACCTCTGCTGTCCGGTTCGGTGGCTGGTTCCCAGCGTCAGGCTTTTCGCCGGGAGGGGTTTCCCTTGCAGTTCGAGTCCAGGGGGAACCATGGAGACCGTGTGTTTGCTCAGCTGTTAAACACTAGGGTCCAAGTGAGTGTTCCCTGAGGGGGCAAGTGGTTCATCGGGACGAGGCTGGGGGATTAGCTGCAGTCGAATGAAAGATGCTTGCTTCCCATCAATGGAGGGCTTGCGTGGCATGGAGCCTTGTGTGACCCCAAGCGCTGTGGGGAAGGCTGCCTGTGAGGGGTCCGGCCACCCTCAGCCAGAGCGGTCGTCGACCCATCCACAGGAATAACGCCCCCGCTTTACACAGGAGGCACCCAAGGCTAACGGAGCACTTCAGTGGGTGGCCCCGTCCACTCTGCTGATCTGGGCCGAGTCCGCACCTCTGGCCGCAGTGCTGAGCTGGCGGGTTTTCATTTCTGTGTTTTTCCTGAGCTGTTCTCATCAGCGCACGTGCTCCCGACGGCTGATAAAGCCAGACAGGGTTGTCAGTAGGAAATCAGAGTCAGCTCGGGGCTTCCCTGGTGGCTCAGCAGTAAAGAATCTGCCTGCAAGGCAGGAGATCCAGGCTCCATCCTTGATTCGGGAAGATCCCCATGGAGGAGGACATGACAACCCACTCCAGTATTCCTGCCTGGAGAATCCCATGGACGGAGGAGCCTGGCGGGCTGCAGTCCGTGCGGTCACACAGAGTTGGACACGACAGAAATAACTAAGCAGCTGCAGCACTGTACTCAGCTCTGGGGCTCATATCTAGTGAGCAGTGGAAAAACAGAATCAAAACTTCAGCCAGAGTTGGAGAGACTAACTTAGCACAAAGGAGGAGCTTCTGGGGGTGGTGGTTCTAAAACCACTGGCTTTTTTTTTTCATTTTTCTGGCCACACCACACAGCATGCAGGATCCTAGTTCCCTGACTCGGAATCGAATGCGTGCCCCCTGTGGAGTCTTAACTACTAGACTTCCAGGGAAATCCCCAAAACCACTGGCTTTTCAGAGATAGAACGTGGAGTATCTTTGAGTCAAAGAAACCACCTCCAGGTCCCACGAGCCTCGTTTGAGTGAGAGTTCTAGAGAGTCTTCTACACCGGTCCCTGTGCTGGGATTCCCTAATCTAGGAGAAGTGTGGAAAGAGGGAAACAGCTGTGGGAAAGTGCCCCCTGTGGCTGGAAACATGAAGATGTCGTTACTTTGGGCTGCAGCTTGGAACGTATTTATGTGGCAGGTGCCAGGCGAGGCTAGATTGCTAAGTTGTGTCTGACTCTCTTTGACCCCGTGGACTGCAGCACGCCAGGCTCCTCTGTTCTGCAATGTCTCCCAGAGTTTGCTCAAAATCATGACCACTGGGCTGGTGGTACTGCCTACATAATCCCATTTAACCCTTACAGCACCTGCGAGATTTCGAGCTGCTATTATCCCCGTTCAGAGGGCGAACTGAAGCTCAGAGAGGTTCACCCACTGGCCCAGGGACACACAGCTTCTTGGCGATGAGACCCAGTGCTCTGTCCTGTCCCAGATGCCTGTCATGCTTGTTGAGAAAATCATGTCATGTAAGGAAAGCGGGCAGCCGGGGCTTAGTATCCCAGAGCGAAAGAGGTTCCGGGCGGGGTAGGGAGGGAGCCCCGAGGAGCCAGACGGGATTTTACAAAAGAACCTTTAATGCAATTAAGACTGGGGCCGCCTGCCCAGCCCCACCACCTCCGTGGAGCTGAAGGGAGCCTCGGGGCCAACACTGGCCAGCCCCTCATTTCTTCTTGGTCTTCACCAGCCCCTTCTGCACGAGGCTGCGGTACAGCTCCTGGATGTAGGTGTAGACGCACTTGGAGTCGGGCACCGCCAGCCGCACCATATCATCCACCTCCAGCAGCTGGGCGCAGTCGGCCAGTTTCCTGAGGGGCAGAGGGGGAGGGGTGAGGAGGGGAGGGGGAAGAGGTGGGGAGCAGAGAGCCGACAGGGAAAGAGGTTGGGGGTAGGGGACGGGGTGGGGCAGCCCCCCAAGGATGAAGCCCGCAGGACTGCGTGCGGCAGCGCTGGGAGTCTGTCTGGCGCAACCATCCCACTGTACAGATGAGACAACTGAGGTCCAGCAGAGTCAAGACTTAGACTCAGCGCGGCTTGATTCCAAAGCCCGTGTTTTCACTGCCCCACATGTCTTCACGTGGGAGCGAGACCCTCTGGTCTGGGGTTCCGTGTTAACCCACCCTTCTATGTGCGCCTGTGTCCATCCTCTGGAAGGACAGGCCCCGCAGGAAGAGTTAAAAGCACCCTAATCCCAGCTGGAGTGTGGGCTTGCAGCCTTAACTTCTCCAGCTTCATCCAGTCTCTGTGTATGTACTGAGGGGCGCCACGTGCTAGGTATTCTTCTGGGGAGTTTAACACTCAACAAAATAAGACTCCCCTATTCTCATTAACATTCTCGTGGCAGAAAACAGGCAGTTGTCAAATAGAAATTGATGGTACATCAGGCGATGAGAGATACTATAAAGAAAAATAAGGCAGGGAAGGACAGGACATGTTTCTGTGTTCAAGGGGATTTCCTTTTGTAATATTATGTTGGTGATGGCATTTATTTATTTATTGTCAGTGCCTCGCAGCTTGTGGGATTTTAGTTCCCCCACCAGGAATTGAACCTGGGCCCTCGGCAGTGAGAGCGCAGAGTCCTAACCACTGGACACCCAGGGAATTCCCCGAAGGGATTTTTAATAGGAAAAGCTCTCTTAAAGAGTACTTTTAAGCTCAGGAAAGTTCTCCTAAAGAGAGTAAATCAGGTACATATTTGCAGGAAGAGGGTTCCAGGCAGAGAAAATAGGTGCAAACGTCCTGAGGCAGGAGTGTTTGAGCAACTGCATGGAACTTAGCAGCAAGTCCTGTTTCTCTAACTTCCCAGCTGCTCCTTGGGACCGTGGGCTACTCCTGGCTTCACTGAGGCCAGCCATCTGATCAAAGCATTGCCAGGGCCTTGCCACCACGTGCCAGGAGCCTTATCAAGTGTTTCCCTCTCCCGGCCTTTTTTTTGGCCGCACCGGCAGCTTACAGGATCTCAGCTCCCCGACCAGGGACTGACCCAGCCCAGCCCAGGGCAGTCAAAGCCTGGGATCCGAACCCCTAGGCCACCAGGGGACTCCTAAATGCCTTCTCTTAAATGGTCTTGAATGGTTTCCTCCACTCCTCTGTGTTCAACCGGCAGAAGGGAAGCCGGCGACTCAGAGCATCTTGGTGGTTTGCCCTAAGTGAGTGGCACAGCTAGGACTCCACCATGGGCCTGCTGAACACGCCTGGCACCCCAGCCCTGAAGCCGGGTCCCGAAAGGCACAGGTGCCCAACCACCAGGGGTGTTGGCGGCAGGGGCCACCAGGGTCCCGGGGGGCATCCTCTCAGGGCTGAGTCAGCTGGACCGAGAGCCAAGCCAGACTGCGGGCAGGTGAGGAGCGTGGACCGAAGGGCTTCAAGGAACAGGAGGAGCTCCCCACAACGAACGCCATGCTGTTGGCTCCTGGGTGTGGGTCGGGGTGCGGTTTCCACCTGGGAGAGGCGAACGCTTCATTCCCACTGGGCCTGGGGAGCCAGGGCGGGACTGTTCCACGGGAATCAGAGGAGCCTTCTAGAAGGGAGCCAGCTGTGGCCGGGCCCCTTACTTTGCACACCCAGCCCCGGGAGAGGTTCCGTCAGCTGCCGAGGGTCAGAGAGCTAGGGCGGGGGACTTCCCGGGTGGTCCAGCGGTCAGGGCTTGGAGCTTCCAGGGCGAGGGCGCACGTGTGACCCCCGGTCTCCTGTGGTCAGAGAACTAAGATCCCGCATGCCTCACGCACGGCCACACACGAGAGTGAGGGCGGGGGAGGCACCTCCACCCCCGAGCTCCCTGCTCATCTCTCCCTCTTCGAGGCTGCCTGCCGCCTCCCCTTTGCCCAGTAGCCTAGCTTGATTTCTCCTTCTGCCTTCCTGTGTCTCTGAGGGCTCGGAGCCAAGGCCTGGCAGCTCAGGAGGCCAGGGATGCCTGGTCAAGGCTGAGCCACACGCCCTTCTGATGGTGACCGAGAGCTCACAGCCCCGGCCAGGAGTTTCCCTTTCCAGGGCCGGGTCGGCCACACCCTCCTGCACCAGCCTCCCATAACTCCCTGCTGCAGCCACACATGCATGGTTGTGACCATCAGATCAGACGATCCAAGGGGAACACTTAGCAGGACTCCTGGCGTCTGATCACGCTTGGTTCACGTGGCTTGGCATGGCCCTTAAAGGTGCTTCCGAGCTCAGAGCAGGACACGGGGCTCCTGACGCCTTCACCCCCACCCCCACCCCAGGGCACTGCCCCAGCCCTTGGCAGGATAATGTGAAACCGGAAGGAACCTTCCAGAGCACCAACTCCACAGGCATGCACGTGTGCTGAGCCGTGTCCGACTCTGCGACCCCACGGACTGTAGCCCGCCAGGCTCCTCTGTCCATGGGATTCTCCAGGCAAGAATACTGCAGTGGGTTGCCATTTCGGTAAAGAATCTGCCGGCAGTGCAGGAGACCTGGGTTCCATCCCTGGGTCAGGAAGATCCCCTGGAGAAGGAAATGGCAACCCACTCCAGTATTCTTGCCTGGAGGATCCCATGGACAGAGGAGCTTGGCGGGCTGCGGTCCTTGGGTCTCAAGAGTCAGACATGACTTAGAGACTAAACCACCACCTCCAGGAGATCTTCCCAACCCAGGGATTGAACCCGGGTCTCTTGGTGTCTCCTGCATTGGCAGGCGGGTTTTTAAATCACTGAGCCACCTGGGAAGCCCTTCTGGAGCACCAAGTCGGGGAGTTTTCAGATGGCATCCTTGGTGCCCCAGGGCCCGGGAGACATGCTTCAGGACCATCTTAGGAAGGGGGGTTGGGCACTGACCTGGGTGCTCCAGGAACCCCTCCCAGCCTAAAAAGGCCGCCCTTATATCTGTTTGCTGTGTTGGGCATTCACTTACTATTTTGTTTGAGGAAACTGCCAGTGGGGTGGGGGACCCATCTGAAAAGCACCGGTCAGTATCAGCTATCTGGTTTTGCCGGTGGGGACATGCAGACCCAGAAAGGGGAGGGTGACTGCTCCAGGCTTCCCCACGGGTTGGTGGCCGGGCCTGAACTCACTCAGAGGGCTCGGCCTCCTGGATCAAGACGCTGCCAACATCCCTAGTGACCTGTTCCCTCCTCCGGGGCTTCAGAAGTGAACTCAGCCTCCCCTTCCCGGGCCTCAGAGCTGTGCTCGCAGACGACACCCTCTGCACAGACCAGGTGGCCCAGAAGCGTCCCCCAGGCAGGAAAGGAAGGGTGGGCCAGGATGAGCCCCCGGGGAGGCTCAAGGCCATTGAGGGACCAGCCGGCCTCTCCTGGGGCGGTGGGTAGAGGTGGAGGCCTTTGGCCGAGTCCACCTTTGGTGCTTTGGGGGGAGTGTGCCTCCGCTCCCCACCGCCTGGCAGCCTTGTCTTGGCCTCTCAGGGTCTTCCCTGAGCCCCGCTGCTCCTCACGTCCCTCCTGCCTGTCTAGTACACCACTTCCCCATCCCTCCACCGCCCTGGCACCCAGCTGTGTGAACCTCAGCAATAAATCTCCCTCCGGGTTCCACAGCAGATAACAAGTATCATCACAAGGGCTTCCCTGGTAGTCCAGTGGTTGGGAATCCGCCTGCCACTGCAGGGACCATGGGGTCAGTCCCTGGTCTGGGGAGATTCCACGTGCCTCCGGGCAACTAAGTGTGTGGGCCAGCCACAACTGCTGAAGCCCAAGAGCCTGGAGCCTGGACAAGAGAGGCCCGCATACCACACGAAGAAGAGGAGCCCCTGCTCATTGCAACTAGAGAAAGTCTGTGCAGCCGACAATAAATTAATCAATTTAAAAAATATGTATCAATTGTGATATCATTCATTTTGATATAGGAACAGCAGCTAAGATTTTTGTCTTTTGAAATGTTTGCCTCGGTTAGGCTCTGTGATGAGGACTTTAATTATTCTCATCACAGCCCTGCTGAATGTCATGCCCACTTTAAAGGTCAGAATATAGAGGCTCAGAGAGGCGAAGGAGACTACCCAAGATCACACAGCTAACAAAAGTCAGGGTCAGAATCTGGCCCCTGATCTCTGCAAACTCCGTCTTCCCCTCCTCTCTCTCTCATCCGCCTGCATGTTCTCTGCCTGTCCTCTCACATTTTATTCCGCATGTATGTGTGTTTGCCATCTATCTCTCTTTAGAATGTGAGTCACGGGAGTTCCCTGGTGGGCCAGTGATTTAGACTCTGTGCTTGCAACACCAAGAGTGAAGGTCTGATCCCTGGTTGAGGAACTAAGATCCCACATGCCAAGGGGCACGGCCAAAAAATAGAGTAGGAGTCACGGGCAGCGAGGATTTGGTCGGTTTCACCCACTGCTTTATCCTCAGCCAGTTCCCCGCATCTGTCGCATTCAAAGAGATGTGGCCACGGGCTCGGCCTGACTGTCCCTCCCGGGCCCTCTACGGCTCGGCCCCCGGTCCCCGCCGCTCCGCGCCCCCCGCCCGGCTTACTCTGCGGTGGAGAAGGCCAGCGCGAAGTTGTGGCGGCGCTGCGCGGGGTCCAGCGCCGCGTAGTCGAAGGCGTCGGGGAAGAACTTGTGGATGAGCGCGCAGAAGGCCATGCCGCTGCCCCAGCTCGAGGAGAAGTTCTGGATGTCCACGTGCTGCAGGGAGGCCGGGAGCCGCGTCAGGGGCCTGAGCCCCGCCCCGCCCCGCCGGACCCCCCGCCCCGGCACTGCCGCCCCGGCACTGCCCTCCGCGCCCGCCCCGCGCCGCCCGCGCACCTCGTAGCTCCTGGTCATGGCTCGGCACCACTCCAGCAGCATGTTCCGAACGCCGCCCACCGCCGCGCCCGCCGCCTTGGTGTTCCGGAACAGGGCTGTGGGGCCCGCGGCCGCCCTGTGCGCCGGGGCGGGGTGGGGGGTCCATCAGACGGCCGTCCTCCCGTGGGGGGGTCCCATCAGACGGCACTATCTGATGTCCCTCTGGGGTTCGGGCTGCTCCCCCGCCCCATCCTCACACCAGTTCAGCCCCGCCAGCCCCTCGCCCGAATCCTACCCCCCGAACTTGTCCACGATGGCCTTGCGGTTCTGAGCTCGGGGTCCCCGGGGCCGGGTAGGAGCGGACACCCTGCGCTCTGGTGCCTTCTCTTTCTTCCTCTCCGCTGACGGAGGGGGCTCCGTGGGGCTCTGGGGCACATCGCTGGGCGAAGAGTCACTGCTTGGAAACGTTCAGAGAAGCGTGAGAGGGGCTGGGACCCGCCCCTGCAGGGAGGAGGCTGGCTGAGCAGTGGTCCCTGCCGGCCCAGGAGGCAACAGAGCTAGGGTCCCCGCCTCACACACCTGCCTCTGGGCCCAGCACCGGGAGGCGCTGAGAAGGAAGAGTGAAGTTCCGTCTGACTTCGGGGAGAACGGAGGTTGGTGGGATGCGTGGGTTAGAACTAGGGCACATCTGAGGTCTGACCTGAGTTCGCATCCTGCCTAGGCCTTTTATTTGCCATGTGATCTTGGGAGTGTCAAACCAGTCAGTCCTAAAGGAAATCAACCCTGAATATTCACTGGGATGCTGAAGCTGAAACTCCAATACTTTGGCCACCAAGGTGAAGAACTGACTCATTGGAAAAGACCCTGATGCTGGGAAAGATTGAAGGCAGGAGAAGGGGACGACAGAGGATGAGATGGTTGGAGGGCATCACCGACTCAAAGACATGAGTTTGAGAAAACTCCGGGACATAGTGAAGGACAGGGAAGCCTGGCGTGCTGCAGTTCATGGGGTCACAGAGTCAGGTGCAACTTAGTGACTGAACAACAACTTGGGACTGTCATGTCACTTCTCTGAGCCTCAGCTTCCTCATCTGTATAATGGGAATAGGTCCCTGACAAGGTGGGTCTAAGGCCTCTGTAAGAAGGGGAATGTGAACGCTCACCAGGTACCTTTCCCTAAGAAGGTCACACGGAGGTGCCTTTCAGCTCAAAATAAAGAAAGGCTTTTCTAACGACAAAATTTGTGCCCTGGCAAGAGGAAGGCTCTCGTGTCATCCTGCACCTTTCAGGCACCCGGCGTCAGGCTGAGTGCTTTATACACAGACGTCATCTAAGCCTTACAAGAAGCCTGTGAGGCAGGTACCCTGACTGTGCCCACTTCCCAGGGGAGGAGAGGGGAAGTGATGTAGCTGTGGTCACACAGCCAGGGAGTCCCTGTGGCTCAGCGGTAAAAAGCAAAATCCGTCTGCCAAGGCAGGAGACTCGAGTGCCGTCCCTGGGCCGGGAAGATCCCCTGGAGGAGGAGATGGCAAACCCTCTACAGCATTTTTGCCTGGGAAATCCCATGAACAGAGGAGCCTTGTGGACTAGAGTCCATGGGGTCCCACGACCAACCTAGCAACCAACGCAACTGGCAGCGTCGCTGTCCAAACTCAGGCTTTCTGCTCACGCGCTACCGGTGACGCTGAGACTGCGCAGACAGACAAGCCTGGGGGCTCCCATGAGGAGTCCTGGGGGTGCTGGAGAGGAGGCTTCTTCGGCAGCGGGTGGGAGGCCAATCAGGGATGCTCCACCGCCCTTTGCTCCCCACTCCAGCTCTGCTCATTTCCCGGGCTCTGCCCTGAGCTAGGGGGCAGCAGTATTCCTGGCACATCTCGAGACCAGACACTGGAGGCCCTGTCTCAGGGGACAGCAGGCTTTGAAGGGAGCAGGTCGTGGCGGGGGGGGGCGCGTGGAGCTAGGGCTCCAGGGTTTGACATTACCTGGCTGAAGGAGCGGGCTCTTCGGAAGCGGCAGTGTCTGGGCTCAGCCCCTCTGAGGGAGAGGAACAGGAGGAAGGGAAGCGGGGCAACCACAGCACGCCCCCTGCATGCCCCCGGCGGGCCCTGCAGCAGGTGGGCTCCCGGGGGCCCCCACGCACGCCCCCAGGTGGGCCCTGCAGCAGGTGGGCTCCCGGGGGCCCCCACGCACGCCCCCAGGTGGGCCCTGCAGCAGGTGGGCTCCCGGGGGCCCACACGCACGCCCCCAGGTGGGCCCTGCAGCAGGTGGGCTCCTGGCCCCCCGCCCCCCACGCCCCCCGGGGCAGCCCCTGCAGCAGGTGGGCTCCCGGGGGCCCCCACGCACGCCCCCAGGTGGGCCCTGCAGCAAGGTGGGCCCGCCGGGGGCCCCTCACCTGGGCTGGCGCTGCCACCCTCCTCCGTGGGGCTCTCGGGCCAGTCCTCCGGGGAGCTGGGAGGCCCCCCTGCCCCGTCCTCGGCCTCTGCCACAGCACCCTGGTCCTGCTCATCATCAGGACCGCCCGGCTCCTGGAAGGAACGCGTGCTGGGTGGGCTCGTACCTGCCCAAGGCTCTGCGAGGGCTTCAGAAAGATCTGGAAGGCAGCCCACACCCCCGCCCCCAACCCAGGCTCTTGGACTTTCCCGGAGAAATAAAGCAGTACAGGGGCTTGCTTGTGGGGGGGACTCTGGACCGCCGTGGGGCCCCCTCCCTCCTCTTCGCTTCCTCACTCACCACCCCCTCCTTCACCTCCTCCTCCTGTGGCTCAGGCGTCACCTCATCCGCCACGGCAGCCTTCTTCTGAGAGTCCAGCTGGGCCGCTGGAGCGCCGGCTTTCTCCTGGGCTCCAGCCTGGGGCTCCTCCGTCTTGCTGCCCTCCTCCTGAGAGGCCACGGCGGCCTCCCCCTGCCCTTCGGCCTCCCTGCCTCCAGCCTCGGCCTCCTGCGCCCCGGAAGCCTGCTTCAGCTCAGCCTTGGCCTCTTGGCTCGCGTCGACTCTCTCCCTAGACCCAGGCTTGGCCTCTTTCTCATCAGCCCTCGGCTTCTCAGAGGCCGACGCGGTCTCCTCTTCTCCCTTCACCCCCGCAGGCTCAGAGTCGGTCTGGTCTTTCCTGTCGGTCTTCTGAGAGGCCGCGGTGGTCTCTCCCTGCCCCCTGTCTTCCTGTTGAAGCTCAGCCTCCCCTTGGGATTCCGCCTTGACCTCACCCAGCCCATCTGACGCGGCCTGGCATTCTGCGGGAACACCGTCCTCGGCCGGGGCCCCCTCCGGCGTTCCCGCTGCGTCTGGAGGCCCTGCTTTGGCGGCACTGTCAGCGGGGCCTGCGGCCTCCTCGTCTGCAGAGCCGCCACCTCCCACGGTCTCTGGGGCCTCCGCGTCTGGGGAGACAGTGGCCCCGTCCTCAGAGGACTTCCCCGCCTTCTGCTCCATCTCTGGAAAGAGAAGACAGACATGCCGGGTCATGCCCCCTTTCTCCAGGTGAAGGCCCTGGAGTCTGGACGCCTTCAGTTCAGTCCGGGGGCCCCCATTGCTTGGGCATGAGACAAAAGCACCCACTTAACGCCTGGTTAAATGAAGGGGAGAGCACCACGTCCCCCACATGGGCTGTTGGGCCACAGCTATGTTGACTTAGATCCACCGAGCGGTCCTCTGCAGTTGTGACTTGGGTTTCAGAGAACACTGCGTCAGGACTTGCTTGGTGGTCCAGCGGTTAAGAATCTGCCTGCCAATGCAGGGGACGCGGGTTTTGTGCCTGGTACGAGAAGATGCCATGTGCTGAGGGGCAGTTAAGCCCCTGGACCACGACTACTGAGCCCACACTCTGGAGCCCAAGAGCCATCACAAGAGAAGCCCCGGGTATCGCAGGGAAGAGTCCCCCCACTCACCGCCACTAGAGAAAGCCTGGGCACAGCTAAAGACAAATAAATGAACAAAAACACTTGAAAAAAAAAAGAACACCGAGTCACGTAATGCTTTTTCAATGATTCGGCCTCTTTATGAATACGTCAGCGAGATGGTTACAGTTTGACACTCGCATCCTGGGACAGTTGCTCCTCTTCCCTTTTGACGGAGATAGCTGTCCGCAGGGCTCACAGGCTCAGAGCCCAAAGCAGACAGGCGTCTTTAGATAGAATCAAATAAGACTGCTTTGATTCCAGTTGGATTTATTTTTACAGTTACGTTCTATTTCTGGCCGGTGACGTGGAGTTTCCATTTCCAATAGTGATGTAAAGTTTCTTTTATAAATGCATTTACTGAAGTTAAAATCAGCTAATTTGAAGGAAGACGTTCAGGAAAGCAGAATACAAGATAGATAAACCGTGGAGATGGTGTAAGGATGCCTGAGATTTGGGCAGCCCTGGGCCTGCATGGCATCTGGGTCTCTGCCAGCCCGTGTGTGGGTCTCCAAAGAGCTGGCCCTGGGCATGGCAGAGTTCCCTTCGGTGAAGAACAGATACGTGCTCTCCCTAATTAACCTCTGCAGGGAAGTCTGATCCTCCAGCTGCCGGGGGTGGGAGAAAAGGGAGCTCGTGACACTTTAATGTGAGGTTTCCTCTTCAAGTACTGTAAGTACAGTCAGCCTTCCATATCCTTGGGTTTGGTGGATTCAACCAACCTCGGATGGAAAATATTTGAAAAAAAAAAAATCCAGAAAATTCCAAAAGGCAAAACTTGAATCTGCAGCCGCTCCTACTATTTACGTAGCATTTACATTGTTATTAACAATTGTTTACATAACATTTTCATTGTACTGGGTATTACAAGCGATCTAACGCTGACTTACAGTATGAGGAAGGCCTGGGTAGGTTAACAGCAAATGCTACACCATTTCATATAAGAGACAAGAGCATCTGCAGATTTTAGTACCCCCCAGGGAGGCTGGGACCGATTCCCCACAGACACTGAAGTATGGCTGTGCTGTCCGATCTACGAAAATAGCTGGGTGGGGGGACAGAGCCAGCTCCTTCTGCCCTTCTTGGGGGGTCTGTTTACAGAGAAAATAATCCCCAAATAATGTTCAGGGCATGACTCAGGCAGTAAAAGAAGCACACACTGCTGTCACTGGCTAAAAATACCTCCTGCCCTCTGCAGGGCCGTCATTCTGGGTACAGTACCCCTGGCACCTGGGCAGTTGGGACGGAGGCAGGAAGACGTGCATACGAGGGCCAGGGCCATGTTCCTGCCAGCCATTCGGGTCCTGGGGTCCCTGGATTCAGTCTCCCACCATTGCCCAGGAAGCGGGCTGGGATTTTCAAAGATGCTCACACTGCTCTTCAATTCTACCGCTCCCGCTACAGCCCATGGTTCACAGCTCTGACAATGAATGAAAGCTGGAGGGAAAAAAATGAACCTGGGAGATGGAACACTAGCCCTGTGTCAGCCCCGAACCTGGGACTGGGGCGAGTCTCCTCGCCTCTCTGAAGAGTTTTCACTTCCAGCCCAGACAGCACTGGTCGAGGTCAAGTTGGCAAACTGTGTTCCGTGGAAAACTGTGCGTGTTAGTAGCTCAGTCATGTCTGACTCTGCGACCCCATGGACTGTAATCCACCAGGCTCCTCCATCCATGGGGATTCTCCAGGCAAGGATACTGGAGTGGGTTGCCATGCCCTCCTACAGGGGATCTTCCCAACCCAGGTCTCCTGCATTGCGGGCAGATTCTTCACCAGCTGAGCCACCAGGGAAGCCTGTGGAAACCTAGGGCCTCCTAAGACATTAATAGGGTTTCCCAGGTGTTGCCAGTGGTAAAGAACCCGCCTGCCAACGCGGGAGGCGAAAGAGACTCGGGTTCGATCCCTGGGCCTGGAAGATTCCCTGGAGGAGGAACTGGCACCCCACTCCAGTATTCTTGCCTGGAAAATGCCATGGGCAGAGGAGCCTGGTGGGCTACAGTCCATGGGGCCACAAAGAGTCGGACACGACCGAGTGAGTGAACAAGACATTAATGAGGGTTGCATTGGGGACACGAGGGTGTTCACTGGCTAAGATTGTTCCAGAAACAGCCTACTCTTAACCATTTTAGAGTCTTACAGCTTCATTAGCACTTAAGTAGAGTCCAGATACCCCATGGTAAAGAAATCTTCACTTTGTTTGCTGCTGCTGCTGCTGCTGCTAAGTCGCTTCAGTCGTGTCCGACTCTGTGCGACCCCATAGACGGCAGCCCACCAGGCTCCGCCGTCCCTGGGATTCTCCAGGCAAGAACACTGGAGTGGGTTGCCATTTCCTTCTCCAGTGCATGAAAGGGAAAAGTGAAAGTGAAGTCGCTCAGTCGTATCCGACTCTTAGTGACCCCATGGACTGTAGCCTACCAGGCTCCTCCATCCGTGGGATTTTCCAGGCAAGAGTACTGGAGTGGGATGCCATTGCCTTAGCTTCCTTTAACTCATTTTTCTCCAAATATATTTGGCCTTGGATTTTCTTTTTCTTGCTTTCTTTTCATTTTGCTTTATCTACCCTGAGGTAGTCTGTACCCCGAGTCTCGTTCTGCTCCCGCATTGGCAGGCGGGTTCTTTCCAACTGGCACCACCTGGGAAGCCCTATTAATGTCTTAGGAGGCCCTGGTTTCCACAGGCTTCCCTGGTACGGATGTGAGAGTTGAACCACAAAGAAAGCTGAGCACCGAAGCATTGATGCATTTGAACTGTGGTGCTGGAGAAGACTCTTGAGAGTCCCTTGGACTGCAAGGAGATCCAACCAGTCCATCCTAAAGGAGATCAGTCCTGGGTGTTCATTGGAAGGACTGATGCTTAAGCTGAAACTTCAATACTGTGGCCACCTGATGTGAAGAGCTGACTCATTTGAAAAGACCCTGATGCTGGGAAAGATTGAAGTCAGGAGGAGAAGGGGACGACAGAAGATGAGATTGTTGGATGGCATCACCGACTCAATGGACATGATTTTGAGTAAACTCCGGGAGATGGTGATGGACAGGGAGGCCTGGCGTACTGCTGTCCATGGGGTTGCAGAGCGTCAGACAGGACTGAGTGACTGAACAGCAACCCTGAGGCACATCTGCTGCCCTCTTGAGCAATGCCACCTTTAGCAGAAGAAACTTTAGCGAATGCTGGTCTGGATGATCCACACACCACATCCCTGCCTGTGCTCTTGTTTGGAAAGTGGTATGGCACACTGGTGAAAATCACTGATTCTTCAGCTTCCTACGAGGGGATTCCTAGCTCCCACTGCGACCTTGAGCAAGCTTCTTACCCTGCCTGGGTTTTCATTTCTGGAGATAAAAATAGGTCTCACCTCATAGGGATGGTGGAGGGTTAAGAAAGCCAATGCATAGAACGTATTTGGGGGTGTTCCTGGCACGGAAGGAGGACTCATCATACATCAGCTTGTACGGTGTAGGTTGGCTTCTGCCCTGCCCTGGGCCAGATTAAGGTCCTGACTCAGCCAGGAGGGCATTTAGTTGGTAAGACAAAGCAAAGAGAACTGAACACCGGTAAGATGATGAGCCCTTTTTATGCCTCAAAGTGTGGCAGTGATAGTCTAAGACATAGCTGAGCCCTGCAGCTGTCTTACCCTTCATCCACACGCCTCACACACAGCATGGTGGAGGGGAAGGGCAGGTGTACACACACACACACACACACACACTCAGCCATCCTGTATGTTCCTCACCTCAGGTCTCCACACACACACACACACACACACTCAGCCACACACACACACTCAGCCATCCTGTATGTTCCTCACCTCAGGTCTCCACCCTCCAGGCCTGTCAGAAATAGCCAAGAAGTGAAGAAACTCAGAATATTAAGACACTAGGATAACACCACCCACCTCAGCATTGACTCCCCTATAGCTCAGATGGTAAAGAATCTTCTGCAGTGCAGGAGACCTGGGTTTGATTCCTGGGTCAGGAAGATCCCCTGGAGAAGGAAACGGCAACTCACTCCAGTACTCTTGCCTGGAGAATACTATGGACAGCGGAACCTGGCGGGCTACAATCCATGGGGTCACAAAGCATCGGACACAACTAAGTGACTAACACACACACACACACACACACACACACACCCCAGCACTAACAATTCTACAGCTTGCACTGCGCGCATCCTCCTATACCTTCCTGGTTCCTCACTCTAACCCCTCGGAATAGGTGTTATTGGCTCCGTTTTACAGATGTAGGAATTTGAGGCTCGGGGAGTGGAAGTCCCTTGACTACTGTGGTGCTTGCTGCTGCTGCTGCTGCTAAGTCGCTTCAGTCGTGTCCGACTCTGTGCGACCCCATGGATGGCAGCCCACCAGGCTCCCCCGTCCCTGGGATCCTCCAGGCAAGAACACTGGAGTGGGTTGCCAAGTCCTTCTCCAATGCAAAGAAGTGAAAAGGGAAAGTGAAGTCGCTCAGTCGTATCCGACTCTTAGCGACCCCATGGACTGCAGCCTACCAGGCTCCTCCGTCCATGGGAGTTTCCAGGCAAGAATACTGGAGTGGGTTGCCACTGTCTTCTCCAACAGTGGTGCTTAGGACAATTAAATGGTCAAACCCAGGTCTCTTGACGACCAGTCCAGAGCTGCTGCTGGAGACGCTGACCAGCTCCTCAGCCAGGGTTCCATGGAAGACGCCTGGCCGGGGTGAGGGGGACCCCAGGAGGGTAGTCGGACGTGGCTGAGGAGGTCGGCTCTCGCTTCCAAGAGCACGGTAGCCTTCATCCCCCTTCCCTGCCCGGGAAGCCTTCATTCCGCCCCAGGTTTGTGTCCACTGTGGCAGCTCCCGTCTCTTCCTGTTTGTCTTGGCAGACGGGAAGGCAGAGTAGCCAGGAGCCCGAGTTCTAAGCCCCATACGGTGGAGACAGTGCTGGGAGGTTCTGCTAACACCTCCACAACCTCTGCCGCTCGGTCTGTCTTCCTGTGGTCCTCCAGCCAGCGACATCCCTTGGAGATGCCCCCTCAGCTGCTTAGAGACACCGCCTCCCACCCCAACTGGACTCGGAAGTCTCCAAGACCCTCTCTACCCATCAGGTCCTGGTGGGTGGCCCCCGGCGGGCGACTCTGCTAAGCACCCCAGGGCTGAGTCTCCGACCTCCGGCTCAGAAGAGTTGACATAGTGATGGCGAGATTCAGAAAGGATTTCTCCAACCGGGGGGTGCTGCTCAGAGGCTCCTGCCCTTGGAGGTGGGCAGAGGGGTTGGCAGATGTAGGGGCCACTTGGAAAGGGGCGCAGGGCTTCGCCTACCTGCGGGGCCTCTGTCTGGGGTCCTGGAGCCGTCTCCTTCCTCGAGCTGAGCGGTGTCTCTCCCGGGCTATCTTTAAGCTCCTGGGCTTCTAGCCCCCACTTTCCCCCCCACCTTCCACCCCCCCCTCCCCACTGCAAGGGCCTGGGGCCACAGACCAGCATTGTTTACTATCCTGTTGGTACAACACTCCCCTCTGGATGGGGAGGCTCGGGTTTCCGTGGAGCTCTGACAGGTGGCACCTTTCAATCACTGCCGGGCCCTCCCGCCTGCCCAGGCCCGCATCCGTCCTGTGCCCGTTTCCTTCCCCTCGTCCTTGCCTGGCCTGGGGGAGGCCCCCAAGGCATCTGCAGGCCCCTGTGGAGCAGGGTCACCAGCTGCCCGGCCTCCCCTGCCCATCCAGAGCCCAGGTCCTGCACCTCCCTGCCCTCCACGCTCCTTTAAACAGTCCCTTTACCCTTCCTCGGACTAAAGCAGCTGCAGGAGGTTGGGCGAGGGAGGGGGTGAGTGGACAGCTGCCGTGAGGACCTGTCTCGGGGGGCCCCCGATGGATGGGGTCAGGGAGGGGCAGAGCAAAGGGAGATGGCCCAACCTGATGGCTTAAGAGTCCAGATGATAGAATCCGAGCTGTATTCTGAGCCGAAGTGACTGGGACACAGTAGGCGCGGAGCAAATTTCTGTGCTGAATTGAGATTTTTGCTCCGAAAAACAGAACATCTTTATCTTCCCTAGGTGTCCTGTGATCTAAGAAGGGTACTGCTTTCGGAGTATGTGTGAGGGGGGCTGTGACTTACAAAGCTGGGGACTCCCCCAACCACTACCCCTTCACCATCCCCACTTCAGCCACCCTGGCCTCCTTCCAATTCCTTCAATAAATTGATTCCTTTCTGTGCTCAGGACTACCACCATTCCGCTTCTGCTCTTTGCAAGACTGCCTTCTGCTCTCAAATGTCATTTCCTCCTAGAGGCCTCCCATGACATTGAGTTCCTCTCCATCAACTCCGCATATTTTATTTTCTTCTTATATACTACTTATTGAAATCCAAAATTACCTTATCCATTTCTTTGTCACCGGAGTTTCTCTCTAGACTCTGAGCTCCACTCTGAGGCAGGGGTTTTACCTTTCATGTTCACGGCTATATGCCCGGGGCCTAGCAAATTGCCTAGGTCAGATGAGGTGTTCACTAAATAGATATTAAATAAGCAAATACTTTAATTAGTTAGCTTAAATATGGCATGAAAACTTGGGGGCTTCTGCCTGGCATGATCTGAAAGCCTGATTTGGGTACCAGTGGTTGAACTGCCAGCCGTACTTAGTGTGAAGACATCTATAACTTTAAGGGCATGAAAATTGCGTTGTGGAAAACAGACTTCATCTGTTAGAGATGCAGTTAGATGGAGAAAATACGGCTAAATGCTGACAACTGCCAACTGATGGGTGATTAGTATCTGAAAGTTCAGTACACTGTGCTCACCACTTTTCTGGACTTTTATTTTTCATGTTTCTCCTTGCCTCTCTGTTCAGGTCTTTATTCAAAATCAGCTGTCCAGAATGAGTTGGCATTTATGGAATAAATACATGTAACTTTATGCAGCAGCCTTCTTTTCCTCTGGGGTGGGTTTCTTTTCTGCAGGCTTCTTTTCAGCTGCTGGTTTCTTGGTCCCTGCAGCCTTTTTTCCCACCGCAGGCTTCTTGCCCTGAACCCCCTTCTCATCTGATTTGGCTTCTAGTGCTGCCGCCGCCTTATACAGGTGGGTTTTGTTGTTAGCGGCCTGTCGAAGAACGGCGTTCTAGTGCGTGGTCTTTGCGTGTGGGTTAAGCATCAACATGAGTCTCGGGTCTTTCAGTGGATTCTTCTTCAGGACTCTGCGCTGAATCTTCTTGCGTGGTGCTGGGAGTGCTCTTTGGGTTTCTGGGCTTTTCGAGTCTGCTGAGGTCTGTCTTGAGGACTTTGCCCATGGGGAGGTTGTAGTTACTCTTGAGGGAGGCTGCCCGACACCCAGTGCCATACAGCTCACCTGACTTTCAGAGAGCGCTTTCAGTCCAAATGCAGAAACGGCCCACGTGACCACCAGGAGCACATTTCAAAATGTTCAGCTTACTTACATGAAGCAGGGTAACTCCAGGGATGTTTCTGAAGGCCTTGATGACACCATTGTCCTCGTTACAGATGAGGCAGGGTCCCCTGCGCTGGATACGGCCACGGTTTCTCATTTTGCCTTTGCCAGCTCTCATTCGCTGAGAGGCGTAGACCTTTTTGATATCATTCCAGGCCTTCTGTTTCTTCAGAACCAAAACAGCCTCCTTGGTCTTCTTGTAGCCTTCAACTTTATCTTCAACCACCAAAGGCAGTTCAGGAACTTCCTCTACACGATGACCTTTAGGCATGACCAGCGCTGGTGAGGCCGAGGCAGCCAGTGCAGAGCAGATGGCATATCGCTGCTGCATTGTATTCGCTCTGCGGTGCCAATGTTGCCAGGTCCTGGTTGGTGCAAACAGGCGGCCCCCATGACATATATTTCCAAAACCACCCTGGGCAGAACGGGAAGTCCCGCCACCTCGAACCCTGGGAATTCGAGCCACAGCTCTGCCGGTACCCCAAGACTCGGCACTGGTTTGATGACCTGCTAATCCACTGACAGCAGAGGGCTGTCTGTTGTTTTTGCTCAAGTTGGTGTGAACAAAGTTAACACTCTCTGGTCGAATGGGAGCCTTGAACACAGCAGGCAAAGTGACATTTTTGCCAGATGACCCCCCCTTTTCGGAGTACACTGGTATCAGTGGATGAGCACATGCCATGGTGGGGAGAGAAGGCCACGCTCCTCTCAACCCGGCGGCTCCCACAGGAAAAGTTTTCTGTACTTTTAAACTTTGCCCTAATAAATAAAAATCTAAAAAGAAAACAACAATTCATTGTTATTGAGCAACTGTCATGGATTAGGTGTTTTAAATACGTTATTTTTTCTGTTTGTTTTGTAATGATTTTTGAAACTTCATTTTGAAATAATTATAGGTTTATAGGACGTTACGTAAGTGGTACAGACAGGGTACTGAAGGTTAAATCTTACTTAAGATTTAGCCACTGAAAGCTAAATCTTACATAACTATATGCAACATCAAAACAAGGAAATTGGCCTGGATATATGGCTTGTATGGTATTATGACAACTTAGATTTGTATAAAACCTCCACCCACAATCAGGACATGGAACCATTTCAGCCACACAAAGATCTGCCCTGTGTTATTCCCTTAGGCACACTTCCTTACCTCTCCCCACCAACTCTAACCCTAGGCAATCTCATTAATCTTTTCTCTCATTGCTATAACTTTGTCATTTTCAGAATGTGATTTAAATGGAATCATACAGTTACATAATCATTCATAAAATCTAATTAAAAAAATCCCATCTAGGAAGCAGATTCTTCTTGTAAGA
Source organism: Giraffa tippelskirchi (assembly GCF_054371585.1). Classification (NCBI taxonomy): domain Eukaryota; kingdom Metazoa; phylum Chordata; class Mammalia; order Artiodactyla; family Giraffidae; genus Giraffa; species Giraffa tippelskirchi. Next base: position 148,408,187 of record NC_137285.1, on the reverse strand, counting down.
ACCCATCTCCTTTTCCATGTAATTTCTTAATAGTCCATAATGTTTATAATGTTTTCCAAAGTAAAAACCAGGATAACATATGTACAATAAGATACATTGCAGTATTATCATAATAGCCAAAACTGGAAACCCACAAGTTCATCAACAGGAACGTAGATAAATGCAGTACGGCTGATTTATACAATAAAACACTAGACACAATAAAGAAAAATGCATAAGAGATACACACAATAGTATGGCTGAAATCTTACAGAGCCGACATTGAGTTCAAGAGGTGAGGCAAAACCAGAAAACAATGTATAATTTTGCTTATATGAAGTTCAAGAGTAGGCAGAGCTAATTGATGCTGATAGAGGTCAGAACAGAGGTTCACTGCAGGAGAGGGGATACTGACTGGGAAGGGACATGAGATAACTTCTTAGGGTGCTGAAGTGTTTTGTATCTTGATCTGGGTAATGGTTATAAAAACAAATATCTATGTAGAAATTAAGCTTAAGATTCTGCAATTTACTACTTTACTGTCTGAATTTTATACCTCAATTTAAAAATTTTATTTATTTCTGGTTGCCCTGGGTCTTTGTTGCTGTATGCCGGCTTTCTCTAGGCGCCGAGTGTGGGCTTCTCATTGCAGTGGCTTCTCTTGTTGCAGAGCACCTGCTGTAGGTGTTCGGGCTCTGTAGTCGTGGCTCAGGGCTTAGCTGCTCCAAGGCATGTGGAATCTTCCCAGACCAGGAATTGAACCCATGCCATCTGCAGTGGCAGGCAGATTCTTATCCATTGTGCCTCCAGGGAAGTCCTATACCTCAATTTTAAAGTATCAGGGCACAGGGTTTGACACAGGGTTTGTGTCCTTAGAGCAGTGCTGTAATGAGACCCAATGTTTAAAATTGTGACTTTCTCAGGGAACTACACTGTGACCAGCCATGTGAAGTGTCTGGCTCACCTTCTCCTATGGGCAGTGTACCCTTGCATCATTAACTTGCATTTTAAAATTTCGTTTACTGGGTCATCCCTTGAAAAATCCAGGATTGAGGTGGATTTTTTCTTGGGGTGCGGGGAGGAGGGCGGGGAGCAGGAGACAGGTGTGCAGAGAAGAAACACATTGTCTTATTCCCTGGTGGCTCAGAAAATAAGGAGTCTGCCTGCAATGCAGAAGACCCAGATTCGACCCCGGGATTGGGAAGATCCCTTGGAGAGCGGATAGGCTGCCCACTTCACTATTCTTGTGTTTCCCTGGTGGATCAGACAGTAAAGAATCTGCCTGCAGTGTGGGAGACCTGGGTTTGATCCTAGGTTGGGAAGATCCCCTACAGGAGGGCATGACAACGCACTCTAGTATTCTTGCCCGGAGAATCCCCATGGACAGAGGAGCCTGGTGGGCTACAGTCCATGGGGTCGCCAAGAGCTGGCCACGACTGAACGACTAAGACACACTCACAAATGCCCTTCTTCACCCAAACACGCTAAGTTGGCTCTGGTGGCAGCCGCAACGGCTGCCAAATCATCTTTATGAAGAGATGGCCCGGGGCGTCTAACAGAAGTTGAATTAAGCCGACTGTGTACTTGACGCCTCTTTCTGCAAGGAGCCTCGCATGTCTCCGCAACTCCAGAGACGGTTCAGGGACCTCTGCACAGCTGTATTCACCTGAAAGACCTCTTGAGCTCTGGTTCTCAAATCTGGCTGCACAGGGGAATCGCTGGGGAATTTTACAATGGACCTGTTAGGTAGTTAGAATAGGAAAAAGGAGTCCAGAATAGCGGTGGCTAAAAGACAAGGAACGGAAAAGCCCGTGAAAATAAAACAAAGGGAAGTCCAAGGACCGAAGTGAGGACCTCAGGTAGAACAAACAGCCCTCTCGGCTAGCCTAGTTTACACAGGGCAGGCCCGGGGTGAGGAAAAAACATAAAAAGAGGAGCTGAAGGGCCGGGGCTCTCTCTCGCTCTCCTCTTCGCATCCTTTGGGTCGGCATGCCCTCACCCCTCGAGGATGTATATTCGTTTATTTTCTAAATAAAACTGAGCTGTAACACAGAGCTGTGACACAGTCTGTCCGAGGGTTTTAACGTTCGTCGCCTCAAATTCTCGTTGTGACAAGACAGAAACGAGGAAATCACACACTCCCACGACCTACCGATGCCCAGGTCCTGGCCCCAGGGATTCTGATTTAACTGGTGCGAAGTGGGCCCTGGGCACTGGGGTGATTTTAGGCGGCCCAGGTCGGGTGACGTGCATCTGAGAGCTGCAGTTTGAGGACGTCCTTTTCTCTGCGCCAGACCTGCGCTTGAATCCCAGCCCCTCGGAGCGGAGGGTGAGGTTCGCCGAGCTCGCTACCCCTTTCCGCTCTGACTGACCCGATAAACTCAAACCGCTCCGCCATCCCCGCTAGGGACCTGAACTCTACCCGGGCTGCGGGCGCTCTACGCCCCGCCGCAGCCTCTATGGTACCCTGCCGTCCTCTCTAGCACCTGGAGGACTCCCTCGCCTCCGGCCGGAGCCGGCCGCTCCCTCTCTATGGTGGCGGATTTCCCGGCACCGCCCGCGGCGGGGTCTTCACTCCGGAAGTGCGGCCTGAGCGGAAGAGAGGCGGGACTTCCCGCCGGCCGCGCCCCACGTGCTTCCGCCCTGTCCCGGCCGCGCGCGCGGTGAGTATGTGGCGTGTGCCAGACGCTGGGGGACCCCGGGGCGCAGTGGCGGCGGCCGGGGCCGCGGGGGAGGCTCCGAGCGCCCGGCGACTCCGACGACGGCGCCGCCGCTCCAGAGCCGTGGTCCCGGGCCCGGCCCCGCAGGGCCGCGTCGCATCGGATCCGCAGGGCCCCGCGCGTTCGTGCCAGCCGTTCGGGGCTCCCTCCCGGACGCCCCCTCTTCTCCCGGAGAGACGCCACCTCGAGAGGCTGGGCGTCGGGGCTCCGGGACCCGCTCTGCAGGCCCGCCGTCGCCGGCTCTGCGACCTTGGGCGGGACCGCGTTCCCCCTCGGGGCCTGGGTTCCCACGTCCGACGCGGGGTGTTTGAGCTCGCCGAGGTCAGCGGCTCCTCCTGGTCGGATGCCCCTTGCGATTCCTCCACGTTCTGCAGCCCCTGCGACGGGAAAGCGGCTGGGAGGTCTGGGTGCTGACTGTTATGTCTCCTCCCCCGCCCCCAGGAGCTAGGAGGCCCGCAGGAGATCTCTTCCAGGGCGCAGGGCTGAGATGGACCCACTCAGGGCCCAGCAGCTGGCTGCAGAGCTGGAGGTAGAGATGATGGCCGACATGTACAATAGGTAAGGCCGGTCCTGCCGCTTACTTGTCTTAGAGAATGCTCCCAAGTCATCTTTTCCAAGGGCAGAGGTGGGCGACTTCCGAAAAATCTTCGTCGCAATCTAGGATAAACTGAGGTCCATACTTACCTTCCCAGCGCCCATCCCCACCCCACCCCACCCCCGCTACGCATGCATGCCCAGTGGCTCAGTCGTGTCTGGCTCTTTTCCACCCCTTGGACTGTAGCCGGCCAGGCTCCTCTGTCCATGGGATTTCCCAGGCAAGAAGACTGGAGTGGGTTGCCATTGCCTTCTCCTCCCACCCCCATGGTTAAGGGCTAATGCAGGCGCGGTGTGGACTCACTAGAAGGACTTGGACGTTGGGATTGGGATGGAATTGATGATGGAGGAGCCGAGCAGGAAGAGAAACCAGGCTCTGGTTGGGTTCTGGGGACAGTAGAGCAGTTGCCTTTTGACAGATTGTGCAGAACCGTTTAGCAGTCAGCATTTTGGAAGTGCTTCCTCCATCTTAGAAACATGGTGAGCACTTTATAGGCATTATGTTTTTACAATCTCCACTGAGTTCTCTTGTCCCATTTTTAAGGTGAGGACGTTGAGGCTTCTAGAGGTTCAGTAGCTTTCTCAGGGCCCACAGCTCGTCAGTACCAGTGTCAGGACCAGGACTTCAGTCTGACTCCTAACAAGTGCCCATGACCATCGGGCAGATTTGGGAACAAATCACAGCCACACCAACCACCACTACTGTGGCCTTGGGCAAGTTACTTGGACTTGTAGACTGGTGGTTTCTCCAGCTATAAAATGGAGTTCATAATAGTACCTTCCTCATAGAGACATTATAAATATTAAATGTTAAAATATAAGACAAACTTATCAAGCCCAACACAAGTAGGCAGTCAACAATTATTTGCTATTTTTATTGGCTAAAACCCTCTGGTATCCTCCTTTGATTAGCTGGGTTTGTCTCAGAGGCTATATGTGAGAATAATTTTTTAAAGTAAGCTGTGAAGTCAGGCTTCATATGTGCATGTAAGTTGCTTCAGTCGTGTCCAACTCTGCGACCCCATGGACTGTAGCCCGCCAGACTCCTCTGTCTGTGGGATTCTCCAGGCAAGAATACTGGAGTGGGTTGCCATGGCCTTGTCCAGGTGATGTTCCCCACCCAGGGATCGAACCTGCATCTCTTATGTCTCCTGCATTGGCAGGCAGATTCTTTACCACTAGTGCCACCTGGGAAGCCCACAGTAAGCTCCCTGGGTTCATAGCCCAGCTTTATGTGATCCTGAGGCTCTCTGTTCCTTCACTCCCTTATATGTAAAAAGGGGATAACGATCGTGCCTATCGCATAGAGTTATCCTAAGGACTGCATGGCAGAATCCATGGCATGCACTTCGCATGATGTCTGGAACGTAGCCAGTACTCAACTAATGGTTCCTGTCTGATGAGTCAAAAGCATGGGGTAAACATGGATTCAGACAAGGACCTTCCAAGACGGTGGAGGTGCAGATTGGAGATCTACACTGCCTTCTTGGCGGGTGGCATCGGGGTAGCCGGGCAGGAGTGGCTGCGAGTCCCTGGTTTGCCACAGCAGGCTGCTGACCTGGCCTTGCCCTTCCTTCTAGAATGACCAGTGCCTGCCACCGGAAGTGCGTGCCTCCGCACTACAAGGAGGCAGAGCTGTCCAAGGGCGAGGCCGTGTGCCTGGACCGCTGTGTCTCCAAGTACCTGGACATCCACGAGCGGATGGGCAAGAAGCTGACGGAGTTGTCTATGCAGGACGAGGAGTTGATGAAGAGAGTGCAGCAGGGTTCTGGGCCTTTGTGAGGCGCCCGAGAGGACACCCCAAGGGCGCCCCTCCCTTCCCACCTGTCTAACAAAAGTGCCCCCTGTCGGGTGTCTGTGAAGACTGCAAGGCCTGGGCTCCTTCCGGAGAGTCTCCAGGAGCCGTTTCCCGGGCGCAGAAGGATGTTTGTCACACTGGCCCGTGACTGTGTGTGTGAGTGTATATGTGTATATATATATATTAAAGCAAATTTGTTGACACCCGCAGTGTGCAAAGCAATGTGCCTGGCACTTGGGACTGAAGGCGGCAGACACAGCCTCTACCAGCAGAGGGAGTCGGATGTGTTTAAAAGCAGAGACCGGTCCTGTGGCTTAAGTGGACAGTCCCCGTCAGCCACTCGCTGTATGACCCTGACTGTCGTTCTACCGTGCTTGGCTTCCTCATCTGTAAAGTGGGGGGACGGTCATAGGGCTGGGGTGAAGGTTAAGTGAGTTAACGCGAATAAACCACTTAAAATAATGACTGGGCCAGAGAAAGTTCCCAAGATGCTTATGTTTTCTTAAGCAGACGCATCGTTTGTTTTGGCTGCGCTGGGTCTTCGTTGCTGGGTGCGGGGTTCTCTTTGCGGAACACAGGCTCTAGGCACGCTGGCTTCAGTAGTTGTAGCTCACGGTCCCAGTTGCTCCATGGAAAGGGCAATCTTCCTGGACCAGGGATCAAACCCGCGCCTCCTGCGTTGGCAGGTGGATTCTTCACCACTGTACCACCAGGGCAGCCCAGCTTTTTATGTTTAACAACTGAAATGCAGGCTGGCATTTTCCCAAATGATGGAAACGGAATGATTTAGAGGAGTGGGTGGAAAGTCGATGGAACTTAAGTAGCTACAACGTCTTGGTTCTAAACGGCCATAGCGGAACGTGTGAAGGGACCCAGCGTCACGCATGGTGTGTGTGATCCAGGCGAGGGCCTGAGTGACAACCGCCATTAGCTGTTCAGGGTTCACTTGAGTCCGTGCTGGGGACCGCACTCCTGATCCACCCAGCAGGCTAGAGGCCCTCTTAGGAAACGGGGCTCTGAGAGATGGTGCTTTCTGGGTCACAGGAGAGGAGCGGTAGCCTGGAGGCCAGAACAGACAGCTGCACGTGCTGCCTCGCAGAGGAGAGGACGCCTTCCTGTGCTGAGGCTGCCCTTGGAGAGCTGCAGCTGGGGAAGGGCGGCTCGCTGCGGGAGCTTCGGTGACCCCAGTGCCGCCGGAGGAGCAGAGGCGTCAGCAGAGGGCGGCAGCTGGCATGTAACCTCACCGGGCCCCTGGGCTCCCAGGACAAGTAGAGGCAGCACATTTCAGGCTTAAGAGGACAGGTTCAGGGAGTTCCCTGGCCGCCCAATGGTCGGGTCTCCCCACGTTCACTGCCACGGGCCCAGGTTCATTTCCTGGTCAGGTAATGAGTGTCCCACAGATTGCACAGTGCATCCGGGAAAAAACTGTAGGTGCAAGTCAGACCACCTGGGGTGAGAGTTTCAGTCTGCGTGCTCCTGGGGAGGCATTTGACCCCTCTGTGCCTCAGCTGTGTGTGTGCCGGACTCGTGGCGACCCTGTGGACTGTAGCCCACCAGGCTCCTGTGTCCATGGGCTTCTCCAGGCAAGAATACTGGAGTGGGTTGCTGTGCCCTTTCGCAAGGGATCGTCCGACCCAGGGATTGACCCTTCATCTCTTCCATCTCCTGCACTAGCAGGCAGATTCTTTACCGCCAGCACCAGCTCAGTTACCCTACAAGTGATAAAACCAATTCATCCAGTCGTTGGGAAGATTAAATGTGTTAATAATAACTAAAGCACTTGGGAAAGTGCCTCCCTTTCCGTGTTAAATGCTCATAATGTTACCTTTTTTTTTTTTTAATTGCTAACTTGGATGTAAGGAGACATGAGATCCACCCCCAGGAAAGCTAAAAATGTTTGTTCGTGGCCGTCAGGGTGAGCTGAGAGCCCGCGTCCCCGTGCTGCAGGGCCGGCGTGGGCCAGCAGGTGGCGCCGCCCGCCCGCCGGGGCCGGTCCGGGCGGTCCTCGGCCCTCAGCGGGGGTTGTGCCGGGAAGGGGACAGTGGTGAGGAAAACGGAGGCTGTGCCTGCCCTCAGGTTTAGCAGGAAATGTCAGGGGTTTCCAGGGTGCGTCGCTGAAACGTGTATTAGAAGCAGGGGCAGTCGGGGTGGAGAGGAGAGGTTTCAGCTGCAGACAGACCACTGCAGAAGAGCTCACGGTGGGGTGGGGTGGGCCGGGAGGTGCAGGAGAGACCTGCCCGGGCGGGCGCGCGGCTCCGGAGGGCTGTGTTAAAAGGCCGCGTGTTCCCCGAAGGGCGTCAGCTAACGGTGGAAGGAGGTGAACCCTGGCGGTGAAAATGACAGATCTGCATCTTAAAGGCTCCCTCTAGCTGCCAGCCAGGGGGATCGTGGTAGATGGATGACATGGATTCTGGGGAGACCTGCCAGGGATCCAGTGAGGAAATGGGTGTGTCGCGTGTGTGTATGTGTCTGTGTGTGTGGATTTGACTACAAGTACCTGTGGAGGCCTTCCCTGGGGGCCCAGGGGTTTAGAGTCCCATCTTGCCACGCAAAGGACGCTGCTAGTTCAATCCCTGGTCCAGGAAGATCCCACATGCCATGGGGCCCCTAGAGCCTGTGCTCCACAACGAAAGGAGCCACCGAGATGAGAAGCCCCTGCTTGCCGCAGCCGGAGAAAGCCTGCACGGGGCGACAAGACCCAGCGCGGCCAAAAAGAACAAGAAATTAAAAAAAACAGTACCCATTGTTGCCACATTGTGCTAGTGAGTGTATCATTTCATTAAGACCTGATAACAGCTCTGAGGCAGGCATGATGGTTCTCATAGATGAAGAAGCTGAGGCTCCAAAAAGTAAGTAACTTGCTAAGGGTCATAGAACAAGCAAGTGGCAGGACTGCAGCTAATTCAGACCCCAGAGCCCACTTACCCACTCCTCTCGGGTGGAGGTGAGGGTGGACTCGGGGAGTCTTCCTTAATGCAGTACATGTCAGCAAAGTCATATTTCATTCAAGAATATCTCCTGTTGCCTTGCCACGTATGGAGAGCTATAGAAAGTGTACAAAGTGAATTAGCTAGGTCCCTGCCTTCATTGAGGGCTTCCCAGGTGACGCTAGAGGTAAGGAATTCCAGTAAGAGATGCGGGTTCAATCCCTGGGTTGAGAAGATCCCCTGGAGGAGGGAATGCAGCCCTCCCCAGTATGTCCCATGGACAGAGGAGCCTGGCGGGCTGCAGTCCACGGAGTTGCAAAGAGTCGGGCACGATGAATGAGCTGGCATGCACGCTGCCTTCAGTGAACAGTATGGGGGGCGGGAAGGGAGGCGTGGAGAGACAAACAGACCCGTGAAGGGTGGTGGAATAGGTGAGGCCCGCCTTCTCTGCCGAAGAGAAGAGTCAAAAACTAAATCCTCTCGTGCGTTCGCTAGACTGTCGGTTTTACAAATCAAGGAGTGTCTCCTGAGAAACCAGGACTTCGGCTTCTTTTGCAAAGTTGGCCTCCATTCCTGCTTGGCGGGGCTCTGCTGGAGGACGGGCCGAGGCTCCGCCGTCCCCCGACCCTCCCATTGCCTCTTTCTTCCCTCCTCATCAGCTGCCTGGCCTGGAGGCCTTTGGGCTGCACCGTGCGCTCCTGGGTTTTCAGCCGAGCCGGTCGCTGAGTGAGAAAAATGTCCTCGCTGTCCGGGAGCGGGCGGTCTCCAAGGTGGCTCCTAACCACCCACCCGCTCTGCCCACTCCTGCTCATCACCAGTATGTTCTTCCATTGTGCACCCAGCCTCGAGAGAGGCTTTTGTTTGTTGGACTTTTTTTTCCTTTTTAAAACTTTTTATTTTGCATTGGAGTATAACTGATTAATGGGCTTCCCTGGTGGCTCGGGGGTCAAGAATCTGCCTGCTGATGCAGGAGATGTGAGTTTGATACCTGGATTGGGAAGATCCCCTGGAGAAGGACACGGCAACCCACTCCAGTCTTCTTGCCCGGGAAGTCCCGCAGACAGAGGAGCCTGGCTGGCTGTAATCCATGGGGTTGCCAAAGAACTGGAGGTGACTTAGCAACTAAACAAAACATAGCTGTTTAACAATGTTGTGATAGTTCAGGTGAACAGCGAAGGGACCTAGCCATATATATACATGTATCCGTTCTCCCCTAAGTCCCCCTCCCATCCAGGCTGCCACATGACACTGAGCGGAGTTCCATGCTATACGGTAGGTCCTTGTTGGTTACCCACTTTAAAGACAGCAGTGTTCACTCCTCCTAGTAGAGGCTTGCATCTAACGAACAGAACACAGCAAAGATAGTGAAAACTGTCCAAGGTTCAGGCCCAGAAGATCGTAGTGGCCGTCCTCGTAGCGTTCCTCTCACCCCCCGCCCTCCTCTCTGTCCCCCCCTTCTCCTCTTGCTTGCAGACTCTCAGGAGGCAAGCTTCCATGTTGTCAGCTGCTCTAGGAAAAGACCCGTGTGGTGGGGACCTCCGGGCAGCCTCCAGCCCACCGTCAGCGCGGAACTGAATCCTGCCAGCACCCGCCTGAGTGAGCTTGGACGCAGATCCTTCCCCGTCGAGATTTCAGATGACTGCAGCCCTGTGAGAGCCCCTGAAGCAGAGGGCCCAATGGACCTGCACCCTGACTCCAGCCTAGAGAAACTGAGATAACGGAGGTTGCTTTAAGCCATTATTTTCTGGGGTCGTTTGTTGCACAGCAAGAGTTAACAACCACTAACAGTTCTCACAACCATTACGATTATCAGAGAATATGCTTGGTCATTCTACGCCTATACCTGGAAGGCTCGAGGCACCAGTCCAGGCGTTTGAAGTACACCAATGAACAGGACAGATAAAGATCCTTGCCAACTTGTAATTTACATTCTGGAACAATGTTTTTACATAGACGTCATGCTATTTTGAAGGAAAGAAGGGAGAAGGTTCTTAACCTTTCAGCTCTTGAACCACTCTGAAACTCCCAACAAAAGCCACAGACTGGTTCTTTGGAAAATTGTATGGGCACACAGCATTTTGTATGCACTTTCAGGAAGTTTCATAAAAATTCTTGTGGGCTGACCTGAGGGACATTTTGTAACAAGCATCAGTTTGAATGCTGGGGCAAAGAGAAGCAAGACAGAAATTAAAGCATCTGGGGAGAGACAGATATTAAAACCAGTCACTTTAAAAAACTAATTAAGCTGCACCAGGTCTTCGCTGCAACACGCAGGATGTTTCAGTTGCAGTATGTGGACTCCTGCTTGCGTCTTGTGGGGTCTAGTTCCCTGACCAGGAATTGAACCCTGGCCCCCTGCGTTGGAAGTGTGGAGGCTTAGCCATTGGACCATCATCAGGGCGGTTGTTGTTGGAGTCACAGAGCCTTCATGTAGGAAGTGACAGTTAGGCAAAATCTGGAGGATCAGTAGATAGAGCAGGATGGAAGAATGTTCCAGGCCCAGGTGGGAGAACACGGGGTGTTGATGGATGGGAACAGGTCCCTCCGGTGAAAACACGGAGAGGGGAGACCCCAGAGTGGGGAGGGGCGGTGGGAGGGCCCAGATGGACCAGGAGGCACTGCTGGGAGCCTAGACGCTTGCTCAACAGGCACAGGAAACCTCCAGGGGGAGTGGCCTGCTCAGAGCTGTGTTTGGTACGTAATTCTCCCTGGAAGGTGGACTTGGATGTATGAGTGGAATCCGGAAGGTCAGGGTGAAAAGGCTGCAGGAGTCCAGGTTGGATCTGATGAGACCCAGGCTTGTGGGACAGCAGTGGATGGAGAAGAGAGAATCTCTCTCTCTCTCTTTTTAAAATTTTTTGTCCATGTCACTCACGACCAGGGATCAAACCCATGCCCCTGCAGTGGAAGTGTGGGGTCTTAGCCTCTGGACCACCAGGAAGTCAAGCATCAAAGGTCGGAACCTCAGGCTCACGGGTAGGTTCAATGTGGAAAGGGGGGCTGGGAGCAGAGATCAGATAATTTCAGTTTGGGCTTAAACAACTGCGTGCAAGGTGGCGCTCTTACAGACCCAGGCAGCAATGGAGGAAGAGCGAGGGAGGGAGGAGCAAGGTCATCTTCCGTCATCACTGAGCACTCAGCGTCCAGCAGATCCCGTCCTGACTGTTCCCCTGCAGCCGCCCGCCGCAGCCCACCTCCCTCTGACGCGGGCTCGCCTTCAGCTCCGGACGGCTCGGGCGCCCTCCTGTGCGGTGTGTCCTCCTGTTGTCCTCAGTCGGTCAGTCAAGTCTGACTCTTTGCAACCCCACGGACTGTCGCCCAGCCCAGGCTCCTCTGTCCTTTGGATTCTCCAGGCAAGAGTACTGACATGGGTTGCCATTTCCTTCTCCAGGGGAATCTTCCCGACCCAGGGATCAAACCCGCGTCTCCTGCATTGACAGGTGGATTCATTACGCCTGAGCCTCCTGGGAAGCCCGTCCTCCTTTGAGGGTTGATAAATTAGACACGGGAAGCCTCTCATCTTCCGATCTGGGCACCGAAGCCTCTTCAGGGACTCCGCCCTGCCCTCTAGTCTGGATCACCGCGCCTCCCGGGTGATTCGTGACAACACAGACTCTCTGTCCCCCATGGCACATCCTTTAGATGCAGTTACACTTGCTGTGTGATAATTTGATTCATCGACGCCTCTCCTCCACTGGACTTCATGTTCTCTGAAGATAGACTCTGTGCCTTATTCATCCTCCAATTCCCTAGTGCCTGATGCTTGTAAAAGTATTTAAAATTTTTTTTAAACTGAGACATAATTCACATGATGAGAAAATCGACTCTTTTGAAGTGTTCAATTCAGTGAATGTCAGTACATTCACAAAGTTGTACAGTCATCACCACTATTTAATTGCACAACATTTTCTTCACCCCCCTTGCAGAAGAGACCCCACAGTCATTAGCGATCACTTCCCATTTCTCCCTCTCCTGCTGTTAGTTTTAGTCATTGTTGGTTTTTGATGACAAACCTTCAGTCTCAATGTATCTGCCCATTTTCGGCATTTCGTATGCACGCCAGTCCTATAATGTGTGATGTTTTGCATTTGGCTTCTTTCACTCAGCATTCAACTTTCATCCATGTTGTAGCATGTGTCGGGACCTCCTTCCTTTTTATAACCAAATAATAATACATTGAATATTACTTACGCATTTTTTATTTTATTTTAGTTTTGGTCACTGTGCAGGGCTTGTGGGATCTTAGTTCCCCAACCAAGGATCAAACCCAGGCCCTCAGCAAGGCATGTGCTAACCAGTGAACCCCCAGGGAATTCCCGCTACACACATTCTTATTTGTCCATTTATTCTTGGACAGTTGAGTAGTTTTCAATTCTTGGCTTTTACGGATAACAGGGCTATGAACATTTGTATCTAAGTTTTTGTGTCCACATAATGGTTTTGGGCTCCAAAATCACTGCAGATGGTGACTGTAGCCATGAAATTAAAAGATGCTTACTCCTTAGAAGAAAAGCTATGACCAACCTAGACAGCATATTAAAAAGTAGAGACATTATTTTGCCAACAAAGGTCCATCTAGTCAAAGCTTTGTTTTTTCCAGTAGTCCTGTATGGACGTGAGAGTTGGACCATAAAGAAAGCTGAGCACCAAAGGATTGATGCTTTTGAACTGTGGTGTTGGATAAGACTCTTGAGAGTCCCTTGGACTGCAAGGAGATCCAACCAGTCCATCCTAAAGGAGATCAGTCCTGGGTATTCATTGGAAGGACTGATGCTGAAGCTGAAACTCCAATACTTTGGCCACCTGATGTGAAGAGCTGACTCATTGGAAAAGACCCTGATGCTGGGAAAGATTGAAGGTGGGAGGAGAACGGGATGACAGAGGATGAGATGGTTGGATGGCATCACCGACTGGATGGACATGAGTTTGAGTAAACTTCGGGAGTTGGTGATAGACAGGGAGGCCTGACATGCTGCAGTCCATGGGGTCACAAGGAGTCAGACACGACTGAGCACCTGAACTGAACTGAATGTTCTCAGTTTTCTGCAGTATATACCTAGGAGAGGAACTGCTGGGTTTTAGCACTGACTCTGGAACTATTTGAAGCTCGGCCAAACCATTTTTCCAAAGTCGCTGCACCGTTTTATTTACATTCCTAATGCAAAAGTTTACCATAACTATTTGTGGGGCTGAATAAATCATCTCTCTGCTGTGAGCTGGATACTGTTATCTCCAGCACACGACAGCCTGCAAGAGGGAGGCTCAGCACTGCGAGTGCCTCGGGCAAACCCGTACACATGACCCGCTGCAGGGCAAGAAGGGACCTGGCTGTGATCCGGGTAAGCACTCCTGACACGCCAGCAGGGAGGCGGGCGAGCCAGCAGCTCACAGGACATGCAACGCAACAGCCCTGTTGTCCTCAAGCTCTGGGACAGAGTCTAGAAAGGGGTGACTATGGGGGCGGGAGGAGGGGTGGGTGAACCCTATCGACTCTGATACGGGAGTGGGGCTCTAGTCTCTTCTCTGAGACTTTCCTGGGGGTCCCGTGGTTAAGAGTCCAGGCTCCCACTGCAGGGGCCAAGAGGTAAGTCCTGGTCTGGGAACTGGGACCACATGCCATTCCCCCATGCTCCCTACCAGCCCTGCGAAAGTCTCTGTCTTTTCCAAATGGAGTTATTTATTTTGGGCTGCACTGGGTCTCCAGTGCTGTGAGCGGATTTTCCTGGCTGTGGCGAGTGGCGGCGACTCCCTGGTTGTGTAAGGGCTTCTCTTCGCCGTGGGTCCTCTTGTCTCAGAGCAGCAGCTCTGGGTGTGCGGGCTTCAGTAGCTGTGGCCCAGGGGCTTAGTTCCTCCTCAGCAAGTGAGATCTTCCCGGACCAGGGATTGAACCTGTGCCTCCTGCATGGGCAGGCAGGCTCTCAACCCCTGGACCACCAGAGAAGTCCTGTTTTTAAAATTATTATTATCTGAACCATTACTGTGGCTTCTTCAGTTCAGTTCAGTCGCTCAGTCATGTCCGACTCTTTGCGACCCCATGAATTGCAGCACGCCAGGCCTCCCTGTCCATCACCAACTCCCGGAGTTTACTCAAACCCATGTCCATCGAGTTGGTGATGCCCTCCAACCATCTCATCCTCTGTCGTCCCCTTCTCCTCCCGCCCCCAATCTTTCCCAGCATTAGGGTCTTTTCCAATGAGTCAACTCTTCGCATGAGGTGGCCAAAGTATTGGAGTTTCAGCTTTAACATCAGTCCTTCCAATGAACACCCAGAACTGATCTCCTTTAGGATGGACTGGTTGGATCTCCTTGCAGTCCAAGGGACTCTCAAGAGTCTTCTCCAACACCACACTTCAAAGGCATCAATTCTTCGGCGCTCAGCGTTCTTCACCATCCAACTCTCACATCCGTATATGACTACTGGAAAAACCACAGCCTTGACTAGACAGACCTTTGTTGGCAAAGTAATGTCTCTGCTTTTCAATATGCTATCTAGGTTGGTCATAACCTTCCTTCCAAGGAGTAAGCGTCTTTTAATTTCATGGCTGCAATCACCATCAGCAGTGATTTTGGAGCCCCAAAAAATAAAGTCTGACACTGTTTCCACTGTTTCCCCATCTATTTCCCATGAAGTGATGGGACCAGATGCCATGATCTTAGTTTTCTGAACGTTGAGCTTTAAGCCAACTGTGGCTTCTTAACTGCTCTCAAGTCTCTCTCCTTTCCATTCCTTAAACACACAAACCCGACCATATCTGTCTCCTTCCTTAAAAACAAACTAAACCAAAAGAAAACAAAATCCGGGAGTTCCCATCACCCGTCTCACAAAATAAGATTCTCACAAGGGAGGACTCTACACAGGGACGTCACTAGATGGCCCAGACTGAAATCAGACTGATTATATTCTTTGCAGCCAAAGATGGAGAAGCTGTATACAGTCAGCAAAAACAAGACCGGGAGCAGACTGTGGCTCAGATCATGAACTCCTTATTGCCAAATTCAGACTGAAATTGAAGAAAGTGGAGAAAACCACTAGACCATTCAGGTAGGACTTAAATTGAATCCCTTACGATTATACAGCAGAAGTGACAAATAGATTCAAGGGATTAGATCTGATAGACAGAGTGCCTGAAGAACTATGGACGGAGGTTCATGACATTGTACAGGAGACAGGGATCAAGACCATCCCCAAGAAAAAGAAATGCAAAAAGGCAAAATGGTTCTCTGAGGAGGCCTTACGAATAGCTGTGAAAAGAAAAGTGAAAGGCAAAGGAGAAAAGGAAAGATATACCCATCTGAATGCAGAGTTCCAAAGAAGAGCAAGGAGAGATAAGAAAGCCTTCCTCAGTGATCATTGCAAAGAAATAGAGGAAAACAATAGAATGGGAAAGACTAGAAATCTCTTCAAGAAAATTAGAGACACCACGGGAACATTTCATGCAAAGATGGGCTCGATAAAGGACAGAAATGGTATGGACCTAACAGAAGCAGAAGATATTAAGAAGAGGTGGCAAGAATACACAGAAGAACTATACAAAAAAGATCTTCACGACACAGATAATCACTATGGTATGATCGCTCACCTAGAGCCAGACATCCTGAATGTGAAGTCAAGTGGGCCTTAGGAAGCATCACTACGAACAAAGCTAGTGGAGGTGATGGAATTCCACTTGAGCGATTTCAAATCCTGAAAGATGATGCTGTGAAAGTGCTGCACTCAATATGTCAGCAAATTTGGAAAACTCAGCAGTGGCCACAGGACTGGAAAAGGTCAGTTTTCATTCCAGTCCCAAAGAAAAGCAATGCCAAAGAGTGCTCGAACTACCACACAATTGCACTCATCTCACACCTAGCAAAGTAATGCTCAAAATTCTCCAAGCCAGGCTTCAACAGTACATGAACCATGATTTCCAGATGTTCAAGCTGGATTTAGAAAAGGCAGAGGAACCAGAGATCAAATTGCCAACATCTGCTGGATCATCGCAAAAGCAAGAGAATACCAGAAAAACATCTACTTCTGCTTTACTGACTATGCCAAAGCCTTTGACTGTGTGGATCACAACAAACTGTGGAGAATTCTTCAAGAGATGGGAATACCAGACCACCTGACCTGCCTCTTGAGAAATCTATATGCAGGTCAAGAAAGTAACAGTCAGAACTGGACATTGAAAAACAGACCGATTCCAAATAGGAAAAGGAGTACGTCAAGGCTGTATATTGTCACTCGGCTTATTTAACTTATATGCAGAGTACATCATGAGAAATGCTGGGCTGGATGAAGCACAAGCTGGAATCAAGATTGCCGGGAGAAATATCAATAACCTCAGATATGAGATGACACCACCCTTATGGCAAAAGTGAAGATGAACTAAAGAGCCTCTTGATGAAAGTGAAAGAGGAGAGAGAAAAGTCTTAAAACTCAACATTCAGAAAACTAAGTTCATGGCATCTGGTCCCATCACTTCATGGCAAATAAATGGGGAAACAGTGGAAACAGTGACAGACTTTATTTTGGGGGGCTTCAGAATCACTGCAGATGGTGACTGCAGCCATGAAATTAAAAGATGCTTGCTCCTTGGAAGAAAAGCTATGACCAACCTAGACAGCATATTAAAAAGCAGAGACATTACTTTGCCAACAAAGGTCCATCTGGTCAAAGCTATAGTTTTTCCAATAGTCATGTATGGATGTGAGAGTTGGACCATAAAGAACGCTGAGCGCCGAAGAATTGATACTTTTGAACTGTGGTGTTGGAGAAGAGTCTTGAGAGTCCCTTGGACTGCAAGGAGATCCAACCAGTCCATCCTAAAGGAGATCAGTCCTGGGTATTCATTGGAAGGACTGATGCTGAAGCTGAAACTCCAATACTTTGACCACCTAATGCGAAGAACTGAATCATCTGAAAAGACCCTGATGCTGGGAAAGATCGAAGGCAGGAGGAGAAGGGGACGACAGAGGATGAGATGGTTGGATGGCATCACGGACTGGATGGACATGAGTTTGAGTAAACTCTGGGAGTTGGTGATGGACAGGGAGGCCTGGCGTGCTGCGGTCCATGGGGTCGCAAAGTGTCAGACACGACTGAGCGACTGAACTGGTTTGGACTATACTGGCAGAGGTCCTTCCAAACTGACCCCAGCCGTCCTTCCCAGCTCCCTTTCTCACTCCCCTCTTCCCATTAGTGGAGAGACGTTTACCACTGGCTGTTACAGGTCAGGTCCTGGGATGGGTTGCAGGCATAATACAAACCAGCCACAAAGTAGTTCCCAAGGTGCCTGCCCTCCAGAGACTTCTAGCTCCTAGGGAGGGAGCAGGCAACAATACTGCTGATTCTAGATCAGGGTGAGCGCTTCGTCTCAGGGTAGAATAGCACTGAGCAGGAGGGGGCGGGGGGGGGTGCGGGGGGGTGCACCTCTAACGCAGCCTAGGAGCTCAGAGCTTCCAGCCAAAAGGGGAAGCTGGGGGAGAGTTGTGAAGGATGAGTACATCGGAGATGAAGGAGGGAATCTGTCTTTACCACAAGAAGGAATCACAGGCGCAAAGGGAAGACGATGTGGAAGCAGTCGGCTTCACACTTCATTCCACAGGTGCTTCCCGAGTGCTCTTAGCTGCTAGGGGCTGTTTCTGGCACTAGAGACACTGCAGTGAACACTGCAGACCAGACCCTTGTCCCCATGCAGCTGACAGTTCCCCAGGTGAAAAGAGGCAAATGTGGGTTGGAGAGAAAGGCAAGCATTAACAGCCACTGGGGAGCCCGTGGACCCCTAGAGTCTGTGGAGCTGGGTCCACAAAAACCCTGGAATTTAAATGTAGATAAATGTGTGTGTGCATCTTCACCCAGGCCTTTTCACCGGGAGTGGCCTCATAGCATTTTATTACATTCTCGAAGTGACCTATGACCGCCTTGGGTCACGGGGTCTTTATTCTAGGGCCCCTGGTGCGAAGCTAAGCAATTTGACCTTGATCTGGAAGTTCTGGGAGCCAGTCGTGGATTTTGAGAAGTGAAACCATCACTGCCTGACACCCACTGCACCCCTGCCACAGAGAAGTCCTTGTGCCTTTTCAGCCGCTAAGCTTCTGCTTTCGCTGGTTCCTCCGGACCTGGAGGAACAGGAAGGGCCACACTTTAAAGCCAGCCAGCCCTGACTCCGCATCCCATCTCTACCTCCATTTCCCAGCTGCCAGCCCCCAGGCCTGTCCCCCTGTGACAAGCTCCGAGGTTTAAATGAGCCTGTGATGTTTTGAGGATTTAATGATAATTTTTGCTTGGAAAAATTAGGGCTTCCCTGGAGGCTCAGACAGTAGTCTTCCTGCATTGTGGGAGACCCTGGTTTGATCCCTGGGTCAGGAAGATCTCCTGGAGAAGGGAATGGTTACCCACTCCAGTATCCTTGCCTGGAGAATCTCATGGACAGAGGAGCCTGGAGGGCTACTGTCCATGGGGTCGCAAAGAGCCGGACACGAGTGAGCGACCGACAAACACTTTGCTTGGAAAGTGCCCAACGTAAGTTAGCCACTCAGCAAATGTGAGTTCCTCTCACGGCGAAGTGGCCCCGCTGTTTAGAGAGTCCCTCTTGTCTGGGGCCTGGTACGTCCTAGGCAGTTGCTCACACGCCCAAAGAGCTTTGGGAACAACATCAACATCACTTTCCAGACACCGTGATTAGCTCACATCTGTACTGATGGGCCCTCGTCCTCATCCCATGAGTCCACACCACAGTTCACCCTCTGTTTTACAGAAGAGGAAACTGAGGCTCAGGGAGGTCCAGAGAATTCCCAGGAATCAGTGGTGTGGAGGGCTCCCATCACCACATCTTCTGTAATAGTAATGATGATGACAGCAGTAACAACCACAGTGAACACTGATTATGCTTGCTTTGTGCCAAGCGCTGCCGTGAGCATTTTGCCCGCCTCATAACCCCCAATTCCAGCCCCCAGCTCTCCAGCAGTCCTACCGTAGGTACCATTGTAAGGTAGGTGCTGTTGTTATTACAACTTACAGAAGGAAACCGAGGCCCAGAGAGGCCCAGCAACTTGTTCAAGGTAGCCCAGGGCAGTTTTCACATCCACTCTCAGAGCTCGACCTGACTACCTCTGCAAGGAAATCCGTGTCACTCTGCCTCTCTCGGAAAACTCTGCTCCCAGCTGCACAGTTCAAAACCCCACCTGTCCGCCCGGCATCGCGGTCAGCGCGCTCCAGCCGAGTTGTTCTTTGTTGTGGCCGAGGATACAGAGAGGGCCGCATCGTTCTTCTGGGGGGCCCGGGGCGGAGGCTAGGGGCAGGGAGATGCGTGGACATTTTAGGCGCAGGCCGTGTGCCGGGGAGAGTGTCTGGGTATCCGGGATCGAGTCACGTGCGCGTGAAACTCGACCTAGGGGCAGGGTTTGGGGAGGGAACCCCCGCCCCCAGCTCGGAGCGCAACCCCGGACGGGCGTCAATACAGCTGTTGGCTCGCTCCGTCGATCCACCTCGTCCCAGCCTCGCCGCGCGGACTGGGGGCCGCCCAGAGGCGTCGTGTCCCCCACCTCCTCCGATGGAGCAGGGGCGGTGAGAGCCCCAGGCGGAATCTCCGAGGCCGCCCGGACGCGGCGCTCAGAGGAGCCCCGAGCGCCGGGACGGTCCCGAGCTGGGCCCGCCGCACACCGGTCGCCGGACGCCGACGGGCCCGCGGCCAAGCGAGGCGCGCCTGCCCGGATCAGAGGTGAGCGGCCGGCGGGGCTGGGCTGGGGAGTCCCTGAGAGCTGCCCGGGTGGCTCCTACCGATTCTTCCAGGCTCCCCAAGAAACCCTGTCACCTGAGCGCGCGGCTCCCGCCCCTTCGGTCTGGCCCCTCTGCGCCCTCTCCGGCCGTGCTTCCTCCGCTCCGAGCCACGCTCGCGTCGGAGGCCATGCGGGCCTCCGACGGACCTGCGGCCGCGCCCGAAGGCCCAGGCCCATTTCACAGATGGGAATACTGAGGCTCCCGGGCGCAGGCACTCGCGGCTTCCCCCGCCCCCTCCCACCCTTTCTCAGCGGCCCGGCCCGCCCCTCTCCTCTGCGATTTCCTCGGGCTCTCCTTCCCCTCACCCCCGGCCGCTCTTCGCCCCGGCGCCGCCCGCCTGCCATCCCCTTCCGCGGCGGCGGCCGTGCCCGAGGCTGGGGCGGGGACGGGCGGGGGAGCGCGGGCGGCTTGTCTCCCTCTGGTAAACACGGCCGCCCGCCGCCCCTCCGCCGCCCCGGCCCTTATTGAGTCAGCGGCCGCCGGACTTCCTGCGGGGACCCGAGCCCCCTCCGGACGGGAGAGGACTGGCGGGCGCCTCGGGTGAGCTGGGGGCGCGGGGTGTGCGGAGGGCCCGCCTGGGGCCCCTTCCACGTGGCAGCTGCCGGCCGGGAGCGAGAGCCCGCGGGCACTTGAGTCGCCCGGCGCGGGAAGGGGCAGGGCCCGCGGGAGCCCGGCCCCGGGGGAGAGGAGTGGTCTCCCCGGGGCCACAGGCAGAGGGAGGGAGGCGGGGGGTGTCCTGGGGCTGCCATCCGACTTCCCTTTCCTCCTCCTGCTCGCCTCGGGGAGTCTTTCCTGGAGCTGGAGGCTGGCTGGCGCCCGGCGGCGGCTTCAGAGCGAGCCCTGCCCCTTGCTGACCTCTGGGGACTCGGGGAAGCCGGGTTTGGACGCCGGGAGCCGGGCACCGCGTGCCTGGGCCTCGGTGGAGGAGCCTGGCGGCGCGCCGGGAGTCTGTGGCGCGCAGACAGGACCTTCCGGTCCCTGATAGTGACCCGGGGGGCGGGGGGGACCCCAGCGCCGCGTGCGCCCCCCTCCCTGCCAGTGCGCCCAGAGCCAGCCCGGCGGGACCCGCTGGGAAGCCCAGGACGTGATGGGGGTCTCCGTGAAGGGCACCCCTCACGTCGCAGGCGGGCTCGAGGGGGCTCTCTAGAGCCCTCACGATAAAGGATGCTTCTCGGGGTCCTCTGGGCGCTTGGCTCAGTGCTCTGTGCCCCGGCAGGCTGGCCACCGGGATGGCCCCCACGCTGGAGAGGGCGTACCAGCGGCGCTGGTGGATGGCGTGCACCGCAGTGCTGGAGAACCTGTTCTTCTCCGCCGTGCTCCTGGGCTGGAGCTCCCTGCTGATCATGCTCAAGAACGAGGGCTTCTACTCCAGCATGTGCTCAGGTACCCCGAGAAGGGACCAGCGGGGGCGGCAGAGGGGGCGAGCACCCCGCAGGGGCTTGGGCACCCCCACGTCTCCTCCAAACTTTCTCTAGAGAAGAACTCACCGAATTCCGTTTGCACTGAACCCCAAGAGTCCTGCCGGCATCCAGGTTCCCCACAGCAGACTTTGGCAACCTCAGGGCTAGAGCAAGGCGTGCTGCCGCTGCTAGCTGGGTGAGGGTTTTCTTGCTGGGGCTATTGTCAGGCTGAAGGAGGCAAAGGAGAGTCTTCAAGCTGGATTTGATTGTCAAGGTGGGGTTGGGGGTGGTGATGTGCCTCATTTTCCAGGCCCTTGGAGGCCTCAAGTCACCTCTCATACGAAGTTAGTAGCCTCATTTCCTCTAGGGCCCCAGCTCATAGGGGTCTCTGTTTCCCATTTTGGTCACCTTGGCTTTGTATGAGGAACACTGAAGGCTGGAGTGAGAATTCTAGCAATCTTGGGGAGCGCTGTCGGCGTTCAAGTGCCGGGAGACAAGGAGTCGCCCCTCCTGCTGCCTGGGACTTGAGTTTCTCCTGCCGTCTGACACGGGGATCTTTCTTTTCTGGGAAGGAGGGTGCTGAGCTGACAGGCTCAGCCCGAGGAGCTGGAGGGATGTGGAGTTTGGTCCTGGCCTGCTTATCCTCTCCCTCCAAACGCCTGGCCGAGGAACTGGCTTTGGAGGAGGGCCAGCTTGGGTTAGAATCCCAGGAGCTGTCTGACATTAGCAAGGTCTCTACAGCACTGAGCGCTTCCCAGGTGGCGCTAGTGGTAAAGAGCCTGCCTGCCAATGCAGGAGACATAAGAGGCGAGGGTTCGATCCCTGGGTGGGGAAGATCCCCTGGAGGAGGGCATGGCAACCCACTCCAGTGTTCTTGCCTGGACAATCCCGTGGACAGAGGAGCCTGGTGGGCTTCAGTCCACAGGGTCGCAGAGAGTGGGCATGATTGTAGAGAGCATGAATGCAGGCTAAACTGTTGGGCTTCAGTCGCCTGGTCTGCAAAGTGGCAAAAAGAGCCGTGTCTATGCGGTGAGAGGGAACAGTACGTGATCCGCGTGAGTGTCCTTCCTGGCTTCTCCCAGCTCCTGACTTTACTCCCTGCAGCCGCCTGCCTTGGCTATGGGAGAAAACCGTTGCCTTCACGGGGGTGGAACTGGGGCGCCCTTGATTTCTGCACCCTCTCAGCTCCAACCCCCTGCCCAACTAATCTGTAAGCGGCAGGTGGGGGGGTGCAGGATGCGTGGGCATGCACAGCCTGATGGGGGGCCCGAGGAGGTGGGGATTCAAGCTGGCAGCTCGCTAGGAGAGGCAGGCTGGGTCAGGAGGAGCTGGCTTGGGGTGGCATGCTGGGCGTCCCAGGGTGGCTGGGAGAACCAGGCAGAGGGCCAGGGCATCCCTGTGCCAGGCAAGGCCAGCAGTCTAGGTCTGAGCTGAGCTGTTTGCCCTGGAGACGGGGGGGACCTGCCCTTTGCTGCCTCCTGGCCTTGATGCCTGTCTCTGCCTATCCAGTGGCTTCGCACCTGTTTTGTTTTGTCTTTTTAAATCAACTTTATTGAAGATTAATTTACATCACACATTCTGATGAGGTTGGACAAATTTATACACCTTAGGAACCATCACCACGTTCAATATTTAGAATATTTCCGTCACCTCCAAAACTCCTTCCCTTTTGCTGCTCGTCGTCCAGCTTTTCAAAAATACGGATAAGAGGTTGATTAAGATAGAAGGCTCACAGCTTACAATTCACCCATTGAAAGTACACAAGTTGGGGGTTCCCGGGTGGTCCAGTGGTTAAGAATCCGTCTGCCAACGCAGGGGACACAGGTTCAACCCTTGGTCCGGGAAGATTCCGCCTGCTGTGGGGCAGGTGAGCCCATGGGCAACAACTGCTGACGCCTGCACACTCTGGAGCCTGTGTGCCCAGTGAGAGAAGCCACTGCAGAGAGAATCCCCACACGGATATGCAGATATGCATATGCAGATATGCAGAGAAGCCCCGCATGGCCACAGAGGAGCCCCTGTTCACCGCATCCAGAGGAAGCCCGCCTGCGGCCATGAAGACCCAGCATGGCCAGGAAAAAAAAAAGTATACAAGTTAATGGTTTTTAATTTATTCAGAATTGTTCCACCATCAGCACAACCACTTTTAGAACATTTTCTTTGCCCCCCAAAGTCACCCTGGACCCACCAGCAGTACCCTATCCTCCCTGCCTCTTCTTTCACCCCCCAACACTAGGCGACCCTTCGTCTACGTCCTGTTACAGGTTTGCTATGACGAACACAGACTTGCTTATTCTGAACGTTTCGTGTAAATGGCATCTTGTAATAGGTGATCTTGTGTTAGGGTTAGCATGATGTTTTCAAGGTTCATTCATGTTGGCAAAGGTATCAAGACTTGGTTCCTTTCCAAGTCCTTTGCTACCGCATTTTATCTCTCCACTGAACAGTTGCTAGACATTTGGGTTGTTTCCTTTTGGGGGCTGTGATGGTGATGCTCCTGTGGACACCCATGTTCAATCCTGGGTGGACATGTTCTTCCCTTCCCTATGGAGTTGCTGGGCCATAGGGTAACTCTAACATTTGAGGAACTGCTAGCTCTTTCCCATTTTCCATTCCTATCAGCAGCGCACGAGTGTTCCAACTTCTGCATATCCTAGACAACATTTGTTATTTCTCATCTGCCTTATTGTGGACATTGTTATCTTTCTGTGGTTTTGATTTGCATTTCCCTGGTGGCTAATGATGATTGAGCATCTTTCTCATGTACTTCTCAGCCACTGATGTACCTTTTTTTGGAGACATCTATTTAGATCCTTTCCCCACTTTTGAAGTGGGTTATATTTTATTCCTGAGTTGTAAGAGCTCCTTGTATTCTAGGTACAAGTCCTGTGTCGGATACAGGAGCTTCTCACTTCAGTGATGTTGCAGGGCACAGGCTCTGGGTGTGTGGGCTCCGGAGTTGCTGCTCCTGGGCTTTAGAGCACAGTCTCAAAAGCCACGCGCGCACTGGCTTAGCTGCTCCTGGGCACGTGGGATCTTCCACGCCCAGGGATTGAACACGTGTCTTCTGCATTGGCAGGCAGATTCTTTACCCCTGAGTCACCAGAGAAGCCCTCTTTTCACATTCTTTGTAGTGTTCTTTGGAGCACGGAACTTGTTTTTTTTAACTGAAGTATAGTTGGTTCATAGTGTTTCCTCAGTTTCTGGCGAACAGCAAAGTGGTGTGGTTTTATCTGTTAATTCATACACATCTATAAGTATTTTTCATATTCTTTTCCATGATGGTTTATTACAGGATATTGAATATATAGTTCCCTGTGCTACACAGTAGGTCCTTGTTGTTTATCTAGTTTATAGGTAATAGTATGTAGCTGCTAATCCCACACTCTTAATTTATCCCTCTCATCGCTCTCCCATTCCCCTTTGGTAACCTTAAATTTGGTTTATGGTAACCATAAATTTGGTCTGGAGCATGAAAGGTGTTAATACTGGTGAAGTCCAAGCTATCTTTGCTTTTGACATTTGTGCTTTGGTGTCATGTTTTAGAAACCATCGCCTCATCTAAGACCACAAAGATTCACATCTGTGTTTTCTTCTAAGAGTTTTCAAGTTTTAGCTGTTACATGGAGATCTCTAGTCCATTTGAACTTACTTTTTGTGGGCGGTGTGAGGTAGCCACTGGTGTTTTCGGTTGCCCAGACGTGAGTGTGTGTTGGGGCCTGGTTACTTGGGGTCACTAGTGGTGACCAAAGTGAGCCCTCCGTTCTTCAGAGGACTTCAGCCTCTGGACATCTGGCTGCTGGGGGCTGCTATACCGCTTCGCATCAGTCCTGCTGCTCCGTCCAACACACCTGCTTTCTGCTTCTTGAAGCTTCCCTCTACAGGGTCCCAAGAACGCAGACTCAGAGCGGGACCCTGTCCCCACTGTGTGTGGACGGAGACAGACAGCGTGGCTTCCGGTTCTGCTCGGTGCAGCCAGTTCCTTACCTGTCTTAATATTGTTGTTGCTGCGGTTGAATCACTACGTCATGTCCCACTCTTTTGCGACCCCATGGACTGTTGCCCACCAGGCTCCTCTGTCCATGGGATTTCCCAGGCAAGAATACTGGAGTGGGTTGCTATTTCCTTCTCCAGGGGATCTTCCTGACCCAGGGGTCAAACCCAGGTCTCTTGCACTGCAGGCAGATTCCTTACCACTGAGCCACCCAGGAAGCCCAATAATATCTCCATTACCCTGTATATAAAGTAGGACCGACAATCCCTACCTCACGAGGCTGTTGGTAAAGTGAAATGAGAGCCGGCATACAAATTTCAGACTCCTGGTGTACGCTCTTATTTTGTTCTGCACCCAGCTTGCCCAGCATTTGCTGTGTGACCTTAGGCGAGTTCCTTACCTCTCTGGATCTCCACGTCTAAGTCTGTACAGCAGAGTGGATAACCCTCATCCTTCTTGCTTCAGGGAAATGACGTGGGGACCAGTGATGCCATTTAACAGACGTTGAGTTCGTTATCGAGGCGCTTATTAGCATCAGCTTTGGGGTTCCCTGACCTCACCTCCTTTCTTCTCAGCTTTGGTGGATGGCTCACCCACCCGTAGGGGCATCATAGCCAAAGAGGACTCTGTTACTCAGAAGGTAGGCAGAGGCGATTCAGTTGATGACACACAGTGTATGCCGCATAAATGCCACAATAATAAAACAGTAGCTAACGTTCACCAAGCATTGACTACTTGCTAGTGAGATCTTTAGTCCTCACAACAACTCTGCTTTTGTAGCAGAGCAAGCTGGAACTTCCCTGGTGGTCCAGTGGCTAAGACTCCATGCTTCCAATGCAGGGAGCCTGGGTTCGATCCCTGGTCGGGGAACTAGATCTCAAATACTGCAACTAAGCATTTGAATGCTGCCAATAAACATTCTTTATGCTGCAACTAAGACCTGGGACAGCCAAATAAAATGGAGCCTGGAGGGCTATGGTCCACGGGGTCGCAAAGAGTCGGACATGACTGAGCATACAAGCACAAAATAAATATTAAAAACAAAGAGGAGAAAGCTGAAGCTCAGAGACGCTAAGTAATTTGCCCCAGGTCACACAGCTAATAAATAAGGAGCAGAGTGAGTGTTCAGCCCCAGATCTGACCCCAGAACCTTTTCCCCTCGCCTTTAGCTCAACAGTCCTCCTGGGGGAGTCCTGTTACAGACAAGACAGCCAGCCAGAGCCCAGACCTGTGGGTGTTTGGGGGACTGTGGCTGTGTCAGCTGCAGGATGGTGAATCTGGGGGCTGGGGGGAGGGGGTGACGGTGAGGAAGGGCTCACAGGCCTGGAGACAAGGAAAATGGAATCTTTCTGCGAGTACTGTGTGTGCATGAAGCAGTCCATACAGCCCTCCTCTCCTACAGTTGCAACCACGGAACCCATTTCACAGATGGGATAACAGAGCCTCAGCTTCACCGCACAGACAGTGGAGCCAGAGTTCGGACTCCGAGAACGCTAAACAATGATCCTCTTCCTCAGTGTTTCCCAGACCTCATCATCTGCAGCTCACCTGCGTGAGTTTACATTTCTGTGTGCCTTAGGTACTATTATTTACTTCCTATTTCCTTTTAAATCAGTCCACTTAAAAAGCCTCATGAAAACAAAGAAAAACAAAACAAGGTTTTAAAAGCCTCATTTTCTTTTCCTTTGTTAAGTTATTTTTTATTGGAGTGTAGTTGCTTAACGAGGTTGTGTTAGTTTCCGATGGACAGCAAAGTGAATCAGCTGTAAGTATACATACTAAAAAGCCTCATTTCATTTCTTTATTTCTGGGTACGCTGCATGTGGGATCCTAACTCCCCAACCAGGGATCGAACCCACACTCCCTGCATTGGAAGAGCAGAGTTGTCACCACTGGACCACCAGGGAAGCCCCCTAAAAAAGCCTCAGTTTAAAGTGTGATATTCTTGGAAACTTGGCTTTGATGTTACTCACAGATACACATCACACATATATATCTCTTTGTTGTTGCTGTTCAGTCACCAAGTTGGGCCTGACTCTTTGTGACCTGGTGGACGACAGCGTGCCAGGGTCCTCTCTCCTTCACTATCTCCTGGAGTTTGCTCAAACTCATGTCCATTGAGTTGGTGATGCCATCCAACCATCTCATCCTCTGTCGTCCCCTTCTCCTCCTGCCCTCAGTCTTTCCCAGCATCAGGGTCTTTTCTGATGAGTCGACTCTTGGCATCAGGTTGCCCGTCCGTCTTGGGTGGCCCTGCATGGCATGGCTTATAGCTTCACTGAGTTACACAAGCCCCTTTCCCACGACGAGGCTGTGACCCGTGAAGGGGTATATATTTCCCATACATATGTACATGTATGTGTTTGATATACTTTTGAATAACTAATAACTATAAAAAAGATATACTTTCAAATAACTAATAACTGTGAAACATGTACAGTTGACCCTTGAGCAGCACAGGTTTGAACCGCTCAGCATTGTTTTCAGTAGTAAATCGTACAAGGTTACATACTTCCTGGTGGGTTGGATCTGCAGCTGCAGAAACGCAGATGTGGAGGGACCCTGAGTAGGTCAGGCTGACTCAATTACAGGCAGATTTTCTAACGCAAGGAGGAAGGGTTGAGGCTCCAACCCCCTGTGGCTCAAGGGTCAACTGCACCTCTAAACCCAAGGTGAGTGCTCACATGCCATGCATACCACACTTGGAAAACACTGTTTCCTCTGACTTCAGAGCCTGCATATGTTTCTTTCATCATACCTCATGCTTCGTTTGTCTATAAAATGGGAGAAATTAGATTTCAAAGATCTCTCCTGTTGTAACTGACACAGACAGAGGTCTAAGAGGTCTTTGCATCCTGGGCTGGCTCCCCCTTGGTTCAGAAGTCTGGCTTAATCTAAAGCAGTGGTATAAACAAACATATTTACAAAATAGAAATAGAGTCATAGATGTAGAAAACAAACTTACTGTTACCATGGAGAAAGGGTTGGCAGGGGGTAAATGGGGAGATTGGAATCGATTTATACACAATACTGTATATAAAATAGGTAACTAACAAGGACATTACTGTACAGCACAGGGAACTCAACTCAATACTCTGTAATGACCTATGTGGGAAAAGACTCTAAAAATAGAGAGGGGGCATATGTATATGGATAACCGATTCACTTTGTTATACAGCAGAAACTAACTCAACTATACTGCCAGAAAAAGTGCATTATTAAAAAAAAAGGTCTGGCTTTATCCGTCCACCCAGAATGATCAGGCCTCGGGAACTAGCTCCTGTGAGTCAAACACACAAGAGGCGGACCGACTGAAACCAGAGAAGTGAATGCATTAATTAACCTTCAGTTATTTGCTATCCACTGGGCTAGAATTCTCCACCCGTGGAAGAACGCATGTCCTTGCCAGCACTAGCGTTGGCTTCCGAAACTTACTAAGCTCTTCTGTTCAGGAGAGAGCAGCCCAGTGGAGCAACCAGGAAGTGTTGACTTTGGAGAAGGTCTGGAGCTGGAACTCGGCCTGCCTGTAAGAAGCTGAGTGACGTGCTTTGTTCCCCAGAGCTTCACCATCTATCTATCCGGGTCATTGCGCTCACTTCTTAGGGCTATGAAGATTAAATGATATACTGTATGGAAAAGCCTGGCACACAGTTGATTAGCTGAGAGCTAGTGAGAGAAAGTATCATTTGATTGCGAAAGACTTGGGAGCAGGACCCGTGTCTAATTCAGGGGCTGCAGACTCAGAGGCCTGGCAGTTAATAACAACTGGCCGTTAATATCCAGCAGGGGACTACAGTTATTAATAGTACATTAACTTTGTGTGATGGCGGATGGTAACTAGACATTGTCATGATCATTTTGCAATATATATAAATGTCAAAGTACTATGTTGTACACGTGAAAATGACATATTGTGTGTCAAGTACACTTCCATGAAAACCATAATAATAATTAGGACAATCAGGGCAGCTATAGGGTGGTGAATGGTGGAGAGCTAATAGCAAGGTGAGGACTTGGGTGACTTAGAGAGGGCAGGCCCTGATGAAAAGGAGTGGCCGCCATTCACCTCCAGCAGTGGCCAGATCTTCTAACATAGTAAAGAAAAGCCAGACTTCAGGATTTTTAGATGATAACTCCTGATTTTAAACTGGTACCCAGGGACTTCCCTAGTGGTCCAGTGGCTCAGACGCTGCACCTCCAATGCAGGGGCCTCAGGTTCAATGCCTGGTCAGAGAGCTGGATCCTACATGTCGCCACTAAGATCCGGTGCAGCTAAATAAACAAATGGGCAGCCAATTAAAATTTGTAAGCCAAGCAAAATACCTGTAGGGTTCATTGCTGGTCACCTCTTTGCAGCCTCTGGTCTAAATTATCCTCAAATTTCTTCCTGTCAGATCATAGTGCTTGCAGTACAGTAGATGTCACTGAAGTGTGTGGAGGCGGAGTGGACAGGTGCAAAGAAATCCGGCAGAGAAGTAAACCGTGACAATGAAGATCACTAAATTAGGGGGCTAGCCTGACTCCCAGAGGGGCTTCCCAGGTGGTGCTGGTGGTAAAGAACTGCCTGCCACCTCAGGAGACATAGAGATGCCGGTCTAGTCCCTGGGTCGGGAAGATCCCCTGGAGGAGGGCGTGGCCACTCATTCCAGTACTCCTGCCTGGAGAATCCCACGGACAGAGGGGCCTGGCCGGCTGCATCTGTAGCGTCGCACAGAGTCAGACACGTCTGAAGCGACTGAGCACACACACGCGTTGGGCCCTGGAGACTCTGCTCGAACCTCCTGATCCCACCTTCCAGGTGCCTGCGCCGGTCCCCCACCTCATCTGCCGGCATTCCTGCAGTCCGTTGCCCAAGGGACTTCCTCCTCTGGTGCTCTGACAATAATTCATTCTCTTCCTATCTCAGCCATTGGCCACCCGCTTGCCCTTCGGATTCCTAACGTCAGGGATCACAGTCCTCACCGGGGGCAGATACAGTCGACACGATCACATCTTCCTGTTTTCCCAGGCAGCACTCGTGGTAAAGAAACCGGCTGCCAGTGCAGGAGACCAAGAGCGTGGGCTCAGTCCCCAGGTTCGGAAGATCCCCTGGGGAAGGGAATGGCACCCCACTCCAGTATGCTTGCTGGGAGAAGCCCATGGACGGAGGAGCCTGGTGGGCTGCAGTCTGTGGGGTCGCACAGACTCGGACAGGACTGAGCGACTCAGCCTGCACAGAGCACCTGTCTCTCTTTACAGTGAGCCCCCCTGCATACCAGCGAGTTCTTTTCTAAGAGTATATTCTTAAGTCTAGCTTGTTAGTAAGTCCAAAAAGTTAGCCTAGGTACCCAACCAACACAGTCGGCTACGTAGTACTGTGTGTAATGGGCTTGTAATACTTTTCACACAAATAATACATGAAAAACAAACACAAAATAGAAAATATTTTGAATGTTTACAGTACAGGTGGGGCTGGTGCAGGAGGCATGAGAGACCGTGGGTTCGATCTCTGGGTTGGGAAGATCCCCCAGAGGAGAGCATGGCGATCCACTCCAGTATTCTTGCCTGGAGAATCCCATGGATAGAGGAGCCTGGCGGGCTACAATCCATGGGGTTGCAAAGAGTCGGACACGACTGGAAGTGACTTAGCACAGCACGACACAGCACCTTGAAAAGTGCAGTACTATGGGGTCGCATAGAGTCGGACATGACTGAAGCGATTTAGCAGCAGCAGCAGCACAGAACAACAGCTGGCACACAGGCTGGCATCGAGTGAACAGGCAAGAAAAGCTACTGACTGGAGGAGGGAGAAAAGGTGGGAGACAGTAGAGCTGAAGGGTCATCAGCAATAGGAGAGGGCAAGCTGCAGTGTTACTCACGCCTGACTTTTATGGATCACATGTTTGCAACTTGAGGTTCGTATGTCGGGGACTTTCTGTATGTCAGCGTCCACTTGATTATTATCTAATACAAACCCCGTGAGAGCTGAGAGCTGTCTTATTCACTGTGGGGTCTCCAGCACCTAGAGGAGAGGCTCCCAGATCGTGAACCACCATTGACCCCTTCATCAGCTGTTCCAGGAGCATCTTCTTGGGGCCAGGCCGTTTACAGAGCTCTTCGCGCCCCTTCTCCAACTGAATCTCCTAAGGAGCCTGGGTTAGCCATTCTCCGCTCCCTGTTTCAGGCAAGGGGCCTAAGCCTCAAAGAGAGGAAGTTACTTGTCCAAGGTTGCACAGTCAGTGGGGGTGGTGGTGGGAATTCAGACCCTGGTCTGTCTGCCCTCCAGGCTCACCCTGACTTTGCCCTTGGCCACGATGCCTAAGTAAAAGCAGGACGGAGGGGAGTCCCAGCCTCACGGTTCATTGAGTGTTGAATGAAGTGAAAACCCCCTCCTTCCCTCACCGTCAGCCTTTCTCACTAACCTGTCACAGCTCCCAGGTGGCATCTTACCTGGGGGATGACTTCTGGAGGAGTCCTGTAGGGCAGTGCCATGCTCCAAATTCTGTATCTTGGTTTCCTTATCTTGGGAGTGGAGATAACTTTATTAGCTAACTCCTGGGGCTGTCATGACTTAATACAGTGACTGTTGAGAATATGCCTAGAACACGGTTAAACGCTCAACAAATATTAGCTCTCGGGGGACTTGCCTGGAGGTCCAGGGGCTAAGACTCTATGCTCCTACTGCAGGGGGCCCAGGTTCAATCCCCGGTCAGGAAACTAGAGCCTGCGTGCTGCAACTAAGACTCAGCACAGCCACATTAATTAATCTAAAAATACGAGCTATTATTTTATCAGAATGTCATTTATGGGGAAAGGATCCTCTAAGTTTTAAGGGAATTCTTGTTATATCATTTGAACATCACTCACTGAAGCTGTCCCAGACTCAAGGGTGCTTCCTATTGGGGACCTACCACCCCCTAACCTTGGGCACTGAGTGAATATTTCAGTGTAGTGAATACTTCGATGTCTGTTATCCTGTTCGAGCTAGTTGAGGCCTCAGGTTGGGGGTATGACCCGCCCGGGTCAGATACTGCATGCATGCGGACTCAGTCATGTCTGACTCTTTGCAACCACGTGGAGTGTAGCCCACCAGGCTCCTCTGTCCATGGAATTCTCCAGGCAAGAATATTAGAGTGGGTAGCCTGTCCCTTCTCCAGGGGATCTTCCTGACCCAGAGATCAAACCCAGGCCTCCTTCATTGGCAGACACGTTCTTTACCACTGAGCCACCAGGGAAGCCCAATACCCGTCGCTACCATTTATGGAGCCCTTTCTCCATCAGAGTAGGTTTGATTCCAAAGTCCCCCAGTCAGCAGGCAAGCAGAGGCCGTGCACTGGAGGGCCGGGCCACTGATCCCAGCACACGCTCCTGGGTCCTGAGGCTCCCACGGTCACGTGCTGCCTCTTCCCTCCCCTCCTCAGCTGAGAACATCACCAACACCACCCGGGACGAGCTGCGCAGGTGGCCCAGCTGCAACCATCAGGAAGAGATGCTCAACCTGGGCTTCACCATCGGCTCCTTCGTGCTCAGCGCCACCACTCTGCCACTGGGGGTCCTCATGGACCGCTTCGGGCCCCGGCCCACGCGGCTGATGGGCAGGTGAGGCGGCTGGGCTGTGGGGGAGCTGGAAGGGACTGCAGGGGGTTGGAGGGTGGAACTGGTGCTGCAGGGGGAGGGAGGCAACCGCTCCCTCTTCCCTGCCTCTCCATAGCGCCTGCTTCGCTGTATCCTGTTCCCTCATGGCCCTGGCCTCTTGGAACACCAAAGGTGAGATGTCTGGCATCTTGTGCCCCCACAGGAAGAAAATGGGTGGGATGAAGGTGGATGGTGCCCCAGCTCCTGCCTTTAGCCTCCCCCAGCTTCCCAGAGGCCCTCATCCATCCCTCTCCCCTTCCCAGTTCTGTCTCCGCTGATATTCCTGGCACTGTCCATGAATGGTTTCGGTGGCATCTGCCTAACCTTCTCTTCACTCACGGTGAGTATGACAGGCCCTGACCTGGCTGCTGGGCACCCAGGAGTGGGGTGGGCGGCAGGGCGAGTGAGGGTGAGGGTGGAGAGGGACGCAGATCAAATGCACGTGTGTGTGTGTCAGAGAAGGGTGGGTGTGAGGCTGTGTGTGTAGATGAGGCTGTCAGTGTGGATGCTGGGTGTGTGTGTTTCCCAAGCCCGTACATCTGTCGAACCCCATCCTAGGCACTGGGGCCATGGCAAAGACAGAATTGATAACTTCCCCTTTCTGGAACTTTACATTCAGGGGTTGGGGGAACAGACAACCCTAAAAACAAGTAAACTAATGCATGCTGTCCTGAGTGCTGGAAAGAATAAACGTGGGTGATGCAGAAGTAAGAGGGGCCGGCAGCTTGAGATTGCGGGTGTGTGTTTGCCGCGTGGTGTGTGTGCAGTGCTGTCCGTGGCAGGTTAATGTGTTAGACCGAACCATGCAAAACTGCCGACGCTTGACGGTGCCTGACTTTCAAAGAGTGCCTTTTCGCCTGGCTCGGCCTCGTACGCGGGTGCTTGGCGTGTGTCCCTCGGAGTGTGTGTGTGTGTGTGTGTGTGTGTGTGTGTGAGCGAGCAGAAGGGATGGAGGCTTATGGGTAGCGTGCGTGGTGCCGGGAGGGGCTGCAGACTGGGCTGCCCCAGGGTGTTTATCTTAGAGGAGAGAGCCTGACCGCCAGACTGGGTGTTCTGGCTGAATTTCACCGCACCCAGCAGCTGCCTTTAATTCCAGCCCAGGACATTTCACAACTCCGTGAGGAAGCGGGTCCCCTCCTCCCTGCCGCGCTCCGCAGCCCCTCTTCCACTCCGTGCAGCTTGGCTCAGGGCCCCGAAACCCTCCCCTCCCCTGCCCTTGAGGCCTAACCTCGAACCCTGCCCGGGGGCCCAGGGGATGCCACGCCCCTGCCCCGCCGTTAGCAATCTCCAGCCAATGGTAGGGCCCGACTCCGGCCCCGTCCCCGCCCCGCCCCGCCGTTGGTAATTCTCCAGCCAATGGCAGGGCCGGGTCCGGCCACGCCCCCGCCCCGCCCCGCCGTTAGTAATCTCCAGCCGATGGCAGGGCCGGGTTCCGCCCCGGGCCTCGGGGCTAGCCCGCCCGCGTGGATCCCGGCCGGAAGTCCAGTGTAGCGTCGGCTTAGCTAGGCCGGCCCCGGCCGTGCTGGGCGGAGACGGCGCTCGGACTCTGGCGGTTGGCGGGAAGCCGGTGTGGGTGCACGACTGAGGGGCGCCGCGGCCCGGGCCACTCTCCCGGCCCTGGCGCTTTCCCTGGCGTCCTTGGCAAGCGTGCCTTGCAGAGCCAGGCTTCCAGGGAAACCCCTGCCCGAGTGGGGTCATCCCGGCCCTGCCTGTTTCCCAGCCGCGTGGAGGTTGATGGAGGTCGTGGATGTCTCTGTGTTTATTCCCTGTCCTCTCCAGAGGTGTTTTAGATCCCTTCTGAGCCTCCGTTTTCCCCTCTGCGGAGAGGGTTTTAGCTCTGTGTGGCGTCTAAGACCCTTCCAGCTGTGGGGTCTGTGGACTGGCAGAGGAGGGTAGGGGTCGGGATGGGGGATACCTGACTCTGCTTTCCCCTCCCTCCAGGGCCTGTCTCAGGTCAGTGAACAGACCAGTTCTTTTTTTGTTTAACTATTATTTGCATTTATTTTTTGTGGCATTTATTCCCCGGGCCATAAGCTTTTCTTTCTTCAGTTTCTCCTGGGATATTTTTTTCCTTCTGTGCAGCCTCCTCTTCCGCTTTAGGAACCATCTGTTCTTTTTCAGTAAGGATCTTCTCAGTGTGGCAAGGAGAGCTCGTGTATGGGTTGATCTGACCATGAGCTCTGTAAGTCCTTTGCTACATCTTGGGGGCTTTGTTCACCTGGATGTGCTCAATGACCAGAGAATCTACACCTAAGCCCTGCAGTTCAGCATTACTCCCTGCATTTTTGAGCATGTGCAGTAAAAATTCAGCAGTCTTGTGGGGCCACCGACCCTGAGTCCAGCCCTGCCATTTGGCCCGTGGACACCTACCAACTCCACCATTGTAACAACAGAATGGCACATATTGCTTCTTTAAAGTGACATCCTTCAGATACTTGGGGCTTTTCAGATGTACATACCCTTAATGGCCTGAGCAGTTTCACGAGTGTTCTTAAGGTGAATTGCAGATCTGAACCTCTTGATTTGCATGATTTTATGGGGTTTTCTGGGTCAAGGGAATAGCGCACCATTTTTAGAGGTCACCTCAGGCCGCTTACTGGAAAAAGCACAACCAGTTCTCTACTGGCGGGAATTCTAGGCTTGCTTTGTGTGTCAGAGATTCCTCTTCTGGACACAGGCCTGGCCCTGGCCCTATCCCCTTCCTCACCCCCATCCTCAGCTCCCGAGCCCTCCTGTTACCTGTCCTGGCTCAGCTGAAACCAGGGACTGTGGCCTTTGGGGCTACTGAGAAGGTTGAAAGGCACCATCCTGCTAGTCACAGCCTTGGAGTCTGGGATAGAGCTCGTATGGCCAGAACTGGGGAGAAAGTCACTAATGAGCTCCGTGAACTTAAGTACATTTTTTTCCTTTTCCAAGTCCCAGTGCTCAGCTATCACAGGAGTTGCTCTAGATTGGTATTTCTTAAATACCTAACCATGGCTTATTAAGAGGCAAGTCATGATTAAGGGACTCCATAAGTACCTAACTTGGGAAACCCTGGGGTTAAACAGAATTTCTCTTTGCAGGCGCTTTTGTGTGCGTATGTGTGTGTGTAGGGTGGGGATGAGGGAGCTTCCCAGGTGGAAAAGAACACGCCTGCCAATGCAGGAGACACAGGTGACACGGGTTTGACCCCTGAGTCAGGAAGATTCCCTGGAGGAGGGCATGGTAACCAGCTTCAATATTCTTGCTTGGAGAGTCCCAAGAACAGAGGAGCCTGGTGGGCTGCAGTCCATAGGATCGCAAACAGTCGGACACAACTGAGTAACTTAGCACACGTGCTGTGTGTGGGAGGGGGTTACAGCAGTTTCCTTCATTGATTTTGCCTTAGAACTTTTCTGTTGCGACTCTGGGGCTCGTGTTCCTGGAGCTCGCTTTGAGGACTGCCAGGGTTAGAAGCTTCCAAGCTTTTCCAGGTGGGGCAAGGGGAGCCCTGGGCGGGTGTCAGGGTCTCCCCTGCTCACGGGCACCCACCTCCTCTCTCAGCTGCCCAACATGTTTGGGAACCTGCGCTCCACGTTCATGGCCCTCATGATCGGCTCCTACGCCTCTTCTGCCATCACATACCCAGGAATCAAGGTATGAGGCTGTCGGGGAGTGGGTGGTGGTCTGTGAGGTTGCTTGGTCTTCTTTCTGCCTTTACACAAGAACTGGGTGCCTGGTGGCTGGTATGTCTGCTGCCCCATCTCCTGCCATGCGGAGGTCAGCTCCCGCCACCACAGGGACGAGCACCGTGGCGTTGTGGGAAGAGTCGAGGCGCTGCTGCAGACCAGCGGGTCTCTGTTCGCCCTCCTTTCCCGTCGTCCGAGTCCAGGCCCTCATCCTGTCCCCCAGGCAGTGCTTGCTCAGCCGGTCTCCCTGCCTCCAGTGTTTTCCCTCTCTGAGCGGTCATCCACGTGACTTCCAGAATAATCTTAGATGGAGAACTAGCTCACCCACCTGCTCTCTTTCCCTTGCGGAATCAAAAACAACCCCTTTACATGCCTTCCAGGCCCTGGGCTCTTGGACGTCACCCCACTTTTCACACTACATCTCCTTTCCCTGCCCTGGAGAGGCTGGGCAATTTGGGTCCCAAGGTCGCCAAGCTAGTCCAGGCGAGGCCAACTGTAAGATAGGTCCACCTAGGGCCAAAAGGCCTGCGTCCCCACTGTGTGCAAATCTGGGGCCTCCTTCCTGCCTCCGATAGCAAATCACCTCATCAGCTGGGTCAAAGCATGCTCTTCAGAGTCTGCCCTGGGCAGTTAATTTATTACAGTAAGTCCCCTACAAAGGAGCGGCTTCCATTCCAAGAGCACGTTTGTTAAATCCTGTTTGTTTGCAAGGCCAACAAAGTTAGCCTCCATACCTAACTAATACAATCGGCTATGTATGAAATAGTATTGATACTATTTGTATAGTAATGTAATAGGTGTGTAATAGATTTATGATACTTCTCACACAAATAACACATAAAAAAAACACACAAAAAAGAAAACATTTTTAATCTTATAGTACAGTAGCTTGAAAAGCACCATAGAACAGTACAGTAGCTGGCACATAGGGGCTGGCATCGAGTGAACAGGCAAAATGCCATGGTTGGATGGCATCACCGACTCGATGGATGTGAGTTTGATCGAGCTCCGGGAGTTGGCGAGGGACAGGGAGGCCTGGCGTGCTTCGGTCCGTGGGATCTCAAAGAGTCAGACACGACTGAGCGACCTCACTTTCTGCTCAGCCTCCATCCCCGTGGAGGTGCAGTGTGCACTGATGGAGTGGCTGACAGTTGTTCAGGTGGGACCAGGCCTGGAGGGGGGTGTCTCCCTTCCCTCGACTAAGGCAGAGCGATTTGAGGAGTCAGACCCTAGGGGGTGTGGCCCTTTGAAGCTCTGTCCTTCCAGGGAAGACAGAGCCTTGAAGCCGGAGTCCAGGAGGAGCAGCACCGGGGCTCCGAGCAGGGACCCGGGACCAGGACAGGCAGTGGTCCTCCCCAGCAGAGAGGGGCAGGCAGGACATCTCCGCCCACCAGCTTCTTCACCCACGGGGCACAGAATTGGTCAGGACAGAGCCTGCTGGCCCTGAGGCTGCACCGCACCCCGCGCCCCCCGCCCCCCGCCCCGGGTTGCCACGCCTGTGAGAGCTGAGCTAAGACTTCTCCAGTGGAGCTTTTGTCTCCCCGCCCCCCCCCCAGGGTGGCAGGAAGGGGCAGGACAGACGCTGCTGGGAGCTTCCACCCTCCTCTCCTGTCCATGAAAATGAAACGACTTGTGTGTGAAAACGAATACGTGTGTGGAGTCAAAGGCAACACTGGTGTATCTTCTTAAGATAAAAATTGAGATTCGAAAGATGTGTTGAGCTTGTGGCCAGCCTCTTTGGCACCTGCTGGGAATCACGTCAAGTCTCATGGGAGGGGTGGGGGTGAAAAAGGGAGAGGGCGGTGGGGTTTCTAGATCCGGTCTTAGCGTCTGGCCTTGGTGTCTTCATCTGTGAATTGGGCACAAGGGGTGGGCTCGCAAAGACCTTACGGACGGCCTCTGGGACCCAGGCTACACTCTGGCTGGAGGGGGCGGGCCTGGAGCCGGGCAGCCTCCGCCATGGGCCTCCCCGCTCCCCCCACAGCTGATCTACGACGCTGGTGTGTCCTTCATGGTCATCATGTTTGCCTGGTCAGGCCTGGCCTGCCTCATCTTTCTGAACTGCGCCTTCAACTGGCCCAGGGAAGCCTTTCCCTCCCCCGAGGAAGTCAACTACAAGTGAGCGCCCATGGCGGTTGGGGGGAGGGGGAGATGGGAGGGGACCCCCCCCTGCAGACCTGGAAGCCGGGTGTGGTGCCCCAATGCGCAGAAGCAGCTCCCGGAGTCAGGGAAACCGAGCTCTGCAAACCACCTGAACTTTCCGAGCTCTGCTTTCTCACCTTAACCTCGGGCCTGATCCGATCCACCTGCAGGGGTTCTGCATAGCTGGGGCATGACACTGGCAGCCAGACATGGGGTCCATGATCCTTCTGTCCAGGTTGGAGGACGGGGTCAGAGTAGCTGGGACTCTTGCCATAGTGCCACATGCCACGGGGACCCAGAAAAAGAGCCTACAAAGGAATGACATCCCACCCTTTGTGGGGCAACCTGAATTCAGCTTTCTCACACGCACGCACGTACGCACACACACACACGCCCTGCCCCTGAATGTCAGCTTTCACACACACACACACACACACACACGCACGCACGCACGCACGCACGCCCTGCCCCTGTCAGTTCCCCAGGGCACTGGGGTGATGCTCCACAACCAGGTACCTCAGGCGCCAGTCAGATAGCTGATACTGATTGAGCGTCCTCTGTGTGCCAGGCCCTGTGCTCAGCGTCATCCTCAGACTCAGGACG
The DNA here is from genome assembly GCF_054371585.1 of Giraffa tippelskirchi. NCBI lineage: Eukaryota > Metazoa > Chordata > Mammalia > Artiodactyla > Giraffidae > Giraffa > Giraffa tippelskirchi. The sequence goes on along the minus strand of NC_137285.1, from coordinate 148,369,008 downwards.
TGGGCTCTGTTATTAACTCCATTCCTAACAGGCGCAGGGGGACACAGCCCCCTTCCTGGAGTCACACCATTGGAGCGGGGCGGCAGTGGGGGCCGCATGGGGAGTCTAGGGTTGGGATCAGGACTCCAGAGCCGGGGGCCCCCCTGGACTCCATGCTTTCACTGCCAAGGGCCTGAGTTCAACCATTGGTCAGAGAACCAATATCGCGCAAGCTACGTGGCGCAGCTGAAAGGAAGAAAGAAATTGAGAGCCTGAGTTCTTTTTCTAAAACTGTGTCTATTGAAGTAGAGTTGATTTACAACATTGTGTTGGTCTCAGGTGCGCAGCAGAACAGCTCAGATATACACCTATTCTTTTTCTGCTGCTCTCCCCTGCTAGGGGGTTATAAAATATTGGGGCCATTTTCCTGTACTACACAGTGGGTCTCTGCTGGTTCTCTGTTTTATGTGGACCTAGAGCAGTGTGGAGAAGGAAATGGCAACCCATTCCAATGTTCTTGCCTGGAGAATCCTAGGGACGGCGGAGCCTGGTGGGCTGCCGTCTGTGGGGTCGCACAGAGTCGGACACGACTGAAGCGACTTAGCAGTAGCAGAGCAGTGTGTATATGTGGATCCCAGACTCCTAATCAATCTCCTCTGCCATGTCCCTCGCCAGAATCTGGGTCCTTAGCGCGGCCTCCACGGCAACAGCCTAAGTGGAAAGCGGCTTCATCCACTTAGCGGGTGCTGAGCCGGGCCCTGGGCTCCGAGCCGCGCAGACACAAGCCCCGCGCTGGGGAGCACGTCAGTGCTGGGTACGGGGGACTTGGCACCCCCGGGACAGCACCCGCCAGAGGCAGGCTGCGGAAGGTGGGCTCCGTGGGGCTGCTTCCCACGAGCTGCCGCCCGGCTCCCGGCAGGGAGAAGACCAAGCTCAGAGAGCTGGCCCTGGACCACAGGGTGACGGGGGACCGCTTCTACTCCTATGTGAGCACCGTGGGCCAGCGGCTGAGCCAGAAGGCGCCCAGCCTGGAGGAGGGGGTCCTCTTCATCTCATCCCAGGACGTGCGCAGCGGCGCAGAGAGCTCTGCTGAAAGTGAGTGTCCGGTCCTGGGCCGGCTTCCGGGGTGGAGGGGACGGGGCCTCACGGGGCCTCGCCTGGGTGCTCGTTCTCCCTCCTGAGTTCTCACAACACCCTCCCGCCGGATAGTGGGCCCGCCTCCCGTTTCTAGAACGGGGGCAAAGTCGAAGCTCAGAGAACTCCAGGAGGGTCGGGGTCACGGTCCTCGGCCGGATTCCTGGAATCCGGCGGCCGCTTCCGGAACGGGGCGGGTCCCTTCCAGGCCTGTGGGAGAGCGGCTTTCTTTCCGCGGGGCTGCGTGCAACCTCCAAGCCTCTTGCGTCAGACGCCGCCCGCGGAGCCGGCCTCAGGCTGCGTCCGCGCGCGCCGCGTGGGTTGGCGCCCCTGCTGGCCGCGGCGGGGAGCTGCGCCGGCCTCCCGCCCGGGCCGCTGGGCGGGGCGTCAGTCGAGAGCCGAGCGCTCGGAGTATGGGGATCCCCAGACGGGCGTTTGAGTCCATCTCCCCGGTTCCAGGCCACGTGACTTGGGTGGGTCGCTTACCCCCGCTCTCACCTTCCCCGTCCCTTAAACTAGCACTGAGAAGACCCTGATGCTGGGAAAGACTGAAGGCGGGAGGAGAAGGGGACGACAGAGGATGAGATGGTTGGATGGCATCACGGACTCAATGGACATGAGTTTGAGTGAACTCAGAGAGTTGTTGATGGACAGGGAGGCCTGGCGTGCTGCAGTCCATGGGGTCGCGGAGAGTCGGACACGACTGAGCGACTGAACTGAACTGAAAAGCACCCACCTCACAGGGAAGTTAGTTGGGAGGATTGCACGAAGGGAGGAACGTGCAAGCTCTCTGTAAACTGAGGCATGCTGTGAGGTTCTGAGATGCTCCCCACTGACGGTTCCCCTGGGCAGAGCTGTTACGGGCATGAGCTGAGTCCGTCTGACCTGCGGCTCCCAGCCCTGGGACCTTGGGCCAGTTTCATTGGGTGTCCTGAGCTGCAGTTCCCCATCTGTAGGATGTGCTGAAGACTGGGTTATCGTACAGAAGCCGCCTGCAGTGCGGGAGACCTGGGTTCAATCCCTGCGTGGGGGAGATCCCCTGGAGGAGGGCATGGCAACTCACTCCAGTCTTCTTGCCTGGAGAATCCTACGGACAGAGGAGCCTGGCGGGCTATAGTCCGTGGGGTTGCAAAGAGTTGGGCACAACTGAGCAACTAAGCACAGCACAGTTTCCTAACATGGGATAATGCACGTCAAGTGCGCAGCACACAGCAAGTGCTTCGTGAATAGTAGGCGGAGTTGCCACCACGCCAAGCCCAGGGTCCGCACCCGGAGGTCACCTGAGAATGTTCTGGTGAGGGAACTCCCTAGGGGTCCAGTGGTTAGGACTCCGCGCTCTCCCTGTGGAGGTCTTGGGTTCGAACCCTGGTCAGGGAGCTGAGATCCCACAAGCCACGCAGTGGCTGTCTCCTAGTGAGACAGTTACAGAGCTCGGCGACTCAGAGGCCGGAGAGGCTAAAGCAGCCCCTCTCCAAGGCCACCGCGGCACGCACACCAGAACAGCACCCCCCGGGACGCGCGCACTGGAGCCCTGGGGCTCAGGGGCGCCCCCCGCTGTCCCCCCAGAGTCTGTGCCCCTGCGCAGGAGCCTCTGTTCCCCCATTTTCCTGTGGAGCCTCCTCACCATGGGCATGACCCAGCTGCGGATCATTTTCTATATGGCTGCCATGAACAAGATGCTGGAGTACCTGGTGACCGGCGGCCAAGAGCATGGTGAGGTGCTGCTGAGCCCGTGGGGAGCTGGGGGTGCGGGGGGCACCCTGGCCGAGCTCCCCTCACCCTGGCTCCCCCCGCCCCTGCCCAACAGAGACAGCTGACCTGAAGCAGAGGGCCACAGAGACAGGTAGGAGGACAAAAGCTTGGGCCCGGACCCCTACCCTCCCTGCCGCTGGGTGACCCATCCTTGGGTCACATGGCCTGGCTGTGTGGGGGATCTGAGAATCTGGGGGTCAGAGGGGGGAGATCTGGGTGTCCCCCGCCTCTGCGGAGGCCGGGCTGCCGGCTCCCGTCCTGGCCCCTGACCCCGCTCCCCTCCCGCCCGCCCAGTGGAGTTCTGCTCCTCTGTCTTTGGGGCTGTGCAGCTGTTGTGTCTTCTCACCTGCCCTCTCATCGGCTACGTCATGGACTGGCGGATCAAGGACTGCGTGGATGCCCCCGCTCCCAGGTGCCCTGCCCCCGGGTCCTTGCCCTATGCGTTCACACCCAGTGTCTTATTTCATTCTCCCCATGCCCATTTTACAGATGAGGAGACTGAGACCAGGAGGGGCCGTGGCTGCCTTGATGATGAGCATAGCTGGCAGTAAATGCCGCCTGTGCACCGGGCACCTACACTGCCCTATTTAATCTTGCACCAGCTCCCTGAGCTAGGTACACATATTATTATCCTCGGTTCGCAGAGGAGCCGAGACGCAGAAAGGTTCAGGAATTTACTCAAGATCACACAGCTTTTAGTAGGAGGTTCCAGAACCTTTGTTATGATGAGCACACTCTTGAGCCTTCTTAAGGTTAGGAAGAGATAGATCCAGTGTATTAGATATCTACTGCTGTGTAACAAAGTACCTTCAAACTTCGCATCTTTAAACAACGTTTATTATCTCATCATTTCTGGGAGTCAGTAATCTGGGAATGACTTAGCGGTGTAGTTTTCACTCAGAGTCTTTCTGAGTCTGTTCAGACTGGTATAACAAAATAGCAGACAAGGTAGCTTAGGAGTGGTGGAAACTTATTTCTTATAGTTCTGGAGGCTGGAAGTCCAAGAGCGGGGTGCCAGCATGGGTGGGTGAGGGCCTTCTTCAAGGTGGCATATTTCTCATTGTCGTCCCATAGAACTTGTGGCTCAGATGGTAAAGAGTCCAGCTGCAAAGCTGGAGACCTGAGTTTGATCCGTGGTGGGGAAGATCCCCTGGAGGAGGGCATGGCAACTCACTCCAGTATTCTTGCCTGGAGAATCCCATGGACAGAGGAGCCTGGCAGGCTACAGTCCAAGGGGTCGCAGAGAGTCAGACACGACTGAGCACGTACGCACGCACACCAGATGTTGCTGGAGGAGCCATGCTTTGAGAAGCACGTGGCTGGAAGAGACACTTTCTCCCTTTCCTGGTGCCCTGAAATGGGAAGGAGGGCCGCTGAGGAGGTTGGGGCGGCAGCCAGTGACAGCCTGTCCTCCGCAGGGACGGGGCGGCCACCAAGTCCGTCAGACCACGATACCGCGAGATCCAGAAGCTCACCAACGCCATCAACGCCTTCACCCTGACCAACCTGCTGCTCGTGGGTTTTGGCATCACCTGCCTCATCAACAACCTACACCTCCAGGTACCAACTTCTGCGTGCCCTGTGCTCCCTGCCTCGGGGTACTCCTACCGCCAAAGGCACAGTTCCCCCAGCACCTGCCTCCTGCAGCGGAGTCCCTGTCCTCTGGGTCTGTTTGCCGGGTTCTCCAGGAGGTGTTTCCGAGAGGTCGGGTGGGCGAGGAGACCAGCCCCGTGGGCTCTGTTCCGCTCCCGCCCCCCCCGACCTCTGCTGTCTCTGCTTTCAGTTTCTGACCTTTGTCCTGCACACGATGGTGCGTGGCTTCTACCACTCGGCCTGCGGAGGCCTCTACGCTGCGGTGTGAGTCAGCCGGGCGGGCCGGCCTTCCCGTGGGCTCCCCTTGGCGCACCCCTCCCCAGCCTCCCTCCCTGGAACGCTAGGGGTAAAGACCCGGCCTGCCAGTGCTGGAGATGTCAGAGATGCGGGTTTGATCCCTGGGTGGGGAAGATCCCCTGGAGGAGGGCATGGAAACTCCCTCCAGTATTCTTGGGCTTCCCTGGTTTCTCAGATGGTAAAGAATCCAGCTGCAATGCGGGACACATGGGTTTGATCCCTGGGTCAGAAAGATCGCCTGGAGGAGGGCACGGCAACCCAGTCCAGTAGTCTTGCCTAGAGAATCCCATGGAAAGAGGAGCTTGGGAGCTGTGGTCCACAGGGTCACAAAGAGTTGGACACGACTGAGCAACGCAGCAGCAGCAGCAGCAGCTGCAGGGTCGTGAGGATCTGGAGGTTGTCCAGCTCACTGCCCTCTCCCAGCTCCCTAGTGACAGGGTGCTCCCTGCCTCGAAGGCAGCCCTCTTGGGACGACTCCGCCATCAGAGCGTCCTCCCTTAGGGGCAGCTGACATCCTTGGTTTGGTCTTGCGTCTCCCTCCACAACGTCTGCTCCCCTTCCCGGAATGGCCCCTCTCCCCGTGTCAGCCCTGCTGGAATCTCCAGACCACAGTCTCTGCCTCATAACGTCCCTGCTTCATGTGGGGCAAGCCGGCACCCCATCCCCTTTCTCCTGTGGCTTCTGGTTTCCACGCCACGTGTCTCTGCTGTACGTGTGATGGCGAAAGAGGGGTGGCAACACCGTAACGGCTGTGGCGCGCTTACTCCTTGCCAGGTGCAGGGTGAGACGCTGACCCCCTTCCCTATCCAGACCTTGGGGGGCAGCTGAACCTGGGCCGGGGGTCACCCTGAATTCCACACACTCATTGCTCACAGCCCAGGTCACGCTCCATGCTCTGCAGACTCCACGCGCAGCCCTGCTCAGCATCCCTGGTGATGCCACCTGCGTCCTGGATCATGGCTGCCATCGCCTCCCAGCGGTCTCCCCAAGTCCACCCTTGCATCCTCGGGTATTTCTAATGCAGGAGCTGGAGACACCCGTTAGGACATACGCGTCTTCCCATCTCTCCATGGCTGTCTCTCTCGTCTCACTTCGAAAAAAAGCCAAAGGCTCTGTTATGGCTCCAAACGTCCTGCCAGGGGACGTCCCTGGGGGTCCAGTGGTGAAGAATCTGCCTTGCTGTGCAGGGGATGCGAGTTCGATCCCGGGGCAGGGAAGTAAGATCCCACAAGCTGTGGAGCAGCTCAGCCCCGCTGTCACGACTAGAGTGTCTGTGCGCCGCAGTGCGACACGCAGCAAAGATCCCGCGTACCGCAGCAGAGACCCGCTGTAGCCAAACAGATTAATATATTAAAACAAATAAAGAGGCCCCGCAGGGTCTGGCTTCGGGGGCCTCTCCCTTCCCTTCCCCACCTCGCTCACCCCCGTCTCCCGCTGCAGTTGCCTCGTGCTGCGGAAACCCCGTGTGTCGACCCCCCCAGGGGCCCTCTTCCTGGCTCATTCTCCCCCCAGATGACCACAAGCCAGCTGTTGCACCTTGTTCGGGGCTTTACCCAGAGGAACTCTTCGTGAGGCCTTCCCCACCTGCCTAGAAACCCCCTGCTCTGCTGAGCTTCGTTCCTCAGCACTATCACCTTCTAACACGCTGTGCTTTCTTGGTTTTTGGCTGTACCCAGTGGCACACACGATCTTAATTCCCTGACCAGGGATTGAACCTGTGTCCCCTTGAAGTAGAAGCTTGCAGCCCTAACCTCTGGACCACCAGGGAAGTCCCAACTATGTTTATTTTGCTTGTTGTGTGATTACTACCCAGCCGCCCAGAATGCCACCCCCATGTCTGGTTCTTTGCTCTCTCTCCACGCACCTAGAACAGTGCCTGGCGCATGGAAGGAGCTCAATAAATAATGTGTCAAAAGAAACAACAAACAGCCCGGTGAGGTTAGCACTCTCCCTGTTTTTAGGGAAGGAAGTGAGGTTCAGAGAGGCTGAGTTACTTGCTGTTATCACACAGCTGGTGGTGGTGATGGTTTAGTCGCTAAGTCAGTGTCTAACTCTTGTGATCACATGCACTGTAGCCCACCAGGCTCCTCTGTCCATGGGATTCTCCAGGCAAGAGCACTGGAGTGGGTTGCCATTTCCTTCTCCAGGGGATCTTCCCGACCCAGGGATTGAACCCTGGTCTCCTGCACTCCAGGCAGAGTCTTTACCAACTGAGCTATGAGGGAAGCCCATCACACAGCTAGTAGGTGCCAGAAACCAGCTTTGTAGCCTTCAAGCCATAGCATATACCCCCGAGGCCAGGGCATGTGCAGAGAGCCTCAGGTTTTTTAATTTTGTGCCATGCCACTTGGGATGTTAGCTCCCCAGTCAGGGATGGAACCCTCGCCTCCAGCACGGGGAGCGCAGTCTTCAGCACTGGACCGTCAGCCCGTCCTGAGCCTGAACTTTTAACCTCGGCCTCGCCCGGCGGACAGAGCATGGCGTCCAGGGCGGGAGGGCACGGGGCCGGGCCGGAGCACGCGCCCCTCATGCGGGGCCCCCTTCTCCCCGGCAGGTACCCGTCCAGACACTTCGGGACGCTAACGGGTCTGCAGTCCCTCCTCAGTGCCGTGTTCGCCCTGCTGCAGCAGCCACTCTTCATGGCCATGGTGGGGCCCCTGAAAGGAGAGCCCTTCTGGGTAAGAGGCAGTGGGGCGTGGGGGCCACGGGACCACCCCCTTGCCTGGGTGCAGCTGGGGGCGGGGGGCTCCTTCATGTGGCGGAATCTTTCATTCTCATCTCAGCCAGGAGGCACTGTGGAGGTCTCTCCTCTGGGGGTTCCCAACTGGGAGTCAGTCAGACCTCCTTATAGACACCCCAGCCTGGGCCCAGGATGCTGTAATAAGCTCCCAAGTGACCTGGGGATTGACCCAGTCCTGATCCAAGGCAGGGACCGTCTCTCCTAGAAAGGGGCTCCTCCAAACCCTCTGAGCTGAAACACCCCTGGGTGCTGGGGCACCAGCTGTTGGTCTCGTAGGAGAGGCTTTTCCTTGCATCGAACTGACCTCACCTCCCTAAAGCTGACATCTGCCCCAGGCGTCCACCCACTCCCACCAGAGCATGAGAGCTACCGTGTCCCGAGTGCCCACATCAGTGCAGGGCAGGTGCTCAGTCGTGTCCGGCTCTCTGCAACCCCATGGACTGCAGCACACCAGGCCTCCCTGTCTATCGCCAACTCCCAGAGTTTACTCAAACTCATGTCCACTGAGTCGGTGATGCCACCCAACCATCTCATCCTCTGTCGTCCCCTTCTCCTCCTGCCCTCAGTCTTTCCCAGCATCAGGGTCTTTTCCAATGAGTTAGCTCTTTGAATCAGGTGGGCAGAGTACTGGAGTTTCAGCTTCAGCATCAGTCGTTAGTGTATTTATACTGAATGTGGCCCCCATGGCCCAGAGGAGGGGGAATGTAGACCCGAGGTGACTGGCCCATGAGCCACCCCGTGAGGAACGGGGCAGGCTGTGCACTGGGTCTGAGCGGGGTCTCTGGGCCTGCTGCCCCTGCTGCACACGGTGCCCGTGATCGCCCGCCACTACCCCACCACGAGACCCGTCCACCCACGTCCTCAGAGGCCCAGGCTCCCAGACGACACCAGGTCATTTGGGCCCTGGCGTCAGGTGGGGTTCAGACCCGGCTCTGGAGCTTCACGGGCATCCTGTGGGACACTGGCGGCGAGCGGCTGCCCCAAGCTGCCCCCAGCCACTGCGTGCTCTGTGTATCTTCCGGCCCAGAACCAGTCCATCCTAAAGGAGCTCAGCCCTGGGTGTTCATTGGCAGGACTGATGCTGAAGCTAGAACTCCAATACTTTGGCCACCTGATGCGAAGAGCTGACTCATTGGAAAAGACCCTGATTCTGGGAAAGACTGAAGGTGGGAGGAGAAGGGGACGACAGAGGATGAGATGGTTGGATGGCATCACCGACTTGATGGACATGGGTTTGAGTAAATTCCGGGAGTTAGTGATGGACAGAGAGGCCTGGCGTGCTGCGGTTCATGGGGTCGCAGAGAGTCAGACATGACTGAGCGACTGAACTGAACTGAAGAGGACCAGGGGTGCAGGCGGCTGCCTTCTCCTCCCCGAGGGAGGCTGAGCGGCCCCCAAGGGTGACGAGGGTGGACAGCTTGACCCCTTCGCCCCCTCTTTCTCTCTCCCCGCCCTGCAGGTGAATCTGGGCCTCCTGCTCTTCTCACTCCTAGGGTTCCTGCTGCCATCCTACCTCTTCTGCTACCGCGCCCGGCTCCAGAGGGCAGACGTCGCCCGCTGGGGGGCCCTCGTGAAGGCGCCTGGCAGCCCCAAGGTGGCAGCCTAGGCCCCCCAAGTCCCGGGGCACAGAGGGACTGACTCTACCTGTGACCTCCGCACAGCGCTGGGGACCGCGGATTTATAAATACCAGGAGAAGTTCTATTTTTGTGGGGACGTGTTAAAAAGAAAAAAAAGAAAATCCCCGAAGCCACGCTCCATTGACTGAAGACGCGCCCCCTGCCCCACCACCCCCACTCCTGTGCCAGGATAGAACCTTCTCCAGCCTGGGGTTGGAGGGCCCAGGGTGCGGCCCCGCGCTTCCTCTGGGCCCCGTCCGAGGGGCCTGCCTGCTGGTTCCTCCTGGGGGCCTGTGGGGTCAGCGAACAGGTGACCCCTCAGCTGTGCAAGGGCCCAGGGTATGCACGATTGCGTGTGGAACTCCCTTCTCCTCAGGGGAAACGGGCCAGAGGTGTGCCTGCTGCATCCTGAGGCCGCCACGTGGGAGGGAAGCCCCTCCTGGGGGCTGAAGGGCGGGTTCTCTCACTGATACTGCTGCCTGCAGATCTCAGAGGAAATAAAAAGGGAAGTGAGAGACTGGCTGCGCTGTGCCTGCCTGTGTCTTGGGGTGGGGGGTAGTGTCTTCCCACACCTCCATCACCCTTCCTCACCAGGCTCAGCTGGGCATTAACTAGGACACTTAAGGTGCCAGCTCGTCCACCCCCAGCTGCCTGCCTCAGCTTCCTGTTCTCAGCTGTGCCCTGGAGGGGGTGGAGGTCCTGCCCTCTGCTCCCCCCCCCCACTTCTCAGGGTTTGGGGTACATCTGGGAGGGAGGTTGGCCTTTCTCCCTACCGACGACCAAGGTAGGAGGCTTTGGAAAAAATGCTAAGGAGCGCCTCTTGAACTTTCTTGTTGGGCATCTCTGGAGGTCTGTTGAAAGTAACATTTTGGGGGGAGCAGTCATGTTTTATCTTAAAACTTCATGTACATTTCAAGCTTCATCATGTGCTATATTTATATTTACTTTCAGAAATAAAGGGAGACTTTAAAAGTTACCTGCATCAAGGGAAGATACCATCTTTGAGCACTAGGGGCCTTCCAGGAAGCTATACCTCATTTATCCCGCTCCTGTATCTATTTCTGTCCTGGGACATAAACCTGAAAGTCACAGAAGGGAGGGCCGAGGCAGGGTGGGGCCTGTGTGTCAAGCTCTGCTACACAGGTACCTCACTGCATCCTAACCATAGAGGTCGTGTCTCTAGGTTGTTTTGTAGAGAGAGGAAGTCTCAGACAGGGTAAGGCACAGAGCTGGTAGGTGGTGGGGCCGGGTGTTGTGGCCGCTGAGTCTGCCGAGGCAATCGGGCAGAAAGGAGGTTCCAAGATTGTCAGCCCAGCTCTCTGCTGCCCTCTCAGGGCGGAGAGGAACCACAAAGGCCTTATGCACCACCCTACTCCCCCCAAACCTAGGAGAACCCTGAAATAGTGGCCCTGGAGGACAGTATCACAGAGGAGCCCTCCCTCTGTCTGCAACTCTCTTTAGAAGTTGATACAGTAGACTGACCCACCCATTTAACGGATGTCCAGTGGGGTCTGGAGACGTGACTAAGTAAGCCACATGGCGCATCCCTGGCTGCTCGCAGCCCAGGCTCCTGGCTTCCCACGGTGTCCTTTTCGCAAAGTACGAAACCGGATTTGGACCGCATCCGCCAACGGGTTGGACGGGCTCCCAGCGGCCTTGCCCGGGTCTCGCTCCACTCTGTGCCCGGGGACCTTGACTTTCCGTCCGATCCGGTGGAAGCGGATCACAAGGATCACAAGCGATGAACCGGAGAGGGCCTGGCGGAAGGAGCCCGGCTGTGCGCCCCGGACTCTGCACTCCGCAGGCGGCGCTGCGTGGCTGCGACTGGGACCGGGTTGGGGGAACCGGGGGTACCCCACACCGTCCCTCGACAGCCCCTGCCGGCTCGTCCACCTCTCCTGGGTCGCATCTCCAGACCCTTCCCCTGAGATACCCCGTGCCCCCCGACCACGGCGCCACCGACCCTCGAGGCTGAAGAAGGGGGTCTCAACCGCGCCCCCGCCGCTGCCCAGAGGGCGTGGGACCGGGTGGGGGACGCAGGCTGGGATCTCGGCCTCCTTGGAGCGGAGTGTCTTCTCGCCCTGCGTCCCCGGGGCGGGGGCGCTTGGGGAGGGGGCTGGCGGGGGCGGCCGCGAGCTGGAGCCTGTTTGTCGCGGCGCCGCCGAGTGGAACAGATGGCTGGGAGGGGGGAGGGTACGCGGCTGGGAGGAGGAGGCTGCGGGGGCCGGGGGCTGAGGAACGCGGGATTTCGACGCCCCGAGTCTCCCAGGAGAAGCGCCCCTCCCCACCTCTTCCCAGAAAGAGGGGGCGGGCAAGCGCCTGCCCTTTCTCCCCCCAAGTGCCCCCGAAGACCCCGCCGCCCCCCCGGGGGCGCGCTCCTCACCCCCGGGACCCGCAGAGCGGGCGGCGTCCAGGCCGCCGGGAGTCTCCCAGGGTCGCAAGGGTTAATGGGGGTCCTCACCCACGCTCCGAGGGGCGAGGGGGCGTCGGGACGCGGGGCGTGAGTTCTGGGGGGGAAAACATGCTAATTGGAAGCTTTTGCAGTCGAGCTGGGGTGGGGGCTGGGCAGGGCACAGTGCCGGGGTCGGTGGGCGAGGGACTCGAGGGGCGGGCTGGGGGCTTCGGCCAGGGCAGTGTTGGGGGACCACCGCGGAGGCCCGCAGGTCTCTGCAGAGGAGGCCGCCCCCCGACCCTGCGCCCCAGAAGAACGCGGCTCTCAATGTCCACGTCGGGGGACCAGAAGCCTGGGGTCTCAGGTTCCCCCCGACGGGGGCGGGCAGCGTGCAAGTGGCTGTCCCTGTCGGTGGCGGCCTACCTCGGCCGCGACCCTCACCGCGGCCCCGCCCCGTCCCCGTCGGTGGCGGCCTACCTCGGGCGCGACCCTCACCGCGGCCCCGCCCCGTCTGTCTCCTGCATCCTTCTCCGCCCCCAGCCGCGGCATTGCCCTGTCCACTCAAGAGTCCTGCCCGTGGCTTCCGCCAGGATCCAACTTTTCTCCCTTTGGTCTGCCCCCCTCGGGACCACCCAACCTCCGAGGAGCTGTTTCTCCGCCTTCAGAGACCTTCCTAACCCACCGCCACGTGTTAAAAATGCAGATTCCAGGGCTCGGGGAGAAACTGGTCTAGTGGGTCTGAGGGGCTCGGGAACCTGCGTCTTAGCTGTTTCCCACCCGAATCAGATGGAAAAGACCTTCACTTTCAGAAACACTGGGCAGGGCCTGGGAGGACTGGACAGGCCTTCCTCAATGGCTGCTCCCAGCCCCTCTCGCAGGGTCCTGCCCGGCCCACTGCTCCTGCTCAGTGTAGCCACCTCAGCTTCCAGGGGAAGAGAAGGTGCCAGGAAGGACGGAAGGAGGCAGGGAACAGTGAGTCTGCGCCTGCTGCTCCCCTCTGAGCTGGGCCTTCCTCAGCCTTCCTCTCTGAGCCGGCTTCCCGGCCCTCAGCCACAGCGGCTCTGCTGTCCTCGGTCAGGCCGCCAGCCTTGCCTCACTGTCTCTCTTCCCTTCCCCACCTCATCTGGAGTTTCTAGGAAGGCCAAAGGCTCCTGGGGTGGCCGTTTGGATCTCAGGAGGGAACGGCAGAGCCTGAGTCCCCACCTCCCCAAGAAAGAGGCAGAGGCACCCCTGGGATTGAAAGAAAAGCCGGAGGAGGGGGGCAGGGCTCGGGGAAGATAACAGCAAGCAGAGGGGCCACCTCCCAAGGGCCCTGCACTCACTCCCCACAACAGCTCCATGCAGGCAAGCCCTGTCGCCCCCAGGATGTAATGCAAAACCGAACGAGGGATGCTCAGAGAGGTTGAGTGACTTGCTCAAGGTCACACAGCAAATGGGAAAATAACTCGGTCATTCACACCTCTACATCTTCCAAAGCCTTTCTCAGGAGGCTGCTGGGAGCTGCTCCAGGCCTGCCCTGCCTGCCCCACCCCCAGGGCCATGGGGACAGGAGAGGGGACCGTGCAGAGATGGAAGGGAAACATCTGATAGGTCTGGCTGGAAGCATTAAAAATTCATCTAGAAACCTGACCCTGGCTGGACCTTGGGCCTGCCACCTGGACTGTCCCCAGCCTGGCGGCGTCTCAGAGCCTGGCAGACAGATGTCACTTCTGCAGGGTCCTGGGAGCCCACCACCACCACCCTCACCCCACAAATCTTTGCCTTTCATAGGAAAGGGGTTCTCTCATGGATTTGGGAGCTAACATCAGGAGTCAGCAGCTCAAAAAGCAGGGCTGAGAACCCTTCCCCGCCTCTTAGTGTAAGAACCTTAGAGGTTTAAGGGCTTATGGACCTTGTCATCTGGTGTCCTTCTCTGCCTCTCCCCAGGTGGGGAGATGCTCACGCTCTGTTTAGGATTCCTGAGCCTGACTGTGATACCCACGGTGGCCGGTAAGGGGCAGCCACCCCCGGGGAGCCGGCCCTAGCCTGGGCCTCTCCCAGCAGCTTTGAAGGAGAACAGACCCCTTGCTAAGGTCAGCAAGAGGCAGCTTTGGCCTTGGGGAGGGGCTCTGGAGTCTGTTATCTGAGGCAGGGGGCGAGGGTCCCATGTCTGGGGGAGACTGAGGAACTTCAGGAGAGGTGCAAAGTGGGTTTGAGGGGTTCACGTTCATGGTAGCGGAGGGCCCATGTGGTGCAATCTTTCCAGCTGGAGTGAAGGTGTTGGGGGGGGGGCCGGGAGGGAAAAGATAGAAAGGCTGCGGGGCCCGGACGCTGCAGGGCCTCTGAGGCTTTGCTAAGACGTTTTATCTTTAACTTACAGGGGAACAGGGAGCCCGCGGTACGAGCCTGAGTAACACAATGACATAACGTGAGTTCTGGTCTGATGGATCCGGCCAACATGGGCCAGCAAAGTGGGAGGCAGCGAGAGATGGAATGCAGGAAAACGGGAGAGGAGGTTACTGCTATTTTCTTCCACATTCTAGGCATGAGGTAATGAGGAGATGCAGCAGGCAGGGAGCGGGGGGTTGGGCGATGGGAAGGAAGGGCTGGGCGGGGGCCGAGGGGGGGACCGGGTGGGTGAGCTGATGGGAGATTCAAGGAAGAAACGAGGAGCTCACCGCCACTGGGGTCAGGCAGCTGGAAAACACAGGCTGGGGGTGGGCACTTGGTGGGCGGGGGTCCAGGAGGTTCCTTTCCGGGCCGGGCAGTCAGTCTCGCACAAACGCCCCTGCTCTCTCTGGGTGGGCCTCCACTGCCCCCCTCGCAGCATCCCTGGGGGTGGACTGGATGGCCTTGCAAGGCCCTCCTGTCCCAGGGTGTGCGGCTCAGGCTCATCCGTCTAGGTTGTCTGGGGAGGCTGGGATCTGGGCGTGTGAGATCTCCGGGGTGGTCTCTGTGCAGGGAGTCACGGGAGCGGCTGTGCTGTGCACGCCCGTTGGTATTTGGGGTGCATCTGCCTGTTTGTGGGACCCGTGGGTGTCGGCGTGCCTCCGCTTGGGTGCAAGTGTGTTTGAGAGAGCGTGTGAGCGTGGGTATGCACGTGATGGGCATCCGTGGGTCTGTCTGGGTGGGTGGGGGCGGGGGTGGGGGAAAGTGGCCTTGCTGTCGGCTTCCTCCCGAGGCTCACACACCCCGCTCACTTTCACCGTTCTGAAATAGCATCTGGACCAAAGGCCCATGAATATTTCACGACGATAATTCTGTGACCTGGACAGCCTGCTTCTGATTTACCAGCATCCTCCCTCCTCCCCGCTCCCTGCCCAGGCCCCAGCGGTCCCTCCTCCTTCAGAGCTCTTGTGTGCTGGCCCCCTAAGCCCACTCATCAACCTCCTCAAAGCCCAGCGTGACACGCACCCCCATGAGACCCCAGACTCAGCACTATCCACTGCACCCCAACCTCACACCTTTATTCAAAGTCCACCTGCTTCAGGCCTTAGACATTAACTCTTTCCCATTTCCTCCTCCTCTCTCCGCCATCATTCTGACACCTCTGGCCAAGGCCACAGACCCTCAGCATCCTTGAGCCCTGGCACCACGGTATCCTCTTTCCATCCCCGGCTCCCAAGTTAGATTCTTAACCCTAACTTTAAACCATCCATGTCTCCCCCAATTGCTTCTGGCAGACGAGACTCACCCAAGTCCTTCTCAGCCAAGGCTCTCCCCTTTCCCTACCCTCTCCTCCACACATCATAAAGATGAAGCTTCTCATCATACCTCAAGCGAGCAAGACACCCCAACTTGGGATTCTCATCCTTCTGATCACCAAAAATCCCTTGGCTTCTCCACTAACCCGTTTGGAGAACTGCTTCTCTGACCCGATTCCTTCCTGAAGTCTTCTGCCTCACAGGAGCCAAGGGGAAGAGCCCATTGGTCTACAGGGTTGCTGTGTACAGCTGTGCAGGATGTACACTGCACAAGGGCCAAGTGTGAGCTGAAATCCAGCCTTATGATGCTTGCTAAAGTGTTTGCTGCGGTTTGAAGCTGTGTTGCCCTAAGGAAGAAGTGTCTCTTTCAGGTTTACCCAAAGCCATGTTTGGGCTAGCTGTGACCATAGCTGCCTATGTTATCACTCCTCCTTGCAGGGGAAAGTGAGAGATGCTGCTTTTTCCTTCCTGAAGGAACAGGGCCTGGGAGAGAACCATTAGCCAGGCTGGAGGCCTTCCCCAGGCCTGGCTCCTCCGGCACAGACAACTTGGGGTCAGCTGCAGCCGTTTCTCCTGGACAGATGAGGAGGCGAGGTGCCATCAGCACCCACTCCTGGCTTTTGGATTTCACCCAACCTGCCCGGGACTCCAGGGTCACCCCCTTCCTCCTCAGCCTTCAGCTTCTTCTCATAGGGGCAACAGCAGGAAGCACTTGGATGCTGTGGAATGGCTCCCGATTGCTTTCTAACTCTCCAGGCCCCTGAAAGCATGATGGGTCTAAGCCCTTCTCCCACTTTTGAGATCCTGAGCCAATAAACTTTACAGGAGATAAAATAATAGAATTTTTTAATAAACTTTCCCCCCCACCCAAACAATGTCTGTTGATCTTCACCACACAGGGGCCATGGTGGAGAGGAACGTTCTCTCCAGGCACCCTCAAAAGTGTCCAGGGTAGACTTAGGAGAAAAGTATTTCTCCGGTGTCGGGAAGTTGAGGCGGGGGGCGAGGGTAAGCAGAGGCCTAGGGCTGGCCTGGCGTCCCTCCAAAGGGTTCCCGAGAGCGGCGCCCTTCCTGGAGCTTCCGAGGGCTCCGCTGGTGGGCGCTGCTCCGCAGACAAAGCTCCTCTCGAGTCCACCATGGGAGCTGGGGGACGGGGTCCGCGGCGGCCCGGCGTGCCCACTCAGCCTTGGGATGGGCACGGATTGACGGCCGGAGACGGGGAGAAGACCCCGGCCGTGTCTTCGGGTGGCTGGGCCACCAGACGTGCCCTCCGGGGGCTGCCATCAGCCGGCGGCCCGGGAGGCGGGGAGAGAGGGCCGGGTCCCTGGGGATGCGAGGCGCTGGGCGGAGGAGAAGGCAGGCCGCCAGCCCGCGGTGGGCCCTGGGGACGGAGGGTGAGGGTCGGGGATGGGGGGCCGGGAGACGCCGGCCGCTTCAGTCTCAGCACCGCGGTCAGAGGTGGTGGGGCGCCAGGATCAACAGGCAAAGCAGCGGGGAGGCGAGCCCGGGCTCGCGCGCGGGGCCGCGGGAGTCCGGGGGCGCCTGGCAGGCGGCGCCGGGGCACGTCTGCTCGCCCCGCCGGTCCTCGCCGCCGTAGCCACCCCAGTAGTCGTCCTCGGTGGGCGCGTCGCCGCCCGGGCGCCCCCGCGCGTCCTCGGCGGGCAGGTCACGGTAGAGGGTGGAGGGGTCGGCCGGCGGCGCCCCGGCCTCGGCCACCCCGTACAGGTGGTTGGAGGAGCTGTTGGCGCGCGCTCGGCCCCCGGGCCGCGTGGGCGCGGCTGGCGGGCAGGCCTGGAAGTCGGCCTCGCGGAGCGCGCGCAGGTCGCGGCCCCGGCGCTCGGGCGGCGAGGCGCACGTCACGTCGGAGCTGGACACGCGCGCGCGCTGGAACCAGGCCCAGAGCGGCCGCGCTCGGCAGTCGCACGCCCAGGGGTTGGCGTTGAGCCGCAGAAACTCGAGCGCCGGCAGGTCGGCCAGCGCCTCGCCGGGCAGCGAGGCCAGGCTGTTGTTGAACAGGTAGAGGATGGTGAGGCGGCCGAGGCCGCGGAAGGCCGCGCGGTGCACGCCCTGCAGCCGGTTCCCGTGCAGCAGCAGCCGGTCCAGGCTGCCCAGGCCGCGGAACACGTGCTCCGTGAGCAGCCGCAGGCGGTTCCCGTGCAGGAAGAGGTGGCTCAGGTTGGCCAGGTCCACGAACAGGTCATCCTGGGGCGGGCGTGGGGGAGAAGAAGACGGATGAGTGCGCCTGAGACGGCCTCGGAGAACGTTAGGGAAGGGCGGGAAGCAGTGTGGCAGACCAGGAAGGGGGCCGCCTTCTAGAGTCCTGGGTTCGAATCCTGCCTCCTCTAACCTACTTCTGCAGGGAAAGCAATGTAGTTCTTAAAACTTTGGGGTGCATCAGAATCCCCTGCTGATCCCTGAGCCCTGCCTCCCCCCGAGTTTCCGATTCAGCAGGTCTGGAGTCAGGGTGGGGGTGGGGGAGGCGCTGAGATGCTGCATGTGACGAAGATGCTGCAGGTGGGAGGGCCACACTTGGAGACGGAACTTACGATTTGGCTGAGCATTTACCTTGTTTCATTTCATCTGCACATCTTATAGGCTTCTGACTCCAAATCCTGGCCCTACTATTAACTGACCCTTGAGCAAGTCACTCGGTATCCCTGTGACTCAGTCCTTCGTCTGTAAGATGTGAGGTTAAATGAAACTACAGGTATTAGTACATGGGGCGGGCATTGCTTGAGTTAGCCATTATTGTGAACTTGGCCAGCAATCTGTCTCCTTATCCGTAAAATGGGGGTGAATGCACCTCCTTCTGGGTTTGTTATGAGCGTTAAAGAAGATAGTCCACGTACAGATGAGATGGGTGAAGTCCGGGTTCAGATGCAGCTTTGCCCTCTTTGCAGCTGCATTACCTTCTGCAACTTATTTAGCCTGTTTCCTCAGTGTGTATAACTCAAGAGAACAACTTTCAGCAGACCGAGGGGGTACTAGATGAGATCCAGTACCATGTGGTACCCAGTCAGCACACAGATCACCGTCAATAAATGATGGTTATTATGACAATGGGGGCTTCCTAGGTGGTCAGTGATAAAGAATCACTGCCAACGCAGAAGACAAGAGTTCGATCCCTGGGTCAGGAAGATCCCCTGGAGAAGGAAATGGCAGCCTGCTCCAGTATTCTTGCCCGGAGAATCCCAGCCTGGCGGCTTACAGTCCATGGGGTCAGAGAAGAGTTGGATATGTTAGCTACTAAACAAGAACTAAGAGTTTTAGTTAGAATTAGGTCCCATCCCCTTTAGCAGAGGACCTTCCTAGAGCCCCAAAGTTCTGCTACTAGGCTGGGACATTAAGGGGACCGTGTCAGCTCCACCCCGCAGGGACAGAGGGGCTGTGCTCCCTGCCCAAGGCTGGGGAGTCTCTGAATCAGGTCGCATTAGTGCTGGAAGGGCCCTGAACTGTGGTTCAGGGGAGGGGAGTGGCGAGTATGCTCCATGGAGGGGAGCTAGCAGGGGGCCCGGGCTCTGTATTTTAACCGGTTCACCGAGGTATTGGTGATGGGCAAGCTGGTTAGGCAGTGACTGCTTCTGGGTGCGCCAGCCCAACCTCCTTTTTTTTACAGACCACTGAGACCCAGACAGATGAAGGGCTTGCCAGAGAGGGCACCGGAGCCCCAGTCCTGAGGCCCCCCCTCTTGTGGAAGACATCACTGTGGTCCGCAGACCCAAAGGGTCTGGTTCTGGGGGACAGGAGCATCCTCCACCCTCACGCCAGCTCCCTTGGATTCCGGGTTTCTGGCAGTGCCTCTCCCACCGAGATGACCCCCCCAGCCCGCCCCCCTCCCCAGGAGCCCGGTCTCAGGCTCTCGGGCGGGGGGCGGGCGCTGACTCTCAACCCACACCCACCGCCTCCACCTTCCTGTGCTCCTGCGTTGTCTCGCCCCCTCCCATCTGGCTTCCGCCCTCTCCGCTACAGGAACCGCGGCTGCCAAGAACCCTCCTCTGGGCCGCACCGAGATCCGCCCCCCTCCACCTTGAGGCTCCCGGCCGCCGCCCCGCCCCACGCCCCGCTCAGGTCTCCCTCCAGGGGCCTCCAGACTGGTCCAGCGGGGCCTGGCGTCCTTGTCCTCTTCTCGGCTCACCCAGGGCGGAGGCTGAATGCCTTCCACTCAAACACCTAATGAGCATTTCTCTTTAATGGAGCGTCAGCAAGAGTAAGATGCACCCAGAGATGCTGGGTCCGAGGATCGATATGGGGGGAGGGGTGCAGAGGGCGGAGGTGATGGGCACTTTGGGGGCTTCCGGACGTCCGGAAGGTGAGCCCCAAAGTTCAGAGACCCCAGGGAACTCAGGCAGCCTTGACGCGCAGCCCCAGTTTTCTGCTACAGAATTCCCTGAATCCAATCTCTTTGTCTTTCCCCCCGAAAGTCCTGCCCCTGCCCTTTCTGAGACCCAGCCTGGGGGGGGGTCCATACCCACCCCATCCAAGCTGTTGCCAAATCCCACTGCCACTTCCTAGGCTGCAGCTCTGAGATGCAGTCCTTCCCCTCCCCACTGTGAAAACGGTTCTCTGTGCATTAATAAGCTCTTGACTTTCACAGCCCTCACTCTCCCCCACCACCCTCCCTCTCACCCCCTCCCTCTGGGCAGAGAGCATCTGCTAAAGTCATCCTCTTCCATTTCGGAAAAACCACATTTCCCTCACCTCCCCCCCGGCCGGTTCACAGCTCTCTGCATCCATTTGGAATCTCAGCGCAGCCTCCCTGCCCCCTTCCCTGGTCAGCATCCTGTTCTTAACCTTGCCTCTCCCCTTCTAACCTAGCCTCCAATCAGCTGCTGGGCTGTGTGACCTTGGGCAGCTGCAGGCACCTCTCTGAGCCTCAGTTCTTCTTTTTTCTTTTTAACCCCCATCGGTGAAACAAGGGACTTGAGATCATTGATCATTAAGATCCATCCTCATCTGATATTAATGAGCAAGAGAGTCCTGGAATGTACCTCATTCATTCAACAAAGCTGCGCTGAGTGTCTGCTCTGTGCCAGGCACCCCCTCGGATGGCTTCATCCATCCACGCCAGGTATCATCACCATCATTTGCGTCAACAGCTGACTAACCGAGCACCTACCGTGTGCCAGGCTCTGTGCTACACAGATCCCATGTAGTAACCAGATCCTCACAGCCCTGTGAGGCAGAAAATATTATCCTCCCCCTTTCAGAGATTAAGGGAGGGATGCTCGGAGAAGGCAAGCGACTGGCCTAGGGTGCAACAGCCAATTGGTAGTGAAGTGCAGACGTGAACTCTGGAGCCAGGCCTCCAAACAGCCGCACTCTGGACTGAGACAGACCTGGGCTGATTCTAGGCTGTGCTGCTCATGAGTTGGGCGGCCTTGGACAGGATGCCTTAACTTCTCCGAGCCTCGGTGTCCTTAGCTGTTGAATGGGGGAAACAATGCTTAGTCTGGAGGGGCTTCCCTGGTGGTTCAGCTGGTAAAGAATCTGCCTGCAATGCGGGAGACCCCAGTTCAATCCCTGGGTTGGGAAGACCCCCTGGAGAAGGGATAGGCTACCCACTCCAGTATTCCGGCCTGGAGAATTCCATGGACTGTATAGTCCATGGGGTCACAAAGAGTCGGGCAGACTGAGCGACTTTCACTTCACTTCACTGGACCAGGCATGCGGAGCCCTTTTCAAGCAGCATCCCCTTTAATCCTCACAACAGACTCCTGAGGTTTAGGTCATTGTCCCCATTTCACAGATGGGTGCGTTGAGGCTCAGAGCAGTTGAGTAATTTGCCCAAAGCCACAGAGCAAATCAGATCTGCCTGATGGAAAGACTGCTCTTTTGTGCCACGCAGGCTGCCCTAATGATTCAAACAGGGTCCGTGTCTCTATCGCCCACTTCCGCTCCAGTAAGAATGGTGCTGCAGGAGAGCAGGGACCCTGTCCTCGTTCACGTCTGAACCCCTGGCACCCAGGACACGGCCTGGCGTGTGCCCAGGGAGTATCCATGAGGAAGGCGCCTGCCGCGGGCCTACCCCAGGGCGGGACGTCCAGGAGAACCCACCGCCACCGCCCTCCTCCTGAGACGCTGCGGTCCTCTTCCCGGCACCGTCGCGGGTCATGCCTGCGCCCTGGGGACCTCACCCCCGCGCGTGCACCCCCAGCTGCCTGTGCGTCTCCTGGCCTAGTCTCTCCAGGCCATTCACAGGCAGAGCTGCGTCCTTCCCGTCTGTGAAAGGCCAGGTGTTTCCTTCCCAGGACGCCCGTGCCATTCATGCCAGGGGCATACAGAACCGGCGTGCCCCATTTCAGAAGAGCCTAGCACCTCTCAAGGTGCCCCTTGCCCAGGTCATTCCTGACCCCAGGCCCCAGCTGCCATTTGTGATGGCGGGTCAGGCCGTGATGAGCAAATTGATTCAGCACTGGACTTGACAAATACGAATTCATTGTCTCGTTACAGCTATTGATGGAAGGTATTCTTTTTACTATTCCCATCTTAGAGATGGGAAAGCTGAGGTTCAGAGTGGGGGGCAGCAACTTGCCAAAGTCAAGTCAGAAAATAACAGAGCGAGGATTCACACTCAGGTCTGCTGACCTACTGGAGGGGAACTGCGTGGTAGAGACACCCGGCTCATTTTTAATCATTAAAAAAGATCTGATCATTAAAAAAGCCTGCATGGCATAACTGATATATGTTGATAAGGAAGTCAGAGTCTCAGTAATAGTGGTTCTCATGCTACTAGTAATAATTAACAACAACAATAATGATAGTGCCCGTATATTGATGTGGCCCTGTGCTAAATTTTATTTTCCTTATTTGGCTGCACCACGTGACACACGGGATCTTAGTTCCCCGGCCAAAGATCGAACCTGTGTCCCTTGAAGGATAGCGCTAAAGTCTTAAGCACGGGACTGCCAAGGGATTCCCTACATTTTAATCCTTACAAAACTTCTTAGATCAGTATTGATATGGTTAAGTAAGCGCTAAAGTCTTAAGCACGGGACTGCCAAGGGATTCCCTACATTTTAATCCTTACAAAACTTCTTAGATCAGTATTGATATGGTTAAGTACTATCATCATTGCCAGATGAGGAAATGGACGTGGAGAAAGGTTGACTAATTTGTCCAAAGTCACATGTGAGCCAGGATTTAAATTCTGGTCTGGCAGATTCTAAAGCATGTGCTTTCAGAAATGAGCCCACTCTGCTGTTCTTATGAGTGCCCCCCACCCCCACCGCCCCGCACCTGGTCAGACCCCCGTGGAGAGTTCTGAGTGATAAAAATGGCCTGAGACGTCATCAGATCACAAGGGTTCAAGTGCCACTGGGTCTTTCTGGTTGTGCGGCCTCAGAAACTTCATTCCGTGTCCCTGCTCCCAGCTTGCTGTGAGGCTTTCTGTGATGCTGAGAACATGTAAGTCCCCAGGCACAGGGACAGTGTTTACAAGACTTTGGGACAGTCTTTGGGACCCTCGGTCTCAGCTTCCGTATCTGTAAGGAGGTGTGAACAGTCCCCCAGCAGGGCTGCAGAAATGAGATGAGGTGACTGAGTACACTTTGGAAACCATGAGGTGCCAAGTTAGGAAGGGAAAAAAAAAGGAGTGTTGTGGCACCCACCCGTGGTCTCAGCAGAATCCTTGAAGTTGACCCATATCTTCAGGATAGGGCCCAAGATGAGCCATTTCACTGAGACCAGCATTCAATGAAGCGGGTTTCTCTTTTTAAAATAGTATCTTAACAAGCATTTATAGCATGCTTACCGTATGCCAAGCACTATCTCAAGTGCTTTACAAATTATTCATGTACTTAACGCTTCTAAAATCCCTAGGAGATGGATGCTATGACTACCCCAATTTTACAGATGGGAAAACTAAGGCTCAGGGAGGTTAAAAATGTCACACACTTGTAAATGACCGAGTTGATACCTGTGAAGTCCTTAGCACAGCACCTGGCACTTAGCGTGCCCGCTCATGGCTTGTTTAGTCACTAAGTCCTGTTTGACTGTTTGTGACCCCACTGACTGTAGCCCGCCAGGCTCCTTTGTCTATGGGATTTCCCAGGCAAGAGTACTGGAGTGGGTTGTCATTTCTTTTTCCAGGGGATCTTCCCAAGCCCAGGACCGAACCCAAGTCTGCTGCAACAGCAGGTGCTTTCATTACCACTGAGCCACTAAGCTAAGGGCTAGTGGGCTATTACTATCATTATTTATGCAACAAATATGCTTGCAATGCGGGAGACTTGGGTTCAATCCCTGGGTTGGGAAGATCCCCTGGAGGAGGGCATGGCAGGCCACTCCAGTATTCTTGCCTGGAGAATCCCATGGACAGACGGGCCTGGGGGCTACAGTCCATGGGGTCGCAAAGAGTTGGACATGACTGAGTCGCTAAGCACAGTACATGTAGTAAGAATAAAACACAACATATTTTCCCAACGTACTATCTATTTTACTTCCTGTCTCTCCTCGCCCCTAGAATGCTCTCCACAAAGGCAGGAGTTTCCTGTGTTTTGTTCACTGCCCTTTTTTCACCACCAAGCACTTACTGGGTGCTCAATAAATGTTGGATTATTACTGCTATCATTATTGTCATTATCAGCACCAGATGCACACAGTGCTGAGCAGTCAGGCCCCAACACGGGGTGGGGACGGAGAAGGGCCATCCAGGTGGGTGGGGGGAGAGGGTCGCAGTTGGAAATCCAGAGGCCTGAAACCTAGAGGGAGGATTTTCTCCTCGGATGGTTTGGAGGGTCTGTTATTGCTTCCTGGGGAAACAGTGGGAGGACTTGACTGTCAGACCGTCAGCATAAGAACAACAATGAACAATATTTAGATCAATAATAATAACAATAAATAACAATTACGGTTATTCGTTCCGTTTTTCTGAGCATCCATTTCCCAGCAACTTCACAGCTCATTACCCTTTCTTGTCTCCTTCTCCCATTGTGCTGAGACAGTAGGTTTGGGGGGATGGGATCTAGGACGGGTAGGGTTTCCCCTGGTCCCAGCACCAGTGAGCTGGAGCCTCCTGTGGGGTGCCAGCTGCAGTGGCTCTGCCCTCCGCGTCCCCCTGCCCCTGACGTAGCGGGTGGGTGAGAAAAGCCGCCACGATGCCCTCGGGCTGGACTGCCCCTGAAAAGGCAGTCCCCCGGAGGCAAGGGGGAGAGGAGAGATCCCGGGAAGAGACACGCAGCTCCACCCAGACAGACTTGGGGGAGTGTGTGTGGAGTGGGCGCGTGAAGGGAGACAGACAGAAGAGGCAGAGGCAGACAGACGGCGGAGGCGAGTCAGTGAGCGAGACAGAGAGGGTCCGCGAGGGAGGGACAGACAGAGCGAGTCAGATGGGGGAGTGGGAGAGCAGAGAAAGATAGAACGGAAGGGACAAAGGAAAGGCCTTGGACCGAGTGGGAGGACAAGAAGCCTTCGAAAGGGACAAAGGGACGGAGACATAGAGGGAGACGCTGAGACGCGGAGGAAGGGCGTGAGCCACGCGGGGAGGGGCCGAGAGACGGAGGGAGGGGCGAGACACGGGAGGAGGGGCTGAGACCTGGAGATGCTGAGACACGGAGGGAGATGCGGGCCGGGCGCGAGGCAGGAAGGGTCCCCGGGGGGAGAGAGGCGAGCAGGAGAGGATTTCTGTGTCCGTGTCCGCGCGCGTGCCGGGCGCTCACCTGTAGGTGGACCAGGCTGTTCTCCTGGAGGTAGAGGTACTGCAGGCTGACCAGGCCCCGGAAGATGGTGCCGGGCAGGCTGCTGAGCTGGCAGCGGTAGAGGTGCAGCGACTGCAGCCGCTCCAGGCCCTGGAAGGTGTCGGGCTCCAGGGAGCGCAGGTGCCGGTTGTCGCCCAGGTCCAGCTCCTCGAGCGCCTGCAGGTGGCGGAAGGTGCCCGGGTAGATGACCGAGAGGTTGTTGGAGAAGAGCCACAGGGTGAGTAGGCTGGGCCCGAAGGAGCCGGGCCGCAGCGCGCTGATGAGGTTGTTCTGCAGGAAGAGGCGCTGAGTGCCGGGTGGCATGGCCCGCGGCACCGCCGAGAAGTTGTTGGCCTGGCAGCTCACGGTGGGCGGCGCCGGGTAGCAGGTGCAGAGCATGGGGCAGCGGGCGGCGGCGGGGGCCGCGGCCAGGAGCAGCAGCAGGACGCAGGCCGGGGGACCTGCGGGCAGACGGGCGCTGGGTGGGCTGCCGAGGGGTTTAGCAGGCCCCATCCACCCACCCCGAAGGGGACCTGGGCCAGGGGCTCTGGGGGCGCTGCCAGCCACAGACGCTGCCCACCTACCCCTAAGGGGACCTGGGCCAAGAGCCTTGCCTTCCTAGGTTGGAGGGGCCCGGATTCTGGGCCCACGAGTTGCAGGAGACCCTGGCTACTTCCGGTTTTGGAGCCTCCTGGTACATTAAAATAAATGCCCAGAGGACACTCTGATAGGCTGAAAGTTGTTTAATGAGCGCCGTCTCCTTTCATTCCGGTTTTTACTGTGGTGGGTCTGACGGTGACTCTGGTTTTGGGCCAGTTGTCAAGAACGGCCCAAATGTCAGTGTTGACCACGCTGGTTTGTGGTCTGGGGGTGGGGGTGGGGGTGGGGATGGGGTGGGGCGGTCCTATAGGATGTTCTACACAGCAGGGGTCCCCCACCCCAGGACTTAATGCCTGATGATCAGAAGTGGAGCTGAGGTAACAATAACAGAAATAAAGCGCACGACAAACATAAGGTGCTTGAATCATCCCCAGACCACCCCCTCGCCTGGTCCGTGTAAAAACCTTCTTCCATGAAACTGGTCCCTGGTGCCAAAAAGGTGGGGGACTGCAGCTATATGGGGTTTTAGCAGCATCTCTGTCCTGTCCGCATTAGATGTGTAACACTCTTCCCCTCTTACGAGAACCAGGTCTCCAGACATCCTGGCCAGTATCACCTGGGAAGAAAAACTGACCCCATCTGGGAACAGGTGGCACTAAACCGAGACCCTCTGAGTCTAAGGCCCTCTGGCCCTGGTGACCGCAGGCCTCCTCCCTCCCCTCTCTACCCTGGAAGGGCTCTCAGGGACCAGGGGGAGGGGGTCTCTCCCTGGGGCCACCTGCCACCTGCAGGAGAATGGGGTGGGGGTGTCCTGGAAGGAATGCCGCTTCTGGGCCCTGCCTGGGCAGAATCAGCGCCCCGAGAGGGACAGCCGGGGAACCTCACTTTACAGCCCAGGCTCTTCTTCAAAGTCACTTTAAAAATTGTTTTTTTCAAAGTAACTCTTGAAGCTTGTCTATGGTTCAGGTGGAGAGGCAGGCCCAGGGGCTTGGGGGCTAAAGAGTCACGTCTAGATCCCCACACCCCCGAGCGCCAGCGGGGCTGTGGGCCCCTCTCCCATCCTGACCCCGGCCTTCTGACCCTCACTGCAGCTGAGGAAGTTCTGGAACCACCCTGACCTCTACCCTTGATCCTGGCTTCCCAACAACTCTTGGGATTTTCTTCTGGCAGGTTTTGCAGCCCCCAAAAGCCAGGTGCTCATTCTCTGGGCACACAGGGAAAGGGCACCCTCTGCTCCAAGCAGCGCGCTAGGCCTGGGACGGCGGAACACCCGCTCCCTTGGACCCGAGGACCTGAGATCCTGGGCCCTGGGGGGCGGGGGGCGGCGGGCAGGGGCGGGAGGGGAGAGCCTGAGGGGGTCCCTGCTTCGGTGACGCCGGTGTCAGAGGTGTGAATGCGTGTGTGAGCCAGTTGCTCTGTACACGGAGCACTCCTGGGCCCGGGGTGGCATACGGCGCGCACACGGGGTGGCACACGGCACGCACACGGCGCACACATGGGGTGGCGCACGGCGCACGCCCGGGCCGGCACACAGACCGCGTGCGTGGCGGGGACGTCAGGGAGGCTTGGCGGAGCCTTCTCCCCGGAGGACGGCAAAGGCGCGGTCGTCCCCGGCGCCCGGCCCCCCGCGAGCGTGCAGGCGTGTGCCCGCGGCCCCCCGCGTGTGTGAGTGCCGGGCCCCGTGCGTGTGTGGGCCGGGTGTGATGTAATACTCAGTGACACAGCCGCCGCTGTTCCATTCGTTCACACCGCCTCCGCGCTGCTGGCCCTTCTCACCCCTCCCCCGAGCAGCGTTTCACGATCACTCTCTCCTCCCGGGGTTTCTGGGAGCCACGTGGGCTGCAGGGGTGCGTCTCTCGCCCCTCAGCCCCACCAGGTAGGGGTGGGAGCCCAGGGGGGTTTCAGGAGGGCTGAGCGTTGGGGCCCAGGACAGCGGTGCTCAGAGCCGGGCAGCCCTCCAG
This sequence comes from Giraffa tippelskirchi, assembly GCF_054371585.1. Lineage (NCBI taxonomy): Eukaryota > Metazoa > Chordata > Mammalia > Artiodactyla > Giraffidae > Giraffa > Giraffa tippelskirchi. The sequence goes on along the minus strand of NC_137285.1, from coordinate 148,341,586 downwards.
GCTCATCCGGTTTCAGGTTCTGGTAGTGCTGACCTGCCAGACTCTGAGAGGCCCAGTGACTCGGCCAAGGTCACACAGCAGAGCGGCCGGCGAGCGCTGGAGAGGAGGGTCTCCGTGGCCGGCCAGGCCGTTCCCTTCCTGGTGGGGTCCCCCTCCGGCTCCCTTCCCCAAGGACTGGACACCAGAGAAAGCCAAATCCCTCCCTGAGTCCTTAATCCTGCGGCTGATCCATCACCTCGCAGCCTGTGTGTTCAGAAAGCCGCCAGCCCCCCCCACCGCCCCCCCTCCGAGGATTACGGAGCCCTGTCCCCAGCCTCCCGGCCGACTGTTCCCCCAGGAGAGGCAGAGGGAACAGGAGAACCCCAAAGAACAGGGGGACAGAGAACCCCCAGGAGAGGCAGGCATGCCATTCCATAGTGCACCAAGGTCTCCTCCAGCCTGGGGTGGGGCGGGGGGTTCAGCAGGGCCCCCCTCGACCCCTCTAGCCCACACTTCCCTGCCCCCCTGCCGGCCCCCATCTCCCCCATCATCCCGACCCACCTCCCCGCGGCCTGGTGGTGCTCCCGCGGCCTCTCGGATGCAGGGCCCTGGGCAGGGGCCCCCCGTGAGGGCTGCTGCCTAACAGTGACTCTGTTGCCATTTCTGGCCCTCGCCGCCATGCAAGGCAGCTGAAACCCAAGGAGCCTCATCCATAATTCAGGCTGTGGCTCGCACTGGAAGCCAGGCGCAAGGGAGGCTGGGGGGCTCTGGGCTTCTCTGCCCCCGGGGCCTGGTGAGTGGTGCCTTTCTCCCCCCTCTGCACCCCGCAGTCCCTGCCCAGGTGGGGTGGTGGGAGGATGGTGTCTCCAGCTCACCACCCCCTCCTCGCCCCCTGCCTCTCCCCACCAGCACTCCATCCCCCCCAGGCCCCGCCTTCTCTCCCAGGACCACAGGTCCACTCCCAGCCCCATCTCATGAATCCCTGGTGACGACTGGGGCAAGAGGTACAGAGTCTCAGAGCAAGAACAGCGGACACCTTGTCAGCCATCAAGGGCTGACCCCTTATCTCACTGGCCACGCCATAGAGTGAGCAGCTCAGGCTCTCACCCGCATCTCAGTCTGCCTTCAGCCTCTTTCTCCAAGGCTTCATCTGACCCCCCGCCACTATCTGGGCCAAGGAAAGCCCATTCCAACAGCTCCCCCTCTCCGGTCATCTCATCCTATCTTCTCTGTTTCATTTTTCCCTAAAGTCAGTAGGTAGGTGATGCTTGAGTTGCAGGGGAGCGTAGAGCAGCGATGGGCAGAAACCATCTGTTACTGAGCACCTACTGTGTGCAAGCCGCCGCATTTGTGTATGTGTCTTTGTGCACAGAATCAACACAGTATCGCCCCTGTGAGATCAAGATTCTGGCTCCCCATTTGCAAGTGAGGAGAGGGAGGCTCTCAAATGTGAAATGAGTTGCCGTGGGTCATGCAGCTGGTACAAGGCAGAACCTGGATTGGACAAGTCCCTGTCTAAAGGGACTCTCTGACCTTTCTCTGGGAGACCCCAGGTCAGCCATGGGAGCCACCCCTGAGTGTGAGAGTCGCTAGGTTTGGGGGAAAGAGGGCACAGAAATTGCGCCCAGGTGCACAAGGCTGGGCCAGCAATGATGCCGGTTCTGTTTGCCTGTTCAGGGTCCAGGCGAGGGGGGGACCTGGGCTCTCTGCAACTTTGGCTCCCTGGGCTCCAGGCTCCGGTTGTTCTAGGTGACGTCCCATCCGGGAGGCGGGAAGAGAGGCCCCGTGTCCAGAAGATGCGGCCAGAACTGACCCGGGGAGGGAACGGAGAGAGATCAGAACATGGCATCGATCCCGGAAGACGAAGGGGCCCAGAGCCAAACGTGATCCATTCACCGTGGGCCCATTGTCAAGGACACTGGGCGATCGCCCTGGGGCATCGAGGCTCCCAAAGTTCTCAGCCCAGGAGTCACCCTTTGGTCCAGAGATCGCTGGGAGAGAAGAAACTGCAGGAGGAGGTGGGGGACCCAGTGGAGAGGCAGGAGCCAGGGCAGAGTGGCCCCAGGGAAAATGCTCCCTGGGAAGGGGGTCAAGGCCTGGGGTTCTGACACCCAAAGGGCTGAGATGGGCTGAGGCCTGCCGGCAGATGCTGAGGGGGTAGGGGCTGAGGAGGTGGGAGGCGATGGCATGATGCAGGGGCCCGGGGAGGCTCTGACGCGGGTGACGGAGGTTTAGAGCCGCTGCAAACAGCTTCTCACTTTTCCAGAATGTAACACCCCGAAATAAACGGCCACTATGGTGGCGGAGAGGTAAGGATCCTCCTCCTCCGACGGCCAGCGGGGCCCAGAGATATAAATGGCAGCGTGCGGTCAGCCAGGGCGCCCACCCCTGGAGGCCGCCACCCCATGCCGGTGTCTCCCCCAAACCCCTTCACAGCTGCCCCCCCAGGCCCCGCAGCGCAGAGCCCGGGGCGGGGGGCTGGCCGGCTGGCCACTCCCTGCGAGAAGGCCTGTGACGGGCAGGCGCTTTGGAAATGGAGGGTTCCCCACGTGGACGTGCTTACCAGAAGTCTCTTTGTCTCTCTCCCCTTCCTCTGCCTCCTTCCTTTCGGCCCTTCCCAGCCCTCGGCCGCGTCCTGATCAACCCCGACCCGCCGCTCCTCTCTAGTTCCCCAAACCCAAGCCTGCAGCTCACGGTCCCCTGTCCCTGACCCCGCACCTCCGTCCGCCACCCCCTCCTCCTCGGCTCGCCGGTCTTCTCACTCCCCGCGCCCTCGGCATCCCTAGATCGCAGTCCTCAGAGCATTCTCCGTTCCTCCCACCCCCAGGAGCCGGGCCGGACCCTAGTGGTCTGCCCGCTTCGCCCCTGACCCGGCCTCCCCCCTCCCCGCCCCCCCCGTCCTCACCCGGGTCCCCCTTCCCTCCCAGCTTTCCCCGTCTAACCTTTCTTCCGCCTCCTCCCTGCCGCCCTCCGCGGACCCCTCTCCATCTCTGGCTGGTCCTTGCCTGCCCCTCGCTGCCAGCCCCTTCCCACCCCACCCCCGGTCCCTGGCCCACACCCTGGTCGGCCACACCGTCCGTGGAGCGGTGCCCTTTCTAGCCCCCCGCGCTGTCCTACCGGGGAGGGCCGTTGGGGTCTCCCCCGCCCCCCGCGCCCCCGACCCTCCCAGACAGCGCCCTGCCCTCACCACCGTCCCCCGGGCGACTGGAAAGTGCTGAGGCACCGGGCGCCAGAAGTTGCTGAGTCGGCGCTGCCCGGCCGCCGGGAGTCCTCAGCATCGCCCGGAGCAGGTGGGGCTGGGACGGCGGGACCGGAGCCCACCCCCCGCCCCGGCCCGGGTCCCCCCTCGCTCAGGAGCCGCCCGCCCAGCCCTGCGGGCTCCGGGGGCGGGGGCGGGGCCCGGGTCTGCAAGTTCCCCCCGCCCCAGGCCGTCCCCACCCGCACGGCGGCCCCACCCGCGCGCCCTGAGGGCCGGGGTGCCCGGCTCCCCTCCGCCCGCGGGGGTCCCTACCTGGCAGCAGGCTCCCGAGCCCGGGCAGCATCTTGTCGCGACGCTCGGGGGAGGGGGCGGCGGGGGGAGGGCGCCTCCACGGGCTCCCCGAGCCCGCCGGACGGACGGCGGGGGACCCCGCGGGGCTCCGGGAGGGCCCCGCGCGGCGTGGCCGGGCCGCGGCGCTCTACCCCGCGCCCCCTGGGCTGCGAGCCTCGGGAGCAGCCATCGGCCCCGACGGGGCGCGGCGGGGCGCGGCGGGGCGCGGAGGGCTGGGGCTGGCTGTCGACGCTCGGGGCCCGCGCCCCCGGGAGCGCAGGCAGCGCGCGGGCCCGTCCTCCCGTCCGTCGGTCCGCGCGCCCCGGCCGCTCGCAGAGCGAGAGTGCGGACCGCGAGGCTGCTCTTCCCACCGCCTCCTCCCCGCGCTCGCTGGCTCCGCCCTCGCCTCCCGGCTTGCCAGCTTAACCCTTCCCTGGCCGCCAGGAGGCGGAGCGGCTCCCCGGTCCCCGGCAGTCCGGCCCCCTCCCCTGCCTGGGGGGCCCAGAGGGCTGTGTTGGATCGCCACGCCGGTGGAGGAACCCCCGGCTGAGGGAGTGCGGTCGTGTTCGGGAATCCCGTGGACTCGCCCAGTTCCCCCCCGCACCTCAACTACCCCGAAGGGCTCCTGGGTCACCTTCCCCCCCTTTGCGCAGCCCCGGGCCCCTAAACGCAGGCCTCGGACGCTCCTCCCTCTGGGAGAACTCCGAGATTCCACCTTCGCTTCTGTTCTCAGACCCCGAGCCCTGAGTGTGTAAGAACAGTGTCAGCAAGACTTTGTGGGTGCAAGCTCCGGGGCACGTGAGCGCGCGCGCTCCAGGATGCTTGTGCAGGTGTGGCAAGGCTGGCACGTGTTCTTTCATACGGGCCGGGGGGAGGGCGTGGCCCGGGCACCTGAGTGGGCGAACCGCTGAGCCGCCAGGTGTCCTCCCGCGCGCTCATGCGCGCGGATGGGGAACCTGGGGCTGGGGGTTGTGGCGCGAGCGAGCTTGAGGAGGGGTGGCCAGAGTGTGTGGGCGCCCCTTGATGCGCTCGCAAAGGGGGCAAGTTTGGGTGCGCGCGTGTCTCCTCTGCGAGGGCGGTGGAACCCTCGCGCGGGCTTCCTTCTCAGGAGGGGTGCATTCCGACCTCTTCTGGACCCCCTCGCGCCCCGCCTGGCCTCGTTCGGGGCGATCCCTGCGGGGCCGACACCGAGGCGTCTTCTCATAAAGGCGGCGGTGGAGTTCACCCCGGCCTTCACCTGGTCCAGGGCGTCGGGCGCCCGGAGCTCGGGAGCGCCCCGGCGTGGGACGGGTTGAGGGGGCCCTCGGGGTCGCCGTTTCGGGGCCGCGGGTGGGGCTGGGGGGCTGTGAGCGCGGCGCGTACGACCTGGGCGGGCGGCGCAGAGCCCGCGTGAGTCCGGACGGCACCGCCCGCGAGCAAAGCGACAGATGCCCTCGGCGCTCCGCCGGGCTCCTCCACTCCCTGCCGGGCCAGAACAACAGCTTAGCGCCTGGCATACAGTCGGCGCTCTATAAATGCTGATCTCAGCTTTCCATTCACTCTCGGTTCCAGCCGCAATCCCATGCTTCCCTCATTCCGTCCGATCCCTCTCCTCTCTCCCCCCGCGCCTATTCGCATTTCACGGTCCCGTCTCCGTCCCCTCGCGCCCTTCCCCGTCTCCCCTCTCTCCCTCCCTTTCCGCGTCTGCCTCTTTCTGTCAGCGTGTCTGTCCCTCGCCTCCGGTCCTCGCGACCCCCCGTCTCTCTAGCTCTGGGTGTCGTCTCTCTGTCTCTCAGCTCCCTTTCCACCCGGTTTCAGTCGGGAGCTCCCAGCCCTCTTGCCCCTCTGCGCTCGGACGCCTCCCCAGTTGGCTCCATTGTCTGCCCTTCCCGGGCTCCCAGGCCGTCTTAGCATCTAACTCGCCTCTCCCCGCGTCTCAGCCTTCGGGTGGGGTGGGAGTGAAGAGGGACGTCCCCGGGGCCCCTGTCCCCCCCTCCATCTCTAGAAAGCACGGCCCCTGCGCTTCCCGGGACCCACCCCGCGGAGCGCCCGCTCCCGGGAGGGGGGCCCGCAGGGGGCGGCGGGGAGGGAGTGTTGGGGATAACAGGGTGGGATTTGGCGGCCTTCCCCGGAATGAGCCGCGGCACAATCTGTCGCTGGGTTTGTTTGCCGAGCTGCCTCCGGAGCGCGGTGGGGCTGGCTCCCGGGAGCGAAATATCACACGAGGCGGAGACAGACGCAGAGGGGCGGGTGGGCGGCGGGCTGACTCAGGTGTGCGCTGTCATCGGTCCCGGGGCGGCGCCCTTGGAGAGGGGGTGGGGAGGGGGGACGTGGGACCCCCGACACAAGCGGGTCCTGGAGCTGGCAGAGGAGCCCCCATCCCAGGGTGACTTGCAGAAAAGGGGGCGCCCTTGCCAATGATCCCGGCCTGGGAGCCCCAAAAGACACCCCGAACTTGGGTGTGTCCCAATCGGTGAACATTCCCTGCGCTCAGTACCCCACTACCCAGGCGTCGGTTGGCTATAATTATCTGCTGACTCACCACTTTCCCCTACTAGACTGCCAGCTTTTTGAGGGCAGGAAATTCGCCTCATCCATCTTTGCTTCCCCAGCAGGTGCTCAATGAACAGGTTGGGTGGATGAATGGCGCGTGGGTGGACTGTGGGGTTTCAGTTTACAGGAAATACCCAAATGCATTTCCTCTTCCCAAGAGAGCTTTTGACCCCTTGCTTCTCCTCTCCCTTGGGCAGTGCCCCCAACCCCCAGCCTCTCCTACAGACAGGCAGGAAATTGGAAACAGCTCTTCCGGAAAACCGGAGTCCTCTGGGTGACCCAAAGAGAATGCCTTCCTTTTCCTGGGGCCTCAGTTTTGTCATCTGTACAATGGGATTACACCACTCACAGTTAAGCTTCAGCTTGCCAGGAAGTCTCCAGCGAGTCAAGGTATGAGAAAGTGCTTAGTAAAATGAGGTTCTGCGCAGTGTCTGTGGTGGCAGCTGTTGTCATTACTGTTTGGGTGGTGTCCCTAAGGTCTTTATCTCGGTAGAATCAGACACCATGTCTGACTGAACCGAACTTCTGCAGTTAGAGGTTTTGGGATCTAAGGGTTGGAAGCTGATGTGGGTACGCTTGCTTAGTTGCTCAGTCGTGTCTGACTCTTTGTGACCTTTTGGGTGAGTAGCCCACCAGGATCCTGTCCATGGGATTTTTCAGGCAAGAATATTGAAGTGTGTTGCCATTTTCCTCCTCCAGCGGGGTCTTCCCCACCCTGGGATGGAACCCTGGTCTCCTGCCTTACAGGCAGATTCTTTGCCCACTGAGCCATTGGGGAAGCCCAGGCTGATGGCCCTGGAGGCAAAGTAAAAGGGGGGGCATCTCATGGACACCAGGCAGGGCTCTGTGGGTGGGGTGTCCCCAGAACTTGGCACAGAGCTGGCCCGCCCTCTGGTGGCTATAGGTAGATCTGCATCCCCAAGGGACGCCCAGAAGCTCAAGCAAACGGGCTGATGGATGGATTTTCCCGGAGGAGGGTTCCCTGGGTGGAGACCTGGGAGGTCACCTAGAAGAAGCAGGACGTGGACACAGACTAGATGGGTCTTGACCTCATCAATGAGGGCCTTCCTGTCCACATCACCCCTACTCTCAGTGTGACCCCAGGGCCCCTCTTCCTTCTGGGCAACTCTGTCTGGTGAGTTCACAGAACCTTCCTGGTTCTTTTTCTCCACCTATCTGGCAACCTCCCTGTAGGACGCTTGGTGGGCAGTTGGCCTACAAGGTGGGGTGGCTCCGTGGTCAAGAGCAGAGCTTTGCTGGGTTCACGTCCTGGCTTTGCTGCGGTCACAGCTAGATGACCCTGTGCTAGCAGTTAAAATTTCCTAAGTTTCCGAACAATGGGGGTGGAGGAGGGTGGCAAGCAATAGTACTTCCTGGAACTTCCTGGTGGTCCAGTGGTTAAGAATCTGCCTGCCAACACTGGGGACACACAGGTTGAATCCCTGGTCAGGAGAGATGCCACGTGCTTCGTGGCAACTAAGCCTGGAGCCCGTGCTCTGCAATAGGAGAAGCCCGCAGACTGCAGCTAGAGGGTAGACCCCCGCTCGCTGCAATTGTAGAAAGCTCAAGAGCAACAGCGAATACCCAACACAGCCAAAAACAAAAAAAAAAATTAATACATTAATGGAAAACAAAAATCAGGGAAACCTGGCGTGCTGCAATCTATGGGATCACAAAGCGTCAGAGACAACTTAGCACCTGGACAACGGCAATGAAAACAATAGCAGTTGCCAGCTCATCAGGTTGTTTAAGGATTGAATGAGACAAGGCATGAAAGAACCTAACAGAGAGCCTGACCCTGTGCTCAGTAAATGCTAATAACATTCGTATTAATTTTCTCGTTTAGCCTAACAGCAACCAGAAGACATAGATGTTGACTTTTAGGGGCAGACAGTAAAGTTATGACCTGAAATCTCAGAGGTCCCAAGTGGCAGAGCCGGGTCTGAGAGTCAGTTCTTATCTAGAACTTCCCACGCCACGTGTCTGACCTCCGCCTCTCCGCCTGCCCCAGCCGCAGACCAGGGCCGTCTGCCCTGTGTGACGAGGGCAAACCAGATCTGCGTTAGCCGTCTTGGGTTCTAGCCTGGACCCTGCCTCTGAATGGCTGTGCAATGTGGGACAGAGGGCTGTTGTCTCTGCGCTTCCAGCTCCTTCCTTCAAAAGGTGCATCTTGGACTCAGGACCCTTGAAAAGTCTCACAACGCCATGACTTGGTGACACCCCACCTCTGTGACTCTGGAATCAGAAGCTACTGAAAATGAAGCCTCTCAGCTAGATTCCATGCTGCTCCCGCCTTTCCCAGCTCTGGGGGTGTGATGGGGGCCCCACAGGAAGATTAGAATTTCTAGGGATCCCTCAGACCCCACTCCCCCAGGCACTCCCACTGGCTGCCAGGCCTGTGTGTACTCTGGCGGGAGGGAGAAATAGCTGCCCCAGAACCCTTGCCAATGAGCCCCCCATCCTCCTCTGCCTGGCGTGCTGGGGACAGGGATCCTTTCTGAAACAGGAGACAAGGAGACTCCCCTGGTGGTCCGGAGGTTAAGAATCTGCCTTTCAATGCAGGGGGTGTGGGTTCCATCCCTAGTCCGGGAACCAAGACCCCCCATGGTGTGACACAGCTACTGCGCCTGGGCTGGCTAGAGGGCTAGAGTCCGCACACCGACACTGGGGAAGCCCTCACCCCTCAGCGAAGACCCAGTGCAGCCAATAAAGACATAAAACAAATCAAACGGGAGAAATCCTAAGCTAGACTTGTTTAAAGGGCAAGGGTGTCAGAGTGTGCCTTCTCCCCTGCTTGGCTTCTGGGTCTCTGTTCATTTACATCGTTTCTGCTAATAAGTGGCCTTTACTAACTGTTTGCTTTGTGTTGTGAATTTATGTGCACTGGTTCATTTAAGATTCAGAGCAGCTTAACGAAATGGGAGTCTATTGATATCGCCTTCATACAGATGGAGATACAAACTCGGAGAGATGGTACTACTTTTAGATCTGGGCAAGAAGGGTCTCGCCCTGGGTCTCGTGCATTAGAGGGTTTTGCTGTGGTCCTCCTCCAGCCAGCACCCTTCCATGGGGGAGAAAGGTCCAGAAACCAAGCAGCTGTGTCCTCAGAGAGTCTGCGTTCCCCTTCTATTTTTTATTAGTTATTTATTTAGCTGTGCCGTGTGACTTAACGGGATCTGAGTTCACCGACCAGGGATTGAACCCAGGCCATCGCAGTGAAAGCCTGGAATCCTGACCGCAGAGCCACAAGAGAACTCCCTGAATTCCCCTTTGATACCATGCTTTGGGTATCCAGAACCCTGGAATCTCCCGATCAAATGGCCTGAGCCTACTTCCAGTACCTGTGTGGGCAGCTTCTCCCGTTTGCCTTTGCGCCCCTGAGTGTTCCCCTAGATTGGCTAGGAGGCAGCTGTTTGGAGGGGCTGTGGGTGGAGCTTGGACATGTAAGAGAAATATTCCCTTGCATCTGGGTGAGGCCCCTGGCTTGGGATGGAGCTGTGTTTGGGAAGAAGAGGAGTTGGCTGTACTTCTGTAGAGAACTCCGAGAAGTCGGTCATTCTAAACTTGAACTTAGCCGTCCAATGTCAGGTTATTTTGAAGAACATGACAGAGTGATACCGGTGTGGTAGGAGGCTGGGGGTACCTTGTGGGCAGGGGCTGCCTGGCATGGACCCTGCCAGCCTATGGTACCAGAGCCTCTGTTTACAAAGTTTAAGGGCCGCTGGGCCAAGAGGTCACGTGGCTTCATCAGAGGCGTCATGACAAAGAAGCCTGGAGCCAGGCTCTGAACGCAGGTCTGTGTGAGTCTTTGTTTCGTGACGCTCCATGCCAGTCCTGAGCCAAAGTCAGGCTGTTGGCTCCCTGGAGTTCTCTCGGTTGGAAAGCTGAGTGCTGGGCGTCCCTGCTGGCTCAGTGGTAAAGAATGCGCCTGCCGAGGCAGGAGACACGGGTTCGATCCCTGGTCTGGGAAGATCCCATGGGCCTCAGAGCAACTAAGCCGGTGCACCACAACCATTGAGCCTGTAGCTCCAGAGCCCGGGAGCCGTAGCTACTGAGTCCACGCACCCTAAAGCCCGTGCTCCACAACAAGAGATGCCACCACAGTGAAAAGCCCCCACCCACCGCAACGAGAGAAAAGCAACGAAGGCCCAGCACGGCCAAAAAAAAACTAAACAAAATTATTTAAAGCAAAAGCAGGTTGTCCGTTGTGTCTGCTGGAGTGCCCTTCCCGGTGAAGAGAACCTCCCTTTCTCGAGAGATGTGAGCTCTGTGTCTTCTTTGACCTCATCTGTTTCATGAACCTGGCACAGCTGGGCCCAGAGGAGGCCCTTGGCAAGTGTGGCTGACCCGCTGGACCATCGACTAGTGAGGGGGATGCTAATAAACCTTCGAGGCATGAGGTGCTGCTGCGCTGACACCCAGCAGGTGAGGACTCTGGGTTGGAGGGTGGGTGGGGGAAGGACTAGGAAGCCTTGCCTGGGGGGTGGCTACTGGCCGAGCTGCCTTAGACTCCATTAGCCTGGGCACCCGCGCTGTAGGACAGAAGGCTCCCCTGACTCCCTTTCCCGGTTGCCCTAATTCTCCAACCGCTCCCCCACCCCCTTGGAGACCCCAGATGAGGGGAGTGCTCGTGGCATGCCCTCACCGCATGTTCCCCCGCGGACCACACGCTTTTCTTATCCGCACAGCAAAAACAGTCCCTTTCCCCAGCAATTCTGTGGGCCGAAGCCACTGAATTTGCGAGGGAGCACGAGGGGCATCGTGGGGGACTATGCAAAGAACGACGAGCTCCCAGACGGGGCGCACAGACCCTCGTGCCATTCCCAATCCCGTGGGGGTGCTCAAGCCCCTACTCTGGGATCAAGCCCCGGCAGGCCAGCTGTGGACAGGCTTCTATGTCTCCCAGCCCACGTTCCTCAACTCATCTCAAAATGAATCTTCCCAAGGTGTCGTGTGATCAGGCACCCTCCTGCTCAGAAGCCTCCAGTGGCCAAGTCTGACTGGCAAATGATTAAATTTATCGACTCTGAAATGCTCATTCAAATGGATAAGAAAAGCCTCCAACAGATAAGCAGGTGAAGGATATGGACCAGTACTCCACCCAAGAGGATAAGCAGAGAATAAACAAATACTTGGAAAATAGTTCAGCTGGTTAGTGATCAAAGGGATGCAAATGAGAACAGTATGGAGATTGCATTTCATACTTATTAAATTAGCAGAATTTACAACCCCCACCCCTCGGTACTGGCAGGGTTGGATGAAGTCTGTCTTCCTCCATCTCTGGAAGCAGTGTGGAAAACTCTGCAAAACAATCTAGTTCAATGTAACAAGAGCCTTGAAAATATTATTACCTTTTGACCCATTAATCTTACCCCTGGGAACTGATCTTAAGAGCACAATTCAACAGAAGAAAAAAGCTCCAGGCACACCACGGGCAATATTCTCCTGTATTTCTCCAGGCAGAGAGATGGTTAAGAAAACCATGCCTAATGTAGTCAATGCAACATTATGCTGCCACAAAAATGATAATTGTAAAGAATATGCAGAAGCATGGGAACTGTTCATAACATCATGTTTGTTGAGAAAAAGCAGGATACACAATTTGCATGAATACTGTGATTGCAACCACAAGTAGTAAGTATTCATGTTGACGAAGTCTGGAGAAGAATATGCAAAATTGAAAATTATTTAAGGTTGGGGAAATGAGTAGTTTTCCTTTTTGTTTAAGAATCATTCTTTGTTAATGTTGTTGAAATATTTTCGCAACAGAATAAACACTATAAAAAAAAAACATTTTTATTGCTTATAGAATAAAGCCAGAACTCTTTAGCCTTCACTCATTACAATGATTACTTAAATATTAATAATGGATGTAAAAATTTTAATTAATAATGAAATAATTTTAAAAATAGTGATCACATTGTTAGTTGTTTACTACATTCCAGGCAGTGAAGTGAGTGAGTCATCCATGTGATTTCACTGGATCTTCATGACAACCCTGTGAATAAAAGCTGGTATTATTCTTGTTTTACAGATTAGGGACCTAAGATCCTGTGACGTGAGGCCACCTGTATCACTTCACACCCAGGGCTGTCTGACTCCACAGCTTGTGCTCAATCCCACTGATCGCCTTTGTATGTCACACCTTAAGGAACTTCAGTCATTAGTGTTTCACCAGCATGATTTGGGAATAACTGTGGCTCATACCGGAGAAGGCAATGGCACCCCACTCCAGCACTCTTGCCTGGAGAATCCCATGGGTGGAGGGGCCTGGTGGGCTGCAGTCCATGGGGTCACTAAGAGTTGGACACGACTGAGCGACTGCACTTTCACTTTTCCCTTTCATGCATTAGAGAAGAAAATGGCAACCCACTCCAGTGTTCTTGCCTGGGGAATCCCAGGGACGGGGGAGCCTGATGGGCTGCTGTCTCTGGGGTCAGACACGACTGACGCAACTTAGCAGCAGCAGCAGCAGCAGTGGCTCATACCAGCTTCCCAGGGGGCACTAGCGTTAAAGAATCCTCCTGCTTAAGAGCAGGTTCTATCCCTGGGTCAGGAAGATCTCCTACAGGAGGGCATGGCAACCCACTCCAGTATTCTTGGCTGGAGAATCCCATGGACAGAGGAGCCTGGCGGGCTACAGTCCCTGGGGTCACACAGAGTCAGACATGACTGGACTGACTTAGCCTGCATGCACATGGCTCATATATCATGTACTGAGATGTACTTAAGTTTAAAATTTAGGGGACTTTCCTGGCGTCCAGTGGTTAAGATGCCGTGTTCCCAGCACAGGGGGTGCTGGTTCAATCTCTGGCCGAGGAGTGAAGACCCCACATGCCCTGCTGAGTGGCCAAAAATAAAATTTAAATCAACTCAATTTTTAAACATTTGAATACCTACTCTGGTATTATCCTAAGCAAGAATCCCCTTGGAATCATCTGTTAAATGTATTGGTTGTATTTTCCAATGTGCAATAATACAAAAAAGTGTTAATAGCATTAAAAAAAAATCACCTAAGATCATCTTGTATACCTCTCTTGGGGGAAAAATGAACTACCTTATGCCACAGTTGGCCCCAGTCTCCTGCTCCAGTCTCCCTTCCTCCACAGCTCCCGCTGTTCCTGCTACGGCCATTCCTGAGGCTGGAGCCCCTCCCAGGGCTCTGCCAAGCCCCCCCACCCCCCACCTGCCAGCTCCTCCCAGCCCTGTCCGCGTCCCCTCCCTGCTCCCAGGGCTTGCCTGAGCCAAATGTAGACCGAGCCATTAGTGGACAAAGAGGACACATATCAGAAGGCTGTCCATCACGATAATTAATTCCCATTTAAGCTTCCCTGGTGGCTCAGACAGTAAAGAGTCTGCCTGCAATGCAGGAGACGGGGGTTCGATCCCTGGGTCGGGAAATCCCCTGGAGGAGGGCATGGCAACCCACTCCAGTATTCTTGCCTGGAGAATCCCATGGACAGAGGAGCCTGGTGGGCTACAGTCCATGAGGTTGCAAAGAGTCGGACACAACTGAGTGACTAACACTTTATTAAACTCCCCACTGTGTGCCAGGCGTTACACTGGAAACTTTATACACATGATCTCAGTTGGTGCTCTTCTTTTTTTTTTCCTTTTCTGGGTCAGAATTCTTTTTGTTGTACTGTGTTAAGGACACTTAACGTGAGATCTACCTTCTTAACAGATTTTTTAAGGCGACAAGGCAAAATTATTATCCATAGGCACAGTGTTGTACAGTACATCTCTAGAATGTATTCATCTTGACTAATTGAAACTTTACTGTTGGCTCCTAATAATGACCTTATAAAATGGACATAATTTTTAATTTCTGTTTTGTTAGGAAACCGAAGCCCGCAGAGTTTAAAGCGTTTTCTCAGGTCACACAGAGGGCGAGAAACGGAGCCCGGATCCGAGTCTAATACTGTTTGACCCCTAAGTCCCTTTCACCATTCTGGTCCTGGGTCTTATTAATGATGAGAGTTATACAACAAACAGACCAACAGCTCTCCACTCTGTGCCCTCCAAAGTGGGCTCCTGAATGTCTTGGATCTCCAGGGTATGGGGAAAAGAGGCACGTTCATTATGGGTGGGGTTGTTAACGGGCACAGCCACTGTGGAAGAGATTTGACAACAGCTATTAAATGTAAAATGCTCGTGGATTCCAAAATTCATTCAATTCAGGCTTAGAAAATTATCCTGCAGTTATTCATGAAATGTACACAGAGATATCTGTAGCTTAATAGTCAACGTAGCCTTGTGTGTGGTAACGTGTGATGTAGGAGACACAACCTAAGTATCATCAATACGGAATTGTTTACATAAATTTTAGTACATCCGTCAGAAAGAGTGAACAAGGTCTGTAAGTTCTTAGGGGCTTCCCTGGTGGCTCAGTGGTGAAGAATCTGCCTGCCAAGGCAAGAGATGAGGATTTGATTCCTGGATTGGGAAGAGTCCCTAGAGAGCTTCCCTAGGGAACCCACTGCAGTCTTCTTGCCTGGGAAATCTCATGGACAGAGGAGTCTGGCAGGCTACAGTCGTGGGGTTGCGAAAGAGTCAGACATGACTTAGCAACTAAACAACAAAAACAAATATGTTCTGGAACTTCCCTAGTGGTCCAGAGGTTAAGAATCTGCCTGTCAATGCAGAAGACCGATCCCTGGTCCCGGAAGATCCCACTTGTCTTGGGGCAACTAAGCCTCTGCACCACAACTATTGAGCCGGCAAGCAGCAGTAAAGACCCAGCACAGTAAAAAAAAATATATATATATTTATACATATGTTCTTATATGGAACGATATCAAAAATACTAAGTTAACAAAGCAAAGTGCAGAACAGTATAATAGTATGTTACCATTTGTATCAAAACCCTGTGGGATGAAATATATATGGAGTTATACACACATATACTGACACACACATAGACTGCCTCTGGAAGAACATAAATAAAACAGGTAGGTAGCTGCCCAGAATTTGGTATTGGAAGGGCTCTGGTTGAGCGGGCGTGAAGGGTCTTGGTGCAGGGTTTGTCTGGCCAGCAAACTGTGTGGAGTCTCAGGGTAATTTGAGGGGCTTGAGGATTAGAGTTCTAGAGATGGTCCCCCCTCAGCTGCCTCTCAGCCCTGCCCTGGATCCCGGGAGACTTAGGAGTTACTATGTAACCTTTTGTGATGCTTGTGTTTTAACACCCCGTGCATGTATTACCTGTTTAATAATTTAAAATTTTAAATTAAAAAAAGAAGAATTTCCTGCCTGAGGCAAGACCCACCTAAGCAATGGTGGCTCTCCAGGCTGCAGGACGTGACTCTCGCGGCATGGGAAGGACCCAGGCGCCCTCTCTCTATTATTTTTTCAGTCGACAACCTTCTCTGGTTTCTTCTCTGGCCAGCAGCGGGGAGGCTTCAGAGGTGGGCTTTTGGTCAAAGCACATTTCAGTAGCTTCTCTAAGTCTAAGGGCTTTATTCTAAGGTGGGGATAATGTATCCTTCATGGGATGGTTTGAGGGGATGGCAGCTGGTCCTGGGTGGTACCTGTCCTGGTCCAGGTGTGGGTTGGAAAAGAATTTCCAGACATGAGACACAATGAGAGGGAAGTAAAGTTTATTAGAGTGGGAGACGCTGTTAGAACAGCAGGCCAGCTCAAGGGAGAACTGACGTTGAACAGGGGTCCTTAGTCCACTTTTATACCCAGCATACAAGGAGTGGGGTAGGGGTCTTGCTGTCATTTGCTGATCGGATGAGACGCGTGTACTGGGTGGGGGGAAAAGTAAGCGAATGCCCTCTCCTTACGGAGGAGAAGGGGAGACAGATTGTACTCTTCCACTGACAGTCACAACATGGGGGAGGGAAGGACCGTAAGGGTCTGGTTTTCCTTTCCTGCCCTCCAAGACCCTCCTTGGTTTATCTGCTCTTTCGTCCTTGGTTCACCACGGTACCCAGAGAGGGAACAGGCCAGTGGGGAGACCTCTTTGTGTATGACCTTGGGAAAATGTTTATGTTGAGTTGTGAGAGGGTCAAACCAGAACACAGTGGGAATGGGAAGGATGCCCCTCATCCAACAGAGTACTTTACAGAAAATCCAACCCAAACGGTTTAACTGGGTCTCCTTGTCCTTTGGGAGGAGAAAGCAGGCTGTACCCTCCCACAGGGTAAAAGTCTTTCCCTTTTCTCTGGGATATCTTGGGTCAAAACTCTC
Organism: Giraffa tippelskirchi; assembly: GCF_054371585.1. Taxonomy (NCBI): domain Eukaryota; kingdom Metazoa; phylum Chordata; class Mammalia; order Artiodactyla; family Giraffidae; genus Giraffa; species Giraffa tippelskirchi. Next base: position 148,325,355 of record NC_137285.1, on the reverse strand, counting down.
TGGAGACAGCTGCCACCTGAAAGGTATCATATACTGATTGACTTGGATTGGGGCTCCTGAATCAGTCCCTGGCAAGGAGTCTGATAGCACTATGATCATCTTGGACGCATCAGGACAGACTTGCAGGTGGGATCAAACCCAGAGCCGTATCATTGCTGGACAGTGTTCTCTACTCGTTTTTTCCATCACTTACAACACGCTACACAAGTTATTTATTTACTTGGTTTATTGTTTATTGTCTGTCTCTTCCTGAAAAGTAAAAGTGTTCGTCGCTCAGTTGTGTCCAACTCTTTGCGACCCCATGGACTGTAGCCCGCCAGGCTCCTCTGTCCATGGGATTCTCCAGGCAAGAATACTGGAGTGGATTGCCATTCCCTTCTCCAAAGGAACTTCCCAACCCAGGGATCATACCCTGGTCTCCTGCATCACAGGCAGATTCGTTACCGTTTGAGCTACAAGGAAGTCTAAACCCATCTGCAAACATTCTGCCTGCATCTCTTCTCGCTGGTGGGGCAGATGCTTGGGAGTGGGGGCTGGGGGGAGCGTCTGATGAATTGTAGAGAACTGTGCAAATCCCAGTGATTGTTCTATCTCTTCCCTTTCCGCCGGCGGGAAGCCGCATCCCGTGTGCAGCTCTGAAGAATGGAAACTCAGCCTCGGGGAGAGGGTACAGGGAGGACTGGACAGGGACTTGAGCGTCTATTGGATCATCTCCTCCACAGGAGGAGGCTCTAAATGATGGGAAGGAGGGCTGTGTTCACTTTTGAATTTTACTGTATTATTTATTATTATTTGGCCATGCCACACAGCATTTGGGATCTTAGTTCCGCAGTCGGGAATCGAACCCTCGCCCCCACTCCAGCGGAAGAGCCCAGTCTTAACCACTGGACCGCCAGGAAGTCCCAGATGATGCTCGTTTTGAACTGTGCAGATGCATCCAGGACTGAGGGTTTTCTAGAGCTTTCCCCAGGGAGGATGTCTCTCCCCTCGGCGAGTGAGACCTCCAGTCCCTAAAGCGCGCAGCTTCCAGAGAGGAAGGCAGCCGTCCTGGGTCTGTTCACAGCGGGAGGGGGCGGCTGGGTCTGGGATGTGGGCAAGTGTAATGAGCACAGAGAGGCTCCGGTTCCTAGCGGTTCCCCAAGGAACAGTCCCTGAAAGTGGGCAACTATTAAGCTACTTGGCGTCTTAAAACCAAGTGCTATTCAACTTCAGAGATTGTTAACACACCTTCTGAGGCCGTTACTAGGAAGCTTTGTCTGATTAAGTCCCACGCTCAGGGTGTCTTTTTGAGCAGAAATTTGCTTTTTTCAAATCCCAGAGATGTTGGATTAAAATTGGATGTTCTGTCTCTTTGAAGAAGTTGGATTTAGGATGAATTCAAGGATGACCGATTCTACAGAAAGGGGAGCAGATTCGAGAAGAAATGAGGTAGAGGGCAGAGATGTCCCCAGAGTGGTCCTTAATCTGCACCGGAAATCTGCGGGGAGTGAGGGAGGGGGCCGGAGTCTGCATTCCATTTTAAATGACAATTTATCATGCATAGGATAGAGCACAAACCTAAGTGTATAGCCCAGAGACATTTTACATGTGAATAGAGCTATATAACTACCTCTCAGATCAAGACATGAAACCCTCCAGGCACCCCAAGTTTCTCACTTCCTGCTAGAGGCAATTAACCCACCTTTCCGCTTTAGCCTGTAACCAAACCACCTCTCTGACTTTTAACACCATCAGTTCATTTTGTCTGTTCTTGAATGTCACACAAATAGATTGTACATCATATGCTCTTTTTTAAAGCTTTTTTTTTTTTAATGTGTACCATTTTTAAAGCCTTTATTGAATTCATACTTTGCCAACAAAGAGCCGTCTAGTCAAAGCTATGGTTTTTCCAGTAGTCACATATGGATGTGAGAGTTGGACTTTTACAAAGAAAGCTGAGCACTGAAGAATTGCTGCTTTTGAACTGTGGTGTTGGAGAAGACTCTTGAGAGTCCCTTGGACTGCAAGGAGATCCAACCAGTCCATCCTAAAGGAGATCAGTCCTGATTATTCATTGGAAGGACTGATGCTGAAGCTGAAACTCCAATACTTTGGCCACCTCATGGGAAGAACCAAGTCATTGGAAGAGACTCTGATGCTGGGCAAGATTGAAGGCAGGAGGAGAAGGGGACGACAGAGGATGAGATCATTGGATGGCATCACGGACTCAATGGACATGAGTTTGAGTAAACTCTGGGAGTTGGTGATGGACAGGGAGGCCTGGTGTGCTGCGGTCCACGGGGTCACAGAGTCGGACACGACTGAGCAACTGAACTGAACTGAACAGCATTGCTTCTGTTTTATATTTTGGCGTTTTGGCCTTGAGGTATGTGGGACCTTAGCTGCCCCCTCAGGGATCAAGTCCACACCGGCTGCGTTGGAAGGCGAAGTCTTAACCACTGGATCGCCAGGGAAGTCCTCCCCATCACGTCCCCTTTGTGTCTGGTTCCTCTGCTCACATCACGTCTGTGAGATTAATCTATGTCATGTGTACCCAGGCTTCGTTCTCTCTATTGAGAAGCAGTGTTCCCCTGCCTGACTATAGGACTACTGCTTATTCATCTTCTTCCCAGTGGGCATTTGAGCTGTTTCCAGGCTATTTTGAAGAAGACTCGTAGGAGCACTCTTGTACATGCCTTTTGTGAACATACGCACTGGCTGGATGGCATCACCAACTCAATGGACATGAGTTTGAGCCAGCTCCGGGAGTTGGTGATGGACAGGGAGGCCTGGCGTGTTGCAGTCCATGAGGTCGCAAAGAGTCGGACACGCCTGAGCGACTGAACTGAGCTGCGCTCATTTCTGTTGGGCAGATATCTAGGGATAGACGTGATGACTTTGTGACGTGAGGGCTTGGCTGAACGTTACCTCCAGTAGGGAAGGATGTTGGCTCCTGCAAAATGCCCACAGCATCAGGGACAGAGACAGCAAAAACAGACATGAGTTTCAGGGATTCAGTCTGTCCTTGTGGGATTCTCTTATGAGCTCCAGCCTGGTTTTTTGGTTTTTTTTTTGATAATTTTATTCCTCTGTTTGGCCATGCTGGGTCTTTGGTTGCTATGAGAGCTTTTTCTGCAGTCGAGGTGATCAGGGGCTACGCTCTAGTTGCTCCTCAGGGCTTCTCATTGCGGCAGCTGGTCTTGCTGCGGAGCACAGTCTCCAGTGCGACAGGGCTCAGTAGTGGCGGCTCCCAGGCCCTAGAGCTCAAGCGCAGTGGTCATGGCACACGGGCTTAGCCTTCCTGCGGCGTGTGAGGTCTTCAGGGATCGGGCATTGAACCCTTACCACCTGCATCGGTAGGCGGATTCTTTACCTCTGAGTCACCAGCGAAGCCCCAGGTCCAGCCTGTTTTTGATTTCCACCACTTTATATCCACCTCCTGTACCCAACTTTCTTACCTATGGAACTCAAGCTCTGATGTGAGATGCAAAAACTACAGTCTTGTAAGACTGCTTAACCAGCTGCCATATTGGGTAAGTTGAAACCCCCGGGACAAATCCATATACACAGGACTTCTGCTTCCCTGATTAAACCTGGCTGATAGTGTCGGTGCTTGTCTCGAATAGAACCTGCGGAACAGTTTTCAGAGTGGCTGTGCCTATTTCCACTTGTGCAGCAGCCTCATCATTCTACGATCTTTTCATCCTTTCAAACTTTCCCCATCCTAGTAGGTGGGTATCTGCATTTTTAAAACAGGCTTTCCTTGGGATTCTCATGAAGGATCAAGGATAAGAAATTGGTTTGGGGAAAGACCTTGGCAGCTGAAGGAAGCCAGTTAGATTTGGAATTCTGTCTTCACCACTTACTGCCTGTATGATATTGGTTGACTTTTTATCTCTCTGGGCTTCAATTTTTTCATCTATGGGATGAATTATTAATCATTGCTAACAAGTATTGAGTGCTTACCAGATGCCAGACACTGTTCGAAGCACTGGATATGTATTAACTCATTCAACTCTCTCAACAAATGATGAGGAGGGTGTTATTATTATTTCCTAACTTAGAGATGGGGAAACTGACATCAGGATTTCAACCCAGGCGGCCTGGCTCCATGCTTTGCTGTCCCTCCATTGCAAGGCAGCGTGGAGGCGACATGACAGCAAGGAAGTGAAGGTTCTGCCAAGGACGGTACTGCCGGCACATTCCGATAATTCCTCAGTGGATCTCAACGGGAAACTGCCTTGCAGTTCTATCAAATATGCAGAATTTAATATAAACAAACAATCAAACAAAAAAGCCAGCCATGATCATGATACATGATGCAGCCATAAAGGTAGGATCTTCATAGAAGCCAGAAAAATCCAGCACTGTCCAGAGAAAAGGACACCCCTATGGCCCCCTGCCTTGGATATTCTGGTCTCTTGGCAGGTAGGAGGCTCTAGAGGAGTACGTCAGCCTCCACCTAAGTGTCAACCCATCAATTCCCTTCACTCTGACTTTGGATTGAACAAAGTATTGATTTCCTTTCCCAAAAGTCTGTCCTTCCTGAAGAGATTGTGCTGACCAGCCAACCTCAGGATTCTCGTCTCCTAGATGGTTTCATTTCTCAGTGTAAATTAATAAATTGCATTTCGGGTTTAACAATCAGTCTCTTGTGAGTTGTTTAGTTTAGGTCATCCCCCACTCCTTGCCCCTCCCTCCGCCCCCATGACAACAATTAAGTTCCCAGGGAGAGGCTGGAGGGGAAACACCAACAGGGTAATATAAAAAAGATGTCCAGAGAATTGCATGAATACGTACCCTTTGAGAATGTAGAGGACGGGGCGGGGGGAGGAATTTCAAGGAAGACTTCCTGAAGGAGGAGGACATTGGCATAGGAAGAGGGATAATGTATAGAGGTTGAGACACAGGCTGTGGAGTCTACCTGCAAGTCTGTCTCTGTCCCCTCACTGGCTGCATGACTCGGTCAAGTTCCTTTATCTAGGCCTTAGGTTCTTCACCTCTAAAGTGGGCATAACAATCGTAGCCGCATTATGGGGTAGCTGCAAGGATGAAATGATCACACATCACACAGAAATAGCTCTTGGCACAGTGCTGGGCCCACAGACTGCACTCAGAATGGCTGTCAGGAGTGTTCCATTGTTAACATCCAAAATGATGCTTTCATTGAGGAGAAATCATCCAGAAGGCAGGTGAAGGCCTGCCCTATCCCCAGAGGCAATTTTGTCTCAAAGGGATGAGTTGAGTCTGTGTTTCCTTTAAGACCCGGAGGGCAGAAAGCTCTTTGCAGTACACAGCTCCTTCCGGAGCGTGGTCACAGCCTGTCCTGCGGTTTCCCAGGCCAGAGGAGAGCTGTTTGTACAATCTATAAGAACCCATTGGCCTTGAGAACTTCCGTGGTTTCTGAGTCACTGTCAGGCCATTTCAGCTTCCAAGCAGAAAGCCCCAGGGCGGACTCACCGCTGAGGCCTTTTCTGGCCTCCTCCCTGTGGGGAGGGAGAGGACTGCATGGGTGGGAGGGGGTGCTGTCTGCTGCCCCCCCCCCCCGACAGATCCCTGAGCCCGTCAAGCCTCCGTACAGAATCCCAGCATCACCGGGGGTCAGAGCTGAGCCAGGTTCTGCAGAAGCTGTGCAGCTTTCCCCAAGGAGGAGATGCTCCCAATGACCGAGCTCGGTTCTCCAGGGCTGGGCCCGGCCCCCAGGCCTCCTGCTTCTCTGTCCCGTGTTCTGTGTGCAGATCCTGGGGGGCCCGGAGGAGAGGTAGAGGAGAACAGGTTAGGGGGGGCGCCAGGGTTTCTGCGTGCACGTGCTCTCCTGGGCAGCGGAAACCCTACCCCCCCACCCCACCCCCGGTACGTCCCCCCCCACCCCCCCCAACCCCTCCAGCACCATGGAAGCTGCTCTGGTTCTGATAGCTTACTGAGAACGATGTCGGATTCGTGATCTCCGAAGAAGAAGACTTAGCTTTGGGATCAGGGACCACTCAAGAGCTTTGATGTAGCAGAGTTTTATCAAAGTGAATAAGGGACAGAGAGAGCTTCTGGCACAGCCATCAGAAGGGGGCAGAGAGTGCCCCACTCACTAGTCTAAGCAAGGCCTTACGTATATTTACCAGACCCACTCCCCCAACATACATCTCAAATTAACAAGATTAGAATTTACAATAGAAAGGTCTTACCAGACCCATATACAAGTTTTAAGATCACGAGATTAATTAGGTTCTTGGTAAGGAGAAACGTGTCCTCCAGCGATATACATTGTTTGATACATTGATAAAGATACATTGACTAAATTAAAGAAGGAGAACCCTTTCTCCTTCTTGAGAACCCCAGACCCCTATCTCCTCCTTGGGGAGTCTCCTCCCGGACTTTTATCAACCTAAGGACTGATTCTTTCTTTCCACTTCCCTTTGCCTTTCCACAAAACAAATGTGTTTTCATCGGCCCCTGTTCTTTTTGTCCTGGCGGAGCTGGACATCTGAAAAATCCTGCTATTTTCATTTGGGAATCCTATCTCTCCCCCTGGGTTCATCTCTCCTTTCAGCAGAATCCACGATGCTGGGTGCGGGTTGCCGGGTAAGTAAGGCTGGGGACGCAGATCTGTGGGTGAATGGAGAGGCAACGCTCTGCTCTCCTTTTAATCAAGGCTGCCTTCCGAAGCGGGTACCCACCCCGATCCGTATTACTAATAACTGATACCCACCCACCTCCTTCCAGCGCATGCTCTGTCCAGCAGTTGCGGGAGCCCCGCCAGAGGGGACGGGTGGGAGACAGAATAAGAATGTTTGTTTCGGTTGGAGCAGCAGGGTTTATGGTCCAGCCCTGCCACGTACTGCGGGGGAGATCCCGGGGGACTTGCTTGGCCCCTCTGGGGCTCAGCTGGCCCAGATAATGGATGCTAATAACACCACCGATCCCCACAGGATTGTCGTGAGGTTCAGAGAGAACGAGCGCAGAGCACTTAGAAGAATGCCTGCAGACGGTCAGCGCTCAGTGAAGAAGGCTCCTGGCGCTCATCCCTCCTTCTCTCAGGAGTGGAGAGGCCTCGGTGTTGACAGCATCTCCCAGCCTGGTCCTTGGCTCTGGAGATTCAGGAGTCAACAGTGCACCCAGGGCCCTCTGTTCCAGCAGAGTCTGTGCAGGAGGTCGAGTTACCAACCAACGGTGGCTTGATGAGCATCAGCTGAGAGCTGAGTGGAGGGGGGTGGGCGGTAGCGGGAGGCTCCGGAGGCTGAGTGCGGTGGGGGCCGTGACGCCCGTTTCTATGGCCGGACCGGCTGAGCTGGCCTTAACACCTGTGGACTCCAGCCTCCCCCAGAGCGCCCCCCTCTCCTCCACGCCCCTTTGCGGGGAGGGGTCCTTCCACATTCACTCTAAGATAAAGAGAAAGGTCTTCCCAGCGGGGCAGGGGGCCTCGTCTTCACGCAGGGCTCTGGGGTGCCTGCCCCACCCCAGACCGCTTTGAACACACCAGAGGACCCGCTCAAGGGTCCAGTGGTGAGACCCCGCTCCTCCCCATCGTTTCAACGGACTTCCCCAACAGACTTCCTTCCGCAGCTCAGAGTTCAGTCCACCCAGCCCCTGCTTTGGACCAGTCCAGTCGGTGCCGTAAACTGTCACCCTGGGTCACATGGCTATGCAGCTGGCAGCAGCTGCAGCTCAGATCTCAGGGGTGGAGGTTCTGGAACAGAGCTCAGCCTTTAGACTGTTAGGGGCACTTTGTCATCCTTCTCAAATATGACTGATTTCCTCCCTGTTTTTCAGTAACTAAATAAGTTTTCTTAACAACAACAGCTGCTATTTATTAATTAGCTAGTGTACTGATTGGACAATTTCCTTGCATCTTTAATCCATACAGCAACCTGATTCCAACTTCATAGAACAGGATGCTGAAACCCAGAAGGGTCAGGAAGAGCAGTAACTGGCCCAATAACAGTGTCTTTTTTTTTTTCATTGCCTCAAGATGATTAGTATTTTTCTCCCCAGTTGAAATGAAACAGAGAATGTGTGCATTTGCATTTTGCCTTCTGAAGGAGGGTCTTCAAACCTCATTCACGACCATAGCCAGGAGAATCAGTTTGATTTGCAGCAAGCCCAGATTATGAACAGACTAAAAGTTTCTGTTTTGTTCTGTTTGTGCTCAGTATGTCAGAAATCAAAGCCCTTTATAGGAATGGTTCACGCTTTATCCACACAAAAATATTTGGAGATGATCGTCTTTTCAAAAACCGTTTTGGCTGCACCCAGAGCACGTGGACCTTAGTTCTCTGCCCAGGGACTGAGCCTGGGTCCCCTACATCGGAAGATGGGGTCTCAACCACTGCGCCACGTGGGAAGTCCCCACTTGTAAACATCCGGAAGGGAGTGAGGGGCAGGAAAGAGTATGTGGACGCTGTCCCAAGGGTGCCCTTAGGGTGGGGGTGGGGTCGGTCCTGGCTAAGCGTATTCAGAGGAAGAGAGAGGTCGGTGTAGACGTGGGGCTGCACTGGAAGCTGACGCTGCTGAGGGCCAGTCACGGCTTGTGCCGGGGTGGGGGCGGGCCGGGGGGGTGACCTAGTGCAACTCATTCCTATCGCCTTGTTTGCCAAACGGTTCTTCCTTGACCTAAGTAAACATACCCGCCTCCCCACCCCTTTGTCATAACATCCATCGGGTGGAGCCTGCGTATCCAGACACGCTCATAATGGGAAGGAAACCCACCCCCCAGCACCAGTACTTGGGTGGGAAGCAAGAGACCTGGGAGGGGTTGGAACAGGTGAAAGTGAAGTCGCTCAGTTGTGTCCAACTCTTTGTGACCCCATGGACTGTAGCCCGCCAGGCTCCTACGTCCATGGGATTTTCTAGGCAAGAGTACTGGAGTGGGTTGCCATTTCCTTCTCCAGGGGATCTTCCCGACCCAGGGATTGAACCCAGGTCTCCCGCATTGTAGGCAGACACTGTACTGTCTGAGCCATCAGGGAAGTCCTTGAACAGGTAAGCAGTGTCATCAAATAGGAACTATGGACATTAAGTCTTGCAGTGGAAGGGCGACGGTTTGGAAGCAGGTAACTTCCGGGTGAGTGTCTGAAGGGGGCAGTGGCCGAGGATGCAGAGGAGAGCTATTAAGGGGCACAACCAATAGGACCTGCTGATTGATCCAAAGGCTGTACTCAGGCAGCCACCCCAGCCTCAAGAGTCCCACCACCTTGCTCTGGCTGGTTCCTGAGCACCCTAGCTCTGCCCCGGCTCCATGCCAGCCTCTGCCTGCAAGCCCGTCCCCTCCATCCAGAAATCCTGGGCCCCTCTGTCCGGCTCCCCAGCTAGAGCGTGAGCTCCTGGAGGGCAGGTGGTGAATCTCTTGTCTCTGAATCCCAGCACGGGGCACAAAGCCTAGAGCGCCCCCCGCCCCTGCCCCCCGGACGTTTGTGGAGCGAATCCATCCATTAAAAAAGATGCAGGGTGAAGGGGAAGGAGGTGAAGAGGGAAGGAAGGAAGACCTCCAGCCCACCATCAGATGTTACTGTAATCACCCCACTAGTCCTCATCGGAGTGAGGCTGGAGAGTCATCTCAGTAGCATCTGCCTCTGCTGGCTTCTGGAACTCGAACCACATAGAACGGGAATGGGTCAAAGAATATCCTATTATTCAGTCCCAGTGGGGTCAGCAAAGATGGTCGCCTGACCAGAGGGATGCCTTCTGCAGACAGAGCTGTGGTTGTGTGTGTGGGGGTCACTGAGAGCAAAGAAGCACTGGCCACGCGGACAGAGCCCCGATGGCCTGTCCGGCCCCAGCTCCGGGCCTGGATTTACATTCTAAAATCTCTCCCTCTCTCTGCTATGGCTCTGTGTTCCCTCCCTTGCTGATCCCTTGGGTCCTCCAGAGACCAACATGTAAGCCAGAGCAGGACAAAGGGCTTGAATTCATTCCAGTGTCTTTGTATCTTGCCATCAAATAGAAAATCTTGCATCTTAGGTCCTGGTTATCCTGAGCTGCTATATTTTCTTTCTTTGTTTTCCGCCCATCAATTAATTTTTTTTTTTTTTTTTAGAAAAGACTTGTTTTCTTCAATGTCCCCCTGTGTTGCCGTTGTTCAGTTGAAAAGTCGTGTCCGACTCTTTGTGACCCCATGGACTGTAGCCCGCCAGGCTCCTCTGTCCATGGGATTCTCCAGGCAAGAATACTGGAGTGGGTTGCCATGCCCTCCTCCAGGGGATCTTCCTGACCTAAGGATAGAACCAGCATCTCTATGTCTCCTGCATTGACAGGCGAGTTTTTTTTATCATTAGTACCACCTGGGACTCCCCAAAGGGCTGGCTTGGGGCTCTGTAACTCAAGTAACTCGTGAGTACCTGGGTTTGGGATCAGAGACACCCCTGCCATGTGCTTGGCTGGTTACAGTTTATCCTTTGTGTTTTGGTAGCGACCGGAAAATATTGCCTGGTTCTGACTTTCCACTGGCCTCCTAATCTCTTGATTTTTCCTCGTTAAAAGGAAGGGTGGGCTTGGAATAGCTTGAGTCCCTGAGCCCCAGGAGGAATCCAGGAGGCTGGGTGTGGGGGTTTATAGAGTGCCTTGAATATGCAAGACGCTCTCTCACCCAATTCAACTTTCTCCACGGGGAACAGGAGAAGGTCGCCGCAGAAGCCAACAGCTCACTTGGTCTGGGCAGGAGTGGGGGCGGGGCAGCTGCGTTAGCCGGCTCTCTCCTGCTGATCACAAGCTCCGATGGGCAATTATATACGTCTTTGATTAATAAAAAATGGAGCAGTGAATGAATACTTAATCAGCAAGGTCTGGTGGGTTGACTCTTTCAGAACCTGGGCTGGGGGCGAGGCAGGAAGTAATCAAAGGGGTCCTGGGTGGAGAAAAGGCAGAGCACCTCTCCGGGTGGTGGTCTCTGCAAAGGTGCTGTCCACTGAAAAGAAAAAAAACACACAAAAACTAAAAGTAGCGGGTTATGTTTCATTCAGGGATCTTTCTGAGGAGACAGCCTGGGACACAGCCTCTCAGATAGCTCCGAGGAACTGTTCCAAAGAGCTAAGGGAGGGGATATCTAGGAGTTTTTACTGGAGAAAAACAAAACACACACACACACCTAACCCCCCCCCCCTCCAAGAAGAAAACCCACTCCACGTTGTCACACAGGAAAAGATTACTGCCAATCACAAAACCAGACAAGTAGGGGACCAGGCAAGAATCTCCGCTTCTTGAAGTTATTCCTAGATAAGACGGGAACTCTCTAGGGCCAGTATCCTGTTTTCCTCCATTCTGAATCCCCTTTAAGTGCATCATCTGGTTGGCTGCGGGTGCTGGAAGGAAATGACAACCCACCCCAGCCTTCTTGCCTGGAGAATCTACAGTCCAATAGATTGGGAAGGGGAAAAGGAGAGCTTAGTGGGCTACAGTTCACGACTGAGCACATTAGACAGCATATTAAAAAGCAGAGACATTACTTTGCCAACAAAGGTCCGTCTAGTCAGTCAGTTCAGTCGCTCAGTCGTGTCCGACTCTTTGCGACCCCATGAACTGCAGCACACCAGGCCTCCCTGTCCATCACCAACTCCCGGAGTCTACCCAAACCCATGTCCATTCAGTCAGTGATGCCATCCAACCATCTCATCCTCTGTCGTCCCCTCTCTTCCTGCCTTCAATCTTTCCCAGCATCAGGGTCTTTTCCAGTGAGTCAGTTCTTCACATCAGGTGGCCAAAGTATTGGAGTTTCAGCTTCAGCATCAGTCCTTCCAATGAATATTCAGGATTCATTTCCTTTAGGATGGATTGGTTGGATCTCCTTGCAGTCCCAGGGACTCTCAAGAGTCTTCTCCAACACCACAGTTCAAAAGCATCAATTCTTCGGCGCTCAGCTTTCTTTATACTCCAACTCTCACATCCATACAAGACTCCGGAAAAACCATAGCTTTAACTAGACGGACCTTTGTTGGCAAAGTAATGTCTCTGCTTTTTAATATGCTGTCAAGGTTAGTGATAGTTTTTCTTCCAAAGAACAAATATCTTTTAATTGCATGGCTGCAGTTACTATCTGCAGTGATTTTGGAGCCCAAGAAAATAAAGTCTGTCATTGTTTCCCCATCTGTTTGCCATGAAATGATGGGACCAGATGCCATGATCTTAGTTTTCTGAATGTTGAGCCTTAAGCCAGCTTTTTCACTCTCCTCTTTCACTTTCATCAAGAGGTTCTTTAGTTCTTCTTCGCTTTCTGCCGTAAGGGTGGTGTCATCTACATATCTGAGGTTATTGATATTTCTCCCTGCAATCTTGATTCCAGCTTGTGCTCCTTCCAGCCCAGCGTTTCTCATGATGTACTCTGCATATAAGTTAAATAAGCAAGGTGACAATATACAGCCTTGACGTACTCCTTTTCCTATTTGGAACCAGTCTGTTGTTCTACGTCCAGTTCTAACTGTTGCTTCCTGACCCATATACAGATTTCTCGAGAGGCAGGTCAGGTGGTCTGGTATTCCCATCTCTTTCAGAATTTTCCAGTTTGTTGTGATCCACACAGTCAAAGGCTTTGGCGTAGTCAATAAAGCAGAAATAGATGTTTTTCTGGTACTCTCTTGGAATTTTGATGATCCAGTGGATGTTGGCAATGTGATCTCTGGTTCCTCTGCCATTTCTAAATCCAGCTTGAACATCTGGAAGTTCACAGTCCACGTACTGTTGAAGACTGGCTTGGAGAATTTTGAGCATTACTTTACTAGTGTGTGAGATGAGTGCAGTTGTGTGGTAGTTTGCGTATTCTTTGGTATTGCATTTGTTTGGGATTGGAATGAAAACTGAGCTTTGTCAGTCTGGTGTCCACTGCTGAGTTTTCCAAATTTGCTGGCATATTGGGTGCAGCACTTTCACAGCATCATCTTTTAGGATTTGAAAAAGCTCAAGTGGAATTCCATCACCTCCGCTAGCTTTGTTCATAGTGATGCTTCCTAAGGCCCACTTGGGTTCGAATCCCAGGATGTCCGGCACTAGGTGAGTGATCATACCATCATGATTATCTGGGTCATGAAGATCTTTTTTGTATAGTTCTGTGTATTCTTGCCACCTCTTCTTAATATTTTCTGCTTCTGCTATCTTTCTGTCTAGTCAAGGCTATGGTTTTTCCAGTAGTCATGTACGGATGTGAGAGTTGGACTACAAAGAAAGCTGATGCTTTTGACCTATGGTGTTGGAGAAGACTCTTGAGAGTCCCTTGGACTGCAAGGAGAGCCAACTAGTCCATCCTAACGGAAATCAGTCCTGAATATTCATTGGAAGGACTGATGCTGAAACTCCAATACTTTGGCCACCTGATTCAAAGAACTGACTCATTGGAAAAGACCCTGATGCTGGGAAAGATTGAGGGCAGGAGGAGAAGGGGATGACAGAGGATGAGATGGTTGGATGGCATCACCGACTCAATGGACATGAGTTTGAGCAAGCTCCGGGAGTTGGTGATGGACAGGGAGGCCTGGTGTGCTGCCGTCCATGGGGTCGCAGAGTGGCACAAGACTGAGCGACTGAACTGAGCACGCAGGCACGCACTGCAATGGGAGGCGACAGTTTGCTGACGGCGTGAGGAGCATAAACTCAGGAGAAAGGATTGAGCTGGTGGGCAAATGGGAAGAAATATAACCTGTGCCCGCCCACGTGGTCCCAGGTGGAGCCCAAGGAAGCGGGTGTGTGTGTGTGTGTGTGCGTGCGTGTGTGTGTGCGTGTGTGTGCGCGCCCGTCCGTCTGTCTGCAGGTAAGCCCTCTGTGTGCTGTGAGTTTGTGATTTTTTTCCGTGGGGCGGGCGGGGGGGTGGTGCTGCCCGTGTGCGCAACAGCATTAAAACTCTGTCGGTCACGGGAGCTGGGAGGGGTAAAGAGGATCAGAAAGGAAAACAGACGCCGCCGCGGTCAGACAAGAGCCGGGAGGGAAGAGCGGGAAAGGGAAGGCCCCGCCCTGGGCGTGGTCAAAGAGGCCAAGAGACTTCAAGGGCCCGGGCAGAAGGAAGTGATGGAGAGCGCGAGGCCGCGGCATCTCCGCCCGCCGCCCCGCCCCGGGCTTCCGGGCGCGCGCGGGGGGCGGGGGCGGGGGCGGGGGCGGGGCGGGGCGGGGCGGGGCGGGGCGGGGCGGGGGGCGGGAGAGGGGCGGGGGGGCGGTGCGAATGCAAAGCGGGAAGGGTGAGCGGCGGGACGCCAGGGGAGCTTAGCCAGTCGGCCGGCGGGTAGGGCGCAGGGTCGGGGGCGCGGCGGCCGCGGGGGCCGGAGCCGAGGGCGCGGGGCCGGTGGGGCGGCGCGCTCCGGGGCTGCGCAAACCTCCGGGCGCCCCTGTCCGCAGGGCGGCTGACCACGCGAGGGGAACCGCGGGCAGCGACGTGGGGGTGGGGAGCAGCTCCCGGGTGCTTTCCCGGCGGCTGGTGATGGGAAGAGGGGCGCAGGATGGGGGTGGAGGTTTTGGGGGGTCCCAGCCTTGGATCGCGGGGGATCTTGGAGGGGGGCGATTGGGGGGATGTCTTTGCCATTAGCCCTGCCAGCGTCGTGACTCATCAGCCCACGTGACCTGGGGAAGTTGACAAAATTCCCTAGGCTTTTGCCAGTAAACTGAAGATAGGAAAACATCCGCTTAGCCAAGTTACCGGGAGGCTCAGTGAGGACTCGTGCGGGGTCCCCTAGCCTCTGTGCCTGGCTCAGAACTGCTTCTGTTCCTTAGCGGCCAGGCTCTGACCCTGGGGCTCAGCTCCAGCCTTCCCAGCTGTTGCCAGCTGTGGGATGGAGAAGCTTTGCAACCGTGTCTAGCAGTTAGCCTCTGTCCCACAAAGAACCCCTGGTCCGCCCTACCTTGCCCACAGCACCCTGTGGACCAAGCAGCTTCTGCCTTACTTCACAGGTTCCAGAGAAGCCCCGCGGATGACTGTTGCTCAAGCCTGAAACAGCCAGAAACCAGAGAGCCACCCGGACCCTAGGAATTTTCCAAGGGCTAAGATGCCAGGCACCATGCAGGGCCACAGCCTGCCCTTCCGTGTGGCCACTCTGGTGACTGGGCTTCTGGAGTGCCTCGGCTTCGCGGGCGTCCTCTTTGGCTGGACCTCCCTCGTGTTTGTCTTCAAAGAGCAGCATTACTTTGAGGAGCTGTGTGAACCGGATGCCGGGTCGGTGGGCAATGCCACCGGGCTGGATGGTAAGGGAGCAGGACCTTCTCTGAGTCTGATTCCTAGGTGGTGGGGAGAAGGGCTAGACAGGACTCCATGCCCCCCCCCACCCCCGGCCAGGCTTTTCTATGGTGAGAAAAAGGGGTGTCAGCCTCCCCCACCCTCAGCCTGGACCTAAGAGGTGCCTGGGTAGGGAGGTGCCCGCTCCCAAGGGGTGATTAGCGGCCGTCACGGCTCAGCTCATCCAAGGGCTAACTTTCCCTCCGGCAGGCTGTCCGAGATGGAAGAGGCTGCCCTGGACTGGGGCCAGGC
This sequence comes from Giraffa tippelskirchi, assembly GCF_054371585.1. NCBI lineage: Eukaryota > Metazoa > Chordata > Mammalia > Artiodactyla > Giraffidae > Giraffa > Giraffa tippelskirchi. Next base: position 148,309,952 of record NC_137285.1, on the reverse strand, counting down.
CGGGTGCCCGCCTGGCAGGAAGGCTGGGACGGGCAGGGGGTTGACCCATCCGCCCTGGGCTCCTGAGATGTGCCCGTCTCTCCCGCAGACTGCAGGGCCCGGGACGAGCAGTTCTCGCTCATCTTTACCCTGGCCTCCTTCATGAACAACTTCATGACATTCCCCACGGGCTACATCTTCGACCGTTTCAAGACCACCGTGGCCCGCCTCGTCGCCATGTAGGTCCTAGGGGGCACCGTGGCAGGGCTGGGCAAGAGGACTTTGGGCCGCGGGTTTGTTTGCAGGGAGACCCGGGCCAGGCAGCTGGGCACCTTTGCTCCAGCAGCGCTGCCAGGAACATGCCTGGGTGTGGGCACCCCGGCTTGACCTTCCTTGTCTCCGTAGCCCCTACTTCCCCTTCCTCCCTTCCTTCCTCTGTTCAATGGGAAACTGGGTCGCAGGACAAGCTGAACTGGGCAGGAAGCCAGGCCTGCTTTCTGCCGTGGGGCTGGCCTGGGGCAGGGCTGTGAAATTAGCAAAGCCTAGAGTTGCCACTGACACGCATGAGGCTCGGAGCTCCCACTGCAGGGGCGCAGGTTCGATCCCTGGGTGGGGAACCAAGATCCCGCACGCTAAGTGGCCACAGAGAAAAATGGAGCTGTCTCTCTCTGCCTTGGTGTGGGGGACCCCCGTGTCTTCATCACACCCAAGTGGCCCCTCACCGCCCTCCTCCTGGCCTCCCCCGCCACCCTGTCACTTCCCAGAAGTTAGGCAGGATGGCACCCGGGGTGTCTTCAGCGGCGGGGAGCTCAAGTTCCCTCCGCCGGGGGTTCCCAGGCCGAGAAGTCGAGGAGAAGGAGGGCCACACTGGCTCCCAGGGATGCTGCCGAGCTGGCCGGCTTCTGTGATAAGCGGCAGCCTGCGGGGCGTGATTAGGACCCAGCGCCAGCGTCTCACGGGAGGCCTGGGGTGTTTAGCTGTCGGAGGGACTGGAGGGCAGCCAGGCAGGCCGTAGCCCGATAGCGATAGCGTGGCAGGTCCTTGGCTCTCTGAGCCCTTGGGCGACCGTGTCCGTTATTCCTGGACTTCGGTCTCCTTATCTCCACCTCTTTCCTGTCCTGCGTTTGCCCTTTCCCTCTTCTCTAGTCTTGAGTGTGTGAAGCCAAGCCCAGTCTTCCCACTGGTGTTTACTCCTTCACTTTTACAGAGAGCACATCACTTCTGAGGTACTTCTGGTCAGCAGATGTGTCAGAAGTGAAGTGGCAAAACCAATTCTCTGGCACCAGCTGATGTCTTATGTGTGTGCCATGTGCTCAGTCGTGTCCGACTCGCTGCCACCCCCGTGGACTATAGCCCGCCAGGCTCCTCTGTCCATGGGATTTCCCAGGCAAGGATACTGGAGCGGGTTGCTATGCCCTCCTCCAGGGGATCTTCCCAAGCCAGGGATCGAACCCACATCTCTTGTGTCTCCTCCTGCATTGCAGGCAGATTCTTTATCCATTGAGCCATCAGGGAAGCCCTCGGGGGTCTTATAATTTAACTTATAATCCTGACACTCTCTCTGGAGGCCTAGCAGCAGATCCCGCAGGTTAAGGGCTGGGTCCCACCAGACCGCCCCCCGCCCCCCTAAGATGCCAGTTGCCGTGGTAGGTCCCCAGGCTCCCCACAACGTCTGTCTGAGTCAGCTGCAACTCTTGAGATGCCCCTGACCTCCTCCTTGGATTCAGTTCTCTGCTAAAGGGCTCGCTGAACGTGGGGAGACGCATTGACCAGTTCCTGAAAGGGCAGGAAAAAGGATATAGATAAACAGCCACAGGAAGAGACACAGGGCCAGGTGGGCGGTGGTTCTGAGCCCAGGAACTCTTGCATCCCTGTGGGGTTGGGGTGCAGCACCTCCCTGGTACATGGAGGTGTTTGCCAACCTGGCTCCAAACTCCATACTTAGGGGATTTTATGGAGGCTCCCTCAGGTAGGCACGATCCATTATTAACTCCACTTCCAGCCCTCTCCCCTCTCTGTAGAGAAGTGGACACAGGGGTGGAAATTCCAAGCATCTCATTGTGGCTTTTCCGGAGCCCATCCACAGTTATCTCATCAGAACAGGAGAACAAAAGATGCTCTTAGTGACTTCTATGCAGGAGCTTATAAGATTATCAGAACCCCTGTGTCAAGGCCTGGGGACGAGGACCAAATATGTAGTTCTTGTTATAAATCAGAACTTCACACATAAGCCCTGTTTTTGTTACCTGCTGCCTTACAAGATCCCCAAACTTCTAAGAGGTCCCAGTAACCTTGGGATCTTGGTCATGAAATCATAGCATCCTAGAACTTTATCTTGGGGTCTGGATCAGTCCAGTCATTTCCTTGATAGAAAAAAGCTTCTAAGAGAGTGCAGTGCCTTGCCCAAGGTCACACAGCACGAGGCGTTTGAACTCAAGGTTTTGTAGACCAGACACGCACTTTTGAAGGGCTTGGCTGGTTGGGACTTCTAGGTTGGAGGACTTTGGATCCCCGCATCCTTGCCCCTCCAGGCCTCTCTGTCTTTTAAAAAAATGTTTGTTTGGCTGCGTTGGGCCTTAGTTGCGGTATGTGGAGTCTAGTTCCCTGACCAGGAGTTGAACTTGGGCCTGCTGCGTTGGAAGGTCCGAATCCTAGTCACTGGATCACAAAGGAAGTCCCCCAGGTTCCTCTCTTTGTGACAACATTCTCCGTCTTGCCTTCTGTATTCCAGATTTCTCTATACCAGCGCCACGCTCACCATAGCCTTCACCTCCGCAGGTGAGTGCTGTCGGGAGGGACGTGACCTCGGGCACCTGGAGGACGGGGCGGGGGCAGAAGGGGCATGGGAGGAACACTGGCCCCACGACTACTCAGATCCACAGACTCCAAGCTGGAAAGGGCCCTTGAGGGCCTTACTGCTGGTCTCTAAAAACCGCTTAGTGAGAAATGTGAAAAATAAGGACGGGGGAGAAATTGCTTCAGAGAGAAGGAATTGATTCAAAAGATTGCATCCTTCTGTTATGTCTTAAAATGTCCTCTCTTTTTAAAAAATGAAATAATAGGGGATTCCCTGGCAGTCCAGTGGTTAGGACTCTGCGCGGGTACTGCTCGGGTTTGTGATCCTTGGTCGGAGGACTAAGATTTCACAAGCTGTGCAGCACGGCCGAAAAGGAAAGAAAAGGGATGATGATAGAAATGGTAGTCGTTGAAAATATCCTGACTTAGCAGGGTACAGGCTGACAACTCTACGGTGGTCAAAAGCTTCCTCTTCCAATTTTACTGGTCTGGGTGCTGTGCTGTGCTGAGTCGCTCCGTCGTGTCCGACTCTTTGCGACCCCATGGACTGTAGCCGGCCAGGCTCCTGTCTGTGGGATTCTCCAGGCAAGAATACTGGACTGGGTTGCCATGCGCTCCTCTAGGGGATCTTCCCAACCCAGGGGTCAAACCCAGGTCTTCCACATTACAGGCAGATTCTTCACCATCTGAGCCACCACCGTTCAATGCCTAGTCTGGTTTATCCCCCACTTTCTTCATGGGGAATAAAGTGGGGAATGTATAGAGGAGAAAACTGAGGTCTGAGACCCCCTTGCAAAGACTTAGCAAAGGCCACAGAGCCAGCTAGTGGGAAGTGGGGCTGGGACCCCTGGCCGTGCTCTTTGCTACTAGCATCTCATCATAGCGGTCAACAGATGCCTTTCGGTCTTCTCCCCAGAGTCAGTTTGTGAGGCTTGGTTTTGGGCTTAGGAGGTAAAAGCACCTCACTCTGCTGTGAGTAGTGCCTGCTTGATGCTGGCTGTCTCCATTGGTGTTCAGTGAACACGGGCTGACTGCGGGGTTCTGTCTGAGCAGACCTCGGGAGGTAGCCTGGCACCTCAAGCCAGTTATTTAAAACCCACTCTGCTCATCAGCCCGGCTTCATCCCTGAAACCTGAACGTGACTTTCAAGTGGCTGAATGTGGAGGTAACGGCTGGCTGTTTTGACTCCCATCTGTGAATCACTGGAGCCACAATTTGCCCTTCCCCCAGAAAATGGGGCCTTTTGGTTTTGGAAAAAGTATTGAGGCCACAGTGATGCTATTTTTGAAAGGAAGCTCAGCCAACCTTCAGGGCATTTGGGGAGGCACCTTTTCAGAGACAGAAATTGCATGGTAAGAAGTGTGAATGCTCCAAAATGAGCAAGTTTACAGTGTGTCTCGAGGTAGGGAACAGTAGTTTCTAGAATAATAGTTACTTTGGAGAATATTATTAGGAAGCACACATATGCTATCTTAAGGTCAAATTACCTGGCGGAAATGTTATTCTGTTTTTATTTCTCATTCAGGCCTGTGGTAGGGCTGGGGTAATTTTAACACTGGCAAGAGCAAAACTCAGGCTTTGAACATTCTAAGGCAACTGCATTCAGTTACAATGTATTAACACTGTTTTCATTGTACTTATTTTTATAGTTAGGGCTTCCCTAGTAGCTCAGACTGTAAAGCACCTGCCTGCAGTGCAGGAGACCTGGGTTCGATCCCTAGGTCGGGAAGATCCCCTGGAGAAGGAAATGGCAATCCACTCCAGTATTCTTGCCTGGAGATTTCCATGGACAGAAGAGCCTGGCGGGCTACAGTCCATGAGGTCGCAAAGAGTTGGGCATGACTGAGTGAGTAACACACACACACACATTCACAACAAGCAACACCCGTTACTTTTCACATTAAAATTTTTTTTTTTTTTTTTAGCAAACAGGACAGGCATGGCTTATGGCCCAGATCATGAAGGTGGGCAGAAAGAAGGCAGTGACCTGAAAGATTAATTTACAAAGGGCACTGTCAGTGCAGGAGACGTGGGTTCAGTCCCTCGGTTGGGAAGATCCCCTGGAGGAGGAAGTGGCAACCCACTCCAGTATTCTTGCCTGGGAAATCCACGGACGGAGGAGCCTGGCAGGCTGCAGTCCATGGGGCTGCAGAGAGTCAGACATGACTGAGCGATTAAACACCAACTCCAGTCCTTGGCGCTTAGCTGTTTCTTGGTTCTGCTCTTCTTGTCCAACATTTGCCAGAGCTGTTGGAATGATATTTTTTTTTTTTGCATGTCGGTCTTTTCAAGAGCAAGAAATTCTTTTATTCAGCACAACACCTACCACAAAGGAAATGCTCGAAGTCTAATGAACAGAGGAAACGCAGTTCACGGGCATTTTCTCACTCAGATCTCACAGTGCCTTAGGAAGGCAGAAGAGCAGGGACTGTTGTTCCCATTTATCAGATGAGATGACTGAGTCACAGATTCATAATCCAGCTCAATGCAGTGACTTAGAGGCTGGGTGTGTGGGCTCAGTCCAGGCTCCTCTCCCCTGCAGTGTCAAGATTAAAAGAGGGATTGCGTGTGATTTAGTGAAGGAAGTGGGCAGTGGGTCGAGTCCTGCCTCTCTCTGTAGACATCCAGCCTGCCATCGACCAAGGGTCATCTTTGATGGGGAGGAAGGTGACTTAGAAGACCTCCTCAGGGTCCCTTTGCAGGAGCACGTGAGGGAGCCTTGACGGTACCCTGAGACCCTTGAAGGGTGCTGGAAGGGCTGCCCAGAATCGGGGCCCTGAGCGCAGGGTTGTGGGGAGCAGGGGGAAGCCCCAGAGTGCGGGGCTCCGTGTGTGAGTTGCCGGGTGGCATCACCCCACCTCTGTCTTGGATCCTTGCAGACTCGGCTGTGCTGCTCTTTCTGGCCATGCCCATGCTCACCGTGGGGGGCATCCTGTTCCTGATCACCAACCTGCAGGTGGGAGCCCGCGCTGGCCGAGGGCGCCTGGCAGGACCTTGGGGCAGATGGGGGAGGCATAAGACCCCCACTGCTTTGGTGGCCTCTGATGGGGTTGGCCCACGCCGGAGTGGCAGCTCCTGGGGTGGAGGGGGGTCTGCGTATGAGGGCCTGACACTTGCTGGGTGCACGGGAAGTGTTTCACGGACGAGTAAGTGACTCGGGCTGGTCCTGTGTTCTCCAGGTCGGGAACCTGTTTGGCAAACACCGCTCGACCATCATCACCATGTACAATGGGGCGTTTGACTCCTCCTCGGCGGTCTTCCTCATCATCAAGGTAGAGGGTGGCAATAGCCCGTGTTTATCTCCCCTGCCGCTGGTTGGGCCTTGGGGTGAGTTCCAGGTGTCCATCATCAGCTTCCAGCATAGAAGGCAAGAGCCTGGACCAAGACTCATTCTTAGAAATAAGTTTCAGCCCCGGATTCTTACGTGGACTTTTTGTATGATAAAACGCGCAGTTTGTGATAACATAAACTTTGCCACCTTCACTGTTTCTAAGTGTGCAGTTCAGTAGCATTGAGTTCATTCATGTTGTATGACCATCACCAGCGTCCATCTCTGGGACTTGTCCCTGTGAAGCTGAAACTGTGTCCATGAAGCAAAACTCCCCACTCCTCACCCACCTACTCCCTAGCCCCTGACAACCACCATTATAATTTCTATTTCTGCGATTTTGGCTACTTGCAGGTACCTCCTAAGTAGAATCATATACTATTTTTTTTTTTTCTTTCTGTGACTGTGTTATTTTCATTTAGCATCATATCTTCAAAGTTCAAAGTTTGTTTTATCAGATATCAGAATTTCCTTCCTTTCAAGACTGACAACTGTTCTATTGTATGTACATGCCACAGTTGTTTATCCATTCATCCATGAAGGGACGTTGGTTTATGTCCACATTTTGGATGTCGTGAGTAATGCTGGTGTGAACGTGACTCTTGCACTGACCTTTCCCCTCTTTTCTCTGCAGCTCCTTTATGAACAGGGCGTCACCATCAAGGCCTCCTTCATCTTCATCTCTGTCTGCAGCGCTTGGCATGTCGGGCGCACTTTCCTCCTGATGCCCCGGGGGCACATCCCCTACCCGCTGCCCCCCAACTATCGCTACGGGTAAGGACCGTGAGCTGGGGACAGTGTGCCTGGAGCCCTCCTCTGACCTGGTGTGGGAAGAGGGTTTGGGATGGACACGGGTACAGAGGGCAGAGGAAACCAGTCTCTGGAGAAGAGCACTAGACCAAGGATGTATCAGTTAGCTACTGCTGCGTAACGAACGATCCCAAAACTTAAGGGCTTAAAACATTAGGCGTTTATTATTTTCCCAAGTCTAGGGGTAGCTGGCTAGTTCTACTGATCAGGGAGCTACTTGGATGCTCCATAGTCGCGGCACACAGGCTTGGTTGCTCTGCAGCACGTGGGATCCTCCCGGATCAGGGGTCGAACCCGTGGCTCCTGCATCGGCAGGCGGATTCCCCACCTCTGAGCCCCCAGGGAGGCCCGGCACGTCACTTTTGATGGGTCATCTTGGTTGAAGCCTCTCATGAGGCCAGCCCAGATTCAGGGGTTGGGAAAACAGAGCTGCCAAGTTCCTTTGCAAAGAGTTGAGAACAGAACAGGTGAAGAGACGGGACCATCTTTGCTCCCGCTCAGTGCGAGCGGTGGCGGTGGGGACGGGGACGCTTGTTGGCAGCGCGCTTACTCTCTGGCTGCCCCACGTGCTCACTGATTTCATTTCACGTTCGTCCTCAGATGCATATCCGTATCTCCATCTTCCAGATGAGAACAGCGAGGCTCAGAAGAGTTAGGTCTGAGCCGTGTTGCCACAGCCAGAAAGAGGCAGAACTGGGATTTGAACCCACACCTGGTCTACCCTTCCCACCCTTCCATCTCTCCCGTATGTGGCTGCAGATTAGAATTGCTGGGATTACCTGGAGATGTTTCTAAAAAAGATACCGGAGCCTGCCTTCCACACCCAGACCTTCTGACTCAGCTGGTCTGGGCCTGGACGTGGGCGCTGGGGCTGTGAAAAGATGATTCCAGTGTGCAGTGAAGGGGACCGTTTCCCTTCCCTGCATCCCGCGGGCGTGTCAGGCTTGGCTCCCGGTCCTTGGCTTGGGCTGATAGGGCTTCTGTTTCCCCAGTCTGTGCTCCAGGGACAGCCCCCAAGAGGAAGAGAAGAAGGCAGCTGAGTCCAAAAACCTGGAGCTGCAGTCAGAGGAGTTCATTTCCCCAGAGAAAGGTGCAGCCTGCTGGTTAACCCATTTTCCCCCCAGAACCTGGCCTTCCTCTGCGGCCAGCGTGGTTCCTCACCTCCAGAGCTTTGCCAGGGACTCAGGGCCAGAGAAGGTCAGGTGGCGAAAAGAGCTGTAGGATCTTCCCGACCCCCTCAGTCTACAGGGGATCCAGAGAGGGGCAAACATTCTCGTTTCATCTCTCCTTTCCGTCCCCGATTCCTTTCCCATCTCACCGTACCCCTGCTCCCCAGAGTTCAGTCCCCATCATTCGCCTTCCCTTCCCTGCCTGCTCCTAAGTGTGCCTTATCCGTCCAGTCTCTGCAGGTCCTGTGGGTCAGCCCTCTCTCACTGTCCTGTCTCCATCTTGCCTTTCTCTCCTCTATCTGTTTTGGGTCTTGGGTCACAAATGTCACAGAGCACTGCCAGCTGAGGTAGAAACAAGAGCCAGACCCTGGGAAGTTCACCAAATGAAGGGAGGTGTGAGCTTGCCAGGCCACATCCCGGAGGAGCCAAAGCAGGACACCCCTGGGGACCCCAGGGTCAAATCCTAGCCAGTCTGCCCCTCGAGGAGAACGATCCCATGGGGCAACCTGGGGTGAGGCGCAGAGCGCTTAGTCCACGGCTCGCCCGGACCGTGAAGAACAGGGAGGGGAAGGTTTCCGTGGGAGACTCGGATGCTGGTCCTGAAAGAGGAGGAGGGGTATGCAGCCGCTGAAATCCCTGCACTCTCCTCTGACTTTCTCCTCTCTTTGTCTGTCTTTTCCTCATCCTACCTGAGAATGATCGGGAAGGTTGGTAGTGCAAGAAGCGTCCCAGCTGTGAAGGGTCAGGTAGTGGCCAGCAGAGCGTGGGAGCGCCTTCCCTGGTGGTGGGGCTGGGATGTTTCCTGGAGGTGGGGTGTTGCCCTTGGAGAGTCCGGGGAGGCAAGAGCGGGTGAGCTCAGAGCTCGGGCTCTCCCGGTAAGACCTGTGCACGCTGTTCCCCCCAATTTAATGGTAACTCTTGCGCAAATCGGCTTCCCCCCTCATCAGAGACCCCGGGACAGCAGCAGGCGCCCGGCTCCTTCTGGAGCCATGCCTTCTCTCAGCGCTTTGCCTGGCACGTGGTGTGGCTGTCTGTGATACAGTTGTGGCATTACCTCTTCATTGGCACCCTCAACTTCCTGCTGAACAACTTGGCCAGCAAGGACAGTGCACTAGGTAGGTGGTGGGGCTGGGAGGCAGCCTCTCTGTGCATCGCCTCTGGGGACTTGGCACCTTGAGTGGTGGGGCGCTGAGGTCAGCAGAGCTCTGTGTGCCGAGGGAGGTCTGAGCCCGGGGTGTGGGCTGGAGGGTGGCCTCCTCTGGAAGGCAGTCCTGAAGAGCTCTCGCCGCCCAACCCCTCTCTGCCCTCTGCAGTCAGCACCTACACAAATGCCTTTGCCGTGACTCAGTTCTTTGGGGTGCTGTGTGCACCCTGGAACGGCCTGCTCATGGACCGGCTCAAACACAAGTACCAGGAGGAAGCGAAAAAGAAAGGTGAGCCCTGGGCTCCGGAGAGTCAGGGAGCCAGCGTGGGAGAGATTTTTGTTTACCTCCATGCCCATCGTCTTTTTTTCTTAAATCCTTTTCTACTTGTATCTGTCCATTCATCCATCCATGGCTCATTCATCCATCCATCATTCATCCATTGATGCATCATCTGTCCTTTTATCCATCCATCACCCATCCATCCATCCCTTATCCGTCCATCACCCATCCGTCCATCACCCATCCATCCATCCCTCATCCATCCATCACCCATCCATCCCTCATCCGTCCATCACCCATCCATCCATCCCTCATCCACACATCACTCATTCATCCATCACACATCCATCCATCACTCATCCTTCCGTCATTCATCCATCATCCATCATCTGTCCTTTTATCCACCCATCACCCATCCATCCATCACTCATTCACCCATCACTCAGTCATCCATCCATGCATCATCTGTCCTTTTATCCATTCATCACCCATCCATCCACCCATCCATCCATCTACCATCCATCCATCATCCATCCAGCCAGCCATCCAGTAGTCACTGAGTGCCAATTATGTGCCAGCCATAGTTTCAGATTCAGTCACAGGCCTAACAGTTACGTCCTTGTTCTCACGCTGTTCTAGTCTAGAGAGTAGAGAAACGCAAGTGATCAAGCTTTGCGGTCCCTGAAATACACCTGCAAGGAGCTATGGCAACACAAGGCAGGGACCCTACGCTGTGCGGCCTCTGAGCTCCTAAAGGGAGAGTAAGAAGGGGCAAGATGAAGGCGTGGACCCTGGGGGCGCGGCCCAGGAGTGGGCGGGGTCATTGTTCACGGTACGAAAGAGAGTAAACCTTGAGGAAGACGAGGAGCCCCCCCCCCAAAGTGGTTCAGACACAGGGGCGTGGTGGGGCGGGGGCTGGGGAGAGGGGAGAAGGGGCAGGCGGCGGCGCCTGGCCAGGGAGCCGGGGCCTGATCCTGGGGCGAGAGCGGATGAACAGGGCGGCCCGTTGGTTTTGTTGTTTGGGCCTCAAGCCGCAGGGCCTGTGGGGTCCAGGCTCCCCAGCTGGGGGTTGGAGCCTGGCCCTGGCAGTGAGTGCAGTGAGTGTTCGGAGTGCTAATTGCTGGACCCCAGGGAGCTGCCGGCACCCCTAGAGCTTCGTCTCTCCCTGCCCTGCTTCTCCGAGCCACTTCTCCAGCTCCTGGTGGAGAGTTCTAAAGCAAACCTCAGACATCAGATCATCTGTAAACACTTCAGTTTGTCGTGTCAACAAATAAGACCGCTTTTGTTTAAATGAAGCATCCCTGGGAGGGATATCATTATGACACCTGAGACAGCCTCCGATAAAAATTTCTCAGTGTCATCTATTCATTCATGTAGTCCTGTTCGAATTTCGCTAATGGTCTCGTCTGTGTCTTTTCGTCCCTGATTTGTTCAAATTCGGATCCATACAGCGGCCACACAGTGTAGTAAGTCTCTGTATCCCCCACCCCCTTCTCCCCTTGGTTCGCTTACTGACGGGACTGGGTTCTTTGTCCTGTCAGGTTCCCCACATTCTGCATTTGGCATCCTTTTCATGTCATTTTAAAACGTTCCTTTGATTGGGTTCTGTCCATAAACAGGCAGATTGGAGACTCAGTCTAGTATCTTTTGGCAAGAGTAACTCGAGAGGTGGATCCGTGGGCTTCCTCTGAGCTCTCATCCTCAGACCCTGGGTACCCGTTGCCTTGTTCTTATGATGTTAGCGTTGATCAGGGCACTCAGACATTGTCAGTCTGATCCGCCCATTGTAAAAGTTTGTCATCAGCTGCAGGCTTTGCAGCTACTGATGCTTGATGCCTAGACTCATTATTTTATTTGGGTTGCAAAACAGGGAATTTCTATTACTGTCTTTCCTTCTGCTTTTCATAGCTAAAAATTTCTCTAGAAATACAAACTTTATTAACTATTTTGTTTACCCTGAAATAAATGCATACTTTTTCCTCTGTTTGAGCTTCTCTGGTGGCTCAAATGGTGAAGAATCTACCTGCAATAATGGAGACCCAGATTCGATCCCTGGGTTGGAAATATCCCCTGGAGAAAAGGAATGGCTACCCACTCCAGTATTCTTGCCTGGAGAATCCCATGGACAGAGGCATCTGGTGGGCTACAGTCCATGGGGTTGCAAAAGAGTCAGACATGAATGTGCAGTGAGCACTTTCCTCTTCTTTACTAATTTCAGAAAAGTGAGTTGGTATCTAAGCAACTTCCAGGGGTAACCACTCATAGATTCTCTTTTGAAATCTTATTTTAAGTATGTCTGACATATTTCAGTCTGTCTCTGTGATGATCCTTCTTGAGGTTCAGATGCCCTCATCCTTGGCCCTGGGAGCGTGACCAGCCCAGCATCCGTGGCCTTGACAGAAAGTCCCATTAGTTTTAGAGAGTGCTCGGGTCCCTTTCACTGGGTGTGTTTCTTGGCCCAGACGTGAAAGCAGCCATTTCTTCAAATAGTCCTGGCCCCCTTTGGATGAGAAATGGTGTTTAGAGACGGCAGTCTGGGTGCTGGGGTTTCTAATTCTCCTGGGCTCTCATTGCTTTTAGGCCTCAGAGGTTAGATATACATAATTTTTTGGATGAAAAAAATAAATCATGAATATCTAATACTAATAGTTTAGTTCAAATTTTACTTGATTTTTGCATTTGTATCTCTTTTCTTCTGAAAATCATGGTTTCTAAAATACTATACATATATGCTACATATACATATACTGTATACTATATATATATACACACATATATATTCTATATATAGCTTTTTAAAAAATATATTTTATGCATAATTGCTGGTTTAGCAAGATCAGTACTGTTAATAATAACAGTGCCAGTGCTGAGTGCTGGTGTTCCTTCCTTTCTCCCCTTCTCATTCTGAACATACATCCCCTAGGAGCCGTCAGTCAAAATAATGGTATTTTAAGAGTCAGCAACTTGATATAAAAAGTTGTGTCCATTGGTTTCATGTCGTTGGATTGTTTTGGGGGGGAATGCCTTTGCTTGTTTTCTTCCTATTACTCTGGTTTAATTTTTAAAAACATTTTTGTATCAAACGTTGACGTTATTCCAAAGCCACAACTGCGAAACAAGACACAGCCCACTGCGTGCGGCTCCTGCTCTGTGCCCCGTCCTCCCCCCCGTCCTCCCCCCGTCCTCCACCCCGTCCTCCACCCCGTCCTCCCCCGTCCTCCCCCCGTCCTCCCCCCATCCCCCTCCCCTCCCGCCGTCCCCCTCCCCTCCCCCCGTCCTCCCCCCCGTCCTCCCCTCCCGTTCTCCCCCCGTCCTCCCCTCCCGTCCTCCCCCCGTCCTCCCCCGTCCTCCCCCGTCCTCCCCTCCCGTCCTCCCCCCGTCCTCCCCCCGTCCTCCTCCCCCGTCCCCCTCCCCTCCTCCCCTCCCGTCCTCCCCCCGTCCTCCCCCGTCCTCCCTCCGTCCTCCCCCGTCCTCCTCCCGTCCTCCCCCCGTCCTCCCCCGTCCTCCCCTCCCGTCCTCCCCTCCGTCCTCCCCCCCGTCCTCCCCTCTCGTCCTCCCCCCGTCCTCCCCCCGTCCTCCCCCCGTCCTCCCCCATCCTCCCCTCCCGTCCTCCCCCCTGTCTTCCCCCGTCCCCCTCCCCTCCCCCCGTCCTCCCCTCCCGTCCTCCCCCCGTCTTCCCCCCCGTCCTCCCCTCCCGTCCTCCCCTCCGTCCTCCCCCGTCCTCCCCCCCGTCTTACCCCCGTCCCCCTCCCTTCCCCCCGTCCTCCCCGCCGTCCTCCCCCCGTCCTCCCCCGTCCCCCTCCCCTCCCCCATCCTCCCCTCCCGTCCTCCCCCCCGTCCTCCCCTCCCGTCCTCCCCCCGTCCTCCCCGTCCCCCTCCCCTCCCCCATCCTCCCCTCCCGTCCTCCCCCCCGTCCTCCCCTCCCGTCCTCCCCTCTCGTCCTCCCCCGTCCCCCTCCCCTCCCTCGTCCTCCCCTCCTGTCCTCCCCCCGTCCTCCCCCCTCGTCCTCCCCTCCGTCCCCCCCCCTGTCCTCCCCTCCCGTCCTCCCCTCCGTCCTCCCCCCCGTCCTCCCCTCCCGTCCTCCCCTCCCGTCCTCCCCCCGTCCTCCCCCCCCGTCCTCCCCTCCCGTCCTCCCCCCTCCCCCCCGTCCTCCCCTCCCGTCCTCCCCTCCGTCCTCCCCCCCGTCCTCCCCCATCCTCCCCTCCCGTCCTCCCCTCCGTCCTCCCCTCTCGTCCTCCCCCGTCCCCCTCCCCTCCCCCGTCCTCCCCTCCCGTCCTCCCCCATCCCCCACCCGTCCTCCCCCCCGCCCCCCCGCCCTCCCCCCCGTCCCCCACCCATCCTCCCCGCCGTCCTCCCCCTCGTCCTCCACCCCCGTCCTCTCCCCCGTCCTCCCCCCCTGTCCTCCCTTCCCGCCCTCACTGGGTAATTGCTTTGATTTTTTTTTTTTTCACCCTTAAAGACAGACTCTGTGTAAATAGTTTCTCTTTCTTGGATAAAGGCAGTTTGCTTTGTGTGGCTCTCTGTCCTGGGGCCGCCCCACAGGGGGACCCCATCCTTCCACTGTTGTTGTCGTTTAGTTGCTCAGTTGTGTCCGATTCTTTGTGACCCCGTGGACTGCAGCCCGCCAGGCTCCTCTGTCCATGGGGTTTCCCAGGCAAGAACACTGGAGTGGGTTGCCATTTCCTTCTCCAGGGGGTCTTCCTGACCCAGGGATCAAACCTGCATCTCTTGCATTGGCAGGTAGGTTCTTTACCCCTGAGCCACCAGGCAAGCCCCTCTGCCTTTATCTGCTGCCTCGTTCTTTTACAAGGCTGCAACGTCACTGCTGCCGCACTCCCCTCCTGCTGCCTGTTTGGACGCCTCCAGTCTTTTACTGGAACCCGTGGTCCTGCCTGGAGTGTCCGGCTGTGGGTTAAGGGGCCTCCCTGTCAGGAGGCCCTTGTGATCATCTATGAGTGGCTGACACTGGCCTGTGATTAGGATGAGTCGCTGGGGGTGGAGGCATGGGTACACGTTTGAATGATGTTTTGGTTCAGTTCACTTCAGTCGCTCAGTCGTGTCTGACTCTTTGTGACCCCATGGACCGCAGCACGCCGGGCCTCCCTGTCCATCACCAACTCCCGGAATTTACCCAAACTCATGTCCATTGAGTTGGTGATGCCATCCAGTCATCTCATCCTCTGCCACCCCCTTCTCCTCCTGCCTTCAATCTTTCCCAGCATCAGGGTCTTTTCAAATGAATCAGCTCTTCGCATCAGGTGGCCAAAGTATTGGAGTTTCAGCTTCAGCATCAGTCCTTCCAATGAATATTCAGGACTGATTTCCTTTTGGATGGACTGGTTGGATCTCCTTGCAGTGCAGGGGACTCTCAAGAGTCTTCTCTGAATGTTTAGAAGTGAGTTATCCGCACGTACTGACGGATTGGAGATGGGGCGTATGGAGAGAAGGGGTCGGCATGGCCCCCCCACCCCATGGGCGTGTCAGCCTCCTGTCTCCCTTTCGGTCCAGGGGCCCCGGCCAAGGCCGCTGCCCTGCGCTCGGCGGTGCCTTCGCTGGCCCTGACGTCCCTGCTGTGCCTGGGCTTTGCCGTCTGCGCCTCCATACCAGTGCTCCCCCTGCAGTACGCCACCTTCATCCTGCAAGTAGTCAGCCGCTCCTTCCTCTACGGGTGCAACGCGGCCTTCCTCACGCTTGCGTAAGTGGGCTTGATGTGCGCTCCCCGATGGGGGACCCCCCTGGGGCAGAGGGAGGTGTGCTGGGGGCAGAGAAGTCAGGGGAGGAGACCCAGACATGGTTGGGGGAGGCACACTGGAGGCTGTGGGAGGGGCAGAGCCTTCACATCCATGAACGCCCTTCATGTCTGCTCCCCTCTGCCTCTGTTGTCTGCCTGGCGAACTCCTATTCACCCTTCAAAGCCCACTTCTGTTGTAGCTCTCCCACGGAAGAACAGAAAGAAAGCTTTTTCTTTCCTTGTGGCACTCTATTCTTCTTTCTTCTTCTTCTTTTTTTTTTTTATATTTTCTTGGCCCTGCCGCACTGCTTGTGAGATCTTAGTTCCCTGACCAGGGATTGAACCCACACCCCTAACATGGGAAGTGTAGCGTCTTAACCCACTAGACCACCAAGGAAGTCATTATTCTTGCTTCTTCTGCTGGTGCATGCATCATTTAGCATATGGTGGATATATCTGTGTCTTTTTCCTGAGACCTCCTGGGGCCCAGCTTGCGCCTGGGGCCCTGCTGTTTTCCCCGGGTCGAGCGCGGGGCCATCTCTGTGCTCTGTGGCTTGAAAGCCTGAGCAGAGGTGAAAGGGGGGTCCTGGGGGTGTCGGTAAGTGACGGCTGGTTTAGACTAGAAGGATGGGAGCAGGGGGCTGACCAAGACCCACCAGAGCCAGGCTCCTCTGTGCAGCAAGGGTCCCCAGGGCCCGCCGGAACCTCCTCTGCCCCCTGCCCAGGTTCCCCTCGGAGCACTTCGGGAAGCTGTTTGGACTCGTGATGGCCCTGTCGGCCATTGTGTCTTTGCTGCAGTTCCCCCTCTTCACCCTCATCAAAGGCCCTCTCCAGAATGACCCGTTATACGTGAGTACTGGGGGGCGGGAACTCTGGCCTTAGACTCAGATCGGGGCGACTGTGTTGGTCTCCAGCAGGGGCAGGTGGCCTGGGTGTGGTTCCCACGGGAACGTTTCTGCACATGGCTACATCCTGGGTCTTGCTTCTCCAACGGGAGTCCGTGGGAGAACCCTGCCGAGTTCCGGGGATCCCCAAAGCCAAAAGGTTAACATGGATGGCCTCCCAGGTCTCTGCAGGCCTCAGTTTCTCCACTTGTGAAATGGGCACAGCGTTCCTCCTTGCCCCGCCCTAGGGGGCGGAACGAAAAGTCACCCGGAGTCCATCCAAGAGGGCAGCGTCAGGTCTGAGTGGAATGCAGAGGAGAAAGCAGGCGGGCTGGTCCCTCCCCGGACCTCACTGCCTCACTGCCTCACTTGGCCTCACTGCCCCCTCACCCTCCAGGTGAACGTGATGCTGGTGCTGCTGACTCTCCTGACATTCGTCCACCCCTTCCTGGTGGACCGGGAGTGCCAGCGGAAGGAAAGCCCCCCTGAGGTCGCCTAGATCAGAAGCCCCCCCTTTGCCGCCCTGAGGATGCATCATCTTCCTCCCCCTTGGAGGACCCCACTTCCAGAAAGAATTGGCCCACCCAGGCTGCTTTTATTAAGTAGCCATTATTCTTTCCTTAAGACAAAAAGCCATATTCACCTGCCTGCCAAGGTTTCTTATCTGCAAGACAGGAGCAGAGGCACAGAGAGGTTCTCAGTGTCAGAGGTGGGAACAGCTGGCCCTGGTGGACGCTTGGCACGAGGTGGGTGATGGGATGGTGAGGTGTGTCTCTTGCATCTCAGGGTCTCTGTCCCCCGCGCCTGCCTGGAGCCTGCGTGCTGGATACGCTTCCCGGTGAAGGCTGAGGCTGTCCCGGCCTCGGCTTTCCCACCCAGCGTTCAGCAGTGGCACCCAGCGTGCCCCCAGCGGCCCAGAGAATGAGCCTGGGGGGAAAGAGAGGCAGGCAGGTTGGGGCGGGGGTCCCGGCTCTGCCACTGATGCTGAGCGGCCTTGAGCAGACCCTTCTCCCCTTGAACGCTGGTTTTCCCATCTGTGAAAGGAGAAGGGGTTTGGAGTCAGGCTGTCCTCTGGCCTGCGTGTTCCATTGGATTGGCCCAAAGGTTCATCTGAGTTTTTCATAAGATGTTACGGGGGGCGGGAGGTGGGGCAGATAACCCAAACGAACTTTTGGGCCAACCCAGTAGAAAGTTTTAAGAACAGTGTCAGCCCGGCCACCCTCAGAGCCTTGAGAACCACCTGGCCTGCTGGACCCAAGGATTTCTGATGAAGCCTTTCGGGGAGGTTTTTCTCTTCAAGAAGGGAGATGATCATTTACTTCGGTTAGGATATAAAAACATCCTCTGGGGAATGATTTTTATTACATATTGAGTTATGTCCTAAGTCATTTTTTAAAAGAAATAAAGCCTTTCTGTCTAAGACAGTTGCTGCTCGCAGGCTTTGGGGCCCTGCTGATGTGTGTGCGCGAGTGCCTGCGCGTTCCCACCCCAGACCCGGCCCGGGGGTGTGGACGCGGGTGGCGTGGAGGCGTCTGACTGCAGCCCCAGGCGTGGCAGCTGGACACGGCGTGAGGCCTCAGACTGGGGTCCAGCCACCTGGTCCTGAGGCCTGGGCTAGGAAGCCCCCAGGAATCCCTTCCCTTGCCTCCTCTTGGTCTCCACCCTACCTCCACCCCTACTGCCACACGCGCCCCCCCCAACCCCCCCAGCTGGAATCAGAAGGTCTGACCCAAGTCTCAGTTCCCCTCGCAGCAGCTGGGTAGGCCCCCGAGCCTCTCTGAACCACAAGGTCCTTAACTGCTGACTGCGGCAAGTCATCTCTAACCCGGAGGGAGCCTGTGAGAATTGAAGGCGGTTTCCACTGCCTCGCGTGTGCTGGGCACCCTGGAGCGTTCGTTTTACTCAGACCTGGGAGGAGGTGGGTCATTAAGGGAGAGGGGGTGAGGGACCGGCTGGGCGAGATGGGAGAAAATCTGGAACGCGCCAGGGGTTTGATTCCTCTTAGCTGGGACTCCCGCCTTCAGTCAGACCCTGAGCTGCTGCAGGGTCTGTTCTAGGCACTGCGGAGTCAGAGAGAGGTGCCCGAGGGCCTGAAGCCAGCCCTTCTCTGAGCTGCCGAGGGGTAATTTTCCGGGGCCCGGGCCTGGGTCTGCAGACGACACGAAGGCTAATAGATGCTTTCATCTGGTTATCTTGCTCAAAAGCTTTTGGTGGCTCCCTGTCGCCCATGGGGCGAAGCCTAGATTCCAGCCTGGCAGTGCAGACGGTCAGCAACGTGATTCCAGCCTCTGCCCTCCGCTCCTCACCTCGCACCTCCGGGGGCACAGCTCATCCCCGCGGGCCCAGGTGTGTGCTCTAGCGTCTGCGAGCCCACCAGTTCCTCCCGCTCAGCCCGTCTCTGTCAGGGAACTCTGCCGGGGCCACTGGGGTCTGGCCTAAAACGCCATCTCCTCTGAAAGCCTTTCCATGGCTTTCAGCAGCCCTGAGTTCCCGGGCCTTGGTCACACCCTTCTTGGAGACTGGCCCCCGCCTCCTCTGTGACCTTTTCCCATTTGGACAGAGCGGCCCGGGGGCAGCCTCTGGGCCTCACCCCCAGCTCAGGGACTAGCGCCTGCTTGCCAGGTACACCGTGCCAGTTGTTGCCTGGCTGGTCACTCAATGAGTGGAGTCTCGCTCTGGCTTCAGCTCTAATGAGGGACAGAGCAGGGCACACGGGGTGGGGTGGGCAACAGTGGGCTGGGAGCCAAGCCAAGCCTTTCGGCATCCCGGCCCTGTCACCCGTGTGACCTTGGATGGACCGCTTCTCCACCTCGCAGTTTATCACTGTGATCGGAGAAATAGACCTGCCTTTCTGGACTGGGTTAGAAATTACGTCAGGTGCCCAGACATGGTGTGTGCCTAACAGACCAAAGCTATCATTACAGGTAATGTATTAAATTTTGGAAAGATTGCCTCATGTCCACCAACTGGTGAACGAATTACTAAAATGGTATGACCATACAGTGGACTATTGCTTGGTGATACAAAGGAGTGAGGTATTGATACATGTGACCACATGCATGAACCTTGAAAACATGCAGAGGGAGGGAAGACAGAGACCACGGACGCAGTGTGATTTTCATTCAGATATGAAACATCCAGAGCAGGAAAATCCACAGAGGCCTTCCCTGGTGGCTCAGCTGGTAAAGAATCCGCCTGCAATGCGGGAGACCCTGGTTCAATCCCTGGGTTGGGAAGATCCCCTGGAGAAGGGAAAGGCTGCCCACTCCAGTATTCCGGCCTGGAGAATTCCACGGACTGTGTAGTTCATGGGGTCGCAAAGAGCCGGACACGACTGAGTGCCTTTCGCAGAAGGGAAATGAGAACTATTAGGGCTGGGCGCGGGAGCTGCTTCTCACTACTCATCTTCCCCAGAAATCAGCCCTGACTCTGGATGTAGGTGTTCTCTGCACTTGCTGAGAGAGCCGGGCACCTTAATTTTTATAGTAACAGCCTTATTGGGATGGAATCCATACACCGTACAATTCACCCGTTTAAGCTGCACAGCGCGCCGATTTGTAGTGTATTCAGAGTTGTACCACCGGCACCACTGTCAAGTTTAGAGCATTTTTATCATCCTAGAAACCCTTCTGTGAGTTCCCTGTCAGAGGCGATCAACCGCCCTTTCCAACAAGGAAGCGAGCTCGCCGGGGGCTCACGAGGGTTGGCTCTGCTCAGCAGCAGGCGGGCAGTGCCACCTGTTATCTGCTGCCAGCCTCAGTGGACAGGGACCTCTGCAGGCGGTGCCAGGCGGGGTCTTCTCTTCTCTGGGGCAGGAGACGGTCCACCCGGAGGAAGAGGAGGGCACCGCTGCCCCCAGGACAGGGAGTGCGTGAGTCAGGGGCTGTGTGTGACCGGCTCCTTTCACCACCAGCTGGTGGATGAGGACAGCGAGGCTCTGACGGCAAGTTTCACCAGGACCGTCCAGCTGGTGCCTTGTGGAGCTGCTGCTTCAGCCCACGTCCGGGGACTCCCTGGGGGCTCCAGCGGCTGAGACTGTGTTCCCAGTGCAGGGGGCTGGGGTTCGACCCCTGACCAGGGAACGAGGCTCCCACGCTGCAGCTGGACCCCTCACGCCGCCACTAGGACCTGGTGCAGCCAAGTAAATAAACAGATACTAAAAAAAATAACCCACATCTGTCTGACTCCTAAGGTCACATTCCTTTTAGGTGTGACCTTTTCTTTACGTTCTTTTTTTTTTTTTTAATGCTGTAAGTTTATTTGCAAACATCTAGGATGAGTTTTGGAGAAGGAAATGGCAACCCACTCCAGTGTTCTTGCCTGGAGAATCCCAGGGACGGGGGAGCCTGGTGGGCTGTCGTCTATGGGGTCGCACAGAGTTGGACACGACTGAAGCGACTTAGCAGCAGCAGCAGGATGACTTTGATCCTTCTTTTTTTAGAGGTTGCACCTCTTCATATACTTTTCTTCACATCTGTCTCATGGATTATTTGTTAAGCAGTTGGTGTCTTACTATCAAGAAAGGTGCTGAGCATCCAGACCCAAAGAACACAGCCATCACAGCTAGTCACCTCCGCTTGTTTCCCACTGAATGTGGTATATTCTTCCCTGGACACTCCTCAAGCTGGCTCCTGTGGACCGCAGAGGCTGAGAACCTGCGGCTGCCCTGTGCCCGCCCAACGCTGCTGGAAGCTCTGCGAAAGATGCAGAGGCTGGAGATGGAGGATAAGGCGGCTCACGCCACGCAAGCCGCGGCCTTTTCTTCCCACTCTTGGCGTTCGTTCTTATGTAAGAAACAAACGGCTGCTGTAAAGCAGGTCAGAAAATCAAGAACCGCGTGATAAAGACTTACCACCATTCATCTCAGCACCCAGAGATGCCCGTGGTTAGCACGGGGGCCTGTGTGCTCCCCACAGTGCAGTGTGTGTGTAATGACGAGACCATCTTCCAAGCCCTTCTTTACGGCATCACGCTGCTGTCACAATCGCGACTTTAAACGGCCACTCACACCCCCGTCTGATGGCCATGGCACAGTGACCTCCCCGCTCCACCCTGGGACGAGGTGCCTCTGTCTCTTCTGTCCCCTGGTGCTGCCTGGGTGGGGGTCCCAGGTGGTGGTGCCTCGGGAGAGGGGCGGAGGGCAGCAGGTTGGGGCTGTGAACAACAGCCAGAGGAGCCCCCTGGGAGTTCTGGGGGAACCCCATCACAGCGGTTAATCCTCTTCCCTTGGGCATCCCTGGTGGCTCAGCTCGTAAAGAATCCGCCTGCACTGTGGGAGACCTGGGTTCGATCCCTGGGTTGGGAAGATCCCCTGGAGAAGGGAAAGGCTCCCCACTCCAGTACTCTGGCCTGGAGAGTTCCGTGGACTGGACAATCCACGGGGTCGCAAGGAGTCGGACACGACTGAGCGCCGTTCACGTGGTCTAGTGCTGCCTGTTCAGCCTGAAGGTGCTGGCTGCCTGCTTCACAGGGCGGTTGATCCTCTGCTAATTCAAAACCCGGGGTCCCCGCAGGGATGGCCTGGAGCTCCTTTCTCCACCGGTCTCTCAGGGCCTAGATGATCCCCGAATGCATCGAGTGTGACTCGGGCACAGCCCTGAGTCCCTCCTTGAACGTTCTGCGGGAAGAATGCTTGCGTTCCGGCTCCAAGCCCACAGGCTCCCGTCCAGACTCCGGTCCTCTGTTGGTGGTGAGGAGTTCCAGATGGGCCACGTCTGACCACTCCTGGCCCGTTGCTGCCCACCGCAGGGCTGACTCGCCGGGACCATGCTCAGGGTCCTCTGCGTTCCTGTTCCCCAGTCCAGGGTCACCTCCCAAGCATGAAGGCAGACTCAAGCCATGGGTGCGGGGAAAAGGCTCTGGGCGTCCCAGACACGGACCAGCTGTGTGACCTCAAAGCATCCCTCCATCCCTGGAGCCTCAGTTTCCTCACCTGTGATGGAGACAATAAACGGCAGAGGGCTGGTTGGAAAGACTAGAGAGGACTTCCGGGAATAAAACGTACAGGCAGCTAGAGTCTCCAAGACCAGCTTCCAGCTCTCTCCCACCAGAGCTCTGGACTTGGTTCAGGCTGCTCGGTTTCTCCATCTGTAAACTGAGAATAACAATAGAATTATATCTTGGGGTTGGGAAGGTTAAGTGAAGTAATGACTTCAAAGCACTGGGAACATGACATAAACTGCCTGGCTTGTGGCAGGCAAGCACCCGCATGTTATCAGTAGCATCTGTGATTCCCTGGGGGTGGACAGAGCCAGACGCTCCAGGCCTGGGGGAGCCTGAAATGTCACTGCATTGGTCTGGGGCAGAAACCAGCCTGCAAGCATTTGCCGGAACTCATTTCTGTCTGCCAAAGCAGTGCAGATCCTCTTGAATGGTGCAGAATGGGAAAGCGTCAAGACAAAAAAAAAAGACTTTCTAATTATCCCAAACCTTAAGCCAGTGAAAAATGTCAACCTTCATATTCATTTTTTGCACTACTCTTTGCTTCTGCAGTAGTCAGTGCAGGGAATCTGTGAGCACAGAACTGTCAATCACCAGGGACTGGGTTGTGGATTCCTTCCAGGGCCAGGGGTCAGGGATGGCTGGGGTCCAGGCAGGAGTGCAGACAGCCAGCCCTGCACCTTGTTCTCATGTCCTCAGGCTGTGTGTTCAGTAGTTGAGGTGCATGGGCTCAGTGGTTGCAGCTCCCAGGCTCTAGAGCTCCACTCAGTAGGTATGGCCCACAGGCTTAGTCGCTCTGTGCCTTGTGGGGTCTTCTCGGACCAGGGATCACAACCATGTCCCCTGCATTGGCAGGCAGATTCTTAACCACTGCGCCACCAGGGAGGCCCAATGCCTGTGTCTTTTATTACCCTTTGTATCCTCAGGGCTTCACCCCCTCCCTACCTGGCACAGAGGGCTTCCCTGGTGGCTCAGCTGGTAAAGAATCCGCCTGCAATGCGGGAGACCTGAGTCCGATCTCTGGGTTGGGAAGCTCCCCTGGAGGACGGAAAGGCTACCCACTCCAGTATTCTGGCCTGGAGAAGTCCATGGACTGTACAGTCCATGGTGTCGCAAAGAGTCGGACACGACTGAGTGAATTTCACTACCTGGTACGGAACTGTTGTCGTTCAATCGCTCAGTCGAGTCGTGTCTGACTCTTTGTGACCCCGTGGACTGCAGCACGCCAGGCTTCCGTGTCCTTCACCTCTCCCGGAGCTTGCTCAGACTCATGTCCATCGAGTCAGTGATGCTGTCCAGCCATCTCATCCTCTGTCGTCCCCTTCTCCTGCTGCCCTCAATCTTTCCCAGCATCAGGGTCTTTGGTCAAATAGCCAAAGAGTCGGCTATTTGTATCAGGTGGTCAAAGTTTGGAGCTTCAGCATCAGTCCTTCCAATGAATATCCAGGACTGATCTCCTTTAGGATGGACTGGTTGGATCTCCTTGCAGGCCAAGGAACTCTCAAGAGTCTTCTCCAGAACCACAGTTTGAAGGCATCAGTTCTTCAGCGCTCAGCCTTCTTTATGGTCCACCTCTCACATCCATCCGTGCCTACTGGAAAAACCATAGCTTTGACTATACAGACCTTTGTTGGCAAAATAATGTCTCTGCTTTTTAATACGCTGTCTAGGTTTGTTGTAGCTTTTCTTCCAAGGAGGCACAGTATGGAGGTTCAAGAAATACTAGATATAAGAGAGAGACAGAAAGAGAGACAGAGAGATGGAAGGAAGGAAGGAAGGGGAAAAAGAAAGAAGGAGGGAAGGAATGAATGAATGCTTGAAGGCAGGGGGGGCCTCTTTTACCTCCACCTCCCTGAGATCTCTGTTCACCGTTTGCAGACACTTGCTTGCGGAAACTGCAGGATGACTTGAACCAGGAGGTTTTGGAGAAGGTTAGGGGTGTCACGTTGGGGAAGCGGATGAAATCCTTGTATATTTTATGACAAGACAAGAAAGACTGAAGCATAAAAAACGTAAAAATTTTCTCCATGTGTTTGGCCTCCCTCCTCTGCTAGTGAAGGTGTGTGCTGTGTGTAGGCATTAATATAGGACCTCCTGAGGAGACAACATTCTTTCTTAATCTCACAAAGGGTCACAACTCCTTAGGCGATAACCTTCCTTCTTAAACTTGGAAGAGGTCACAGGGACCCATTACTCACTATGCGTGTAGATCTGGATTGTGGAAGCTGTCAATGAAAGTGAAAGTTTTAGTCTCTCAGTTGTGTCTGACTCTTTCTGACCCCATGGACTGTAGCCCGCCAGGCTCCTCTGTCCATGGAATTCTCCAGGCAGGAATACTGGAGTGGTTTGCCATGCCCTCCTCCGGGAGATCTCCCCGACCCCGGGATCAAACCCAGGTCTGCTGCATTGCAGGTGGATTCTTTACTGTCTGGGCCACCAGGGACGCCCAAGAATACTGGAGTGGGTAGCCTATCCTTTCTCCAGGGGATCTTCCAGACCCAGGAACTGAACCAGGGTGTCCTGCATTGCAGGCAGATTCCTTCCCAGCTGGGAAGCCCAAACTGTCAATAATGCGTCATACGACATTCAACCCTTTTGTCTCAAAAACGATGTCACTGCTTTGACCCCTAACAGGCAGAAGAGTCTTCAGGGCTTTCTGAAACACTGTCTCCCGGGTTATAATTCTCAGGTTGGCTCAGATAAAATCTCTCATTTCTTGCTTAGATTGACTATTGATTGATTTCTTTGGCAACAAGGGGATGGAAGGGGGCACCGATCCTTAGCATCAGAATGCTGTCCCTTCACAACCGGTCAAGAAAGAGGCCTAGCTGGGGGGAGCCCCTGGGGGGCCCAGGTCCCCCCTCTCTGTGGGACCCTTCAGTCCTCTTCAG